>NC_079330.1:2607346-3907269 GCF_029931775.1 Euleptes europaea
CTGCATGTTTAATAAAGTCTCTTTTTTCAATAAAAGATTTGGGAACTTTGCCTGGGTTACATAAATGTAAAATGAAACATTGGGCTAATCCTGTTCAGGAGGAGGTCGTGTTTCCAGCGTTCCTCATTTTTCTTGGGGGTTTTCAGAGAGCTTCTTCCCCTTTCCAGCAATAACAGGGTAGTCAGAGATTTGGGGGAGGCGGTTATTTATTTTATTTTATTTTATTTTATTTTATTTTACAAAACTCATATCTCTCCTTTTTGCCCTCACAAGGATGCAAGAAAGGGATTTTCGAAACTGTTTGATTTTTAAAACTCCAAAACCCAAAACTTGTGAGAACGAGCTAAGAGTTTTATAATTTAAATTATACCCTGCTCTTCAACCATATGGGCTCTCAAAGCGATTTACAGTTTAAATCAATGATACTATAGAAATGAATCGAAGGTAGGATTGGGGTGGGGGCGCAAGTTCCCTCACTGAGCCTCTTACTGGTCCACCTGATGCTGCTGGTTTTTCTACTCTCCTCTGGATGTACATCTTCTTTGTTTAGAGGGTCTTATTTTCCACCTCGCCTTGCACTGATTTTCAGCAGTACCTGATGCATTATCTTCTCCTGTACAAGTCTGCCTGCTGCTTAAGAGATTCAGGGACTTTCCTCTCTGTGCCCCCACTGTCAGATGCAAGGTGGATGAGGCAGGGATGGTGCCACAACCAAGAAGGCTCTGAGACATGGGACCAAACTTGCGGTCCTTTGTAAGCCAGGAGAAAATGTTTTTATTTTCTTGAGCTTGTAAAATGACCGTTCCCTCTGTGGGAAAGTACAGCCAGGATCTGTTATCATTTTGTGGTGTAGGCCACATAATGTTTCACTGGATCTCTTTCCGCTTTTGTTTTTGATCTGCTGTTGGTTTTTAATTTAGTTGCTCTGAACTTTTATTTTTCAAAGACCTGACTTTGAGATGACTATTGGCTTTAATATGGTGATTTCCTGATGTGTTTGTTTTAATATATTTTTGCTGCTGATGTTTTGTGGGTTTTTCAGTATTGTTGTTCAACTAAGCCACCATAGGAGTCCCATGGCGCAGAGTGGTAAGCTGCAGTACTGCAGTCCAGGCTCTGCTCACGACCTGAGTTCGATCCCAACGGAAGTTGGTCTCAGGTAGCCAGCTCAAAGTTGACTCAGCCTTCCATCCTTCCGAGGTCGATCAAATGAGTACCCAGCTTTCTGGGGGTAAAGGGAAGATGACTGGTGAAGGCGCTGGCAAACCACCCTGCAAACAAAGTCTGCCTAGGAAACGTTGGGATGTGACGTCGCCCCATGGATCAGGAATGGCCTGGGGCTTGCACAGGGGACCTTTACCTTTTTAAGCCACCATAGACATGATTCTATGGAGAAGGGCAGGATATTAAAAATGTTTTAAATAGTGCTTCCTGTCATGTTCTTGGTTTCATTTCTGAGATAAAATCCTTTTCTACGCAACTAGAAATCTCCTTTCTCTTCCGCCCGGCCCGCTGTCTTTCAGGCCACTCTCTGACCCAGTTTGTCCGTCACTGCGCCGATCACTTCCTCAACAGTGAGCACAAAGAGATCCGGATGGAGGCAGCTCGCACGTGCTCGCGTTTGCTGACACCGTCCATTCACCTGATCAGTGGGCACGCCCATGTGGTCAGCCAGACGGCAGTGCAGGTGGTGGCAGATGTCCTCAGCAAACTGCTGGTGGTGGGGATAACAGATCCAGGTGAGTGCAGAAAGACTGTGTGTGTCCACGCGCGTGTGGGCGATGGTGCTTGGAAGCTGCATTATACTGAATCGGAGCCTCGGTCCATCAAAATTGTTATTGCCTACTCAGACTGGCAGCAGCTCTCCAGGGTTTCAGGCAGAGGTCTTTCACATCTCTTAGTATTTTTTAACTGGAGATGCCGGGGATTGAACCTGGGACCTTCTGGGTGCCAAGCAGATGCTTTGCCACTTGAGCCATAAGCCCCTCCATCGCTTAATTCCTCTTGCTTCACTGAGGCTTCAAGGGTGGTCATGAACCTGGAAGCTGCCTCTGCAGACAGGATGCTGAAGAAAACCAACGCTGGAATGGTCATTGGCTTCTAAGTATGCTTGCCTGGCTTTTGTAGGAAACAAAATATTGGGTGTGATGAGCCTTGATCTGATCCTGTGACAGAGTTTTTATGCTCTGATTCAGGGCAAGACGCACCGTAATTCTGGATCAGTTCCTCAGGGTGTTACAGCTTAGCAGTTCTTGTATGTTACTGCTGAATGCCATTGGATTGAATGAGTAGTTTCATTTAAGTAAGTTCTTGTATGTTAAAGCCCCATAATTCAGTGCTTCCAAGTGGCTACCATTTGAATGTGCTCTTTTCAGACCCCGACATCCGCTACTGTGTGCTAGCTTCCCTGGACGAGCGGTTCGATGCACACCTGGCCCAGGCAGAGAATTTGCAGGCTCTCTTTGTAGCCCTGAACGACCAGGTGTTTGAAATCCGTGAACTCGCCATCTGCACCGTAGGCCGGCTGAGCAGCATGAACCCCGCTTTTGTCATGCCGTTTCTGCGCAAGATGCTGATTCAGGTAACAGAGATGGGAGAAGCGGGTGAGATGTTAAGAAGCGGGATTCTTCAGCCCAAGTAGGAAAGAAATGGTGGTGGGGGAGAGACGTGAAGTTGAAGGAGGAGATGTCAAAATCGTCAGTTTCACATCACACCGTTTTTGCCTGCAGGTTGTTTCTTTGCAGTTTGAGAGGTTTGTGTCAGGGACATGAACAGCTGCAGGGTTTTACAGAAGCAGGTGGGAATGACCCTTCTCACTTTCCTCCTCAGAATAACCCCGCACAGGTCCCAGGACGCAGATTGAAAACAGTGTGTGTGTTTAATGTTGTGCATTCTTGGTGTGGAGGCCTATCCTCTGAGCCAGTTGCAAATTGGCAATGCGGGCTTTGAGTCTAACACTTTCTTCCGTTTCCTCATCTTGTGCTCCATTGTGAAGGATTATTGTTATTGGTGCATTGTTATTGGTTATTATTATTGAGACATTGACTATTGTTTACAATCGTATACTTGCTCCATTTGTTCATATTCAAGTGATGGGTTCAGGGGATGTGTTCATTTTGTACATCGTATTTTTGAGATACCATCTCGTGCTAGCGTACTTTGTTCTTGCGTTTCTTTCTACTCTCCATTGTGCCTAAAAAAACACCGTCTTCCCCATCTCCCTGGTGACATTTGCCTTTCCCATTCAGATCCTAACTGAGCTGGAACACAGTGGTGTTGGCAGGATTAAGGAGCAGAGTGCCAGGATGTTGGGTCACTTGGTCTCTAACGCCCCACGGCTTATTCGCCCCTATATGGAGCCCATTCTCAAGGTAGGGCTCATGGGCAGAGATCTGAACTTCATACATTCCTTCCATGAATGATTTGGGGGTTGCATCCAGCATCTCTGTGGGAACACTGATGGAATGGACTGGCTGTAAACAAGCGAGCGTGTTTTGTCTCAGAGGGTTTTTCCCCCCACTACCCAACTCCTTATTTGTTATGGCATCCAACAGGCGCTGATTGTGAAACTGAAAGACCCTGATCCCGATCCAAACCCTGGGGTGATCAATAACGTCCTGGCTACCATAGGCGAGCTGGCACAGGTAAGCAAGGCTCTAAGCTTTGCTCAACAAGAGTTGCCACCTTGTGGCAGGTAGATCACAATGGGTAGCCATATTCATCTATCTGTAGCAGTAGAAAAGAGCAAGAGTCCAGTAGCACCTTAAAGACTAACAAAATTTCTGGTAGATATCTGAAGAAGTGAGCTGTGACTCTCACAAGTTCATTACCTACCAGAAATTTTGTTAGTCTTTAAGGTGCTACTGGACTATTGCTCTTTTCTATGCCTTGTGGCAGATTGTGACGTTGCAGTGTTGATAATGTGCCCGTAACTTCCTTCCATGGTCACCCCTGTGTTTTTCTTCAACAGGTGAGCGGGCTGGAGATGAGGAAGTGGGTGGACGAGCTCTTCATCATCATCATGGACATGCTGCAGGACTCCTCCTTGCTAGCTAAGAGACAGGTGAGCACTGGCTGTTGAGTTCATGGGGTTGTTCCTCTCTGGTCCTAGGAAATGGGGCTAGCAAGCTTCGGGCCTGCTTGTGCTGCTCTGGGCTCTGAGAGTTTTGACAGGTAGACAGCAGACTGCTCAGTCATTTCTGGATCGAATTACAGCCCGCTCCCCTTTTTTTCTTGCTATGAATCTCTTCCAGGTGGCCCTCTGGACGCTGGGCCAGCTGGTGGCCAGCACTGGCTATGTGGTGGAACCCTACAGGAAGTACCCAACTCTCTTGGAGGTGTTGCTGAACTTCTTGAAGACGGAGCAGAACCAGGGCACCCGGAGAGAGGTTAGAATTAACGGGTTTTCCTGTTGTCATGCATGAAGCTGCTTGACACTGAATCAGACCCTTGATCCATCAAAGGCAATATTGGCTGCTCAGACTGGCAGCAGCTTTCCAGAGTCTCAGGCAGAGGTCTTTCACATCACCTACTATCTGATCCTTTTAACTGGAGATGCCGGGGACTGAACCAGGGACCTTCTGCATTCCAAGGAGATGCTCTACCACTGAGCCAGGCCCCTGCCCGGGGTGGGGCTCCCACAGCTTGGTTTCTGGCACCCGGCTGCTTGGTGTGCTGCAAGGGAGGAAGGGACTGGTGAAGTTTTTTGCAGATTTCTTGCGTTTTCCTTAGACACTGTTCACAGATTCTCAAGTTGCATGCAACCAGACAGTGTTGTTTCTTAGAGATTTTTGTCAACATCAAGTTCCTCCTGAACAGCAGATTCCACATATTATCTGCTCTGCCCTCAGAGTTCCTGGCTTGACCATGTTTGTAACAGCGTTGTCTTTTTGTGTGTCCCAGTGAGGCTGCCTTCAGAGCTCTCTGACCATCGACTTTTCTTCCCGCTAGGCCATCCGCGTCCTTGGTCTCTTGGGGGCCTTGGATCCCTACAAGCACAAAGTGAACATTGGCATGATCGACCAGTCACGGGACGCTTCGGCTGTCAGTCTGTCGGAGTCCAAATCCAGCCAAGATTCTTGTGAGTTGACTGGGCGAGGGCGGGTCATGATTTAGCCTTCTTTCTTGGGGAAGGTAGCCTTGCTGTGAAGGGGCTTCCCAAACAGTCATTCCAACATGTGCTTGTGAACAGGCGCAGAGTGTGGGGTTTTCAAACTACCCAACCGACAGCAACTTTGCTTTAAGTTGTATTTTGGAGAAAGGCTCCTCTGGGCCTTGGAGGGGGGGTTGTGAGGATGGGCTGCCTAAACTTACGATCACGGACCATTTTATCCTCACAACGTCCTGTGACGTAGGAAGTCAGAATGGAGATTTGTACCTGGGTCTTCCAGATCCTGTTCTGACACTGACTAGTGTACCACAGTGCCCCGTTGCAGGACCCCACCTGATATGGGATCAGGTGGTGCTTTCCAGTGAAGGGTTCCCCGTTTGAAACCCCTTCCACCAAAAGTTGCTTCATGGAATCACCCGTCCTCCTCTAGGACGGCGGTCTGTCCAAGAAATTCTTTAAGCCGTCTGGTTTTAAGCAGTGCAGCAGCCCCTCTGTCCAAAGAAATTGTGGCTGCGTTGGCACGGGGAAGGTGCCCCATGAGTGCACTCAGGACACGTCTGCTTGGTTTTCCTCATTTCCTGTCTCTTGCCTGTTTGAAAAGCTGTTTCCTGGATTAGAGAACAGTGAAAGGTGCTAAACTACTTGGCGGGGTGTGGCTGTCCAGCTGCAGGCCACATGGTTGCCTTCAGTTTTCACTTGTGCAGAATTTATTTAAAATTATTAGCAATCTGGATTTTTTGGTGGAACCCAATAAACCTGTATGTGAAGGCTGGAACCCCTGGAGTAAAACATGCGAAAGGGTGTAAAAGAAGCACCCACCACCTGTTTTTGGAAGCGTCTCTCTTCTTGGGTTGGGTTGGCAGCCAGGATTTGAAAATGCCCAAGCTGAAGGAGAGAAGGGAGCCGACAGAAGTAAAGGGGATTAGGAGGCTGTCCAACGGTGTCTGTAACCGGTTCAGCTTGTAAGATTTGCCGAGGAACTGAAAACTGATACTTAGAATAAATATCTATCGGGAAAATAATGAGATGCATATGCATGCTCAGATTGTGGAGTTCCAATGAAAAGAGGGTCGGATTTCACACTTTCTCTAGCACAGCTGCTTGGCTTTCTGCATGAACTAACACTAGCAGAAGAAATTAGGCAAAGCAATAAGCAGTGAAGAATGGTTTATGCAACATAACATTATAGCCATTTGCTTGTTGGGGACATGTCGCAGAATTTGTGTCACAGAATTTTTTCCTTCATTTTTAGTGTTGGCCTGACTGTTAATTTTACAAGCTTTTTTTTTTTTTTTTAATCCCACCATTCCTTTAAGGAGTTTAGTAGACAGTGGACATGGTTTTGTCCTCTTGTCTTCCCTCCCCATTTTTTCCTCACAACCACCTTGTGGTTAGGTTAGGAAGAGAGGAAGAGTGCCGTTGGCCCAAAGTCACTCAGCTTCATGGTCAAGGGGGGCTATGTACTGTACCATGCCAGGCTCTTAATTGGGGTGGTGGGGAGCGGCAGATGGAAAAGACCACAGCGATATGTGAGCAGCGTTGCAGGGCATCCGGCGAACTGCATTGGGCCACGTCCCAAACCTAGGCAGTCTCCTGAGCAGCTGTGTTATGACTCCTTTGGGGTGTTCAGATGCTGTTGTGGGCACGTGCCTGGCACTGGTGGCACACTAACTCCCCCCCTTTTCAGCTGACTACAGCACCAGCGAGATGCTGGTCAACATGGGCAACCTCCCCCTTGATGAGTTCTACCCGGCCGTCTCCATGGTAGCACTGATGAGGATCTTCCGGGACCAGTCCCTGTCGCACCACCATACGATGGTGGTCCAAGCCATCACTTTCATTTTCAAGTCCCTGGGGCTCAAGTGCGTGCAGTTCCTTCCTCAGGTCATGCCCACCTTCCTCAATGTTATTCGGGTTTGTGACGGTGCCATCCGGGAGGTGAGTGTGCCCTTGTATGGCTTTTCTCTCCTCCTCCTCTCCCCCCCCCCCCACACCTCTATCCCCCTGGAACAGTATTCTTCTTTTAAGAACAAACAGGCGATTTGACTGTTTGGGGCATTCCTGCGTCAATACCTTAGCTGCCAAGCTTGCTGCAAAAGTGAGTTTTTTTGCTTGTGCTTCCTGTGGCTCATTTTGGTGCTTTCTTGGGAAATCATGCGCTTCCCACCACTCCCTTGCATCTGCTCTCTCGAGGCTTCCTTTTAATGGCTAGCTCTGCATCGGACTTCTGTGTGGAACTTGCCTCCCTGCCACAGAAAGGAAGCCTCTTCCGGTCTAGCTGGTGCTGGCTCCTCTCCTACCCCGCTTCTAATCTTCAGACCTCTCCATCTGTAACGTGCTGTTTTTCTTCTTTTCCCCAAGTTGCCTTGAAAAGAAGTATGAATTGCCACAACTAGCAAACTCCCCATTCAGCATCTGCCTAGATCCCACCACAGTTCCTCGAATCAATTTCAGTTTAAAGGCCTAAATAAAATCTGTTATTTATATCAGGCTTTTCAGATTTGCATTTCTGTGCTCTGGGCTGCCTCCTGCGTACCGCGGGCATGGCCTCGTTTATGGAGCACTTCTTAAAATTTCAGGCCACCTTTTCCTTTGTTTAAAGAACCCGTCCCCAGAAGGGAGCGCGTATTGGCTGAGGTCTACTGAGCGAGCTGGAATACTTAAGAGACTGGAGTTTGTTTATCTGCTGGACTAGATTTGTCTCTCTGGGTCAGCAAAGGCCTCAGCTGTATTTTAATATCTGTTGCTTCCTGAATGGAGTTGCAGCCCAGGATAAATTTAGACATATGCAAGCTCCATCTAAGACTTTTGATTTAAACCCCAAACTTAAACCCCGTTGCTTTCAGTGCGACTCGGTCACACAACAGTCTCTAGATTGTGCCGTTTGTGTGTGCAGTGGACAGTTGGGAACCCTGGCATAGCTTGTGGAACCTGGCATGCGCTTTTGGTGTGAGCTGTTACTGAGTCGTTTTCCTAGAACTGTGGTCAGCACTGCCTACTCTCTCCCAGAATGGAATCACTCTGTGGATTGGAAAGGCAAAATTCTGGATTTGCTGGGTGCCTGAATCTGATTTGATCGAACTTCCTTGAAAGCTACGCTTTGTTTGCCTACTCTCTTTAAAAATTTTCAGGTAAAAGAAGATGGTGACAGTGTACTGGGAAAAAGAGCTGAGGTGGGTACACATGACATTTAAACACCCAAGCAAGGCACTTCCTGTGTTGTGTGTAAGCATGTCATCATAGTCCCTACTTAAAGGCCGTATCCCCGAAGCTCAAGGATTACATTTTGGAGAAGCATGAATGCGCAAGCTGTCTGCAAGGCCAGTTGGTTCTAATTAGCTAGACTTGAGTCCACCAAAATCTTAGAGACCAACCAGATTTCCGGGGTATGAGCTTTGGGAGCTCAGGCTCTCAAAAGCTCAGCCCCCCCACCAATCTTGCTGGTCTTTAAGGTGCCGCTGGACATGAATCTCCCTCTTGTACTGCTACCCTCTGAAATTAGTTCTAATCAGTATGTGAAGTGTAGCTTCCCCCCTACTTCTGAAGCCTCTTCACCCTTTGCTTGTTCACCTGCTCCTTCCTATCAAAGGCACACATCCTGTCCTGCCACAAAGTGCTGTTTCTTCCAGCCCCAAACCTCCTGAGCCTGACCAGCACCTGTGCTTGTTGCTCTCGTTCCTGCCAACTCTGCAGAAGCCTTTGTGCCCTAGCCAAATGCACCTTTCTCTTCCCTCGTGAAAGCTGCACTGTTGGCTAAGATTCTGTCGCTTACCGTTTGTCCTAAGCAGTTAGAATATAAAATCCAGGTTGTGCAGTTAGTGGCTTGCCCGCGATAAGTTACACGGTTGTCTTATTCCATCCTAAAAGACAGGATTGTTGGCCCCATGTTCTCTCCCACCCCTGGACTTCCCTCTACAAAGATAAATCTCTTGAGTTTTTATTGGCTGGAGTCACCAGAGTCAGGGATCACGTTTGAACATCTGCCTTGTGTTCAAACTGGGATCCATTTAGCTCAGTATTGTGTCCTTTGACGGGCAGTGGCTCTCCAGGATCTCAGGCATAGAAACACAAGCTGCACATACCCTGTGCTTCTGTCTGTTGCCCCTCCCTCAGCAACTGGTATTCAGCAGTAGACTGCTTCTGAACTTGGAGGTTCTGTTTATCGATCATGGTAAATAGCCATTGGTGGACTCCTCCTCCACAAAAGTGTCTAATCTCATTTTAAAGCAATTTAAGCTAGTGGCCATCACTGCATCCTGTGGCAGTGATTTCCACAAATTAACTACATTTTTAAACACTGTCTTGATCCTGGGCCTTCCAGTATTCAGTTTAGCTTCTTGCAAGTTCTTTGGTCTCTCCTGCCATTTTGTTTTCCCACAAACGCACCCAGGCACAGAGAGGGGAGGGGGACCTAATTTGGCTATCTTGGAAAATCTGGGTGAGTGTGGCTAGTGGGTCAAGTTTGGGGGGGTGAGGGTGGCAGTACTGTCAAGTGCAGCTGGCGTTCTGTGGCAGTCCAGGTTCTGGGGTTGTCACTTGGATGTCTGGATGTTTAGCTGCTACGCTTTGTCTCCGTGCCTTTGGTGTGCGTGTGCCTGTGAACCTCTGTTATGTGCACAGAAGTGCTCGCAGACTGTCGCAGGGTGGTTGTGAGAGAGAAGACGTCTTCCTGGGCTTAGAGCATGCCCTTGCCATGGTGCACACGTGCCAGCAAGAGCTTGCCAGTGGGTTGGTCTGTCACCAGCTCCATTTTGAGCTGTTCCTACTTTTCGGTAAAGGCCCTCTTCTTCTTTTCCAGTTCCTGTTTCAGCAGCTGGGGATGTTGGTGTCCTTTGTGAGAAGCCACATTCGGCCCTACATGGATGAAATTGTCACCCTCATGAGAGTGAGTATGTTGCCCTTCAGCTCTGCAAACCAGGCAGCCCAGAATCCTAAGGGTCTAGGGGAGCTGGTTGATGCTGAGTCAGTCCGATGAGAGCCCAGTTCTGTCTTCTCTGACTGGGGAAAGAAAAAACTAGGAGAAGAAAATCCACAGGTAGAAAAGAAATGTATTCTTTGAAAAAACTGATGCATTTCAGGGATATTGCTCTTTATTTCAGGATGGCTGTAAGATGTGATGGAAGTCTGTGTGTATGTGTTATATGCTGTTAAGCCGCTTTCTGTGAATTAATGACCTCCAGAACGTCCTATCATTAACAGCCCTGCTCAGGTCTTGCAAACTGAAGGCCGTGGCTTCCTTGATTGAGTCAATCCGTCTCATGTTGGGTCTTCCACTTTTCCTGCTGCCTTCACATGAATACATGAAGCTGCCTTATACTGAATCAGTCCCTTGGTCCATCTAAGTCATTATTGTCTACTCAGACTGGCAGTGGCTCTCCAGGGTCTCAGGCAGGGGTCTTTCACATCACCTACTTGCCTAGTCCCTTTAACTGGAGATGCCAGGGATTGAACCTGGGACCTTCTGCAAGCGAAGCAGAGGCTCTACCACTGAGCCACGGCCCCTCCTTCAACTTTTCCTAGCACTATTGTCTTTTCTGAGTGTTTCTAAAAATGAATTTTGAAACCAACCTATCTGTAACGTAGCAGTCATTATTACAAGAGCATCCCTTTAAAAGAAAGAGGTTCATGTATTTATTCTCCAGTAGTGGGGAAAGGTATCCTGGTGGTGGTTTACTCCACTTATGTAATTCACAGGCACGGTGTGCAGAGACCAGGCATGGAATTGTCTCTTCCCAGAAGGGGGGTGCTCCCTCTGGTTCTAATCCTGCCAACTCTGCAGGGCAAAGGGCTATTTCAGGCCTTCCACTTTCTTCTTTGCTTTCCGTGGTCTTGAGGCAGGAAGAGCACCTTTCCTCGAGACAGCAACAGATGACAACTTATGGGCACTTTAATTCTGTGAAGCGTCTACAGGCTATCCCATAAGTGCAGCTTGGCATTAAAAGACTCTGCACAATATCCTTGGCTTGAATTTTACAAGAGCGGCATTTACATCAAACAGGTTTATTAAGGTAGAGGTTTTAGGGTTTATAGGGTCCTGGTTTCCTTTGATCTGGTTATGGGGCATCAGAATGTGTAAAATGACTCTACAGAAATCAGACATGGCATTTGTTTGCTGTGCATTGAAAGAGGGAACAGAGGAGGTGACAACGAGACTCCACGGTATCAAAAAAGCAAAACTACAGTGCTGAGGAAAGTCATTTTCCTTCCTTGGGAACCCCTGCGAGATCCTTCTGGCATCCTGGCCAGCAGCTGCAGAACAGGCAGACACGTTTACGACAACCCGGAAGAGTGAGAGGCGGGAGGAAGATTGCATTTCAAGGCAGCGCGGGGAGACCGTTCCTTTGAGGCTTTGGTTGTCAAAGAGAAATCAACTGTCTGTTGCCGCCCAAGGAGTCCAAAGAAGTTTCCTTTGCTAAATTGCAATGTGACGTGAAGCCAGGGGACCTTTTGTATAGCAAAACACATACACTTTGCACTCCTCACTTTTTTGTCCTGACTTGTACCTGGTTCGTTGCTGAAATAGATTGTCGTAGTCCTCAGCTTTCCTCTTTTCCCCTCCCTCCAGGACTTCTGGGTTGTGAACAACTCAATACAGAGCACCATTATCCTCCTCATTGAGCAAATCGTGGTGGCCTTAGGTGGGGAGTTCAAGCTCTATCTGCCTCAACTCATCCCTCACATGCTGCGGGTCTTCATGCATGACACCAGCGGCACCCGCACCGTCTCCACCAAGGTGAGTGTGATGCTGAGCAGGTGGAGCAGGCCTGGGGTCTTCTTTGTGTAGTGGACAGGTACATTGAGGAGACCATCTGGCTGCAACCAAGTTGGGTGTGGTGCAGGGATGGGTCCGATGCGGTAATCATGGTGGGCGATTCGGTGGAAGAGGAGGCGGAATCCAAACAGCTTCTTTTTCGAGATCTGTTTACTGTACAAACGGCTTTTTGACGTTCATAAGCCCAAGAACAAAGAGCACTGAATGTTTTTGTAGAAATTACTCTGCAGGGTTTTCTTGTTTGCTGTAGACATTGTGTGCTGGAATACATTCCCCACAAAGAGCGAGGTCATATCTAGTGAGGTTATATGAGGTGATTATAGTCTTCTGGATAGGGGCATGTTGGCATCTGATGTCCTCCATAAATGCTTCTAAATGGACTATTGGCCAAAGGCATAGCATTTGCTGCATGGCGTTTTTTTCCCACCACTATAAATTTGCCTGAGCAAGAGTGTGATTGGGATTTGCTGGGTTCTTCTTACTTTCACCTGAACAGACGTTTCGGGAGCAGGGCTGTGGGTGTTCTTAGAAGCCGGCTAATGAATAAACTTAAAGGAATTGTTTTGGAAGTGGCTGTCCATCTTACTGGGCTTTCTCTCCTTTCCAGCTCCTGAATGCCATCCAGCTATTCGGAGCCAACCTGGATGATTACCTGCATTTACTGCTTCCTCCCATAGTAAAGCTCTTTGATGCACCAGATGCCCCGCTGACAGCTCGCAAGTAAGCATCGGCCTCTTCCGTTCCCTCTTCCTGAGCAGCCGGAGTCTGCAGATTTTTTGTGGTTTGTGCCCCTGACTTCTCTGCCCACCATCCATGTTCTCCTTCCGACCACCAAGTGGGAAGAAAATGCTCATTTATTTATTTACTTTTATTTATATCCCGCCTTTCTCCTCAGTGGAAACTCAGTCTTACATTGTTTTCCTCTCCTCAATTTAATCCTCACAACAGCCCTGTGAGGTAGGTTAGGCTGAGAGGGTGTGACTGGTCCAAGGTTCCCCAGCAAGCTTCCATGGCAGAGTGGGGATTTGAACCTGGGTTCCCCATATCCTAGTCCAGTGATGGCGAACCTTTTAGGGACTGAGTGCCCAAACTGCAACCCAAAACCCACTTATTTATCGCCAAGTGCCAATATAGCAATTTAACCTGAATACTGGACATTATTGCTAGGGTTGCCAGGTCTCCAGCCACCACCTGGAGGTTGGCAGCCCTAGTAGGGGAAGGGGGAGGGATGGAGAAAGGAAGGAACTGGGAGAGGAAAGAGAATGAAGGAACTGGGGAAGGAAGGAAGGAAGAAAGGGGGGAGGGACAGAGAAAGAAAGAAAGAAAGAAAGAAAGAAAGAAAGAACTGGAAAAGGAAAGAGAAGGAAGGAACTGGGGAAGAAAGGATGTAAGGAAGGAAGGAAGTGTCCTGGGTCGGGCCTCAAGCCCCACCCAGGACTTGCTCCAGGATGCACACCTGAAGTTCTCCCCCCCCCCTTACCGGCAGCTCTGGGGAGGCGGCGAGGCAATGGCGCAGGACGGCGGAGACGTTGGGCCCCGGCGCGGCAGCATTGGGCACCTGCTGTCGGGGGCAGGGGAGGAGGGGCGGCGAGAGCGAGGGTGCCAACACTTGCGACCCCGCCAGCCTGCGGGCGACCTTAGGGGGCGGGGAGGGAGAAGGCAGAGGCCACGCAGCCACGCCCAAGCCGGAGGACTCGAGGGTGGCTCCGGCTACCCCACAAGCTTATCTCAGGAGTCAGGGACGAGCGCGAACGGGGGAGAGGGGGAGGACGGCGGGAGATGGCAGGCCTTTCTCCGGCAGACGCACGGCTGTTGAGGGGCCGCCTGGCCCTCCACGAGCGCCCGGAGGAGGAGGAGGTGGGCGAAAACAGCCGGGGGAGAGGCGCCTGAGGAGGAGGACGATGGCGGCGGCAGCCTGGAGCTGGACTGCTGGGAGCCGCCTGAGGGGGACAAGGAGGAGGAAGGCGGTGAGGAGGAGGCCCCGCCTCGTTGCTGCTGGCCTCCCCGCCGCCTATCAGCTGTTGTGGGGCAAGAGGGGGGGAAGAGGAAGAAGCCAGCCGCGTGCGTGCGAGGCAGGAAGCTGACCCGCCGACGCACGCACGGTGGGGGGGAAGCTCAGCTGAGAGAGGGAGGGGCACAGACGACCCAGGAGGCCTTTTGGAGCTCACCCACGCGTGCCGGCAAAGAGGGCTACGCGTGCCGGAAGTGGCACGCGTGCCATAGGTTCGCCAACACGGTCCTAGTCTTTAACACTAACCCCCATGCCATGCGGGTTCTTCTTTGAGCTGTCGTATGAAGGAAAGCATATCACAGCTGAGCACATGTCACATGAGAAACGACTACCTCACCGCTGTACGGTTAGCTCATACCATCGCTAATGTGCAAAGGGCTGCCCCTTTTCCAAGTGGAGAGCATTCTTCTGATCCATAGAATCATAGAGTTGGAAGGGACCACCAGGGTCATCTAGTCCAACCCCCTGCACAATGCAGGAAATTCACAACTACCTCTGTTACCAAACCCCCAGTGACCTCTACTCCATGTCCAGAAGATGGCCAAGATGCCCTCCCTCTCGTCATCTGCTTAAGGACATAGAATCAGCATTACTGACAGATGGCCATCTAGCCTCTGCTTAAAAACCTCCAGGGAAGGAGAGCCCACCACCTCCCAAGGAATGCCTGTTCCACTGAGGAACCACTCTAACTGTTATGACAACCATCTTCAAGTACTTGAAGTGCTATCATGTCACCAACTTTGCTCTGAAGCTTCCCTTCGACTCAGCATATCATTTGTCCATCTAGCTGTGCATCGTCTTCCCTGACTGGCTGTGGATCTGCGGGTTCTAGGGCAGAGAAAGGTCTTCCCCAGCTTTTGCTACCTGAGAGCCTTTAACTGAAGAAGCTGGAGATAGAACACAGGGCCTTCTGCATGCGTAGCGCATGTTCAACCACTGAGCTATGGCCCCTTTTAAGGATTTTTATGAACATATGAAGCTGCCTTAGGCTATGTCAGGTCATTGGTCTGTCTGCCTGGTTTCATGAGAAGCACCTCTCCAAGGTCTCAGGCAGGGGTCCTCCACAGACGCCTTCCTACTAGAAATCCTTTTAACTAAGGGTTGAATTTGGAAACCCTTGTCATGGAGCCGCGGCCTCCTCATAATCACAGTGCTTCCTTTCTCCCATAACTTCAGAGCTGCCTTAGAAACTGTGGACCGCTTGACAGAGTCTCTGGACTTTACCGATTACGCCTCACGGATTATCCACCCCATAGTGCGGACCCTTGACCAGAGCCCAGAGCTCCGGACAACTGCCATGGACACGCTGTCATCACTAGTCTTCCAGCTTGGGAAGAAGGTAAAAAAAAATCCCTTCCGAAATGCAAAACAATTGGCTGAAATTAACATAGGAACATAAGGAAGGCCATGCTGGATCAGAATGAGGTCCATCAAGTCCAGCAGCCTGTTCACACAGCGGCCAACCAGGTGCCTCTAGGAAGCCCACAAAAATTTGAGTTTGTTGGTACGACTCCCTTCCTTCCTCTAATGTAAACTTCGTCAGGTTTAACAGTACCCGCTTCCACCAACAATGTTCTTTGTAGGGTTGGAATCCAAGTTAGTAGGCTGGTCATATATTGTCAAACGTCCCACAAAACTGAGAATGATGGTTTATAGGTTGTCATCTGCGCCCCCATCCCCAAATTGTTAGGAAAGGTTGCTTGCCCTCTTGTTCTTCATCTCCTACAGGACCCCCCCCCCCCGGTCTCACAGTGGCCTGCTCTAGCTGACTCTTGTTTTTTTAGTAGCAGCAGTTGGTTTTACTTTAATAAAAAATTTAAACAGAAATAATGTGGAAACTGTAGGCTGGTCCTGATATTCCAGGATAAGAGCCAATTTGGAGGCGGGGGAGGGAAGAATCAGTGAACTAGTCATGTTTTTAAAAACCTTACCTTAAAGGTTACAATAATTCATTACAACCTTTTGAAAAGTATATTTTGCAATAGTCATTTGGTTTCTGTTTTGCCATCCGTGTAAAAGTGTTGATGACTGAAGCACCTTCTATTGTTGCTGTAGCAAAATTGATGCTTTAAAATACTTTAACCAGGGCTTGTTTATATTCGATTAAATCTACTTTAAACTGGACAGGTGACCAACTTTAATCCCTTAGATTTGGGGGGTGGCTTTCGTTGCTTCTAATGGGAGCAGTGAAGTGGGTGGATTTAATCACAGACCTGGTGAGGATGACTTCCTTCTCTCCCCCCCACCCCAATCTGCAGTATCAGATTTTTATCCCGATGGTGAACAAAGTCTTGGTGAGGCACAGGATCAACCACCAGCGGTATGATGTTCTCATCTGCCGGATTGTGAAGGTCAGTGAAGGGGCAAAGGGGAGGGCCCTTTGCGTGTGTAGGGGAGGGGGATGTATTACCTCGGGAACTATGGGGCTCCTCTGCACATTTACCTTCAGTTGATAGGTAATAAATTTCATCATACTTGTGTGCGAACAGAGCAGGTCAAGGCCTTTTATTGTTTCATTCTGTCTGTTCACTGTCCTTCCTGTTACTCAAGGAGAAGCATATATCTGGCCTAGCCTTCTGCCCGTCTGCCCCCTCCTTCCATTATTTTCTCATCAAGCTTTTTATTGATCTGATTCAAAGGATAAAATGAACCTTTTTGATTTGTACCTTTCCGCATTTTGATCCTCCTGTGTTCGTTGCATGATCATGTGGCTTCAGTGTTGCACTCAAATGTCGGGTGGTTGCTGTGAAATAAGAAATAAGAAATATCTTGTGTTTAATTCTTTGCAAAACATCTGCAAATTCCAAAAGGGGAATTTTTTATTTAATTTGGGCCCCTCCTTTTTAGCCCCAAATAAGCTGCTGAAGCAGCTTGTCACAATTTAAAATACAGAGATAATATAATAAAAGGTTTTCAGGAAAGCAGGTCTTATGGAGGTTTGGATCCAGGCATCACGGGGAAGCATGCCTGCCTGCTTAATCTGGCCTTAGCAGTTGGGATGAGGAGGCTGCCAGTTGGAGCTGGATCCAGGCCCAGTGGAGGAGACTTGGTGGCTGCCTTTTCTCCCACTGGCCATATCTGTTGACATTGTGTCCGTCTCAGAAACCCCCCCCCCCCGGCCCTTTGAGATGGAACTACTACCGGCTAGTGCCTGAAAAGTCATGATTATTATTTTTTTGCTGAATCTTAGTACAGCAAAACTGCTGTAAAGCTGCCATAAAGCATACTGCTGGAAAAGGCCAACAAGATACAACAGGGCTATACCTGGGACAGATGAAATGTTAAGTCTAAATTCGGGACGTGGACAGACACCCAAACTTGGCAGACTGCTTCAGTCACCTTCGCGTAGCCCCAAAGGATATGTGAACGGAAAGGAGCGGACAGTGAATGAGCAACACCGTGCCAGACCTGCAGAGCCAGATATGGCCTTGGTTAATACCCTCCCCGCTCTGAATTAGGGCTACACTCTCGCCGATGAGGAAGAAGACCCCCTCATCTACCAGCACCGAATGCAGAGGAGTAACCAAGGAGAGGCGTTAGCCAGCGGCCCAGTGGAAACAGGTCCAATGAAGAAGCTGCACGTCAGCACTATCAACTTGCAGAAGGTAGGCGGGGTAGGGGTGCCGCTGCATCAGGAAGCAAAAGGAACCCGTTCAGGTCCCGCGTAAACAGCTTACGCCAGTTTATTTAACACGAAAGAATCATAACACACAAAACAGAAGGCGGCAGTGTCCAAAATGCACTTAGCTACAATCTGTGCCTATTGCATCAGTTTTAGGCAGACACAGCAAATGTTGTGACTATATATGCCAAGTGTCTCCCAGTTTGATAAAAGGAGGCTAAAATCAAAATGTCCTATTTCTGTACAACAGGCTGCCGTGCAAACGACTGCCAACTCTAGGGCCACCAGCCAGGAACATGTCTAGCTGCCCAGGAGTTTTCATTGCATGTAACATTTTCCCCTCCATCTGTTCTTGGCCAGGCATTAATACAATTGCATCTAATGCGTATGATCAAAGTGCACCCCATGGCAAGAGCTAAAAAGAGTTGCCTGAATGTGTGACTCTCTCCTCTACTGAGCTGTGAAAGGTGAGGGAATCTCACCTGGCTGGGAGGGATGTTTTTTAGGAAAGCTGTGTGGTAGTTTGCAGCACCTCTGTGATATTTCAGCATTAATAAATGTCTCCTGTCCTTTTTCATACCTTGTCAGTGCTAGAATAAATTGGCCAAATAAAGACTCGTGTGAGCTTGTAGCTCTGTTCGCACGCTGACTGCTGTCTCTCTGCATGAACCATTTCTCTGGCTTTGCCTTCTGCAAATCCATCTCTGTGAGAGGCTGGTCATTCTGCATCGATTGTGATTTGACCGTTCACTTGCTCGACAGTCAGAAGACTTGCATTCCTTCAGAGGAGGCTGCATGTTGAATCTCATGAGTCCCTGTTCTGGATGTGCTGCCTCAAGCAGTCAGGGGACATGCCCGGAACAGTGACTCATGCAGGTATTGGAGGCCACTGTAGGTAAGGAATCCTTAGCTCTTACATGCTCTTAAGTAATCCTTTTCACATGCAAGAATAAAGCGTGCCTCAGATTTTAACTTGAGGGTAAGAATGGAACATGCCTCAATTTTCTGAAGTTTGAGAAACAATCTAAACAATTTGTGGCATTGCTGTCTGGACTGCTGTCACTTCAGGCATGCAGGCTGGGGGATGGCAGGTTTGAATGTTCTCCACTCTGTGTGTGTGTTGGAGGGGACCCCTACAAAAAGATGGCAGTTAAATGGGGAAGAAAAAGAAGAGTTGGTTTTATTTGCCGAATGTCTCTACCACTTAACGAAGAATCAAACCAGCTTACAATCACCTTCCCCTCCCCACAACAGACACCCTGTGAGGTAGGTGGGGCTGAGAGAGTGTGACTTGCTCCAGGTCACCCAGCTGGCTTCATGTGTAGGAGTAAGGAAACAAATCCAGTTCACCAGATTAGCCTCCTCCGCTCATGTGGAGGACTGGGAGATCAAACCCGGTTCTCCAGATCAGAGTCCACCACTCCAAACCACCACTCTTAACCACTATACCATGCTGGCTATTTACAGCTGGTCAGAATAACATCCTAAACAAAAGCTGGGATGGGGTCAGACACATTCCAGTGACTTCTTGGGCACTGGGTTGCCTTTCATTGGAGAAAGTCAAAGTGTTCAATCGCCACATCCAGTTAACGGTTTACACTTAATACCAGTATATTGATGTCAAATGAGTTGCTGTAGTGTTGCTAGGATACCTTTTCCCCTCTTAGAAACCCACATTGCAGTTTAGAAGAAAACTTTTTGAAGCTTCCTGTTTAGCTTAGGATATTAGTAAATGGAGACGCTTTAAAATGTTTGCATTTAAGTGAATTGTAACGCTGGGGGTGGGGGGGAAACTTAAAATGAACAGGGAGAGGAGTGAGCGAGCGAGGGTGTCGAGCCAGTCTGTATCCTGGCTTTCCGCGGTCAATGAAAGTGTCTTTTGTGTTTCAGGCCTGGGGAGCGGCGAGGAGAGTTTCCAAAGATGACTGGCTGGAGTGGCTGCGACGGCTGAGCCTGGAGCTGCTGAAAGATTCCTCGTCGCCGTCCCTGCGCTCTTGCTGGGCTCTGGCCCAGGCCTACAACCCGATGGCCAGGTAATGGCATTTCCTGCCTCTCCTCCCACGCCCGCCTGCAGCCAAGGGCCGTAAGGAGTGGGGGGGGGGGAACAGGAGGCATTCATGGTCTCAGTTCGCTACCATACAGAGGCAAATAAAAAAGCATTTGGGAATCGCACTTTGTGGCCAGCTTTTTGCTGACCGGCATCTCCTTGAGGTGTGTTCCTCAGAACGGTGAGGAGAGAAACCTCACACTTTTAATAGGCCCGCTGCTATTTCCAGTATGTGAAAAGTGAGTCTGGAAAAAAGATAGTAAAACTTAGTTCTGCACAGGTCTCATGGCTCAAATAAAGAGCTCGTCTGGATGGAATAAACAACCCCTTCCCCGTGCACTTGCTTCACGACTTGGCTGTCTTATTTCTTTGATGAATGCAGGGGCTCCACGTACTCCCCCCTCCCCTCCATTTGCATAACTTACAAGCTGTAATTAAGAGTGTAGCTTAGCAATTGCCGTGCTGCAGTATGCCACAGGAGAATTGCTAGCATGCTGCTGGAAGCAATTAAAATATCCCCACCCTTCCTCATAAGAGGTTGCCTGCTGTGTCTCTGCATGAATTACTGCTCTAGTTTGCCACCTTCCATTCAGCCACAGCTGGGAATGAGCAATTCTGCAGTGGGTGTGCAGAGGACGCTGCATGTTGTGTCTGTACTTGAATCTAGCTGAGGCACAGACCAAGTGGTTGTGATGTAGGACTGACTTCCTTTATTTATCCTAGTGGCCATCATAGGATTTTGTGGCAGAGAATGAGTTTGAGGCATGAGAATGAATTTAATGAGTTTGAGACATGTTACAAACATTGCTGGGTGCTGAAAAGGCAGCCCTCATTTCAGTTATCCATACATTTTATATCTTTCTCTCTAGAAGTGACGGGCTGTTTCTCTCTTTCATTCTCATTCCCTGTGTTGATAGAAGTTTGGATTCCTTGTTTAAACCTGAGTGGATGTTTTGCACAGTAGGAACATGAGAGCTCTTATGCAATTAATCCTGTGTGTGGCAGGCAGGATTTGATGGACATGTGCGTGAAAAGCATTTTGAAGCCTGTGCTTCTAATCCACCTTGTGGCTTTGTGAACGAAGGATGGGATCAAGGAGTTCCAGCTTTTCTTGGATATAAAATCCAGTTGAGGATGACTTAGCCACAGAGATAAGCTAAGAGTTTGGCCTCCATATGGCAGAGGAGGGCATTGTGTTGCAGGTGTCGTATTCAAAGTCCTAATACAGGGCAGTTATCCCAGTTTCATGTTGAAAAGCACCAGCTCCTTCTCATGAATGTGAGGGCAGAAAGTAGTGGCAGGATTGGGTCCCTCTATGGTGTGGATCTCTGTACAAAGTTAGGAAAGGCTCAGCTGAATCAGACTGATGGTCACATGAAGCTGCCTTGGTCCATCAAGGCCAGTATTGTCTAAGACTGGCAGTGCTCTCCAGGGCCTCAGGCAGAGCTCACCTACTGCCAGATCCTTTTTTTAACTGAAGATGCTGGGGATTGAACCTGGGAACTTCTTCATGCAAAGCAGAGGCTCCATAAACTGAGCTACAGCCCCCCCCCCACCATCCTGTTTGCAACAGTGTCCAGCCAGATGTCTCCGAGAAGACCAGAAATAGGGCATGAAGACAACAGCCCTCTCCTGTTTTCTATTCCAGGCTTCTGGAAATCAGAGGCATACATTCATAGGAAGTGGCAGGCTGACTTCTAAGTGGTTGCTGAAGAGCCAGAGAACCTACAGAAAAGGAAATAGGCAGGCAGCTGGGAGGGAGAGATCTTAGGAGCAGGCATTAAGAGTCACAAACACAGAGTTGCCCTGTTGCTCAGCCAGAGACTGGAAGCGCTTAAACACATGTATCTCCAGGGTCTCAGGCCGAGGTCTTTCACATCACTACCTGGTGTCTGTAGCCTCTGAACCTCAAAATTGAGGTATCTTTCCTTGTCATTTTTCCTAGGGGTAGTTCCCCCCCCCCCCGTGCAAGCGTTCTTGCTGTTACTATTAGGCAAGCAGCAATCACCTTATATACTGCTGGGCAAATTGCCTTATAAACAGCTGTGAAATGTTTGCTGCCCACTCCAAAAGCAGTCCTTTTGCCCCGAAGGAAGCGTGTCTAGCTTGGGGAAGTTTGGCTGGGACAAAATCCCTTTTTGTCTTTTTGGCTGCAGCTGAGGCAGCCAGGGGACCTTCGAACAAGGGAAGCCGCCTCGTTCTGTGTGAGACTGATGTGGATTGAACCCTGGGGGCTTCCGTCTGCAAAGCATGTGCTCTACCATTGGGCCTGTGCCCCCTCTGCATAAACATTGCTTATATTTGCCTTGTTAGTTACCTTTTCACGTCCGGCAGGGTCCCAAGACAAGCTGGCCTCTCGGGATGCATCCAGAGCAGGAGCAGCTTCTCTCTCTCCTCCTCCTTGTCACATTTATATAACTGTAGTTATATTCCGACTTGCATCCCAAGATAACCTCTTGCCTGTTCAATTGTGCTTTGTCCACAGCTGCTTCTAAGAGGCTGCAGCTGTTGGGGCCGTAATCCCATTTTGTCTTGTGGGTTTGGTTTTCAGTTTCTAGAAACCCCACAAGATCCTTGCGACGCTCCTCATGTTCCAAGAAATACATTGGGTTCCAGGGCACCGTATCAGTTGCAGATAGACTGTTGAAGCAGCAAAACTTTATTGTTCAGGAGTGAAGTTGGCATGGGCTTTGGGCATAGCATCATGGTCACTGTAGGATTACAGTCCTGCTGGCTGTTGATTGTGCTGTGGATATTTTTAGGGTTGTTTTAATGGTAATTACTGATTAGGCCGTTGCCTGCATTGGATTCCAGCTGTGCTGGAACAAAGCCGAGTTTATAAATATTTTAGATTAATATAACTGGCCCTAAAACACTATCAGATCTCATCCCTCAGGACCTCTGCCCTACTGGCTTTGTTGGAGGATGGGGAGAAGAGGGCCTTATTGGCGTTAAGCTGTTCCACATTTGCTTGCTTACCACTACTTTGCTCCTCTCCCATCCCAACCCCTCTGTCCACAGAGATCTTTTCAACGCTGCCTTTGTTTCATGCTGGTCTGAACTGAATGAAGACCAGCAAGATGAGCTGATCCGGAGCATTGAGTTGGCGCTGACCTCTCAGGATATTGCAGAGGTCACACAGACCCTGCTGAATTTGGCGGAGTTCATGGAGCACAGTGACAAGGTAAAAGCCACTGGAGGAAACTCCTTTTTGGAGGGTTGGGGTGGATGGGGAGGCAGGGAAGGGGCTTAGCCCAGCCTGAAACCCAGGTTCACAAAGGTCACCCCCCCTTAAAGAAATTACTTCCAGTGGTGCTGTGTTTGTATCCTTCTGTGACTCACTTGTGGCTTAAACAACATAGAATCATGAAAGGGACCACCAGGGTCATCTAGTCCAACCCCCTGCACAATGCAGGAAATTCCAAACTACCTCCCCCCCACACCCCCAGTGACCCCTCTACTCCATGCCCAGAAGATGGCCAAGGTGCCCTCCCTCTCATGATCTGCCTAAGGTCATAGAATCAGCATTGCTGACAGATGGCCATCTAGCCTCTGCTTAAAAACCTCCAGGGAAGGAGCGCTTAGCATCTCTTGAGGAAGCCTGTTCCACTGAGGAACCGCTCTAACTGTGAGAAAGTTCTTCCTAATGTCTAGATTTCAACCCGTTAGTTCTGGTCCTACCTTCTGGGACAACAGAAAACAACTCGGCACCATCCTCTCTATGACAGCCCTTCATGTGAAGTGACATTTGTGAAGTTTCCTCACCGGAATGCCTGGGTGGGATTATCATTTGACCGGTCACAGGGCTGTATGCAAGCCCTGACGTGGATGTTACACTTGCATCCGCTGTGGCCTTTTGGGTCTGCCCAACTTGCTGACTTCCTCTGTGCATGGACCAGCATAGAATACCAGAAAGCAACGGGACCTCCAGGGTTGAATCTGAAACAGATGAACTCCCAGCTCACCTTTTCAATTTGGGACGGGGGGGTGTCAGATCAACCCTTTACATCTTGCTAGCCCTGTGCTGCCAAGGGGGCTGCTTTGGGCCTTGCAATTAAGCCCCGCTTAGCCCTGCCTCTCCTGCCTTTGCTACAAACTGTTTATACCTCGCACCTGGAAACTCAGTGATGCCCGACGAGCCCTGCTGAGCTGAGGCAATGGCTGTCCCTGGATGTGGCCCCTGGAGGTCTCTTGACTGTCCTGCGTTCTGCCTGCGAGAGCCAACATGGTGTAGGGTATATGAGCGGTGGTTTGGACTGGTGGACTCTGATCTGGAGAGCCAGGTTTGATTCCCCACTCCTTCACATGAGCGGCGGAGGCTAATCTAGTGAACCAGGTTGGTTTCCCCACTGCTCCACTTGAAGCCAGCTGGGTGACCTTGGGCTAGTCACAGCTCTCTTAGAGCACTCTCAGCCCCACCTCCCTCACAGGGTGTCTGTTGTGGGGAGGGGAAGGTGATTGTAAGCCTGTTTGATTCTCGCTTAAGCGGCAGAGAAAGTTGGCATGTAAAAAACAACTCTTCTTCTTTGCAGGGTCCGCTGCCGTTGGGGGATGACAATGGCATCGTCCTGCTGGGGGAGCGAGCTGCCAAATGCAGGGCCTACGCGAAGGCCCTGCACTACAAAGAGCTGGAGTTCCAGAAGGGTCCATCGCCTGCTATCTTGGAGTCCCTCATCAGGCAGGTCCAGTCCTACAGATTCTCCTTTGCCCAATGGCTGTGTTGAAAGGGGAGAGCAGTGGTAAACCGCGAGGCGCATCCTGATTGTGTGTGCCACAGTGCTTCAGTGGGGAAGTGTTGGACGGGGGAGAGGCAGGTAACTTTTTACCTCTGGGACACATCTGTGCTGGCTGTGGGAAAGCCGGGAAAGCGTTCACTGTTCATCCTGTGCAAGCTCCTTTTGAATGTGCCTGTGAGCCCTGGAGCAGACTCTTGTTCTGAAGCACCTCTATGTGGCACCTGACCGATGTGTGTCTGTGCTGTGAGTGGGTTATCACCGAAGCAACCTTTAAGGGTTGTCTTTCGGCCATTGACCTGAAAAATGTTGACAAAACAGCTTTGGTCCTCTTGTGCGGCGGCGTCTTGCTTGCATCTTGAATTCGTGCAGGTGGAAATGAGGTCAGAGCTCGCCCTGTGCCACGTTGAACTGCGCTAGCTATAAAGGGAAGTGTAAAGAATCCCTTTTAGTCTCAGGACTGTTTCCTGAAATGTGGGTGCGTGTGCGTCCCTTGAATCGCCCCTTTCCCCTCTTCTGCTAAGGGCAAAAGGCAAACCTTGGCACCAGGGACGTCTCCCTTGTGCGTGTCATCCCAGGCCAAAGCAATAAGCGACTTTCAAGAGACTTTACGTAAGGGACATTTGAAGACGTTTGCTAATGCCTTTTTTTTTTTTTAAGCACACAGATACCATAAATAGCTGCTCAGTTTATGAAGGCATCGTAGCGGGTTGGGGATTAGTTGAGATTTTGGAATCAATTGGCTTGGCAGCAATAACAAAAGTGCTCCTGCACAATAGAAGCTCATAAAAACTCTGGGAATCGACCCTCCTTGTGTCTTAAAATACCTTCCTCTGTTATTCAGGCGCCTCGGGGCCAAGCGCAATAGAAACAGTCCAGCTGTGTGCCAGCGGTTTTGCAGACTTCCTTGGCTCCCGCCTGGGCCCTGGCCTGGTTCTGCTGGAAGCGACCTGGCCCTTCTCTGCTTCTGATGCACAGTTTGGAAACTGCTCGACGCGTGGCCAAACCCTTCCTGCATTAGTAGAAAAGGGCAAGAGTCCAGTAACACCTTAAAGACTAACAAAAATATTTTCTGGTAGGGTATGAGCTTTCATGAGCCACAGCTCACTTCTTCAGTATCTGCTGAAGAAGTGAGCTAGTACATTCTAGCTGTATCTGAAGAAGTGAGCTGTGGCTCACGAAAGCTCATACCCTACCAGAAAATATTTTTGTTAGTCTTTAAGGTGCTACTGAACTCTTGCCCTTTTTGACTACTTGTGTAGGAAGAGTAATATATAGTCAGAAGGGGGTTGGGTTTGAGCTGAGTCATTGTCCTGCAAAGTATTAGAGGTAATGTGCAAATCATTGTCCTGTAAGTATCAAGATAATGTGCTAATGAGGGTGTGGTATGTTAATGTGGAACCATTGTATCCTGAAGTGATCTGTTAACATGTGGAATTCAAGGCTAATCTGCATGGCTATTGTGGACTGTAGTCTTTGTTAGTTTGGAGGTTTTCAGGACAGGAAGCCAAGCCTTATTCATTCTTAAACTCTCTTCTGTTAAAGTTGTGCTGATGTTTATGAATTTCAATGGCTTCTCAATATCTCTGAGCCTTTTTGCAAGTCTACCATTGATGAAAGAAAGTCCCTTTAGTCTCTGAACACTTCCAACAGTTTGCTTGGTTGGGTCTATACATTTTTTGTAAGTCTTTTGGTGCAAAATACCACCTATAAAACATTTTATACCAATTTTCTCGGACATCTTGAGATCTTGAAAAATTTGTTCCAACTTTCCACATTTTCTCCCATTCTCCCATTGGAATCATTTCGCCAAAATTTTGCATCCATTTAACCATACATGACTTTACTTGTTCCTCCGCGGTCTCCATATCCAATAACATTTTATAAATTTTAGACAGTAGATGGTCTTGTGATTTCATTATTGTTCAAAATTTGTCAAGTTGTTTGATGGTTGATAGTCCGATTTTAACGCATGTATAACTTGATGATATACCAGCCATGTTATTTTAATGTTTTCTCTTCTTAATTCCTCAAATGATTTAACCTGTCCTTTTTTCACCAAGTCTATGTATCTCAAAAAGTCATTAGATTTTTGACTCGTGAAGTCCATTTACGCTTCTGTTGGAGACATCAATCTGGATACTTTTGGGCTAACCAATGGTTTTGGTAAATTCCATATTTTAATCAAGTGATAAGATATAGATTCTCGAGATACGTTCTTGGGTATTTTCTTTGCGTCCTTAAACCATAACCAATAATGAAATC
This sequence comes from Euleptes europaea, assembly GCF_029931775.1. Taxonomy (NCBI): domain Eukaryota; kingdom Metazoa; phylum Chordata; class Lepidosauria; order Squamata; family Sphaerodactylidae; genus Euleptes; species Euleptes europaea. Next base: position 2,633,907 of record NC_079330.1, read on the forward strand.
CGTATTAGAGCCTTTTCCAGTCTTATTGTTCTGCTCTCGGGTTGTATAATCCAATCTGTTAAAGCTAGTAGCGCAGCGGCTTGGTAGTATAGAAGTAAATTGGGTAGTGAGAATCCTCCTCTTTCTTTGGCATCTTGTAGAACCACAAATCTTACTCTGGGTTTCTTTCCTTTCAGATGTTACCAATTGATATTAGCAAAACCGTGATAACTAAATGGCAAAGAAGTATCAACAAGTTTCACTTTTTTTAGTAGCAGTTTTGAAGGATCCAGCACTACACAGCACTGGGAGAAATGTTCCTAGTAGCAGGCATCCTTATCTTAAGACCTTTGATAACAAGGTGCCTGTGATTTTTCCCTCCTCTGTCTCTTTCTCACACACATACTTTTATCCCAGCTTCCTTACAAGGGATACAGGGCACTGTGCATGTTTCTTGTCTCCTTTTTATTTCTAAATTAACCCTGTGAGGCCAGAGAGAAGGTAACTGGTCCAAGGTCATCCTGTGGTTTTCATGGCTGCATATGCAAACGCATGCAGACCTCTCCATTACTAGCCTGATGCTTTCGCCAATGCATCTCACTTGCTGTGAAGACATAAAGCACAACTCAGAGAAAGGAAGGCGTGTTAAAGCACCTTTCAAGTAAATGGGTTCTGCAGCACAGTTCTGTGTAGCCTGAGCCTGTGTATTCTCATTCAGAATAAGCCTCAGTGAGATCAGTGGCACTCATGCTTAAGTCAGCAGACTTGAGTTCTTCCATTTGTGGCAGGATTTAAATATGCCCCAATTCCTCTCGATTCCATCCATTAGCATCTTGGTCTTTCTTGTATTGAACGTTCTTTTGTTTAACATAGTGGGACATTTTTAACCCTACTCATATTATGTGATATGTACCAGGCCATAGTTTGCCTCCTCTCTTTGTTATTTCTGTTTGAGAATTTTAAATCAACCATTCCTAATATTTAAACATTCAAAAACATGTTTTAAAAACAAGAAAGTTTATTATAGAATTTGAGAAAAAAATATCCATTATGCAGGCATAGCAATTTTGCGCAGAGCACTTATTCAATGTACCGCACATGCAAATCCACCTGGAATACCTCCCACGTAAGAGTCTTACAAAATAATGTGATCTGCGCTCCGAGTGTTCCCCGTGCAATTTCCAAGTTTTGACTAGTCAACATATACACAACGCTTCCTAGAAAACTGTCATCTCCTGACAGCAGATTTAAATTAAGCAAAATTCCTCTTGTAATAAAAAAAAGTGAATAAAACCCCAGACATAAGAACTGTGAATCTACTCTGGCGATAACAGTTAAGCAGGAGATCGGGCTGCAGGAGAGGTCCATCTTGTAAGTGTTTTGAAAATTGTCCCAATGAATGATGGGGTAGTTTGAGAACGTGCGTTTGCAATGCGTGCTTATGCAAACAGTGCATCTGTTCTGTTCATACTGTTAGCCCTTACGCCTTTTAACATACTTCGAATGCTGTGTAATTTAGAATGTTAGCCTGCCTTTTGTTTAAAAAGTAACAAAAACCCATAACTAGGACAATGTGTAACTTTCAAACTCTGGAATCTGCTTGCTGGTTGCTTCCGGCATTCTGCTGGGATGGTTTCATCGCAGCCTCTCTGTGCCGTTGGAAGTCCCACTGCAGCTTCCATTTTAACTGGCAGCTGTCTCTATCTAAGCTTCATCTCTACCCTACTCCCCTTTTGAAACTGCAGGGCATAAAATGTCCTGAAGACTTCCTTGTTGTTACCTTTCTGACTCTACCCTTCCTTTCCTACCTTGGAATAAAAAAAAAACCTACCTTATTTTGACAGCATTTATATCTGTGGCTGAGCTAATGTAAAACACACATTGAGATAGCAGTTTGGACATAAATAAAGGCACTCTTCTCCCCCCCTCCCCATACCACATAAGACCACTTAGAAAAAGGGCCAAGGCAGCTCTGTGATAAGGACAGTATTCTTGTGAGACAGTATTCTCTGTGAGTAGGACAGTAGTCTTGTCCCTGATTGGGCGCTGTCGCAAGAGGTTCCCAATCCTGATGTGGTCTTTGTATCCTGTTGGAGAACCTTGTCATGAGAGAGGTGCAGAAGCTTTGGTTTGCATTTTGAAAGTCTGCGGTCTGTAGTCATACGTGAGTCACCATCCATGTGTACAGCCCCAGTATTTTCAGATGAGTGGTTGTGCTTTGCTATGTAAAATGTTTCCTTCTTTGTTATCCCCCCCCCCCCGCCGCCCCATAGTCCCCCATGAAGTGATGGCGGTGTTTCTGCCTTACTCAACTTTGTTGTTCTCCCCCTGGGCTTTGAAGTCTGCTGGCCGAATCTTCATCTCGACCCTTTTCAGGGAATAGGTTTTGCCGTGCCAGCCGTACCAGGTGATACCATCTGTGCTCTTGTTGTGTTCTCCGTTGCGGTAGTAAACCCCGTTCAGATTGGAGTCTGTGCAGCAGTTGTACCAATAACCACCTTTCAAGAAGCAAAAAGATAATATCATGTATATGTAATCCTCTGCAGTCTTCTAAGACAGTGACTTTCAAACTTCAAGAAAACTCTTCCATGGCAACTGGGGCACAGAGGAACGCTCGCCTTGAATGGCAGCCTGTTGCAAAGAGTTCTGGGTCGCACATTCAGTTCATGTGGACCACTGGCCAAGCTTGGGTCACCCTGTTACTTTGCCTGACCTAAAAGGTGACGTAAAATGCCCCGAGGCGCTCCTTTGCAGGGGTAGATCTAGCTGTCCAGCAGTCCAACCCTAAGCAGAATTACCCTTGTCTAAGTTGATTGATTTCCATCATTTCTCCCAGAGCTACGGAGGGATAAACTCAAAAGAGAGATCAAGATGTTGTTAAAACAGAGCTTGGATATAATTTTTACATTTGAAGGTATAAATAGGATGGCCCCAACTGACCTCTGGGGAAGCAGGGGGCAGGAGGAGAGGGCTGCGAGCAATGGAAGACATGAGGTTTTATCATCTCGACTTAAGAAATGGCAACGTTGCGCGCAGCCCTCTTTGGACTAACCCCAGTGTGATGCTCCTCTGGCTCAAGGCCGTGCTGCCCCGGCTCCACTGGGATCTTCCCTGCCGTGGAGGGCCTGCGAGGCTGCTCAGATTGGAGAGGGGAGGGGGCTGTCCAGCCCTGTTCCTCTGCCTCTCTGTATCCTCTGCTCTTCTGTTCATCCTCCCTGGCCTGCTGCAGATCCTCCTTAAGCTAGGCCACCCTTCCAGACCCCTCCTCCCCGCTACCCCTTCACCCAACCAGAAGTTTCCTGAAGCCTCCGAAGCCCTGTCTCAGCTGTAGTTGCCTTCCAGTTTGCTTCCTTTCCCAGGCAGGTTTTGTTGATATGACTGTTCTTACCTGGCTGTCAAACACCGTTACTGAACCTCAAGTGTGGAGCCCCACCCTGCCTGTTTTGGGAGCATCCTGGCTTGGCTGCTGCAGCTGCCAGTTGTGTGTGGCTTGTCTAAGCCAAGGTGAGTTGCCCCTGCACGTTTGCCAGAACAGGAACCTGCATGCAACTTACCTTTGCGTAACAGCGCACAGTGGTCCACGCATTTGTCGTTATCCTTGTCCTTGGTGCTGAAGGCCGTGTTGTTGTGGTATCTCATGGAGTCGTGTGGCGTGTTGCCACTGTAGTTGGCCAGGAACAGGCGGTAGCTGTTCAGCTCATTGCTCAGAGTGAAGTGGTTGTATTGCGCGTAGCGGATGTTGCCGTTCCAGTCCTGCCAGGTGGGAGGAGGGAAACCCTTTGCATTACCCATTAATCTAGGAAGATGTTTGCCTGGAGTACATTTTCCTGTTCCCTTGCAAAGTAGTACAGCCTTTCTTCCAGCATTTGTTGATTGTATTGTCTACAAAGCAATCTTGTTTGTTAGCTTGCTTTCTTTTAGACTAATAATCACTCTGTGTTTTATTTATTTTACTTAGTTTATATACACCATGTCTCTCCCTAACATCCATTATAGAAAACTGAGATAACTGCCTTCAGGAAAGATCTAATTTTGCCTCCTGTTTGGCAGATCATCAAAGGAAGGAGATTTCTTAGTGGTAGAAGAAAAAGAAGAAGAAGAGTTGGTTTTTATATGCTGACTTTCTCTACCACTTAAGGGAGACTCAAACCAGCTTACACTCACCTTCCCTTCCCCTCTCCACAACAGACACCCTGTGAGGTAGGTGGGGCTGAGAGAGTGTGACTAGCCCAAGGTCACCCAGCTGGCTTCATGTGTAGGAGTGGGGAAACCAATCCAGTTCACCAGATTAGCCTCCGCCGCTCATGTGGAGGAGTGGGGAATCAAACCCGGTTCTCCAGATCAGACTCCACCGCTCTAAACCACTGCTCTTAACCACTACACCTCGTTGGTGTGACCGTCTTAAAAAATGGCACTTGTGTGCTCTGGCTGTTTTCAATTTGTGTGAATCACTGAATTGTCAGCCTCATCATAGACCAGTGCTAAGAATTGCACATGCCCGTTAGACGGCCTTGAGCTGCTTTTGGAAGCTGCCCTTGGACTGCTCCACTTCCTAATGGTTCAACTTTGTATTTGCCACCTGTTACCATGGGTGGGCCTTGCATTTGAAACCATTCACTTGCCTCTAACTCCACGCGCAGCATGGTCGGGCGCCTGGAGAGCCGGTGGATATGTTCGTTTCCCAGCCAGAAGTCTCCCTGGATGCTGCCAAACCCTTGCTTGTACTGTCTCCAGTCTCTGTTGAAGGAGGTCAGGCCGACTTTGCGCCTCTGGATGACAGTCCAGCCACCCCCGTCTGTCTCCATGTCGCAGTACACCTGGAGGCATGGGAGACAGCAGCAGTTCCTGTTGGTCAGCAAGCTCAGGGATGGTTCACAACTCTTTTAATTTCATGTTGCCAGGCCAGTGTGACTGCTCAGAATGACTTGAACATGCTGTGCTGTGCCTGTTCTGTGTAATTGCATTTTTTAGCCCTGGTGCATCTTGATTTTCTGTTGTGGTGACTCACCTTTGCAGCTCCCTCCTGGTTGTGATTTTGTTCGACACCAGATTTATTAAGGTTAAGATGCCAGACCTTTCAGCCCTCCCAGGACTGATCAGAAGGTTGTCGTTTTGGTGGTTTCAATCTGTAAACTTATTAGATTCCCCACTTTTATTTTTGCTTCATAATTTCACAATGTTGGTTTCTGGAAAAGATGGATTTATTCCGTGTAGTATTTTTTAAGACTGTGATATATATTTTTAATTCTATGGTTGTGTTGCTGATTTTGTGTTGCTGTTTGCTATTTCTTGTCATTAAGTTTTGTAAGCCACCTGTAGAGGTTTTTAGCTGAGGGCATAGGGTAGAAGTGTCCTCACAAGTGAATGAAATAATATGTCATGGTTCCTTACCTGCAGCTCTGGGGTTCCCAGGAATTCGTCAGGGAGCAGCTTGTAAACCCCAGAGGTTCTGTAATTCCTCTGATAAAGGGATGAGCAGTCATAGACAGCATCTGTGTGAGTGCAAGAAGGGAAGTAAGTACACAAGGCCTGATGTCAGTCTGCTTCTCAGTCTCTTCTCCCTGCCCCACCACCCCAGTCTCCTACGCTGTGGTGGTATTTTAACTATTGAAGGCTTTTCTGTTACATTTGATAACGAGAGGAAACACTTTTGAATTCGTGGTTATCATCCAATACAAATGAACAAATAGCTTTCAGATGTAGTTGCACAGTGAATGGCAAACAAAACACCCTCTTACATTAAGCCCTCAAAAATATCCCATGATTATAACTGTATGGTTAAAACATTAGGAAATTACATATGCACAAGAAAACCTGTCCACCTCAGATACAGTGTGTGTGGGGGAACAATTTTTTTAGGACATTTTTTCAGTTTTCCCAGTAGAAAAACTGGGTAATTTTAGGAACTCCGAAAAAAACTATGAAATGTTTTCTCGTTTTAGTAGGTGTGAAATGCTTCTTAAGGAAAGGGTTTTCACACTTAAAATGCATACTATGAAAAATTCTGAGGGCTTTTCCAATGGAAAAATGCCAATATGCCAAATGTTAGATTTGAGGCGAGTAGCACCTTGGGCTATAAGCTTCCAAGAGTCAAAATTATATTCCGAAAATATTGATGGTCTCTAAAGCTACTGGACTCAAATCTAGCTCTTCTTCCACTGCAGGCCAACACAGCTATCCTCTAAAGCTAACACTGTTATCATTAACACATTTTAGCATAACGAGTCCAGCGTTTACAGTGTTGAAGTTTAACTTGATACCCAAATTTGCTGGTATTCCTACCTATTGTGACTACATGAGAGTGTTTCTGTCCAAACATGCTCCATGCAGAAACTTTCTGAATGCAAAAGAGCCAGATTCCATGTGCTCCATTAAGAAGTTGCTTCAAACCACCTGGGAAAACTCCCACACTGGAGTAAGGTCAGATAGGCCATGCATATTTGCCACTCTTCAAACCCAAATGTGTTGATCTGCTAGGATGGCCAGGCCTGGAGCCAGCATGCCTGCTTGTGCAGCTGGGCAGATGAGCCAAGTAATCAAATCCAACATGTTTGGGCAGTTCACGGTCTGTTTTCTGCTTCAGAGCCCACCCCTGTTCGTAAGGTGCATTCCTACTCAAGTGAGCATGTCAGCCTTTGGAAGCCTCCATTTCCTGCCTGTGTAGGAAATGAACATCCAGCTGCGTCAAGGGGAGAGGCTGCATCTGAGGAGAATTTTTATCCATCCTGACAGCTTTAGCAGCATGCAGGCGGAATGATTTCCACCTGTTGGGATTAGATGCCAACGGTGACTTCCTTGTATGCAGTGGTTCAAGTCCTTTTGTGGTTGCCTTCTATATGCGCTGGTTTGGTTTTTGAAACCATTCAGGTTTTGCCCTGCCTCTGAGATGATGTGTTGCAGTTAAAAAAAAAAAATTCTGTGTTCAGTGGCCTTGGTTTGGGAATAGACTCCCTAGAGGAATCCTACCAAATTTCAGAAACGTTAAGGTCAGGTAGGGTCAATTTTTGAGATCCCAGGCAGGCTTCTGAAACAGCCAGTTGTCTGTGCTGAGAAAGGAGAGCCAGCGTGGTGTAGTGGTTAAGAGCGGTGGTTTGGAGCGGTGGACTCTGATCTGGAGGACCGGGTTTCATTCCCCACTCCTACACATGAGCGGCAGACGCTAATCTGGAGAACCGGGTTGGTTTCCCCACTCCTCCATATGAAGCCAGTTGGGTGACCTTGGGCTAGTCACAGTTCTCTTAGAGTTCTCTCAGCCTCACCTACCTCACAGGGTGTTGTGGGGAGGAGAAGAGAAGTGGTTGTAAGCTGGTTTGATTCTTCCTTAAATGGTAGAGAAAGTCAGCATATAAAAACCGACTCTTCTTCTTTTCTAAGTGGCCAGGGAGAGAGAGGCTTGATTCTTGCTGTCATTTTAGGCCACAGGTAACTAACACAGGTATGTGTGGGCAAAGCAGGTTAGTAACATATTTATGGGTTAGTAGCCTTTGCCCTCTTATTTGCAAGGATGGCCTGAGGGGGGTGTGGTGGCAAAGTTGTTCACTGTTCTGCACCCAAGAGCCATGTGCGGTTACACATCAAAGGATATACATTTCACATGCTCCCACTGACTTGTATTGGTATGCTCCCTCTCTCCTAGCCACACACACATAACGCAAGCACCTTCTCCCCTCCACCCCCCAATTTGGTTGGTGAAGTGCCACTCCTTAGTTAAGCACTGCCCAAAGTAGGCACAGACCAATGACCAGAAGCCACTGTAGGAAAAGTTAGTCAGCCCCCTTCCTTTAGGTAACTGGAGCTGTAAGAGCATACAGTGTGCAAAGGGACAGCTGTGCTTGCCTGCTGCAGCAAGAATAAACAGGAGTTCTACGATCTCGTAAAAGTGGACATACGTTTATTGTAGTGTAAGCCTTTATGGGCCTTGACCTGGACGACCCAGGCTAGCCTGATCTTATCAGATCTCGATAACTAAGCAGGGTCAGCCCTAGTTAGTACTTAGATGGGAGACCTCCAAGGATTATCAGGGTGATGACGCGGAGGCAGGCAATGGCAAGCCACCTCTGTTAGTCTCGCCTTGAAAACCCTGCTGGGTTGCCATAAATGGACTGCGACTTGATGGCACTTTACACACACACACAAGCCTTTATGGGCTAGAGGCCACTTCGTGGAGGTTATGGAGGGAGACACTTTATAAACAGCAAAGTCAAAAGGCCATTCTCTGGTACTTATAATTTTTCCCCCCTCCAAATATGTCTACCAACTGAGAATCCACCTCATGAAGTGGGCTCCAGTCCACAAATTTGATGTCCTGATAACAACCTGTTGGTCTTTAAGGTGCCACAGGACTCTGTGTTTGAACATATAGTTTACCTTAGATAATAGCGGGTTTTAGACAAGTTGCAGAATGTCTCGCAGTCAGCACTTAAAACTGGGAAAGTTTGGAAATACCTTATACTTCTCAGAGACTTACGCTGTGGTCTGCCTCTGAGGAAGCACAAATGAAGACTGGATTAAAAAAAAATATTTTCCTTTGAAAATAGTCAGCACTTATGTATATCTTTATCTACATGTTGATAGTCTAGAGGTATTTTATTCTGAATCCACATGCGACTTTTTATGCAGATTAATCCATGCACTGTTTAAAATAATCCACTTTTTAAAATTAAAGCAACAAATCTCATAGATCAAATGTAAGTATTAGGATTGCAGGTCTTTTAGGTTGTTTGGAAAATGCCTCTCCTGCTTTTAACAGTGTCTTTGGTTATGAGTAGTGTTCTTGGCTGAGGAGAGAGAGGGTTAATAGGAGAAGATTGAAATGTATAGCCTGATTATGCCTTTCTATTCGGATAGAGGACGGAATAAGACATTTTAGGCAGATTTTACAGCCCTGCAGTCGAAAGCTCTGCTCTTGCTCCCCAAATTCAGTTTGAGATCCATGTCTACTCAAATGTAATTGCCACTCACTTCAGTGGAACTTACTACCAAGTAACTATGCAGAGCATTACAACCTAAGCTGTCATTCTGGGCATTCAGCCTTCCTGCTGGGGAATAATCCCCAATTGATGGATGCAATTTGTGGCAGAAACTGAAGGCCTCTCTGAAGTAGCAATTTCCTCGGCAGGCACGCTTTTGGAAAGATTCCTAGGGACACCTGTGGAAAATGTTACTTTCAAGGAGGTTTAACAGAAAAAGTACATGAGCTGGAATTCAGTATGCTGGTCACGGCTCTTTCTTGGAAGTAAAATCCACATAGATTTCCCCCCCCAATGCCAGTGTTATGATTTCCACAGCTGTAATTTCAAAAGCTTACCCACCAAGAAAATCACTATGCCAGAACCGGCCTCAAGGGAGACACGAGCCGGTGGCTGTTTTTTCCTCACTGCATTTATGAGCACTGCCTGGGCGGTACTGGGGGGTCCCCTCCTTACCGGCCGACGTTTGTGTGACGGTTTGGGCTGCCTGGAGCTGCACGATGCCCAGCTGGTTGTTCATCTCGGAGTACTTCCCTTCCACGTCGTGGAGGCGCAGGTCCATCTGCTTCAGGCTCCCTTCTAGCTCCATCACCTGCACGATGGCGTTCCCCATCTCGTCCTCCTGCTTCTTGCTGAGCTCCTCTATCAAGGTGGTCAGGTTGGCCACCTGCATCTTCAGCTCCTTCATCTCCTCGCAGCAGCCCACGGCCTTGGCGTTCCCACTGACCACCTTCCTCTTGGGGGGCTTCTGCAGCCACACTGGATAGATGGCCAAAGAGATGATGATCACACAGAACCAAGCCAGATGAGTGCTGACTGGGCTCTGCATTTCCCCCCACCCCCCGGCTCCCAGCAACTGCTTGAGAAATTCCTAAATTCACCCCGGGTGGAACTGGCTTTAGATTTGAAGTTTGCAGGTATGGAAGTCTCTGTAAGGACAGTGGCAAGCTAAAACTCTTGTTCTTGCCTTCTCCTCCTCTCTGTCTCTCTCTGTCTCAATGATCTGAGGCTGTCAAAGAAAGAGAATTCACTAGGACCCTGTGCTCTTTAGAAGTGCGTGTGTCTGTCTCACACAACACAGCATCTTAAATAGCCGCCACTCCTATGTACCTCCACCCCTTGACAGCCCTACACAGCCTGCTAAGCCACTCCCAATTCATCTGTTCAGATCAGGTGAAACCAAGGCAGCTTCAGGGTGTGTGTGTGTGTGAGAGAGAGAGAGAGAGAAGGAGGAAGTAATGGCATACTACTGGATTTTAGCCTTCCCAGTGGCTAATATTCCGGCATGCTGAGGAAGGGAAGAGGATGGGAAGTCCTGTAAAAGCAAAGGGTTCCACGGGCTTCATGATTATGCAGCAGGCTGGCAAACTGCCCTCCTCTGTGGGAGTAATCCTATTTCTAAGAGCCTTCGTTAAAAGAGCCAGCATGAGTTGTGCCTCCGGTATGTTTTCCTGGCCATCTCAGTCGGAAGGGGCCAAAAGGCCAATTGGTTTGACATTCCTCTCGGGAGGAAAGGCCCACATCGTACCACAGGCAAATGCCCCATGCAGGAGGTGTTTGCAGAGTAGGTTACAGAATCAGGCCAAGGAAGTGAATGGGAAATCTGAAGTGAACTCTGAAATCAGACGCCACGGATGAGCAGAGTGTGAAAATTTATTGAGCACAGCCATTCCGTTTCTGGCAGTCCCTGCCACCCCAGAAGGTAAACCCTAAGAAAGAAATGTCCCTTCCTGGCATTAACCCATTCCCTTTTGCCTGTTATTGAACCAAAGCCCCATCCGTGTCCACCAGAAGTTAGAAAATACATCAGAGAAACACATCCCTGTTTGTAGACATACAAAGAAGAGTTGGTTTTTATATGCCAACTTTTTCTACCACTCAAAGAAGAATCAAACTGGTTTACAATCCCCTTCCCTTCCCCTCCACAGACACCCTGTGAGGTAGGTAGGGCTGAGAGAGCTCTAAGAGAGCTGTGACTAGCCCAAGGTCATCCAGCTGGCTTTATGTGTAGGTGTGGGGAAACCAACCCAGCTCACCAGATTAGCGTCCATCACTCATGGGGAGGGGAATCAATCCCAGTTCTCCAGATTAGAGTCCATTGCTCCACACCATCGCTCTTAACAACTACACCAGCTGAGTGGCAAAGCTGAAGAGCAGGAGCTCTTCAATACTTTATCAGTATTGTTATTAGTAAAAAATGTTATGATGTTTTAGTGCCACATTGGGGGTATTCAAGGCAGCTTAACAGTACATAAAACCCAAATAACAATAGGAAACCACATTAAACAACAGTGTGAAAAACCAGCAACAATAAAACTACATTAGGCCAAAGGTTATGAGGCCAACCTTTTAGATTTGTTTAAACCTTGATTCTCCTTGAAAGGGCTCAGGGTGACATACATGGTTCTGTCCTCCCCTGTTTTATCTTCACAACAACCCTATGAGGGAGGTTAGGTTGAAGGAGAACGACTGGCCAGTGTTCATGACCTTCATATTTGCATGAGCAACTGAATCCAGCATTCACCGACCCTAGACTGATGCTGTAACCACTACTACACACCAGTTGTCCTCCTATCTCTCCAGCTGACATTGATCCTGCTCTCACACCTACACTGATCCTGCTGTCACACCTACACACACACCAAATCAACTGCTGCTTTTTACCCTCTTAAAGAAAGTTGCTTGGGGTTGCCAGACACCCTGACCTTCTAGCAACCTTCCAGGAAAGGCAATAGTGGTGTCCTTGATACAACTGTGTAGTGGTTAAGAGCCAGCATTGTGTAGTGGTTAAGAGCGGTGGTCTGGAGCGGTGGAGTCTGATCTGGAGAACCTGGTTTGATTCCCCACTCCTCCACATGAGCGGCGGAGGCTAATCTGGTGACCTGGATTTGTTTCCCCGCTCCTACACATGAAGCCAGCTGGGTGACCTTGGACTAGTCACAGCTCTTTCAGCCTCACCGACCTCACAGGGTGTCTGTTGTGGGGAGGGGAAGGGAAGGTGATTGTAGGCCGGTTTGAGTCTCCCTTAAGTGGTAGAGAAAGTCGGCATATAAAAACCAACTCTTCTTCTTCAACGGTGGAAAGGAAGAAACTTGAACATCCTGGAATTTCAGCCTTCAGTCCATGTAGGTGTGCTCATTGCGTGTACCCATGGCCTCTGGTTGCCACTGTTTCCCATGACCTGAGATACCACCAAATTCCGACACTCAGAAACCGCTGGTTTTTCCTCTGTCGAAGCTAAGATTTGTGTCTGGCAGATGCTTGGTCTCTTTTCCTGTTGTGTGCCCAGGCTGTGTTTTAAGACCCAGTTAAGTAAATAAATGGCTTTGAAGAAAGTCACAGGGCCTCGGCCACTGCATCCTCCCCTTCTTGCACACCCCAACCTTTGACCCTTTTCATTCTCTCTGTAATCCTGTCTGAGTCCCCCTCCCGGCCATGATTTCTCTTGTTCCCAGGGGCAAATTCTTCGTTGGGCCTCTTGTGATGCGAAACATATTTGTTCGAATTGGAGGCCAGATAGTAAAGCGAGCAGTGTGTTTGCTGTTTTCCTTACTTGTCCTCATTTTCCTGGGATCTCTCCTTGTGCCCCATCTCACATGTGCTGAGACCAAACCATGGGGAAGTTGTGGCTTCTGAGGCTTGTGCTTCGTTTTTTGTTTTTTCTCCTGGAAAAAGAGAACGATTTCACCAGATCTGTGCATGTGAGGAAAAACATCTACCTGTTTCTGACCAGCTTGCTTGTTAACGAATCTTGGCACTTGTCGTTCAAGCCAGCGGCACCTCTGCCTGATCGAAAAATTTGTCCCTTGGGTGATTTACAAGAGCATAATTTCTTCCCCGCTCTCGTTGAGCACAAACTTGAAAACAGTCTTGTAATTTCATAAGAATGTCACAGAATTCCAGAAGCTGGTGCGTGAACATCTGATTGAGGGTGAGAGCCAGAGTGTGCCGTGCCACTGCTCAGAGAGGCAGGAACTGGTTTTTTGAGAAACGGGATTGGAGAGAATTCTCCACTGGAACCTTTGAAAATGCTTTGAAGCTCCGGTCACAGCTTTGCTTGGAATTCAGTTGACTAAACAGTTAGTCACAGGCTTCTAGGAAAAGTGCGCTCTCTTTCCCATCTGCCTCTCTGCCATTCCAGCCACAGAAGAAAACATCATTGTTTTGAAGTGACTCTCCTCCTTTTAAACAACACATTCCTGTCGGTGACGGTAAAACTGATTTTATAATTTGTCAATAGGCCATCAATAATACTTGAGCTTCTCTGCAAACATACGTTGCATGGGCGTCTGCCTTTTGGTTTTGCAGAAAAGCTCAGCTATTATTAATGGGCTATTGACAAATTATGAAACAGATTCCGAGGATGGAAGAGATTCCCAGGAATCGGCTGTGTGAGTCAGTTGCAGAAAAAACCCACCAAGGAGCCCACCTTAAAGAGATAGTAAGAGACTCTTGTTTTTGTTGGTTGCCTGCAGAGCACACATGAACACACACATGAAGCTGCCTTATGCTGAATCAGACCCTCGGTCCATCAAAGTCAGTACTGTCTACTCAGACCGGCAGCGGCTCTCCAGGGTCTCAGGCAGAGATCTTTCACATCACCTACTTGCCCAGTCCCTTTAACTGGAGATGCCGGGGATTGAACCTGGGACCTTCTGCATGCCAAGCAGATGCTCTACCACTGAGCCACAGCCCCTCAGAGCACCTGAATCGAGCCAGTGGCTTGAAGAGATGAAATTGACCAGGTGGTATCTGATATTTTGTTTCAGTCCAGTCCCGTGCTCCATGTTTATCCATTTGAATACATTACTCAGGGCAATTTTGTACGTGCCAGAAAGGGAAGGGGGTTCTGGATGTGTTGGATGTCCATCTGACCAGCGTCTCCTGCTCCCAGAATCTCTCTGGCCTCAAATTGGTCTTGCAAGCAGGGTCTTCTGCAGAATTGATTTTGGATGAGGTGGATTAGCACATGGAATAGGATGCATGCCCAGTGCATTTCTCGTTGCCCTGCCCTCCCCAAGTGCTATGTCTGAGGCATCCTGGCTCTGCATTGTAGGATCCATGTCTTCCCAGAAGTCCAAGGAAAGTGCCTGTAAAATGCCTGGAACTCTCACAAGAGCAGCTAAATGCTCTTGCGCCCTCTCCGTCCACTGCAGCGGGCTTGCATATTTCAAGTTCCAGTTGGATTTCAGAATGTGCATTGGAGCCACAGTTTGATCAACGATTTTGCAGGGCAAAGTACTTTATAATAAGGATTGAAATAATTGCTGAGTGATCTCCATTCTACTGAGGAAAGAAAGGTTTTTTTTTAAATGTTAAAAGCGTAGAGTCCCCTCCCCTCCCCATTTCCAAGGTTTGAACATAAGTTCCATCTTGTTCAGTCTTGTTTAAGGTACAAAATATTTCATCTTATTCTAGAGAGAGGGCCCGCTAGTCAGTGGCAGCGAAGGAGCAGCACTAATTATGGAAGGGAAGAAAGAGATAATGGCCAATTTGTCAGTAGGTGTTGACAAGAGAGATAAAGTGGGAAGTAATTAACTGCCTGACTTGTGCAGGGAGCGACGCGCCTGCCAACGGGGATCTCTGGGCTGCGAAATGTGACAGCCATTTGTCACTGTTACAGCGTTCTGTTGGCTGAGTTCTTGCTCGGGATGAAAGCCGCTCCCATTCCGCTTCCTAGAAGAGCAGGAGTTTATCTCCGAAGTCCATCGTGGAAACAGCTGTTAGTCAATAACATTGATGTTAGCTGTAATTGGAAGGTAGTTTTGGAAGCTGGGGCTGGCAGCAGAGGAGGAGGATGCTCTTTCCAACATGAGCAGATAACCAGGCTCTTGCTACACAGTCCATAACTCCTGCCCTGCTTCTGTATAATCCAAGCTAGCAGTCTACATCTGCAGCCCCCAGGAAGGTATTTTAGTAGACTCAAGACCTTGATAAATGGATCCCGATCTTTGGGAAGGAGCCCCATGGCGCAGAGTGGTAAGCTGCAGTACTGCAGTCCAAGCTCTGCTCATGACCTGAGTTCCATCCTGACAGAAGTCGGTTTCAGGTAGCCGGCTCAAGGTTGACTCAGCCTTCCATCTTTCTGAGGTCAGTAAAATGAGTACCTGGCTTGCTGGGGGTAAAGTGTAGATGACTGGGGAAGGCAATGGCAAACCACCCCGTAAACAAAGTTTGCCTAGGCAACATCGGGATGTGACATCATCCCGTGGGTCAGTAATGACCCGGTGCTTGCACAGGGGTCTACCTTTACCTTTTTTAATCTTTGGGAGAGAAAAACCCTCCCCATTAGATGGGTGATTTAGTACACACATACCAATACAGATCCATATATAGCGGTTACACAGCACCCTATTTGGTGCTCAAAACACTTCATGAGAATATAACGTGGCTGGACCACGTCATCAAGTGTCCATCTACTCCAGGGTCCTGCTTCCATTTGTGGTGAACCAGATGTTCCCGAGTAGCCCACAAGTAGAGCATAAAACTGACACCCCGTACTGTTGCCCCCAAACAACTGTATTCGGTGGTATCTGCACTTCAATTAACATGTTGTGCTCAGTAGAGAGAGGTAAAGAGGGTGTGCGTATAGAGCTGTCTGAATGTTTGCTTGTCCCATGTCTCAACTAGAAGAGCATGGCTGGAACTCCAAGTAACATTCCATGGTACCTTTTTTGTTTGGGAAAGCAAGCCACTGTTGCAGGCTTACTTTGAACACTTATTCTCCTTTGTTGTGGGATAAATTATAAGAGTCAGAAGGGGCAATAAAGTGAGCGTTGCAAAATCCCAGGCACCCATTTAAAAAAAAAGTAATAATGGAAAATAGGCACATATGGTGGGAAGGCTTAGCCCCTCCCCCAAGACATTGCCTGGGCCCTTTCTAGTGACTCGTAAAACCAGTGAGAAGTCAGATCACTTCAAAGGATCACATGTTTTTTGCTCGGCTGCACAGGTGCGCCAAGGTTTGCCTGGCTTGCCCCTCCACCAGACAGCAGGCCTGACAAGGGAGTATTTTGTTCAGCTGCTGTTCTTATGCTGTTCTTATGGCGTTGACTTCTCGACACACTGAACACTGCATTGTGGCAGACGCCCACTGACCACTTATTGGATGCGGCATCCTTTTTGCCCATGACTTCGCTGTGTGCCTCTGGCCTGGCCATTTCAACTTCTTGCCCAGAGAAGCTGGTCTAACCAGAATCAGTCCTGGCACTGAGGTAGTGGAATGGGCTGCAGGTGGTCAATTCCAGCTTTCAGTGTTCTTTCATATTAAAACAACAATAAAAAACCTCCCTGCAAATAGAAAGAGCAAGCAAAGAGAAGGCGGTAGAACTTTTTTCTCTGCAACACTGCTAGTTTTCTGTGGGCAGGGAGTTGTTAACATAGGGGAGCATTCCATAATGTGATATTCTGTGCTCTTCCTCATGCAGTTGGAAGCGATGCCATCTGCTCTCTTGCCTCAATGCCAGCTCATTCCCCTGCATGTGTGAACCAGGCCTGGAGGAACATCTGTCCCTATATAAACTTCTTAAGACTGAGTAGGATGGCCCTGCTCCAGCAGGTTCCACATCTGGGGTAACTACAAGGACCTTTGTGATAGTTGCCCTGATTATCTGCAACCCTCTTCCTCGTGATAGTGGCTTATCCTCTTTCCTTAGCTCTTTTCAGAAGCAAAGCTTTTCCACTGAGCATTTTTTTAAAAAATATAAGGCTATATGATTTGGGCGCGGCTGTTCTTTCTTATGCATTTATCATATCTTTTGTAGTAATTTGATGGTGCTTACTTATCTGTTGTGAACTGCTAGGAAAGTTTGGCTATGTAATGGTTTATACATCTTCGTTAGTAAATGCACTTCACCCACATGGAAGAACCCGTTTATATGGCTTGCTGCAGATTTGGTTGAACACGTAGGCAGCACCGGCTTTCTACCATTAATAGTGTTCTCTTTCTGTTCTCTCTTGTACTTTGCACTACTGATTTTCTTCAGCTTAAGGGGGACTCTAAAACTTCACAGGGTTGAAAGCCGCTGGTGCAGAGAAAGGGGAGGGGTTACGGTAGGGAGGAGATTTAAGTGGTTAGGAGAGACCAACTGGGGCTGTTTTTTGCTACCCTGCCGCTCACCTGGGGGCACTCGATGCTTTCTCCAGGTGAGCAGCAGATTAAAACAGTTGAACCCTCTGTTATAAAGTATTCATGTCTTTTTCAGGCCTTACGGGAATTTAGGTTGAGAGTGCTGAAGTGCTCATTCTTAGGGATTTGCTCTCTTTCTAAAAGAGGAGGGGAAAACCGTACCTCGGCCCATCAAGGGAAGCCTGGAATATTCATGGCTGGTGTTTTGATAGCTAAAGGGGCTTGCGTGTGTGGATGATCAGGAGGGCGGAGCATGCTGAGGAGAGGAAGCGCGAGCTTAAGGGGAAAGTGGCCTGGAGGAAATTAAAACAGAATAAAACCAGGCACGTGAGCCTTGCTGAAGTCCATCTCCAGTCCCTTTGTTGAAATCACATGGCAGCAGAAGAAGCCGTGGTTGGAGAATGGGCGGGTCGCTGTCTGGGAAACTGAAGCAAAGGGACAGCGAATCATGTGGTGAATGGGTACTCACAGTCTTTGGACAGCCAGCACCAGCTTTCCCATCTTCAGACGCATCAGTTGCCTGCAAATCCCCATCAGTGCACAGCGATGTTCACCCGTGCCTTCTGCCTTCAGGGAGTGTTCTCCATGGTGGCCAGTCAGCTGAGGACCCCCTACACATCTGCTTGCAAGGTCCTACTGAGAACTGGTCAGGTCTCTGGGACTTCCTCCTAGCATTCTGCATGAGCCGAGTACATTGCAGAACACAACCGGTGCTTTCCAGAAGCACCCTTGTGAACAGAAAGGTCTGCAGAGGTGGGCAGGCTGTTTTTCAGGGACGCTCTTTGTCCACTGTGAATGGCTGACCTTCTCATTAAAACCCAGTGGTGTAAACAACATTTGCAGGCTTTTTGCCTTTACTTCTTAGATGCATAGGGTTGCAAGCTCAGGATTGGGAAATACCTGGTTATTTGGGGGATGGAGCCTGGGGAGGGTGGGATTTGGGGAGGGAGATACCTCATTGGGATACAATGCCATAGAGTCTACCCTTCAAAGCAGCCGTTTTCTCCAGGGAAACTGATTCGTGTCATCTGGAGATCAACTGTAATAGCAGGAGATCTCCAGGCCTCACCTGGAGGCTGGCATTCCCAGCATGCATCAAACATCAGTGATGCGGAATGGGCTAAATGCACTTACGGATTGTTCACAGAGTGCCAGTATCTGCCCTTAAACGTCATTCTTTTTGTTGTCCTTCTTTTCCCTTCTTAGCATTAACAACAAGTTGCAGCAACCTGAGGCCGCGTCTGGGGTGCTGGAATATGCCATGAAACACTTTGGAGAGCTGGTGAGTGGTCTCTCTTTTGCCTTGAACGAGAGCAGTTGCATGGCCCTTTGTGGAGCCAGGGACTTCCCAGAACCCGGAAGATCTGAATTAATGCACATTTGTGCCCTCCCCTCCTCCCAAAATAGAGGATAGGTTGATAATCGGAAAGGGTTTTGCCGCCTGATGGGCCCAACAGGGTCTCTAATCTAGAGAACCAGGGTTGATTCCCCACTCCTCCACACGAAGCCTGCTGGGTGACTATGGGCTAGTCACAGCTCTCTTAGAGCTCTCGCAGCCCCACCTACCTCTCAGGGTGTCTGTTGTGGGGAAGGGAAGGTGATTGTAAGCCGGTATGATTCTGTCTTAAATGGTAGAGAAAGTCGGCATATAAAAACCAACTTCTTTTTTTCTTCTCTTAACGCCCACTGGGCAGAGAAACGTGCAAATCTCATAAAGCAGAAATACATGGTGAAAAATGGGGGCTGCTGCAAGGTGTACAAAATGCTTTAGATCTAGGAAGCCCCTTTCATTCAGTCAAGGGCAGATCCAGTCATTGTGGGGGATACAGCCCCCCATACACAGAGCACGTGCCGTTCTGGAGTCCACCAACTCTCCGTGGCAGTACTAGGGTCTGTGTCCTATCGCAGCGGATGACAGAACACCTGCCTTTTCCCCACCTTTAATGAACCTGAGTGGGACCCAGCAGTGGGACCCAGTTCCTTTTGGACTTGAATGAGCTTTGAAGCAGCCTGCCCGTGGAGCCCTGGAGGGAAGTATTTCCAGGCCGGAGCGGTAAACTCTCACGTGGAGGGCACTGGTGCTGTGCATAGCTCTATCTGGCCTGCAGGCCATCAAAAAATCCACCGCTTGGCATCCTTCACAGCAAGAACTGCCAAGGGCTGAGCAGAAGAGAACATTGGCCTGGAGCCCACACTGAGGGGCGGGGGAGCAGAAAATCTAAAAGGATTCCAAGCACCTTTTTATTATTTTTATTAATACCTTGAAGCTGAGAATCCGTAAAGAAGTGAGCAGTTGGAGGAAGAAATGGCCAGCTGGAAAACTGTCCTCGGGTGGCACTTTTTTAAAAATGTCGTTCGAAGAGCAGGGGGGCCCAGGCCGTTTCTCAGGCTTTCGGAACCCTTCCCTGCCGCATGGGGTCCCGGCCCCAGGTGAGCCGCATGACTGTGGGCTCGGCCGTTAGCTTTATTGTTCCCAAGTTCCTCCCTGCTGCTTTTGTTTAAGTGTGTTGATGTGACTCAGGTTTTGGAGCTGGTAGGGGGCTGGCGAAGAGGGGGAGGCTCTGATGCTCTCCGGCGGTCTCCTGCTGGCCTTTTTCACACTGAGCATAATTAGCATGTGGTGTTCGCTGCCATGCAGTGGCCTAAAGCACAAAAATCCAAAAAGAAAAAAAAAGATTTTTTTCCCCCCAGCAGCAATTTAGGCATGATTGCTAGTATCGTGGATTATGTGCAGTCCTAAACCATAGGGTCGCCATGAGTCGGAAGGGACTTGACGGCACTTAACACACACACACACACACACACACAGAGTTACACCCATCTGTGCCCATTGACTTCAGCGGACCTAGAAGGATTTAACTCTGTTTAGAATGGTTCTCTCTGTGTGTGTGTGTTTGTGAGAGAGAGAGAGAGAGTTGTGAACCAGCAATTTTCCCATTCAGATCTCTCCTCTGTCAGCAGCTTGGGCACGCCACCACCTCCTAACCGCATCACCTCTGTTCCTGTCCATACACACTCATGCACACACACACACATGTCTGCAATAAGAATTAGCAGGCTTGGGGGCTAGGAATAGTTTTTAAGTGAGTTGAAAGTGGTTTAAGAGTGGCATTTGCTTCCCTTGGTGCAGACGCCTGCTTCTCTTTTCTTGCTATTACTTCTGGACAAAGACGTTTGGCCTGTCTTTGAAACTATAAACAAATCTTATTCTAGAAGCACAAGTAAGACGAGTGTTCATATCAAGTGTGGTCATTCCTCTTTCAAACTGCCTTCAACTTTTTAAGAAAACGTATCACCAACCCTTTAGGCTCATTTGTCCCCTTTTTATTTACATTCAGTCTTATTTTTCCACCTGTCCCCTTCTCCTGGAACACCATTAATAGAGCCAGTGGCATCATGTATGTGAGACAACAGATCATTTGGGGAGGTTTCTGTATCTTGGGCCCGACTCCCTCCCTGCGTTAAAACTACTTTTTTATCGGCTGCTCCGCTCTTTCCCACACAGGAAATCCAGGCAACCTGGTATGAGAAACTGCACGAGTGGGAAGATGCTCTGGTGTCCTATGACAAGAAGATGGACACGAACAAGGATGACCCAGAGCTGATGCTGGGGCGCATGCGTTGCCTGGAAGCCCTGGGGGAATGGTAAGAGGGGGCCTGGGCCTTGGTGTCTTTCAAACAACCCACTTCCAACCATCTTTGCACCTTCCTCACAAGGTGTCTGTTGTGGGGGAGAGGAAGGGATTGTAAGCCAGTTTGATTGTCCTTTAAAAGGTAGAGAACGTTGGCATATAAAAAAACAACTCTCCTTCTTCTTCTTCGGTTCATTTCCAAAAAACAGTGGAGTTTTTTAAAAATACAATAATTGCACACTTCTTACTTAGTTGCCCGTGTGTGTGATCTTCAGGGTAGCCCTTCTGTTGTACTCCAGCAAGAATTTTGGGCTACTGAGCTCATGCAGCGCTCCCAGGGGGTCTCCAGTCCTGGCAGTGACTGGACCACAGCAAGGCAGTGTATCAATGTGCCTCCCAACCCTAACCTTTAATAATTATTTTATTAATTTTAATAAATGGTTGCTTTGTTCTATTCAATTTTGGTAATGATTACTGAGTTTATGACACTTGTACTTGGTAACTGCTTTGACACAGAGAGCTTTTGCTGGAGAGCAGGGTATCATTAGTTGGGGGCAGGGAATATAGTGAAAATACCTGACCCCGTATCCTGTGGAAGCCAGATACGGCTTCTGTGGGAATTGTAAGGTGGGTCCCGCAAAAGGGAAAGAAAATGTGGGTGGAGTGTACTTTGCAAGCTCATATGGATAAAGCCCCTTGGCAATCTGTAACATGCCAGTTTTTAAGTGTGCATATTTGGTGTGTGGGGGTGGAGGTGACTCTGCCTTCTGGAGACAAATTGGAAACGACAAGTTCTGTGTAATGCAGCATGCAGTTTCTCCCCGGAGGGTCCAGCAAATCCTTGCAAGCCGTGCCGAAATGGCAAAAGTCTCTTGCTGGTGAGCCTGCATTTTGATGGGTCCTGATGTGAACCCATGTTGATGGCATATGGGGTGGGGGTGGGGGGGCGGGAAGAAATGTTTGTCCGTTGAAGTCACTGCATTGAAGACAAACCAGAGATGTAGAAATTGCACAAAGACTATTTATGACACCAGTTCATCCTACATTTTCCCTACCTTTTTGCATCCTGGTGTGCTTTGAAGAAGGAAGGAAGAAGAGCCCTTTGACAGAGACTCTGAGCTAAATCAGCCAGTGAATAAGGGGTTTTTGCTTTCAGATTGCCCTCCTGGGGGGGTTTGCCCACAGGGCCCCTCTGAGCACCTAATGGCATGTTTAAGAGCAATGTAATCTCAATTTTAAGCAGCAATAAAGTCAGCAAATCAAGTTGTTTAGCAACTTGCAGCAACAAACCTGACCCCAAAAATCACAGAAAAGGGGAGACATTGGCACAAATCTATTATATGCTTTAACTGTTCACTCTTGTGCACAAGCCAAGTTGTAAGAAAACAGAAGTGAGCACCAGCTCAGGTGTGTAATGAAAGGGCCCTGTTGCTTATGCTTAAAAAAAAAAAACCATAAGAAGAGCCTTGCTGGATCAGACCCAATGGTCCATCTAGTCCAGCATCCTGTTTAGCACAGTGGCCAACTAGTTCCTCTGGATGTCCAACACAGGGCATAGACTGAGGCCTTCTACTGATTTTGCTTCCTGGCATTGGTATTCAGAGGTTGATTTAATCTGAAAATGGAGGTTCCTTTCAGTAACCATGGCTTGTAGCCACTGGTAGGCCTGTCCTCCATGAAACTATCTAACCCCCTTTCAAATCCATCTATGCCTGTAGCCATCTCTGCATCCTCCAGCAGCAAATTCCACGTTTTAATCACTTGCTGTGTAAAGAGGTATTTCCTTTTAGCCATCCTGAATCTACTGCCCATCAGCTTCACTGGATGCCCTTGAGTTCTAGCATTTTGGGAGAGGGAGAAAAATTTCTCTTTGTCAATTCTCTCCATCCCATGAATAACTTTATAAACCTCTATTATGTATGTGTGTATCCCCCACCCTTAGTCACCTCTTTGCCTTTTGCCCAGGTCTTGACTTTTGTGGGGGACAGCCAGTGAGTACTGCCAGTGCCTTGCTCCACTGCAAACGGAAAACGTGGCCTCTGTTGAAAATGAGTTGTGCACATGAGGGGCGGACTCTAATCTGGTGAACTGAGTTGGTTTCCCCACTCCTACACATGAAGCTAGCTGGGTGACCTTGGGCTAGTCAGAGTTCTCTTAGAGCTCTCAGTCCCACCTACCTCACAGGGTGTCTGTTGTGGGGAGGGGAAGGGAAGGAGATTGTAAGCTGGTTTGATTCTTCTTTAAGTGGCAGAAAAAGCCAGCATGTAAAAACCAACTCTTCTTCTTCTTCTACCCTAAAAATACAGCAGTGAACTGGGGCAGGGATTCCACGGAAGGAGGTTTTCATCCTAATCACTCTCTGGTGTTTGTCTTCATAGGGGTCAGCTCCACCAACAGTGCTGTGAGAAATGGACGTTGGTGAACGATGAAACCCAGGCCAAAATGGCTCGGATGGCAGCCGCTGCTGCTTGGGGTTTAGGTAACTCCCTTCCCAACGTCTGGCTTATAACCATGCTGAGAAACATTATTTAGCTGCCATTTTACAAAGTGTATAAGAGAGAGAGAAAGAGAGAAGTTCTTCTGCTGACATTTAGAATGGGCCCACAGTAAGGACTGTGGCAGCCTGCTGGGCCCTCTATGACACTTTGGGTCCCTGGGCAAATATCAGACCCCCCCCCCAGTGTGCATAAGTTCTGAACATCTGTACAGGGCTGTCATTGTGTGATGAACTGGACATATTAAGGGGTCTGTTGCAGTTCGGACCTTCAAACCCAGGTCAGAATTGAGCACTTGGTCTCACTTTCCACCAAGAGGCACGAAGGTTTTGGGTGACCCTGCAGTCTGGTCTGTCAGCCTTTGTTGGGTTGCGGCCCTCCCACCTCTCTTTCCTCCTGTGCCTCAAGACCCCTAGTGTGCTCTTAGGCCCGTTTTTGGGCAGCCGAGGAGCACACGGTCACGCTTGGTTCCTCCTTTGCAGAGAGAGGTTTAAAGTATGGGGCTGTCCAGCAAGACTGATAACTTGCTCAGCACTGGATATGAGTTTCCTAGCTAGGAGAGCAGGAGAAATAAACAGTTGAAGGAGATTCAGCCATCCTGTTGAACCCTTCCTCACTCTGAGTGCTGACCCGACCGCCTCTTTGCCTGCAGGTCAGTGGGACAGCATGGAGGAATACACCTGCATGATCCCGAGAGACACCCACGACGGCGCCTTCTATCGGGCTGTGCTGGCACTGCATCAGGACCTCTTTTCATTGGCCCAGCAGGTGAGCATCGGGACCTTCGTGTTGTGAACCCTGATGGGTTCTTTTCAGCAGCTGGCTGTTGTGTCCCCCTCTGGTTTGCCTGCCTTCTTTTCAGTCACGTGTTGCTGTTTCCTCTTGAATGGCCGTGGCTGTCCCTGTTCTCTTTTTGTGTCCATGGTTCTCTGAACCTCCATGTTCAGAGGCTGTTCAGATCTGACTCTGCCTGAGATGGTGGACGGAGCAGACAGTTCTGAGCTAGATGGACCAGTGGTCTGATTGAGGGTAAGGCACTGTCGTAGGTTCAGTTTCTTGACAAGGAACCAAAACTCCACAGGCCCCTCTCTGTAAGGCACTGTTTTATGCTTCATAACCAAAATCCAACCTCTTCTCTCTTCCAGCAAGTGGAAGTGGTGGAATTTCTCGGTAGTATTGAGGGGTTGAAAAATTAGGGTTTGTTCTTCATGAGTGAAGTGTCAGGCATTTAACGCTGGCTTATGCTTGTGTAGCCTTGGAGGTCAAGAAATCTTAGTGGTCTCTTTCTCCCTTTCTCCATCAGTGCATCGATAAAGCCCGAGACCTCTTAGATGCTGAGCTGACAGCTATGGCAGGAGAGAGCTACAGCCGCGCATATGGGGTAAGCGCAGCCCCCTCCCACTATGGCCTCGAGTGCTGCTCTGCCATTTGGGATGCGTTCCGTGCAGTGGTGATTGGGATGGAATGTGATCGCCTGTTTCCTTTAGGCAATGGTATCCTGCCAGATGCTGTCAGAGTTGGAAGAAGTTATCCAGTATAAACTTGTACCAGAACGACGTGAGATCATCCGCCAGATCTGGTGGGAGAGGCTGCAGGTAAAACGGCTGAAGGGTCCCCCTCTACATGGCCAATGCTGCAATCAAATGGAGCAAGCAGACACAGTTTCAGTTTTCTCAGCTTGTATTATTAGTATTAGTATTATTAATCCTGCCCAGTTCCTTGCTCTTTGAGTGGACAGAGAAAGCAAGAGATGAAGTTCTAAGGCTAAGTAACAAATTACAAAGTAATAGCTCATCAGTTCTGGATGGCAGACATCCAGGAATGCTCAATAAATGCAAAATTCATTATCTTCCTACAAAAATATGCAGCTAAAATTAGCTTTCTTGTTGGATGGATAGAGGGAAGCCAGTGCAACACCATTTTTTTTCCTGAAGAGATCTATGTGGGAGTCAGCCTCTGACCCAAGTCTAAGCCTGTCCCAGAGGGTCGGACCAGAACCAACGGGTTGAAATTAAATCAAAAGAATTTCTGTCTAGACATTAGAAAGAATTTTCTAACAGTTAGAGTGGTTCCTCGGTAGAACAGGCTTCCTCGGGAGGTGGTGAGCTATCCTTCACTGGAGATTTTTAAGAGGAGGTTAGATGGCCATCTGTCAGCAATGCTGATTCTGTGACCTTAGGCAGATCATGAGAGGGAGGACATCTTGGCCATCTTCTGGTCACTGGGAGTGTGCGGGGGAGAGATAGTTGTGAATTTCCTGCATTGTGCAGGGGGCTGGACTAGATGACCCTGGTGGTCCCTTCCAACTCTATGATTCTAAGTAATTTGATGGAAAGTTTTATTAACAGTAAATTATTTTAATAGACCGATGAATAAGCCTTGCTGAGGGAAAATCAGCATGGCCCCTGCACACCTATATCCTGCCTCAAATACAACTGTGGGAGTGTGACAGAGGCTTATAATATCATGACAGGTGTGCAGAAAGTCCAAGCTGCTAAACTAGGTGGCCCCTCCTTTGCCCTCCCCAAGCAGGGCTTATGAGCACATATTTTGTTCAGCAATGATGGGCAAGCGAGTTCGAGAATCAGCAGCTTGTCCAAAGCTGTCCAGAAATGTTTTCATCCTTTAGCTCACCTTCATCATGGCCACAGTGTTCTACCTGTGGTTCAGTAGTTTGGCTTGAGCCTTCTTAAAAATGAGGCAGTGTTCAAAATGTGCACGTGATAATAAGCTGCACAATTCCTTGTCAGTTGCTGGTCTGCCATTGAAGATGCTTTCTGTCCAGTTCTGAGTTATTTATCCTTGGACCAAATGGAGCTGGGAGGGAGGGGTGCAGAGAACTCTTGGTGCCTGGTGTTTCCAGGTGAACTGGTGATGGAGGAGGAAATAAACATTCCACGCACCGCTGTCTGGGCTCCAGCCTGAGCATTTGTCCCCAAAGGCAAGCAGAGCAAAGAGCCTCACAGGGAGGGGCAGAGGTCACTTTGTCTTGCTGCTTCTGAGCTGGCACCCGTGGCCTCCAAGGTCATTACAGTAGTCTTCCTTACTCAGCCGCTGCCACAAATGCCTTTTCTGGGTGATGCCAGAACTCCACCTTCCCTCGAGAAGTTCCCCTGGATCTTAGCTGCCCCCTCCTTCTGTCTGCTGTGAGACAGACCCACCAGAGGCTGGCTGGGTAGTCGGCTGCCTGCTGCCCTGGCAGTCGCCCCACCCTGCCCTGGCAGTCTCCCCACCCTTCTCTTCTCCTCACCCTTCTCTCTCCTTCCTTCCTTCCTGCCTGGGCGTCCATGCTGTCTGAGAGCTGTTTACCTGTCCCTGCCAAGAGCTTTGTCCCATTCCCCCTTTCGGGAAGCTGTGACAAAGCTTTCTGCCTCCAATATTGCATTCCTGTCTAGAAAGGCTCAGAGAACATTCCGCCGGAGAGGCAAGGCCGTGAGCGGCAGGGCGGATGAAGTCTGCAGATGCGACTGTTTATGGTGCTGTGAAAAGGGGGTGGGGTGGGAGGCAAACAGAAGCGGTACACAGCGTTCTTGTGCATTTTATAAGCATCTTGCTAATAATTATAGAAAGCCCGCTGGAGCACTTGGCGGAATGTTTATTTGAAATGTCTGGGAGCTCGAGGTTTCCTGCCGAATATGAGGAAAAAAGCCGTGAGCACAGAGTACCTGGGATACATTCAGCTTTCGGCTCTCTTTGTTCCTCCAGGAAAACCATCAGTTCAAATTTCCGTTCCTTCTCCTTGCATTGTAGTTAGGCTGAGAGAGAGAAGTGACCAGCTCTGGATCCCCCTGTGGGCATTGTGGCCGAAGTGGAGATTCGAACCTGTCTCTCCCCAGCCCTCGCCCAACACCCTACCCCAGAGCTTCAGTCCTTGGCCTGAATGCAAGCCAGTATCTTGAGCTTCCTACACTAGGTAGACATTCTTATGGAAACAAAGGAGCTGTTGTTTAGAGAGCCACTATGGTGAAGTGGAGAGAGTATTGGACTTTGCCCGGCCATGCCCGGGTTCAAATCCCCATTTGGCACAAAGCTGACCGAATGAATTTGGGCCAATTGCACACTCAGTCTGACCTACTTCACAGGATTGTTGTACAGAAAAAATGGGATTACCCCTATGTAGAGGAGAGGGATCAATTACTCCCCAGCTGTGGGAAGAAGTACAAGTTGCACATCTGATCGGGGGGGGGGTAGTCCTGTGAAGCTGTTCTTTTTTGCATATTCTATGTCGTCATAGGAGCCCAGAGTGGCGCAGAGTGGTAAGCTTCAGTACTGTAGTCCAAGCTCTGCTCACGACCTGAGTTTGATCCCTATGGAAGTTGGTTTCAGGTAGCCGGCTCAAGGTTGACTCAGCCTTCCATCCTTCCGAGGTCGTTAAAATGAGGACCCAGCTTGCTGGGGATAAAGGGAAGATGACTGAGGAAGGCACTGGCAAACCACCCCGTAAACAAAGTCTGCCTAGTAAACGTTGGGATGTGACGTCACCCCATGGGTCAGGAATGACCCAGCGCTTGCACAGGGGACCTTTACCTTTACCTTATGTCATCACAACTACAAGGACTAGGAACTTGTGTTTCATGACACCAGTGAAAAACAGATGGAGTAGGAAGCCGAATTTCCAGGCCTGAAGTTAGGTTCCACACAGAGTTCAGCACATTTGTGGGATTATTGAAGACGGTCTTCCCCGCCACCATCTTCCCTTCGCACCCGCAAAGCGGACTCACCGTTCTCTCACCCAGCAGCAGTAATCCTGTTTTCCATCCCTGCCCCTGGAAGGTTCTGTACAGGGGATGGAGCCCCTGAATTCCCGCCAGGCCCTGCCTCCGTCTGCGCCGTGGTGGGTATTGAGCTGCCGTGGCTGGCGGCCCCAGCAGGCGAGAAGCAGACGGGTCTGCTGATTTCGTTTGCCAGCCAACAACACACCCGTTGTCGAGGTGGTGGCCTCATCGCTACAGAGGCAGCAGAAATGCCAGCTCTGGGCAGAAGGGACAGGAAAACACTGTAATAAAAAGAGTGTGTGAGGATGAATGACAGGCACAGAGAGACAGAGGACACCCAGCCCCCCCCCTTCTTTTTCTCCCTTCTTGTTTTTGTGCCTTTTGCTGGCACTAGTCACGGTCGAAACCCAGAATAGTGTGAAGTTCTTTTTGGAAATGTCGTTAGACCCCTGCCTTGTTGTTTTGAAAGGGATTTAGGTGAACACAGAAGTTACTGCTTCGTTTTTGAATCCGTTCCTGTTTCAGGAGGTTGATTGTTCATCCCTTTCCCTCCCTCCTTCCCTTTTTCCATTAATGAACATCTTTAAACTTGGAGAATTGGGTCAGCTTCTTGCACAGGGGCTACTATGAAGAGTTCCAGTTCCAATTCACAGTTAGACACCTTCAGGAAGGAGCGGTGTGCAAATGGGGGAAATATATATATTTTGTGTGTGTGTGTGTGTGTGAGAGAGAAAGAGAGAGAGACTGATTCTGCTAATGCTGAATGAAGCTTGTGTTTCCTAAAGGGGCACTTCACTGTTTTATTCTATATTTATGACAGCTTGTTTGAGGCACAGCACTCCCTGTTGTGTCCTCACTGCAAAGTATATACATAAAGTAAATAATGTAATTTAATTTAAGTTCAGAAGCTGCTTCATGCATTTCCCCTGGAAAGGCATTTCTTAGGGTTGGGCCCACCACCAAAAAGGCATTGTTCTCACTGAGGCCAAAGGAACATCCCCAAAGATGGCAAGCTCCAGGGAAACTGTTGATCTGAGTGGAATTGGCAGGTAGGTCCATATAGGGCCTCTCTATAGGATGGAAAGGGTCTCTCGCCCCCAAGCCATCGTTACACAATAATTTTTAAAAAATTATGCAGGTGGCCGGCACTACACCTGGTGGAAATGCATTCGGGTAGTTTAATTTGTTTGGGGGAGGGTTGGGATTTTGTTAATTAGTTTTTTGCATCCTCCCCTTCCTCCCAAGGAGCTTAGAGCAGGTATCTAGCCTTGTCTCCTGATAATTTTGTCCTCACAGTAACCTTGTCAGGTAAGTTAGTCTGAATTATAGTGACTGGTTCAAGGTAGCCCACGGAGCGTCATGGCGTAAAGGAGGCTTAAACTTCCGTCTCTCTCATCTTTACATCCCAGTGGCTCTTGTATGCCATGGACTGACAGTGTTTGGTATGCTTCTGCTTCTCCTTCTGAATCTTCTGCTGCTTCTTGTCTGACACCCACTGCCTCTTAATTTTAGTTTGGCAGAGAAGGCGACCAGGACAGCAAATACTCAGCGAGTCTGTTTCTGCTTCCATTTTGGCAGGGCTGCCAGCGGATCGTTGAGGACTGGCAGAGGATACTCATGGTCCGGTCCCTTGTTGTCAACCCCCACGAGGACATGAGAACGTGGCTCAAGTATGCCAGTTTGTGCGGCAAGAGCGGGAGGCTGGTAAGTGCACCGGACGTCTGTCTTGCCCAGCGAACCAAATACAGGTAGCTGAAGCCAGCGTGAGCAACAGACGCTGAGTCAGCAGGTGCTGGGACCAGGTGGCTGGTTCCATTAACACCCCTTGCCTCCCCAGAACCATAGGTCTAAGACCAAAACGTGTAATAGCAAACATGATGGGTTCAGGTATCTGATGCATTTGTATGAAGAAGAGTTGGTTTTTATACGCCAACTTTCTCTACCACTTACGGAAGAATCACTACACCACGCTGGCTCACGTGGAGTCTTGCATGCAAAAAGTTGCTTACCCCTCCCATCATTCTGCCTCAGCATGTGCATTGCTTCCTTGTTACAAGCTTAGTTATGGGTTTTTTATGTAATTGTAATAATATTTATTACTTCAGAAGAGCTTGTTGAATCTCAAACAATTCCCACTCGTGGTTGGCTACTGTAAAAAAAGCATTTACCTCCAAAAGGAAGAAAAAAAATCCGCATGAGTTCTGGAAACGGCTCTTGTTCAAATCCCTTGAAGCAGATGAATTATGGCAGCAACAGGTCTCTCTTGGAAGCAGCAGCTTTTTCACCGCAGTTGTTGACAGCTTTTTGTGTGTGTATACTCACACACAAGTGGAACCCTTCCACTGCAAACTCTGCCTTCTCTTGGATCCGTGCCTCTCACTGGACAGTTTCTTTACACTGACTCAGGGTCTCTAAGGGATAAGAAAGCAAGAAGATGCCTCAGCAAGGACAGTAATAGCATTTTTATAATATAAGAGGAATGCAAGTTTCCTCTTCCATTTGTGTGGCCGGAGAGCAAAAGCTGGCCTGCCTGTTGTTGCTTAGAACTAGTTCCAGGAAGGACCCCAGGATCTAAAGAGAGCCAGCATGGTGTAGTGGTTAAGAACGGTGGTTTGGAGCTGTTGAGTCTGATCTGGAGAACCGGGTTTGATTCCCTGCTCCTCCACATGAGTGGCGGAGGCTAATCTGGTGAACTGGATTTGTTTCCCCACTCCTACACACAAAGCCAGCTGGATGACCTTGGGCTAGTCAAAGTTCTCTCAGCCCCACCTACCTCCCAGGGTGTCTGTTGTGGGGAGGGGAAGGGAAGGCGATTGTAAGCCGGTTTGATTCTCCCTTAAGTGGCAGAGAAAGTCGGCATATAAAAACCAACTCTTCTTCTTCTAGTTTGGGACTGATACATACATTGCTTTTGCTAAGGATTGCAATTCATGGTCACTCTCATACGCTGCACACCTGGAAAACTTGTAAGATGCAAAACAGTAGCAGACAGATCTTGCCGCTGTCGGAACCACGCGCCAAGATGATTTCGGGACTTGACTGCAGGTGGGATCCATGGTGTGCTACGAGCTGGAGTTGTCGCATAATTAAAGAAATCCTTGTTTATTTTTTAAACTTCTTTTTGCTTTTGAGTTATAGTGGTACAAAACATAATAGGGATAGGAAAAGCTGAAGAGGCATTCCTTACTGTGGAGAGAGAGGAGGGGGGATGATTCTTCTCAAAAGGTACCCATGGATTTATAAAAAGAAGAAGAATGTGCTGTCAGGTCGTAGCTGACTCACGGTGACCCCTTCCAGCTTACCAGCGTGGTGTAGTGGTTAAGAGCAGTGGTTTGGAGCAGTGGAGTCTGATCTGGAGAACCGGGTTTGATTCCCCGCTCCTCCACATGAGCGGCAGAGGCTTATCTGGTTAATGGAATTTGTTTCCCCACTCCTACACACGAAGCCAGCTGGGTGACCTTGGGCTAGTCACAGCTCTCTCAGCCTCACCCACCTCACAGGGTGTCTGTTGTGGGGAGGGGAAGGGAAGGCGATTGTAAGCCGGCTTGATTCTGCCTTAAGTGGTAGAGAAAGTTGGCATATAAAAACCAACTCTTCTTCTTCTTCCATGGGGCTTTCCAGGCAACAGACAAGCAGAGGTGGTTTACCTGTCTTCCTCTGCATAGCAACCCCAATCTTTGGTGGTCTCCCATCCAAGTGCAGATTTCTAAGCTCTTACATCAAAGCAGAAATGTGTAAGGTGGTGGTTTCTTAAATCTGTTGTCCATATAATAGGAAGCACTTTTCCTAGCTGGTATAGGTTCTTCTTCAGTAAGACCAAGAAAGGGACCTTGGGGTGGTAGTGGATAGCTCAGTGAAAATGTCAGTCCAGTGTGCAGCTTCTGTGAAAAAGGCAAATTCAATCCTGGTCTTAATTAAAACAGATAATAAAACTGCTGCTGTCATACTGCCCTTATACAGATCTATGATGAGACCACCTTCAGTATACTGTGTACAGTTCTGGTCACCGCACCTGAAAAAGGATATTGTGGAGCTTATGTCCTCATGTTCTTAATTTTTAATGCCTGGATAGTTGGAAGTGTTCGCTGCACTAACCTGTCCTCTCCTGTTTGTTCGCTCAAGGCATTGGCCCACAAGACCCTCGTGTTGCTCCTGGGAGTGGACCCGTCCCGGCAGCTGGATCACCCCTTGCCAACTGTTCATCCTCAGGTGACCTATGCATACATGAAGCACATGTGGAAAAGCGCCCGCAAGGTAAATGCTGTGAAGAATCTCAAAAATCTCTCCCCCACCCCACCCCCCGGCAGCCAATTGCTCCATTCCTTATAACTATTGCTCAGCTAGGAGCAAAAGGAAGGCTGGCCCTTCACCCCCCAGCCACCTCCCCCAGTTTCGATGTACAGATGATTTCCTTCTCTGCCCCCATGGTTTTCTGTAGCTCTCTGTGTGTGTGTTTGTGCCCGTCGGTGCGTCTTGGTTCCTGATGTATGTTGCTGGTCAGTAAGGAAACAAGCAAGCATGTTGCATAGCTGGCAAAGATCTTTGCAGACAAAATACCTTTTTGCAGACAAAAAAAACAACAACCATCCAGCCGACAAACAGCTGGAAAAGGCCCCAGCCAAATAGTTTGGCTCCGCAGGGCCCAGGACCGAGTCTGTCTGGCACTGCAGCACGAGGAGAATTTACATAATCGAATCCAATAAATCTCAGCCTGGGCGGCTTCTCTTTCCCTTCGAATGTGTACTTAAAGTCCCTACTCCTGACTGTGATGCCACATCATTTCCTCCCTTCAGCCCTCCCTCACCGCCGATCCTGCCAGCTGCGGGGGCTGAAGCCGTCCTGGCCCAGTCTCCCTGCCGCTCATCTGCTCCAAAGCAGTAGGAGCCGTTGGCAGAGGGCTCTTTCTGTATTTTGATTACCAATTCTTATAGACCATACTAGCAATATCACAGTGCATGAAATAAGTGAATAGAGCCATATTTCAACAGTGAAGAAGAAGAGTTGGTTTTTACATGCCGACTTTCCCTACCACTTAAGGGAGACTCAGACCGGTTTACAATCACCTTCCCTTCCCCTCCACACAACAGACGCCCTGTGAGGTGGGTGGGGCTGAGAGAGCTCTAAGAGAGCTGTGACTAGCCCAAGGTCACCCAGCTGGCTTTGTGTGTAGGAGTGGGGAAACAAATCCAATTCACCAGATTAGCCTCCGCTGCTCATGTGGAGGAGTGGGGAATCAAACCCGGTTCTCCAGATCAGAGTCCACCACTCCAAAAAGTAATCACAGATATGTATCTTTGCTCACTTAGAAAATGTATTTAGATATTTAAAATACTGATAAGCCTTACCCAGGGGGAACTGAATTTTTTTTTAAGTCTTCTCATCCATTTTTGTCCCGCTTCTCCTCTAAGTAATTCAGGACAACACACCTGGTTCTCCTCTTCCCCACTGTACCCTTCCAACAACCCTGCGAGGTAGGATTTGTTGAGACATAATGACTGGCCTGAAAGTCACTCAAGAAACTTCATGGCTGACAGGGAACTTTTGAACCCAGGACTTCCCAGTCCTACTCTAACCCTAGCATGTAACATCAAAATGGGGCATACCATGGTTAGCACAAAGTTCCAAACTGTGTGCAGTTTGGAGGATCAGAATGCATTGTAAAAATTAGACCACATTCTCAGTAATTTTTATGACAACTCTGCATGGTTAGGTCAGTTTGTTACCCCCTATTGCAGATGTTTGGGGGGATGACTGTTTCATGAACTGGACATTTTCTAGCTCACAATTCACACCTGTTCGGCAGTACATCGTATCAGCTCCTCAGCAGTAACGCATCTTTGCTGACATCCCACTTTCTTGATAATTGAATGACCATGTTTAAAGGCATAGGTGATGTCACCACTGAAGGGGCCGTGGCTCAGTGATAGAGCATCTGCTTGGCATGCAGAAGGTCCCAGGTTCAATCCCCGGCATCTCCAGTTAAAGGGACTAGGAAAGTAGGTGATGTGAAAGACCTCTGCCTGAGACCCTGGAGAGCCGCTGCCGGTCTGAGTAGACGATACTGACTTTGATGGATCGAGAGTCTGATTCGGTATAAGGCAGCTTCATGTGAAGCAGCATTCAGAGTGTGGGCAGGTAACGGCTGACTTTGCTCGTTAAATGTCTCTTTATAACAAGAGAAATGTTCACTGCTGTAAACAGAACAGAAGCAAATAGCACCACAGAGCTCCTGACCTGAAATGACCTCTTTTTTTCCAATTTCAAGAGTTTTAGCTCCAAATTGCCTCCAGTGATGCACGAGCGCCCGTCTGTCTGACCTTTACAGCCAACCTTTTCTTCTCATTTTTCCACCAGATTTTAAAGAATCTCCCGTTCAAATTTATTTTTGTTGTTGTGTGTCTTCGCAAGGTTGTGACAGGAACAGTGCGCAATGTGCTGTTCCACTAGATATGTAATGCACTGGAAATGAAGCAGCCACTATCATAATGCCCTAATATAAATCTGTGATGCAGCGACATTTGGGAAACTGCACAGTTCTGGTCACCCCATCTCAGAAAAGGGTATTGTGAATCTGGAAATGTATGTGGAAAATGCCAACCAAAGTGATGAAGGGATTGGGACCCCTTGCATACAAGGAAAGGTTAAAGAGCTTGTGGGCTTTTCAGTTTTTTTAAAAAACTAAGTTGGGCATGATAGAAGTTTATAAAATTAGGCATGGTATGTTTAATGAGAGAACTTTTCTCTCCCTTTCCCAAATACAAGAATTGTTGGGACACCCAGTGGAGTGGAATCAGAGTAGACAAAAGAAAGTACAGGTTGGGTATCCCTTATCCGGACTGCTTTGGACCAGAAGTGGTCCATATTTCAGATCTTTCTGTATTTTGGAATATTTTGTAATTTTTGCATAAACATAATGAGATATCTTGGGGGTGAGACCCAAGTCTGAACATGAAATTCATTTATGCTTTATGTATACTTTATACACGTCACCTGAATGTAATTTTAAACTATATTTTTAATAATTTTGTGTGCATTGAACCATCAGTGGCACTGCTGAGGGCCTGTGAGTCATGCCTGTATGCCAGCTCAAAAGGTTTTTGGATCAGTCCGGATATTGGATGTCCGGATAAGGGATACTCAACCTCCGCTACTTCACACGATGCATACTTCACTTGTGGAACTCACCAACACAGGACTATTGGTGTGATACAGTAGTGCAGCTCTTTGTACATGCTAACAAGAGAGACTGCAGGAGCTGGTCTCTGCTGTCTGAGGCCTTTGTCATTGGAGATGCCTGGGACTGAACCTGGGACCTCCTGTGTGCAAACCACGTGTTTTACCATTGTGCTTGTGGGCAGCCCTTTCGAAAGTATTTGTATAGCCTATGAGTGGAAGACTTTACGTGTGAAAGCCCAGCCTGTGCCTCAAGGATTTGTTAGCAGGTGCTGAGGATCCAGGTCTGCTTTTGGGAAAGGCTGGGGAAAAGGGATGAGGAGAGGATCCAGTCTGCCTTCTCCGTAGAAGACTGGCAAAGGCTCCCTGGCATTGATGCTTCTTAACAGCCTTTCCAACCACCCGTTCCTGTTGCAGATCGATGCGTTCCAACACATGCAGCACTTTGTTCAGACCATGCAGCAACAGGCGCAGCACGCCATCGCCACCGAAGACCAGCAGCACAGGCAGGAGCTCCACAAGCTCATGGCACGGTCAGTACCTCCCTCCGGAGCGCTCTGCACCCAGCTAGCGACAGTGGGCACATTGACCAGACATGGGGGGGAAGCCCTAACCTCAGACCTCTGGCCATATACCAGCAACGGAGTAACCCCAGCAGAAGCATCCTCGGCGGAGAACTCTCCTTGGTCCCTCAGCTGCTGCTGCTTATGCTTTTTTCCTGCTTTGTTTTGCTCTCAGCTGCTTTCTGAAACTGGGCGAATGGCAGCTGAACCTCCAAGGCATCAACGAGAGCACCATCCCCAAGGTCCTGCAGTATTACAGTGCCTCCACCGAGCACGACCGCAACTGGTACAAGGTAAGCGAGGGGAAGGAATGAAGCCCACGGCTCATGGAATGAGATGCAGTTCATCAAGGGGTTTAATCCCAACCCAGTTTGACAGGCTGACTTGAGCACGGGCTCTCTTGAATAGAGAATCAACATGCAGCTTTTACAGGATGTCATGTTTCTGTCAGGTTCGAGTCCAGTAGCACCTTAGAGACCAACCAGGTTTTGGGGGTATAAGCTTTTGAGAGTCAAAGCTCCCTTTGTCAGATACGATTTGGCATATAGATATCTCTTGAGTCCTTATATAAGGGGGTCCCCTGGTCCTCCAGGCACCCAGCACTGAGCTAGCCCAGGCCATTCTGACTCTCATGATAACTGTGGTGGTCGTCTCCCTTTGACAGGCTTGGCATGCCTGGGCAGTAATGAATTTCGAGGCGGTGCTTCACTACAAACACCAGAACCAAGCCAGGGACGAGAAGAAGAAGCTGCGCCACGCCAGTGGGGCCAGTGTCACCAGCGCCAACACCGAAGGCAGCAATAGCGAGAGCGAGGCGGAAAGCACCGAGAACAGCCCCGTCCCGTCGCCTGTGCAAAAGAAGGTGATGGAGGTAGGACCCCAGCCCAAGGGCTGCCTGGGGGCTGGAGGGCTTCCTGTCGAAGGGGAGGCTCTTGGTCCCTCTGCTTAGACTATTGGGTATGTTTAGCCAGGAGAGGAGAAGATGGAGAGGGGATATGATAACCATCTTCAAGTACTTGAAGGGCTGTCATATGGAGGAGGGTGTTGAGTTGTTTTCTGTTGCCCCAGAAGGTTGGACCAGAACCATCGGGTTGAAATTAAATCAAAAGAGTTTCCATCTAGACATTAGGAAGAATTTTCTAACAGTTAGAGCGGTTCCTCAGTGGAACAACAGGCTTTCAGGAGGTGGTGAGCTCTCCTTCCCTGGAGGTTTTTAAGCAGAGGCTAGATGGCCATCTGTCAGCAATGCTGATTCTATGATTTTGGGCAGATCATGAGAGGGAGGGCATCTTTATTTATTTATTTTTGTGATTTATAGCCCGCTGTCCCTGACCGAAGCCAGGCTCAGAGCAGATAACATAATATAAAATACATTAATATAATCAATAATAATTTCCTGCATTGTGCAGGGGGTTGGACTAGATGACCCTGGTAGTCCCTTCCAACTCTGTTATTCTATGATTTATTGTTTTATACATACAGTAGATGTAGGGGTGTGTGGATGGCCATCTCTACAGACCGCTGGCAGCAGGTTCTAGACTTCACTTGTGGAACTTGTCCCAGGTTCAATCCCCGTCATCTCCAGTTAAAAGGATCAGGGTGTAGGTCACGAGAAAGAGGCCTGTGACCCTGGAGAGCTGCTGCCACTCTGAGTTGACAGTACTGACCTTGATGGACCAAGGGTCTCATTCAGTATAAGGCTGTTTCCTGTGTGTACATGGTTAGAACATAAGAAAGGCCCTGCTGGATCAGACCAAGGCCCATCAGGTCCAGCAGTCTGTTCGCACAGTTGCCAGCCAGGTTCCTTCCAGGTGGTTTTGCAGGCTCAGCAAGCCAGACATTCAGTTGGTTCTGTGCTTCTTCAGCCTCCCAGAACAGAATGGCTGATTCTTGTTCCTGCGGAGATTGATGTTCAGTGTTTCTTCCCAAAAGGACTTGTCCAAGACTCTCCTGATGTACACGGTTCCTGCTGTCCAGGGCTTCTTCCGGTCCATCTCTTTGTCCAGAGGCAACAACTTACAGGATACGCTCAGGTGACCAACAGAGAACTGAACCGGTGCATTTTGCCAATAATTGTCAGGTCATTTTTGTTCGGCTTGTGTGTGTTTTGCTGACCCCAGCAAGTGGTGATGCTTGTGCAGCTGTAATGAGTTGTTGTGCTTTTTTTGTTATCACACATGCACACACCCTGCTTTGTCCTACTCATTTTGGAAGGCTCTTTGTAAAAAACAATCCCTGCTTGTCTTGGTTTTCTTTCACCAGGGTCCTTACTTTATGGTTTGACTACGGCCACTGGCCAGAAGTGAACGAAGCTCTTGTTGAAGGGGTCAAGGCCATCCAGATAGACACCTGGTTACAGGTAAAGAATTGGTTTCGATGTGGGTTCCTCATCTTATTTCAACCAGCATGTTACGGGGCCTGTAGTATAAAATCTAAACTTGAGTGCGGCTGAAGGGAATGTTCCCGTCTTGGTCCGAAGAATGGGAAGATGAACCAGGAGAGCCAGCGTGGTGTAGCAGTTAAGACCGGTGGTTTGGAGTGGTGGACTCTGATCTGGAGAACCGGGTTTGATTCACCACTCCTCCACATGAAGCCTCCTGGGTTTCTTTGGGCTAGTCACAGTTCTATTAAGAGCTCTCTCAGCCCTACCTATCTCACAGGGTGTCTGTTGTGGGGAGGGGAAGGGAAGGTGATTGTAAGCTGGTTTGATTCTTCCTTAAGTGGTAGAGAAAGTCGGCATATAAAAATGAACTCTTCTTCTTTTGTGTACAGTTACGATTCCATTGTGACTTGGAGTCTCTGGCTCTGACATGAGAATCTTTCACTTGGAAAGACTAGCAAGGACTAATGACTGGGCTTGTGTTGTTGTTTTTTCTTCTGTTCTTGTCCAAACCCAGGTGATTCCTCAGCTCATTGCGAGAATCGATACTCCTCGTCCTTTGGTTGGTCGACTTATTTACCAGCTTCTCACAGATATCGGCAGGTACCACCCACAGGTGAGCTCCCCCACCCCAACCTTGCTCTGGCTCTTGACTTATAAACAGACAGCATTAATAAACAGCTGCATTCTGCTGTCTGCCCTAGGCTTTGATCTATCCGCTGACTGTAGCTTCAAAGTCGACTACAATAGCCCGTCACAGTGCTGCCAACAAAATCTTGAAGAATATGTGCGAACACAGCAACACACTGGTCCAGCAAGCCATGATGGTAAGCGAATGAGGGGATGTGTGTCTACAGTCATGTGTGTGTCTTGCCCACACACACAGCAGTGATTGGTACAGACATGTATTCAAATTCCACCCTTCTGGACCTCAAAGGTTCAGGGTCAGTTGCATTGTTTTCATTAATATCTCCTTCCACTTTACCCTTGCTCAGAAAAGGCGCATGGACTCATGCAGAAACACAATGGGCAGATTCCTCTCTCAATTCCTCTGCAAGGTTTTAAAAATGAAGTGTGCCTCATGCAGAAAAACCTTATGTCTCAGCCATTTTATTTTGAAAAGGATCCCAGCTGTCATAAGCCCGGGGACCACTGACCGAGCCAATCACCTGCATGAAAACACACCTTTCCTTCAGGGGACACAGCAAGACCTAGAAGGAGCCAGAAATCCCTCCCTGAGGCCAAGCGGCGAAAGCTGCTCCCTTCCACCTGACTAGCGACCAGGACTCCATGTGCTCACCGGATAATGTGGAGTACCCAGTGGCTCCAGCTTCCCCTGGCCTTCTACCCTGCTTAATTTTTCTCCATAGAAAAGCTCCTGGCCTTCTGACGGTGCATTCTGGACAAAATAGGTTTTATGTTTACATCCTGATCAGGAAATTGCTGGGGCAAGAAAAGCGTCGCTGCTTTGTAGAACTCTGTGTGAATCTCCTTTCGGAAGAGGCACTTGCTGCACCCTCTAGCGGCCATTTAGGGATGTAGTCCATCTTTGAAAACACACAGATCGTTCAGGACCTAATTTGGGCCTCTCTTTTTTTCTTTTTGCACCGTAGGTGGAAATTAAGATTCGAGTGGAGGAGCACCTAAAGACTAACCTAAAGATTTCCAGAGCCATGTTGATCTTTAGGTGCTACTGGACTCAAATCTTGCTCTTCTGTTGCAGATCAGCACTCCTGCCCACCTGAAACTATCAGGTGCAAATTAGAATTACTCCTGTGGGAAAACACACGTCAAAAGCATTACACCAGGATTGAAAAATTGGGTGGGGGAGTGCCTCCCTCCAAGGAAAGACCTATATGCAAAGAAAGATCTATATGTCTGATTATTCAGATTCATAGGTCTTGCCTGACAAGTTGGATTTCCAATTTTCCCACCTGTGTTTCTCCATGGAATCATTCCAACACTGTTCCTGTGGGGTTACATTTTTTGCTGTCTGTATAAATTAACACCTTGGCAAGCTGGAGCTGTGTGGAAGAGCACATACTTGAGAGACTGTAAATGTATATTAACTTCTGTAACTGTCCTATGAGGAGCTCCGTGGCGCAGAGTGTTAAGCTGCAGTACTGCAGCCCAAGCTCTGCTCACGACCTGAGTTTGAACCCGACAGAAGTCGGTTTCAGGTAGCCGGCTCAAGGTTGACTCAGCCTTCCATCCTCCTGAGGTCGGTAAAATGAGTACCCAGCTTGCTAGGGGTAAAGGGGAGATGACTGGGGAAGGCACTGGCAAACCACCCCGTAGACACAGCCTGCCTAGGAAACGTCGGGATGTGACGTCACTCCATGGGTCAGGAATGACCCGGTGCTTGCACAGGGGACCTTTACCTTTTACATTTACCTTTTTAGTTGTCCTATGAGTCAGACCACTGGTCCATCTTGTTTAGCATTGTGGGTTCTGGCCAACAGCAGCTCTCTGTGGGTTCTCTGTCTTGAGCAGAGAAACTAGAGGCTCCTATCTTATATCAAACCCAGGTGAGCGAAGAGCTGATCCGTGTGGCCATCCTTTGGCACGAGATGTGGCACGAAGGGTTGGAAGAGGCGTCCCGTCTCTATTTTGGGGAGAGGAACGTGAAGGGGATGTTTGAAGTGCTGGAGCCACTGCATGCCATGATGGAGCGGGGGCCACAGACTCTCAAGGAGACCTCTTTCAATCAGGTATGAATGAGCGAGAACGGCCCTTATCTGCTGCAGGGTCAAAATTCTGGGCAGTGCTTGTTGTATGCAAAATGGTAACAAGAGATTCTGTTGGGAGATTCATCCTGAGATTAAAAATGGCCTCTGCTTCCAGGCACAAAGAAGCCCCTTGGTATTACAGCTGCCCGCTTTTGCTGTGCAGTTCACTGTGTTCCTCAAACTATGGATTTTGGCCACACACCCATTTGCAGAGGATTCTGGGATACAAGCCAGGGTGTTCAAGCTATTCCTCTGGAGCGCTAGACAAGTCTGTGAAGATCCTGTGTGAAATAAAGAGTACACATTGCATGGGAAACCCTGGCCTTTCAGAGGAGCTAGTCCACAGCTTCTGATCTTCTCATGAAAAATCCCCAGGGGTTCCATAGAGCAGGGTGTGGAAACCTCTGTCCTATCGAATTGTTTGCTCCACTATGAATCAGAGAGGAGTCAGGGTTTATGCATCTTGCCAAGGGCTCCTATTCATCTCACACAGATTTTATTCCATTTCTTTGAATCCTTCAACAAATTGGAGTGAAGAGGCTGTTATCCCAGAATTACTGATTGTATCCATGGGCCCGTAGGAATGGAGTCACCCAGGGTAACTTTCCCCCTTGAGGCCACAGTTGAGAAAGCCACATGAGGTCCTGACAGCTGACCCCTTTGCTGAAAGTGCTTTCTAATGAAGGGGAGAGTCCCCAAAGGGTAATGCAGGCAAATGAGACGGGAACCCTTGAATCTGGAAGGAAAACAACCCCACGCACTCCCAAGCTTTCCAAATGCAGAGAATCTCCATCGTGTTGCTGAAATCTCTCAAGAGCCTTTAACAAATAGGCATGATGCAGGAACAGGAGAAAGTAGCGCAGATGCCAGGTGAGGAATTCGTTTCTGTCCCTGACTGAGGATTAGAAACTGAGAGTTGCGTGGGAAAGAGTAGAGGTGCCAGGTGAGAAACAAACTGCTGTCCTTGAGTAAAAATGTAAAGAAGGGAAGCCAAAAATCATACCATTTGCGGCAGAATGTCTTTCAGAAGGCAGAGAAAACAGATTTCTTGCTCTTTCAGAGGCAGGGGTATGGTATAAGGCAGGTTCCCTTTCTTGCTTCAAGAGGGTAAGCACAGAATTATGAAAGGTTATCCTTTTTTTGCCTCCTTAGGCTTATGGCAGAGATCTAATGGAGGCTCAGGAGTGGT
This sequence comes from Euleptes europaea, assembly GCF_029931775.1. NCBI lineage: Eukaryota > Metazoa > Chordata > Lepidosauria > Squamata > Sphaerodactylidae > Euleptes > Euleptes europaea. Next base: position 2,675,859 of record NC_079330.1, read on the forward strand.
GCCGGAAGTACATGAAGTCAGGAAACGTCAAAGACCTCACCCAAGCCTGGGATCTGTATTACCACGTCTTCAGGCGTATATCTAAGCAACTGCCTCAGGTGGGGGAAGAGGTACACTTTATTTTCCCCACATACACCCCAGCAGTGCGGTGCTCTGCCATCGCCAAGCAACTGTGGCATCCTCCAAGGTCTTGTATTGAAAGTGCTTTTCTTGTCGTCAGCTGACCTCCTTAGAGCTCCAGTACGTTTCTCCCAAGCTCCTGATGTGCCGAGATTTGGAACTGGCCGTCCCAGGAACATACGACCCCAACCAGCAAATCATCCGCATTCAGTCCATTGCGCCCTCCCTGCAGGTGATCACATCCAAGCAGAGACCAAGGAAGCTGACTTTAATGGGTGAGAAAATTTGTGGATGAAAAGATGAGAGGCTTCCCCGCCCCCTTTTTGTAGTCTATGTATACGCCTTCAGTGGCTTGAGCAGGCTAATTTCCCATCCCATCTCCTTTTTCTCCCTTTAACTTCATCTCAACTGCTCTCACTGTTCTGTGCCTCCTGAAGTATGATCATCTCCCTCTCCCATAATACTAGAACGTGAGGTCACCTGTTGAAGCTGGAGGGTGACAGATTCAAAACAGATAAAAGGAAGTATTTTTTCACACAACGCATAGTTAAATTGTGGAACTCCCTGCCCTAGGATGTGGTGATGGCTGCCAATTTGGAAGGCTTTAAGAGGGGAGTGGACATATTCATGAAGGAAAGGGGTATTCATGGCTATTAGTTAAAATGGATACTAGTCATGCTGCATACCTATTCTCTCTAGTATCAGAGGAGCATGCCTATTATATTAGGTTCTGTGGAACACAGGCAGGATGGTGCTGCTGCAGTCGTCTTGTTTGTGGGCTTCCCGGAGGCACCTGGTTGGCCGCTGTGTGAACAGACTGCTGGACTTGATGGGCCTGGGTCTGATCCAGCAGGGCCTTTCTTATGTTCTTATCCCTCTTTATACTTGCTAGCTGAATCATGGCCTTAATCTCATGCCTCCTCTCCCCACACAGGAAGCAACGGGCATGAATTTGTGTTCCTCCTGAAGGGTCACGAGGACCTGCGTCAGGACGAGAGAGTGATGCAGCTCTTCGGCCTCGTGAATACTCTGCTCGCAAATGACCCGACATCCCTCCGTAAAAACCTCAGGTCCGTAAAGCAAATCCAAATCTCTTGCAGTATACAGAATGAGTGTGTTGTCAATGGGCCAGGCGCCTCTGGTTTTCGGCAGAATGTATAGACCCAAAGCCCAACCAGTTGTAAGATACCGTGTTGTTTTGGAATTGCCTGGGCAGAATTGCTGTGCACCCTAGGTGAGCAAGAATGTGCACTTTGGTATCTTTCTCCGTGATTGAACTGGTAGATTTATGAATGGGCATGACTGGTTCCCAGAACCCAGCTGTTTGAAGTGACATTTTGTTATCCCGGTTGTTCTAGCATACAGCGATATGCAGTGATTCCGCTGTCCACGAACTCTGGCCTTATAGGCTGGGTGCCCCACTGTGACACTCTGCATGCGCTCATCCGAGACTACAGGGAGAAGAAGAAGATCCTGCTCAACATCGAGCACCGTATCATGCTCAGGGTGAGGCCGCTGCAATGGATTCGAAGGTCTTCCTGGGGAAGGGGGGAAGTCTGGGCATGTCTTACTGCTTAGGGCTTGGCCTGTGGAGCTCCATCCTGTTCCTGTCAGAATTGTACCTCTTGAAGGAACATTATAGTTGCTGACTGTTTCTCTTATTTTGTAGATGGCTCCGGATTATGACCACTTGACACTGATGCAGAAGGTAGAAGTGTTTGAGCATGCTGTGAACAACACAGCTGGAGATGATCTAGCTAAACTTCTGTGGCTGAAGAGCCCCAGCTCTGAGGTACAACCTCTCTGGCTGTTTCTGGTGGCTTCTGCGAGTATTAATATCCCTTGTATGAAAATTTGGTATTCAGCAAATGGTATGCACCTTCTGCAGAACTAGATCTTTGTTATTAATATAAAGGATTTGAATTTAAAATACACAGCAAGCAAGAGGCTATGCTCTTGCAGCTAGCAGAAAAAGGGAACTCTGTAGTTTTCCCTCTCTCTGAGTGAATATAAATTCCTATTTCTTGCAGAGAAATGGAAAACTACAGAGTCTTTTTGCTAGCTGCAAACTAGCTATTGTCCCATTAAGCCCTTTCAGTGATTGGCTGAGAAGCTGCTATGCCATGGAATGTTCACAAGCATTCTAGTTGCCAAGGGAGGGGAAAGGCAGTCAAGGAATGTCACATGTGCTATGAAGAAAACGGATTGTTCATGAGCAGGAGACTCACTCTTGGTTGGTATGGGGCAGAGAATTAACGTGTGTTGGAGGGTGGGAGAGTTGTGATTGAATCTCACATTGGTTTAAAATAGCCGGGCCCAATCTCTGGTTTCCTTTTCAAGCGTAAATTTAACCTCTGCTGTGTTTGTTTCTTAACATGCCTTTTTTTCTGAAATCATGTCTCTGGTGGACACAGTTCACTTGGGTCTCCAAATGTCTCATAATCTGTTTGTTTTTAGGTGTGGTTTGACAGGAGAACAAATTATACTCGTTCACTCGCAGTGATGTCCATGGTTGGCTACATCTTGGGTCTTGGTGACAGGCAAGTGACGCAGGACTTGTTTTCTCTCAAAAGCACCTGAATATGAAAAACAGACCCTAGAAAGGGCCAGAAAGCCATAAAATCCGGTCCCAGCCCAGAGGTTTAATGCATCATTAATCCACACAGATAAACTCATGTAAATTAAACTGCTCTGGGTGTAGCTGTTGTTTGCTGCATTTATTTGTATACTGGGAAGTCATTTGTTTTGGTTGACTGGGAGTTTTTTTTGCTGGGCATTTTAGCAGTTGACTTTCTTTGTTGTTGCTCTGCATGCATTATGCATACTTTTATTATTCTAGGAAGGTTTGAGTCCAGGAGCACCTTAAGGACCAACAAGATTGTCAGAGAATAAGCCGTCGAGAGTCAAAGCTCCCTTCTTCAGATTTCAAGAACTTTGACTCTCCAGATCTTATTCCCTGGGAATCCCTTTCGGTCTCTAAGGTGCTACTAGACTCAAATCTTGCTTTTCTACTGACCAACACAGCTAGCCACCTGAAACTTTTGTTATGCTAGTGTAAGCTGCCTTGAAAGCCAGATTGCCGGGGAGCATGGGAAATAAATTAATTTTAAATGACTGGACACGTTTATTATTAAATAATGTAAGAAGACTGTTCAAGACTTTCTATTTCTTGGCTCCATCATCAACCAAAAGGGAGACTGCAGCCAAGAAATCAGAAGGAGATTGAGACTGGGAAGGGCAGCCATGAAGGAGCTAGAAAAGATTTTGAAGTGTAAGGATGTGTCACTGGTCACTAAGACTAGGTTAATTCATGCATCGTATTCCCTATTATTATGTACGTGTGTGAAAGCTGGACAGTGAAGAAAGCTGATAGGAAGAAAATAGATTCCTTTGAAATGGGGTGTTGGAGGAGAGCGTTACAGATTCCGTGGACTGCCAAAAAAAAAAAATCAGTGGGTTATAGATCAAATCAAGCTTGAACTGACCCTAGAAGCTAAAATGACTAAACTGAGGCTATTGTATTTTGGTCATGTCATGAGACAACAAGAGTCCCTGGAAAAGACAGTCATGCTAGGAAAAGTTGAAGGCAGCAGGAAAAGAGGAAGACCCAGCAAGAGATGGATTGACTCAATAAAGGAAGCCACAGCCTTCAATTTGCAAGATCTGTGCAAGGCAGTCAAAGATAGGACATTTTGGAGGACTTTTATTCATAGGGTCGCCATGAGTCGGAAGCGACTTGATGGCACTTAACACACACAATCTAAGAAGGGTGAGTAAATTCTGTTAAGTCAATGGCACTCCAGTTACTGTTCCATTCCTTCCACAGGCACCCGTCCAACCTTATGCTTGACAGACTGAGCGGCAAGATTCTGCACATTGACTTTGGGGATTGCTTTGAGGTAACTTGGTGCCTGGATTCCTTGTTAGAGACAAAGCTAGGAAATGAAATTAGCTTCACCTTGTGGAGTAAACCCAGAGGAAAGCCTTCCTGACTAGCTCAGTACCCCCTTCTCAGCAGGGGAATATACTTGACTGTCTTCCATCCTGGCCTTTCTAGGTTGCGATGACCAGGGAGAAGTTCCCTGAGAAGATTCCTTTTAGGCTGACGAGGATGTTAACCAATGCCATGGAGGTAAGTGAGAGCCAGTGATGGCCATCCGTAAGCAGAAAGGGGAAGGGTGTGGGGCAAGCCTGGGGCCACCACTGGGAGTAAAACCTCTGCCCTTTCTTTCCTGGCCACATTTTATTATGTTGGTTTTCGGTCTGTGCTCCAAGACCCTTATCAGAGGGCCAGCATGGTGTAGTGGTTAAGAGCAGTGGACTCTAATCTGGAGAACCGGGTTTGGCTCCCCGTTCCTCCACAATGTCCTGCCTCCAGAGTGTGTTGGGGACATTCTAGGGTAGCTTGCTCAGTTCTTTCAAAGCAGCAAGAGTCCTGGCCAGCCCTCTGGGTGAGCTGGATAGAACGTGGTCCAGAATCCTCTGCAGCAGGAGTTTTGTAATGGGCAGTTCTCAAGCAATCTCCCTCTGCTGTCTTTTACTTACTAGTCTGTTCACTCCTGTTTCCCTGTAGTCAGAGGGACAAACTGCTGACAGGGAACTCACTGTGACTCTTTTCCCCTGCAGTTTAGGAGCCTTTCGCCCTTAGCAGCTCCGACCTTCCCTCCCTGCATTCTCTGTCCCCCTTGCTCCTTTGGATGTCCGCCTAAAAGAAAACGAGTCCTTTGAAAACCCAGTTCTGTGTTTCTTTGAAAACCCAAACACCTTCTGTGTCTCAGATGGAGTCAAACTTTGGTTTCCTTAGCATACAATTTGGAATGATGTGCATGCATAGAGCCTTCCTTAGACAACGGAGCTTCACACTGTAGTAGTACGACCTCATTTTGGGGGATACTCCCCTGTAGGAACTGGAATGCCGATTTCATCTCCCTCCCCTTTCCCACTCTTGACAGGTGACTGGCTTAGATGGCAATTACAGAATCACCTGCCACACTGTGATGGAAGTCCTGCGCGAACACAAGGACAGCGTCATGGCGGTGCTGGAAGCCTTTGTGTACGACCCCTTGTTGAACTGGAGGCTGATGGACAGTAAGTTGGCCCCAAAGAAAAGCCTGCGGCGGCAGCAGAGAGCTAATTGTGGGATCAAATTGTGCTGGGCTGCTGGGCCATTGCGCAACGCCACCACGTGACCAGTTCACGGGCCGAAATCTAAGCTAGATTGAATTCAGTAGAGCTCAGAAGACCAGAGAAAGGGCCGAGTGAGTTGGTGGATTAGGATGTAGACACAAAGTCAGCTCGAAGTTACTCTGGATATTCCATTTCCATTTGTCTACCCAACATCTGCTCTTTGGGGGAAAATGTTGGTGCTCGGTTAGACTATTTAGAGAAGATAAAGAAAAGAACATCGTCATAGCTGTCAAGTTGTTTCATTGTTTTAGCAGCAGCACATTATAGATAAAAAGGACTCTGCAGCATCTTTTCTTTTTGCAAACAATTAAGCAACCACATTGTGGATAAAGTCTGCAGTTGTGACTGGAGGGTCCTCCCTTTTTATTTCTCCCTTCCAGCAATGTTCCATGTTAGCAACCCTCCATATTAGCATTTTAAACTCCCCTCAGGTTTAAAAGATATTTGATATGGGAGCAGGTAGAAGGGGGAAAGCCGCCATTGGTGAGATGCTCATTTTCCCGACTGCCTCTTGTAACAGCGGTTTGTGAGCCACATCCCGAGACTGTTTTATCAGCTTGGAGTTTGTGAATTACTTTGCCAGCCTGGAGATTTTCTAGAGGTGGCTACCAAGAGGAGAAGTGCTTAAAAAATTCAGGTGTGCTTATGCCTGACTAGACTGAAGCCAAAATAATGGCCCAGAGCTAACTTGCTTTTAGTTTCATCAGGCACGGCCACAAAAGAGAGACATAATTTCCCTTTTGATAGGCACATGCCCAAGATTGAGTCTTTTAAACTTTTTTAAAAAGAGCACCAATATCAGAAGCACAGACCTTCTCCCTGAAGCGTGGTTGTCTGGAACAGAAAGAGTTTTAACCTTGTGCAGAGTTCAGGGGAACAAAGATTCACAGTGCGAGCCTGAAGTGTATTCTCTCAAAGTGACCATACCTTTACTCCTTGCAGCAAATACAAAAGGCAATAAGCGATCGCGAACACGGACGGACTCCTACTCGGCTGGCCAGTCAGTAGGTGAGTGCTGGCCCACCGCAGCCTTCAGCGGTTCCTTTTATGCTTTTCTATGTTTGGGTCTAGCAAAATCTTCATTTTCCCACTTGCCCCAGAAAAACAGGGATGACAGTGACAGGAAGGAAGTTCCTGGACTCGCTTGTAACAGCATTTTTGTTTCTAGAACTGGGCACTGAACATTCCCCTGCCCAGAGAGTTGCACAACCGGCACTTCAGCAAAGGAGGGAGATGAGAGCTCATCCCGAAAGCTGCTCCTTGACGGTCTGCCTCTGTGGGGCGTAACAGTGCCACCCTAAGAACACTTCCCTGGGAGTAAGCCCCACTGAGTAGAGCTGGCAGGGTTTAGAGCAAACCTGCTTCCGATCGCACTGTAAGTGGCCTTTCTGCCCAGAGAGGGACCCAGGGCCGTGACAGCTGTAACCCCATTCAGCAGGCTAGAGCTCTCGTTCTTAGCCCTATAATATAAAGGCTGCTCTTGTAAGCTGGAAACTCCAGGTGGGTTAGAAAGCTGCAGTGAGATTGCTGGCAGGCCAAGGACAGAAGGGAACACCCCTCACCAGCAGTCAGTCAGTCTTTATTACAGCCCACAGAACATTAAGAAGCAGAAAATACACTACTATATTAATAAACGACTTAAAATCTCAGCATGCATCATCCATCCTAATAAATCTAACAGTTTAAGGGTTAGAATCCGAGTAGATTATACACGGGACGTTAACGCAGCCCATATTTTAATTGCAGAGAATAGATACTTAGCCACAGATACAGTAGTTCTTTGGTCATTCCCCTGCCAGTAAGATTTTAAGAGTCTTCTGCACAGCGAACAGTTTTTTTAAGCAACCAGCCCAGGTTGCCATAATTCCAATGGGCCTGTACTTAAAATCTTCAATGGAAAAACAAGTGAACCGATGTTTCACCAGCACTGTTCTGTGTATTTTTTAGTTGTTGTGTGCTTTTTCTTATTATATTTTAAAATTGCATTAAGCTGCCTCAGGGACCTCCCTGGCTCCCTGGGGATGTAAATTTCACATCATTAATATTACTGTTGTCTTTCTTCCTCTGAGGGGAACCATAATAAATGAAACCCTGCTTATACTTTACAACCAGCAGCACGGAGACCCCTTGCAACAAGATAGCTAGCTACGCAAGGTGTGACCCTTGTCTTTGACCTTACCTTTCTCTTCCCTCATTAGAAATGCTGGACAGCGTGGACCTGGGTGAAACGGCCCATAAGAAAGCTGGGACCACCGTGCCTGAATCCATCCATTCCTTCAGTAGGTGTTGGGGTGGCTGCTGTTTACACTGTAGAGGAGTGACCGGGGGGTGGGGGGTGGGGAGGATGCATTGCTCTTTTGTTGGTATTATGCAGAGTGGGAAAGAAAGATACGTTCTATTCGCATAACGAAGGAAACATGAGCAGAGGCCTGCTACATCGGGATGGTTCCAGCTACTGGAATAGTTGTGTCAGGGGTCATAGGGCCCACATGAACAAAAGCCACGTGGAATGGGGAAAGCAGTGAAGAGGGCAGTTGGATGACACAGAGAGAGAAAGTTTGCAGGGTCCCAGCTACTTTTTTTCCTATCAGTGGCCAGCCCACACCCCTGGGAAGCCCACGAGGAGACAAGCGCCCCAAAGTGTTAGCTATTCTCAGAGTGAAGGAGCCCCAAGCCCTGAGCATCCTCTTCTGTTGATGAGATGAGATGAGGTGACCCAGCAATCTGTCATTGGCTTGGTTCCCCCCTCCCCGTGTCGTCATAACTGGATGGGATGCCCTCTAAGCACAGCTGTCTAGGAGAGGGGTCATCACCGAAACACAAATCCAACCTTTCTCCTTGTTCTTGCTTTCTAGTAGGGGACGGCCTTGTGAAGCCAGAGGCCTTGAATAAAAAGGCCATACAGATCATCAACAGGGTCCGTGATAAGCTCACAGGTAAGTGTGTGCCAAGTGAAGGGTAATACTTCACGCCTCTGACGAAGTGTGCTCTAATTTACGAAAAGCTTCTGCCCCAGTAAACCAGTTAGTCTTTCTGGAGTCACAGCATGCTGTTTTGTATTTCTTGCTGTGAGGGCATCTCATTCCGGGCTGCCCTGTGCGCTTCCTGTGGAAAGAACAAACTACTTCAAAAGAAGAGAAAAAGCCTGCGGTTTAAAACAAAATAGCGCTGATCCTATCTGCCTTCTCGAATGTTGCCTGGTACCCTGCCTGCCTGGTCCTTTTCTATGTGGCGAGAGCCTTCTTCCCCCTTGCAGTTCTTGCCTTGTGCGCGCCTCAGCCTCTGTTCTCTTTCCTTGCAAAGGGCGAGACTTCTCCCACGACGAAACGCTGGATGTCCCCACGCAAGTGGAGCTGCTGATCAAGCAGGCCACCTCCCATGAGAATCTCTGCCAGTGCTACATCGGATGGTGAGTTTTTACCTGGCCTTGGAACCAGCTGCTGTTCGCCTCCCCTTCTCCAAAAGGCCTGAATAGGAAATTGTTAAAAGAAAAAAGTTCATCTGCTTGCCTCTGTGGCCATTCCCTCACTCAGTGAGAAACAAAGGGCTTCTTCTGTTGTGTGAGAACAACCGTGGCAGCCTCTCTTTCAGCGGCCCTAATCTGTGAATTGTTCTCAGTGGAACTGCCTTAATTGATAGAAGCATTTTTTAATGTGTACAGACCGAGGCTGCTGGTTATTCTAAGCAGGAACACTCCTCTGGTGGGGTAGAGAGAGATGATTAAGTACACCTTACCTTTTCATATTTGTACGCATTGGTTGAGATCCAGAAGACTCCTCTAGACAACCCCAACTTCTGGCACTTTGACCTTTTTTCATTAGAACAGCAGACTTTCCCCCCTCCCTGTGCCTTTACCTCAAGCTGCTTTAGAAATTCCTTTTGGCTTCAGAAGTAGTTTTGAGGGATGGGCTGATGTTTAAGAAGCGCCAAGTCTAAAACCACCATAGGAAGACAGAATAAGTCGGGTAGACCTTTGGATCCTGACCAAATCCCAGGCCAACGTTACACACCTGCTCTCCTTTTCTTTCCGTAGGTGCCCTTTTTGGTAGTAGATTTGCACCGAAGCATCCACGAGTTGTACTTCTGGAGATTTTTTAACCCTCCGAGCGTTCTAGAAATCAGAGGAGGGGGGAAATGGATGGTGGGGGGGAATCCTGCCTTTGTGAAAGATGTTGATATGTAAATGAAAACACTGTATCCTAAAAGCTGACTTGAGTCTGTTTGGAGCTGCTGCTGTTTGTCGAGGAGCAGGCTGGGACGAAACACAGATCTTGAACTGGAGTTTCCAGGTTGGCGTAGAACAAACACAATTCTCCTCCCGACTCCAGACCTTGTGGGAATTGCTGGCTTGGCGAAAGTGGTGACTGGTCATGTTTTCCTGAGACTTTAACAAACACAAGACTCTGTTGAATGGTCAGGCCATTGTGAATTCATTTCAGTGGCCCAAGGGACTGTACTGGGAAGGTACGGAGCACTCAGGAGCAAGCACATCTGTTGCTCTGCTGTTGTCAGATTACCTTGTCTGCCTCCAAACTAGATTGGAACTGAAGCTGAGAATGATAACCTAATAATAGTATGTGTTCTGACTCAGTTTGCATGGAAGGATGAAGAAATGATCAAAACCCTGCAAGAGCAGGCTGTCTTGTTAGGGATAGGATATTGCAAGTGATAAGGGAGTTTTCCACACTGGCACTGAGCAGAAAGATGGAAAAATATTGGAGGCAAAGTTGAGCATAAAACCAGCAATGGGTTTGGGAGAAGAATCAGTCATATCTGAGGAAAATGGGTGTTAAAATATTCGGGCGAGTGCTTGACGGCATCCTGAATTTATTAACGAAACTATTACTAAGGAAACTGCACAAAGCATAGCCACGTTTAAGATGCCATGTTGTAGTTTGAATATTTTTGTGCCAATAAAGTACACCAGACTGTGTAAAGACCCCAGCAGGACCTTTTCGTCTGTGACTACATGGGGTGTGGCGGGAGGGCAGGTGAGGAGAGACATCTCGCCTGACCAGTTCATATGTGCCGTGGCGAAGCAGTGCGCACAGATCCCACCCCGCATAGAAATTGCACACTGCATGCCATGTCAGGGAGAATGCTTGAAATGTTGCTTTTTGCTCAAGACTGCAATTTCCAAAATTCCTTTCATATTACCCGAGGTGGTAGAGCCACCCCATGAGGACTGCCACATAAGTATCTCCCCCCCAGAAATTCAGCAAAGACTTGTGGGTCCTTGAGAGAGGTCAACTGAAACGTCAGCCATTCTAAATACAATTAGGGGTATGATTCTGATCCCAGCCTACTAGCAGCATCTCCCATATCCCACCCCCCATTGCTGAAGCCCCATGGAAATGAATTCTTATTAGGGACATTTGGCCAAGGAAAGTTCCTGTTTGACTCGTGTCCATGTTCTGGATTTTGCCTAGTTATTTTCAAGCAGAAAAAAGGGGGCCGCACCAAAACACAACAGAGACAAAACGCAACAATAGGTACAAGAGAATAGAATTAACATTTACCCATTAAAGTACCCCTTTAAAGTAAATTGAACGTCTAGGTGCTTGGCCCTGCCCTGGATAGCACATAGGGTTGCCAACCTCCAGGTACTAGCTGGAGATCTCCTGCTATTACTACTGATCTTCAGCTGATAGAAATCAGTTCCCCTGGAGAAAATGCGCACTTTGGCAATTGGACTCTATGGCATTGAAGTCCCTTCCCTCTCTAAACCCCTCCCTCTTCAGGCTCCGCCCCAAAAATCTCCAGGTATTTCCCAACCTGGAGCTAGCAACCCTAATAGCACAACGTATCCCAATCTTGTCAGATCTTGGAAGCTAAACAGGATCAGCCATGAGTGGGAGACGACCAGGGAATACCAGGGTTACTACACAGAGGCAGGCAATGGCAAACCACCTCTGAATGTCTCTTTGTCTTGAAAACCCCGTGGGGGTTACAATAGTGAGCTGCAACTTGATGGCAAAAAAATGTATATACTTGTGTTCCATTCATTGGAAATGAACACATTTTTACCACTGCAAAATCTGTAGCGACAGAATGCACTGTACAGCTTCAGGCTTCTTGCCTCCCCGCAACCAGAAAGCAAGTTGTACAGGGGGGAAAGTATGAGGGGGAGGGGCTGTGGCTCAGTAGAGCCTCTGCTTGGCATGCAGAAGGCCCCAGGTTCAATCCCCAGTGGCATCTCCAGTTAAAGGGACCAGGCAGGTAGGTGATGCGAAAGACCTCTTTCTGCCTGAGACCCTGGAGAGCCGCTGCCAGTCTGAGTAGACCACTGGTTCCCAACCAGGGGTCCGTGGACCCCCAGGGGTCCGCGAGAACTAAATTAAGGTCCGCGAAACAAAGTTATAAACCCATAATAAATTAATATTTTCAATTAAAAGTTCTCTATTATAAAAATATATATTCAAAGATTATTCTAAGTTTAATGTTTAACTAACAGTTATGATTAAAGTTTATTTTCAAATTCCCGGAATTTTTATTTTGAACCTTGGGGTCCCTGCACCGAACAAAAAAGTCCTAGTGGTCCCTGGTCAAAAAAAGGTTGGGAACCACTGGAGTAGACAATACTGACTTTGATGGACCCAGGGTCTGATTCAGTAGCAGGCAGCTTTCACGTGTTCCTGATTCTCCACTCGCCCCCAAAACGTCCAGAAATGCGGGGCTGCACGTGCCTTTCCCTTCTCCCTTAGGAGAGTACCTTGCCCCGCCCCGCCAGGACGAGTTATCGCGAGAGCGAGCGGGAACAGCGCTCCCTCGCTGCGGGAAGCGCTGTCCAATATGGCGGCTGCCTGCTGAGCGAGCGGACGCGGAGGCCTGAGACCCTCGAGGGAAATGGCAGCGAAGGAGCGCGGCGGGAAGGTCGCCGAAGCCCCTGGGGCGGCCGAGGCGGGCGGCGACAGCGCGGAGGAGATTCTGCCCGGGTTTCGGGAGGCCGACGCCTTCGTCAAGGTATCGCGTCACGGGAAGGCGGGGAGGCCGCGCTGGCGCTACGGAAGCTGCTGGGGGGGAGGGAGCGCGAAGCACGACGGGAGTTGTAGTCTCCCGCACCTCGGCCAGCCTGTTGCGTTAAAGGGGGGGAATGGGTTGCCTGGGGCAGGAGTGCGGTGGAAAACACGTGACCCTCAGAATGATGGTTAATAAGCAGATGATGAGAGGGAGGGCACTTTGGCCATCTTCTGGGCATGGAGTAGGGGTCACTAGGGGGGTGTTGGGGGGGGAGGTAGTTGTGAATTTCCTGCATTGTGCAAGGGGTTGGACTAGATGACCTTGGTGGTCCCTTCCAACTCTATGATAACATCCAACTCTAACCCCAACCCTGCCTTCCCCAGGCTCCACCCCTCCCCATCTCCAGGAATTTCCCAAATCAGAGTTGACAACCCTATAGGTGGGCCAATACGCTGACTCAATATAAGGCAGCTGGTAGTATCTGTCCTACAAAAAATAACCTTCTCCCAGCACCTGATACTGAGATCCTTTAAGAAGCGATGCTGATGGTTCAGCCTCACATCTTCTCCAGGCCAAGCAGGGGCTCTCTCCCTTAGCTACAGGCCCTCCTATGTAGGTAGCAGATGTTGCATCTGGGGCATTAGCAGACATCCATGCTCCTGCATGTCTAAGTGGCTTGATCTGCTTCAGCCCCTGACTGATCCAGTGTCCTTATTCCCTTTGTCCAGCATGCCCTCGGCACAGTGGTGACGGCCACCAAAGCGTCCGGTGGCCTTCCTCAGCCCGGAGACGAATATGACTTCTACCGCAGCTTCCCCGGCTTCCAAGCCTACTGTGAAACACAAGGAGACCGCTTGCTGCACTGGTGAGTCCCTCCGGGTTGCTTGGCGTGTGGATTGTGGCCAGAAGCACACCAGCGACCAAGACGGTTGGCATAATGTGGGGAAATGACATATAGAGGATGGTGCTGAGTTGTTTTCTGTTGCCCCAGAACCAGTGGGTTGAAATTAAATCAAAAGAGTTTCCGTCTAGACATTAGGAAGAACTTTCTAACAGTTAGAGCGGTTCCTCAGCGTAACAAGCTTCCTCGGGAGGTGGTGAGCTCTCCTTCCCTTAAAGCAGAGGCTGGATAACCATCTGTCAGCAATGCTGATTCTATGACCTTAGGCAGATCATGAGAGGGAGAGCATCTTGGCCATCTTCTGGGCTTGGAGTATGGGTCACTGGGTGTGTGTGTGGGGGGGAGTAGTTGTGAATTTCCTGCATTGTGCAGGGGGATGGACTAGATGACCCTGGTGGTTCTTTCCAACTCTGATTCTATGCTGGCACCAGGCAGAAGGTGGGCAGCCACCTTTTGAACTAGTCGAAGATTTTGGACACACCCTTGAAGGGCGGCCCTTGGCTTTAACTTTGAGGATAGGGTGGGGAGCATATTCAGAGCGAGGCTGGAACCCGGCCTCCCTCTGACAGCGGGTTAGAGTTCTTGCCAAAGGTCCGAGTCTTGACCGCCACATGCTTCCCTGTCCCTCCTGGCAGCATGAGCAGAGTGATGCAGTACCACGGCTGCCGCAGCCACCTGAAGGACCGCAGCAAAGTCATAGAGCTGGAGGACAAATTCGATCTGCTGGTGGACGCCAACGATGCCATCCTGGAAAGAGTGGTAAGTGCCACTCGGCGCCAACAATTGACGTTCCAGAGGGACTACAACCAAATCACAGCCATGTAGACACATCCCATGAATTGGATTTGGTCTGCCTTTTTGAGGATGAGGTCCTGTTCTTGTTTTCCCCCTGCTGTCACTCGCTGCCAATCAGTCGACCAGCGAAATATTGTTAATTAACCGCAGTTAAACATGGTCAAATCTTCCGTGAAAGCAAGAAGTACATTGCGTAGGTGATAGGCTCCCTTTCTAAATTTCATCCTGGTGTTTTGGGTTACCAAATGATACCTGACTCCTCAACCCACCACCACCACCCTGCATCATTTGAGACAGACCTAGGCAGCCAAACAAAGCTTCATCTGCAGGCCAACTTCTATATCTGTAGGCATTTCCAAACTGGAAGAGCTAGGTTGCTTCCCCCAGAGCACAAATGCTTTTAAACAGCTGGGTCTGTGTTTTTTTTTAAGTATGATTATTATTTTGTAAGTTTTGTAAAAGCCACAAAGAAGACTTGTTCAGGGAATTGTTCACATTGCTAGAAACCTTGGTCTAACATTTTAAAAAGTTGTAATAATTCATTGCATTATGTTTAAAGTGTTACTTTCTAACAAAGAGTGCTTTGACCCTTCAAAAGCTCACACCGCTCAGAAATATTACAAAAAGACACTCAAAGACCAAATAAAGACAAATGGAATTCCTTCTATGAATATATTAAAATCAAAAAATAACAACAAAATCTTATGAGTCATAAGAAAGTTAAGTCGACGATCAAATGTATTACATTAATAAATGACTGTAATTTTGAACCTTATAAGGGGTAGAACTATACTTTATTTTTTAATGTTAAATATTGTTTAACCGATGGTTTTCCCTTTCCCTTTTCTTTTCCCCTGTATCCTTATTTAATACTGAAAACTAATAAAAATATTTATTTTTTAAAAAAAGCCCACACCGCCCAAATCTTCTCAGTCTCTTAAGGTGCTGTTAGCTCATTTGTCTGTGGAATTGGCATAAATATCAAACTGGTTGCTGATGAAAGTGGTCTGTTTTTTCTGCTTTCAATGTTCAGCTGGTCAGTAGACCAAATCTTCTTAATGGTTTGAATGGCCCAAATCCTCCTGTGCCGTTTCCCAGAACTTCCCCTGCTTGCATTTCAGGGCATTCTATTGGACGATGCTGCAGGCATGAACAAGAACCAGCAGCCTATCCTCCCCTCGGGCTTGCAGGCACCCAAGACCATCGTCTCCAGCTGGAACCGCAAGGTAAAGGAGGGCTCTTCGTCTCTCCTTAGGTTTTGCCCCCATCCTTTGGTTTGGGTCTTCCTGCCTGCCATATTGCACTTCATATTCAAGATACCCCAAGCTGTGAGCTCCGGATGGATCGTGTTCCTTGAATGCCAGGATTCAGGCATCCCTGTCCTTGGGTGCCACCCTAGAAACCGGTTCCACAAGCTCAGAGGTGTATGTTGCCATCTTCTCAAACTTAGGAGGCTGCCTTATCCTCTCCTTGTGCTCGTATGTCCAACACAGTCTTCATTCTTGCTCCGTTTTAATGTGTCTTGCGGTGTTCCGCTTTTTCCAGCAGAGCGGAGAATCCAGCAAGTGGAACAAATCGGAAACCTTTCGCTTGCTGCATGCCAAGAACATCGCTCGGCCGCAGTTGAAGTTTCACGAGAAGGTTGACAACTCCAATACACCCTTCGTTCCCAAGCTCTTTGTCAAACCCAACGCCCTGAAGCCGCTACCAGAAGGTGAGGAGGACTTGGAGGGGTGGGGAGGGTCTCCGCCCTTCTGAGTGCCAAGGGCACACCCCTGGCTGCTGAATGAGGACCCCCTCCCTGATGAAGTAGTAAAAGGAAAAATAAGATTTTTCTTAAAACGTGTTAGTGATGTGTCCAGAAAAAACTGAGATCCTATTAAATGAAGATTAAACTGGGGACTTTGTCCAAAACTTGTGTTCTCCCAGTGAGCTCTGTCACTTTCCTGCACCTTGACAACTTTTAATTAACAAAAAAATTCTGGTGCTTGGGTGAGGCCAGAGGTTGGAGCAAGGGGTGATTCAGGAGGACAAGGCCATACAGGCAGAGGGTAGAGAGAACAATTTCTGCAGCTGGTATGGTCCCCCATCCTGCCTCGGCCGAGCAAACTGAGCATCTTGCATTCTGGCACATGGAAGTGCATGAAGTAGTGAGCTCGTGCATTAGACACATATATTTAAGCATGCACGTTAAGGAAAAATAGCACTGCTGCCTTTTTATTTAAAAGGGGGGGAAATTCTGCCTGTTCGCAAAAATATCCTAGCAACCAAGCAAGATTTCTGCCCCGTTAACCCCCACAAAAGTTGTGGTCAGCTTTTGAGCCCAAGAAGGTCAGGGGAAGGAGTGGGCCGTTTTCTTAGCCATGCACCTGACTGCCTGCTCCTGGATATCGCAGCGCTCTCGAGAAGCCAACGCGAACGAAAGGAGCGCCCCGAGGACCTGGACGTGCCGGCAGCTCTGGCCGACTTCCTCCATCAGCAGAGGACTCAGCAGACGGAGCAAGACATGTGAGATGCTGCCCGGGGAAGGAGACAAGGGGGCAGATAGTTCTGGGATTTGTCTTCTCCGCTTCCCAGAGCTGTTGTCAATAGTTACACTGCTATTTTTACAAAGGGTAGTAATGTGATGTGAAAGGCCTCTGCCTGAGACCCTGGAGAGCCACTGCCAGTCTGAGTAGACAATACTCCCCTTGATGGCCCAAGAGACAGCGTCATGTGTTCATGTATTATATGGGAGGGGCCGTGGCTCAGTGGCAGAGTATCTGCTTGGCGTGCAGAAGGTCCCAGGTTCAATCCTTAGCATCTTCAGTTAAAAGGGGACCAGGCAGTAGGTTATATGAAAGACCTCAGCCTGAGACCCTGGAGAGCCACTACCAGTCTGAGTAGATAGTGGTCGATCAAAGTCATAGAACTCTATGATTCTATGACTTTGATGGACCAGGGGTCTGATTCAGTAGAAGGCAGCTTCATGTGTGTGTAGAGGTTAAGAGCTGTGGTTTGGAGCAGTGGACTCTGATCTGGAGAACCGGGTTTGATTCCCCACTCCTCCACATGAGCAGCGGACACTAATCTGGTGAACTGGTTTTTTCCCCCCGCTCCTCCACATGAAGCCTGCTGGGTGACCTTGGGCAAGTCACATTCTCTCAGCTTCACCTACCTCACAGGGTGTCTGTTGTGGGGAGGGGAAGGGAAGGTGATTGTAAGCCGGTTTGAGGCTCCCTTAAGTGGTAGAGAAAATCGGCATATAAAAACCAACTCTTCTTCTTCTTCTGTGTGTTCAGTACAGGGAAGAGAGCAGAACATTCCCTGCAGAAATGATTCATGATTCACCTTCCCTTCCTGGATCACGGCTGCTCTCATCCCTGTTATCCCCCTCCCCAGTCTCTGTAAACAGAACCTGTTTCCTCTGCAGCTCTCTCTTCCCCCATCTCAGCCCAGTCCTACTCTTGGTTCCTAACCGCGCTCTTCCTCCCGGTTTGCACAGGCTCGCTCACCCTTACCAGTACGAACTGGAGCATTTTTCCCCAGCGGCTGACCTTCTCGAGAAACCGCAAGTTCAGGTGAGTTCCCCTGTCTGAGCCCACCCACCCCCTTCCCCGGCAGCACCTCTGACTTGGGTGCTGGAAGGGCTGTCCGCTCATCCTGCCTGTCGCTTTCCTCGGCCAGGTGCACCAGCCTGTCTCAGAAACCTCCTGCCATTTCATCTCCACCTTGGACCAGCTAGTAGAGTTGAACGAGAAGCTCCTGAGCTGTAAAGAATTCGCCGTGGATTTGGAGGTAAAGATTTTCTCCGGGACTTCTGAGGGGGTGGGGGGTGCACCATTTGAAAATCCAGAAGCAGCACCTTGAACTCCTCAAGATTTTCTTTAGTCTTTTAAAACAGTCATTGTAATTTTCTTGTAAATTTAACTTTCTATAAAGAAAAGCATTTTTTTTTGTCCCCACGCAATGTCTTTAAGGGGGACGGAACACATTCTTAGAGGAAAGGTCGATCAATAGCTGTTAGCCATGATTAAATGGTGCCTCCATATTCACAGGCAGTATAGCCCTAAATACCAGTTGCTGTGAAGTAACAACAGGGAGAGGCTTGGGCTTCTGTGCCTTTGCTTTTTGGGCTTCCAGGGGAATCATGTTCATTGGGATGCTGGACTACTTGGACTGGCTGGTGAAATCGATCAATATTTGTTAGGAAGACTCCTCTGTTCAGGAGCAGTGTACCTTTGAGTATTAGCTGCTGGGAACAGTCAACAGTAGAGGGCTATTAATTTTGCTGTGCTTTTGAGCTTCTTAAAAGCTGTTAAAGATAGAACGTTTTGGAGGACATTGATTCGTAGGGTTGCCATGAGTTGGAAGCAACTTGACGGCACTTAATACACAAAAGCATCTGGATGGCCTTTTCTTTGCCCCAACCCACCTGAGTTCTCCTGATGTTCTGGACAAACAAACCCCTTTCATTCGTGTGCCTTCGCTCCCAGCACCATTCGTACCGAAGCTTTCTGGGCTTGACGTGTCTGATTCAAATCTCCACCCGGACAGAAGATTTCATCATAGATGCTCTGGAGCTGCGGAGTGACTTGTACATCTTGAACGAAACGTTCACAGACCCCGCGATCGTCAAGGTGAGCTTTGCAGGTTGTGAGGAATCGTAGTTGGAGAGATTGTCTGGAGGTTTATTGGCTGTTCGGTTGAGTCTTTTTCTATTTCAAAAAGTTAATCACAGGTTGTATCACATAAATATGCTCAGTCTGCCACAAGTTAAAGAGCGGCTCTTTTTTTTTTTTACTATACTCTGATTCAAATGCTGATTCAAGCCCAAGTAAGTCTTATGTACGCTATTTAAATATATGCAGGCAATGCCAAAGGTTTCTCTTTTTGTAGTTAAACTTTATTGTGAACAGATGCATCATAACAATGTTTAGTGGTTTTTATTATAGTAACACATCCATTTTTACACACACAAAGCTGCCTTATGCCAAATCAGACCACTAGTCCATCAAAGTTAGTATTGTCTACTCAGACCGGCAGCGGCTCTCCAGGGTCTCAGGCTGAGGTCTTTCACATCAGCTACTGGTACTTGCCTGGTCCCTTTAACTGGAGATGCCGGGGATTGAACCTGGGACCTTCTACATGCCAAGCAGATGCTCTACCACTGAGCCACGCCCCCTCCCCTATCTGAACCTCCAACTTCTAGGAGAAGTGTTGAGCCTTTTCCTGGCTTTGTCTTCGGCCCACCTCCCTCCGTTCCTCCCACCCACCCCCCAATTTACTTCTGTTTCTTTAAAGTAGGCCACTTCTTCCCCCAAGAGAAACAAACACAGGCAACATAGAAAGAGGCCGTTGGGGTGCCGGGGTGCTTCCTCCCCTCCTTCCCAGGGTTGCTTTGTTGGTCTGCGAAGCTGCACGGTTGATTTTCAATGCTTGAGGGCAGAGGGCGTCCCCTCCTAATCCTGCTGCAGCTGCCTCGCCCTCCTGATGCCCTCTCCCCCCCCCGACTTCGAAGGTCCTACACGGTGCCGACTCGGACGTGGAGTGGCTCCAGCGGGACTTTGGCCTCTACCTGGTGAACATGTTCGACACCCACCAAGCGGCTCGGCTGCTCAACCTGGGCAGGCACTCCCTGGATCACCTGCTCAAGTTCTACTGCGACGTGAATGCAAACAAGCAGTACCAGCTGGCTGACTGGAGGATCCGGTAATGGTCTCTCTCTGCCCCCTCCCTCACCAATTCCTGATGTGGAAGATGAAGGAGTAGGGGTCACTGGGTATGTGGGTGGGGGGAGGTAGTTTTGAATGTCTTGCATTACGTAGGGGGTTGGACTAGATGACCCTGGTGGTCTGTTCCAACTCAATGATTCTATGAATTGATAAAGGTCTTGTGGGAGGAAGATGAAGGAAGGAATAAAGATCCTGTGGGCAGAAATGGGGGAGTGCTTGTCTGCTTCTGCAGCTAGAGTCTGGGCCTGCCCTGGGCCAGCCCTGGAGTGGGAGGGGTACCTGGAAAGAGGAGGGATCCCCCTCACCCACAGTCCCTGCCATACCCAAGACCTCAAGCACATCCCTGTAGGGAAGCCCCAGATCAACTACTCTGAAGGGGTCTCTGTCTAGGGAACTGGGGGAGCTAGAGGCAGGACCCCCCACACCCCCACTGGACCCATCTGCCTCCAGAATCCTCCACAGTCCTCATTCTCCCCAACCCTAAGAGGGTGGCAGGCCTGACAAAAGATTGTGGTCACATTTTGATGGGGAGGGACCTGAGGAGGGAGGAATCCTGTTTTATCCTTCTCTCTGTCTGTCCCTCGTCCAGTCCCTTGCCGGAGGAGATGGCCCATTACGCCCGCGACGACACGCACTACCTGCTCTACATCTACGACCGGATGAGAGAGGACCTTTGGGAGAAAGGCAACGGGCAGCCCGCTCTGCTGCAGTCCGTGTGGCAACGGAGCAAGGCCATCTGCTTGAAAGTAAGATGCCCTCGTAGCTCACCTGATGGGGCGGCGTCGGAATTCCAAGGGCACCACGAGAGGTTTGAGGCCAGCATGTGGGGAGCTTGGTAGAGTTTCCAGCCACTTTTCTTTCCTACAAAAAACATACCTCAGTTTCTGTTCCTTCTGAATCCACAAAGCAAGGATCTTGAACTGCCGCATGTAATCGGAAATCATGCACGGCAAGCAGCATACGGAGTGGATGGAGAAGCTTTTCTCCCTCTCTCATAATACTAGAACACAGGGTCATCTGCTGAAACTGGAGATGAAACAGGTAAAAAGAAGTATTTCATCACACAACACGTAGTTAAATTGTGGAACTCCCTGCCCCAGGCTGTGGTGATGGCTGCCAATTTGGAAGTCTTTAGAAGGGGGTGGACATGTTCATGGAGGAGAGGGGTATGCATGGCTACTAGTAAAAAATGAATACTGGTCATGATGCATTCCTATTCTCTCTAGTATCAGAGGAGCATGCCTGTGATATTAGGTGCTGTGGAACCACAGGCAGAATGGTGCTGCTGCAGTCGTCTTGCTTGGGGGCTTCCTAGAGGCACCTGGTTGGCCACTGTGTGAACAGACTGCTGGACTTGGTGGGCCTGGGTGTGATCCAGCAGGTCTTTTCCGATGTTCGTATTGAATAACCGGGTGAAATGCAGCAAAAACATGGGCTGCCAGATGCAGCGACAACTCAAAACCTGTTGCCGGGCCCCTCAAGTGCTCTGTCGAAGCATTGCTTTAGCTCGATTTTGGGAAGCCAGTAGAGCCAGAGCAGAGTGGGAGTGGGCACAATCTCAGAACGGCTGTCAGGAATGCCTTGTCCCATGGGTCTGGCCGCCCCTCCTGAACAGATGAGAGAGGGCCTCTGAGTGTCGTGTGCAGGGGCAGATTCATAGGGGAGGAGAGACTCCTGGAGTCATGAAATCTTTCCAGGTTGCAAGAGATCCTGATAAGGCTGCCTTTGCACCAGAGAGCTTCCTTTGCCCTTCCAACTGGCTGTTTTCTTTCCATAGAAATATCTCAAGCCCATCTTCACCGACGAGTCGTACCGCGAACTCTACCGCAAGCAGAAGAAGCTCCTCAACAGCCAGCAGCTGACAGCCTTCCGACTCCTCTTTGCCTGGCGGGACAAGATGGCACGCCAAGAAGACGAGAGCACCGGGTGAGGGGGACGTGGGGGGTCTTGGAAAACGGAAACCCCTGGGTCTGCGGCAGCGTTCCCACTCCTGGCTGTCTATGCTGTCTGTGGGTGGTGTGTTGGTCACCTCTGGGCTTCTTTATTTAGGTCAGGAATTCTGGAATGGTTTCAAGAGAGCTGTCATTTCTGTTTTGCTCCCCAGGTATGTGCTTCCGAACCACATGCTGCTGAAGATCTCCGAGGAACTGCCCAAGTAAGCAGATAACATTTTGGGCTGTGCCTCAGTGTGAGCCAGCTGCCCAAATGCTCCATGAATAAATGTCTCCCCTTTTCTGTCCGCAGGGAGCCCCAGGGCATCATTGCCTGCTGCAACCCGGTCCCGCCACTCGTCCGCCAGCAGATCAACGAAATGCACCTCTTAATCAAGCAGGCCCGAGAGATGCCTCTGCTGAAGGTATTTATTTGTTTGTTCATTTCTGCCCCCACCTTTCTCTCCATTGGTGGCTTGCGTCTTTCTCCTCTCCTTCATTTTATCATCACGAAAACCCTGTGAGGGAGTTTAGGCTGAGAGAGAATGACTTCCCCAAAGTCACCCAGCAAGCTTCCATGTCAGAGTGGGGATTTAAACCCGTGTCTCCCGGATCCTAATCTGACACTCTGACTGTTACAGTGTGCTGGGGGGGGGGGCATGCTGTTCATTATGTTGGTGAAAGAAGAAGAAGAAGAGCTGGTTTTTATATGCCAACTTTCTCTACCACTTAAGGAAGAATCAGACCAGCTTACAATCTCCTTCCCCTCCCCACAATAGATACCCTGTGAGGTAGGTGGGGCTGAGAGAACTGTGACTAGCCCAAGGTCACCCAGCTGGCTTCATGTGGAGGAGTGGGGAAACAAATCCAGTTCACCAGATTAGCCTCTGCCGCTCACGTGGAGGAGTGGGGAATCAAACCCGGTTCTCCAGATCAGAGTCCCCCGCTCCAGACTAAAGTGGTTGAATAGATACGTTGGCCAGAAAGAAGAAAACACCTTTCCCTGAAGCACCCCTCAGTTTATACCAAGTTAATCCTAGTTGTGAAATCTGGGTAAAATTATGCACCGTCTGCCAATGCTCTCTTGCTGACTACATGTTGTCTTTTGCGGGGCAGGCGGGGAAAAACGGCTTTTCCAACCCTGGTTTTAAGACCCCTGGTTTGCATCCTGTTTACAGAATTCCAGGCAGGGCTGAATAGAGTTGACGTGGTTGGTAACTGGTCACATGTTTGTCCTCTCGGGAAGTCAAAGTGACGACAACAGCAACCTCCAATTGAAAATATAACAAGCAGTGGTGACACCCAACAGACTAACACTAAGCAGCATAGACAGAATGTTTGTGAATATTCTGTATCTCATCAGCGCAGCTCAGCCCACGACTAAGAAAGCGAGGCTTGGACATAACAGGCTGCAGCCAGGATTGGGCGGGGCATGTGAACATGTATAAAAACTAGATTTGGAACCCGTTGGTGATTTTTCATCTTTTCATCCACTTTTAGTCTGAAATTGCGGTTGGAGTGAAAAAGAAAGGGCCTCTTCCCAACCCAGAGGTATGCTGTTTCTGGTATCGGTATTGAAGGGAGGGTTCGTGGTTCAGCGATATGAGCAGAAGGTCCCAGGTCCAATCCCCAGCATCACCATTGAAAAGGATCAGGTAGTAGGGGGTGTGAAAGACCTCTGCCAGAGACCCTAGAGAGCAGCTGCCAGTTTGAGTAGCCAATGCTGACCTTGAGAGACCAAGAACCTGGCTTGATGTCAGGCAGCTTCCTGTTTGTTAGTTACTTTTGACACAAGCTCCTTTTCGTCAGAATTGGCGACACCTCTCCCTTTTGTGTGCAGAAGCAACAGCCATGAGCCTTAACACGTTTGCCTTTCCCTGGGATTATCCCTTGTACATGTTGTTCTGGGATTCGGGTGTGGGGGAGGAAACCCAGACCCCCTTGCAGTATTAAGAAAGCATGAACAATGCTGTATTTAAAAGGGGAGAATGCTCCAACCAGTTCCTTCTGAAGACCAAAAGGATAACTACATATTTCAACAGTCAGCACTGTTTTCCCACACCCCTTTAAAATTCTGGCTCTTCTAGGATAATTGAAACTGTGAAGAGCAGAGAGTGTTTGTACTGCCACATTGAAACAGAGGTACAATCCTCCTCGACTCTTGAGACATATCCAGGAATTTTCTTTCCCTTTTTAAGAACATAAGAAAGGCCCTGCTGGATCAGACCCAGGTTCATCAAGTCCAGCAGTCTGTTCACACAGTGGCCAGCCAGGTGCCTCTAGGAACCCCCCAAACAAGAAGACTGCAGCAGCATTATCCTCAAGAAGAGCAGCTGTTCTCCATTTCTTTGGGACAGAGAGATGTCCAGGGGAAGGGGGAAGGGGCCAGGTGGGCCCTACTCGGGTGATGTTCTCAGGAACAAGCAATTTTGTAAGGATGCAGGACTTCAACATCTTAAAAGAGCCACCTATCCAC
The DNA here is from genome assembly GCF_029931775.1 of Euleptes europaea. Classification (NCBI taxonomy): domain Eukaryota; kingdom Metazoa; phylum Chordata; class Lepidosauria; order Squamata; family Sphaerodactylidae; genus Euleptes; species Euleptes europaea. Next base: position 2,699,943 of record NC_079330.1, read on the forward strand.
TTACCCACTTTTAACAGTTTTTTTAGACGTGCATATGCCGACCTGAGCTTTTCCTTCATGTCAACACGACCTGTCAAGTGCCGTTTTGAGCCTGCCCCTTTTTGTTTTTGGCAGAAACTGGAGAATCGCTTGTTCGGACCACATGACAGCTCACGTGTTCCTCAGGACGAGAAGCGGAACCAGTCGGAACTTGGTAATTTTGGGAGGGCCCGGAAAGCCAGCCATAAAAACTGAGACAGGTTTGATCGAGGGTTGGGCTGCAAAAATCCCGGTGCCCTGTGGCTGCCGACATTTAGAAAGTGGGCCCAGCAACTGAGGAGCAAGAGACCATGGGATATTTATTTTTATTGGATTATAAGGTTTCCCAAAAGGTCAAGAAGACAAAACCATAAATCTGATTTCAAGTTCCATTTAAAATCTTGCAAACGGAGTAGCAGGAAAGTCCTTGTTCCTGAGCAGGCTTGGGCGCTGCCCCAAAATACTTCCAGAAACTTGTTTAGAGTATTCTTTTCTGGAGATCAAGATAAGACTTTTTCGTGATATTATTCCCAGTTTAGAAGTTGTTTTTAGTCGGTGCTGTTGGTTTTTTTCTGTAACCTTGGGCTAGTGGTTTTGTTATTGACTGTCCTGCCATCTGTTGTCTTGAAGCGATACTTATTTCTTTTTTGCGATCCTTCTGGGGTTTGCGCTACTGCTTTTAGTTTTCGTTGTACAATCATTTTTTTTATTCTTATTTTTTATTTTTTATTTTTATAATTAGGGGGATACAGAAAGGAAAATATAGGGAAGGGTAAAAACCGTTTAAAACACAAAAACAATGTAGCATATCAATAAAACAATAGACTTAATCAAATACAGTGCCGTATAACAAGCATGAATATTAATCAAGTAAAATAGAATATATCTAAATGTATAGTTATAATTATAAAAATATAAAAATCAATCAAATTGTCTAGCTATTGCATAATAAAAGTATGTTTTACCGTTCGAAAACCCAAAAGTTACGTAATAAATGATTGGGACAAAATAAATGAAACATTACCTATTACTTATACTAGTACTATTCGGTATATGTCAAATTTGATTAACTAGAGGTCATATAAATGTAAAATGATTCCCACTTTTTGTCAAATTGTTCTGTGGATTCGTTATGATTGGGATTCAACATAAAAGTCATTTTAGCCATAGTAGCGTAGTGTAGCATTTTTTCTTTCCAATCTTCTATTTCGGGTATCTGTATTCCAGGTTCTTGCCAGAACCACTCTGGCTGCCGTTGTAGCATACTTAAAAACATCATGGTATCTCGCGGGCAGATTTATTTTTTATTCTTGTTTTACATTTGCATCTATATGTTGTAAGCTGCCTCGAGTAGAAAGGTGTGATAATACATTTCCCAAATAAGTAAGCAAAACACCTACCAAGCATCTCTGTGTCCTCTGGTTGCTGGCGTCCCCTTCGCTCCCACTTTCCAATCTGGGGTCTCGTTGACCAGTTTTCTGTCTCTTGCTCCTCATTGTCTCCATGCGTAGAGCCCGAACTGGCCCTAGAACGCGGCAGTCTCTTTTCCGAAACGAAAGAGGAAGCGGACGGGAGAGGGGAATTGTCACCTTCGCCTTACCTCCTTTGGACAGCCAGCATCAGTATTTTCAATGTAAGTCAGAGTGGTGAAAAAGGTCTGATAATGGAGGATGGGAAAGGGAGGAGAAGGAAGACCTTGGGCCGGTCACAATCTGTAAGCCTAGCCCTCCCCTCACAAGGTTGTTATAAGGACTGAATGGCGAGGGAGGGAAACAATTCAGAAAGCTGCTTTGAGGCCCTGATGAGGGAGAAAAGTGGGATATAAATTTTAAAAATAAGTTATAAAATCATCACTGGATGAACCACAAAACAAGTACTGAAATTTGCCGGATTAAATAATTGAATGGCTTCAACAGCCAGCCAAATCCAAACCAGGAGTTGTACATCATTCTCCAAAAGGTCCCCTTTTTTTTTTTTTTTTTGCTTCTCACCATGGAAATCCAGGCAGAGTACTTTGGATGGTTCTCCTCCAGTTTATCCTTACAGCAACCCTGTGAGGTAGGCCGACTGGCCCAAGGTCACACTGTAATCTTTGCAACTGAGCAGGGATTTGCACTCGAGCCTCTCTGGCCCTCCTCTTATTCCCAGCACCGCTCCAGCTGTGATGGAATAAGGTCTGTTCTGACCGCCAAAGAGAAGGTCCGGGCTGGGGGTTCTGAAATGTTGCAAGCAGCCCCGTGCCTTTTGCTGTCCCACAGTTGCTAACAGCTTTCCCTGAATTCCCCAAGGAACCTGAACCAGACGAGGAAAAGGATGAGAACTTAACTGTGGCCCAGCGGAAATCCCGGCGCATCATGGAGTCCTTTGAAAACCCATTTCGAATGGTAAATGGCGCTGACAGTCGGAGGAGACGAGACGCCGATCGGATCTTCCCTGCGGTTTCTGTAATGGAAATGGCAAAGGACCCCGGTTTGGTTCAGGGCCACAGGGAGGGAGGAGATTTGATTCATTTTGCCATCAAAACCAACCACCTCTGTCAACAGCACTGAAGATAAAAAGACCTTCCCTTCCATGGGGCCATCCTTTTGCCTTGCATACCTGAGGGCTGGGCCCATCCCCCCAGGTGGCTCTCGGCCTCCCAAGAACCACACACATTGTGGGTGGCCAATCCAGACCATTGCGGGATCTCTTTTTCTTTCTTTCAGTATCTGCCAGCAGAGCAGAACCCTGCTCACGTCTCCCAGTCAGCAAAGTCTGATCCCTCGTCGAAAATCTACGAGGTAAGCGCCTCAGACGTGGACTTATTGGAATGCCCTCAACAAATCCACGTTTGGCTCTCGGGGTCCTTTCTTACATGCCCAGGGTAATGTGATCACCTCTTTAGGGTCAGGAAGCAATTTCCCTCCAGGCCACAGTCCCTCCCCAGATTAGACCAGATTTTCAAGGTAGAAGCTTTCGAGAGTCAAAGCTACCTTAATTGGAGACCATCTTGACTCTCGAAAACTTATCCCCCCAAATGCTGGTTGGTCTCTAATGTGCTCCTGGACTCGAGTCTCGCTTTTCTACTAGAGACCAACACAGCTACCCTTCGAAACTGGCATCATGAGTTTTATTTGCTTTTTTATTTTTGGCTTTGCCATCCAGATCAGTAATCGATGGAAGCTGCTGAGCCAAGCGCAGCTGCAGGCAGCAGCCAAGAAAGAGCCAACAAAGAAATCGCAACAGCAGCAGCAGCAGCAGCAAACAGGTGAGCACAGACGGCTCGCTTGCTTTCTGCCAAAGGTTGCACTCTCAGAGAATCTCTCGCCTTTTTAATAGCCAGTGAAAGCCAGTTTCTTTACCTCTTGGGGTTTGTTTCCCTGGGACCCCAGTCATCCATGGCATAGACAGCCAGCATGGTGGAGGGGTTAAGAGCAGGGCTTTGGACCGATGGACTCTAATCTGGAGAACTGGGTTTGATTCCCCACTCCTCCACATCAACGGCCTGAGGCTAATTGGGTGAATCGGGTTGGTTTTTCCACTCTTCTGCATGAAGCCAGCTGGGTGACCTTGGGCTAGTCACACTCTCTCAGCCCCACCTACCTCATGGTGTCTGATGTGGGGAGGGGAAGGGAAGGTGATTGTAAGCCGGTTTGATTCTTCCTTAAGTGGTAGAGCAAGTCGATGTATAAAAACCAACTCTTCTTCTTCATCCTGTCCTTTAAGACTTGGGGCCTTTTTGTTATGAAAAGCTTGAAGGGCTGAGATTCAGGGGGTTATGGAAAAGGACAGCTACAGCCTGACTCAGAGATGGTATGGAATTATGAAGGATGTAGTGGGAGAGATATTTATTCCCTATCTCTCAGAAAGCTAGAACATAGGCAAAAGGATTAGATGCACTCACGGAGGTGAGGTCCATTAATTAATCGACCTCTTGTTGAACCTCCACGTTCAGGGGTAGTCTACCTAGGAGTACCAACTGCTGAAGAGAAACCACAGGAAGGGCTCCAGCGTTCATGCCCTGCGTATGGACTTCTTGAATGCCTCTAAGGGATCCCTGAGAGCCAGAGGATGCTGGACTGGATAGATCTTTGGTCTGATTCAGTGAGACTCTTGTTATGAAAGAATAAGGGGGAAATCTCCTCTGTTCCCAGCCAAGAGTAAAAGTGTAGCAGAAGCATAGCTGACGGGACTGTTGAACTTTGATTTGGGGGGGGGGGGCTTCGTTCAGATCTCTGCCTGGCCCGCTGGACTGCTGCTGAATCCGTTTGGCAGTTCCTTTCTTGACTTGTCCTCTTTTCCTCTACAGCAACACGGGAGGCTGCTGAGAAGGAGTTCAAGGAAAAAGCCGCCAACACAGCCTCCGTGCGCCAGCTCGTCACTGTGAGTCTCTCTAAATCATTTGTGCTGCTTTGGGCGGGGGGCGAAGGATGTAGGGGGGAAAGTGACATCCAACGTACACACCTTGGCCTTGCCTTGTTCTGAGGCTGTGCTCAAAGCCACCCACCTGATCTGAGCTTGCCGCGGTTAACACATCTCCTGTAAGAAGGCTTGTCAATTTCAGCTTCACAATAAAACCCACATGGTGGAATCTCTTACATGTGGAGTGTGCAGAGCTCATGGGGGTGAGGGGTACATTTTGATAGAAAAGGCTCTCTGCCATTCACAGATTTTAGGTTGGGGGGGGGGCTTCAATAGCAAGGACTCCCTGCCCTCCATAGATTTGGGTCTGCCTTGCTGAGATTTGGGGGGCTTTTGACCACCGCCTTCTATAGTAAATAACTTCTGTTTTGCAATTCTTCTTCCTTGGGACTGTTCATAGCAAGAACAGGCTGGCAAAAAGAGGGAGAGAGTGGCCAGCGAACCGGGAACAGAGACCCCCAAGCAAGAAAAAAAGAAGCCTAAAGCCTCCCAGAAGCCGGAGGTGGAAGTTGAAACAACGCCTTTCACCCCCTTTGACTACAGCAAGTCCGACCTCAAAGTCTTTGCTGGTAGGAGCCAGAGTTGGAATGTTTGTGCCCCCTTCGAAGTCTGGACCCCAATGACCCTCAGAATTGTCCCAAGGATGGGGAAGGTGGCTTAACATAAGAAAGGCCCTGCTGGATCAGTCCAAGGCCCCGTCAAGTCCAGCAGTCTGTTCTCACAGTGGCCAACCTGGTGCCTCTAGGAAGCCCACAAGCAAGACGACTGTAGCAGCATTGTCCTGCCTGTGTTCCACAGCACCTAATATAATGGGCATGCTCCTCTGATTCTGGAGATAATAGGAATGCATCATGACTTAGCAGCTATTTTTACTAGCAGCCATGGATAGCCCCAAGTTCCATAAGAACAGAAGAAAAGCCCTTCTGGATCAGACCAAGGCCCGTCAAGTCCAGCAGTCTGTTCACACAGTGGCCAACCTGGTGCCTCTAGGGGTACTGAAAATTCTTGGGCGCTTCTGTGCCATGGCAGCTCAGGGGGCATCTTTATCCTTTCAAAATACGGCGTGCCCCTGGCACCCTGTGCAAAGGCCTCTAACATAGCTGAAATTATCCTTTTTTTAAAAAACAAAATGTATTCAGCTGCACAAAGATCCTTAAAAGCTGCAATAAAAGGGCAGATGAAAAGCAAAGCGAGCTTTCAAAACGATCGGTAAATAAGAGATTGCTCAGAGGAAAGCTGCATGTCAGCTTATTTAAGGAAAAGCAACAGAAATGAACCAAGGAAAGACAAATGATAAAATCCTTGGAAGAATGTTGCCTGATAGCTAGCATCTTAATGAGGCCTAATAGCTAACAGCTTTGGAACCAGGCAAATTTCTTCAGGTACGGAGTTTGAGAGTCTTGGTGCCACCACAGACAAGGCCCTGCACCTGTTTGTAGTGCAGACAATCAGCTGCACTCTCCTCCTCTCCCAACTCTCTTTCAGGGGCCAGTAAGTCCAAGGCCTCGTCCCAGTTCGATCCCGCCAGGCAGGCCCAGGCCAACAAGGTAAGTCGACGCTGTGAGGGAGGATGGGGAGAGAGACTTCGGGTGGGGGCAGGGAATTGCATGGCAGGGCGCTGTGCAGTTTCCCCTGAACGTAGGTAGAGGACCTCTGCTTGTAGCCGCATGCAGACATCACAGCGAACTCTAACAAAACAGGGGCTTGGTGGGTAGAACCGTTTGTGTTGTCTGAAGCCGCCCAGAGCTGCCTTTCTAAGAACTCGGGAATTCAGTCAGGAGATTCCTGTTCCCTTCGTTAGGTAGCCACAGATTCGGGCATGGAGGGAGAAGGAAACACATTCCCTGCCCCAGTTGTCATGACATGGGGCAACTATGGGTTACTGGCTGCAAAAGATTTAATAAATATCAAAGAGTCCTGCTGGATTAAAAGTGTGGTCCTTCCCACTGCTGTCTGAGGAGATGCCTCCAGAAGACCCATGAGCAGGGCATGGCAGCCAAAGCCTCCCTCTGTTGTTGCCCCTCAGCAGCTGGTCAGAGATATACTGCTTCTGTACATGGAGGTTCCTTTTTGTATTCCTACAACGGGGCCACTATTTCTCTTTCTCTTCTTTTTTTTTAATAGAAATTTTCGGGAGCTGGCAAGGTTGCACAACCGGCTGGAACAAAAAGCATGTCCTACCTGGCTGGGAAATCCAACCGGTAAGTTCACACAGCTTGTCTGCAGCCCTCCAGACAAGGAACTGGCTGATCCATTTCAAACCAGCGTGTGAAATTCTGTCCTGGCCCAACCAAGCAGCCCTCTTAATCCTGTAATTCTTTCTGGGTTTTTTCCACACTATTTCCCCACACACATACCTGACTCCTGCTTTTCCTTTCCCACCTGCGGGCCAATCCGCCAGATTCTCTTTTCCCAGTTCGCTGCTTGTTCTGCACCCTTCCTCCATCAGTCTGGATTTTACTCCCCACCCCCCTAAATCCCACCTTCCTCAGCTTTCCAGCTCTCTGCCTGGGGCTGGAATATTCCTGAATGTTTTGCAATATCCCGTCTTCTCAGCCGGTCAGCGTCAACAATCCCCACCGACAGAAGCGCCCCATAATTTTAATTTCTTATCTAGGAGAGTGGCACCACCCAAGTCCCTTCCGGGTGGAGGCAGCAAACACGTTGATCTGGCTGGGCTGCTCCAATGACCGGACTTACCCTGAGAAATTCACCTGTTCTGAAAATATAACCTCTCTCTCTGTGCAGGGGCTTCAGGCATAACTGGCCGAAAAGATAAAGTTGTTGAAGTAGCCCACCAGAAGGAACCAGGGAACGCACCTTTTAAACAGTGGACCACTGGGAGGTGTCTGGCCGCTGTTGCTGGTTTTTTTGTACGGATACTTGTTTTTTTATATATATAAAAACACGAACAATTAAACTGCCATTTCTTCCCCTGTAAGTGGGGAAGAGAAAATCTTAATTGCTGTGGAGTTTGCTTCTTTAGTTGTGAGACACTAATCGGTTTCTCTCCCCATTCAGTCTCGCAGATAACTTTTTGGGGAATGGGGTGGGGGGGTTAGTCCCTGTTCAAATGTGGCAAGTTCTGTTTCTAGGGAGACAAATTCTCTTTCGCGCCAATGCCCCGCTGCAGTGGTGCTTTCTCGTGTCATTTCCCAGGTCAGCTTCCTCCGCTCAGGCGCTGCGTTTAAAGATAATCCGCCGGGAAGCCTTCCCTTGCAGTTATAAACAAAAAGTGGTAAGCTGGTTCTTGCCTAGCCCCTTGGTCTAAAGGAGTTTGTCTCGGTTTTCAGGCTCAGCTCCGAATCACAGGCCAAAAGCCTGCTGTCGCACAGCAAATTCCATTTGAATTTTATGTATTTGTTGGAAGCAGTTACTGCAGATCATTTTTGGCATGCAAGCTTCTTTACAAGCTGGGTACGGTTGTACAAGCAGAAAACAGGAAGCGGGGCTCACCCGAGGCCCTCCAGCGAGTCTGTGGCGGAGACGGAAGCGGTCTCCCAGGCCCAAAGCTCATTTTTTGGCTCCATGGAAATTTTCATTACATAGATTTCATAACCAAGTGGGGAAATGAGAATTTTCATTCCTGTCTCCTATAACTCTTTCAACGTATTCAATGATTACTCTAATTAAAAGGGGGGAGTTGTGGCTCCGGCAAGCGTTTTTTGCGGGTGGCTGACGCCAGCTGACAGGTAGGCGGCAATTCGGAGCCCAGTTGGCACACGAATAGACAGCCACATGGGGATAACCCACACACACACACACACACCTGCACCCGTTGGTTTCCTTCTGCAGTACTTGGTTTCACTACTAGCCCTCCTCTCTATCCATTGTGCATGCCCAAAGTTCCATTCCCTTCGCTGTTGGAGGAACAGCATGGGAAGCAGAGTATGGATTTACATGTACTTTGAGAAGTTGGCACTTCTCACTCTGCAGTTTTAAGCACAGGATTTAACGGTATTTAAGGGAAGGTCTGGCACTGAGAAGATAAGGTGGGATACTTGCCAGTGCCAGAGGAACAGAAGGATTTAATTGTGCTATTGCTATGGATTTGTGCTTCCTTTTTTTTCTCTCCCCAAGAAATTTAAATCACGCTTCAGTTAAAAGATCTAGCAGGGCCCAATCTGCGTTAACTTCCCAAGCACAGCCGCTGCAACCCACACTCAAACCCTGTGCCCCTATCAGTTGGGTTTACTCTGAGTAAATCTACAGAGCCTTGCATGTTTGCATTTTCCTCCCGCACCGAGTTCTCTTTGTCCAGTGTGTGCGGCAGACATAGATATGCAGTTATGGGAGGGGGGAAACAGCTGGGCCCCAAAGCTATGAAATGAAAGAAGTGCAGCAGGTCACGATGTTGTGTAAAATTGAAATGTCAGCCAGTAAAAAGCACAGTCTGTCTACAGGAGCAGTAACTGAAGATAGCCCCACCCCTTTGAAGAGTATTTAGGAATGAAGTTCTCAAACAAGGGGTGGGTTTTGAAACCCGAAGTGGTTCATTGCTAGGGTTGCCAGCTGTGGGTAGGGAAATACCTGGAGATTTTTGGGGCAGAGCTTGAGGAGGGCGAGGTTTGGGGAGGGACTTCAATGCCATAGAGTCCAATTGCCAAAGCGGCCATTTTCTCCAGGTGAACTGATCTTTATCAGCTGGAGATCGGTTGTAATAGCAGGAGATCTCCAGCTAGTACCTGGAGGTTGGCAGCCCTATTCATTGCTCTGTTGCAGATGGGTTGCAGGGCCAACAGGAACCAGAAGGGATGGCCGAGTGGAATATGTGGGTTTACTTCTGTGTAACGTGTGATGCTATGGTATTTATAAATGCAGAACATGAAAAAAAATCGATAACGTTTGGTGTTAACTGCTGTGAGAGTCATGCAGTTGGCGGAGGCTGAAAGGATTCCTTCTCAGCGGGTCAGTCTGGACGCTCTCAGGAGGTCCCTGTGGAGTGGCAGCCAGTTACCAGAGTGCTTTCCAGAGAACCCTTGGTCTAAAGGAGTTTCCTAGTAAGGAAAACACAATTCCCCGTCCTTCTGTAACAACTTAATTTCAGATTCCCCAAAGTATGGAAAGTTTAGAGGTGCGTCCCTTCTAAAAGACACTGGAGCGATCTTTGTTCCAGATCCTCTGGAAGCAGCTTATTTTGCTCTAAAAAGTTATGGATCATTGAAAGCTTTAAAAAAAAATGTTAGATTTTCTCTGGTGTGAACACATCCCAGAGCATGCTGGGAAGGATCCTGCTTCAGTGCCCGGCATGGAAAGAACACACATGAACACATGAAACTGCCTTATACTGAATCAGACCATCAAGGTCCATCAAAGTCAGTATTGTCTACTCAGACTGGCAGCAGCTCTCCAGGGTCTCAGGCAGGGGTCTTTCACATCACCTTCTTGCCTAGTCCCTTTAACTGGAGATGCCGGGGATTGAACCTGGGACCTTCTGCATGCCAAGCAGAGCTTTACCACTGAGACACGGCCCCTCTCCATGAATCTCCAGGGTCTGAGGCAGAGGTTTTTCACATCACCTACTTGTGTGTGTGTGTTAAGTGCCGTCAAGTCGCCTCCGACTCATGGCGACCCTATGAATGAAAGTCCTCCAAAATGTCCTATCTTTGACAGCCTTGCTCAGATCTTGCAAATTGAAGGCTGTGGCTTCCTTTATTGAGTCCATCCATCTCTTGTTGGGTCTTCCTCTTTTCCTGCTGCCCTCAACTTTTCCTAGCATGACTGTCTTTTCCAGTGACTCTTGTCGTCTCATGACGTGACCAAAATACGACAGCCTCCGTTTAGTCATTTTAGCTTCTAGGGTCAGTTCAGGCTTGATTTGATCTAGAACCCACTGATTTGTTTTTTTGGCAGTCCACGGAATCACCTACTTTGCCACAGCCCCTCTCCAAGGCTCTCCAGGATCTCAGGCAGAGGTCTTTCACATCACCTCCTTGCCTATTCCCTTTAACTGGAGATGCCGGGGATTGAACCTGGGACCTCCTGCATGCCACACAGACGCTCTACCACTGAGCCACGGCCCCTCCCCTAATGCCCCCCCCCCCATCAGCGCCTCCAGAGCGCATTTCAGCCTCGGCTGCAGCAAGTCGCCCAAGGGCGCTTCCCCTGTTGAACCGCCCGCCTGCCAAGTGGCCCCACGTGCGAGGGCCTCTCCGGCCCGCCCACCCGCTTCCCGCCAGCCAATCCCGAACGCGCGCCGCCCAGCCGCGGAGGCGCGCCCTGCCCGACTCCCCCACGTGGCCGCCCGGGCCAGCCGCGCGCGCAGCCTAGCCCGCCGCCGCCGCCAGCCCGCTCCTCACTGGCCGCCTCCGACCGGGGGGCGGGCCCTGCGGAGGCGCGCGCCTATGGGGCCGCGGCGCCGGGGCGGCGCCCCGCCCCCTCGCCAGGCAGCAGGGTGGGTTGCGGCGCGCGCGGGTGGCAGGTGCGGCGCGGGCGGCCCGTGCAGCGGCAGGCGGCCCATGGAGCCCGGCCAGGCCGCCCCGGGCCCCGCCGGCCTCCGCGAGGGCTGGTTCCGCGAGACCTGCAGCCTCTGGCCCGGCCAGGCCCTCTCCCTGCAGGTGGACCGGGTCCTGCACCACCGCCGCTCGCCCTTCCAGGAGATCCTCGTCTTCCGCAGGTGAGGCGGGGGGGGGGGGTCCCCCGGGGGAGGGTTCTGCAGGCCGGACAGGGCGGCTCTGGCCACTGGGCTCTGCACCCTTCCCCCCGGGGGCTGTCACACGCATGAAGCTGCCTTGTACCGAATCAGACCATCCGGGCCCATCAGAGTCCGTCTTGTCTACTCAGGCCGGCAGCGGCTCCCCAGGGTCTCAGGCAGAAAGAGGTCTTTCCCATCACCTACCTGCCTGGTCCCTCTAACTGGAGAGGCCGGGCATTGAACCTGGGCCCTTCTGCAGGCCAAGCAGAGGCTCTGTCCCTGAGCCACAGCCCGTCTCCATGGGTTCTCCAGGGTCTCAGGCAGGGGTCTTTCACATCACCTACCTGCCTAGTCCCTTGAACTGGATTGCACCTGGGACCTTCTGCAGGCCAAGCAGATGCTCTGCTACTGAGCCACGGCCCCACCCCATGGCCCTCCAGGGTCTCAGGCAGAGGTCTTTCACATCACCTACTTTGCCTGGTCCCTTTAACTGGAGGTGCCGGGGATTGAACCTGGGACATACTGTGTGCCAAGCAGAGGCTCTACCACTGAGCCACAGCCCCTCCCCATGGCCCTCCAGGGTCTCAGGCAGAGGTCTTTCACGTCACCTCCTTGCCCGGTCCCTTTAACTGGAGATGCTGCCGGGGATTGAACCTGGGACCTTCTGCATGCCAAGCAGAGGCTCTGCCATTGAGCCATGGCCCCTTCCCATGGCTCTCAGGCAGAGAGGTCTTTCACATCACTTACCTGCCTAGTCCCTTTAACTGGATTGCACCTGGGACCTTCTGCAGGCCAAGCAGATGCTCTACCACTGAGCCACGGCCCCACCCCAAACTGCACACAAAGCTGCCTTCTACTGAATCAGACCGTCAAGGTCCATCAGAGTCAGTATTGTCTACTCAGGCCGGCAGCGGCTCTCCAGGGTCTCAGGCAGAGGTCTGTCACATCACCTACTTGCCTGGTCCCTTTAACTGGAGATGCCGGGGACTGAACCTGGGACCTTCTGCATGCCAAGCAGATTCTCTGCCCCTGAGCCACAGCCCCTCCCCATGGCTCTCCAGGGTCTCAGGCAGAGGTCTTTCCCATCACCTGCTCGCCTTGACCCTTTAACTGGAGATGCCGGAGATTGAACCTGGGACCTTCTGCGTGCCAAGCAGATGCTCTACCACTGAGCCACAGCCTCTCCCCATCATGCTCCTCCGACCGGCCGCGGCTCTCCAGGGGGGCTTCAGGAGAGGAGAGGAAGAAGAAGGGTTGGTCTTTACATGCCGGCTTTCTCTACCACTTAAGGCAGAATCAAACCGGTTTACAATCCCCTTCCCCTCCCCACAACAGGCACCCTGCGAGGTAGGTGGGGCCGAGAGAGCTGTGACTAGCCCAAGGTCACCCAGCTGGCTTCGTGTGTAGGAGTGGGGAAACCAACCTGGTTCACCAGATTAGCCTCCGCCGCTCATGTGGAGGAGTGGGGAATCGAACCCGGTTCTCCAGTTCAGAGATCAGGGTTACAATCGCCTTCCCCTCCCCACAACAGGCACCCTGCGAGGTAGGTGGGACTGGGAGAGTGTGACTAGCCCGAGGTCACCCAGCTGGCTTCATGTGGAGGGATACAAATTTGGTTCACCAGAGTAGCCTCCGCCGCCTGCTGAAAATGGACTTGCCATCTCTCTCTCGCAGCCCCCTTCACTTCCTACTACTGTCTCAAGCAAAAAGAAACGTGTGCGATGCTCTGTCACTGGAAATGGGGTCTCCGCCCTAAAGGACAAGCAGGCCCAACAAAGGAGAGAGATCCCAGAGTTTAAATACATGTGTTCAATCCCTGGCATCTCCAGTTAAAGGGGCCAGGCAAGTAGGTGATCGGAAAGACCTCTGCCTGAGACCCTGGAGAGCCGCTGCCAGTCTGAGTAGACAATACTGACTTTGATGGACCAAGGGTCTGATTCAGTAGAAGGCAGCTTCATGTGTTCACGTGTCCACAAATGCAGTTCGGTGTATTGAGGCTTTAATAGGGGGGAGGCTGTTTTTAAGAGTTCGGGGTGCGCATTTTGGGCAAGGAGGTCTGTCCTGGTTCCCTTCATCTCTGTTTCTTTTGCCCCAGCAGCAAAACATACGGGAACGTGTTAGTCCTTGACGGCGTTATCCAGTGTACAGAGAGAGACGAGTTTTCGTACCAAGAAATGATCGCCAACCTGCCTTTGTGTAGCCATCGAAATCCACGCAAGGTGAGCCTGGGACGCCGCCTCGTAAGAAGAGCCCTCCTTCTGGGGATTCGGGAACAGCAGCCCTGTGGGAAATGGACAGAATTGTATAGTTCTGGATTGGAAGGAAAGATAATCAGAAAACAGATTTCGGCAACTTGCAGTCTTGTGCAGCTGGTATAGTCTTCACCATAACGGGAACACGCCGTCATTCGGTGTTCAGTAGTGAACTATACCAAGACCATGGTTACATAGCCCGGATAACCTACAAGAACCAATGAACTCTGACCGTGAAAGCCTTTGACAATATTTTATACTCTGTGAATTTCCAAAGTCACTTTCCTGCCCGCAGAATTCCATAGCAGATGCTGCTTTTGTGAATTGGATGCCAGGTTGCCTGTAATTGAACACATGAAGCTGCCCTATACTGAATCAGACCTTTGGTTCATCAAAGTCAGTATTGTCTACTCAGAGAGGCAGCGGCTCTCCAGGGTGTCAGACAGAGGTCTTTCACATCACCTACTCCAGGGTCTCAGGAAGCGAAAGGTCTTTCACATCACCGACCTGCCTAGTCCCTTTAACTGGAGATGCTGGGGATTGAACCTGGGACCTTCTGCATGCCAAGCAGATGCTCTACCACTGAGCCATGGCCCCTCTCCATAAATTATGCACTAGAAAGAAGATTGTGCTCACTAGTGTGGGTGCTGTGGGGCTCGTGCCTGTTTCTTATGCCTACAGCCCCACCAACACACCAGCGACCCTTTTGTTCCTTGAGGAAACCTTGGTGAGGATGGGCCCCCCAATGATTTTGCTCCTCTTTTGCTGCAGGTACTCATCATTGGGGGTGGCGATGGAGGTGTCCTACGAGAAGTGGTGAAGCATCCCTCCGTGGAGTCGGTGATACAGTGCGAAATTGACGAGGTGGGTCTTAACGCTTGGTGATGTTCCCCACGTTGGGGCAGCCATGTCTGCCTCTTTCTTTCTGGGTTAAACATGGAAGTAATCTCCCCTCCCTACCTATGGCGGGATGCGTAATCTGTCTTCTCCGTAAACTGACAGAGCAATGGGGTGGGTGTCCTCCTTACAACTGTAGGGCATTTATTATTATTTATTTTTTCGATTTATAACCCGCCCTCCCCAGTTGAAGCCGGGCTCAGGGCAGGTAACAACATTTAAAGTACATCACTGTAACCGAGAATAAAATTAATCTTAAATCCTAAATTAAAAAATGCTAAAATCCCAATTAAAACTAAAGTCTACAGATGGTTCCTAAATTAACCTCATGTTGTCAGAGACAGGCAGCAGGTTACCCCTCAGTTAGTATGAAGTAATATAGGTGGGGGGGGGGGAATTGGGAGGCAAGCAAGATGACATTCATGGCTGTCCTCAACCGTAGGCCTGGCAGAATAGCTCTTTCTTGTAGGCCCTGCAGAACTCTTTAAGGTCCCACAGGGCTCTGATGTCACCAGACAGAGCATTCCACCAGGCCAGCACCAGGGCCGAAAAAGCCCTGGCTCTCGTTGAGGACAGCCGCACACTCTTAGGGCCAGGGACTACCAGTAGATTGTTATCAGATTATTGTAGAGGTCTTTGGGGGATATAGCCCTGTTCTTTACCTTTTCCCCTCTTTTTCTTTTGCCCAGTCAAGGGTTTTTTTTTTTTTTTTGCTTTGTGAGGCTGGGATTCCCTTGCACTAGTTGGCTAGACTTCACCAGGAACTCCCTTCACATTCTTGCTTCCTCTGCTAGAGATGCTGTTCCAGTTACTATAATGGGGCAATGGTTGAGTCCAATGACACATGAGGTCTCCCCATTCAAATGGGCATAAAGTTGTCTCTGCATCCTGTATGGTGGTGGTTAGATGTTTTTCCTGAGGCTTTTTTACCCAGTTTGGGAACCTCCTCTGTATTAGACTCACAGGTGTACCTCATTGGGGCTGCATCCTGGAGCATCCTTGGGATAATTCTGCTGCCTGCATCTCACCTGGGATCAGTTACCGCACTGGGCCTCCCCGGTCAGATGCGTCTAGACCAGTGGTTCCCAACGTGTGGGTCGCGATCCCCTTGGGGGTCGCAAAGTGTTTTCTGGGGGGTTGTCGCTGGTCTCTTTTTCCTTCCTGCCTGCCTTCCAGCAGCTGGGCGCAACCTCCTGAGGGCGAAGGGGGGGGTGCCGGCCTCCCACTCGCCTCCTGGCTCCCCTCCTCCTCCTCCGCCGCCGCCTCTCCTTCCCCGGGTCCAAGGCCCCAGCGCCTCCACCGCCACTCACTCAGCCTCGGCAGCCTGGCGGCAGTGACCCCCCTCCTCCTCTTCCACACAGCCAAGCAGGCAGTTCCTTCCCCGCCCTCCTCTTCCTTCCCCAGTCTGCCCCTTCCCTTCCTGCCGCTGGGATCGCAGGAGGGAGGAGGCGGGTATGGGAGACGACTTCTTCCCCCCCCCCTTCTTCCTCCTCCTCCTCCTGCTTTCCTTCCCTGGCTCCTGGGAGGATAGAGTCTTGTTTGGGGGGCTTCCTAGAGGCACCTGGTTTGGCCCCTGTGTGAACAGACGGCTGGACTCGATGGGCCTTGGTCTGATCCAGCCAGGCCTTTTCTTATGTTCTTAGGATCTCCTGTGGCAGCAACCTTGCTTTGCCTCCCCTTCCCGGAGGGCGGGGGGAGAAACAACAAAGCCGGGAGGTTGAAGAAAACAAAACAGGCGATAATGGGGAGGGAGACTAAAAGGCGACTGCAGCGTGGTCGCTATTCCAGTGTGCCTTTCTTTGGGGCGGCCTGAAAAGTTTGAGAAAAAACGTAAATATTCAGAAGACTATCTAAAATTTGGCTTTACCACCTTGATCAGCAATGGCATGGAGAAGCCACAATGCGTTTTGTGCAATGTTGTTCTCAGTGCTGAATCTATGAAACCTTCAAAACTCAAACGTCACTTAGAGACAAACACTCAGCCACGAATTTTGAAGCTGGTTACCCAGATGCAAGCACAGCCATCGCATTACATATTAATTAATTATTTAATGAAATTAGTTAAATATTACGTTGGAATTGTATTCTGAAAAATCTATTTTTAATGTGTTTTCTTTATCCTATTGAAAATGTCATTTTATGGCTTTATGCAAATGTGGTGGGGGTCGCAGGCGACTCGAAAAAGGTTGGGAACCACTGCCGAGGAATGGGCCCACAATGGTAGATTAGTGGCATGCCTCCGCCTCTCTTGTAGCCACGCTGTTTGGTTTATTTGAAGCATTTCTGTTCTGTACTCTTGACCAAAGTTAACAAGGTGATTTAAAATGGCTTTAAAAACCAGGTGGTTGTTGTTTTTTAAATGAAGAATACGATTGGCAGCAAAAATATTGAAAACGTTAGCAATAAAAATCCTCAGCATAAAAACAAATCCTCACAGTAAAAGAGGAAATCAAACGTTACATTGTTGCGAATTTATTTTAGAGGTTTATATTAAGGTTGTGCGGAGTGTTCTTTAGATGTTTGGTTTTTATATCTAGCTGGATGTTTTTGTGCATTAAGATGCAGGTTTTATGAGTCGTTTTCTGAAGACTTGAAAAGCAGAATGCAAATATCAGAGTGGCTCGGCGCTGAATCTCGGCAAGATGAAAAAGCGTAGCTTTGTGTGTGAGGGGATTTTTGAGCCAGGGTGTATCCATCAGCAAATGTTCAAGGAAAATGAGAACACTTCTGCTGGATACCTAAAACTCCACAAACTGGGTGCCAGATCCGTAGCTTGGAGGAAGGAATTCCCCTGGCATGACTGTACCACTGAGCAAGCCCTGTAGCCCCAGACCATAATATGGCAGCAGTTTGCAAAAGTTATTTGGCTTGGGTGGAGGAGGAAGTGAAGACTTCCACTTGGCACTAGATATTGCCTAACAAAGGCGGTTCCGGTGAGGAATTGAGGCTCCAGGGCAGGGATGGGTTAGTGATGGATTTCCCCATCAAAGGCCTTCTCTGAAACATACCGGAATTCAGGATGCTGCCGCCCTAACAAATAGGGAATAGGCTGAGAAAGGAGCAGTTGGGGCTCTGGCAAAAGCTTCTCAGGCAGTTTGAGTCACCCCTGGCCCAGAGAGTACAGATCCAGCCGCAACATAGCCAAAAGAAACTTGTGCAATTTTGAGCATGTTCGGGACTGGCGGAGAAAGAGGACTGGCTTCCATGTTTCCATAGCCACACTAAAAGAAGAGTTGGTTTTTATTTGCCGACTTTCTCTACCACTGAAGGGAGACTCAAACCAGCTTACAATCACCTTCCCTTCCCCTCCCCACAAAGGACACCCTGTGAGATAGGTGGGGCTGAGAGAGCTGTGACTAGCCCAAGGTCACCCAGCTGGCTTCATGTGTACATTGTGCAGGCAGGATGTCATTTTTAAAATTTTATTGACTTCTTTATGAGAATCTTCAAGAATCCCTTAATTTACGCAACATGTTTGCATACCACACTCTTAATTTTTTTAAAGAAAAGAAGAGAGTTTCCAATGTTTGAGCTTGTAACCCATTAAAAAAAACCAGGCATGATCTGTGGCACGCCCTCACTGATGTGATACAGGCCCGTTTGTGTCTTTACTGGCCTGCGTTGCTTTCTTAATTCTTTACTCCGGCTGCTTTGCAGGACGTGATCGCGGCGTCCAAGAAATACCTCCCGGGCATGGCTGTAGGATACTCCAGCCCGAAGCTCACCCTGCACGTCGGGGACGGCTTTGAGTTCATGAAGCGCAACCAAGAGGCTTTTGATGTGATCATCACGGACTCCTCCGACCCCATGGGTAAGCGCCTGAGTGTCCGTACATGGAAACATAAAATAGAATCATAGAACCATAGAGTTGGAAGGGACCACCAAGGTCATCTAGTCCAACCCCCTGCACAGTGCGGGAAATTCACAACTACCTCCCCCCCACACACCCCCAGTGACCCCTATTCCATGCCCAGAAGATGGCCAAGATGCCCTCCCTCTCATGAACTGCCTAAGGTCATAGAATCAGCATTGGTGTCAGATGGCCATCTAGCCTCTGCTTAAAAACCTCCAAGGAAGGAGAGCTCAACACCTCCCGAGAATCTATGATTCTATGATTTGTCTTAAAAAATTTTTTTTAAGATATTTTAAAAAAGAGGATCCTACTAACGGCATCTCTCAGATGCCTCCTGATGGCTGTGAACCGCTGTGTGGGTCTCTTTTTCCAGGTCCTGCAGAGAGCTTATTCAAAGAATCTTACTACCAGCTAATGAAGACAGCTCTAAGGGAAGACGGAATCCTTTGCTGCCAAGGTGAGGCTGGACTCAGATGGAACCAGCAAGTCAGTCCTAGAGAGGCTCCAGTGTCCAAGCAAAACATCGACTTCGGCCTTCTTAGTCAACGTGCTTGAAATGTTGGTGCTCGGCTTCTTATAATTGAGAGCCAGTGCAGTAAGAGTGACAGGCTAGGATCCTGGAGCCCTGGGTTCCAGTCCCCACTCTTCCATGGAAGCTTGCTGGAGTCAGTTACACACTCGCAGCCTAACCTACCTCACAAGGTTGCTGTGAGGATAAAAATGGAGGGGAGGAGAACAGCATAAGCTGCAATGAGTCCTCACTGGGGAGAAAGGTGGGATACAAATGAATAATAGTAGTTGGCAAATGTAAAAAGCCTTCTGGAAACATGGCAGTCCATGCAATGAAATCCTCTAAGCCCCTGTTCAGTGGTTCTCCCCCCCCCCCCCCAGCCGGCCGTGTGTATAGCCAAGTGCTTGCACAAAGCCCCTTTCCAAGTATGTCTGTGTGGGAGCACCTCTGTAACCACCATTCCAATCACATGGAAATACCTATGTGTGTTAAATGCTGTTGAGCCGCTTCCGACTCACGCCGATCCTGTGAACGAATGACCTTCAGAACATGATATCATTTAGGGAGGGGCTGTGGCTCAGTGGTGGATCATCTGCTTGGCATGCAGAAGGACCCAGGTTCAATCCCCGGCACCTTCAGTTAAAGGAACCAGGCAAGTAGGTGATGTGAAAAGACCCTGGAGAGCCGCTGCCGGTCTGAGTAGACGATACTGACTTTGATGGACCTTGATGGTCAGATTCAGTATAAGGCAGCTTCCTGTGTTCATGTGTTCCTTGCTCAGGTCTTGCAAACCGAGGGCCGGGGCTTCGTGGATCGAGTCAATCCATCTCATGCTGGGTCTTGTGTCTCTCTCTGTCTCTCGGCCAGGCGAATGCCAGTGGCTGCACCTCGACCTCATTAAGGAGATGCGGCAGTTCTGCAAGTCGTTGTTCCCCGTGGTGGAGTATGCCTACTGTACCATCCCGACGTACCCAAGCGGCCAGATCGGCTTCATGTTGTGTAGCAAGGACCCAGTAAGGATTGAGCAGCTCGTTTTTGTAGCTGGGCAAGGCCAGTGTGGTCGGGATGCGAGGGGAGCTCATCTCTTACAGGGGGAGGAGCGCTTTAGCTCGATGGACAGCGGCTGAGCTTGCAGGGACAGGGAGCAACCTTCTGTTACAAAGTGCTTGGTTCAGGGTCTTGCAGAGTGTTTTGGAGGGTGTGTGTGCTGTCCTTGACTTGCAAATAGCATCTAATGCAAGATGCATTGCAGGTTAGGTTTGGGGAGGGGCTGTGGCTCAGTGGAGGTGCCTCTGCTTTGCGCACAGGAGGTCCCAGGTTCAATCCCTGGTATCTTTAGTTTTTTTTAAAAAAAGATGTACCAGGCATAGGTGATGTGAAAGACCACAGCCTGGAGAGCAGCTGTGAGTCTGAGTGGACAATACTGACTTTGATGATTGGGTACCAGCTGAGTCTCAGTGGCAGAGCTTCTGCTTGACATTCAGAAGGTCCCAGGTTAAATTCCTGGCATCTCCAGTTAAAAGTTCTAGGTAGTAGGTGATGTGAAAGACCTTTCTCTGCCTGAGACCCTGGAGAGCCGCAGCCAGTCAGAGTAGACAATACTGACCTTGACGGACCAGTGGTCTGATTCAGTATAGTGCAGCTTCATCTGTGTATATGTGAGGTTTTGAGGGCACCCTTTTTCCATAATTCATTGCCGTTTGCAGGGCAGGGGAGTCTTGCTTGCAGGGCTGGGGAGTCTTGCTCCACTTTACACAGACCCTGATTTGGATGGGTTGGGTAAAATTGCCAAAATAAACAACCCCCACAACAATACATTAGGAGCAAATGTGCATGTTATTTTCTGTACCTCATTTTGGTAACCAGAGATCGTCACTGCCTTGAAATTATTTTGCTTATTTTACCTGTGCTTTTAAACCAAAAATGTGACTTACGGTTTCCAGTGTCAAAAATGGGGGTGGGGGGGAAGGCCTGGGTCCAGGCTGCCTTCTCCCCTCCCTCTGCGAGAAGAGCCACTGTGGTGCAGTGGACAGAGGGGCGGTCTAAGTCCCTGGGTGACCCGGGTTTGAATCCCCACTTCTGCCATAGAAGCTTGCTGGGTGACCTTGGGCCCGTCACAGACTCAACTAGCCCTACCTCACATGGTAGGAAATCGAGGGGGAGGGTGAACCACGTACTAAGCTGCTTTGAGTCCCAACGGGGGAGAAAAGCAGAATGTCAATAAATAAATGAAATTTGGAAGGCTGAGGCTGGGGGCTGTTGGCTGGAGCGGAATCCAGATGGGTCCAGGCACCAAGGGAATTGGGGCCAGGCTCTCTCCCCAGGCTCTCTCCCCAGAAGACAGTCGCCTGAGCTCCCAGAGGTGCTGGAAGAGTTAATTGAATGCCCCCGTGTCACCGTGTCTTATGCTCGTTCAGGAGCCTTGAATGCTCGAGTCCCCACATGCGGAGGGCGTAGTAATCTCTCCTTGTGCATCACAGAGGGCCTGATGGATTTCCTGCTTTCCTTCCTGCAGAGCACAAATTTCAGGGAACCGGCGCAGCCGCTGTCCCAGGAGCAAGTCGATGCCATGGACCTTAAGTATTACAACTCAGACGTCCACCGGGCAGCCTTTGTCCTGCCGGAATTTGCACGGAAGGTAACGGGGGTGGGTTCTTATGAAATGACTGGTTAATCTGATGCGGGATGCAGAAACCCTGCATAGTTCCCCTCATAAGAGAGCTGATCTGCAGCATCTTCCCTGTTCTTTTTTTATTTTATATAAGAGGGGTACAGAAGGGGGGGGAGGGGGGGAAGAATACACATCAACCTCCGAGCTTCCACATAATTTACATTTAACAAATAAAGAAAAAATATTACCAGATCTGATATCATTCAAAACATTACTCCATCTCAAGATTATCTTAGAAGAGAGAAAAAATGTTTCCTCCACTGAGCCTCCGCATCAGCTAAACTTAAAAAAGAATCGTATACCATGTCTACAGTCAAATGTCTGAAGCTTGGAGGGCAAACTTGGTGTTAGTGTCTGGCTGCCCCATCCTCTTCTCGGCGTGACGTGGCCCAGCCGGCAGAATTGCTGCTGCAGCGCAAGGGGGCCTTAAGGCATGAGTATTTCTCCCTCCCCACCCCAAGAAAGAGTTCTTGAAACCACGTCTCTCTTTTGTGAGAGCATCGGGCCAGATGGTCTACGTTTCATCCTTCCTTGATATACACGCTCTGTAGACCCATGCTGTGGTTACTTCCAGGTTAGATTACTGCAATGGGCTCTACCTGGGGCTGCCCTTGAAGACGGTTCAGGAACTTCAGTTGGTAAAAAAATACTGCAGACAGATGCTGGGCAAATGTATATTGCTGGTGTTTAAGGGGTTCTTTCTCTTCCATTTAAAGCCCTGTATGATCTGGGACTGGAATTGGAAGGGCCCCCTAATCCTACTTGGATTTGATTAATTGTTGAGACTCTTTTCTGAGACTCTTTGCACTGCCAGCATATGATGGAGGGCCCTAAAATGCAGCGCCTTTTCTGTTGTGGCACCTTGTCCATAGAATGTCTGCCCCTGTCCCTCTGCCTGGTGTAAACCCTCTTGATGGGGTGGGGGGAGAGACACTGGTTACTGGCTTTGATTAATATTGTTGATGGTCTTCCATTGCTTGCTTTGCTGGCTGTTTTTGAGGCTCTCTCTTAATCTGTTCTTTTTTTTCTTGCTCTGTCCCGTTGCTCCATTCTAGTTTGTTCAGATGGTCTTCTACTTTGCCACCTGTTGACGCTTTTTAAACGGTTGTCCTCTTTCCATGCAGTTTTATGCATGTTATTCCATTTCTGCTTTTATTTCTGTTTTGTATTTTTGGGAAACCAGCTTGGCCAGTTGGCTGGGGGGGAGGAGTTCATGCCATTGATTAAGCAGTTTTGCCTACCCAGAATGCTCTGCCAGAGTCCTCTGATTTCCCCCCCCCCTTCCCTTCTCTCTGGCCCATGACAGATGCCTCCTCTTCTTCTTCCCCAGGCCCTGAGTACGGTGTGAAAGCTTTTCCGGGGGCAGCTCTGCCTCTTATCTGAGACCCTGGAGACTTCGAAGGGCGGCCGGAGCAGCGGGTGTTCTCCAGCAGGGGCCTCGGCAGCTTCCCGTCGCCCCCTGGTCCAGCCAGCCCCCCTTTATCAGCCAAACATTCCTTCCTACGACGTATTGAAAGACTTTGGGCTCGCGCCTGGTGGGACTTGGGAGAAAGACCCCGGTCTGGGCCTCGCTGGTCATTTGCTTCAGCTGTTTTTTTCCAGGGCTGGGAAAGTCGCACAGAGCTTCTTGGCCTCAGCCCCTTTCTCCCCACCCCCTTGAAGTGCGGTATTTATAACTGACAAGCATTCTCTCCTCTTCCTGTTACGCCAGCCTGTTACCTGCCAGCATGGAAGGATCCAACACCTGGTTTTAATATGCTGCCGTCAGTGGGATGGAAAGGGGAGGGCTGGGATTGCGCGCACACATACACACACGGCTTGCTGCTTCTGGCTTCCCTGTTCCGTTTGCCCTGGGAAGCACACACCTCTCTGCCGTCTGTTTGGGCACTTGGTGGCATGAGTCCCGGGCACAGACCTGCTCCTTCCGACTCTGAGCCAGTTGCCTTCTGGGAGCACCTTTTTAATCGGTTTGGTGGAGGGGGTGGCTCTCGGGCATTGCCCAGAAGGGAACCATTGTCCGCTCCTATATTAAATGGTGATCTCTTTGGCAAAGGGTGGGCAAAGAGGACCTGGGCAAACCCTCCCCGGGGGCCACAGCTAGAAGAATTGGGCTGTCTTTCTGGCTGGGCTGTTGACAACTGCCAGTTCAGGGATGCTGTGGGTTGCTTTCCTTCTTTCTCCATCTCCCCGCTCCCCATCCCCTGAAATTGCTGAGGTAATCATGTTTCCTCCAAGGTTGGGGCCTAGAAGCAAATCTCTCATCTTCATTTTCTTAAAGTAGCTATTTTTTAAATATTCCTCTTACGTTGGTGGTGGCCCCCTCAATGGCTCTGCTATTAAAAACAGTGGGCAATCAAGGGCAGAGTTAAGGAGATGCCGTCTTTTTGGAGGCTTTATTGGGGGAGTTATGGGCAGAAGGAAAAACTTTTAGCTGCTGTCATTTGGTAACAGGACAGTGACGAAATGGAAAATTAAATATCTCCTCTGTAGCCCTGCCCACTGCCATAACAGAGGGGGAGGGGGAGAACAATTTATTATAATACACTCTTCAAGGTTAATGGTGTGGGGGGGCACTTGATATTTTTGGCCCGTTTCATCTGTATGGGCAGGGGGACAGAAAAACAGACCACCTTCCTACGGTAGCTATTTACGTTACCCCACAATTCCTGGAGGTTCAACACAGCATCACCTATTCTGTTTACACTGGAATTTGAAATTACATGTAAAACTCAAGATCATGGGGAAAAAAACTGAATTCTAATGGTGTTATTTTTTGCTTTATTTGGGGGTACTTTGTTACGCTTGAAGAACCCCTTCAACGAAGGGCATTTATATGCCCGCCAGGCTTAATGCCCTTCCTTCGGAGGTACTAAATGATAGATTTAAAAATATTCCCTTCGAGAAAAAAATATGTGTACGTGGCTTGAGTCAATACGACACACTACAAAATTTTCATCTGCATGACGGCCCCCGTAAGAAAATAATTCTACCCTTGATTGATAAATTGAAATCTATCCAAGAATCCTCTGTATGCCAGTTTTTATTGAACGATTCTATTCCTGAAGTCACTTTAAAGGTGGTGGAATTTCTGATGGAAGTTGTCAAAACTAGGACCAAAGTTTAAACTGTATTTAAACTGAAAATGAATGGACAGAGAATTTTGTGCACTGCTACTGTTGTGTTTCTGGGTATATGCCAATAAAGGTTGATTGGGGTGGGGTGGGGGAGATGGCTCTGTCCTGGAGCTCATGGTTTACATGCCCAAGGCCCCCAAGTTCAGTGCCCGGCAGCCCCACATAAAGTCTTGCAGGAACAGGGACGTATCTCCCTCTGCTGGAGTCTCTGGAAATGGGAGATGAAACTGACCCACCTGGACGGATGCTCTGATTCCAAATAAGGTAGCTTCGCAGATACACTTGGATGCTGTTCATGCGGAGGGCCCTAGTTTAGTGCCAGGCAATGCACCTTCTAGGGTCTTGGATCCAGAGGGTTAAGCAAGGCTCTTCTCTGCCTGGGGCTCTGGAGGTTTGCTTCTCATCAGAGAAAAGAACGCTTCGATAGCGGCTGAGAGATTAGAGGTCTATAACATTATGCATGGTTTGGAGAGAGTGGACACTTCTCTCTCGAAATACTAGAACGTGGGGTTATTCTTTTACCATTTTGCACCCTGGTGCATGTTGTCTCTCGATCTTGCCAAAATCACGCCACCCACCCCAAAAGAAGATGGTTATCCTTAAGGATTAATGTCTTTGGAATTAGATTCTGGCCATGAAGTACAAGTGGGGACCCCACAGTTTTAAGAGGACTGGGAAAGCATTTCTCTGAGCCGGTAGAAAAGGGAGATCATCTCCTAGGCAGCCCTGCTTCAAATGGCAGACTCTGGGGAGGGGGGCGGTACATGTCTTTCTTAAAAAAAAAAAAAAAAAAAACTACCTGCTAGAATAAAACTTGTAGATTTAGCATAATTCATTAATAATTTTTGTTTACATGTGGCACGGTGTAGAAACGGGAAAAAACACCCCAAATCAGTATACAGGGCAGAATTCTGCCACTTTTTCCTGTGTAAAGGCTAGATTGGCTATGCAACTTTGCATCAGAGTAGACAGAGTTTCCACAGGGGCTGGGCCCTGGTAGAACAAGCCTGACGTTAAACCCAGCTAAGTAAAGATGCACGCGAGACGTTATTTGTAGGTTTATTTTGGTTATTTATAGGCTTCTTTCCCACCCGGCCGGTTCTCAAGGAGGCAGGCAAATAGATTCCAATAGAACAATCCAATAAAACATCTTAAAATGATAAAGCAGGGTTAAGTAAAGAAAACGTGATTCGGTTATTCAGTGAGAAACCAGTGGTGAATAGGTGGTATTTAAAGATGGCTTGTAAAATGTCTTCTTCATCGAGAGGGATTGGAGCTAGCGGTAGGGTTATGCAAAGGTTACCAAACTGATTCTGGAAGCCGAGGATGCTTGACAAGAGGCAGAATATGAACAAAGCCTTCCCGAGGGGGATTTTATGGTAGTGCTATTGGATGGTCAGGAGTTGGTTGATATACATACTCTTCCTTTGAGGAAGGGCTGAAAAGTTTACCCAGAACGTTTACCAACACCGCCCAGCGTGCCCTCTCCTTCTCATCACTTTTTCTGACCAGGCCTGTCTTGCTCTGCGATCCGTCCTGTTGGCAGCAAACACAAGGGAACGAACGTCAGAACTCAACCCCAGAATCTCTCCAGTGGCAACCGTAATCTGGATGGCCTCTCGCTAGAAGATCATAGGCCATTTATGCATGGGAGGTTTTGCCTTGGATTTGCCACTCTTTATATGCACATTTTCTCCATCCAGATTCTCCAAACTCAACAATATGCCCCCATGCAGAGTTTTGAGAATGCGGATGGGGGAAATGTGCATCTAGAGAGCAGCAAATCCAAGGCAAATCCTCCCGTGCATAAATGTCTATAGAGTCATAGAAGAACCGAGTTGGAAGGGTCCATGCAGGCCATCTCGTCCAACCACTTGCTCAATGCAGGATCAGCCTTGAGCATTCCTGACAAGTGTTTGTCCGGCCGTTGCTTGAAGACCAAACCAGCTTACAATCACCTTCCCTCTCCCCACAACAGACACCTGTTCCTTCTGTTGCTAGGCAGATTTTGGCCGCTGTCAGATGCTGGTTGGTGACTTGATGACTGGAAAGACATTGGTGGTCAAAGGACTCCCACCCCCTGCACAATGCAGGTAGTTGTGAATTTCCTGCATTGTGCAGGGGGTTAGACTAGATGACCCTGGTGGTCCCTTCCAACTCTGTGATTCTATGAGATTGCTGGAGGGCTAGCAACTGGGCAGCCGGTGCCTCGTGCTCTAGTGTCGGGGCTCAGCTCCATCCCCTGCCCCATCCTCGCTCAGGTTAAGGTTTGGGAAAGACGTAATCATGAGGGACAGAAGCTTTGCAGTCAAACTTTTATTTGTCCAAGCTTGGCTTTGAGCGAGAGTATGAGAGGAAAGTCCTGATCGGTCATCTCAGCAAGGACTGGAGGACAGGCAGAGGCTGGTGGTGGAGTGGGACGGTACTCCCAAGGCAAACCGGCCGGCACTAGCAGGGATAGTAAGTCTTCCAGAAAACCCTGTTGCAATTTTGCCTCGGTCCTGGCGTGGTGCTGTCCCGGGCAAGCCGATTCCGAGCAGCCGCTAAAGCCGAAGAGACCTCACCCTGCGGGCGTGCAGCAAACAGAGCAAAGGTGAGGGCTAAGGAGCAGGGCCTTCCTTAAGGTTGCCAACCTCCAGGTACTGTGGAAATCAAGAAAGTAGCACAAGACAATTCTTTCTATAATAAGACCAAACTATAGCAATTAGTGCTATTAAGAATATGTATTGGAAACATACAAAGAACAAAATTCTGGAGCAAAAAAGTATCACATAGGTAATTAAGACCCCAACTTTCAATAAGGGCTTTACGATACAAATATGAGCCCAAATTCTCAATCCTTATTCAGTCTACATAAATAATTTCATAAAGTGCATGAGTGAACCACGGGAACAATACTCAGTCCTTATAGAGTCCGCATGAAATTTCATAAAGTGCATCAGTAGGTCGCAAAAGCAAGATGAAGGGCAATGGAAATCCGGTATAATTCCATTTCGTGCAGTCTTTTTCAAGCCTTCAATCTTTTTGTGCACTATTCAGTCAATGCACATAGGAGTGTACCCTTTTCTTGTATCTGGACGGCAAAGACGTCTGCCGTCCAGATACAAGGAAAGGGTACACTCCTATGTGCATTGACTGAATAGTGCACAAAAAGATTGAAGGCTTGAAAAAGACTGCACGAAATGGAATTATACCGGATTTCCATTGCCCTTCATCTTGCTTTTGCGACCTACTGATGCACTTTATGAAATTTCATGCGGACTCTATAAGGACTGAGTATTGTTCCCGTGGTTCACTCATGCACTTTGTGAAATTATTTATGTAGACTGAATAAGGATTGAGAATTTGGGCTCATATTTGTATTGTAAAGCCCTTATTGAAAGTTGGGGTCTTAATTACCTATGTGATACTTTTTTGCTCCAGAATTTTGTTCTTTGTATGTTTCCAATACATATTCTTAATAGCACTAATTGCTATAGTTTGGTCTTCTTATTATAGAAAGAATTGTCTTGTGCTACTTTCTTGATTTCCACACTCCCTACTTAGCACTTGCAAGCCCTTTTTTGATTACTAACCTCCAGGTACTAGCTGGAGATCTGCTATTACAACTGTTCTCCAGCAGATAGAGATCAGTTCACCTGGAGAAACTGGCCACTTTGGCAATTGGACTCTATGGCATTGAAGTCCCACTCCGCCCTCCTCAAGCTCCGCCCCCAAAACCTCCTGCCGGTGGCCAAGACGGACCTGGCAACCCTAGCCTTCCTTCAGAGCTTACAGGCCACGCAGAGACACATGGCAGGGATGGCCCCAGCCGGAGCCCTCTGCATGTTTGTATACCCATGCAGAGGTGAAAAAGAATAAATAGGGGCCGATGCCATGACTGGAAAGAGGTGTTTATACATGAAGTGCAAGAAAGATAGATTATCCTTATCCAGTTAATGCCTCTCTCATTTCATGGCCTTGTTAACCTCATCTTTCACAACCCACCCCCATCCCTGTGTGTGTGTGTGTTTGCGAACTGATGTCTCACTTCGTGCATGTACAAAGCGGGCTTTGGAAAAAGAGTTGGTTTTTATACCCCACTTTTCTCTACCTTTCAGGAGTCTCAAAGCGACTTACAATCACCTCCCCCCTCCCACAACAGACACCTTGTGAGGCAGGTGGGGCTGAGAGAGTTCTGAGAGAACCGTGACTGCCCCAAGGTCACCCAGCAGGCTTCATGTGAAGGAGTGGGGAATCGAACCCGGTTCTTCTGATTAGAGTTCGCTGCTCTTAACCACTACACCATGCTGGCTCTTTAGAAGAAGAAGAAGAGTTGTTTTTTTATATGCCAACTTTCTCTACCACTTAAGGGAGATTCAAGCCAGTTTACAATCCCCTTCCCCTCCCCCCAACAAAGGCAACATCCCATAATAAGGGGAGGGGCCGTGGCTCAGTGGTAGAGCATCTGCTTGGCATGCAGAAGGTCCCAGCTTCAATCCCCGGTATCTCCAGTTAAAGGGAGTAGGCCTGGAGAGCCGCTGCCTGTCTGAGTAGACAATACTGACTTTGATGGACCTTGATGGTCTGATTCAGTATAAGGCAGCTTCATGTGTTCATACCTCATCAATGGCTGCCACAGTCCAGGCCAGAAGCACGAGGATGAGAAGGCAGGACGCCACCTTCATAGCACTTCTCAATGGGAGCATCTTCCTTGGGCTGGCGAGGAGGTGGCTGAGAGGGACGGGGCTCCTTCCCTGCCTCCGCTGCCCTCTTTATGTAGCCCAGCCTAGAATTAATGAGCCCAGTTATCCTTGACTAACATCAGCCCCGCTGGGTCTCAATGGGACTGAAGCGCAGCTGGTTGGATCTGGGCCACCGTGGGCGAGTCTTGCTGCTGGCAGCTCTGAGAACAGTAAACACCTTTCCTGAGACACAGCTGCTGCAGCTGTTTATCTCAACAGGGAGAGATGTGGCTCAGTGGTAGAGCCTCTGCTTGGCATGCCAAAGGTCCCAGGTTCAGTCCCCCGGCATCTCCAGTTAAAGGGACTAGGCAAGTAGGTGATGTGAAAGACCTCTGCCTGAGATTCATGGAGAGGGGCCGTGGCTCAGTGGTAGAGCATCTGCTTGGCATGCAGAAGGTCCCAGGTTCAATCCCCGGAATCTCCAGTTAAAAGGACTAGGCAGGTAGGTGATATGAAACACCTCAACCTGAGACCCTGGAGAGCTGCTACCTGTCTGAGTAGATGATACTGACTTTGATGGACCCAGGGTCTGATTCAGTATAGGGCAGCTTCATGTGTTCATGTGTTCTTTGCTTCCAGCAGCTTCAGGAGAACTGAAGATGCAGCTCTGGAGATCCTTCTCAAGATCCTTATTTATTTGGATCGCTGACGTGCCCGCTCTCCATACCAAGCGGCTTCACCAGACATTAAAGATACGTGAAAGACACCAGATCAGGAATGATAAAACTCAAAGATACAATTTGCAGCGGTGTAATTTCAGTAAAACAAGCTCCCCGATCAATATATTGGCATGAGCAACTTTGAAGAATCAAAGTTGAGGCTCTCCAGAGAGGCAGTGTGGTATAGTGGTTAAGAGCAGTGGTTTGGAGCGGTGGAGTCTGATCTGGAGGACCGGGTTTGATTCCTCACTCCTCCACATGAGTGGGGGAGGCTAATCTGGTGAACCGGGGTGGTTTCTCCACTCCTACACACAAAGCCAGCTGGGTGACCTTGGGCTAGTCACAGCTCTGTTAGAGCTCTCAGCCCCACCTGTCTCACAGGGTGTCTGTTGTGGGGAGGGGGGGGGAAAGTGATTGTAAGCCGGTTTGAGTCTCCCTTAAGTGGTAGAGAAAGTCGGCATATAAAAACCAACTCTTCTTCTTCTTTGTCTTTTCAAGTTGGGCAAAGAAGCACTGTAAGTTTTCTTTCTTTTTGTTTATTTTCTGGATGTTGCCCCTGTGAATGGGTTTGTTGTGCCAGACGAAGCTGAAAAGCCATTGGGTGTCCCCTTTCCATCTTTTTCAGAGCTATTGTGCAGCCCTTCTTTTTTGCACTGGCCACTAACGGGTAACTCCTGGACCTGGAATAATTTCAGGACGAGGGGCCTGCCTTTCTGTTCCCTTGCTCAGATCGGTGGCTTCGGTGGAATATTCTGCTCTTTCTCTCCTGGTGTTTGACTTGTATTGTCACAAGAGCCTTGAGCAAGGTTGCATCAAATGCTTTTTCTTCCCTTGGCTCTCTTCAGAATTTCAAAATGTATTGGCAAAATCGGTGAGATCCAGTTCCTGAGCAAAACATTTCCATGCCTTTCATGTGGAACTCATTGGGACACACCAACAACCAGCCCCTGGGGTCATCCCCACACACGCCTATTAAGAAGGAGCACATGTACCTATCAAAAAGCACAGAGACATTTGGCCGGTGCAACTAGTCCACCTTGATGAGAAACTCTGTCCCTGGCCACTGTTGTGTTGCCAACGAGTCCCCACACTATTTCCTCTTTCCCTCCTCCTGGAAACCCCCCTATCTGCACCTTCGCTCCCTTCCTTCACCTAGGGTTGCCAGGTTCCTCTTTGCTATCGGCAGGAGGTTTTGGGGGCAGAGCCTGAGGAGGGTGGGGTTTGGGGAGAGGAAGGACTTCAATGCCGTAGAGTCCAATTGCCAAAGCAGCCATTTTTCTCCAGGTGATCTGATCTCTATCAGCTGGAGATCAATTGTAATAGCAGGAGATCTCCAGCTACTACCTGGCAATTTAAACCTAAACATTACTGTCGGGATGATGTGATTAAAATTCTACATCAACAGGAATTTAGGTACATCTATCTCTTTAAAACACTTTCCCCAGCTGGATTGAACAATGAATTTGAGCTATCTAGCTTTCTTTGAGAGGCTCACTAATAGAGTTCAGCTGCAGGTGCCCCGTTTGGGATTTAAGTGTTTTGGCTGTAAGGAGCACTTACCAGCCCTCAACTGAGGTGAGACACGCGCTTGGTCTGCTGGTCTGCAGGGTAAGCATATGAGGAATGAATTGTAGTATTAATATTATGTTATAAATTTAATCTGATTGTATGAGCACTAATGACTGTGAGACGTTTATCTATTTATATATATTTTTTCAGAGGTCTTTGACCCTATAAAATTATAACAACTGATGAAGCTTATGAGCGAAACGAACACGTATCCGGAAGTGTCGTTTTGTCACTGACTTTCTATGGTACTTTTCTGATTTTTTGAAACCGTCGGATTTGGACGTCCAGCATTACTTTGCCACTACCATTTATTTTGTTATACTGAACATCAGCTTAGAAGATGTTTCTTTGATGAACTGATCAGCACGTCAATTCTCCTTGAATCTTATCAGGAGCTGTGGATTACAAGAACGAGAGGAATTGGACTTTCCTTTTCAGTTGATTGTACTGGGTATATGTACTCGTTTCTTTCTGTTGATTTATTCCGGTGATGTAACCGGTTTAGTGGCTTTTCATTTCATCCTCGTTTTTTAGTATACTGAATTTTGAGTAAAAGTGACTGTCATTATGAAAAGAACTTGTTAGTTTTTCATGAGCCAGTGCTGTATGTTACTTCAACTATTGTTTGTTCAGCATATGTAACAATTTATTAGCACTACCTGGAGGATGGCAATCCAGGTAGTAGGAGGAGATCACCTGCTAATTCAACTGATCTCCAGCCGATAGAGATCAGATCACCTGGAGAAAAATGGCTGCTTTGGCAATTGGACTCTATGGCGTTGAAGTCCTTCCTCTCCCCAAACCCCGCCCTCCTCAGGCTCCACTCCAAAAATCTCCCGCCGGTGGCAAAGAGGGACCTGGCAACCCTACCTATGGCCCAAAGTCACCCAGTGAGCATCTATGGCAAAGTAGAGATTTGAACCTGAGTCTCCCAGATCCTAGTCTGAAACACTAAGCACTACTCACACTGGTTTCTGTGTGGTGGCTGCTGTTCAGCAATAGCCAGCAGCTAGGCCTGGATGAGCTATGCAGTTCTGGTGGTGGGAATTCACCTGGTTTCTGTTGAGCCTGGCCCTTAACGACTGCTTTGAACTATCAACCTCCCACTGTGTTATATTGATTCGAAATTAATGTTATAACACAGGCATTTCAGAAGCCACCGTTATCGCAGCTGAATAGAGCTCCTATTCTCTGTGAGCCTGTGTATCTGCAAGCCCCCACCCCCACCCCCCTTGCATTTGCAAGAAGCAGCTCTGCCTACTCTGCATTCTTTGGATGTGAACTCACTGTATTGCCTTAGATGGTATATGAATCTACCTCCTTATGTGGAAATGTATCCGCCTCTTTGAATAAAGTATAAAAGCTTTCCTTTGTCCGGTGTGGCAGCCGATCGGGTCTGTCCACCCAGTTCTGTGCTTGGCCAAATAAAGAACCGTACTCCTTTTAACCCAACCTCCTCCCTATTGTCTTCATTGGACTCTACAGATAATTGGGTCACAACAGGACAGGAGGGGCTTGAAAACTCCAGGGGGGGGGGCCACAGGAAGACCTACCAAAGGGACAAGAATAGCTGAGAGAGACTCCAGTCCTGTTCAGGTGTGACGTTGAACACACTCAATATGCAGAGCACATTCCGGCCAGTTTTCTGCGGTTGATGTACATGCATTAATTTTATTTAGTCCTTTATTTGCCCAGTTGCTTATGGTGACGGGCATCCAATTCAGTGCTGGAACAATAACGTGCCCCAAGAACACGGCTTGTTTTTGCTTCAGGAGACTAACATGTCTCTCCCTTCCCCCTGTGTACATTTGACAGTTCGTACAACCACGTGTGTATCCTTTGGTCACGAACCCTTGTGCATTTCTTATGCATACACATGCCATTAATGCAGGTGAAATGTTAATTTGTGCATATTACATCTCTTCGACCTTGGTGAGCAACCTGGGTTTGTTGCGTTGTGATGTGTGAAATGTTCCCACGATCATTTTTTAAAAAGGGAGAGAGAACTTTTGGGGGCAAACTTTATTTGTGACTCCAAATAAGACTTTGAATCGCCAGGCAGCTGACGAGAAACCAGGGGGCAAGCTTTGAGAACAAAGCGATCGGTGTTTGTGGCATGGTGAGGCCGCTGTACCGAGTCAGAGGAGCAGGGGATGCACCCTTCTAGCATGGTACCCAGTTGTTCCGGTAACTCTTTCTGCAAATCACGTCTGGTTCATTCTTCTCAGCACTGCGGGAAGCTCGGTGGTGGCCAGAGAGTAGGCCTTCGGGGGATCTCAGCCTACGACTCTGGAGCACTTCCTGTTGGAAGGGGAAACGAGACATGTCCTCTGTGGTCATGGGTAAGCCATAGGGATGCCCGCCTCCAGGTAGGACCTGAGGATCCCCAGTATTAGCTCCAGACTACAGAGATCAATTCCCCTGGAGAAAATGGATGCATTGGAGGGTGGACATTTTACCCCACTGAGGTCCCCAGGCCCCACTCCCAAATCTCATGGAGCTTCGCAACCTGGAGCTGGCAACCCTACCCGCCCCCCCAATCCCCTGCCAGTGGCCAGGGGTGACCTGGCAACCCAAGTAAGCCCCCTTCTGAGCCTCACCCTTTAAAGCCCAGCCGACAGGGATGCGGGAATCTGACTTTTTGTTTGTTTCTTTCGTTGTGCCTTAGAGTGTCATCATTTCAAGTGTTTTCATGTAACCAATTTTTTTTATTCTTGGTGTTCCCAATTCATTTGTTTCTTTAATGCCATTTTAATGCAATTGATGCAAAAGTAATATTAAAACGAGAGATTTAGCGAGAATAATTGGGTATGAGAAAACAAAAGATACCGTATATTGGTTCTGATTATGCATTGTTGCATTTTAATAAAAGTGTTTTTAAAAGAAAGAAAACAGAAAATAGCTTCCAAAAAGAGGGAGAGAGACAGGAAATAAGAGAAAACTAAGTGGGGATTTTCAAGTCAGAACTGTAAAGGTAAAGGTCCCCTGTGCAAGCACCAGGTCATTCCTGACCCATGGGGTGACGTCACAACCCAGCGTTTACTAGGCAGACTTTGTTTGCAGGGTGGTTTGCCAGTGCCTTCCCCAGTCATCTTCCCTTCACTCCCAGCAAGCTGGGTACTCGTTTTACCAACCTCGGAAGGATGGAAGGCTGAGTCAACCTTGAGCCGGCGTGGGCAGAGCTTGGACTGCAGTACTGCAGTTTACCACTCTCTGCCACGGGGCTCCAGAACTGTAGGGCTGCAAAATTTAGTTGCTTTCATCCTGGCTGCCACATTCTGTATAATTTAAAGGATTTTTGAAACAGCTAACCTAAAATACCATAAAAGCTCATTAACAATACACTGAGAAAATTCTTAAACTAAAAACAACAAAGTTCTTGCCAACATAGAGCTCTCATCCAAACATGGACCCCTTTCTGCTAACTCTTGATCCAGAGAACAGAATCTTTTCTTCTTGAGGAGCCATCCTAACCTATAGCCCTGTTAAACAAGGACTTTAAAATGTTTTATTTATTTGCTTACTTCATTTATACCCCACCTTTCTCCCCAATGGGACATAAAGTGGCTTACATCGTTTTCCACGGCACCTTGTTGTCCTCACGACAACCCTGTGAGGTAGGTTAGGCTGAGAGAATGTGCCTGGTGGAAGGTCACCCAGCAAACTTCCATGGCAAAGTGGGGATTCGAACCTGGATCTCCCAGAACTTAGTCTGAACCTCTAACCACTATGCTACACTGGCTCTCTCACTCAATGTAAGTGTAGAGAAAGGTAATTATTGTTATGCAGACCAAACAGGTGTTATTAAAAATCAGAGAATGATCCACCACATGTGGGGAGTGTGGATCTAATCAAAACAGCAAGCAATAAGCAATATGACATAATTCCATTTTTTTTTCTAGATGCCAAAAAAGTACTTGATCACATGAGAGAGAAACCTAGATCCAATTCCTTAAGCAGAGGGTGCCCAGAAGATTTCCTGTTGAAGATTTCACGGTAGAGCTATCGGGCATCTGGGGTAGCTCGGTAGTTATAATTGTCAGGAAACACCTCTCTTTTCACCTTTTCAGCACGTTTCCTGGAAACTTCACTCAGGTCACTCAGTTCTTCCTGCTGAGAGCAAATGTTGCTATCAGGACTCAGTCTCAAAAGTCCCTCCAACAGCCGACATGAATTGAATATGCTTTACCCCCAGGGCAGTCACAACACCCGCCGTTATTTCAGATGGGTGCTGTGATCAGGCAGGATTGGGCTGGAGGCCCTTGCTTGTGCTAGGACAACCCCAAATACCACATCTCCGCTGTTTCAACCTGTTCCCATTTTGCTACATCCTTGTGTGACCGAAACCTCTGCTGTTTTATCTTCAGGCTGTTTTCTGTTTCCTTGAAACAGCTTTCCCCCCATGAATGGTACACATTTTTCAGTGTTCTTTGTGTGTCAATAAATCTGCACCATGCATTTCATTATTATTATTATTTTTGCTGTCATGTTGCAGCCAGCTTATGGTGACCCCCGCAGGGTTTTCAAGGCAAGAGACGTTCAGAGGGGGTTTGCCATTGCCTGCCTCCATGTAGTGACCCTGGTATTCCTTGATGGTCTCCCATCTAACTATTAACTAGGGCTGACCCTGCTTGGCTTCTGAGATCTGACAAGAGCAGCTAGCTTCAGGTCAGGGCATTTCTTTACATGCATATGCACAAGCACACACACACACACACACACACACACAGCTTGCTGTGGGTAAAGTGTGGATGACTGAGGAAGGCATTAACAAACCACCCCGCAAACACAGTCTGCCTAGGAAATGTCGGGAATGCACCATAAATATAGTCTGCCCAGGAAATGTTGGGAATGAACTAGTGCTTATATATACATATACATATACATACATACATACACACACATACACACACATGTACTAGGGTTGCCAACCTCCAGGTACTAGCTGGAGATCTGCTGTTACAACTGATCTCCAGCCGGTAGAGATCAGTTCACCTGGAGAAAATGGCTGCATTGGCCATTGGACTCTATGGCATTGAAGTCCCTCCCCTCCCCAAACCCCACCCTCCTTAGTCTCCGCCCCAAAAACCTCCCGGCAGTGGCAAAGAGGGACCTGGCAACCCTAATACACACACATTTTATATATATATAAAATATATATACACACACACACATACATTATATATATATATTGTTTTATGTGCAATTTAAATAGCATTATATAAATAGCATTATATACAATTAATATATAGAAAGCATGAAAACATATATGTTGATTTAAATTAATAAATGAACCTGGCTGAATGCACATGCAACACAAATGAAACCACCACCAAACCCAATAGCTAGAAGTGGAGAACTGTCGACAAAACAGTATAGAGCAGGACAGAAAGTAAGGAAGGAACATTAGTTTGTCCCCATTTGACCTGGCCTCTTTAGGGTCCTTTCTTTCCCCCGGCTTCCCCAGTCACCTCCCTTCTACCCACCTGGCTGCACTGGGCTATCCCAGCCAAGATCAACAGCATGATGGCAAGCAGGCCGGCCGACACTTTCATGATGACCCCTGGCTCGGCACAGAGTTGCCCCAGAGGTTTGTCCTGCCCCAGATGGAGGCTTCAGCCTTCCTTATGTAGGATGCCCTCCCTCTCTCCCAGAACAAGGAAGTACCCCAACTGTCCAAGAAGGCATCTCATCAGGAACTATTTTCTGCTAGGGACTTCAATGCTCAATAAATGTAATGGGCACACCATTTCCCCATCATGCTTGACAGCATTCACCTATCCACATGGTCGGCGCCAGATTTTTCCAGCTTTCTGGTCTGTCAACAGGCTTAGAGCTGGCGCCATCGTCTGCAATTCCCTCTTTGTTGGTGCATGACCCAGCCAGAATAACGGCATCCTGCTCTTTCTCCACCGTGAAGGGTACCTCTGAAGTACTGCACCCCTTGCCAGCTGTGTCTCCAGTGCCAAGTCCAGGACCAACACCATGCTGTTGTTGAGGGAGACCCATCTTAGCATTTCCAAATGATCATAAGCCTTCTAAAAGCAGTAACCTTCTTTCCTGCGCCTGCAAGTTGAAGGAGCTTTCCACAGGAGCTCAGCCTTGGAAGAATCATAGAGTTGGAAGGGACCACCAGGGTCATCTAGTCCAACCCCCTGCACAACACAGGAAATTCACAACTACCTCCCCCACACACACACCCAGTGATCCCTACTCCATGCCCAGAAGATGACCAAGGTGCCCTCCCTCTCATGATCTGCTTAAGGTCACAGAATCAGCATTGCTGACAGATGCCATCTAGCCTCTTCTTAAAAACCTCCGGGGAAGGAGCGTTTACCACCTCTCGAGGAAGTCTGTTCCACTGAGGAACCGCTCTAACTGTTAGAAAATTCTTCCTAATGTTTAGACAGAAACTCTTTTGATTTAATTTCAACCCTTTGGTTCTGGTCCGACCTTCTGGGGCAACAGGATACAACTCGGCACCCTCCTCTATACAACAGCCCTTCAACTTGGCACCATCCTCCATGTGGTGGGAGTGACGAGGGTGCCTTTCTTCAATCATAGTAAGTTGACACACCAGTGGCAACCCTCCTTGGTGGTCTGACAGTCAAATATGCACTGGAAACCTCGCAGCTAGACTACTGTAATACTCTGTGTGTGGGGCTGCCACTGAAAACATCTCTACAATGTCAATCAGGCCAAAATGCAGTTGTACAGTTAATTTCCAGGTTAACCTCTGGGACCACATTATACTTATCTTGATTCAGCTGTCTTGTATTTAATTTGTTCCCAGGTGCAATTCATACAATCTATAGGATTTTTTGCTTGAAAGAACTACTTCTCTTTGGTTTCATAATAGTTAATTGTACACCTGGTTTTTTCGTTAAAAGCCGCAATTTGGTGTCAGTAAAGGTGTTTTGAAGAACTGTTCGCTAGTGTTTTGATTGGATTACAAATTGTTGGTTTTCTTTATTATTATTTTTGCTAATTTAACACAGTGCTGCATGTAACCAATGGTTTTTAACTACTTTAACTACTGATTTAAATATTTGTGAATTGAATCTTCATTTTTCCAGATTGTACTAAATCACTACCATGGCTAACATCTTTAAAATGTGTGTGTGTGTGTGTGTGTGTGTGTGTTAAGTGCCGTCAAGTCACTTACGACTCATGGCGACCCTATGAATCAAAGTCGTCCAAAATGTCCTATCTTTGACAGCCTTGCTCAGATCTTGCAAACTGAGGGCCATGGCTTCCTTGATGGAGTCAATCCATCTCTTGTTGGGTCTTCCTAGGGTTGCCAGGTCCCTCTTCGCAACCAGCGGGAGATTTTGGGGGGCAGAGCCTGAAGAGGGCGGGGTTTGGGAAGGGGAGGGACTTCAATGCCATAGAGTTCAATTGCCAAAGCGGCCATTTTTCTCCAGGTGATCTGATCTCAATCAGCTGGAGATCAGTTGAATTAGCAGGAGATCTCCTGCTACTACCTGGCAGTTGGCAACCCTAGGTCTTCCTCTTCTCCTGCTAACCATGCTTAATTTAACTGATGTAAGACTGATTGAAATGAAGCGCCTTCTTCTAGCTCCATTTGTTTCTTAGCATTGCAACTGTGTTGTTACTGAGCAATATTTGTTTTTAAAAATCCTAAACTGCTGTTTTTGGTTTGTCAGGTGAGATACCAGAAAGATATCCCCCATATAGGAGCCTGGCCAAACACTGAGATGATCTGGAAAGGCCATGATTTGTTGGCAAAATCTTACAGGGTCTTTTCAGTGGTGGCACCAAGATTATGGAACCTCCCTCGTGTCTTTCAAGGCAGCTATGAAAACATATGTGCTCGGACAAAGATTTTTCGGTGACTATGTGCATTTTAACGTTCCTGTCCTCTCCTAAAAAGTAAAGTGTGGATTGTGATTGTATTAAATTGCTGTGAGCCACTGTATAGGGCCCTAGGTACTGAAAGGTAGGCTAGAAATTTGTGTGAAATCTCATCCCGCATTTGGCTGTCCATCTTCTAAAATTAACCTGCTTTCTGACCAAAACAAGGATGAACTACTTCTTTTACCATTTTGCACCCTGGTGCATGTTGTCTCTCGATCTTGCCAAAATCACCCCACCCACCCCAAAAGAAGATGGTTATCCTTAAGGATTAATGTCTTTGGAATTAGATTCTGGCCATGAAGTACAAGTGGGGACCCCACAGTTTTAAGAGGACTGGGAAAGCATTTCTCTGAGCTGGTAGAAAAGGGAGATCATCTCCTAGACAGCCCTGCTTCAAATGGCAGACTCTGGGGAGGGGGGCGGTACATGTCTTTCTTAAAAAAAAACAAAAAAAAAACTACCTGCTAGAATAAAACTTGTAGATTTAGCATAATTCATTAATAATTTTTGTTTACATGTGGCACGGTGTAGAAACGGGAAAAAACACCCCAAATCAGTATACAGGGCAGAATTCTGCCACTTTTTCCTGTGTAAAGGCTAGATTGGCTATGCAACTTTGCATCAGAGTAGACAGAGTTTCCACAGGGGCTGGGCCCTGGTAGAACAAGCCTGACGTTAAACCCAGCTAAGTAAAGATGCACGCGAGACGTTATTTGTAGGTTTATTTTGGTTATTTATAGGCTTCTTTCCCACCCGGCCGGTTCTCAAGGAGGCAGGCAAATAGATTCCAATAGAACAATCCAATAAAACATCTTAAAATGATAAAGCAGGGTTAAGTAAAGAAAACGTGATTCGATTATTCAGTGAGAAACCAGTGGTGAATAGGTGGTATTTAAAGATGGCTTGTAAAATGTCTTCTTCATCGAGAGGGATTGGAGCTAGCGGTAGGGTTATGCAAAGGTTACCAAACTGATTCTGGAAGCCGAGGATGCTTGACAAGAGGCAGAATATGAACAAAGCCTTCCCGAGGGGGATTTTATGGTAGTGCTATTGGATGGTCAGGAGTTGGTTGATATACATACTCTTCCTTTGAGGAAGGGCTGAAAAGTTTACCCAGAACGTTTACCAACAACACCCAGTGTGTCATCTCCTTCTCAGCACTTTTTCTGACCAGGCCTGTCTTGCTCTGCGATCCGTCCTGTTGGCAGCAAACACAAGGGAACGAACGTCAGAACTCAACCCCTGAATCTCTCCAGTGGCAACCGTAATCTGGATAGCCTCTCGCTAGAAGATCATAGGCCATTTATGCATGGGAGGTTTTGCCTTGGATTTGCCACTCTTTATATGCACATTTTCCTCATCCGGATTCTCCAAACTCAACAATAAGCCCCCATGCAGAGTTTGGAGAATTCGGATGGGGAAAATGTGCATCTAGAGAGCAGCAAATCCAAGGCAAATCCTCCCATGCATAAATGTCTATAGAGTCATAGAAGCACCGAGTTGGAAGGGTCCATGCAGGCCATCTCGTCCAACCCCTTGCTCAAGGCAGGATCAGCCTTCAGCATCCCTGACAAGTGTTTGTCCGGCTGTTGCTTGAAGACTGTGAGGGGGAGGTCACCACCTCCCTAGACAGTCGATTCCATGGCTGTACTACTCTCACTGTAATAAATTTTTGCTAATGTCCAGCCTATACCTTTCCTCCTGTAATTTATACCTGTTATTGTGAGTCCTCTATTCTGCTGCCAACAGGAACAGCTCCCCGGCCCTCCTCTAAGTGTGTGTGTGTGAAGTACTGTCAAGTCGTTTCCAACTCTTGGTGACCCTATGAATCAAAGTCCTCCAGAATGTCCTATGTTTGACAGCCTTGCTCAGATCTTGCAAATTCAGGTCTGTGGCTTCTTTTATTGAGTCAATCCCTCTCTTGTTGGGTCTTCCCTCTTTTCCTGCTGCCCTCAACTTTTCCTAGCATGACTTTTCCAGTGACTCTTGTCTTCTCATAATGTGACCAAAATATGATAGTCCAGTTTACTCTAAGTGAAAGCCTTTCAAATACTTCAAGAGAGCACTCATGTTGTGTGAATGGATGCTATTCTTGTCTTGTTGTAGAAACCTGAGCTTTGCATAGAAATATCATGACTGGGGTTCTTGCATTTCACAGGCCCTGACCCCAGCGTGCCACTCCACTGAACAAAGTTTGATGCAGTGGTTAAAGTGTTGGGACTAGGTTCTGGGAGACCCAGGTTCGAATCGCCCTCTGCCCTCGAAGCTTGCTTAGTGGCCTTGGGCCACTCACTCAGCTTAACCTACCTCACTGGATTGTTGTGAGGATAAAATGGCAGCGGGAAGAGGGGTGAACACATTGCACTGAGTTTGCAGAAGGAAAAGGGGGTCAACATGTGGCAAATAAATAAGGAGACTCCTACAAGATCATGTCTTGTTGAAGCAGTCTTGGGAGCTGTTTGGGGTGCTGACCTCCTTGCCGCTGAGCAATAGCACCCGCTCCCTGGAAACTCCAACAACCGGTCACCTTGCTGCCGCGAGAGCAGTATGGTTTAAGCGCTGAGTTTGTAGGAGCAAGAACAATCCCTGTCTCCCAGCAATGGTTTACCTCTTCAGATACTTCCAAATTAAAGAACTGTCATTGGAATATACCATTGCAGTGTGGGTTGTCCCTGGAACATCGTGGCTATTTTCCTCTTCCTTTTTCATTAATATGTTCCAGAGAAGGGCCATGGCTTGATGGTAGAGCCTCTGCATCACACGCAGAAGACCCCAGGTGCCATCCCCAGCATCTCCGGCAAGGATCAGGTTGTAGGTGATGTGAAAGACCTTCAACTGAGACCTTGGAGAGCTGCTGCCAGCCTGAGTAGACAAGACTCACCTTGATGGACCAAGGGTCTGATTCAGTAGAAGGCAGCTTCATGTGTGTTCATGTGTGTGTGTTCGTGTGTATGTGGTAAGGTGAAGACAATTGGCCTGGTAGCTAGGGCCTATGCATGAGCCCTCCCCCCTCAGCCCTACCTGCAATATAGGACAATGAGGCTTACCTACCTTTCAAGGTCATTGCAGGTCATGCAAAAAGTTACCATATGCAATGGCTTTGAGCGGGAGGAGCGTTGACTCAGTGGTAGAGCATCGGCTCGGCATGCAGAAGGTCACAGGTTCAACGCCCAGCTTCTCCAGTTAAAAAGGACCAGGTGGTAGGTGATGGGAAAGACCTTTCTCTGCCTGAGACCCCAGAGAGCCGCTGCCAGCCTGAGCAGACAAGACTGACCTTGATGGACCCAGGGTCTGATTCAGTAGAAGGCAGCTTCATGTATGACATTGGCAGGTGGTATGCATTGAATATAGATATACCATAACGACAATACTATTGAAGACTGGATGGCAACATATATCAAGTGCAAAGAGACACTGATCAGAATGCCCACCCACACAAATGAAGCTCCCAGAAAGCCCCAGCACTGGCATCTTTCGACCTACTCACCAGCCTGTCCTGGCTTGAGGTCCCTCCCCAAGCTTCCTCAGTGACTGCCCCTGTCCAGGTCAGCAGCAGGACAGCAAGAAGGGTGGCTGACAGCTTCATGGTGATTCCTGTGGGGAACGTCAATCTGGTTTGGCCAAAAGGAAGCACTGCTCTGGAAGTCTAGTCTGCCTCAGATGGGTGGTAGAATCATAGAATCATAGAGTTGGAAGGGACCACCAGGGCCATCAAGTCCAACCCCCTGCACAATGCAGGAAATTCACAACTACCTCCCCCCTCCACACCCCTAGTGACCAGAAGATGGCCAAGATGCCCTCCCTCTCATCATCTGCCTAAGGTCACAGAATCAGCATTGCTCACAGATGGCCATCTAACCTCTTCTTAAAAACCTCCAGGGAAGGAGAGCTTACCACCTCCCGAGGAAGCCTGTTCCACTGAGGAACCGCTCTAACTGTTAGAAAATTCTTCTTAATGTCTAGACGGAAACTCTTTTGATTTAATTTCAACCCGTTGGTTCTGGTCCGACCTTCTTGAGCAACAGAAAACAACTCGGCACCCTCCTCTATATGACAGCCCTTCAAATACTTCCCCTCTCAGTCTTGTCCTCTTCAGGTTAAACATACCCAACTCCTTCAACCTTTCCTCATAGGACTTGGTCTCCAGACCCCTCACCATCTTTGTTGCCCTTCTCTGGACACGTTCCAGCTTGTCGACATCATTCTTAAATTGTGGTGCCCAAAACTGAACACAGTACTCTAGTTGAGGTCTAACCAGAGCAGAGTAAAGCGATACCATCACTTCGCATGATCTGGACATTATACTTCTGTTGATGCAGCCTTTTTAGTTACAGCATCACACTGCTGACTCATGTTCAGTGTTTGGTCTACTAAGACCCC
This sequence comes from Euleptes europaea, assembly GCF_029931775.1. Classification (NCBI taxonomy): domain Eukaryota; kingdom Metazoa; phylum Chordata; class Lepidosauria; order Squamata; family Sphaerodactylidae; genus Euleptes; species Euleptes europaea. The sequence goes on from NC_079330.1 coordinate 2,743,524, forward strand.
AAGATCCTTTTCACACACACTACTGCTCAAACAAGTCTCCCCCATCCTATAATTATGCATTTTTATTTTTCCTACCTAAATGCAGAACTTTACATTTGTCTTTGTTGAACTGCATTTTATTAGTTCTAGCCCATTTCTCCAGCCTGTCAAGATCATCCTGCATCTTGGCTCTGTCTTCTACCGTATTCGCTACCCCTCCCAATTTAGTATCATCTGCAAATTTAATAAGCATCCCCTCTATTCCTTCATCCAAATCATTTATAAAGATGTTGAACAATACAGGGCCCAGCACAAATCCCTGAGGAACTCTGCTAGTCACTTCTCTTGCAGATCCATCTAACAATAATAGGATCTAACCCACATTTTCCCAATTTGTCAACTAGAATACTATGTGGAACCTTATCAAAAGCCTTACTGAAATCTAGATAAACGATGTCTACAGCATTCCCCTGATCCAGCAAGGTAGTAACTTTCTCAAAAAAGGAGATAAGATTAGTCTGACATGACTTATTCTTGAGAAACCCATGCTGGCTCTTAGTGATCAGATCCATCCTTTCTAAATGCTCAAGGACTGACTGTTTGATGATTTGTTCAACTACTTTTCCTGGTATAGAAGTCAAGCTGATGGGTTGGTAGTTACCTGGATCCTCCTTTTTCCCCTTCTTGAAATTGAGGACAACATTTGCCCGCCTCCAATCTTCTGGCACCTCACCTGTTTGCCAAGCCTTTTCAAAAATAATGGACAGAGGTTCCGAAATTACATCTGCAAGTTCTTTGAGTGCAATTCATCTGGCCCAGAGGATTTTGTTTCATTTAAAGAAACCAGGTGTTTGTGCACTACCCCAATGGCAATTCTCCAGATCACTGGATGCCACTCCAATGCCCTTCCCAAACAAGGAAGGAAGGAAGGAGCTGGATTCCCAAAGGGCCGTCCAAGGGGGCATCTCCTAAGGAGCAACTTGTGCCATGGTTTTTTTAAGGCTCACTAACATTCTGATGGGCACAAGGTTTTCTGTCATGGTTGGTGGCCCTTTCCGCATCACCCATGCCAATGTTTGTCATGGACCTGATCTGTTCCAGGTCATGCTCATTGAGAAAGGCTTCCTCAATCTTTGTTCGTGCTTTGTATGAGGTTCATACATGTCACGCACTGCTGTGACCTCAAAGTCTCCTTCACTTTGGGTTAGGGGTGTCATCTTCCATGTGGTACCAGGGGAATCCCCTGGAATTACAGTTCATCTCCAGTCTACACAGATCAGTTCCCCTGGAGAAAATGGATGCTTTGGAGGGGGGACTCTATGGCACTGTTCCACACTGAGGTCCCCGTCCTCCCAAGGGTCCACTCCCTAAACTCCAGGAGTTTCCCAACCTGGAGCTGGCAAGCCTACCCCCCATTCCCCGCTGGTGGCCAGGAGGGACCTGGCAACCGTAAAAGGACCCTTGGTCCAGCTCAGCACAAGGCAGGCTCATACATTCAGGACATCCAAGTTCACCTTGGCCAACATGTGGAGCCAAGTGTATCCAGAAGATTAACACAACCTGAGCTCTTTCATGTGTCCTATATCGATGCCATTGTTCTGCAGGAACCAGAACGTTCCTCTTCATTGAAAGGAGGAAATAACCAATTGTCCCCCCCAAACTGCTTTTGGTCTCATTCCAGACATACAGTGTGTTACCTGGGAGGGCTCTGAACGGGCTTTATAGAGAGGGCTGCAGGGGCCACCCAAAGTACAGCAGACTTGAGGAGCAGATCTGCCACTCCACTCTCCTTAACCAAGCTCAAGGAGGACACCCCCATTCTGATCCATCATGAGGCTGACGGCCGTCTTGCTCATCGCAATGCTGGTGATTGCGACCCTGGCAGATGAGGAGCCAACGGTAACTGGCTCTTCACGAGTCTCCATTCTTTATGCAGCCTTTATGGGGGCCTCAGATTTCCTGCAAGGAACACTGAACTCCTCCGGGTGGTGGCTGGAGATCTTCCGCTATTGCAACTGATGTCCAGGTGACAGAGATCAGTTCACCTGGAGAAAATGGCCACTTTGGCAATTGGTCTCTATGGTATAGAACTGGACTCTCTAAACCCCACCCTTCTCAGGCTCCACCCCCAAAATCTCCAGGTATTTCCCAACCTGGACCTGGCAACCCTATGAATTGTGGATTGCTGAAAGGCGGTTGGGGTGGGGGGTTCTTTAGGGTTTCACTATGTCAGGGTTTGTTTTTTTTAAGAAGGGTGTCATGTTTTTCCCATTACCATGTTATTTCTTTCTGAAAAACAGGTAGAGATGTGATGGCCTGGGGGAAAACCAAACAAATTCAGGGGGGGGGGAAACCCCCCCTGGGTTTTCATTCGGATTCTCAGGATCTTTGAAAATGCCTTTCATCTTCTTAGCAAGTTTGCCTAAACGTGTCTTTAGTTTTTCCATGGCTTTGTCCTTCGCCTTATCAATGATTCTGTGAGCAAGGCCTGGTTTTTCTTCTTCTTCATTTTCTTCCTGTGGGTAGGAAGCAGAAGAGAGAACATAAGAACGTGCGTGATTGAATACACACGTTCTTATGTTCTCTCTTCTGCACAACATGCTAAAACAAATGAGTTTTTAGAGATGTAAAATTTCCAGCAGTTTTAAAGCCACAAAGGGGGGGGGGTGTTTCTTTTTGGGGGGGGCGGGCAGAAGGGAAACAGAATTTTTGGTGGAAACTGAAATATATACTTATTATTGAAATATATTCAATACTTATTGCCCTATCAAACCTAAGTTAATGTTACGGCTTTAACAACATGAATGTATCGTTTCTAACTTACTCAAGTAGTATTTAAAATAGGACTGTTATGTCAAACCAGCTGTCATTTTTGGCAGGTCCCTGTTTGGGCTAGGGGTGTAAGGAGTCTGCGTATGTGTACAGTAGCCCTGGGTGGCTGTCGATGATTGGCAGCTGGCAATCATCCTGTGGTGTTTTTGGATCGCAGTTCATAGCTCTGGCCAGTGAAGCTGTTAATTAAAGAAGAAGGCTGCCCCTTGGATAATAATAATGAATAATATAATAATAATGAATAATGGGCTGCGGGGCTCTGGTTTTTGTGTGTGTTTTTTTTAGGAGGGTTTTGGGGCCAAGTGTGTGTGCTGGCCTATCTGTACAGGGGAGGAAGGAGGCAGGCCTGTTTCCCCCAGCCCGTGGGGTTTTAGAGAGCTTCTGGGGGCTGTTTTTCCCGGTCACCACCTTCAGGTGGTTTTCCAGCCAGGAGGCTTTTAAGACGCAGTGCCGGGGGGGGGGGGGGTCTGGAGAAAGCGTGCGTGTGCAAACATGTTTCAGGTGGCCCGGAGGCACACCAGAAGCCAACCCCCCTCCCCACCCCAGGCAGTGAGACAGACAGACAGAGAGAGGGGGAGAGAGGCAGGCAGGCAGGCAGGCTGTTCTCACTGGTTTCTAGCCCATCCTCCAGCTAGGTTGGAGAGTGGGGCAGACGCGAGGGTTTTTTTTCTGCTTTCCAGCAGAAAAGTTTTGAGAATGCAATGAGCCCCTTTAGCGGCTGTGGGGCTGGAGAGCCCTTTTTTTTGAGAAAGCAGATTTTTTGCATAAAGTCTGCTGGGGACGGAGAAACACCCTGCCCCCACCCTTGCAGAACGCCCGTTCCTAAAGCAGTCAGATAGGCAGACAGAGATTTCAGAGAGGATAATTCACAGTGGGTAGCCGTGTTAGTCTGTCTGCAGTAGTAGAAAAGGGCAAGAGTCCAGTAGCACCTTAAAGACTAACAAGAATATTTTCTGGCAGGGTCTGAGCTTTCGTGAGCTTTCGTGAGCCACAGCTCACAGCCACAGCTCACTTCTTCAGACTGAGTTTTCATGAGCCACAGCTCACTTCTTCAGACTGAAGAAGTGAGCTGTGGCTCACGAAAACTCATACCCTGCCAGAAAATATTTTTGTTAGTCTTTAAGGTGCTACTGGACTCTTGCCCTTTTCTACTTTTCAGAGAGGGAGAGGGAGGCCGGAGTAGGGAGGGAGGGGGTGGGTTTTTTTTTTTTTTTTTAAACTAACTCGTTTTTCCAGATCAGCAGCACACGGTCGAGAAAACAGCTTTTGCTATATTTTACCCCAGTCTGCCCCGAGAGAGAAAAGTGCTAGAGTAAGACAAACCACAGCCGTTTCCTTATCTGATAGAAACCCTACCGTTACCCAACAAGTAGCTAGTTTCCTCCTGTCTGCACAAAGGATTCGCGAGCAGTTTGTACGTACTTCTAAGTAATGTCCTTTTAATGTAATCTGTTTTAACCGATTTTGTAATTCTGTTTATTTACTGATGTAAATGCCTAATAAAGGTGATGATGATGACAAACCATAGCCGTTTCCTTTCTCTCCCAGCCCCCGAGCAAAAGGCTGTAGGCAGGGGGAGAGAGAGAGAGAGAGACATTTCTAAGTGGCTGAACAAGGCCAACCTTGCAAGGAGAGAGAGAGAGACAGAGCGCTTCTTTTGCAAAGCCCCAACGAGGCCTTCAGTTTATGATTACAACTAGACGCGACAACGGGGAGTGATTGACACCACCCCCCAGTAAAATAAGCCCGGATACTCCCCCCGGCCCCTGAAACCGTCGAGGGGTGGCTCTGCCGCCAGCCCCCCACAATAAGTATTGAATATATTTCAATTTCCACCAAAAATTCTGTTTCCCTTCCTCCCGCCCCCCAAAAAGAAACACCCCTCTTTGTGGCTTTAAAACTGCTGGAAATTTTATATCTCTAAAAACTCATTTGTTTTAGCATGTTGTGCCCTATTCAATCACACACGTTCTTATGTGCTCTCTTCTGCTTCCTACCCACAGGAAGAAAATGGAGAAAAACCAAGCACTGCTCACAGAGCCATTGAAAAGATCAAGGACAAAGCCATGGAAATAGCAAATTCAGGTTTAGGCAAACTTGCTGAGAAATTAAAAATTTTTTTCAAAGATCCTGAGAATCCGAATAGGGCAGAACCACAAAAATGAACGCCCCCGTCTTTGTGTTTTGCAAATGCCGTGCAGTGCCCTCTGCTTCTGGATCGGGGCCATGCTTATCGCAATCCTATTCCCCGCTGTACAAAAAGAACGCACATAACTAGATCCCCATGCAGTGGTATCGACTGTGTGGCGGCTCCATTCACAAATAAAGGAGAATCAAACAGCTTGTCTGTGTTCGTCTGAATGTTCAAAAGCACACAGGAGCTCACAGGGTGTGTTTAGAATCATAGAATCATAGAGTTGGAAGGGACCGCCAGGGTCATCTAGGAAACTCACAACCACCTCCCCCCTCCACACCCCCAGTGACCCCTACTCCATGCCCAGAAGAGGGCCAAGATGTCCTCCCTCTCATCATCTGCCCAAGGTAACAGAATCAGCATTGCTGACAGATGGCCATCTAGCCTCTGCTTAAAAACCTCCAGAGAAGGAGCGCTTACCACCTCCCGAGGAAGCCTGTTGTTCCACTGAGGAACCGCTCTAACTGTTAGAAAATTCTTCCTGGTGTTTATTTACTTGCATTCATCTGATCCCACTTCCTCACTAACTTCAAAATGGAATATATATCTAAAACAAGTAAAATACAACACAAACCTGAAGAAGAATGTCAGGCAGAAGCATTTCCTATTAAGTTACCAAGAAAAGTTTCAAAACCTTAAAGGCCCAAAGGAAATGCAAGACCACCTTAGCAGAATCCCCACGTGGCTTTGACCACCATAGGAGTCTAGCAATTCCACTTGACTTGACTTGTTCTCTTGATAAAAGCACAATTTCCTTGGCTGGAGTCCTTCCAGGTCCCTCCAGGGTTGGGTTGTGAGATACAAGGTGAATCCCAGTCTGACGTCCCTTAGATGCTGGTCTGGAGATCTCTTGTGGGGCTCCAAACTTGGTGGGGGAGTCTATGGGGGGAGAGAAGGGGATCAGAGGAGCAACATGTGATCTATTTGGTCTATTAGTGAGGTGGGCTTGGTGGACTTGGTCAACTGAGAAGTAGCAGGGATGGCAGAGGAGGTAAGAGGAGAGGAAGATGGGGGAATGGGGAAGGTCACCTGACTACTATCTTAGGGGTGGCTGTTGGGGGCTTTCACTAGTATCTCATTAAACAATTAGACAATTCAAATGATTGCTGGAAGAAAGGTGATGTTTGCCCAAACAGCCATCTCTTTACATTCCATCATGAGGAAGAAGATGTCAGCTGGGTGTCCAACGCAGCCTACATATGAAAAGTTCTGGGTTCACACGAACCAGGAGCCAGGTGTTAGCCGTCAGAAAAGCTTTTTGATCCATAAATGAGAGAGTGCTGATATCTTGCAGCCAAATAAGAGTTTTGTGCAAAAGAGAGTTCACAAGATCACAAAATCACAGAAGGTTGAAAGAGACCACAAGGGCCATCCAGTCCAACCCCCTGCCACGCAGGATCCCACAATCAAAGCACTCCCGGCAGATGGCCGTCCAGCCTCTGCTTAAAGACCTCCAAAGACGGGGACTCCACCACCCTCCGAGGTAGCGCATTCCACCGTCGAACCGTCCTCACCATCAGAAAGTTCTTCCTAATGTTTAGGTGGCATCGCTTTTCTCTTAGTTTAAATCCATTACTCCGTGTCCTGGTCTCTGGAGCAACAGAGAACAAGCTGGTTCCCTCATCAACAGGACATCCCTTCAAATATTTAAACGTGGCTATCATGTCACCCCTTAACCTTCTCTTATCCAGATTAAACAAACCCAGCTCCCTAAGTCTCTCCTCATAGGGCATTGTTTCCAGACCTTTGACCATTCTGGTCGCCCTCCTCTGGACACGCTCCAGCTTGTCAACATCCTTCTTAAACTGTGGAGCCCCAAACTGGACACAGTATTCCAAGTGAGGTCTGACCAATGCAGTATACAGTGGTAGTATTACTTTCCTTGATCTGGACCCAATACTCCTATTGATGCAGCCCAGGATTGTATTGGCAAATGTTGCGAATCTCAGAGGTCGACATGCATGCTTGTCTCCCAAGCGCATGATTGCCCCTCCTCCTTCAGCAACACTTCCAGCTTTAAAGATTGTTGTTTTGTGCGGATTTAAATTGAAAATCCAACAGTTTGCCAGTCAGTTTTGGCAACCGGGTCAACTCCACGGCCCGATACTGTCCAACCCCTGACCTTGAGCCCTCTCTCACCCCCTCTCCCGCCAGGCTTGCCAGGCCCCGTAGCTCCACCGGCAGGAGCTTTGCGGGGCTGCGGTGCACAATACGCATGAGTGCCTGGTGCAGCATGCGCACACACCCAGCACGATGAGCCTACGTCACTTCCGATTTTACCTGGAAGCGACGTGGATGCTCTAGCAATCTCAGCCAAAACTCTATGGTTTTGGGCCACGGCACACAATGCACATGCGTGCCTGGCACGGCATGCGCACACACCCTGCGCGACACGCCTACGTCACTTCTGCTTTTACCCGGAAGCGACGCAGGCGCTGCAGCGATCTCAGCCAAAACTCTATGGTTTCCATAGATTTTCAGCCGAGGATGCCAGAGCATCCTCGTTGCTTCAGGGTAAATCCTGGCGGCAGCAGACCAGATGCCGCCACTGCACGCTGCTCGCCTGTCACCTCTTCCAGCCCTCCTGGAGCGGCAAGGCAAAGGGGCCAACCGAGGCGGTGGCAGCCGACCCCTCTCATGCGCCCACTTTTGGGGTTTCACTTGTGAAAAGTGTGTGACGTGAGAGGGACAAACCAGCGTGGTGTGTAGTGATTCGATTCATTATTATTATGGCATTATCCAGAAAAGATGCAAACCTTGTCAATAAAACCAATTACATGATAAAATAATCTGTACAAAATACAAATAAAATTATATCAATTAAAATTCAGCTTATTAACACTAATACCCTTTTCCTTTTTTAAATTTTTTTCATTTTTTTTATTTCAAAAAGTGATAATTAATAACAAAAAAGTATAGCATTTGATGTTTTTCTATCCCTATTTGAGTCTAATTTCTATCCCTATTTGAGTCTAATTCAACTCTCTATCATCTGTACTATTTAATCATTTATAATAACCTGTAAATTAGATATATAAAAGTTATTTACATAACAACGTAGTATACATTATAATATTCTATCCAAAGAAAGCAAAATAAAATATAGAATATACCCACCACCCCTATCTCCTGTGAATCACCCCCTCCTCCAGTGGTTGACCTCCGGTGAAAGCTCTCATAGACTATAATTGTTCTGTTTTTTTTACCCTTTTTGTTTATTTATTTTATTTAAAATCTTTCAACATATATTTAAAGTCAATTTTTGCTGTTTTTTCCCAATATACAAACGCCTTTTGCCACTGTTCTTTGAATAGTTCTGTGTCTTTGCCATTTAGACTATAAGTAATTTCGGCCATTTGTATGTAATCTAATAATTTGTCTCTCCATTACGGCTGTTGAAAAAATAATTCGGTAAAATTCGGATTCGGCAAAATTCGGCCCATTTTTATTCGGGAAATGCCGAAGTCCGAACTCCCCCGATTCGGATCCATGCAATTCGACGCGAGATTTAGAGTTCTCTTTGTACAAAATTCAAATAAAATTATATCAATTAAAATTCACTTATTAACACTAATACCCTTTTCCGAGCGGATTTTAATTGCTGCAGAGCAATACTTGGCTACCTGCGTGGCATAGTGGTTAAGAGCGGTGGTTTGGAGGCAGTAAATTTGGATTTAGAGTGGGCTCTTTGGTATTGTTAAAAACATGTGTTGTTTTCTTTAATGTGGTAATTGGTGAGGTGGAAGACCTGGAGAGCTGCTGCCAGTCTGACTAGACATGCCTGACCTTGATGGACCAGTGGTCTGATCCAGCAGAAGGCAGCTTCACGTACCCAGGTGTGTGCTCAGTCCTAGATTTAAGACAGTCAGGTACTGTTTTAAAGGCAAAGATGCTTCTGGGTTGCTCTTCGTTTGGAGGCGAACAGCCACAGAAACAGGTCGGGTCGTCACATCTCTACTTGTTTTTTCAGAAAGAAATAACATGGTAATGGGAATTAACATGACACCCTTCTTAAAACCATGACACAGTGAAACACTAAAGAAAAGACACACGTTCCCCTCCCCCACCTCCGACTGCCTTTCAGCAATCCACAATTCAGTGTTGATTGCAAGAAATCTGAAGCCAGCATAATGGCTGCATAAAGCATGGAGAATCGTGAAGAGCCAGTTACCTTTGCCTCGTCATCTGCCAGGGTCACAATCACCAGCACTGCAAGGAGCAAGACGGCCACCGTCCTCATGATGGATCAGAATGGGGGTGTCCTCCTTGGGCTTGGTTTTAAAAGATCTGCTCCTGCAGTCTGCTCTGCTTCAGTCCCAGGTCTTTCACATCCCCTACTTGCCTAGTCCCTTAAACTGGAGATACCAGGGATTGAACCTGGGACCTTCTGCATGCCAAGCAGATGCTCTACCACTGATCCTCCAAGATCAGGCACTCAAAAAGAATATGAAATTAGGTGTCAATTCTACCTGCAGGGCAAGGGCAAAGATGGTCAGAAAACAGAGCCTAGGGTAGCTATACTAACCAAAAGTCTACTCAAAAGTAACTCCCATTTTCTTCAGTCCTACAGCCAGGATAGCCTTTGTAGGATTGCAGCCTACCACTCTGCAACAGCAGCATCCCAGATGGAAGGAAATCTAAGATGGGGAGTTCCCTCGGGCTTCTGCAGGGGAAATCTTTACAGTCCCCTGGCACACAAGCTCTCCGGAGAACAGCATTTCCTAGGATTCCTAGTGCCTGAGGCATTGATGTTGCAGTGTCCTAAGAACCCCAAAGGATTGAAACAGAGAGAGAACTTACTGCCCCTTCTGGGGCTATGCCCCACTGCCTGACAACTCTGAGATAAGGGAATGGAAGAGTGTGGCTGTAAAGGGAAATACGCCCATTGAATCCTCAGTTGGATTCAGTATCTCAGCTCACCTCATAATAAGGTGAAACGTATTGAAGTTGGAGTGATTCTAAATTTAACCGCTGTGATCTTCATCCTCGTAGAAGAAGAAGAGTTGGTTTTTATATGCTGACTTTCTCTACCACTTAAGGGAGACTTCAACTGGCTTACAATCACCTTCCCTCCCCCTCCCCACAACAGACACCCTGTGAAGTAGGTGGGGCTGAGAGAGCTCGAACAGAGCTGTAACTTACTTTCCCAAGGTCGCCCAGTTGGCTCCGTGTGTAGGAGTGGGGAAACAAATCCAGTTGAGCAGATTAGCCTCTGCTGCTGCTGTGGAGGAGTGGGGAATCAAACCCGGTTCTCCAGATCAGACAGCACCGCTCCAAACCACCGCTTTTAAGCACTATACCACGCTGGCTCTCACCACGCCAAGCAAATCCCTTACTAGTGATTCACGTGGCGTGATGGTCAGACCCACAGTACGGTCGCTATGGGTTCAGCTGCACACCCTGGAATATGTCCCAGAATCCTCTGCATGCAGCTCCCATTCCCGTCCTGTCGGAGACAATCCGGGGGCTTCCCAGCGGACAGGTCGGCTGATGGAACGTGCTCTTTCAGGCAGTAATTTCGTGGATAGAAAAGCCTAACATCTCTTCTGCTTCCTACCTCATGGCTTGGTGAAAATAGCCATTGGAATGGTGCAAAGAGCAGGAAACAAAGTGCTGGACAAAGTAAAAGGAAAATTCAACAAAGCTGCTGAACGTCTGAAAGAGAAATATGGGGATCCCGAGAATCAGAATGCGGCGGGACCACAAGCATGAAACTCCCATCTTTGCATCTTGTGAATGTTCTGCGGTGCCCTCTGCCTCTGGATCGGGACCAAGGAACCCCATGCTCACCCCAATCCTATTACCCACCATAAAAAAAGAACCCACAGAACTAGATCCCCACTGAGTGGTACTGATTGTGAGGCGGTTCCATGCACAAATAAAGGAGAATCAAGCAGCTGTCTTGTGTTCATCTGAACTTTCAGAAGCACCTGGGAGCTGACAGGGCAGGTTGATTGACTTGCAAATATTTAATCCCACTTCCTAACTAACTTTGAAAGTGAAATATACATCTAGAACAAGTAAAATACACCACGAACATAAACCAGAATGATTATAACAGCACTACTTTTCGTGCTTTCCGCATTTGTTCATCTCGGTTTTTCAGAATACCACCATCTGTAGTTTGCCCGCTTATACTTATTATCTGACAACTCCTCGTCTCTCTAGAGCCTTCTGTTTAGCTAGACTGAATGCTAACCCCTCTGTGGTTATGCAGGGCAGGATTTTGAATATACCGTACCCAGACAGAACCTGTCCTTGCTCTTCTGGCTCTATTGAGACATTAGCTCATGCCCTCTTGGAATGCCTTTTCTATGAGGACCTTCGATCATGTTCTATCTCTCCCCATTTAACATATAAATCTGATGCCTCTGTGTCTGACATAATACCTTGTCCTATTGATAAAAATAAGGATAATAATAGGGAGTATAATAAAATATATGTACATTTATATTCAAAACATAAATCATATGCAATGGCTTTGAGCAGGAGGAGCGGTGACTCAGTGGTAGAGCATCGGCTTGGCATGCAGAAGGTCACAGGTTCAACGCCCAGCTTCTCCAGTTAAAAAGGACCAGGCGGTACGTGATGGGAAAGACCTTTCTCTGCCTTAGACCCTGGAGAGCCGCTGCCAGCCTGAGTAGACCCGACTGACCTTGATGGACCCAGGGTCTGATTCAGTAGAAGGCAGCTTCATGTATGACATTGGCGGGTGGTATGCATTGGATATACCATAACGACAATACTATTGAAGACTGGATGGCAACATATATCAAGTGCAAAGAGACACTGATCAGAATGCCCACCCACACAAATGAAGCTCCCAGAAAGCCCCAGCACTGGCATCTTTCGACCTTCCTTCTACTCACCAGCCTGTCCTGGCTTGAGGTCCCTCCCCAAGCTTCCTCAGTGACTACCCCCATCCAGATCAGCAGCAGGACAGCAAGAAGGGTGGCTGACAGCTTCATGGTGATTCCTGTGGGGAACGTCAATCTGGTTTGGCCAAAAGGAAGCGCTGCTCTGCAAATCTAGTCTGCCTCAGATGGGTGGTAGATGTCTCCAAATCACTGGATGCCACTCCAATGCACTTCCCAAACAAGGAAGGAAGGAAGGAAGGAGCTGGATTCCCGAAGGGCTGTCCAAGGGGGCATCTCCTAAGGAACAACTTGTGCCATGGTTTTTTTAAGGCTCACTAACATTCTGATGATGGGCACAAGGTTTTCTGTCATGGTTGGTGGCCCTTTCCGCATCACCCATGCCAATGTTTGTCATGGACCTGATCTGTTCCAGGTCATGCTCATTGAGAAAGGCTTCCTCAATCTTCGTTCGTACTTTGTGTGAGGTTCATACATGTCACACACCGCTGTGACCTCAAAGTCTCCTTCACTTTGGGTTAGGGGTGTCATCTTCCATGTTGTACCAAGGGAATCCCCTGGAATTACAGTTCATCTCCAGTCTACAACAGATCAGTTCCCCTGGAGAAAATGGATACTTTGGAGGGGGGGGTCTATGGCACTGTACCACATTGAGGTCCCCGTCCTCCCAAGGGTCCACTCCCTAAACTCCAGGAGTTTCCCAACCTGGAGCTAGCAAGCCTACCCCCCATTCCCCGCTGGTGGCCAGGAGGGACCTGGCAACCGTAAAAGGACCCTTGGTCCAGCTCAGCACAAGGCAGGCTCATATATTCAGGACATCCAAGTTCACCTTGGCCAACATGTGGAGCCAAGTGTATCCAGAAGATTAATACAACCTGAGCTCTTTCATGTGTCCTATATCAATGCCATTGTTCTGCAGGAACCAGAACGTTCCTCTTCATTGAAAGGAGGAAATAACCAATTGTCCCCCCAAACTGCTTTTGGTCTCATTCCAGACATACAGTGTGTTACCTGGGAGGGCTCCGAATGGGCTTTGCAGAGAGGGCTGCAGGGGCAATTGGTTAAAACAATTGGCCTGGTGGCTAGGGCCTGTGCATGAGCCCTCCCCCCTCAGCCCTACCTGCAATTTAGGACAATGAGGCTTACCTACCTTACGAGGTCGTTGCAGGCCAAGCAACCAGTTACCATATGCAATGACTTTGAGCGGGAGGAGCGGTGACTCAGTGGTAGAGCATCAGCTTGGCATGCAGAAGGTCACAGGTTCAAAGCCCAGCTTCTCTAGTTAAAAAGGACCAGGCGGTACGTGATGGGAAAGACCTTTCTCTGCCTGAGACCCCGGAGAGCTGCTGCCAGCCTGAGTAGACCAGACTGGCCTTGATGGACCCAGGGTCTGATTCAGTAGAAGGCAGCTTCATGTATGACATTGGCAGGTGGTATGCATTGGATATAGATATACCATAACGACAATACTATTGAAGACTGGATGGCAACATATATCAAGTGCAAAGAGACACTGATCAGAATGCCCACCCACACAAATGAAGCTCCCAGAAAGCCCCAGCACTGGCATCTTTCGACCTTCCTTCTACTCACCAGCCTGTCCTGGCTTGAGGTCCCTCCCCAAGCTTCCTCAGTGACTGCCCCTGTCCAGGTCAGCAGCAGGACAGCAAGAAGGGTGGCTGACAGCTTCATGGTGATTCCTGTGGGGAACGTCAATCTGGTTTGGCCAAAAGGAAGTGCTGCTCTACAAGTCTAGTCTGCCTCAGATGGATGGGAGATGTCTCCAGATCACTGGATGCCACTCCAATGCACTTCCCAAGGAAGGAAGGAAGGAAGGAAGGAAGGAAGGAAGGAAGGAAGGAAGGAAGGAAGGAAGGAAGGAAGGAAGGAAGGAAGGAAGGTAGGAAGGAAGGAAGGAAAGAGCTGGATTCCCAATGGGCCATCCATGGGGGCATCTCCTAAGGAGCAACTTGTGCCATGGTTTTTTTAAGGCTCATTAACATTCTGATGGGCGCAAGGTTTTCTGGCATGGTTGGTGGCCCTTTCCGCATCACCCATGCCAATGTTCGTCATGGACCTGCTCTGTTCCAGGTCATGCTCATTGAGAAAGGCTTCCTCAATCTTCGTTCGTACTTTTTGTGAGGTTCATACATGTCACGCACCGCTGTGACCTCAATGTCTCCTTCACTTTGGGTTAGGGATGTCATCTTCCATGTGGTACCAGGGGAATACCCTGGAATTACAGTTCATCTCCAGTCTACACCGATCAGTTCCCCTAGAGAAAATGGATGCTTTGGAGGGGGGACTCTATGGCACTGTACCACACAGAGATCCCGGTCCTCCCAAGGGTCCACTCCCTAAACTCCAGGAGTTTCCCAACCTGGAGCTAGCAAGCCTACCCCCCATTCCTCGCTGGTGGCCAGGAGGGACCTGACAACTGTAAAAGGTCCCTTGGTCCAGCTCAGCACAAGGCAGGCTCATACATTCAGGACATCCAAGTTCACCTTGGCCAACATGTGGAGCCAAGTGTATCCAGATGATTAACACAACCTGAGCTCTTTCATGTGTCCTATATCGATGCCATTGTTCTGCAGGAACCAGAACGTTCCTCTTCATTGAAAGGAGGAAATAACCAATTGTCCCCCCCAAACTGCTTTTGGTCTCATTCCAGACATACAGTGTGTTACCTGGGAGGGCTCTGAACGGGCTTTATAGAGAGGGCTGCAGGGGCCACCCAAAGCACAGCAGACTTGAGGAGCAGATCTGCCACTCCACTCTCCTTAACCAAGCTCAAGGAGGACACCCCCATTCTGATCCATCATGAGGCTGATGGCCGTCTTGCTCATCGCAATGCTGGTGATTGCGACCCTGGCAGATGAGGAGCCAACGGTAACTGGCTCTTCACGAGTCTCCATTCTTTATGCAGCCTTTATGGGGGCCTCAGATTTCCTGCAAGGAACACTGAACTCCTCCAGGTGGTGGCTGGAGATCTTCCGCTATTACAACTGATGTCCAGGTGACAGAGATCAGTTCACCTGGAGAAAATGGCCACTTTGGCAATTGGTCTCTATGGTATAGAATTGGACTCTCTAAACCCCACCCTTCTCAGGCTCCACCCCCAAAATCTCCAGGTATTTCCCAACCTGGACCTGGCAACCCTATGAATTGTGGAAAGGGGGTGGGGGGGTCTTTAGTGTTTCACTGTGTCAGGGTTTTTTGTTTTTTTTAAGGAAGGGTGTCATGTTTTTTTCCCATTACCATGTTATTTCTTTCTGAAAAACAGGTAGAGATGTGAAGGCCTGGGGGGAAAACCAGACAAATTCGGGGGCGGTGAAACCCCTGTGGTTCCCCACTGTTTCCCCCCCCAATGTCTTTTCCCCCCAGTTTTTCCAATGGAAAAATTAGACATTTGGGAAAATATTAGAGGGGGGGGAATCCTATTAACTACTTTCTCTTTTAGAACGAGTGAAATGCTTTTAAAGACAAGTTGGGCGTGCTGTAGACACATGCACCTCTTAAATCCAAGATGCATTTCTGCACCTAAAAGGATACCTAAACTTCCCGCAGGGCGCATGCAGGGCTTCCGTTGCTTCTCAACAGTGGCATATGCCTTCTGTTGTCCTTTTGACCTGATGTGGTTGACCTTTTCACCTCTCCCTCAAACTAGGGTTGCCAACTCTGGCTTGGGACACACCAGGAGATTTGGGGTTAGAGCCTGAGGAACGCGGGATTTGGGGTGGGGATGGACCTCAGCAGGGCATAATGCCATAGTTTCCACCTCCCAAACTGTCCTTTTCTCTGAGGGAAGCGACCTCTGCAGTCTGGAGATCTGTAGTCTCATCTTGAACACATGAACACCTGAGGCTGCCTTATACTGAATCAGACCCTTAGCCCATCCAAGTCAGTATTGTCTACTCAGACTGGCAGTGGCTCTCCAGGGTCTCAGACTGAGGTCTTTCACATCACCTACTTGCCTGGTCTCTTTAACTGGAGATGCAGGGGATTGAACCTGGGACCTTCTGTATGCCAAGCAGATGCTCTACCACACTGAGCCACAGTGGTCATCTGCAGGCCAGTTGTAGATCCTGGAGACCTCCAGGTGCCACCGGGGCGTTGGCAATCCTCCCTTAAACAAAAATGATACATTTTCCCACAGACTGGGTAAAAAGTAGTTTATTGCCCTACTTTGTAGGAAGGAGAAAAAAAGATCAGAAGGATGGGGGCAGAAATTGCACCCAAGCCTCAGAGGAAAACTGAAAGTTTCATTGAGATCCGAGCTCTCCCTAACCAGATAGCAAAAATTAAGGGATATGTGCTAAGACAGCTAAAGGGACATCAATCTGCAGTTTCCTTTCAAGTATTGGGTATATTTGCAATTTTGCTTCTACAAAACTAAAACAATTGTAACTTTTACGTTCCATAAATATTTCAAATATTGAAATTTATATGCTGAGTTAGTTATAAACCATACATTCATGTTGTTAAAGCCGTAACATTAGCTTAGGTTTGATAGGGCAATAAGTATTGAATATATTTCAATTTCCACCAAAAATTCTGTTTCCCTTCCCCCCCCCCAAAAAAAAAACGGGAAAAAAAACCCTTTGTGGCTTTAAAACTGCTGGAAATTTTACATCTCTAAAAACAACTAATTTGTTTTAGCATGTTGTGCCCTGTTATTCAATCACGCACATTCTTATGTGCTCTCTCTGCTTCCTACCCACAGGAAGAAAATGCAGAAGATGAAAAAAACGTAAGCCTTGCTCACAGACTCATTGAGAAGCTCCATAAACTATCGCTCAAAGGCGTGGAAAAACTAAAACAAGCTCTAGACAAAGCTGCTGAGAGGGCGAAAAGCTTTTTCAAAGATCCTGAGACTCTGAATGCGGCAGGACCACAAAAATGAACGCCCCCGTCTTTGTGTTTTGCAAATGCCGTGCAGTGCCCTCTGCTTCTGGATCGGGGCCAAAGAACCCCACGCTTACCGCAATCCTATTCCCCGCTACAAAAAAAGAACCCACATAACTAGATCCCCATGGAGGGGTATCGATTGTGTGGCGGCTCCATTCACAAATAAAGGAGAATCAAACAGCTTGTCTGTGTTGGTCTGAATGTTCAAAAGCACACAGGAGCTCACAGGGTGTGTTTAGAATCATAGAATCATAGAGTTGGAAGGGACCGCCAGGGTCATCTAGGAAACTCACAACCACCTCCCCCCTCCACACCCCCAGTGACCCCTACTCCATGCCCAGAAGAGGGCCAAGATGTCCTCCCTCTCATCATCTGCCCAAGGTAACAGAATCAGCATTGCTGACAGATGGCCATCTAGCCTCTGCTTAAAAACCTCCAGAGAAGGAGCGCCTACCACCTCCCGAGGAAGCCTGTTGTTCCACTGAGGAACCGCTCTAACTGTTAGAAAATTCTTCCTGGTGTTTATTTACTTGCATTCATCTGATCCCACTTCCTCACTAACTTCAAAATGGAATATATATCTAAAACAAGTAAAATACAACACAAACCTGAAGGAGAATGTCAGGCAGAAGCATTTCCTATTAAGTTACCAAGAAAAGTTTCAAAACCTTAAAGGCCCAAAGGAAATGCAAGACCACCTTAGCAGAATCCCCACGTGGCTTTGACCACCATAGGAGTCTAGCAATTCCACTTGACTTGACTTGTTCTCTTGATAAAAGCACAATTTCCTTGGCTGGAGTCCTTCCAGGTCCCTCCAAAGTTGGGTTGTGAGATACAAGGTGAATCCCAGTCTGACGTCCCTTAGATGCTGGTCTGGAGATCTCTTGTGGGGCTCCAAACTTGGTGGGGGAGTCTATGGGGGGAGAGAAGGGGATCAGAGGAGCAACATGTGATCTATTTGGTCTATTAGTGAGGTGGGCTTGGTGGACTTGGTCAACTGAGAAGTAGCAGGGATGGCAGAGGAGGTAAGAGGAGAGGAAGATGGGGGAATGGGGAAGGTCACCTGACTACTATCTTAGGGGTGGCTGTTGGGGGCTTTCACTAGTATCTCATTAAACAATTAGACAATTCAAATGATTGCTGGAAGAAAGGTGATGTTTGCCCAAACAGCCATCTCTTTACATTCCATCGTGAGGAAGAAGATGACAGCTGGGTGTCCAACGGAGCCTACATATGAAAAGTTCTGGGTTCACACGAACCAGGAGCCAGGTGTTAGCCGTCAGAAAAGCTTTTTGATCCATAACCTTCTCTTATCCAGATTAAACAAACCCAGCTCCCTAAGTCTCTCCTCATAGGGCATTGTTTCCAGACCTTTGACCATTCTGGTCGCCCTCCTCTGGACATGCTCCAGCTTGTCAACATCCTTCTTAAACTGTGGAGCCCCGAACTGGACACAGTATTCCAAGTGAGGTCTGACCAATGCAGTATACAGTGGTAGTATTACTTTCCTTGATCTGGACCCAATACTCCTATTGATGCAGCCCAGGATTGTATTGGCAAATGTTGCGAATCTCAGAGGTCGACATGCATGCTTGTCTCCCAAGCGCATGATTGCCCCTCCTCCTTCAGCAACACTTCCAGCTTTAAAGATTGTTGCGTTGTGCAGATTTAAATTGAAAATCCAACAGTTTGCCAGTCAGTTTTGGCACCCGGGTCAACTCCACGGCCCGAGACTGTCCAACCCCTGACCTTGAGCCCTCTCTCACCCCCTCTCCCGCCAGGCTTGCCAGGCCCCGTAGCTCCACCGGCAGGAGCTTTGCGGGGCTGCTGTGCACAATACGCATGAGTGCCTGGTGCAGCATGCGCACACACCCAGCACGATGAGCCTACGTCACTTCCGGTTTCACCTGGAAGCGACGTGGATGCTCTAGCAATCTCAGCCAAAACTCTATGGTTTTTGGCTACGGCACGCAATGCACATGAGTGCCTGGCACGGCATGCGCACACACCCTGCGTTTTACCCGGTTTTTACCCGGTTTTACCTGCGTTTTACTTCTGGTTTTACCAGGAAGCGACGCAGGCACTGCAGCAATCTCAGCCAAAACTCTATGGTTTCCATAGATTTTCAGCCGAGGATGCCAGAGCGTCCTCGTTGCTTCAGGGTAAATCCTGGCGGCAGCAGACCAGATGCCGCCACTGCACGCCGCTCGCCTGTCACCTCTTCCAGCCCTCCTGGAGCGGCAAGGCAAAGGGGCCAACCGAGGCGGTGGCAGCCGACCCCTCTCATGCGCCCACTTTTGGGGTTTCACTTGTGAAAAGTGTGTGACATTAGAGGGACAAACCAGCGTGGTGTGTAGTGATTCGATTCATTATTATTACGGCATTAGCCAGAAAAGATGCAAACCTTGTCAATAAAACCAATTACATGATAAAATAATCTCTTTGTACAAAATACAAATAAAATTATATCAATTAAAATTCACCTTATTAACACTAATACACTTTTCCTTTTTTAAATTTTTTTCATTTTTTTATTTCAAAAAGTGATAATTAATAAGAAAAAAAGTATACGATACAATATAATATAACAATATAACATCATTTGATATTTTTAACAATTTCTATCCCTATTTGAGTCTAATTCAACTCTCTATCATCTGTACTATTTAATCATTTATAATAAACTGTAAATTAGATATATAAAAGTTATTTACATAACAACTTAGTATACATTATAATATTCTATCCAAAGAAAAAATAAATAAAAGCAAAATAAAATATAGGATATACCCACCACCCCTATCTCCTGTGAATCACCCCCTCCTCCAGTGGTTGACCTCCGGTGAAAGCACTCATAGACTATAATTGTTCTGTTTTTTTACCCTTTTCGTTTATTTATTTTATTTAAAATCCTTTCAACATATATTTAAAGTCAATTTTTGCTGTTTTCCCCCAATATACAAACATCTTTTGCCACTGTTCTTTGAGTAGTTTTGTGTCTTTGCCATTTAGACCATTAGTAATTTCGGCCATTTGTATGTAATCTAATAATTTGTCTCTCCATTACGGCTGTTGAAAAAATAATTCGGTAAAATTCAGATTCGGCAAAATTCGGCTCATTTTTATTTGGGAAATGCCGAAGTCCGAACTCCCCCGATTCGGATCCATGCAATTCGACGCGAGATTTAGAGTTCTCTTTGTTCAAAATTCAAATAAAATTATATCAATTAAAATTCACTTATTAACACTAATACCCTTTTCCGAGCGGATTTTAATTGCTGCAAAGCAATACTTGGCTACCTGCATGGCATAGTGGTTAAGAGCGGTGGTTTGGAGGCAGTAAATTTGGATTTAGAGTGGGCTCTTTGGTATTGTTAAAAACACGTGTTGTTTTCTTTAATGTGGTAATTGGTGATGTGGAAGACCTGGAGAGCTGCTGCCAGTCTGACTAGACAAGCCTGACCTTGATGGACCAGTGGTCTGATCCAGCAGAAGGCAGCTTCACGTACCCAGGTGTGTGCTCAGTCCTAGATTTAAGACAGTCAGGTACTGTTTTAAAGGCAAAGATGCTTCTGGATTGCTCTTCGTTTGGAGGTGAACAGCCACAGAAACATGTCGGGCCGTCACATCTCTACTTGTTTTTTCAGAAAGAAATAACATGGTAATGGGAATTAACATGACACCCTTCTTAAAACCATGACACAGTGAAACACTAAAGAAAAGACACACGTTCCCCTCCCCCACCTCCGACTGCCTTTCAGCAATCCACAATTCAGTGTTGATTGCAGGAAATCTGAAGCCAGCATAATGGCTGCATGTGGCGTGATGGTCAGACCCACAGTACGGTCGCTATGGGTTCAGCTGCACACCCTGGAATATGTCCCAGAATCCTCTGCATGCAGCTCCCATTCCCGTCCTGTCGGAGACAATCCGGGGGCTTCCCAGCGGACAGGTCGGCTGATGGAACGTGCTCTTTCAGGCAGTAATTTCGTGGATAGAAAAGCCTAACATCTCTTCTGCTTCCTACCTCATGGCTTGGTGAAAATAGCCATTGGAATGGTGCAAAGAGCAGGAAACAAAGTGCTGGACAAAGTAAAAGGAAAATTCAACAAAGCTGCTGAACGTCTGAAAGAGAAATATGGGGATCCCGAGAATCAGAATGCGGCGGGACCACAAGCATGAAACTCCCATCTTTGCATCTTGTGAATGTTCTGCGGTGCCCTCTGCCTCTGGATCGGGACCAAGGAACCCCATGCTCACCCCAATCCTATTACCCACCATAAAAAAAGAACCCACAGAACTAGATCCCCACTGAGTGGTACTGATTGTGAGGCGGTTCCATGCACAAATAAAGGAGAATCAAGCAGCTGTCTTGTGTTCATCTGAACTTTCAGAAGCACCTGGGAGCTGACAGGGCAGGTTGATTGACTTGCAAATATTTAATCCCACTTCCTAACTAACTTTGAAAGTGAAATATACATCTAGAACAAGTAAAATACACCACGAACATAAACCAGAATGATTATAACAGCACTACTTTTCGTGCTCGCCGCATTTGTTCATCTCGGTTTTTCAGAATACCACCATCTGTAGTTTGCCCGCTTATACTTATTATCTGACAACTCCTCGTCTTTCTAGAGCCTTCTGTTTAGCCAGACTGAATGCTAACCCCTCTGTGGTTATGCAGGGCAGGATTTTGAATATACCGTACCCAGACAGAACCTGTCCTTGCTCTTCTGGCTCTATTGAGACATTAGCTCATGCCCTCTTGGAATGCCTTTTCTATGAGGACCTTCGATCACGTTCTATCTCTCCCCATTTAACATATAAATCTGATGCCTCTGTGTCTGACATAACACCTTGTCCTATTGATAAAAATAAGTATAATGATAGGGAGTATAATAAAATATATGTACATACATTTATATTCAAAACATAAATCACGGTTGGTTTATGCAGCATATAGATTTCAATTTTTAACACAAGTATACACTATTCAAAAAATATAGTGGTTCAGTAGAAGGCAGCTTCATGTGTGTTCGTGTGTGTGCGTGTGTGTGTACGTGGTAAGAAGGTGAAGACAATTGGCCTGGTGGCTAGGGCCTGTGCATGAGCCCTCCCCCCTCAGCCCTACCTGCAATGTGGGACAATGAGGCTTACCTACCTTACAAGGTTGTTGCAGGCCACGCAACCAGTTACCATATGCAATGGCTTTGAGCGGGAGGAGCGGTGACTCAGTGGTAGAGCATCGGCTTAGCATGCAGAAGGTCACAGGTTCAACGCCCAGCTTCTCCAGTTAAAAAGGACCAGGCGGTACGTGATGGGAAAGACCTTTCTCTGCCTGAGACCCCGGAGAGCCGCTGCCAGCCTGAGCAGACCCGACTGACCTTGATGGACCCAGGGTCTGATTCAGTAGAAGGCAGCTTCATGTATGACATTGGCGGGTGGTATGCATTGGATATACCATAACGACAATACTATTGAAGACTGGATGGCAACATATATCAAGGGCAAAGAGACACTGATCAGAATGCCCACCCACACAAATGAAGCTCCCAGAAAGCCCCAGCACTGGCATCTTTCGACCTTCCTTCTACTCACCAGCCTGTCTTGGCTTGAGGTAATGTCAGGCTGCTATCTCGGTTTCGTTATTGCCTCTGTCTCTGCGCTGTATTGTCTGCCCCCCAAGGTCGCATACCTAGGCCTGGGAACGCAACCCCCGGGAAACTGTATTCAGCCTATGCGTGTAATCTCCCGCCTTTCCTGCCTTATAATATCTCCCAGCTAGTGAGTCTCTCATAGCTGTCATTTTATTCGTTTGCACTGTATGCCTATTTGACCAGTAAAAGCCATCTGTTTGGACTCTATATGACTTTGTGGTGATTTCTGGTTCTGTGGGCCAAGGGCTGACATTATGACAGCTATATCTCTTCACCATTCTACTAGCCAGGCTGGAGCCCAGGGGGGTTCGCCTGCCACTTGGATGGGAGCTGTGCAGCTCTCCAGGTGATCTACTAC
This sequence comes from Euleptes europaea, assembly GCF_029931775.1. Lineage (NCBI taxonomy): Eukaryota > Metazoa > Chordata > Lepidosauria > Squamata > Sphaerodactylidae > Euleptes > Euleptes europaea. The sequence goes on from NC_079330.1 coordinate 2,766,330, forward strand.
CCTGGAGCCCTTCTCTGAGGATCCTACTCTGTTACAAGACGTAATCGCTGAACTTTTCCGGACGACCCGAGAGGTTTGCCGCTTGAGGGGACTGGTACAGGAACAGTGGCAATCTCTTGCAGGACGTCTCTGGATGTTAACGTCGGAGGATACTGATGCTCGTTTAGATCTTCAGGACTTGGATCAATTACTGGACGATGCCCGATTGGCGACTGAGGATTTACAAATATTAACTGGACTTTTGGATAATCTTATTTCTCGAGAAACTCTTTCTACCATGGCGGGAGCCCCACCGGAGGGGTTTTCCCTGATCCCGGATGCAGCCAGCTGTCAGGCTGAGGCCAAGCGAGTCGCTATTAGCACCGCTCTTCTCCTTGTGGAATGTACAAAGGACACCCCGGTAGCCACCTTGGCTCAAGTTCTGACCTCGACCTTTGGAGCCGAGGCACCCGCACTGGCGGTTCGAGTACAACCTCTGCTGGGCGGGGAACCCGACCCCATACTCTCACTCCTGGAGACAGAACTTTTGCCGCGCATTACGGCAGAGACTGCCCTGAGACTTGAGAACGCCAAAGTTCTTGCGGATCAGCAAGCTGCCGAAGCGGCTAAGGTCGCAAGAGAGAGAGAGGCTGCGGAAGCAGCCAGGGCGGCTGCAGCAAGGATTAGGAATCAGGCGAACGTGGACACGCGCCCTAAGGGCAATGTACTAGGGCTATCAGGTCTGTCCTTTTCCCCGGCGTTTGTCCCGTCGCGCGCGACCCAACGCGCACGCCGTTTGGCTGACCGACGTCGAGACTCAGGAGAGTCTGAAGACGAGGATTTATATGGGGATAGCTCTCAATGGGCCACAAGCTTCCGGACCAGTAAGCCTCATCTTACTGGTGGCCCAAGTGAGGAGGTTCATCTCTTACGAGCCCAGAATCGGGAGCTCTCCGACCGTGTTGATCAACTCCAGGAAGTAATGGAACGTATGCTTCAGGAGAACAGGCAATTACAACAAACCCTGATAGCTCAGAGACAGCCCGTTCCGATACCGGGTCAGGGGGTACCCGTACAGCCACCCGCTAATGTGCCTGCTCCACCCTTGCCTCCTGGAGCTCCTGTTGCTCCTCCGCCCGGACCACCCGTGCAACCACCCGCTAATGTGCCTGCTCCACCCTTGCCTCCTGGAGCTCCTGTTGTCCCTCCGCCCGGACCACCCGTGCAACCGGGTCAACCTGCGCCCGGCCCTTGGAAGCAACTCAAATTGAGGACTACGTATGACGGATCTCTCGAGACTTTGCCTTGTTTCTTGCATCAAGTGGACAGTTATATGCGAGAACAAGGACAACTTTTCCCCACGGAAGATAGCCGGGTGCGTTACGTAGCTTCCCTTCTAACAGGTAAAGCGGCTGACTGGATGGTCCTCCAGTTTGACACCCGCTCTCGTGCTATTCGTTCCCTCAACAACTTCATGACTGCCCTGAGAAGAAGGTTTGAGGACCCCTTCCTGGGGGAAAGAGCCAAAACGGAACTCTTACAATTAAAACAAGGCTCTGCTACAGTACGAGAATTTGCCGATGAATTTCAACGACTGGCAAGTAAAATTGTAGGTTGGCCCGAGACCACCCTGATCCATCATTTCAGGGAAGCCTTGCATCCTGACATTCTGAACTGGTCTTACATGCGGGGCGATCCCGATACCCTCGAAGACTGGATCCTATTAGCCGAGGAAGTGGAAAGCCGCCGACGCTTTATTTCTCTCGTCCGTCAAAAGCACAAGGAAAAAGGCACCCAAAAGCCTCAACCCAAGGCACCACTGCTCATCCCACGAAATCCCCCACGTCCACCCCAGGAACGTGAAGCCCGATTTCAGAGGGGTGCCTGTCTTACTTGCGGAGAAATGGGCCACTTTGCAGCCGTTTGCCCGCGCCGCCAGGAATTATTTCGTCCCAGCACGACAACCCGCGCCCGAGGTCGTCCACCACGCAGAGGCACCGCGGCCACCCGCAGCGCAGCTCCGGGAAGACCCACACCCTCTGCACTCCATGCCGGGGACCCAGCCTCCCTGCCTACTACCAACGACCCCGCCGGGTCTCGGATTACAAGTGCCCCATTGGGGGACAACTTTCCCTCTTCGGATGAGGAAAATCCTTGGATTTCTCCAGCCTTAAACCTGGAATCTCCCCTCGACTTGTCAAAAAACGGCTCCGGTCTGTGGTGAATGGAGCGTCTCCACAGACCTCTCAGGATCTTCCTATCAAACCGAATGCTCCTACCAAAATCAAAGAAGTGGACTCCACCGTCTACGTGGATGCAGTTTTACAACAACTTAACGGTGGCCCACAAATCCCCGTCAAAGCACTAATTGACTCCGGTTGCTGTCGCACTCTCATAAGCGAAGCCACTTTTGCTGCACTCAGAGCCGACTCTGAGGCTTTACCCGCCCCCGTCCAATTTGCCCAAATGGACGGAAGCCATTTCCAGGGGGGTCCAGTTGATCACCGCACCATAGGGGTGGCAATGGGAATTGGTTCCCACTGGGAACAAATAGACTTCACTATAGCCCCTATCCGATTTGAAGTGGTCTTGGGAATTAACTGGATTAAAGGACATAGTCCCAGTATTGATTGGGAAACAAACACTATCTCCTTCGCTAGTCCCACCTGCGACCAGCATCGGCAAAACTTTGCTCTGCTATATCCGCCCGTTCCAGCATTAACCTCTACCGCCCCAACACCACCGGCTCTACCCGCTGTATACCGGGACTTTGAAGATGTCTTCGACCTTAAGGAATGTGATGCCTTACCCCCCCACCGGGCCTCAGACTGTGCGATTGAAGTGGTGAAGGACTGCACATTGACCAAGAGTAAGATTTACCCTATGAGCGCTTCCGAGCGCACTGTCCTCCGGGACTTTTTGGACAAAAACCTCGCCAGAGGGTTCATTCGCCCTTCGAATGCCCCAAACTCGGCCCCCGCGTTTTTCGTCCGGAAAAAAGAGGGCGACCTTCGCCTGTGCATTGACTTCAGAAAGCTCAATGCGGTTACCCAGACCAACGCCTATCCTATCCCATTAATATCAGATATTTTGGGACAATTACAGGAAGGCCGTGTGTTCTCTAAATTAGACTTGGTGGAAGCTTACTACCGAGTCCGTATCCGCGAAGGGGATGAGCACCTCACTGCCTTCTCTAGCTGTTTCGGAATGTATGAATTCCTTGTGATGCCGTTCGGATTAAAAGGGGCCCCGGGGGTCTTCATGCAACTCATCAATGAAATCCTACATGATCTTCTATATCGTGGGGTGGTGGTCTACTTAGATGACATTCTCATTTATTCGAAAACTATGGACGAGCATGTGGCTCTGGTCAGGGAAGTTCTGCAACGCCTGCGTAACCATCAACTTTTCGCAAAACTAGCTAAGTGCGAATTTCACCAAAGCAAACTCACGTTTTTGGGATACATCATCTCCCACCAAGGTCTTCGCATGGACCCCGCCAAAGTCCAAGCCGTCCTCGATTGGACTCCCCCCACCAACCGTAAGCAAGTACAGCAATTTCTGGGATTTGCAAACTTCTATCGAGGATTCATCCCTAACTTCGCCCAGGTGGCTCTACCCATTACGGACCTACTGAAAACTAAGGGAAAAGTAAGCTCGGCTGCCTTGCCCTCCGCAAAAATCCTATGGACTGAGCAATGCCAAGCCGCCTTTCTGGCCCTCAAACGCCTCTTCACTTCGGAGCCGGTGCTACAGCACCCAGACCCAAATCAAATGTTCATTGTGCAAGTCGATGCTTCCGATGTAGCCATGGGAGGGGCTCTCCTCCAGCAAGGACCGGATGGTCTTCTTCACCCTTGCGCTTACTTTTCAAAAATATTTGCGCACGCTCAATTAAACTGGCCCATCTGGGAGAAAGAGGCCTCAGCAGTTCATCATGCACTGACTCTATGGCGACAATTCTTGGAAGGGTCTAAAGTCCCCTTTGAGGTTTGGACCGATCACAAAAATCTAGCTGCCCTCACGGGGTCCCATAAGCTATCAGCGAAACAACAACGGTGGGCGGAGTTCTTTGCTCAGTTCCGTTTCACCCTGAAGCACGTCCCTGGGAAGCAGAACGTTCTCGCGGATGCCCTCTCCCGTTTACCACAATATCCGGTAAAACTCGAGAGACCCACCAACTCTCTGTTCACCCCTATGCAACGTGGGGCCCTACCTATGCTGGCTGTGCAAACTCGATCCCAGCATCAGCACACCTTACCCAACTTACAAGCTCCGCCAGCCCAACCGGCTGCCCAGCCGCCACCGCAACAAACCGGAGTTCCCGCCCTTCCTACCCCTCCGACCGCCCAGCCGCCTGCAGTCTGCGCGCCGCCGCACGTAAGCACTAGCCCCATAACTGTTTCTAAGAGCTCCACGGCCGACGGGGGGCCCCCCTCCAAAATTCCCATCTCCGAGTCCTTTTTAACTGTCCTTCGGGACCAGTGCCTTTTAGAACGTTCCGCTCATACCCTACCTCCTGGTGTTTTGGAACAAGGAGGATCCTGGTACAAGGACTCGAAATTGTATGTCCCCAAGGCTCTCCGGAAGGACGTTTTACATTTAGCCCATGGAGCCAAAACAGCTGGGCACTTCGGGTTTCTGAAAACCCTTCACTTATTGCGCAGACAGTTCTGGTGGGGGGGAATGCGTTCCGACATTGACTCCTTCATCCGCAGCTGTCCCGTTTGTGCCGCTGCGAAACGATCGCAGGGCAAACCCCCGGGACTGCTACAACCTCTTGAAACGCCCAGCAAACCTTGGGAAGTGATTGCTATGGACTTCATGACTGATCTCCCTCTCAGTGGGGGTAAAACTGTGTTGTGGGTTGTTACTGATTTGTTTTCTAAGCAAATACATTTGATTCCATGCGCAGGGATCCCCTCTGCTCAGAAACTGGCCCGCCTCTTCGTGACGCATATCTTTCGTTTACATTCGTTTCCGCGTAAGATAATTTGTGACCGCGGAAGTGGTTTCGTTTCTAAGTTTTGGAAAGCTTTCCTCAAGTTGGTGGGAGTGGAACAAGGGTTGTCTAGTGCATACCATCCTCAAACTGATGGTCAAACTGAACGTGTCAATGCTGTACTTGAATGTTATTTACGCTGTTATGTAAACTACCACCAGGATAACTGGGTGGAACTGTTACCTTTAGCAGAATATGCCTACAATAATGCCATGCATCAATCCACAGGTTTTAGCCCATTTTTTGCTGTGTATGGGCAAGATTTCAGTCCCATCGCTCCTGCAGATGATGTGGAGGGGGAGGGGAACCCCGACATTGCCTCCTGGGCACACGCCCTCCGTACCACTTGGCCCTGGCTCGTTAGCAACCTCGACCGGGCCAAACGTAAATACAAAGCGCAAGCTGACAAACATCGCTCCCCCGGGGGTGATCTGCAAGTGGGTGCTTTGGTTTACCTTTCCACCAAAAATCTCCGTTCCACCCAACCGTGCCATAAGCTCAGTGCTAAATTCATTGGCCCTTTCCCCATCACCCGGGTCATAAACCCTGTCACGGTGGAACTGGCTCTCCCCAAATCCTTGAGGCGTGTGCATCCTGTCTTCCACATTAGCCTCCTCAAACCCCATGTTGCTTCTCCACAGTGGCATCCGGACCCACCTCCTGCGCAACCCATCATGGTGGGGGGGGGGAGGAACACTTCGAAGTCTCCAAGATCCTTGACTCCCGTGTTCACCATGGCAACCTGCAATATTTAGTCCGTTGGAAACATTTCCCCCCTGCCTATGACGAATGGGTGCGCGCACGGGATGTCTCCGCCCCCGACCTCGTCGACGCCTTTCACATTGCTTACCCGGATAGGCCAGCCCCCTTGCGAACTGGGAGGGGGCCTTAAGGGGAGCAGAATGTCAGGCTGATATCTCGGTTTCGTTATTGCCTCTGTCTCTGCGCTGTATTGTCTGCCCCCCAAGGTCGCATACCTAGGCCTGGGAACGCAGCTCCTGGGAAACTGTATTCAGCCTATGCGTGTAATCTCCCGCCTTTCCTGCCTTATAATATCTCCCAGCTAGTGAGTCTCTCATAGCTGTCATTTTATTCGTTTGCACTGTATGCCTATTTGACCAGTAAAAGCCATCTGTTTGGACTCTATATGACTTTGTGGTGATTTCTGGTTCTGTGGGCCAAGGGCTGACAGGTCCCTCCCCAAGCTGTCCTGGCTTGAGGTCCCTCCCCAAGCTTCCTCAGTGACTGCCCCTGTCCAGGTCAGCAGCAGGACAGCAAGAAGGGTGGCTGACAGCTTCATGGTGATTCCTGTGGGGAACGTCTATCTGGTTTGGCCAAAAGGAAGTGCTGCTCTGCAAGTCTAGTCTGCCTCAGATGGGTGGTAGATGTCTCCAGATCACTGGATGCCACTCCAATGCCCTTCCCAAACAAGGAAGGAAGGAGCTGGATTCCCGAAGGGCCGTCCAAGGGGGCATCTCCTAAGGAACAACTTGTGCCATGGTTTTTTTAAGGCTCACTAACATTCTGATGATGGGCACAAGGTTTTCTGTCATGGTTGGTGGCCCTTTCAGCATCACCCATGCCAATGTTTGCCATGGACGTGATCTGTTCCAGGTCATGCTCATTGACAAAGGCTTCCTCAATCTTCGTTCGTACTTTGTGTGAGGTTCATACATGTCACACACCGCTGTGACCTCAATGTCTCCTTCACTTTGGGTTAGGGGGGTTATCTTCCATGTGGTACCAAGGGAATCCCCTGGAATTTCAGTTCATCTCCAGTCTACAACAGATCAGTTCCCCTGGAGAAAATGGATGCTTTGGAGGGGGGGCTCTATGGCTCTGTACCACATTGAGGTCCCCGTCCTCCCAATGGTCCACTCCAAAAACTCCAGGAGTTTCCCAACCTGGAGTGGGCAAGCCTACCCCCCATTCCCCGCTGGTGGCCAGGAGGGACCTGGCAACCATAAAAGGACCCTTGGTCCAGCTCAGCACAAGGAAGGCTCATATATTCAGGACATCCAAGTTCACCTTGGCCAACATGTGGAGCCAAATGAATCCAGAAGATTAACACAACCTGAGCTCTTTCATGTGTCCTATATCAATGCCATTGTTCTGCAGGAACCAGAACGTTCCTCTTCATTGAAAGGAGGAAATAACCAATTGTCCCCCCAAACTGCTGTTGGTCTCATTCCAGACATACAGTGTGTTACCTGGGAGGGCTCCGAATGGGCTTTACAGAGAGGGCTGCAGGGGCAATTGGTGAAAACAACTGGCCTGGTGGCTAGGGCCTGTGCATGAGCCGTCCCCCCTCAGCCCTACCTGCAATATAGGACAATGAGGCTTACCTACCTTACAAGGTCGTTGCAGGCCACGCAACCAGTTACCATATGCAATGACTTTGAGCGGGAGGAGCGGTGACTCAGTGGTAGAGCATCAGCTTGGCATGCAGAAGGTCACAGGTTCAAAGCCCAGCTTCTCTAGTTAAAAAGGACCAGGCGGTACGTGATGGGAAAGACCTTTCTCTGCCTGAGACCCTGGAGAGCTGCTGCCAGCCTGAGCAGCCCTGACTGACCTTGATGGACCCAGGGTCTGATTCAGTAGAAGGCAGCTTCATGTATGACATTGGCGGGTGGTATGCAATGCATTGGATATACCATAACGACAATACTATTGAAGACTGGATGGCAACATATATCAAGTGCAAAGAGACACTGATCAGAATGCCCACCCACACAAATGAAGCTCCCAGAAAGCCCCAGCACTGGCATCTTTCGACCTTCCTTTTACTCACCAGCCTGTTCTGGCTTGAGGTCCCTCCCCAAGCTGTCCTGGCTTGAGGTCCCTCCCCAAGCTTCCTCAGTGACTGCCCCTGTCCAGGTCAGCAGCAGGACAGCAAGAAGGTTGGCTGACAGCTTCATGGTGATTCCTGTGGGGAACGTCAATCTGGTTTGGCCAAAAGGAAGTGCTGCTCTGCAAGTCTAGTCTGCCTCAGATGGATGGGAGATGTCTCCAGATCACTGGATGCCACTCCAATGCACTTCCCAAACAAGGAAGGAAGGAAGGAAGGAAGGAAGGAAGGAAGGAAGGAAGGAAGGAAGGAAGGAAGGAAGGAAGGAAGGAAGGAAGGAAGGAAGGAAGGAAGGAAGGAAGGAAGGAAAGAGCTGGATTCCCAATGGGCCATCCATGGGGGCATCTCCTAAGGAGCAACTTGTGCCATGGTTTTTTTAAGGCTCATTAACATTCTGATGGGCGCAAGGTTTTCTGACATGGTTGGTGGCCCTTTCTGCATCACCCATGCCAATGTTCGTCATGGACCTGCTCTGTTCCAGGTCATGCTCATTGAGAAAGGCTTCCTCAATCTTCGTTCGTACTTTGTGTGAGGTTCATACATGTCACGCACCGCTGTGACCTCAAAGTCTCCTTCACTTTGGGTTAGGGATGTCATCTTCCATGTGGTACCAGGGAATCCCCTGGAACTACAGTTCATCTCCAGTCTACACCGATCAGTTCCCCTGGAGAAAATGGATGCTTTGGAGGGGGGACTCTATGGCACTGTACCACACTGAGGTCCCCGTCCTCCCAAGGGTCCACTCCCAAAACTCCAGGAGTTTCCCAACCTGGAGTGGGCAAGCCTACCCCCCGTTCCCCGCTGGTGGCCAGGAGGGACCTGACAACTGTAAAAGGACCCTTGGTCCAGCTCAGCACAAGGCAGGCTCATACATTCAGGACATCCAAGTTCACCTTGGCCAACATTTGGAGCCAAGTGTATCCAGAAGATCAACACAACCTGAGCTCTTTCATGTGTCCTATATCGATGCCATTGTTCTGCAGGAACCAGAACGTTCCTCTTCATTGAAAGGAGGAAATAACCAATTGTTCCCCCAAACTGCTTTTGGTCTCATTCCAGACGTACAGTGTGTTACCTGGGAGGGCTCTGAACGGGCTTTATAGAGAGGGCTGCAGGGGCCACCCAAAGCACAGCAGACTTGAGGAGCAGATCTGCCACTCCACTCTCCTTAACCAAGCTCAAGGAGGACACCCCCATTCTGATCCATCATGAGGCTGACGGCCGTCTTGCTCATCGCAATGCTGGTGATTGCGACCCTGGCAGATGAGGAGCCAACGGTAACTGGCTCTTCACGAGTCTCCATTCTTTATGCAGCCTTTATGGGGGCCTCAGATTTCCTGCAAGGAACACTGAACTCCTCCGGGTGGTGGCTGGAGATCTTCCACTATTACAACTGATGTCCAGGTGACAGAGATCAGTTCACCTGGAGAAAATGGCCACTTTGGCAATTGGTCTCTATGGTATAGAATTGGACTCTCTAAACCCCACCCTTCTCAGGCTCCACCCCCAAAATCTCCAGGTATTTCCCAACCTGGACCTGGCAACCCTATGAATTGTGGAAAGGGGGTGGGGGGGTCTTTAGTGTTTCACTGTGTCAGGGTTTTTTGTTTTTTTTAAGGAAGGGTGTCATGTTTTTTTCCCATTACCATGTTATTTCTTTCTGAAAAACAGGTAGAGATGTGAAGGCCTGGGGGGAAAACCAGACAAATTCGGGGGCGGTGAAACCCCTGTGGTTCCCCACTGTTTCCCCCCCCAATGTCTTTTCCCCCCAGTTTTTCCAATGGAAAAATTAGACATTTGGGAAAATATTAGAGGGGGGGGGGAATCCTATTAACTACTTTCTCTTTTAGAACGAGTGAAATGCTTTTAAAGACAAGTTGGGCGTGCTGTAGACACATGCACCTCTTAAATCCAAGATGCATTTCTGCACCTAAAAGGATACCTAAACTTCCCGCAGGGCGCATGCAGGGCTTCCGTTGCTTCTCAACAGTGGCATATGCCTTCTGTTGTCCTTTTGACCTGATGTGGTTGACCTTTTCACCTCTCCCTCAAACTAGGGTTGCCAACTCTGGCTTGGGACACACCAGGAGATTTGGGGTTAGAGCCTGAGGAACGCGGGATTTGGGGTGGGGATGGACCTCAGCAGGGCATAATGCCATAGTTTCCACCTCCCAAACTGTCCTTTTCTCTGAGGGAAGCGACCTCTGCAGTCTGGAGATCTGTAGTCTCATCTTGAACACATGAACACCTGAGGCTGCCTTATACTGAATCAGACCCTTAGCCCATCCAAGTCAGTATTGTCTACTCAGACTGGCAGTGGCTCTCCAGGGTCTCAGACTGAGGTCTTTCACATCACCTACTTGCCTGGTCTCTTTAACTGGAGATGCAGGGGATTGAACCTGGGACCTTCTGTATGCCAAGCAGATGCTCTACCACACTGAGCCACAGTGGTCATCTGCAGGCCAGTTGTAGATCCTGGAGACCTCCAGGTGCCACCGGGGCGTTGGCAATCCTCCCTTAAACAAAAATGATACATTTTCCCACAGACTGGGTAAAAAGTAGTTTATTGCCCTACTTTGTAGGAAGGAGAAAAAAAGATCAGAAGGATGGGGACAGAAATTGCACCCAAGCCTCAGAGGAAAACTGAAAGTTTCATTGAGATCCGAGCTCTCCCTAACCAGATAGCAAAAATTAAGGGATATGTGCTAAGACAGCTAAAGGGACATCAATCCGTGGTAAAAATGATGGTTTTGCCTAAAATGCTTTTTTTGTTTCAAAATTTACCAATTATAAAAGGGGTTAAAATGTTTAAAATTTGGAGAAGAGACATTTTAAATTTTTCATGGGGAAAGGAAAAGCATTGGATTGCATATAACAACTTAATTGAATCAAAAGAAACAGGAGGGTTAGGGTTACCGGATTTAAGACTGTATTATGAAGCAGCCTGTTTTACTTGGTTAAAGACTTGGATATTATTAGAAAATATCAAACTTTTAGAATTAGAAGGCTTTAATCTACGTTTTGGATGGCATGCATATTTATGGTATGAAAAGGAAAAGGTAAACAAAGATTTTAATATTCATATTATTGGAAAAGGATTATTCCAAGTCTGGAAAAAATATAAAAGGATTTTGGAATTTAGGACTCCAGGATGGATTAATTCAATTGAAGCATTTATGAAAAGAGGAACCCATCTAAATTTAGACATGGAAAGATATAGTGAAATTATAAAATTTAATGATGGAGGATGGGAGTTAAAAAGTAAGGAAAAACTTAATATTAAAGATTGGTTTATGTATTATAAATTAAAAGATATATTCAATAAAGATAATCAATTGGGTTTTAATAAATCTAAATCCAACTTGGAAAAAACATTAATGAAAGGAAATAAAGGTTTGATTGGTAGAATATATAAATTATTAAGTGAAATTAATTTAGAACAGGAAAGAATTAAACCAGTAATGGTGAAATGGATGAGGGAATTAGGATATAATATAGATTTAGATATTTGGGAAAATTTATGGAAAAGAGAGTTTAAATTTACAATTATGAATGAAATTAGGGAAAATTTATATAAAATGTTTTACAGATGGTATATAACACCGGTGATGATAGCTAAAATGAAGAAAGGGGAGACGGATTTATGTTGGAAATGTGGAAAGGAAAGAGGTACCTTTATGCATGCATGGTGGACTTGTAAATTTTTTAAAAATTTTTGGAAAAAAGTTGTTAGGGAAACTAACAACTTGATTAACACTACCGTGAAAAGAAAACCGGCATTTTGTTTAATGGGAATCCCACAAGGAAATTTGAATAATAATGATAGAATTATATGTCAATATAGTTTTGCTGCTGCAAGTGAATAAACCTTTAATAAATGATTGGAGAGAGAAATTATGGACATATATGAGGATGGCCAAATTAACGGAATTCCTTCATGGAAAGGATATGGAAGAATTTAAAAACATGTGGAAAAAGGCCGCCTCATATTGGGATAAACTGGCAAAAACGGATTTTATTAAATTACTTAGTGAGTTATAGAAATTAGCATTTAAAAAATATTTTTATATTTTATAGTAACAAATAAGTTTGAAACTGTCATAGCACTTCTTCGGAAGTCAGGTGAAGGGTCACAAAGGGTGGTGGGTGGTGGGAAAAGGGGTATCTTAATAGATTTAATAATGATACTTTTAATTGTATTAGTGAATATATATGGATACTCCTGGTTTCTTCTTATTGTTATTTTGGTGATTATATTTTTTTTCTTGTTGTTGTTATTTTTCTTTTCTTTTTTTCTTTCTTTTTCTTTTCTTTTTATGTTATAAAAAATTAATAAAAATTTACAAAAAAAGAAAAGGGACATCAATCTGCAGTTTCCTTTCAAGTATTGGGTATATTTGCAATTTTGCTTCTACAAAACTAAAACAATTGTAACTTTTACATTCCATAAATATTTCAAATATTGAAATTTATATGCTGAGTTAGTTATAAACCATACATTCATGTTGTTAAAGCCGTAACATTAGCTTAGGTTTGATAGGGCAATAAGTATTGAATATATTTCAATTTCCACCAAAAATTCTGTTTCCCTTCCCCCCCCCCCAAAAAAAGAAAAAAAACCCCTTTGTGGCTTTAAAACTGCTGGAAATTTTGCATCTCTAAAAACAACTAATTTGTTTTAGCATGTTGTGCCCTGTTATTCAATCACGCACATTCTTATGTGCTCTCTCCTGCTTCCTACCCACAGGAAGAAAATGCAGAAGATGAAAAAAAAGTAAGCCTTGCTCACAGACTCATTGAGAAGCTCCATAAACTATCGCTCAAAGGCGTGGAAAAACTAAAACAAGCTCTAGACAAAGCTGCTGAGAGGGCGAAAAGCGTTTTCAAAGATCCTGAGACTCCGAATGCGGCAGGACCACAAAAATGAACGCCCCCGTCTTTGTGTTTTGCAAATGCCGTGCAGTGCCCTCTGCTTCTGGATCGGGGCCAAAGAACCCCACGCTTACCACAATCCTATTCCCCGCTACAAAAAAAGAACCCACATAACTAGATACCCATGGAGGGGTATCGATTGTGTGGCGGCTCCATTCACAAATAAAGGAGAATCAAACAGCTTGTCTGTGTTGGTCTGAATGTTCAAAAGCACACAGGAGCTCACAGGGTGTGTTTAGAATCATAGAATCATAGAGTTGGAAGGGACCGCCAGGGTCATCTAGGAAACTCACAACCACCTCCCCCCTCCACACCCCCAGTGACCCCTACTCCATGCCCAGAAGAGGGCCAAGATGTCCTCCCTCTCATCATCTGCCCAAGGTAACAGAATCAGCATTGCTGACAGATGGCCATCTAGCCTCTGCTTAAAAACCTCCAGAGAAGGAGCGCTTACCACCTCCCGAGGAAGCCTGTTGTTCCACTGAGGAACCGCTCTAACTGTTAGAAAATTCTTCCTGGTGTTTATTTACTTGCATTCATCTGATCCCACTTCCTCACTAACTTCAAAATGGAATATATATCTAAAACAAGTAAAATACAACACAAACCTGAAGGAGAATGTCAGGCAGAAGCATTTCCTATTAAGTTACCAAGAAAAGTTTCAAAACCTTAAAGGCCCAAAGGAAATGCAAGACCACCTTAGCAGAATCCCCACGTGGCTTTGACCACCATAGGAGTCTAGCAATTCCACTTGACTTGACTTGTTCTCTTGATAAAAGCACAATTTCCTTGGCTGGAGTCCTTCCAGGTCCCTCCAAAGTTGGGTTGTGAGATACAAGGTGAATCCCAGTCTGACGTCCCTTAGATGCTGGTCTGGAGATCTCTTGTGGGGCTCCAAACTTGGTGGGGGAGTCTATGGGGGGAGAGAAGGGGATCAGAGGAGCAACATGTGATCTATTTGGTCTATTAGTGAGGTGGGCTTGGTGGACTTGGTCAACTGAGAAGTAGCAGGGATGGCAGAGGAGGTAAGAGGAGAGGAAGATGGGGGAATGGGGAAGGTCACCTGACTACTATCTTAGGGGTGGCTGTTGGGGGCTTTCACTAGTATCTCATTAAACAATTAGACAATTCAAATGATTGCTGGAAGAAAGGTGATGTTTGCCCAAACAGCCATCTCTTTACATTCCATCGTGAGGAAGAAGATGACAGCTGGGTGTCCAACGGAGCCTACATATGAAAAGTTCTGGGTTCACACGAACCAGGAGCCAGGTGTTAGCCGTCAGAAAAGCTTTTTGATCCATAAATGAGAGAGTGCTGATATCTTGCAGCCAAATAAGAGTTTTGTGCAAAAGAGAGTTCACAAGATCACAAAATCACAGAAGGTTGAAAGAGACCACAAGGGCCATCCAGTCCAACCCCCTGCCACGCAGGATCCCACAATCAAAGCACTCCCGGCAGATGGCTGTCCAGCCTCTGCTTAAAGACCTCCAAAGACAGGGACTCCACCACCCTCCGAGGCAGCGCATTCCACCGTCGAACCGCCCTCACCATCAGAAAGTTCTTCCTAATGTTTAGGTGGAATCGCTTTTCTCTTAGTTTAAATCCATTACTCCGTGTCCTGGTCTCTGGAGCAACAGAGAACAAGCTGGTTCCCTCATCAACATGACATCCCTTCAAATATTTAAACGTGGCTATCATGTCACCCCTTAACCTTCTCTTATCCAGATTAAACAAACCCAGCTCCCTAAGTCTCTCCTCATAGGGCATTGTTTCCAGACCTTTGACCATTCTGGTCGCCCTCCTCTGGACACGCTCCAGCTTGTCAACATCCTTCTTAAACTGTGGAGCCCCAAACTGGACACAGTATTCCAAGTGAGGTCTGACCAATGCAGTATACAGTGGTAGTATTACTTTCCTTGATCTGGACCCAATACTCCTATTGATGCAGCCCAGAATTGCATTGGCCTTCTTAGCCGCCATATCACACTGTTGACTCATGTTTAGTTTGTGGTCCGCTAAGACTCCCAAATCTCTTTCACATGTACTGTTGTCAAGCCAACTCTCTCCCATCCTGTACCTGTGCCTTATGTTTTTTCTGCCTAGGTGAAGTACCTTACACTTCTCCCTATTGAAATCCATTTTATTGCTCATGGCCCAGCTGTCCAGTCTATCCAGGTCATTCTGAACTCTGACCCTGTCCTCTGGGGTATTAACTACCCCTCCCAACTTGGTGTCATCTGCAAATTTGATTAGCATATCTTCTATTCCACCATCCAAGTCATTTATAAAAATATTAAATACTACAGGTCCCAGGACAGACCCCTGTGAGTTTGTGGCCAAGAGTTCGAGGGACTCTTTTCTCAAGCAGAGGGAGTGCCTCCATATCATTAACCCGAGAGTGGAGACGGCCACGATAGTAATTCAGCCATTTTAAGTCCCAGTGGGGCCAGCGGGATTTCTACCTGATAGGCCAAGAGGCTAACCCTGTTCTCCATGCTTAGAGGTTCTTGCCATTAATGAGCCAAGGAATCTTCACTTTCTGAACACTTCCGATACATGACTAGTGTGCTAAGTTCACATTGGGCCAAGTTACCAATTGGGTCAGTGGGTTTTCTACCTGATAGGCCAAGAGGCCAAACCTGCTCACCATCCTTTCTGAACACTTCCAATACTCTATAAACTGTGTTACTGTTCATAGTGACCACTGTGATGTGATGCTTCTTCGTGGTTGTCTTTTCCCATGGCACAAAGCGTCCGCTGGAAAACATGTGCCTCTTCTCTGAGTCATGCTTCACAGATGTTTCTTTTGAGGAGGAAAGTTGGGGAACTGCGGCTCAGCGATGGAGCGCAAACTTTGGCCGAAAACACATGGCCGTTTTATCTGGCACTTTTCCCACAAATGTTGCGAATCTCGGAGGTCGATGAGCATGCTTGTCTCCCAAGCGCATGATTGCCCCTCCTCCTTCAGCAACACTTCCAGCTTTAAAGATTGTTGCGTTGTGCAGATTTAAATTGAAAATCCAACAGTTTGCCAGTGAGTTTTGGCACCTGGGTCAACTCCATGGCCTGAGACTGTCCAGCCCCTGACCTTGAGCCCTCTCTCACTCCCTCTCCCACCAGGCTTGCCAGGCCCCGTAGCTCCACCGGCGAGAGCTTTGCGGGGCTGCAGCGTGCAATGCACATGTGTGCCTGGCGCAGCATGCACACACACCCCTCGTGACATGCCTACGTCACTTCCGGTTTTATCTGGAAACGAAGCGGACGCTCTAGCGATCTCAGCCGAAACGCTATGGTTTTGGGCTATGGTGCGCAATGCACATGCGTGCCTGGCACAGCATGCGTTCACACCCTGCGCAATGCGCCTATGTCACTTCCGGTTTCCATAGAGTTTTAGCCAAGGTTGCCAGAGCATCCGCGTCGCTTCCGGGTAAACCCGAAAGTGATGCATGTGCAGCGTGCACATGTGTGTGCACGCATTGCCCGCCAGCCCTCAGCTGGTCGGTGGGCAGCCTGGTGGATTTTACCCGCCACCACCGGGCACTTGGCAACCCTATCTCCTGCACCTCCATTCACTGCCAGCTTCCCCTTGCCTCCACCCTATGATGGTGGGGTGGAGGATCGCACTGCAGCAGCATCTCCTCTCTCTGGCCGCCCCAGCCTCCACTTGCTGCCGGCCTCCCCTCGCCTCCACCCTGGGATGGCAGGGTGGAGGGGGCAGCGGCAAGACAAGGTCAAAGGGGCAGAGACAGGTGGCGGCAGCAGACCAGATGCCACCACTGCAGGCCGCTCGCCTGTCGCCTCTTCCAGCCCTCCTGAAGGGGCAAGGCAAAGGGGCCAACCGAGACGGTGGCAGCCGACCCCTCTCATGCATCCATTGTTGGGGTTTCACTTGTGAAAAGTGTGTGACGTGAGAGGGACAAGCCAGCGTGGTGTAGTGGTTCGATTAATTATTATTATGGCATTAGCCAGAAAAGATACAAACCTTGTCAATAAAACCGATTACATGATAAAATAATCTCTTTGTACAAAATACAAATAAAATTATATCAATTAAAATTCACCTTATTAACACTAATACCCTTTTCCTTTTTAATTTTTTTTTATTTTTTATTTCAAAAAGTGATAATTAATAACAAAAAAAGTATAGGATACAATATAATATAACAATATAACATCATTTGATATTTTTAACAATTTCTATCCCTATTTGAGTCTAATTCAACTCTGTATCATCTGTACTATTTAATCCTTTATAATAACCTGTAAATTAGCTATATAAAAGTTATTTACATAACAACTTAGTATACATTATAATATTATATCCAAAGAAAAAAATAAATAAAAGCAAAATAAAATATAGAATATACCCACCACCCCCATCTCCTGTGAATCACCCGCTCCTCCAGTGGTTGACCTCCGGTGAAAGCTCTCATAATTATTCTGTTTTTTACCCTTTTCGTTTATTTATTTTATTTACAATCCTTTCAACATATTTTTAAAGTCAATTTTTGCCATTTCCCCCCAATATACAAACACCTTTTGCCACTGTTCTTTGAATAGTTCTGCATCTTTGCCATTTGTATGCAATCTAATAATTTGTCTTTCCATTCTTTCTTGTGTAATTTTTTGTCTTCCTTCCAGTGTTTAGCTATAGTTACTCTGGCTGCTGCAAAACTATATTGGCAGACTGTATTGTCTTCTTTACTTAAGTTTTTAGGTGACAGTCCTAATAAACAGTACTCTGGATTCCTGTTTATTTTACCTTGTATAAAATTTGCGGTTTCTATTATAATTGCTTTCCAAAATTTCTTAACCTTTACACAGGTCCACCATAAGTGATAAAAAGTTCCTTTTTGTTCTTTGCATCTCCAACATTTATCTGATATTTTTCTATCCATCTTAGCCAGTAGTTCTGGAGTCACATACCATCTGTAGAACATTTTATGCATATTTTCTTTTATACTACTAGCAATTGTGAACTTATGTTCCTTTGACCAAAGTCTTTCCCAGTCATCCATTTCTATATTATGGCCTAGATCTCTTGTCCATGCTATCATAACTGATTTAACCCTTTCTTCTTCCAAATTATATTCTAATATGAGTTTATATAATTTGGAGATTTGGCCTTTATTTTCTGTTTCTAATATCTTTTCTAGTGTAGATTTTTTGTCATCAAAGCCTAATAGTAAATCTTTTTTAAAAGTATTATTTACAGTAATTGCATATATTTTTACCAATCTGTTATTCCCAGTTCTTCCCTACTTTTTAATATCCAGTAATCTCCTTCTTTTTGTATGCATTGCCTGTATATTTTACAATCTCTGTCCATTTTTGGTTTCCTTCTTGTGATTGCCTCCAAGGGATTGAGCCAACGTGGAGTCTTGGATTCAAAACCTGTTTTGTATCTTTTTCACACTTGTAAGAGGTTGGTTCTTATAACATGTTGATTAAAATCTCTATTAATCATTTCCTTTTCATGCCATAAATAAGCATGCCATCCAAATCTCAAGTTAGCCCCCTCAAAGTCCAACAGTCTAAAATTCTGAAGCTTAATCCAGTCCTTTATCCAGCCATAACAGACCATATATTCAGATGTTCCCTTATCCATATTATTTTTTAAATAATCAGTTAATGATTCTTTTACAGCTTTTCTGTTTTCTATTCTCTTTAATTAAGTTTCATTAATTCTCCATGTCCTCCTTTTTGGAGAACCAAACTTTATCTTGGTTGATATTAAATTATGATCTGTTATTACTCTTGGCAACATTTCTGCTTCTTCCATTTCAGTTATTAAATCTTTGGATACCCAAATCATAGCTATTCTTGATTAGGATAGATGTCTATCTGGAAAAAAAGTATATCCTCTACTTTCCAAGTTTTTCACTGTCCTTGTATAAAACATCTCCCAATGTCTAACCATGTTGCAAACTGTCCCTTGCAGTTTTCCTTCCCTTTTATCCTTTTTTTTTTTTTTTTTTTTTTGCATCTCTATCAATCTTGGGATTTGTTACTCCATTAAAATCTCCCAACCATATCATTTTGTTATGCCCAAATTCTGTTATTATCTTTTGTAAATCTATATAAAAATCCTTCTGATTTTTATTTGGGGCATAAATCCCCACTATTAGTATTTCTTGGTTTTGTATTTTTATTTTAATAATTAATATTCTTCCCTTTACGTCCTTATAGATCAACTCTGGTTGTAAATTTTTTGCAATGTAGAAAGCCAACCCATTTGTTTTTTTGTCATTACAAGCAGCAATTAGGTGTCTAAGTTTCTCACATTTTAAAAGATGTTTATCTTTTTCCAGCATATGTGTCTATAATGCACCATGCATGCTACATAATGCACCAAATTTCTCATCCTTTCATGAGGGTGGATATTTACTAGGCAGTGCACCTTGTCTAATAGGAACAGCCTAGCTATAGCAGAAGATTATGCCTGGAGTCAGTAACCCTCAATGGGAACAGTGCGCTCGAAGTTCCACTTAATGGGGCAGAAATGTTTTCATTTGGATTCCTCACCAGGTTGATTCAGAGGCATCGCAGGGGGAAAGAGGCGAAGGTCAGGATGCCCCACATGGTTTTAGGGCCTGTTCTTGGATTTGTAAAGGATTATATTGGAGAAATATGTAGTTTTAGAGCACTTCTCGAGGTTGTGTTTGGGGAGGGGCCGTGGCTCAGGGGTAGAGCAGTTGCTTGGCATGCAGAAGGTCCCAGGTTCAATCCCCGGCATCTCCATTTAAAGGGACCAGGCAAGTAGGTGATGTGAAACACCTCCGCCTGAGACCCTGGAGAGCCTCTGCTGGTCTGAGTAGACAATACTGATTTCAATGGACCAAGGGTCTGATTTAGTATAAGCCAGCTTCATGTGACCCCCTGATGCTTTATAGATTTTGATCCACAAAGGTCCAAACAGTCTGTTCCCCCTCCTGGACAGCTCGATTTCAAAGAAGAAGATGCTGTGCTCATATTTTTTTTTTAATTATTTTTATTATTTTCTACAATTCAACTAAAATAAACATATCTCAACAATATATTCAGTTGTAACTGCTTGTAACAAAAAAAGTTCATTGCTATTACTGAGAATATGTTATCTATAATATTCTATGCTATCTACTATATGTGACTTCCCCGCATCTTCTTCAGTCACTAATTCTACTGGTTAACACTTTTGCATTTCAAATTAATTTCTAATCCTTATTTTCTCTCATACAGACTTGCTTTAAGCTATCTATACTACTTCTATAAGCAATTTCAAGTCCTACCTAGTTATAATATTATCATCATTGTCTCTATATAACATTCTATTATTCTAAATTAAAGGGATTAGATCAATACATAAACAAATTTTCCCATTAAAAATTCATCAAAGTAAATCCACCGTGGCTCCCTTACACCCCAAAAATAAGCATCATTTTAGCCATTATCTTGTTTTGGGAGGGGATCTGCCAGTCCTTCTTTATTTCCCAATCCCCACCCCCCGTTTTTCAATATAGTAGCTGCAATTCTGGCCTCTGAAGATGTAAAAGAAGATCCCGGTGATTGTATCCATTGGCTTCTTGTTAAAATTTCCAGCATCTTCTTGGTAAAATCCTTCATCATGTCTCCCTCCATCGCTGGCTGCCAGGAAGTGTTTTCTTGGGATAATAATGCTCCTCCTGTCAGCAGTGACTCAGACAAGTAAATTGTAGAGGTATTGAGTTCTCTCATGTTGCTCTCTCTCCTTGCCTGCTGGTCACTTGCAGCTACCTCTTTAAAATCTTGGGCCTTCATATTGTGGATCTCCTCAATAATTGTGTCCAGTTTTCCATTAATTGATTTAAATAGGATATTCATCACCTCAGCTAGTTGAAATGCTTGATGTGAGAGCGCTTGTTGTTTTTCAAAGACTAAATCTTGTTGCACTGCAAACATGTCCATTTGTTTGAGTAACATCTCTTCCATCCTCTTGTTTGACATATCTACTTGTATTCTTATATAGAAGCAGGCTTTGTAATTTTCAAGATATCCTCAATTATGCTTCAAAGCAGCACAGATAAAGAAAAGAAAGTAGACAGGAAACTGCAGTATCATAGACCCTGCGTCGTCTCCTCTCGGTGGTTAAGTAGTAGGGACGATTTGATGGTTACACCGGGGAGATTCACTTCAAGTCTTCCAATCTGCCCTGTCTTTTCGATGGTAACAAAGCCCTTCTTGTTATCTTCCGGTCTTAAGAGGCGACGTGGCTGGACATTGAATCAAAGAAGCCGGAAGTGGGGGGGGAAGGTTTTCGTCTCCCTCCCTCCCCTCAAAGCATTTAATTGGTAGTTGTAAAGTCATTCACAAGTCCCTTTTATTGTGTCTACTCACTGATCAAGTTGATAAGGTCTTAGTCAGTTCATTTAATGGCATTTGTTTATTTTAAAAGTCTCGTTACGCTGGGCAGGGAGTCGCCTGTTTTCGTAGGTGTTTTTATTGTCGTTCAGATCTTCTCAATCAAGATAAAGGCAAAAAGTGTCTTTTTACTCACTCTGACTTCCAAAGGTGAGGCTTCTTGTTCTTTTCATAGATTATTTGATGTTAATGTATAGAGGAGGTCAAAGCCTATAATCCAAAGAGTCGTCCGTGGCAATGGTAGCCCCTATGCCGGCGGGGACAACTTCCAACTCTACGGGAGGCTTAAAAAAGCTCTCTCAGAGAATATGGGAGTCCAAACCGCTCTTGAAGGCTGCAGGGGAATTTCCTGTTTCCCGATCCACTATTTAGGACCGAGTTGGAGTGCTTTTTGCACTCCAAATCTAAACGACTCTTGGTGTTTCCTGGGAGCCCCCAGGAAACAATGGCGCTCGGACCAAACGCTCTACAGGAAGTCGATGCTGTGCTCATATTGATGCCAAGTGAATTCCAATAATCAGTCGGTATCGAGGACCCAACAACTGCCACAGTGATACAAGCTTCCAAGGACTTAGCCAAAATGTGAAATGGGGGTTGGGACTCGGGCCTGCCACCCCCTCTCCCCACCTTCCTGCAACAGCACTTGGCAGGGAATGTTTGCGTGGCAGCTGCTGCCACTAGGAAGGACATCGTTTTGACTCCCACGGAAGATAGGAGAGGCATGGCTATAAAAGTCAGAGGGAGTTCAGGACCTCCCAGTCAGAGGCCTTCCTCCCCTCGCTGCAGAAGAAGTCAGGAGCACCAGCCGGGTAAGAGTCTCCTTGTCGTTTTGGGCAGCTGGATTGAAAGAGGCTTATAGTAAAATCTCTGCTTACCGAAAAATGTTTCCTTTCTATCTTACTGAGTGCCCTGACCTGCCTGGTCCCAGCTAGTCAGATCTCATCAGATCTTGGAAGCTAAGTGGGGGTCAGCCCTGCTTAGAACTTGAATGAGAAACTACCAAGGAATTCCAGGGTCACTGCACAGAGGTGGCAAACCACCTCTGACCGCCTCTTGCCTTGCAATCCCTATGGGGTCGCCATAAGTCAGCTGTTTGACGGCACTTTCACATGAACACATGAAGCTGCTTTATACTCAATCAGACCCCTCTTGGTCCATCAAAGTCAGTATTGTCTACTCAGACCGGCAGCGGCTCTCCAGGGTCTCAGGAAGAGGTCTTTCACATCACCTACTTGCCTGGTCCCTTTAACTGGAGATGCCGGGGATTGAACCTGGGACCTTCTGCATGCCAAGCAGATGCTCTACAAACTAAGCCACAGCCCCTCCCCTATCATCATGTCCTCAATCCGGGTGCTACTACAAAACTTGATATTTTGGCTGGGATGTGAGGTGCTGTCAGCCCTAGAAGCACCAGCACGCTGCATGGAGCGCTATCTTTCCTAAGTTGCTTTCTCGGTCTTACTCTCTCCTTCAGCCAACCCAAATTTGATACCAGTTCCAGCCACCATGAAGCTTCAGCTGACCCTCCTGCTGGTGGCCGTACTCATCTGTGATTTAAGAGCTCTGTCCCCAGACCCCAAAGTAAGTGCCAGACAAGAGGACATCATAAATGGGGAGTCGATGCAGCAATGAGGGGAAAGGGATATCCAGCCAGTTCCTGGCAAACCTAGGTCAAAAATCCTCACTGTCTTCAAAATGCTGGCCAAAAAAAGACAAGTCTGTGGGTGCTACAGAACACAGGCAGGATGGTGCTGCTGCAGTCATCTCGTTTGTGGGCTTCCAAGAGGCACCCGATTGGCCGCTGTGTGAACAGACTGCTGGACTTGATGGACCTCGGTCTGATCCAGCGTGGCCTTTCTTATGTTCTTATGTCATTTGGAAAGTTTGCTGAGAATCTGCAGACACTGTACCGCCAGTAGCAGTGGAACTACAAGTCTCAAGTTTCCTTGGTGGGGTGTGTGTGTGCAAATATCAGTTCAATCAGTTTAAAGGTGGAAGGCAGATTTACCTGTTCAGGGTAGCCTAACACATTCATTTCTCTTTTGCAAAGTGTCATGATTTCGGTGACCGGATTCTTTGCCAAAGATCTCTCACTGTGGGAGAAGACATGCTGAGCAGTGGCCTCTCGGGGGCTGAGAGTGACAAGCTCGTCCTGTTCCGGAGGGAAAGTGAAGCAGGTTGGTCCAGCCTTCCCGGTGCCCAGATCAGTTCCACGAGAGGCCTGGGGTGCAAGAATCGTGGGCTGCCTCTTCCAGCTATTCCTCCCTCTCAGTCTCTTATCTCCTTCCATTAATGCAATAGCTGCATGCATCATCACAGTCCTGATGTTTTCCTCTTTGCATTGGCTTTTCACGCTGCACAAGAGGTTGAAATTCAAGAGGTGCAGCTTCCACCAGCATAGAAAGGGCAGGAATGGGAGCTGCCCAATGTCTCACAAAGCCGCTCAAAGGCATGGGAGCCCTCCTAGAACCTCGGGTTTCCTCTATTGTGGGTTTGCTGTAGGATCACCCTCAATGGACTTGGATCCAAAGCAAGATCCTGGTAGAATCCAGAGTGTCGGACAGAAGAAGGTTCTTTAATGGGCATGGACAGTTAGGAGAAGTCACCTCCTGCCTGTTGCTTTGTTCATGTCCAGCATCCTTAAGGCCATTTATGCACGACTGTTTCCTCGTGGTAACCCCACTGACTACTTTGGGGTTTTTCCTTGATTGTGCATGCATTTTCCGAATGTCAGAGGTTGCCTCTCTGACCTTGCAATATTTCCATGCGTTTTGCCTGCATTTTCTGGATCTGGCAACCAGAAAACCCGGGCAAAACACACAGAAACACACGGGGAGAGTGAGGTGACCTCTGAAGGTTGGAAAATGCATGCATAATCCAGACAAACCCCCAAAGTAGTCAGCAGGATGAAGAAACAGCCATGCATAAATGGCGTAAGAGCCAGCGTGGTGTACTGGTTAAGAGCAGTGGTTTGGAGCAGTAGATTCTAATCTGGAGAACCAGGTTTGAGTCCCCACTCCTCCATATGAGCGGCGGACTCTAATCTGGTGAACCAGGTTAGTTTCCCCACTCCTACACATGAAGCCAGCTGGGTGACCTTGGGCTAGTCACAGCTCTCTTAGAGCTCTCTCAGTTCCACGTACCTCACAAGGTGTCTATTGTGGCGAGGGGAAGGGAAGGAGATTGTAAGCCGGTTTGATTCATCCTTAAGTGGTAGAGGAAGTCGGCATAGACAAACCAACTCTTCTTCTTCTTCTTCTTCTTCTGCTTCTTTTGCTTCTTCTGCTTCTTCTGCTTCTTTAACCTCCATGGAAACTCAAGGGTGGCATTTGGACCTTGAATAAACCTCCCTCCTCTAGTAGTAAACTCTCTAGCCCCACGCCTGTACTCCACTGATGAGGCACTCCTACCCCGCAAAAACATGAAGCTGCCTTCTACTGAGTCAGACCTTGTTCTGCCAAAGTCAGTCTTGTCTACCCTGACTGGCAGATGCTCACTGTGGTCTCAGTCACAGAGTGGTCTTCACCACTACCTGAGATGGTTTAATTGGAGATTGAACCTGGGGCATTCTACATACCAAGCAGGGGCTCTACCCCTGAGCCTTCCCTAAATGAGACTGCCTTCTACTGAGTCAGAGCCTCAGTCTGCCAAGGTCAGTTTCACCAACTCTGACCAGCAGCAGTGTATCATGGTCAGGTTCTTGCACATAACCTGTTACTTGGTCCTTTTCCCTGAAGCTGCTGGGGATTGAACCTGAGTCCTTCCATACTCAAAGCAGCCATCCCCTTACACACCATACCCATTTTTCAGAGGAAACTTCTGCTGATAACCCTTGAGAAAGCCTCACTTCTTTTCTGTGGTCTATTGACAGATGAGGATGCAGAGATGGTAGACATCCTGGAATAGTGACCTGCTCCCAAGAATCCAACTAGATGGCTGGCAAAGCTGCAGGGATATTTGAAGACTATTCCACTGTCTAACGCAATTACAAATAAACGGTGTCCTAGAGACCCTATTATTCTGAATGTCTTGATCTGAACCTAGCAAATGGAATGCCCTTGGAACAAGTGCCATGTAGAAGCATGCTCCTGAGCAGGGGCAGAGGTTTTGGGTAGAGGTTTTGGTGCAGAGCCTGAGTAGGGTGGGGTTTGGTGAGGGGAGGGACTTCAAAGCCACAGAGTCCAATGGCCGAAGTAGGTTGTTTCTGGCTGAGTCCAATGGCCCTCTGGGGGTATTCCATTGGCGGCTGTCCTGCAGACATGAAGGTCCCAGACCGTGTAAGGCTTTAAAGGTTAAAACCAGCACCTTGAACCTGATATTCCTATACTCCAGTTGGTCATGGCGGAGCAACAAGACTTTATCCGCAAAAAACGCTTGAGAAAGCCTCACAGCTATTGGCGGAATTCACAGTTAAATTTGGTTGTCCCCCAGGTACAGGGACGTAAGTGACCAAATTGTTCCAAATAATTGTGCTGGGAGTAGGATTGCCAGGTCCCTCTTCGCCACCGGTGGGAGGTTTTTGGGGTGGAGCCTGAGGAGGGCAGGGTTTGGGGAGGGACTTCAATTCAATAGAGTCCAATTGCCAAAGAGGCCATTTTCTCCAGGTGAACTCTATCGGCTGGAGATCAGTTGTAATAGCAGGAGATCTCCAGCTAGTACCTGGAGGTTGGCAACCCTGCTCTCTGGGCCAGGGTGGCCCAGAAGGTGGTGCCGGGGAACTTTGCCTGGTGGCTTTAATGGCCAATCCATAAGAACATAAAAACATCAGAAAAACCTTGCTGGATCAGACCCAGGCCCATCAAGTCCAGCAGTCTGTTCACCCAGTGGCTAACCAGGTGCCTCTAGGAAGCCCACAAACAAGACCACTACAGCAGCATTATCCTGCCTGTGCTCCACAGCACCTCATATTATAGGCATGCTCCTCTGATCCTGGAGAGAATAGGGAGGCATCATAACTAGTATTGACTAATAGCCATGGAGAGCCCTATCCTCCATGAATGTGTCCATTCAACTCTTAAGAAGAAGAAGAGCTGGTTTTTATATGCCGACTTTCTCTACCACTTAAGGCAGAATCAAACCAGCTTACAATCACCTTCCCTTCTCCTCCCCACCACAGACACCCTGTGAGATAGGTGGAGCTGAGAGCATGTGACTAGCCCAAGGTTGCCCACTGGCTTCACGTGGAGGAGTAGGGAAACAAATCCAGTTCACCAGATTAGCCTCTGCCACTCGTGTGGAGGAGTGGGGAATCAAACCTGGTTCTCCACATCAGAGTCCACCACTCCAAACCACCGCTCTTAACTACTACACCACGCTGGCTTAAAGCCTTCCACTCCTGCATGGGCTTAGAAAGCAGGAGGGAATAGGCAACTCCTGTCTTCTGAATCACTTCTTGACCACTTCCCAATTCAAACATTTGTTTTCTGATTCCCTGTCTCTTTCGCTCAACACCGCTCTGACTTTTCAATCCCGTTGTCACTCGCTGATTCCTCCAAATGAATTGCCATCCCTCGCAGAGCCCTCTTTAATGACATCAAATTACACCAGCATGGTGTAGTGGTTAAGAGCGGTGGTTTGGAGCGGTGGACTCTGATCTGGAGAACCGGGTTTGATTCCCCACTCCTCCACATGAGCGTTGGAGGCTAATCTGGTGAACTGGATTTGTTTCCCCACTCCTATACACAAAGCCAGCTGCATAACCTTGGGCAAGTTACAGTTCTATTAAGAGCTCTCAGCCTCACCTACCTCACAGGGTGTCTGTTGTGGGGAGGGGAAGGTGATAGTAAGCCAGTTTGAGTCTCCCTTAAGTGGTAGAGAAAGTCAGCATATAAAAACCAACTCTTCTTCTTCTTTTTCCTCCTCCTCCTCCTCCTCAAATGTTACACCTACTATTGCCATTTCTCCAACTTCCTCATCTTTGTTTCCAATTCTCTGCAGTTATTTTTTCCTAAATATGTTATCCAATTATCATGCACTCCCTAGATCTCCCAAAACCATCCCTTTTCTGTTTCCAGAATCTATCATCTCCTGATCAAATCATGACAAATTAATGTCACTCATGAAAATTAATAAAATCATCAATTCAGGAAACTGTCAGTATTGACTTCCTTGCAGGAAGTATCACATCAACTGTCACATCAATAAAGGAGCTGAACAATGAACCCCTCAACCTTCAGTTCAGTCAATCAGTTCAGCAGCTCAATCAGGTAGGATTGATCCATGATTCACTGGTTAACTCAAACAATTATTTCCTTCTCCAGATCACAAATCAGGTTTAGCCGATCATCTCAACAGATGGCTCGGCCAATATGTGAGGCTTGAAAAAGGCCCTCTGAAAATGACCTCGGTACAACATTGCCCTGTGGTCTCTGGTGGAAAGAAGGATGAATAGACTCCCTTTTGGGGAGAATCACTCTAATTAATCAACGATGTAGTTAGGCACAGATACATCCCTGACTTCAATGGACTTAGAACGTGTAACTCTGCTTGCTAACTGCACAGTAACACTTTCTATCGCACCCAACCTTGTCTGAAAACTATCCTTTGTTTTTTTACCAATCCCATCCTATAGCATTCATTCTAAGCATAAATGTGTTTCAGTTTCCTATATAATATACACTTTGGGATGAGAATCATCCAGGACAGAGTTCAAACTGTTTCTAAAATGGGAGCAATCCTTATACTGTGGTTACCTTGGCACAGCCTGGAGTTCCATTGCTCAGTTGCTTCCCCATAATCCTTGCTGTTTGAATGGTGGTGGTGGAAAGAGCTGCTAAGCTGCAGGCAACGTATGGGGACTCTGTAGGGTTTTCAAGGCAAGAGACGTCCAGAGGTGGCTTGCCATTGCCTGCCTCTGGGTAGTGACCCTTCATGATCTCCCATCCAAGTACTAACCAGGGCTGACCCTGCTTAGCTTCCAAGTCTGACAAGATCAGACTAAGGCTAGCCTGGTCCATCCAGTTCAGGGCAGATGAACAGAGGTGGATTTGCCATTGCCTGACTCTGTGTAGCAACCCTGGACTTCCTTGGTGGTCTCCCTTCCAAATACTAACCAGGGTTGACCCTGCTTAGCTTCCAAGATGTGATGAAATTGGGCTAGCTTGGCCCGTTTGGTCAAGGTCCCGTTTCAAGAGGCTAAAGAAATTTAAAGTACTAAAGACAGGAGAGTTTTCAGCACCATGGAGGGAGTCTCCCATTGGGTTTTCCAAGTAGGAAATATAATCTCAAAGTGATTGCTAGTGCTCCTTTTAGAAGAGGGAATTTTCTTTAAAATAATCCCGGGGTCTGGAGGTGACACCTCTGCACTTACCAACTAAATTGGAGGCCACCCAGTAACATGCCAAGTCTTCTGCCAGACCCAAAGGATCTTGGGGGCATGGCAACAGCAAAGGTGGCCCAACAGAGGGAAGGCCCAGAAAGGGAGGCCAGAGCCAGGGGAGAGCACCCAGTGGTGTGGAGGAAAGTCCACGTGGCCTGAAACCTCAGCCAGCAACAGCCAGCTGGAGTCGATGCTACTGGGGGAGAGGAAGGACAAGGGAGCTCCATATGCTCATGACCTCTCAGTTCACCTTAGTCAGCATAGGAAACCAATTAGATCCCATTGAATGATTTCAACCTGAGCTCTTTCACATGCCACAAATGGATGCCACTGCTCTGCAGAAACCAGAACGTTCTCTTCATCACAAGGGAATTTACTGGTCAGATTGACTGTACCCAATAAATATTATTATTATTATTATTATTATTATTATCGCAAGCAGGAAGTTATAGATCATCCTGTACTAAAACTGAACATGGTCTCATTCCAGACGTACAGTGTGTTACCTGGGAGGGCTCCGAACGGGCTTTATAGAGAGGGCTGCAGGGGCCACCCAAAGCAGAGCCAACCAGAGGAGCAGATCTGCCACTCCGCTTTCCTTAACCAAGCCCAAGGAGGACGCTCCCATTCTGATCCATCATGAGGTTGATGGCCGCCTTCCTCATCACAATGTTGCTGGTTGCGACCGTGGTAGCTGAGGAGGAAAAGGTAACTGGCTCTTTATGAAGCCGTTATGCTGGCTTTGGATTTCCTGCGAGAAGCACATAACATGTAGATTACTGAAGGCTTTCAGCAGAGCAACGTGTGTGTCTTCTCTTCAAGATTTCACTGTGTTCTGGTTTTTAGTTGGGGTACCATCATTTCATTTTCAAAAACAAGTAATTCATGTAGGCTTTCTTTTCCTAATATCCATTCATGTTCATTCTTATCCTCATGGGGTTGAATCCAAAATATGTTTCATTGAGTAAAGGTAAGGTAAAGGTAAAGGTCCCCTGTGCAAGCACCGGGTCATTCTTGACCCACAGGGTGATGTCACATCCCAATGTTTACTAGGGAGACTTTGTTTACGGGGTGGTTTGCCAGTGCCTTCCCCAGTCGTCTACACTTAGCCCCCAGCAAGCTAGGTACTCATTTTACCAACCTCAGAAGGAAGGAAGGGTGAGTCGATCTTGAGCCGGCTACCTGAAACCAACTTCTGTCGGGATCGAACTCAGGTCGTGAGCAGAACTTGGACTGCAGTACTGCAGCTTCCCACTCTGTGCCACAGGGCTCCTTCCATTGAGTAAGGAGCAATAATTCCATTGTAACTTCACTGGGGTGACATGTTCAGGGATTGTACCCCTCACCCAAGGCACCCTCCTTCCTAAATTCCAGGCAGAGAGGGAAAAAAGGGCCCAGTCTTATACCCAGTATTTAGTCTGATGAACTGTCCTGTGCTACCTGAAAGTTTGCTCACTACACGGGATCCTTTTAACTGGGCTTAACAAAGGGTTTTTAAAACTTCTGCTCCATTGTGATGGTATTGCAGCTTAAATGGATATTGATCAATAAGGAAGGGAAAATAGAAACTTTAACAGTCAATTCTATACTACTGCTTCTTGGTCTTTTTTTTTAATGCTTCGTCTTCTGTTGTCTACGCGTTCATGTAAAAAAGCAAGCAACTAAAAAGGAGATGTTTGCAGTTTTAAATACATAAATGCATGTTTGGATCAGGATCATGTCCCTATGGCTGTTCTCCCATCCTCCAAGTCCAAATCAATCAAGAAATATGTTTCCCATTAAAACATTGAAATACCCACCTTTAATTGCAATATTAAAGAGACCAACTCAAGTTTTTTAGAATTCAAAAGACTCATTTCTGACTCCAGCTCCCTCTTTCTCTGGTTGGTTGGGGGAGCGGGGAGAAGACAGAAAGGTCCCGGACCCGCTCTCTTCCTCTACCAACTTGCCAGCCTCCAGGTACTAGCTGGAGATCTCCTGCTATTACAACTAGGGTTGCCAGCTCCGGGTTGGGAAATACCTGGAGGTTTTTGGGGTGGAGCCTAAGGATGGCAGGGCTTAGGGAGGGGAGGGACTTCAATGCCATAGAGTCCAATTGCCAAGGCAGCCATTTTCTCCAGGTGAAGTGATCTCTATCGGCTGGAAATCCGTTGTAATAGTGGGAGACCTCCAGCTACCACCTGGAGGTTGGCAACCCTAATTACAACGGATTTCCAGCTGCTAGAGATCAGTTCACCTGGAGAAAATGCCCCCTTTGGCAACTGGACTCTATGGTATTTAAGCCCCTCCCCAAACCACACCCTCCTCAAGCTCCACCCCTAAAATCTCCAGGGATTTCCCAACCAGGGGCTGGCAACCCTTGCCAAGGTGCCTAGACCAGCTGCACCCCAGATCCCAGGAATCCTAGCCATTGGATCTCTCCTGGACTTCTAAATGAGAATCCTTTTGGACACAAGCACTCTGGAAAACTACATTTCCCACTGCTATTGCAGTGTTGTAGGGACCATGTCTGTGATTGTGTGTGTGTGTGTGTGTGCATGTATGTGCATGTGTGATCCTCACTGGTACTGAGTAACAGCACCTTTTTTGGCGGGGGGGGAGCTTTTCCAAGTCCTGAAGGAGGAATTGGTGGGGATTAGAGCCACCCTGGTGTAGTGATTAAGAGAGGTGGACTCTAACCTGGTGAACTGGGTTGGTTTCCCCACTCCAACACTTGAAGCCAACTGGGTGACCTGGGGTTAGTCACATTTCAGAACTCTCTCAGCCCCACCTACCTTACAAGGTGTCTGTTAGGGGGAGAGGAAGGGAAGGAGGTTGTAAGCCAGCTTGATTCTCCTTAAAAGGTAGAGAAAAGCAGGACATTAAAACCAACTGTCCCCCTCCTCCTCCTCCTCCTCCTCCTCCTCCTCCTTCTCCTTCTTCTCCTTCTCCTTCTCCTCCTTCTCCTCCTTCTCCTTCTCCTTCTCCTCCTCCTTCTTCTCCTTCTCCTTCTCCTTCTCCTTCTCCCTCTCCTCCTCCTCCTCCTCCTCCTCCTTCTTCTCCTTCTCCTTCTCCTGCTCCTCCTCCTCTCCTCCTCTCCTCCTCCTTCTTCTAAAACTAAAAAAGCACTGCTTGGAACCCCAATGGATTGACTCAGAAAGCAAGCTTCCTTGTGTCCTCCTGGTCCTATTTTTTTCCTGACCTACTGCCAGGCAAGTTTGAGAGAAAAGCATGCAAAGGGAGAGGCTGTAAAGTGAAGGGACACCCCCTCTGAACCCCCAAATAGCCCAACATCAAGCCTTTCATAGCATGGGCTCTCTCTCCGGTCAGGTATTTTGAATGCTTTTGCTGCAGTGGGAAAGCCTAACTACTCTTCCACTTCCTATCAACAGAAAGAAAGTGGACCGGGCTTCTTTACAAGCTTAGTAAACAAAGGGAAAGAATGGGCAACCGCCGCAGGAAATATGTTCTCTAAAGGTGCCAGTTATCTGAAGAATGCTCTTTTTGGCAAACCGAAGGAAACTGATTAGAAAATTTTTAAAAAGTCATCCCCGTCATGAATTTTTGTTTCATCCCACTACGTCAGATGAATGGCCATCTAAAGGATGTCCAACATTAGCAGAACCCCACTGAAGGATTGTGATGTTGGTGGAACCGTTCTCAAATAAAGGAGGATCCAACGTCTGACTGTGTCTGTCTTTGAGTCTTCCAGGTGCTAACAGGATGTGTTTATTTACATGATCCTCCTTAACTTTGAAGTGACATTCAGATTTAAAACTGTAAAAAAAAAAAAAAAAACCAATGCTCTAAACAATGCATAAGTAAGGTAAAAGGTAAAGGTCCCCTGTGCAAGCACCGGGTCATTCCTGACCCATGGGGTGACGTCACATCCCGATGTTTCCAAGGCAGACTTTGTTTTACGAGGTGGTTTGCCAGTGCTTTCCCCAGTCATCTTCCCTTTACCCCCAGCAAGTGGGTACCCATTTTACCGACCTCGGAAGGATGAAAGGCTGAGTCAACCTTGAGGTGGCTACCTGAAACCAACTTCCGTTGGGATCAAATTCAGGTCGTGAGCAGAGCTTGGACTGCAGTTCTGCAGCTTACTGCTCCAAACAATACATACATCAACATAAATGACAAAAAACCATGCCATTTTCAAAAGATTTTTTCACTGAGTTAGCAAGCAATGACTTCCACACCAGGATTCAGGAAAGTCTTTTTGTGAAGAATCTGTATTTGCCAGATCACACACACACACACACAGGGTTTGTGGCTATATTATATCAGAAAGCCCTCTCTAAACTTCTTAGATGTTGTGAATGTAGAAAATTAAAACCCTGTACACAGAACCTCCCATCAGGATAATCCTGTTTGGTTGGGAACATCAGCAAACTCTTCTGGTTGGACAACATCTCTGTCAGGCATATATCTGCTGCATCATTCTCACCCACTCCCAAGCATGGGAAGGTCTTACCCTACATGTGGGCCTCTTGTAAAATAGCATTCCACGGCGAGAACTCAGCCCCGTTGTCATACTGATGATGAAGAAGAAGAGTGCATTGAAGTTGTTAGATGGAAGGTTTCAAAATATTCCTAAACATGAACGGAAATGTGAATGTGGCTCTAATTCTTTGGATTCAATCGAGCACATATTGCTAGATTGCTCATTGTACGCGTCCGCTAGGAAGAAATGGTTAAATACTTGGATGCATTCTAAATATTTTCTTCCTAATAAAATAAAATGTCAAATCTTATTGAATGATACAACAGTAGAGATCACTGTGGCAGTGGCCAATTTTTTAATTGATGTGTTAAGAATGAAAAATTTGGGAAACTCTGTGTTATGATTGTATGTCTATTTTAGTTTTTAGCTGATAGTTGTATTTATACTGCTTTTTCCCCCTCTTTGTAACATTGGATATGCCATTAAAGGTTTATTGATTAATTGATTGAGAAGAAGAGTTGGTTTTTATATGCCGACTTTCTCTACCACTTAAGGCAGAATCAAACCAGCTTACAATCACCTTCCCTTCCCCTCCTCACAACAGACACCCTGCGAGGTAGGTGGGGCTGAGAGAATGTGACTTGCCCAAGGCTACCCTGCTGGCTTCGTGTGGAGGAGTGGGGAAACAAACCCAGTTCACCAGATTAGCCTCTGCCGCTCATGTGGAAGAGTGGGGAATCAAACCCGGTTCTCCAGATCAGACGCCACAGCTCCAAACCACCGCTCTTAGCCACTACACTATGCTGGCTCTCCTCCAAACACCAGGATAGTCTAGTAGGAGGTAACCACCCACCATATTATATACCCCACCATGTGAAACCATGTGCATGGTTAGAGAGGGAGTTCTCAGGTCTATGGGGTTGACACTGTGACATGGGGCAGAAGAGAAAGTCAGCCTTCTCCTGGTGTTTCCATTTGCAGACAAACATTATTCAAAAGACCAGGGTCTCCTGGAAAACCGACTTTCAAGCAGGGAACCTCCAGGGATGACTAGTCTTCCTATTGTGGAGCTTCTATTAAGAAATGGTGGTCACGCTTCCTTAAAATGCGGTTTGCCGATTTCCACCCCCAGTGTGAAGCCGCAGAGGAGGACCACTGACCGCTTGCTTGCAGCTCCTGTGGGCTGCTGATGAACGGCAACAAGATGGCCAGCAAAGGTCACGTGAGCTGAGTGGGTGCCCAGACATGCCCAGAAGGAAGCAGAGATGCTTCAGGAGAGAGGGAAGTGGAGAAAGAGTCCCCAAAGTGAAGCGATTCAGAGAAGCCACTGTCCTGAATAGATCATGGGACCTTAAATAGGCTCCAGCTCCTCTACCACTGACCCATCACGGTTCCCTATAAAAGTGCCTTACAAACACTTGAACACATGTAGCTGCCTTATACTGATCAGGCCATCAAGGTCAGTATTGTCTGCTCAGACTGGCAGCCGCTCCCCAGGGTCCCAGGTATGGGTCCTCCACATCACCTACTACCTGGGGATGCCGGGGATTGAACCTGGGACCTTCTGCAGGCCAAGCAAAGGCTCTTCCACTCAGCCACAGCCCCTCCCCTGCATTGCACTTCTCTCCCCTCATGGGTTCTGTTTCCGTTTGCTTAATTCCTCCCATTAAAAAAAAAAAGAATACATTTTCCATCATTATTTCTGTATCAGCTGCTTGTAAGTCAGATTTTTGAAAAGTGCCACGTAGAAGATGCTTAAAACGAGGGAGAGCTGAACTGAGGAAAGCATACAAAAGTTAATAAACAAATGACCATGTCAGCTCCTCCTCATCTCAGGGCAGTATATCTCAGTGCTCTGCACTGTGATTAATGCCATCTACATACATGCTGGTTTACAGCAAGCAAGCACACAAGAAAGAAAGGTCCCTGTCCCAATCTGAGTACAATTGGTTCCAAAATTCTCCTCATACAAATTTCTGCATAGAATTTGGAGTCCCAAATCGTCTGGTCTTGCTTCTACAATGGACAAAATGGAATATGAACCTCCTTCTTCTTTTTTTAATATCTGGAATTTTCTTTGGAGCATTGAGATTGCACTTCCTAGAGGTGATTCATACCCCTTTGCCCCTCCTTGTCTTTTACCAATGGATATATGGGCATTAAAAAAAAGTTTTATAAAATCCATCTTGCTGCAAGTCCTGGGCTTGGGGCTTGGCACATCACTAATTCACAGGAGCGCATATGAATTTCACTAAAATGACACATAAACGTCGTTTATGCTTGGTAATTAGCAGCACGTTCCAGGCTGAAGTGCCCCGCATATTTTTTTGAGTTCTTCACGCTGAACCGTGATTCCAGAAGTCACTGCGAAGCTGGCACATACCTGCTTTGCATTTCTTAAGAGCCTTTTTAATGCAACCTTTTTTATTTGCACCGTCCCCACCTCGAAGCATCCACTCAAGGAAGCATGAAGAATCACAGCCAAGGGTTAGCTATGCAAATGACAATTGCTGTGTAGAATAGCAGGCGAGGGAGGAAATCAGATGCCTTTACTTGGAATTCAACTGGGAATTGAAGCAAGAAAGTCCAGTGTGCAGAAGAGGAAGTTGTACTGGGCAGAGAAAGGCAAGATGGAGATGTGGGACAGTCCCAGAGGACAAGCGACGATTAAATTTCCTGCCCAGTGCATCACTAATGGGGCATGCCCAGGTGCCCATGGGAAAGCTTCTTTCTGCACTTCATTTATCAGGCTTCCATAACTGTACATCGTTACTAGGAAGTACACCCTGTCAGGGACAGATATAGTCATATTAATAGTTATAGTGGGTGACCATACCTGGGTCCAGTAACTTTATTTCTCCCTTGTATGGACCAAGCCTACAATTCTGTTATTCTCACACTTTTTAAACATTGACTCACACTGAACTTTCCCTGCAAGATGTACACATGGTTGTCTCTATCTGTGCACCAGTAATTCTGCATTAAAATTTGCAAGCGTACACAAACAAGAAACGTTGCAGTTGAGGGGTGAAAGATACACAACATGCACCTTTTACTGCAAACAACCTACAACATGAGCAGTGAAAATGAGGTCTTGAAACCGCTGAGAAAAATAGAAATGAATATGATAAGGAAATTAGGAAGATCTTCTGGTCCCTAATTGGGGAGGGCGGAGGGTGAGGCCTTTAGGCAAAGGACCTACTTAAGAGCAGAGTAGCTGAGGTAGAGAGGGAACACGACTTGAGTAAGATTCTGAATCCTCTCTTTAGAACCCTGAATATCGCAGAGCTTTTATGCTTCTTCAGCATAACAACCTGCCTTCCACGTTTTTGGAGGGTTATATAATAAATGCAGTCTTGGGCTGCATCAACAGAAGTCTAGTGTCCAGATCACGCGAAGTGATGGTATCGCTTTACTCTGCTCTGGTTAGACCCCAACTAGAGTACTGTGTTCAGTTTTGGGCACCACAATTTAAGAAAGATGTAGACAAGATGGAACGGGTCCAGAGAAGGGCAACAAAGATGGTGAGGGGTCTGGAGACCAAGTCCTATGAGGAAAGGTTGAAGGAGCTGGGTACATTTACCCTGAAGAGGACAAGACTGAGAGGGGATATGATAACCATCTTCAAGTACTTGAAGGGCTGTCATATTGAGGAGGGTGCCGAGTTGTTTTCTGTTGCTCAAGAAGGTCGGACCAGAACCAATGGGTTGAAATTAAATCAAAAGAGTTCCCATACATCTTCCCTTTACCCCCAGATATGGCACAGCCCATCACACATCTTCCAGCAGCCAAGGAAGACCACAAAGAAAGGCACAACACAGAAGGAGGGCTGAGGAAAAGCATGCCCAGTGCCCCCAATCTGAACATTAGGCCACACGAGATATCTGTTGCTGTTACCCAAATTGCGTGAGTATGATGTACACTCAATAATCCAGCAAAGTGACACAGTATAAACGGGTTCTAACCAATGTTTATGGGAGTCCAATCCGTGGTTCAAAGAGAAAGCAGAGTCAGTGAATTTTAGTTTTAAGGAAGGTTTACTTTAGAAATTATTATGTTCCACAAGCATACAAATAACACATAGACATCAAGCATACAGTGTCTAGGAGTAAAAGGTTGTAAGGAGAGAGAGAGAGACTGTTGCCAATGTGGTAGTTCTCAGATGACGGGCGATGTGTTACCGAATCAGAGGCGGGTTCCGTGCGGCTACAGGAGGAAGGGGGTATGGGGGGAGACTTCCCATGGCTTTCCCAGCGAGACTGGAGAGCTGGGTGGTCTGGCATTGCTACCCAGACCAACAGAGTAACAGCAAGTATGTGAAGGGGAAGACCTAAGCTAAAGAGTGGGCTTTGGAGACCCCAGTTATACTCTTCTGAGGGCGGGGGCTAATTGGATTACCCCGAGTGGTTCCCATAGTGACACAAAAGGTTCTAATGCTCAGTAATGGGCAATTGAGGTGGGTTAAGCTAAAACTATTGGCTTGCGCAATTCGGGGGGACTCGGGAGACGATCGTTAATGTTCTTATCTGGCTGGATACAAAGGTGCGGACAGCTGCGTCTGGACAAGTCCTTTCGCAATGCCGGAGGAGCAATCTTTCAGTGCTAGTATCAGAGGCATTCTGATGAGTTATGCGGATGGGGGGGGGGAAAGGATGCGTGTTACGTGCCGGGTTGTTCCCTGCGTGATGGCTAAGTTCTGGACACTCGAACGGGTTACAGGAAAAATGGAGTCCCTCTGGTTCACGTAGAGGAGGGTTGCCTGCCGGTGGTTCCTTCATGCCTGTGTCGCGCGAAGATGTGAGCTCTGTCCCATGGCGACTGGGGCTTGCTGCACTTCTGGAACGGTGATGGCACGCAGTTCTTTGGGGAGAAGGGACCCATATCGTTACATTGCCCTCGCCTGGATGGCCCAGGTTAGCCAGATCCCATCAGATCTCACAACCAAAAACAGCGTCATTCCCTGTTAGTTTTTGTATACGAAATCACCAAGAAAGTCCAGGGTAGCTCTGCAGAGGCAGGCCATGGCAAATCACCTCAGCCATTCCACTCATTGAACTTGGGCAGGGGCCACGTCTCCGTGGCAGAGCAGAAGGTCCCAGGCTCAACCCCTGGAATCTCCCAGCAGAAAGATCAGGTAAGAGGGCAACCCTATGGTGAGCTGGTCCCAGAGTCCCTCTCCCCCAGTAGCATTGACTCTGAAGATGACCGGATTTCTCCTCTCTTCTGTTTCTACTTCCCAATCCCGGTATCAACTGTGGATCTGGTGTGAGGCTATAGTTGTTGGTTATTTAAAAACATCCCCATTCAGACACAGACAAGGCCAATTTTGGAAGCCAAATGGAAGTTGGTCAAGAAAGCCCTCCAGGAGAGGCAACAAAGAAAATGAAGGAGACCAATCAAAGCAAATTGGACATTGAGGTAGCGGTGCCCACCAGGTCCCCAGCTTGGGCATCGCGTGGTTTTCTCTTGAAGATAGCCCCCCATATTTTGGAAATGTGCCACCTGGTAGGAGAGTGAAGCTCCAAGTACCAGTTACCGGAGGGAGATCTCTGGGACAGCTGAAGGAGGACTTTTAAAGTGGCAACTGAGCCAGGGAGGGATAAAAAAATTTAAAAACACATTTTTCCCAAATGAGAAGAGTGACCTTTTGCTGCCCCCCACCCAAAGAGCTGGTGGCTCCAAACACCGAGGGAGGGGAAAGAGGGGAGCCATTGAGGCTGCTGAGAAGATCATCTGGCTTCAAGCTCATCTCTCATCTTTTGGGACTGGCTATCATCACCATGCTGACAACATACAGTTTGCTGCCTTCTTATCCGAATCTCTTGAGGATGTGGAAGGGCTCCTGAATCATCCAAGTCCATCTTGTCTACTCTGATGGCCAGGCCTTCCCCAACCCCTCTTACCTGCTCTTTCTGCTGGGAGATTCCAGGGATTGAACCCGGGACCTTCTGCTCTGACACGGAGCCTTGACCCCTCCCCAAGTTCAATTAGTGAAATGACTGAGGGGGAAGATGTTGAAACTAAATCCTGACCAGACAGAGGTGATGCTTTTCGGGAAGGCAGAGAGCTTGCAGGACACGGTACCCCCCCACACCCTGTTAGCGGGGCATTTGAAAACTCAGACAAACACAGAGGGCCATGGAATCCACTTTTGTTTATTGATTTATGTCCCTGGCAAATTGCCTTTTGTGGCAGCTGAATTTCTTGGTCATTCGATTATTAAGTTTTCCACCCTCTTTTCCCAAAGACCAAAATCATCTTCTATCAGACTTTTCATCATGTCATCGTGTCACCAATATATCTGTGGGAAGGAAGCAGACAAGAGTTTAGGCTTCCATCTACAGAGGAGGCTTTCAAAATTTCTCCCTGGAAAAACCTCCCCCAAAGACAGACTCCCTTTCCATAATTCATACTTCATGTCCTCCTCCAAGGGTCCCTCACCCCTATAGCATCGACTCCAGGTGGGAGTTGGGGACCAAGGTCTCAGTCCAAGTGCCATCAGGGGACTTGTTTAGGACTGGTTCAAATTGTCCCTCACAGACGAGACACAAAAGGGTGTTGCTGGAGACTGGTTGTCCTCAGTGAGGGACATATTCTGTGGGGTTTTACGGGCAGCAATCCTATCTCTCCCCCCCCCCCCCATGCTTTTTCAGCACCTAGGGAAAGCCTTTTAGGGCAAATCATCCATCCTTTTGAGCCTGGCTGTCATCAACATGCTGACAACATTCTCCACCTTGTTATCCACATCTCCTGGAGATGTGGCTCCTGAACCATCCCAGTGTAATCTGACTTGCCAGGTCTTTCTCAGCCCCTCTTACCTTATAGTCCCCCACAGTATCAGAGTATTATGGTATCGGATACCTATCGCGCAAGTTCTTCTGTGGGAAAGAAGCAGAGTTTAGGCTTCCATCTATAGAGGAGGCTTTCAAACTTTATGCCTGGGGGGGAACTGCAAGACAGACTCCTTTTCCATTATTCATACTTCATGCTCTCCTCCTTATGTGCTTCTTGCAGGAAATCTAGGGCCAGCCCAACGGCTGCGGAAAGTATGGAGCTTTCTGAAGAGCCCCTTCCATCCTGCCAGATAAGCTGCCACAGCAGTAATCAACAACATTGTGAAGACCAAGACGGCCGTCATTCTCATGACGGATCAGGACGGAAGGGTGGCCCTTGGCTTGCTTAAGGAAGGTGGAGCAGGATTGGTGTTTCTCCAGTATACTGTGCTTTGGGTGGCCCCTGCAGGTCTCTCTATAAAGCTCTCCCGAAGCCCTCCCAGGAGACACAGCATATTTCTGGATGGAAGCCAAAAGCATTTGGAGGGAACAAGAGTTGGTTATTTCCTCTTCACAATGAACAGGAATGTTCTGGTTCCTGCACAACAACGGCATCCGTTTGTGATGCATGAAAGAGATCCTGATGCATTGACTTGGCCCCAAATGTTGGCCAAAGTGAATTTGGAGGCCATGAGCATAACAAGCTTCCTCATAGTGAGATGGTCCAAAGGTCCCTCCCCACCCCCACCCCCCAGTAGCATGGACTCCAGCTGGAAGTTGCTGGCCAAGGTCTCAAGTCAAGTGGTCTTTCCAAGCCAGGCTATCTTTTAACCAGACATGGGAGGATTGAACATGGGATTCTGTGCCCTGCCCTGCCCCTGAGGTATGGCTCCCCGGGTTTCCTCCTCCAAGTGTCATCCACCCACCCACCACATCCACATGACTGGTGGCATGTCAGAAGCCCATCATTCTGCACCTGGGCAGGCTGTTCACAAGGTTAGCCAGGACGCATGGAAGCAAAGAGCAGCAGGAACGCCTTGAGTGCCACAGAGGAATGGGAGACAGGGGTCTGCCAGCCCAAGTGATCTCGTATGCAAATACTAACCAGGGATGACCCTGCTTCGGTTGTGATATGTGATGGGATCCAGGTGAGGGCAACTGATATCTAATGGGGCACTTGACACACTTTTCCTCAGCCTTCCTTCTGTGCTGTGCCTTTCTTTGCAGTCTTCCTTGGCTGCTGGTGGAGGCCTGGCAGGCTGTGCCATTTCTGGTTCCTCTGTGCCCTGCTGGGTGTGTGGTCGGGTGAACACCCCCAAGTGTATGAGGTGTGGGTTCTTGGCCAAAGTGAACTGGGAGGTCATGAACATAACAAGCTTCCTCATGGTGAGCTAGGGTTGCCAACCTCCAGGTGGTGGCTGGAGATCTCCCGCTATTACAAATGATCTCCAGGCAATAGAAATCAGTCCCCATGGAGAAAATGGCTGCTTTGGCAATTGGACTCTATGTTTTTTTAGACGACTGTAAATTGGTAACTTACCTGTTTTTACTTGTGCTGGTCATTGACTGTAATACAATTTCTATTCTATTCTATTGGACTCTATGGCATTGAAGTCTCTCTTCTCCCCAGACCCAAACCTTCCTCAGACTCCTCTCCCAAAATCTCCAGGAATTTCCCAACCCAGAGAAGGTACCATGGTCCCTCTCTCCCAGTAATATCAACTTCAGGTGGGAGTTGGGGACCAAGGTCTCAGTCCAAGTGCCATCAGGGGACTTGCTGTGGACTGGTTCAAATCGTTCCTCCCAAACCAGACACAAAAGGGTCTTGCTGGAGACCGGTTGTCCTCAGTGAGGGAAAAATCCTGTGGGGTTTCACAAGATGCAATCCTATCTCTCCCCCCCCCCCATGCTTTTTCAGCACCTATGGAAACTCCTTTTACGGCAAATCATTCCTCCTTTTGAGCCTGGCTGTCACCAACATGCTGACAACACCCAGTTCTCCACTTTGTTATCCAGATCTCCTAGGGATGTGGCTCCTGAACCATCCCAGTGTACTCTGACTGGCCAGGTCTTTCCCAACACCTCTTACCTTATTGTTCTGCCATAAAAGAACTTTCGTCCGACTCGGCATATCCTTGCATGGGCTGTAAGTGCACCATCTTCTCTATGGGTGGAAGCAAACAAGAGTTTAGGCTTCCATCTATAGAGGAGGCTTTCAAAATGTCTGCCTGGAAACATTCCCCCCCAAGACAGACTCTTTTTCCATAATTCATTCTTCATGTCCTCCTCCTTATGTGCTTCTTGCAGGAAATCTAGGGCCAGCCCAACGGCTGCGTCAAGCATGGAGCATTCTGAAGAGCCCCTTCCCTTCCACGTACCCTCCTAGCTGCCCCAGCAGCCATTAGCAGCATTGCGAAGAGCAAGATGGCCGTCAGCCTCATGATGGATCAGAATGGGACGGTCACCCTTGGCCTTGCTTAAGGAAAGCAGAGCAGGCTTGATGCTCCTCCGATCTGCCCCGGTTTGGATGGCTCCTGCCCCCGTCTTTATAGCCACCCTGGAGCCCTCCCAGGAAACACAGCGTGTTTATGGAATAAGGCCAAAAGCAGTTTGAGGGGGCAATTGGTGATTTCCTCCTCCGTTCTGGTTCCTGACCAACAACGGCATCCGTTTGTGACACATGAAAGAGATCAGGATGCATTCACTTGGCTCCAAATGTTGGCCAACGTGAACTTGGAGGTCATGAGCGTAGCGGGCTTCCTCATGGTGAGTCCAGTACACTCAGGGGCATTCACCCACCCACACACCCAGCTGGGCACAGAGGAACCAGACATGGCACAGCTTGCCAGGCATCCGCCAGCAGCCAAGGAACACTGCAAAGGAAGGCACAGCTCAAAAGGAGGGCCGAGGAAAAGTCCGCCCAGTGCTTCCAATCTGAAAATTAGGCCTCACTAGATATCAGTTGCCCTCTCCTGGATGGCCCAGGCTAGCCGGATCCCATCAGATCTCACAACTGAAGCAGGGTCAGCCCTGGTTATTATTTGGAGGGGAGTTCACCAAGGAAGTCCAGGGTAGCTAAGCAGAGGCAGGCAATGGCAAACCACCTCTGTTCATTTCATGCCTCGAAAACCCAATGGGGTTGCCATAAGTCAGCTGCAACTTGGCAGCGCTCTCCATCATCAGATACCAGAGGCTCTTCAAGGAGTTCCAGGCACAGCTGAGGCACAGGCACCGGGGACTGATCACAACGTTCCTAGACCAGATCACAAAGTTCTCAAAGAGACGGGACATGGTGGTCATGGGAGATTTTAATTACCCGGATATCTGTTGGAAGTCCAATGCTGCTAAAAATGCAAGATCCAATAAATTCCTGACTTATCTTGCTGACAACTTCCTATTCCAGAAAGTGCCAGGGAAACAAGGGGATCTGCTATCTTAGACTTGATTCTCACCAACAGGGAAGAACTGGTTTATGAGGTTAAAGTAGTAGGCACCCTGGGTAGTAGTGACCACGTACTCTTGGAATTTACAATCTTGGGGAAAGGAAAACCTGTACGTAGTCAGACATATAGGTTGGACTTTCAAAGAGCAAATTTTAACAAACTTAAACTTATGCTAGGTAGAATCCCATGGTCAGAAATACTTAAGGAGAAGGGAGTTCAAGAAGGGTGGGCGTTTCTTTAAAATAAAATACTGAAGGCGCAATCCCAAACCATTCCTATGAGAAGGAAAAATGGGAGGAACCTAAAGAGGCCAGGGTGGCTCCATAAACAGCGCTCTCCACCAACAGATACCAGAGGCTCTTCAAAGAGTTCCAGGCACAGCTGAGGCACAGCCACCAGATACTGCCCACCCCACCCCGCACATCCATCGCTTGGGCAGGCAGACACCTGATGCCCACTTTTCTGCAGCACTCAAGGGGTTCTTGCTGCGCTCTGCGTCCTGGCTAACCCTGTGCTCTGCATGTTCAGCCTGCCCAGGTGCAGAATGTTGGGCAGACTGGTGGGCCTATGAGATGCCAGCAGTGATGTGTGGTGGGTGGGTGGGTGACACCTGAAGGAGGAAAGTTGGGGAGCCATACTTCATGGGCATACTTCACACTTGGCATGCACAGAGTCCCATATTAAATCCTCACATGTTCTGGTTAAAAGGTCGCCTGGCTTGGAAAGACCACCTGGCCTGAGACCTTAGCCAGCAACTACCTGATGGAGTCCATGCTACTGGGGTGTGGGGAGGGACCTTTGGACCAACTCACCATGAAGGAAGCTTGTTATGCTCATGACCTCCACGTTCACGTTGGCCAACATTTGGAGCCAAGTGACTGCGTCATGATCTCTTTCATGCTTCACAAACGGATGCCGTTGTTGTGCAGGAACCAGAACGTTCCTCTTCATTGCAAGGAGGAAATCACCACTTGTCCCCCAAATGTCTTCTGATCTTATTCTATAAACATGCTCTGTTTCCCAGGAGGGCTTCGGGAGGGCTGTATAGAGAGGGCTGCAGGGGCCACCCAAAGCAGGGCAGACCGGAGGAGCAAAAATCCTGCTCCGCTTTCCATAATCAAGAGCGACCCTCCCATTCTGATCCATCATGAGGTTGACGGCCGTCTTGCTCCTCGCAATGCTGCTGATTGCATCTGTGGCAGCTTATCGGGAAGGTGTAAGGCAGGGGTGGGGAACCTTTTTTCTGCCAAGGGCCATTTGGATATTTATAACATCATTCGCGGGCCATAAAAATTATCAACTTAAAAATTAGCCTGCTATATTTGGTCAAACATTTAGCCAAGAGGCCCGACTGCAGATGGCTCCAAGTGTCTCCCATGTAGTTTCTCCATGGCCCTGGTGGGAAAGGGTTAACACAGTTTCTTGGGTGGTCCTAGCAGCTCCATAGCTAACAATTCTTCTGCAAGGGGGGGGGGAAGTGTTCCTTTTCTCGGCAAAACAATCTCACATCTGCCTTGAATAGAGGCTATTCCTGTCAGCGGGAGGGGGTGGATCATCAGGCTTAGATCCTTCTGAGCTAGAGATCTTCCAGGACCCACGAAGGGCCAGACCAAATGATTTCGCGGGCCTTATACGGCCCCCGGGCCTGATGTTTTCCACCCCTGGTGTAAGGGAAAGGGCACTTCAAAATGCTCCATGCTTTCCGCAGCCGTTGGGCTGGCCCTAGATTTCCTGCAAGAAGCACATAAGGAGGAGGCCATGAAATATGAATTATGGAAAAGGGGGTCTGTCTTTGTTG
Source organism: Euleptes europaea (assembly GCF_029931775.1). Taxonomy (NCBI): domain Eukaryota; kingdom Metazoa; phylum Chordata; class Lepidosauria; order Squamata; family Sphaerodactylidae; genus Euleptes; species Euleptes europaea. Next base: position 2,811,222 of record NC_079330.1, read on the forward strand.
GGGGGGGGTCTTTCCAGGGAGAAATTTTGAAAGTCTCTGCTGTAAACGGAAGCTTAAACTCTTGTTTGCTTCCTACCGACAGGACTTTCAGATAAGAGATGACTTCCCAGAAAAACCTTGGAAATACTTAATCAGAAACTGACAAAGAGGTTTCGCTGCCACAAAAGCCAATTTGCCAGAAGTATAAATGAACAAGGAGGATTCCATGGTCCTCTGTATTTGTCTGAGTTTTCAAATGCCCTCAGGGGCCAATAAGGTTGGGGGTACTGTGTCCTTCAACCTCTCTGCCTTCCCGAAAAGCATCACCTCTGTCTGGCAAGGATTTAGTTTCAATGTCTTCTGTCTCAGCCATTTTGCTCATTGAACTTGGGGAGGGGCTGTGGCTCCGTGGTAGAGCAGAAGGTCCTGGGTTCAATCCCTGGCATCTCCCGACAGAAAGATCAGGTAAGAGGGGTTGGGAAAGACCTGGCCAGTCAGAGTTGACGAGACTGATTCAGGAGTCCTTCCACCTCCCCAAGAGATTCGGATAAGAAGGCAGCGAACTGTGTGTTGTCAGCATGTTCATGACAGCCAGTCCCAAAAAGATGAGAGATCAGCTGGAAGCCAGCTTCTATTCTCAGCCCTCACAGTGGCTCCCCCCCTTTCCCCTCCCCTGGTGTCTGGAGCCACCAGCTCTTTGCGGGGGGGGGGGGGAGCGAAAGGTCACTCCTGTCAATTGAGCAAAAATGTGGATTTTTAAAAATATAACCCCCCCCACCTCACTTGCCACATTCAGTCTCCTTCAGCCTTCCCAGAGATCGCCTCCTGTAACTGGTACTTGGAGTTTCACTCTCCCACCAGTTGGCACATTTCCAATATATTGGGGGGGGCATCTTCAAGAGAAAGCCATGTGTTGCCCAAGCTGGGGACCTGGTGAGCACCCCTACCTCAATGCCCAATTTGCTTTGCTCAGTCTCCTTCATTTCTTTTGTTGCTTCTCCTGGAAGGTTTTCTTGACCATCTTCCATTTGGCTTTCAAAATTGGCCTTCTCTGTTTCTGAAGGGGGATGTTTTTAGATAACCGAAAACTACAGACTCACTCTAGATCCACCCGTGTGTGAAACCTCTAAGAGAAAGAGACTGTTAACACAGGGGCTCACATTTGGCAGAAGAGTCTTCAGGAGCACTGGCCTTTTGCCAGGAAAGGGTGAGGCAGAGCCCAGGGTAATGATAAGAGAAGACGCAACTATACAGAAATAGATCTTTTCCCAGTCCACCCTCCAATAACTCACTGGAAATGAGGATGCTTGTGACAAACAGCTTCTGTCAGCTCAGAGCCTTTGCTGATCTGCAGGACAACAGAAGGCAGAGGCCAGCCAAGAACCCACACCTCACTCGAGGGCATTCACCCACCCACACGCCCAGCAGGGCTCAGAGGAACCAGGCATGGCACAGCCTGCCAGCCATCCTCCAGCAGCCAAGGAAGACAGCAAGGAAAGGCGCTGGACAGAAGGAAGGCCGAGGGAATGCACGCCCAGTGCCCCCAATCTGAACATTAGGCCTCACTAGATATCAGTTGTCCTCACCTGGATTTTAATAATAATTTTCAATTTTTAACTCTTACAGGTCTGCTGCCTCACTGGAGACCGGTTGTCCTCAGTGAGGGACATATCCTGTGGGGTTTCACAGGCTGCAATCCTATATCCCCTTATGTTTTTTCAGGATCTATGGAAAGCCTTTTAGGACAAATCATTCATCCTTTTGAGCCTGGCTGCCACCAACATGCTGACAACACCCAGTTCTCCACCTTCTCATCCAGATATCCTGGGGATGTGGCTCCTGAACCATCCCAGTGTACTCTGACTGGCCAAGTCTTACCCCTCTTACCTGATCTTAATATGGGTAAGGAACACCTGGTGCCCTCCGATACCCTCCGTATGGGTAGGAAGCACACAAGTATTTAGGCTGCCATCCACAGCAGAGGCTTTCAAAATTTCTGCCTAGAAAGATCCTCCCCCCAACACAGACCCCGTTTCCATAATTCATAATTCATGCCCTCTTCCTTATGTGCCTCTTGCAGGAAATCTCGGTCCAGCCCAATGGCTGCGTAAAGCATGGATCATTCTCAAGAGCCCCTTCCCCTTCCACCAACCCCATAAGCTGCCACCGCTGCAATCAGCAACATTGGGAAGAGCAAGATGGCCGTCAGCCTCATGATGGATCAGAATAGGAGGGTCGCCCTTGGCCTCGAGTAAGGAAAGCGGAGCAGGATTGTTGCTCCTCTGCTCTACTTTGCTTTGAAAGCATACAGTTCTTACATTTAGTACTTTTTGTGAAGGAAGACAGATCCTTAGCCTTTAGACCATTCAAAAAATCTATGGCAAGAAATTCCAGCTTGCACTATAATTCCTATCACCCTTACCATCTTAAGAACAACCTTCCTTTTAGCCAGTTCATTCATTTGAAACGTAATTCCACGCAATTCAAGGATTATGAACTAGCTGCCAGTAAACTAAAAACTGACCTTGCAGAAAGAGGTTATCCCCGAGATATCATAGGCAATCCTAAGCTAAAGGCAGACCTCAGGGATCGTAGATCCATGCTGCTAAGCAGCAAGAAAAGTTCTCAGGACAGATTATTCTGTTCCTTGACCTTTAGCCGCCATTCTAGTTCCATCCAAAAAATAATCACCAAGCATTGGCATGTAGTTTCCAGCATTGCAAGATGTTCTGATCCACCAGTCTTTGGCTTAAGGAGGAATACCTCTTTAAGAGACACTTTAATTCATTCTGACATTCTTCCGAGACACCCACCTCCAACCGCAATCCTTGCGGTTCCTGCACAGTCTGCCCACAGAGTCTTCCAGTAAAAGAATTCCGTTCATCTACATCTGATTTTAGGTTTAAAATCTCGCATTTTTCTAATTGTGCTACTAGCAGGGTCGTGTACGGGATTACTTGCAAATGTGGGAAGCTCTATGTAGGCAGCATTGTTCGCCCAATCAAGCTGCGCATTGGCGAGCATAAATCTAGGATTAGGGCACGCGTGCTTGATGCCCCCTCACTTCCCATTATTTGGAGAATAAGCACAATGAGAACGACCTTCGTTTTTTTGTTATATGAACTTATAAGGGAAATTCTATTGATATTGAGAACATACAGAAAATTTTGCTGAGACTAGAGAGGAAGTTCATCTATCTCTTTAAATCTTATTTTCCTTTTGGCCTGAACAATGAGTTAGATCTATCTTGTTTTCTATGATCATAACAGTGCTCCATTTGTACAGCTGTTCCTAATTACAACCTGTCAGGCTAGCTTGGTAACATAGGAGTTGAGAATATATTTACCTGCACCTGCCCCTTTAGAATCAAATCACCTTTAGCAAAGCAGCCTGTTGGGCGCATAGAGGGAGAAGAGATTTGAATTTATTCCTGTAATATTATTTCTTAAGGTATGTACCTGCTTCTTACATTGTGTACTATTTATATTGTATATACTTGATGTATTCACAAGACACAGGCTAATTTGCCAATATATTGTATATTTATTACAATTACGTAGGAACAAATTTTGTTTGAGAAGCTGACGGCTGAAGAAGCTGCTCCATTTCAGCGAAAGCGCGAAAATACATCCGGACCGTGTTTCAGCTTTTTCCAGGCTTCCTTGAGGTCCTTGTATACACTGAAGATGACTTACTTCTATTACAAGGAAAACAAATTGTTGTAATATCAACTTGCTATAACATCTTTGTAGCTATTTTTGCTACATTGTGTTGTTTTGTTTGACTTGTACACCCTGAGACACTGTGTCAGTTTGTATCCTCCCAAAGCCCTTGTGAATTTGTGTTGATGTTTGTTTGACGCTTGTTTATTATACTGAAAATACTTTGCTGCATTCTAGTGAGCCTCATACTATTCTTTGCTACAGCTTGACTATATAGTATTAGTGCTTATTCGTTTCAGCTCAACCTCCAGATGGTAGCTGGAGATCTCCTGCTATTACAAATGATCTCCAGGAAATAGAAATCAGTCCCCATGGAGAAAATAACAGTTTTGGCAATTGAACCCTATGGCATTGAAGTCTCTCCCCTCCCCAGACCCAAACCTTCCTCAGACTCCTCTCTCAAAATCTCCAGGAATTTCCCAACCCAGAGAAGGTCCCATAGTCCCTCTCTCCCAGTAATATCAACTCCAGGTGGGAGTTGGGGACCAAGGTCTCAGTCCAAGTGCCTTCAGGGGACTTGCTTTGGACTGGTTCAAATCATTCCTCATGGACCAGACACAAAAGGCTGTTGCTGGAGATGGGTCATCCTCAGTGAGGGACATATCCTGTAGGCCGCAATCCTATCTGTCTGCCACCCAACCCCCCATGCTATTTCAACATCTATGGAAAGTCTTTTAGGACAAATCATCCATCCTTTTGAGCCTGGCTGTCACCAACATGCTGACAACACCCACTTCTCCACCTTCTTATCCAGATCTCCTGGGGATGTGGGTCCTGAACCATCCCAGTGTACATGACATGCCATGTCTTTCCCAATACCTCTTACCTTATTGTTCAGCCATGAAGGACCATCCATCGGAGAAAGCACATCATTAGCAAACTTGGGACCCATGCATGGGACGGTATCGCACCATCTTCTCTATGGGTAGGAAGCAGATAAGAGTTTAGGCTTCCATCTATAGAGGAGGCTTTCAAAATGTCTGCCTGGAAACCCCACCCCCCCAAGACAGACTCCTTTTCCATAATTCATTCTTCATGTATTCCTCTTTATGTGCTTCTTGCAGGAAATCTAGGGCCAGCCCAACGGCTGCGTCAAGCATGGAGCATTCTGAAGAGCCCCTTCCCTTCCACGTACCCTCCTAGCTGCCCCAGCAGCCATCAGCAGCATTGCGAAGAGCAAGACGGCCATCAGCCTCATGATGGATCAGAATAGAATGGTCACCCTTGGCCTTTCTTAAGGAAAGTGGAGCAGGCTTGATGCTCCTCGGGTCTGCCCCGGTTTTGATGGCTCCTGCAGCCCTCTCTTTATAGCCACCCTGGAGCCCTCCCAGGAAACACAGTATGTTTATGGAATAAGGCCAAAAGCAGTTTGAGGGGGCAATTGGTGATTTCCTCCTCACCATGAAGAGGAACGTTCTGGTTCCTGACCAACAACGGTATCTGTTTGTGACACATGAAAGAGATCAGGATGCATTCACTTGGCTCCAAATGTTGGCCAACATGAACTTGGAGGTCATGAGCGTGTGTCGGGCTATGACATAATCATGGTATTTCTGTGAACATGTGCAGAATTATTTCCATATAGAGCTTAAACACATCATGCAAACTGAGCCACTATAGAGGATTGTGTAATGTATAATGAAAGTCTGTGTCATGCTGACAGGCTAGCTCTGTGTCATGTTGACAGGCTAGCTCAAGGTTAGCTCTATCAAAGCTAACTACTAAAGTTACCCTGATCTGTCCTTGAAGGGGCAGAGCTGAGCACCTTCCCTTGAAGGGGCAGCGTAAAGCACTTTGTCCATAAAGTGTGCAAAAGTCACCTTTCTGACTCAGCTGCCAGATGTCAGAATCTCAAAGGCCTTTTCAAGGTCTCAATAGCTGAAACTGTGCTATTGAGGCATTACAGTTCTCTTAAGATAAGAGTAATATGCTTTCTTGCCTTCTGAATGTAAACAATGACACTTTGCAAGTGACAATGTCAGCTATAATTGTGTTTCATGAGTTATATAGTTAAACGTTGTGCTACAGATTTCTAAGTAGTCTCATTTAATGCGTATTGTCCTAACGAAGAGGATGGTATAGAAATTAAATATGTAACGTGATCATGTAACTCAGAAATGAGGGTTTATATAACCACAGAGGAGTGAAAGGGAAGGATGTCCATATTTGGACAATAAGATATCAGAGGACAGGAGCAGATGCCACTAAGCTCCTGGTATCTGATAAGAAAGAATAAAGGTACCCTTTTGAAGGATAAGAAAGAGAGAATAAAGGCACCCCTCTGAAGGATAAGAAGGAGGGGATAAAGGATCTTTCTTCACTCTTAATGAGTCTAGAAACAGTATAAATATAGCTACAAATACTGCCAGTACTTTAGAGTGTTATGACTGACAGACTGCAGCTGTCTGGAATGACACTTCTCCATCTCAAAAGGCTTGAGATGTAAAACATTGAAACTCTGTCCTTGCGTGGACAGTAGTTCTCAGATATCTTGAAGTATCAAGATCTGGATATTTCAACATATATTACAGTCTTCTTGTGAGGCTGCTCTATTCCTAGAAGAGGATAGAGACCCTTAGAATTCCTATTCTTTGAATAGGAATCTAAGTGCAGTGATCTTTCCATGTATTGGAACACTGAGAGTCCATCAGATTTATGGATTCTTACAAACTAAGCCTATTTGGCTTACCAATGCTAAGAAGCATCCTGAATACAGGGCTAATAGCTAGACCTCTGAGATTGTGTCAGAACGTCCTCTACTTAGCAGAGGGACTTCTGAACCTCCTCAGAGCAAGAGACCAGAGAAGTTCCTGAAGGGAAAGGAGACTTTCTGTGCACAGTGCACATACACAGATTGGCACAGTCAAAGAGACTGTAAACAGCTTTAAGCTAACACATAGTATTTATATATTCAGCATTGCTGTCTAAAACTAGAAAGAGCATGCATAGCATGTACATACACAATGCCTGATCTTAATGATGATCAGTTAAGAATATTAATAGAAGTCTTTAAAGGATTCAAGACTTAGCAAATACAGATACTCTGGGATAACTTCATATGTTCTCATAGAGCTTAGACTCTTAAAGGACTCCAGATGACACAGATGACACAGCAAGGTATAGTGTGTCTTCTGTACAAAAATGTTATGATGTTTTGATTGATTTAAGTTAGGATGCTTCTAACCAAATCTTTCTTCAAAGAATTAACCATATTTTGACAGGATTTCTGTAACCTTATATTCTGAATGAAGGTGCATTGCACTAAGGATACTTTATGAGTATATTCTGACTAAGATACTCCTTTATGGAGGCATAGAGAATGTGAATGATTACTTGCTACATAAACATGTTTAAGACTAATGATGTCTATCCTTATATGATATTTTAAGGCTTTGCAACCAAAAAGCATATATTATATAATGTAAATAAATGTGTTTTTTATATACTTCTACTCTTGTCCATTATTATAAATTTATTGGCGTGTTCAAGAGATGTCCTAGGAACAATAACAAGTTTCTAGGAACCGTTGATTCCAGTCTAGTGGTGTCTCGCTGAATAAGATAACATATCCCTTCTCAGGAAGGGGTCCTTTCTAAGAGTGTAGGCACTTAACGGGCCGAACCGCGACAAGCGTAGCGGGCTTCCTCATGGTGAGTCCAGTACACTCAGGGTCATTCACCCACCCACACACCCAGCTGGGCATAGAGGAACCAGACATGGCACAGCTTGCCAGGCATCCGCCAGTAGCCAAGGAACACTGCAAAGGAAGACACAGCTCCAAAGGAGGGCCAAGGAAAAGCACGCCCAGTGCTTCCAATCTGAAAATTAGGCCTCACTAGATATCAGTTGCCCTCTCCTGGATGGCCCAGGCTAGCCGGATCCCATCAGATCTCACAACTGATGCAGGGTCAGCCCTGGTTATTGTTTGGAGGGGAGTTCACCAAGGTGTAAGGGTCTGTAAGCTTTTGCTTTGTGTGCTCCCCCCCCCCCCCTGGACTCATAAAAGCAGTCCAGGCCTTTTGCCTTTCTTTGGTTCAGGCGCTGCGTCCAGCAGGCCCCAGGTTGGAATGTCTCTTCCCACCATCCTCCTCCCTTGCTCTCTCCGACTCCCTCCCACCAGCTATGGCCTTGGTGTGTAGATAGTAATAACGAGCTTCCTGAGGTCTTTGATGTTCCTGTACCATGCACAATTATCTCGTAGATTCCCATAACATGCTTTTGACATCTGCTTCTCTGTAGGGGTTATAATTCTGTCTTTGTGAAATTGCTAGCACTTGCAACTTTGCCATTGTAAGGCCTATACTAACCTGAAGCTTCCAATAAAGTTCCTTTTTCTGAATGACCGTCTGAGCAAGTGATTTTATGGAGTTTGCACAGGGAGGTTGGGAACCCTCACACAAGGAAGTCCAGGGTAGCTAAGCAGAGGCAGGCAATGGTAAACCACCTCTGTTCATTTCATGCCTCGAAAACCCAATGGGGTTGCCATAAGTCAGCTGCAACTTGGCAGCGCTCTCCACCACCAGATACCAGCGGCTCTTCAAGGAGTTCCAGGCACAGCTGAGGCACAGGTACCGGGGACTGCCCGCCCCACACATCCATCCTTTGAGCTGGCAGAGACCTTGGCCAGCAACTACCAAATGGAGTCCATGCTACTGGGGAGAGGGAGGGATCCTAGGACAACTCACCATGAGGAAGCCTGTTATGCTCATGACCTCCAAGTTGAGGAGAGGGCTATCCATGGATACTAGTAAAAATGGATACTAGTCATGATGCATACCTATACTCTCCAGGATCAGAGGAGCATGCCAAATATATTAGGTGCTGTGGAACGCAGGCAGGATGGTGCTGCTGCAGTAGTCTTTTTTTGGGAGCTTCCTAGAGGCACCTGGTTGGCCACTGTGTGAACAGACTGCTTGACTTGATGATCCTTTGTCTGATCCAGCAGGGCTTTTCTTATGTTCTTATGTTCTTATGATCAGCCCTGGTTATTATTTGGAGGGGAGATCACCAAGGAAGTGCAGGGTAGCTATACAGAGGCAGGCAATGGCAAACCACCTCTGTTCATTTCATGCCTCAAAAACCCAATGGGGTTGCCATAAGTCAGCTGCAACTTGACAGAGCTCTCCACCACCAGATACCAGAGGCTCTTCAAGGAGTTCCAGGCACAGCTGAGGCACAGCCACCAAATACTGACCATCCCACACATCCATCGCTTGGGCAGGCAGACACCTGATGCCCACTTTTCTGCACCACACAAGGGGTTCTTGCTGCTCTCTGCTTCCATGCGTCCTGGCTAACCTTGTGCTCTGCATGTTCAGCCTGCCCAGGTGCAGAATGTTGGTGCAGACTGGTGGGCCTATGAGATGCCAGCAGTGATGTGTGGTGGGTGGGTGGGTGACACCTGAAGGAGGAAAGTTGGGGAGCCGTACTTCATGGGCATACTTCACACTTGGCATGCACAGAGTCCCATATTAAATCCTCACATGTTCTGGTTAAAAGGTCGCCTGGCTTGGAAAGACCACCTGGCCTGAGACCTTGGCCAGCAACTGCCTGATGGAGTTCATGCTACTGGGGTGTGGGGAGGGACCTTTGGACCAACTCACCATGAGGGAAGCTTGTTATGCTCATGACCTCCAAGTTCACGTTGGTCAGCATTTGGAGCCAAGTGAATGCATCCTGAGCTTTTTCATGCATCAAAAATGGATGCCGTTGTTGTGCAGGAACCAGAACGTTCCTCTTCATTGCAAGGAGGAAATCATCACTTGTCCCCCAAACGGCTTCTGGTATTATTCGATAAACATGCTCTGTTTCCCCAGAGGGCTCCGGGAGGGCTGTATAGAGGGCTGCAGGGACCACCCAAAGCAGGGCAGACCGGAGGAGCAAAAATCCTGCTCCACTCTCCGTAATCAAGAGTGACCCTCCCATTCTGATCCATCATGAGGCTGATGGCTGTCTTGCTCCTCGCAATGCTGCTGATTGCATCTGTGGCAGCTTATCGGGAAGGTGTAAGGGAAAGGGCACTTCAAAATGCTCCATACTTTCCGCAGCCGTTGGGCTGGCCCTAGATTTCCTGCAAGAAGCACAGAAGGAGGAGGCCATGAAGTATGAATTATGGAAAGGGGGTCTGTCTTTGTTGGGGAGGGTCTTTCCAGGGAGAAATTTTAAAAGTCTCTTCTGTAAACGGAAGCCTAAACTCTTGTCTGTTTCCTACCAACAGGACTTTCAGATAAGAGATGACTTCCCGGAAAAATCTTGGAAATACTTAATCAGAAACTGACAAAGAGGTTTCGCTGCCACAAAAGCCAATTTGCCAGAAGTATAAATAAACAAGGAGGATTCCATGGCCCTCTGTGTTTGTCTGAGTTTTCAAATGCCCCCAGAGGCCAACAGGGTGAGGGGTACCGTGTCCTTCAAGCTCTCCGCCTTCCCAAAAAGCATCACCTCTGTCTGGTCAGGATTTAGTTTCAATTTCTTCTGTCTCACCCATTTTGCTCATTGAACTTGGGGAGGGGCCGTGGTTCCGTGGCAAAGCAAAAGGTCCCAGGTTCAATCCCTGGAATCTCCTGACAGAAAGATCAGGTAAGAGGGTTGGGGAAGACCTGGCCAGTCAGAGTGGACAAGACTGACTTGGATGATTCAGGAGTCCTTCCACCTCCCTGAGAGATTCGGATAAGAAGGTAGAGAACTGTGTGCTGTCAGCATGTTCCTGACAGCCAGTCTCAAGAAGATGAGGGATCAGCTGGAAGCCAAGTTATCTTCACAGTGGCTCCCCTCTTTCCTTTCCCCTGGTGTCTGGGCCACCAGCTCTTGGGGGGGGGGCAACAAAAGGTCGCTCTTGTCAGTTGGGCAAAAATGTGTTTTTTAAAAAATATATAATCTCTCCCTTCCTCACTTGCCACTTTAAAAGTCCTCCTTCAGCTGTCTCAGAGATCACCCTCCTGTAATTGGTACTTGGACTTTCACTCTCCCACCAGTTGGCCCATTTCCAATATATGGGGGGGGGGGATCTTCATGAGAAAGCCATGCGATGCCCAAGCTGGGGACCTGGTGAGCACCGCTACCTCCATGCCCAATTTCCTTTGCTCAGTCTCCTTCATTTCCTTTGTTGCCTCTCCTGGAGGGCTTTCTTGACCAACTTCCATTTGGCTTCCAAAATTGGCCTTGTCTGTGTCTGAAGGGGGATGTTTTTAAATAACCGACAACTACAGCCTCACTCCAGATCCACAGGTGTGTGAGACCTCTAAGAGAACGAGTTTGTTAACACAGGGGTTCACATTTGGCAGAAGGGTCTTCAGGAGCACTGGCCTTTTGCCCGGAAAGGGTGAGACAGAGCCCAGGGCCACAATAAGAGAAGACACAACTACACAGTCATAGTGTGGTGCCCAGATATAAGGACTGGTATAAAACACTATGTACATATATGCACACACAGAGATATGTTTGGGAACATTGGCATCCACAACTATAAGATGCCAACAGATTACACTTGCTTGCCTGGTACTGCCTCTCACCAGTAGAGAGAAAGCTGTCTTTGAATTACCTCTAACCTTAGGAATGTGGTTTCTGTTTCCTAGCTCACAAGATCAAGCACTTGCTTAGTTATGCCTTCTGGCACTATCTATAGGCTATGCTAATTAATGTGGAGTAGACACCTAACGTGTATTGGTGCTTTTGTGTATCAATCTGCTTGTAAGCAGCAATGGGCCTGCCCCATACTAATGCATAAAAGATGCTGACCTTCCTTTGTTCCTTGGTGAGTAACCCTGTGCCTTATCTGTGGTTATTTCACCCCAGCTCTGTGTTTAGCTAAATAAAGAACTGTTGCTTTTAACTTAACCTCCTCCTTGTAGTCTATCATTGGACTATATAAGACAACCAGGCACTTCAATAGAGCTTTTCCCAGTCCACCCTCCAATAACTCACTGGAAATGAGCATGCTTCTGACAAACAGCTGCTGTGGGCTCAGAGCCTTTGCTGACCTTCAGGACAACAGAAGGAAGAGGCCAGCCAAGAACCCATGCCTCATAAACTGGGGGGGGGGTATTCACCTGACCACATACCCAGCAAGGCTCAGAGGAACCAGACATGGCACAGCCTGCCAGGCCTCCTCCAGCAGCCAAGGAAAACCACAAAGAAAGGCCCTGCATGGAAGGAAGGCCGAAGAAAAGGATGCCCAGTGCAATATGAACTGTGCATTAAACCCAGGGCCCACCCTCAGTGCTTGGGCAACCCTCACGGGCTTCAAGCTTCAGACGCCCACAGACCACCCCTGTTTTTCCAGCCCCACAGGATCAGCCCTATTTATAAGACCAAACCCCACAGTAAGCAACAACATGAAGCAACCGGGAAACATTCCCCTATCCCAGCCAGTCAGATAGGGACTCCAAAAATTTCTGTTGGGCCTCAAAGCAAACAGCTACTCACATGTTGTTATCACAGGGAGGGAAGGCGGGGCTCTGCAGCAAAAGATGGGGCCAGAACATGAGAGATCAGCTTGAAGCCAGCTTCTGCTCTCAGCCCTCTAGTGGCTCCCCTCTCCCTCCCCCCCCCACCGCAGAGAACGAGATTGTTAACACAGGGGCTCACATTTGGCAGAAGGGTCTTCAGGACCACTGGCCTTTTGCCAGGAAAGGGTGAGGCAGCGTCCAGGGCAATGATAAGAGAAGACGCAACTACACAGTCATAGATGTTTTCCTAGTTAACCCTCCAATAACTCACTGGAAATGAGCATGATTGTGACAAACCCTTTGCTGACCTGCAGGACAACGGAAGGAAGAGGCCAGCCAAGAACCCACGCTTCATACACTTGGAAAGATTCACCTGACCACACACCCAGCAGGGCTGAGAGGAACCAGAAATGGTTCAGCCCGCCAGGCCTCCTCCAGCAGCCGACTGCAAAGAAAGGCATAGCACAGAAGGAAGGATAAGTAAAACCACGCCCAGTGCCCCCAATCTGAACATAAGGCCTCACGAGATATCAGTTGCCCCCACCTGGATGGCCCAGGCAAGTTGGATCCCATCAGATCTCACAACCGAAGTAGGATCAGCCCCGGTTAGTATTTGTGCATGAAACCACCAAGGAGGCCCAGGGTAGCTCTGCAGAGGCAGGCAATGGCAAAACACCTCTGTTCATTTCGTGCCTCAAAAACTCTATGGGGTAGCCATAAGTCAGCTGCAACTTGGCAGCGCTCTCCACCACCAGGTACCAGTGGCTCTTCACAGAGTTCAGGCACAGCTGAGGCATGGCCTCTGGGGACTGCCCACCACACACATCTATCGCTGGGGCTGGCAGACCCCTGTCCCCCACTTCTCTGCGGCACTCCAGGGGTTTTTGCTGCTCTCTGCTTCCATGTGTCCTGGCTAACCTTGTGCTCTGCATGTTCACCCTGTCCAGGTGCAGAAGGTTGGGCCGATGAGATGCCAGCAGAGATGTGGATGTGGTGGGTGGGTGAGTGGGTGAGTGACACAGGAAGGAGGAAACTCGGGGAACCAGACTTCAGGGGCAGGGCACACACTTTGCATGCACAGAGTCCCATGTTCGATCCTCATGAGTTCTGGTTAAAAGGTAGCCTGGCCTGGAAAGACCACTTGGATTGAGGCCATGGCCAGCAACTACCAGATTGAGGCGATGCTACTGGGAAGGGGGAGGGGTCCCACGGACCAGCTCACCATAAGGGAAGCCCGTTATGCTCATGACCTCTAAGTTCACTTTGGCCAACGTTTGGAGCCAAGTGAATGCATCCTGCGCTCTTTCAGACGTCACAAACAGTTGCCCTTGTTGGTCAGGAACCAGAACGTTCCTCTTCATGGCAAGGAGGAAATCACCAATTGTCCCCTCAAACTGCTTCTGGTCTTATTCCATAAACAACACTATGTTTCCTGGGAGGGCTCCGGGAGGGCTGTATAGAGAGGGCTGCAGGGGCCACCCAAAGCAGGGCAGACCGGAGGAGCACCAATCCTGCTCTACTTCCCTTAAGCAAGACCCTCCCATTCTGATTCGTCATGAGGCCGTCTTGCACTTCGCAATGCTGCTGATGGCTGCTGTGGCAGCTAGGAGGGTAGGTGGAAGGGAAGGGGCTCTTCAGAATGCTGCATGCATTTTTAGCCATTGGGCTGGCCCTAGACATCCTGCAAGAAGCACATAAGGAGGAGGGCATGAAGTATGAAGTATGGAAAAGGAGTCTGTCTTGGGGGGGGGTCTTTCCACCCAGAAATTTTGAAAGCCTCCTCTATAGATGGAAGCCTAAACTCTTGTCTGCTTCCTACCCATAGGGTCGAATATGCGATGATGACCGGCATCGTAGAAAGGTAAGAGGTGTTGGGAAAGACCTGGCCAGTCACAGTGCTTGGTTCAGGAGCCACATCCCAAAGACATTTGGATAAGAAGGTAAAGAACTAAGTAATGTCAGCATGTTGATGACAGCCAGGCTCAAAAGGATGAATGATTTGTCCTAAAAGGCTTTCCATAGATGTTAAAAAGCTTGGGGGGGGGGGGAGAGATAGGATTGCAGCCTACAGGATATGTCCCTCACTGAGGAAAACCCGTCTCCAGCAACAGCCTTTTGTGTCTGGTCCGAGAGGAACGATTTGAGCCAGTCCACAGCAAGTCCCCTGATGGCACTTGGAGGGAGATCTGGGTCCACAACTCCCACCTGGAGTCGATGATACTGGGGGAGAGGGACCCTGGGACCCAATCCAGGTTGGGAAATTCCTGGAGATTTTTGGGGAGGAGTCTGAGGAGGGCAGGGTTTGGAGAGGGGAGGAACTTCAATGCCATAGAGTCCAATTGTCAAAGCGGCCTTTTCCTCCAGGGGAACTGATCTCTATTTGATATGCCTGTATTACTGTATCAATTCCCAATGACAATAACACAGTAGGAGGTTGATAATTCAAAAAAGTTTGTTTATTAGGCCCAATATACACACTGGGTGAAAATTGCCCCAAAGGCGCAGGACAATTCACACAAACATCAAAGGAGTGCAAGCACGGATATAATCTTTGGTAATGGGAGGTACAAAGACGTAATACATGGCCTCAATACATAGAACCAATAATAGATATTTAAGGATTTGAATACCATTAGAGATTCGGAGGCGTTACATAGAAATGGTGATCTCATTCTCACTAATGAGCAGTGAAGACCCTCATGATCAGGTGCTTCTCTATTTGATCCAAAATTACTGCAGTTCTTCTTATCTTGGACCCTGGCTGCTGCCAAGGCTAACTAAGGGAGTTTTCCTAGCTGGCCCTTATGAGTGGGGAGCCAGCTTATGAAAACATACTCGTGCCTTCTATGGATTCTCTAATTAGCTTCTAATGAGCAAAGTTGGGCCTCTTATACTCAAGGCCTTTAACATATATATGTGCTTGGTGTGACTTTAATCATAGACGCCAACTCTTATACACTGAGTATGGCATATTCATAAGTGCAGATTATACTTTATTGATTACAAAGAATATATTTCAAATCAGAGAATACGTTTCCAATACATTTTTAGTGAATGAATACATTTCTTCAGTGAAAGAATACATTTTCAATAACATATAATGATTTCAGGCATTACATATTGGCTGGAGATCCGTTGAAATAGCAGGAGAACTCCCGCCACCACCTGAAGGTGGGCAACCCTAGCTCACCACGAGGAAGCCCATTATGCTCATGATCTCCAAGTTGACTTTGGCCAACATTTGGAGCCAAGTTAATGCATCCTGCGCTCTTTGATGCGTCACAAATGGTTACTGCACATGAACCAGAACAATCCTCTTCATTGCAAGGAGGAAATCACCAATTGTCTCCCCAAAATTGCTTTTGGCTTCTGTGTTTCCTCAGACTGCTCCGAGAGGTATATTTAGAGAGGGCTGCAGCAGCTAACCAGGGCAGGGCAGACCAGAGGAGCACCAATCCTGCTCCGCTTTCCTTAAGCAAGGCCAAGGGCAACCCTGCCATTCTGATCCGTCATGAGGCTGACGGCCGTCTTACCCTTCGCAGTGCTGCTGATTGCAGCTGTGGCAGCTTATCGGGTAGGTGGATGGGAAGGAGCTCTTCAGAATGCTCCGTGCTTTCCGCAGCCATTGGGCTGGCCCTAGATTTCCTGCAAGAAGCACATAAGGAGAAGGGCATGAACTATGAAGAATGGAAAGGAAGTCTGTCTTGGAGGGGTGTCTTTCCAGGCAGAAATTTTGAAAGCCTCCTCTATAGATGGAAGCCTAAAATCTTCTCTGCTTCCACCCATAGGTGGAAACTACATGATTCTAGCATTAATGTGGTAAGAGGGGCTGGGAAAGACCTGGCCAGTCAGAGTACACTGGGATCGTTCAAGAGCCACATCCCCAAGAGATTTGGATAACAAGGTGGATAAATGGGTGTTGTCAGCATGTTGATGACAGCCAGGCTCAAAAGGATGAATGATTTGCCCTAAAAGGCTTTCCATAGATGTTGAGAAAGCATGAGGGGAGATAGGATTGGGGCCTGTGAAACCCCACAGGATATGTCCCTCACTGAGGACAACTGGTCTCCACCAAGATCCTTTTGTGTCTGGTCTCTGAGGAACAATTTGAACCTGTCCAAAGCACGTCTCTTGATGGCATGCTGTGTTTCCTGGGAGGGCTCTGGGAGGGCTGTATAGAGAGGGCTGCAGGAGCCACCCAAAGCAGGGCAGACCTGAGGAGCACCATTCATGCTCTGCTTTCCCTAAGCAAGGCCAAGGGCGACTCTCCCATTCTGATCCGTCATGAGGCTGAAGGCCATCTTGCTCTTCCCAATGCTGCTAATAGCAGCTGTGGTACCTTTTCCAGTAGCTGAAAGGTAAGGGGCTCTTCAGAATGCTCCATGCTTTTTGCAGCTGTTGGGCTGGCCCTAGATTTCCTGCAAGAAGCACATAAGGAGGGAATGAAGTATGAATTATGGAAAATGAGTCTGTCTTGGAGGGGGGTGTCTTTCCAGGCAGAAATTTTGAAAGCCTCCTCTACATATGGAAGCCTAAACTCTTCTCTGCTCCCTTCCCATAGCAACTACGGTTCATGAAGGATCTGTTTGCTTCAAAATGGAAGAAATTTAAGGTAAGAAGGGTTTGGAAAAACCTGGCCAGTCAGAGTACACTAGGATGGCTCAGGAGCCACATCTCCAAGAAATCTGGATGAGAAGGTGGAGAACTGGGTGTTGTCAGCGTGTTGATGACAGCCAGGCTCGAAAGGATGAATGATTTGCCCTAAAAGGCTTTCCATAGATGCTGAAAAAGCATGGAGGGGGGAGAGAAAGGACTGCTGCCCGTGAAACCCCACAGGATATGTCCCTCACTGAGGACAACCGGTCTCCAGCAAGACCCTTTTGTGTCTGGTCTGGGAGGAATGATTTGAACCAGTCCACAGCAAGTCCCCTGATGGCACTTGGACTGAGACCTTGGTCCAAAATTCCCACCTGGAGTCCATTTGACTGGGGGAGAAAAACACTGAGACCTGCTCTGGGCTGGGAAATACCTGGAGATTTTGGGGGAGGAGTCTGTGGTGGGTGGGATTTGGAGAGGGGAGAGACTTCAATGCCATGGAGTCCAATTGCCAAACCGGCCATTTTCTCCAGGGGAACTGATTTCTATTGCTTGGAGATCAGTTGAAATACCTGGAGAACTCCAGCCACAACCTGGAGGTTGGCAACCCTAGCTCACCATGAGGAAGCTTGTTATCCTCATGACCTCCCAGTTCACTTTGGTCAAGAACCCACGCATCATACACTCGAGGGCATTCACCCACCCACACACCCAGCAAGGCACAGCGGAACCAGACATGGCACAGCCCGCCAGGCCTCCTCCAAAAACCAAGGAAGACTGCAAAGAAAGGCACAGCAGAGAAGCAAGGCCAAGGAAAAGCATGTCAACTGTCCCATGAGATATTAGTTGCCCTCACCTGGATGGCCCAGACAAGCTGGATCCCAATAAGATCTCACAACCAAAATACGGTCAGCCCCGGTTAGTATTTGTGAAATCACCAAGGATGTCCAGGGTAGCTCTGCAGAGGCAGGCAATGGCAAAACACCTCTATTCATTTCATGCCTCAAAAACCCACTGGGGTTGTCGTACATCAGCTGCAACTTGGCAACGCTCTCCACCACCAGATACCAGAGGCTCTTCAAGGAGTTTCAGGCACAGCTGACACACAGCCACCAAGGACTGCCTGGCCCACACATTCACTTAGGCTGACAGACCCCTGTCCCCCACTTCTCTGCGGCACTCCAGGGGTTCTTGCTGCTTGCTGGTTCCATGTGTCCTGGGTAACCTTGTGCTCTACATGTACAGCCTGCCCAGGTGCAGAAGGTTGGGCCTATGAGATGCCAGAAGAGATGTGGTGTGGTGGGTGTGTGACTAGAAGGAGGAAACTCAGGGAACCAGACTTCAGGGGCAGGGCACACTCTCGGCATGCACAGAGTCCCATGTTCAATCCTCACGTGTTCTGGTTAAAAGGCAGCCTAGCTTGGAAAGACCGTTTGGTTTGAGACCTTGGCCAACAACTACCACGTGGACGCAATGCTACTGGGTAGTGGGGAGGAACCCTTGGATCAGCTCACCATGAGGAAGCTTGTTATGCTCATGACCTCCAAATTCACTTTGGCCAACATTTGGAGCCAAGTGAATGCATTGTGATCTCTTTCATGCTTCACAAACGGATGCTGTTGTTGTGGAAGAACCAGAACGTTCCTCTTCATTGCAAGGAGGAAATCACCAATTGTCCCCCAAAACAATTTCTGATCTTATTCCATAAACATGCAGTATTTCCTAGGAGGGACCCGGGAGGGCTGTATAGAGAGGGCTGCAGGAGCCACTCAAAGAAGGGCAGACCAGAGGAGCATCAATCCTGCTCTCATTTCCTTAAGCAAGGCCAAGGGTGACCCTCCCATTCTGATCCATCATGAGGCTGACCGCCGTCTGGCTCTTCGCAATGCTGCTGATGGCTGCTGGGGCAGCTAGGAAGGTACGTGGAAGGGAAGGGGCTCTTCAGAATGCTCCGTGCTTTACGCAGCCGTTGGGTTAGCCCTAGATTTCCTGCAAGAAGCTCATAAGGAGGAGGGCATGAAGTATGAATTATGGAAAGGAGTCTGTCTTGGGGGGGGTGTCTTTCTAGACAGAAATTTTGAAAGCCTCCTCTGTAGATGGAAGCCTAACCTCTTGTCTGCTTCCTACCCACAGGACTCTTTGCCATACTTAGCCGGTGTATGATCTGAAAGACAACGATTTTGATAGATGGAAAGTAAGACATTGGTAAAGAAATTCAGCTGCCACATAAGGCAATTTGCCAGGAGCACAAATCAATAAATGAAAGAGGATTCAATGGCCCTCTGTGTTTGTCTGAGTTTTCAAATGCCCCCAGGGGCTAACTGGGTAGGGTGTATCATGTCCTTCAAGCTCTCTGCCTTCTTGAAAAGCATCACCTCTCTCCAGTCAGGGTTCAGTTTCAATGTCTTCCCTCCCAGCCATTCCACTCATTGAACTTGGGGTAGGGTCAGCTCCATGGCAGAGCAGAAGGTCCCGGGTTCAATCTCTGGAATCTTCTGACAGAAAGATCAGGAAAGAGGTGATGGGAAAGACCTGGCCAATCAGAGTTGACAAGACTGACTTGGATTCAGGAGTCCTTCCACCTCCCTGAGACATTCAGATGAGAAGGTAGAGAACTGTGCGTTGTCAGCATGTTGATGACAGCCAGTCTCCAAAAGAGGAGAGATCAGCTGGAAGCCAGATTCTATTCTCAGCCCTCACAGGGGCTCCCCCCGTTTCCCCTCCCCTGGTGTCTGGAGCCACCAGATCTTTGAGGGAGGGAAGAAAGTGGTCGCTCTTGTCATTTGGGCAAAATGTGTTTTTTTTAAAAATATATATATATAATTCCCCCCCCCCTCACTTGCCACTTTAAAAGTCCTCCTTCAGCTGTCTCAGAGATCACCCTCCGCTAACTGTTACTTGGAGTTTCACTCTCCCACTAGTTGGCACATTTCCAAAATATGGGGGGCCATCTTCAAGGGAAAGCCATGCAATGCCCAAACTGGGGACCTGGTGAGCACCGCTACCTCCATGCCCAATTTCCTTTGCTCAGTCTCCTTCATTTCCTTTGTTGCCTCTCCTGGAGGGCTTTCTTGATCAGCTTCCATTTGGCTTCCAAAATTGGCCTTGTCTGTGTCTGAAGGGGGATGTTTTTAAATAACCGACAACTACAGCCTCACTCCAGATCCACACATGTGTGAGATCGCTAAGAGAATGAGATTGTTAACACATTTGGTAGAAGGGTCTTCAGGAGCACTGGCCTTTTGCCAGGAAAGGATGAGGCAGAGCCCAGGGCCACAATAAGAGAAGACACAACTACACAGTCATATAGCTTTTCCCAGTTAACCCTCCAATAACTCACTGGAAATGAGCATGCTTCTGACAAACAGCTTCTATAGGCTCAGAGCATTTGCTGACCTGCAGGACAACAGAAGGAAGAGGTCAGCCAAGAACCCATGCTTCATAAACTGGGGGGCATTCACCTGACCACACACCCAGCAGGGCTCAGAGGAACCAGACATGGCACAGCCTGCCAGCAGCCAAGGAAGACCACAAAGAAAGGCCTTCATGGAAGGAAGGCCGAAGAAAAGGATGCCCAGTGCAATATGAACTGTGCATTAAACTCAGGGCCCACCTTCAGTGCTTGGGCAACCCTCACGGGCTTCAAACTTCAGACGCCCACAGACCACCCCTGTTTTTCCAGCCCCACAGGATCAGCCCTATTTATAAGACCAAACCCCACAGTAAGCAACAACATGAAGCAAGCAGGAAACATTCCCCTATCCCAGCCAGTCAGATAGGGACTCCAAAAATTTCTGTTGGGCCTCAAAGCAAAAAAAAAAAGGGAGCGAAGGCGGGGCTCTGCAGCAAAAGATGGGGCCAGAACATGAGAGATCAGCTTGAAGCCTAGTCTCAGCCCTCTAGTGGCTCCCCTCTCCCTCCCCCCCCCCCCCCGCAGTGTCTGGAACCACCTTAAAAGTCCTTATTCATCTCTCTCAGAGATCCCTCTCCAGTAACTGGTACTTGGAGTTTCACTCTCCCACCAGTTTACACATTTCCAAAATATGGTGAACACATGAACCCATAAAGCTGCCTTAAACTAAACCAGACCCTTGGCCCATCAAAATCAGACCGGCAGTGGCTCTCCAGTGTCTCAGGCAGAGGTCTCTCACAACACCTACCTACCTAGTCCCTTTAACTGGCGATGCCGGGGATTGAACCTGGGACCTTATGCATGCCAAGCAGATGCTCTACCACTGAGCAACGGACATCTTCAAGACAAAGGCATCTTCAAGAAAAAGCCATGCAATGCCCAAGCCGGGGACCTGGGGAGCACACCTTTTTGCATGCCCAGTTTGCTTTGCTCAGTCTCCTTCATTTCCATTGTTGCCTCTCCTGGAGGGCTTTCTTGAACAACTTCCATTTGGCTTCCAAAATTGGCCTTGTCTGTGTCTGAAAGGGGATGTTTTTAGATAACTGACAACTACAGCATCATTCCAGATCCACGTGTGTGTGAGACCTCTAAGAGAATGAGATTGTTAACACAGGGGCTCACATTTGGCAGAAGGGTCTTCAGGAGCACTGGCCTTCTGCCAGGAAAGGATGAGGCAGTGCCCAGGGCAATGATAAGAGAAGACGCAACTACACAGTCATAAATGGCCCAGGGCCACATCATTCCAGATCCACATGTGTGTGAGACCTCTAAGAGAACGAGATTGTTAACACAGGGGTCACATTTGGCAGAAGGGTCTTCAGGAGCACTGGCCTTTTGCCAGGAAAGGGTGAGACAGAGCCCTGGGCCACAATAAGAGAAGACACAACTACACAGTCATAGAGCTTTTCCCAGTCCACCCTCCAATAATTCAATGGAAATGAGCATGCTTGTGACAAACAGCTACTGTGGGCTCAGAGCCTTTGCTGACCTGCAGGACAACAGAAGGCAGAGGCCAGCCAAGAACCCATGCCTCATACCCTTGGGGGCATTCACCTGACCACACACCCAGAAGGGCACAGAGGAACCAGACATGGCACAGCCCGCCAGGCCTCCTCCAGCAGCCAAGGTAGTGTAAGCATACTGGCCACCTATCTCCCGGACTGGTCATGGCAACCCCGATGTGCATGCACACGACTACTGTTCCAGCTGCGCGCCTAGCCCCAAGCACTACAGGGAAGGCAGCAGTGCGCACCAGCGAAACTGACACAACCGCTCCTGTGCATTCCAAGCAGCCTGCAGCTGAGAAACCGAGGCCAGGGCAACCTCCAGCAAACCTGAGTTCATCAAAGGACTCCATTTTCCTGTGCATCTCCGTTCCAGCAGAAGCCATATCAGAGAAAGTGCAAGGACACATAGGCTGCATCTACATCCCCCCCTGCTTAATCAGTCCGATGATGCAAGGGAGAGGGGGGGCCCTCTCCCTTGCATCATCGGAATGATTAAGCAAAGCTATTTAGAGACATTGAGAAGTGACGATTCCCAGACACAGCAAGATCGCACCTATTGTTTTAGATCATTAAGCTCATCAGCGAGACTCCCTGTTTTTCTCCTAGGATTGCACATCTCACTGGAATTAGAATAGATTTCCAAATTGTCACCACCCCACTCAGGCAGCCGACCATTAAGTCACCTTTTGTCACCTGGGAACCACGGAGGGTAATCCAGTCAGCCCCCACTCCCTGAAAGCGTATAACTAAGATCCTGAAAGTCCATACTCCTCTCCTTAGGTCTTGCCCCTTCATACTGACTGTCTCTCTGTCAGTGTGGGTAGCCATGCTCGAACATGCGGGGGACATCCCCTGCCCCCTTTTTATTCCTCTTATCCTATGGAACTCAGGACTACACCACTACAGGAAAGGTATCGTATAGCCCATAAAAATATTCCTGCCAGATTTGGCCATTGTCTCTCTCTCTCCTCCCTTTGAATTCCTAGATTCTCTGTATGTTTGTGTTGCATCAATGAACGCCTGAAAACATAAACTCTTTTAATTCGGAATCCCCTGTCTCTGTCATTATTCTAAGGTCGCAAAATACGGGCTCTAGTATAGTTGGTTGCATCCCGCTATATAAATATTATAGTTACCGTGTGGTCAGCTAATTCCCCAATTCAAAGAGCATTTCGGGTAACAGTAGACTGCAAAGAAAGGCACACCACAGAAGGAAGGCTGAGGAAAACCATGCCCAGTGCCCCCAATCTGAACATTAGGCCACACGAGGTATCAGTTGCCCTCACCTGGATGGCCAGCAGTGATGTGGATGTGGATGTGGATGAGGATGTGATGGGTGGCTGACACCTGAAGGAGGAAACTTGGGGAACCAGACTTCAGGGGCAGGGCACACACTTTGCATCCTCAGAGTCCCATGTTCAATCCTCACGTGCTCTGGTTAAAAGGTAGCCTAGCTTGGAAAGACCACTTGGCCTGGGACCTTGGCCAGCAACTACCAGATGGAGACCATCCTACACAGGGAGACAGGGGACCATGGGCCAGCTCACCACAAGGAAGCCAGTTGTGCTCCCTTTGGCCAACATTTAGAGCCAAGTTAACATTTACAGCCAACCTTTAGAGCTCTTTCATGCACCACAAATGGATGCTGTTGCTCTACAGGAACCAGAACGTTCCTCTTCATTCTGGGACTGGCTCACCATAGAGTTGCCCTCTTACCTGATCTTTCTGCTGGGAGATTCCAGGGGTTGAGCCTGGGACCTTCTGCTCTACCACAAGAAACGGCCCCTGCCCATGTTCAATGAGTGGAATGGCTGAGGTGGTTTGCCATGGCCTGCCTCTGCAGAGCTACCCTGGACTTCCTTGGGGATTTCGTATACAAAAACTAACAGGGCCCTGCTTTGGTTGTGAGATCTGATGGGATATGGCTAGCCTCGGCAATCCAGGCGAGGACAACTGATATCTAGTGAGGCCTAATGTTCAGATTGCGGGCACTGGGCATGCTTTCCCTCGGCCTTCCTTCTGTCCCGCACCTTTCCTTGCCGTCTTCCTTGGCTGCTGGAGGATGGCTGGCGGGCTGTACCATTCCTGGTTCCTCTGACCCCTGCTGGGTGTGTGGTCAGGTGAATGCCCCCAAGGGCATGGGTTCTTGGCATGGGCTCTTGGCTGGCCTCTGCCTTCCATTGTCCTGCAGGTCAGCAAAGGCTTTGAGCCCACAGAAGCTGTTTGTCACCTGCATCCTCATTTCCAGTGAGTTATTGGAGGGTGGACTGGGAAAAGATCCATGACAGTGTAGTTGTGTCTTCTCTTATTGTGGCCCTGAGTGCTGTCTCACCCTTTCCTATCAAAAGGCCAGTGCTCCTGAAGACCCTTCTGCCAAATGTGAGCCACGGTGTTAACAGTCTCATTCTCTTAGAGGTCGCAAACATGTGTGGATCATTAATTGATCACGAGCTCCGGAGCAAATTCCCCTCCATTCCGCCAATCTGCTCACCCCAACGTTTTGGAACTCCACCAAACTTCAGCCTAAATTATTTGGAACATTTTGACCATTCCAAGCTCAGGAAAGCTTTTATGCAAGCCAGGACTAACACACTACCCTCGGCGACCCTACGTGGCAGGTCAAGAAAGCTCTCCAGGAGAAGCAACAAAGGAAATGAAGGAAATTGAACAAAGCAAATTGGGCAGAACTGGGGTGTTCACCAGGTCCCCAGCTTGGCCATCGCATGGCTTTCTCTTAAAGATGTCCCCCCCCCCATAATTTGGAAATGTACCAACTGGTGGGAGAGTGAAACTCCAAGTACCAGTTACAGGAGAGTGATCTCTGGGAAGGCTGAAGGAGGATATTGAAAGTGGCAAGTGAGGCATGGCGAGGGGGTTATATTTTTAAAAAACCACATTTTTGCCCAATTGACAAGAGTGACCTTTTTGCCCAATTGACAAGAGTGACCCCCCCCCAAGAGCTGGTGGCCCCAGACACCAGGGGAGGGGAAAGAGAGGAACCACTGTGAGGGCTGAGAATAGAAGCTGGCTTCCAGCTGATCTCTCATCTTTTTGGGACTGGCTGTCATCAACATGCTGACAACACACAGTTCGCTGCCTTCTTATCTGAATCTCTCAGGGAGGTGGAAGGACTCCTGAATCATCCAAGCCCATCTTGTCTACTCTGATGGCCAGGCCTTCCCCAACCCCTCTTACATGATCTTTCTGCAGGGAGATTCCGGGGATTGAGCCTGGGACCTTCTGCTCTTCCACGGAGCCACGGCTCCTCCCCAAGTTCAATGAGCGGAATGGCTGACAGGGAAGACATTGAAACTAAATCCTGACCAGACAGAGGTGATGCTTTTTGGGAAGGCGGAGAGCTTGAAGGACATGGTAACCCCCACACACACACACCGTGTTAGCCCCTGGGGGTATTTGAAAACTCAGACAAACACAGAGGGGCATGGAATCCACTTTTGTTTATTGATTTATGTCTCTGGCAAATTGCCTTTTGTGGCAGCTGAATTTCTTGGTCAGTCTATTATTAAGCTTTCCACCCTCTTTTCCCAAAGACCAACATCATCTTCTATCAGATTTTTCATCATGTCATCATTTCACCATTCAAACTGTGTGAAGGAAGCAGACAAGAGTTTAGGCTTCCATCTACAGAAGAGGCTTTCAAAATTTCTGCCTGGAAAGACCCCCTCCCAAGACAGACTCCCTTTCCATAGTTCATACTTCAAGTCCTACACCAAGGGTCCCTTTCCCCCAGTCGCATCAACTCCAGGTGGGAGTTTCTGACCAAGGTCTCAGTCCAAGTGCCATCAGGGAATGTGCTTTGGACTGGTTCAAATCATTCCTCCCAGACCAGACACAAAAGGGTCTTGCTGGAGACCGGTTGTCCTCAGTGAGGGACATATCCTGTGGGGTTTCACGGGCAGCAATTCTTTCTCTCCCCCCCCCATGCTTTTTCAGCATCTATGGAAAGCCTTTTAGGGCAAATCATTCATCCTTTTGAGTCTGGCTGTCATCAACATGTTGACAACACCCAGTTCTCCAGCATCTTATCCAGATCTCTTGGGGATGTGGCTCCTGAACCATCCCAGTGTACTCTGACTGGCCAGGTCTTTCCCAACCCCTCTTACCTGATCTTAATGCAGCGCCATCAAATATTCTTCCTATGGGTTGGAAGCAGACAAGAATGTAGGCTTCCATCCACAGCAGACGCTTTCAAAATTTCTGCCTAGAAAGATCCTCCCCCCCAACACAGACCCCCTTTCCATAATTCATTCTTCATGCCCTCTTCCTTATGTGCTTCTTGCAGGAAATCTTGCAGCACGGATCATTCTCAAGAGCCCCTTCCCCTTCCACCAACCCCATAAGCTGCCACAACTACAATCAGCAACATTGGGAAGAGCAAGACGGCCGTCAGCCTCATGACGGATCAGAATGGGAAGGTCGCCCTTGGCCTCGCGTAAGGAAAGCGGAGCAGGATTGTTTCTCCTCCGCTCTACTGTGCTTTGGGTGGCCCCTGCAGCTCTCTCTCTCTAGCCCTCTTAGAACAATCCCATGAAACACAACATGTTTATGGAATAAGACCAAAAGAAGTTGGGGGGACAATTGGTGATTTCCTCCTTGCAACGAAGAGGAACGTTCTGGTTCCTGCACAACAACGAGGGTTGCCAGATCCCTCTTTGCCATCGGCAGGAGATTTTTAGGGCGGAGCCTGAAGAGGGCGGGGTTTGGGGAGGGGAGGGACTTCAATGCCATAGAGTTCAATTGCCAAAGCGGCCACTTTTCTCCAGGTGATCTGATCTCTATCGGCTGGAGATCAGTTGAATTAGCAGGAGATCTCCTGCTACTACCTGGCAGTTGGCAACCCTAACAATAGCGGCATCCTTTTGCGACGCATGAAAGAGATCAGGATGCATTCACTTGGCTCCAAATGTTGGTCAAAGTGAACTTGGAGCTCATGAGCATAACGGGCTTCCTCATGGTGAGCTGGTCCAAGAGTCCCGTTCCCCCCACCCCAATAGCATGGACTCCAGCTGGTAGTTGCTGGCCAGGGTCTCAAGCCAAGTGGTCTTTCCAAGCCGGGCTACCTTTTAACCAAAACCTGTGAGGACTGAACATGGGACTCTGAGCATGCCAACTGTTTGCCCTGCCTCTGAAGTCTGGTTCCCCAAGGTTCCTCCCTCAGGTGTCGGCCACCCACCACATCCACAGAACTGCCGGCATCTGAGAAGCCCAGCATTCTGCACCTGGGCAGGCTGTTCACAAGGTTAGCCAGGACGCATGGATGCAGAGAGCAGCAGGAACACCTTGAGTGCAGCAGAGAAGTGGGAGACAGGGGTCTGCCAGCCCAAATGTGTGGATGTGTGGGACAGGCAGTCGCCAGGGGCTGTGTCTGTGGGAGGAAGACCTCAGCTGAGCCTGAAACCCCTGAAGAGCCACTGGTATCTGGTGGCAGGGAGGACAGTCAAGTTGCAGCTGACTTATGGCAATCCTGTAGGGGTTTCAAGGCATGAAAACAGAGATGGTTTGCCATTGCCTGCCCTTTCTTAGCTATCCTGGACTTCCTTGGTGATCTCCCCTCCAAATAATAACCAGGGCTGATCCTGCTTCGGTTGTGAGATCTGATGGGATCTGGCTAGCCTGGGCCATCCAGGAGAGGGCAACTCATATCTAGTGAGGCCTAATGTTCAGATTGGGGGCACTGGGGGTGCATTTCCTTGGCCTTCCTTCTGTGCTGTGCCGTTTTTTGAAGTCTTCCTTGGCTGCTGGAGGATCCCTGGTGGGCAGTGCCATGCCTGGTTCCTCTGTGCCCCACTGGGTGTGTGGTTGGGTGAATGCCCCCGAGTGTATGAGGTGTGGATTTTTGGCCAAAGTGAACTAGGAGGTCATGAGCATAACAAGCTTCCTCATGGTGAGTGAACTAGGGTTGCCAACCTCCAGGTGGTGGCTGGACGTCTCCCTCTATTATAAATGATCTCCAGGCAATAGAAATCAGTCCCCATGGAGAAAATGGCCGCTTTGGCAATTGGACTATAACATTGAAGTCTCTCCCCTCCCCAGACCCTGCCTTCTTATCCAAATCTCCTGGGGATGTGGCTCCTGAACCCTCCCAGTGTACTCTGACTGGCCAGGTCTTTTCCAGCCCTTCTTACCTTATCATCCCATCAGACCATCTATCCAATTCTCATCGAGATATAGTGGTTCTTTCTATGGGAAGGAAGCAGAGAAGAGTTTAGGCATCCATCTGTAGAGGTGGCTTTCAAAATTTCTGCCTGGAAAGACCTCCCCCTCCAATACAGACTCCTTTTCCATAATTCATACTTCATGCCCTCCTCCCTAATTGCTTCTTGCAGGACGTCTAGGGCCAGCCCAACGGCTGAGGAAAGCATGGAGCATTCTGAAGGGCCCCTTCCCTTCCATCCTACCTTGATTGCTGCCACAGCAGCAATCAGCAGCATTGCAAAGAGCAAGACAGCCGTCAGCCTCATGATGGATCAAAATGGGAGGGTCGCCCTTGGCCTTGCATAAGAAAAGCGGAGCAGGATTGGTGCTCCTCCGGTCTGCCCTGGTTTAGATGGCTCCTGCAGCCCTCTCTTTATAGCCGTCCCAGAACCCTCCCAGGAAACACAGAGTGTTTACGGAATAAGGCTAGAAGCAGTTTGAGGGGACAATTGGTGATTTCCTCCTTGCCATGAACAGCCTCCGTTTGTGACGCATGAAAGAGATCAGGATGCATTAACTTGGCTCCAATGTTGGCCAACATGAACTTGGAAGTCATGAGCTTAGTGGGCTTCCTCATGGTGATCTGATCCAAGGGTCCCTCCCCCCTCTCCAGCAGCATCACCTCAAGGGGGCCAGTGCCACCAGCGTTCCTTCCCTCCTCTCAAAGTTGCCTGGCCATGGGTCATAATGCCAGCCTCAGAAAGGGCCAGTGCCACTATATAACCATACGTCTATTTTATATGCATTTATTAGTGGTTAACTCCTTTACATGCAACAAAATATATATATTCATTACATTCATTAACAAGGTGGTGTAGTAGTTCAGAGTGGTGGTTTGAAGCGCTGGAGTCTGATCTGGAGAACCGGGTTTGATTCCCCACTCCTCCATATGAGCGGGGGAGGCTAACCTGGTGAACTGGATTTCTTTCCCCACTCCTCTGCATGAAGCTAGTTGGGTGACCTTGAGCAAGTTGTAGAGCTCTCTCAGCCCACCTACATCACAGAGTGTCTGTTGTGGGGAGGGGAAGGGAAGGTGACTGTAAGCTGGTTGCGCTCATGGCCTCCCAATTGACTTTGACCAACAACCGACACCTCATACACTCAGGGTCATTCACCCACTCACACACCCAGCAGGGCTCAGAGGAACCAGACATGGCACAGCCCTCCAGGCCTCCTCCAGCAGCCAAGGAAGACCACAAAGAAAGGTACAGCAGAGAAGGAAGGCTGAGGAAAACCACGCCCAGTGCCCCCAATCTGAACTTTAGGCCACACGAGATCTGAGTTGCCCTCACCTGGACGGCCCAGGCAAGCTGGACCCCATCAGATGTCACAACCAAAGCAGGGTCAGCCCCGGTTAGTATTTGTACATGAAATCACCAAGGAAGTCCAGGGTAGCTATGCAGAGGCAGGCAATGGCAAGCTGGACCCCATCAGATGTCACAACCAAAGCAAGGTCAGCCCCGGTTAGTATTTGTACATGAAATCACCAAGGAAGTCCAGGGTAGCTATGCAGAGGCAGGCAATGGCAAAACACCTCTGTTCATTTCGTGCCTCGAAAACTCTATGGGGTTGCCATAAATCAGCGGCAACTTGGCAGCGCTCTCCACCACCAGATACCAGTGGCTCTTCAAGGAGTTCCAGGCACAGCTGAGACACAGCCGCTGGGGACTGCCCACCCCACACATCCATCGCTTGGGCAGGAAGATCGCTGTCCCCCACTTCTCTGTGGGACTCCAGGGGTTCTTGCTGCTCGCTGCTTTCATGTGTCCTGGCTAACCTCGTGCTCTGTACGTTCAGCCTGACCAGGTGCAGAAGGCTGGGCCTATGAGATGCCAGAAGAGATGTGGATGTGGTGGGTGGGTGACACCTGAAGGAGGAAACTTGGGGAGCCATACTTCAGGGGCAGAGCACACTCTCGGCGTGCACAGAGTCCCATGTGCAATCCTCACGGGTTCTGGTTAAAAGGTAGCCGGGATTGGAAAGACCATTTGGTTTGAGACCTTGGCCAGCAACTACCACCTGGAGGCAATGCTGCTGGGGAGGGGGGAGGGACCCTTGGACCAGCTCACCATGAGGGTAGCTTGTTATGCTCATGACCTCCCAGTTCACTTTGGCCAACATTTGTATCCAAGTGAATGCATCCTGATCTCCTTCATGCGTCACAAATGGATGCCATTGTTGTGTAGGAACCAGAACATTCCTTTTCATGGCAAGGAGGAAATCACCAGTTGTCCCCTCAAACTGCTTTTGGTCTTATTCCATAAACACGCTGTGCTTCCAGGGAGGGCTCTGGGAGGACTGTACAGAGAGGGCTGCAGGAGCCACCCAAAGCAGGGCAGACTTGAGGAGCAACAATCCTGCTCCACTTCAATATGTCCCAGAATCCTCTGCATGCTACATGCATTCATACTCTGAGGGACACAATCCGGGGATGCCCAGCTGACCGGTCGGGATGAAATGTGCTCTTTCCAGGCAAAAATTTTGAAAATCTTTGCTGCAGATGGCAAACCTTACCTAAACTGCCCTCCAATATGATGAGAAAGAGCAATGGAAAATCCATATGAACCTGACAAAAAAAGTTGCAATCCAACAACTGTGAATTTGCTAGGGCCAGGCTAATGAAACCCACATATCAGCATGTTGTGCATTCTTTGCAGTGGCCTCTGTCTCAGCACCGGGATTGAGGAACCACATGTTTGATTACAGTTGAGGATCTCCTCCCCTACACACAGCCACGGGTGACTGCCGGCCCCACATATCCATCTTTTAAGATGGCAGACAGCTGTTCCCTACTTCTCTGTGGCACTCCAGAGGTTCTCGCTGCACTCTGCTTCCATGCGTCCTGGCTAACCTTGTGCTCTACATATTCAGCCTGCCCAGTTGCAGACTGGTGGGCCTCTGAGATGCCAGCAGTCATGTGGATGTGGTGGGTGGGTAGGTGACACCTGGAGGGGGAAACTTAGGGAGCCATACCTCAGGGGCAGGGCACACACTTGGCATGTTCAGAGTTCCATGCTCAATCCTCCCTTGTCTGGTTAAAAGGTAGCCGGGCTTAGAAAGACCACTTAGCTTGAGACCTTGGTGAGCAACTCCCACCTGGAGGCGATGCTACTGGGGAGGGGGAGGGATCCCTGGATCAGCTCACCATGAGGAAGCCCGTTAAGCTCATGACCTCCAAGTTCACGTTGGCCAACATTTGGAGCCAAGTGAATGCATCCTGATCTCTTTCATGCATCACAAGCGGATGCCGTTGTTGGTCAGGAACCAGAACTTTCCTGTTCATGGCAAGGAGGAAATCACCAATTGTCCTCTCAAACTGCTTTTGGCCTTATTCCATAAACACGCTGTGTTTCCTGGGAGGGCTCCGGGCAGGCTATGTAGAGAGAACTTCAGGGGCCACCCAAAGCACTGCAGGCCGGAGGAGCACCATTCCTGCTCCACTTTCCTTAACCAAGGCCAAGGGCCATCCTCCCATTCTGATCCATCATGAGGCTGACAGCCGTCTTGCTCTTTGCAATGCTGCTGATTGCTGCTGTGGTAGCTAGGAGGGTACGATGGAAGGGAAGGGGCTCTTCAGAATGCTACGTGCTTTACGCAGCCATTGGGCTGTCCCTAGATTTCCTGCAAGAAGCACTTAAGGAGGAGGGCATGAAGAATGAATTATGGAAAACGAGTCTGTCTTGTGTGTGGGGGGGTGTCTTTCCAGGCTTAAATTTACACTGCCTCTTCTATAGATGGATGCCTAAACTCTTCTATGCTTCTTACCCATAGGGTCAAATTATCAGTGACGATCGGTCCAGGAATATATTGAGGGATGCTTATGCTAAGTGGGTAAGTGGGGTTCGGAAAGACCTGGCATGTCAGAGTACACTGGGATGGTTCAGGAGCCATATCCCCAGGAGATTTGGATAAGAAGGTGGAGAAATGGGTGTTGTCAGCATGTTGATGACAGCCAGGCTCAAAAGGATGAATGATTTGTACTAAAAGGCTTTCCATAGATGTTGAAAAAGCATGGGGGGGAGAGATAAGATTGCGATCCACAGGATATGTCCCTAACTAAGGACAACCCGTCTCCAGCAATAGCCTTTTGTGTCTGGTCCGTGAGGAACGATTTCAACCAGTCCACAGCAAGTTCCCTGATGGAACTTGGTCTGAGATCTGGGTCCACAACTCCCACCTGGAGTCGATAATGCTGGGGGAGAGGGATCCTGGGACCCAATCCAGGTTGGGAAATTCCTAGAGATTTTTGGGGAGGAGTCTGAGGAGAGGGGAGGGACTTCGATGCCATAGAGTCCAATTGCCAAAGTGGCCTTTTTCTCCAGGGGAACTGATCTCTATTGGCTGGAGATCTGTTGAAATAGCAGGAGAACTCCCGCCACCACCTGAAGGGGGGCAACCCTAACTCACCACGAGGAAACCCGTTATGCTCATGATCTCCAAGTTGACTTTGGCCAACATTTTGGAGCCAAGTTAATGCATCCTGCGCAATTTCATGCATCACAAATTGTGGCTGTGCATGAACCAGAACAATCCTCTTCATTGAATGGAGGAAATCACCAGTTGTCTCCCCAAACAGCTTCTGGTCTTATTCCATAAACACGCTGTGTTTCCTGGGAGAGCTCCAGAAGGGCTGTATAGAGAGGGCTGCAAGAGACACCCAAAGCAGGGCAGACCGGAGGAACATCAATCCTGCTCCGCTTTCCGTAGGCAAAGCCAAGGGCGTCCCTCCCATTCTGTTTTATCCTGAGGCTGACAGCCGTCTTGCTCTTCGTAATGCTGCTGATTGCTGCTGTGGTATTTTTTCCAGTAGGTGGAAGGGAAGGGGCTCTTCAGAATGGTCCATACTTGACGCAGCAGTTGGGCCGGCCCTAGATTTCTTGCAAGAAGCACATAAGGAGGAGGGCATGAAGTATGAATAATGGCAAAGGACTCTGTCTTGGGTGGAGGGGTCTTTCCAGGCAGAAATTTGGAAAGCCTCCTCTATAGATGGAAGCCTAAACTCTTCTCTGCTTCCACCCATAGGTACAAAGGGAGCGGGAAAAGCTTGATTCTAGCGTTAATGAGGTAAGAGGGGCTGGGAAAGACCTGGCCAGTCAGAGTACACTGGGATGGTTCAGGAGCCACATCCCCAGGAGACTTGGATAGGAAGGTGGAGAAATGGGTGCTGTCAGCATGTTGATGACTGCCAGGCTCAAAAGGATGAATGATTTGCCCTAAAAGGCTTTCCATAGATGTTGAGAAAGCATGAGGGGAGATAGAATTGGGGCCTGTGAAACCCCACAGGATATGTCCCTCACTGAGGACAACTGGTCTCCACCAAGATCCTTTTGTGTCTGGTCTCTGAGGAACGATTTGAACCAGTCCGAAGCACATCCCCTGATGGCATGCTGTGTTTCCTGGGAGGGCTTTGGGAGGGCTGTATAGAGAGGGCTGCAGGAGCCACCCAAAGCAGGGCAGACCGGAGGAGCACCATTCCTGCTCTGCTTTCCCTAAGCAAGGCCAAGGGTGACTCTTCCATTCTGATCCATCATGAGGCTGACGCCCGGGCCATCTTGTTCTTTGCAATGCTGCTGATTGCAACTGCAGCAACTTATCGGATTGGTGGAAGGGGAAGGGGCTCTTCAGAATGCTACGTGCTTTACGCAGCCATTGGGCTGTCCCTAGATTTCCTGCAAGAAGCACTTAAGGAGGAGGGCATGAAGAATGAATTATGGAAAACGAGTCTGTCTTGTGTGTGGGGGGGTGTCTTTCCAGGCTTTAATTTACACTGCCTCTTCTATAGATGGATGCCTAAACTCTTCTATGCTTCTTACCCATAGGGTCAAATTATCAGTGACGATCGGTCCAGGAATATATTGAGGGATGCTTATGCTAAGTGGGTAAGTGGGGTTCGGAAAGACCTGGCATGTCAGAGTACACTGGGATGGTTCAGGAGCCACATCCCCAGGAGATTTGGATAAGAAGGTGGAGAAATGGGTGTTGTCAGCATGTTGATGACAGCCAGGCTCAAAAGGATGAATGATTTATACTAAAAGGCTTTCCATAGATGTTGAAAAAGCATGGGGGGGAGAGATAAGATTGTGACCCACAGGATATGTCCCACACTAAAGACAACCCGTCTCCAGCAATAGCCTTTTGTGTCTGGTCCGTGAGGAACGATTTCAACCAGTCCACAGCAAGTCCCCTGATGGAACTTGGTCTGAGATCTGGGTCCACAACTCCCACCTGGAGTCGATAATGCTGGGGGAGAGGGATCCTGGGACCCAATCCAGGTTGGGAAATTCCTAGAGATTTTTGGGGAGGAGTCTGAGGAGAGGGGAGGGACTTCGATGCCATAGAGTCCAATTGCCAAAGTGGCCTTTTTCTCCAGGGGAACTGATCTCTATTGGCTGGAGATCTGTTGAAATAGCAGGAGAACTCCCGCCACCACCTGAAGGGGGGCAACCCTAACTCACCACGAGGAAACCCGTTATGCTCATGATCTCCAAGTTGACTTTGGCCAACATTTTGGGGCCATGTTAATGCATCCTGCGCAATTTCATGCATCACAAATTGTTGCTGTGCATGAATCAGAACAATCCTCTTCATTGAATGGAGGAAATCACCAGTTGTCTCCCCAAACAGCTTCTGGTCTTATTCCATAAACACGCTGTGTTTCCTGGAAGAGCTCCAGAAGGGCTGTATAGAGAGGGCTGCAAGAGACACCCAAAGCAGGGCAGACTGGAGGAACATTAATCCTGCTCCGCTTTCCGTAGGCAAAGCCAAGGGCGTCCCTCCCATTCTGATTTATCCTGAGGCTGACAGCCGTCTTGCTCTTTGTAATGCTGCTGATTGCTGCTGTGGTATTTTTTCCAGTAGGTGGAAGGGAAGGGGCTCTTCAGAATGGTCCATACTTGACGCAGCAGTTGGGCCGGCCCTAGATTTCTTGCAAGAAGCACATAAGGAGGAGGGCATGAAGTATGAATAATGGCAAAGGACTCTGTCTTGGGTGGAGGGGTCTTTCCAGGCAGAAATTTGGATAGCCTCCTCTATAGATGGAAGCCTAAACTCTTCTCTGCTTCCACCCATAGGTACAAAGAGAGCGGGAAAAGCTTGATTCTAGCGTTAATGAGGTAAGAGGGGCTGGGAAAGACCTGGCCAGTCAGAGTACACTGGGATGGTTCAGGAGCCACATCCCCAGGAGACTTGGATAGGAAGGTGGAGAAATGGGTGCTGTCAGCATGTTGATGACAGCTAGGCTCAAAAGGATGAATGATTTGCCCTAAAAGGCTTTCCATAGATGTTGAGAAAGCATGAGGGGAGATAGAATTGGGGCCTGTGAAACCCCACAGGATATGTCCCTCACTGAGGACAACTGGTCTCCACCAAGATCCTTTTGTGTCTGGTCTCTGAGGAACGATTTGAACCAGTCCGAAGCACGTCCCCTGATGGCATGCTGTGTTTCCTGGGAGGGCTTTGGGAGGGCTGTATAGAGAGTGCTGCAGGAGCCACCCAAAGCAGGGCAGACCGGAGGAGCACCATTCCTGCTCTGCTTTCCCTAAGCAAGGCCAAGGGTGACTCTTCCATTCTGATCCGTCATGAGGCTGACGCCCAGGCCGTCTTGTTCTTTGCAATGCTGCTGATTGCAGCTGCAGCAGCTTATCGGATTGGTGGAAGGGGAAGGGGCTCTTCAGAATGCTACGTGCTTTACGCAGCCATTGGGCTGTCCCTAGATTTCCTGCAAGAAGCACTTAAGGAGGAGGGCATGAAGAATGAATTATGGAAAACGAGTCTGTCTTGTGTGTGTGTGGGGGGGTGTCTTTCCAGGCTTAAATTTACACTGCCTCTTCTATAGATGGATGCCTAAACTCTTCTATGCTTCTTACCCATAGGGTCAAATTATCAGTGACGATCGGTCCAGGAATATATTGAGGGATGCTTATGCTAAGTGGGTAAGTGGGGTTCGGAAAGACCTGGCATGTCAGAGTACACTGGGATGGTTCAGGAGCCACATCCCCAGGAGATTTGGATAAGAAGGTGGAGAAATGGGTGTTGTCAGCATGTTGATGACAGCCAGGCTCAAAAGGATGAATGATTTGTACTAAAAGGCTTTCCATAGATGTTGAAAAAGCATGGGGGGGGAGAGATAAGATTGCGACCCACAGGATATGTCCCACACTAAGGACAACCCGTCTCCAGCAATAGCCTTTTGTGTCTGGTCCGTGAGGAACGATTTCAACCAGTCCACAGCAAGTTCCCTGATGGAACTTGGTCTGAGATCTGGGTCCACAACTCCCACCTGGAGTCGATAATGCTGGGGGAGAGGGATCCTGGGACCCAATCCAGGTTGGGAAATTCCTAGAGATTTTTGGGGAGGAGTCTGAGGAGAGGGGAGGGACTTCGATGCCATAGAGTCCAATTGCCAAAGTGGCCTTTTTCTCCAGGGGAACTGATCTCTATTG
This sequence comes from Euleptes europaea, assembly GCF_029931775.1. Taxonomy (NCBI): domain Eukaryota; kingdom Metazoa; phylum Chordata; class Lepidosauria; order Squamata; family Sphaerodactylidae; genus Euleptes; species Euleptes europaea. Next base: position 2,847,543 of record NC_079330.1, read on the forward strand.
GCTGGAGATCCGTTGAAATAGCAGGAGAACTCCCGCCACCACCTGAAGGGGGGCAACCCTAACTCACCACGAGGAAACCCGTTATGCTCATGATCTCCAAGTTGACTTTGGCCAACATTTGGAGCCAAGTTAATGCATCCTGATCTCTTTCATGCATCACAAATGGTTGCTGTGCATGAACTAGAACAATCCTCTTCATTGAATGAAGGAAATCACCAGTTGTCTCCCCAAACAGCTTCTGGTCTTATTCCATAAACACGCTGTGTTTCCTGGGAGAGCTCCAGAAGGGCTGTATAGAGAGGGCTGCAGGAGACACCCAAAGCAGGGCAGACCGGAGGAACATCAATCCTGCTCCGCTTTCCGTAGGCAAAGCCAAGGGCATCCCCCCATTCTGATTTGTCCTGAGGCTGACAGCCATCTTGCTCTTCGTAATGCTGCTGATTGCTGCTGTGGTATTTTTTCCAGTAGGTGGAAGGGAAGGGGCTCTTCAGAATGGTCCATACTTGACGCAGCAGTTGGGCCGGCCCTAGATTTCTTGCAAGAAGCACATAAGGAGGAGGGCATGAAGTATGAATAATGGCAAAGGACTCTGTCTTGGGTGGAGGGGTCTTTCCAGGCAGAAATTTGGAAAGCCTCCTCTATAGATGGAAGCCTAAACTCTTCTCTGCTTCCACCCATAGGTACAAAGGGAGCGGGAAAAGCTTGATTCTAGCGTTAATGAGGTAAGAGAAAATGAGGGCTGGGAAAGACCTGGCCAGTCAGAGTACACTGGGATGGTTCAGGAGCCACATCCCCAGGAGACTTGGATAGGAAGGTGGAGAAATGGGTGCTGTCAGCATGTTGATGACAGCCAAGCTCAAAAAGATGAATGATTTGCCCTAAAAGGCTTTCCATAGATGTTGAGAAAGCATGAGGGGAGATAGAATTGGGGCCTGTGAAACCCCACAGGATATGTCCCTCACTGAGGACAACTGGTCTCCACCAAGATCCTATTGTGTCTGGTCTCTGAGGAACGATTTGAACCAGTCCGAAACACGTCCCCTGATGGCATACTGTGTTTCTTGGGAGGTCTTTGGGAGGGCTGTATAGAGAGGGCTGCAGGAGCCACCCAAAGCAGGGCAGACCGGAGCAGCACCAATCCTGCTCTGCTTTCCCTAAGCAAGGCCAAGGGTGACTCTTCCATTCTGATCCTTCATGAGGCTGATGCCCAGGCCGTCTTGTTCTTTGCAATGCTGCTGATTGCAGCTGCAGCAGCTTATCGGATTGGTGGAAGGGGAAGGGGCTCTTCAGAATGCTACGTGCTTTACGCAGTCATTGGGCTGGACCGAGATTTCCTGCAAGGAGGAGGGCATGGACTATGAATTATGGAAAGGGGGTCTGTCTTGGAGGGTTTGTCTTTCCAGGCAGAAATTTTGAAAGCCTCTGCTGTAATGGAATCCTAACCTCTTGTCTGCTTCCTACCTACAGGACTTTCAGAAAAATACGATAGAAGATCCTTCTCCTTGGTGGGAATAACATAGCAATTATTGACAAAGAGGTTTCGCTGCCACAAAAGCCAATTTGCCAGAACTATAAATAAACAAGAGGGATTCAGTGGCCCTCTGTGTTTGTCTGAGTTTTCAAACGCACCCAGGGGCTATCTGGGTAGGGGGTACCGTGTCCATCAAGCTCTCCACCTTCCCGAAAAGCATCACCTCTGTCTCGTCAAGATTTAGTTTCAATGTCTTCCCTCAGCCATTTTGCTCATTGAATTTAGGGAGGGGCCGTGACCCCGTGGCAGAGCAGAAGGTCCCGGGTTCAATCCCTGGAATCTCCTGACAGAAAGATCAGGTAAGAGGGGTTGGGAAAGACCTGGCCAGTCAGAGTAGACAAGATGGGCTTGGATGATACAGGAGTCCTTCCACCTCCCCGAGAGATTTGGATAAGAAGTCAGTGAACTGTGTGTTGTCAGCATGTTGATGACAGCCAATCTCAAAAAGATGAGAGATGAGCTTGAAGCCAGGTGATCTTCTCAGCCGCCTCAGTGGCTCCCCTCTTTCCTTTCCCCTGGTGTCTGGAGCCACCAGCTATTGGGGGGGGGGCAGGAAAAGGTCGCTCTTGTCAATTGGGCAACATATGTTTTTTAAAAAATATATAATCTCTCCCTGCCTCACTTGCCACTTTAAAAGTCCTCCTTCAGCTGTCTCAGAGGTCATCCTCCGCTAACTGGTACTTGGAGTTTCACTCTCCCACCAGTTGGCACATTTCCAATATATGGGAGGCCATCTTCAAGAGAAAGCCATGCGATGTCCATGCTGGGGACCTGGTGAGCACCGCTACCTCAATGCCCAATTTCCTTTGCTCATGCTCCATTTCCTTTGTTGCCTTTCCTGGAGGGCTTTCTTGACCAACTTCCATTTGTCTTCCAAAATTGGCCTTGTCTGTTTCTGAACGGGGATGTTTTTAGATAACCAAAAACGACAGACTCACTCCAGATCCACCCATGTGTGAAACCTCTAAGAGAAAGAGACTGTTAACACAGGGGCTCACATTTGGCAGAAGGGTCTTCAGGAGCACTGGTCTTTTGCCAGGAAAGGGTGAGGCAGGGCAGAGCCCAGGGCAATGATAAGAGAAGACACAACTATACAGAAATAGATCTTTTCCCAGTCCACTCTCCAATAACTCACTGGAAATGAGGATGCTTGTGACAAACAGCTTCTGTGAGCTCAGAGGCTTTGCTGATCTGCAGGACAACAGAAGGCAGAGGCCAGCCAAGAACCCACACCTCAAACACTTGCATTCACCCACCCACACGCCCACACAGCCCGCCAGCCATCCTCTAGCAGCCAAGGAAGATGGCAAAGAAAGGCGCAGGACAGAAGGAAGGCTGAGGGATCAGATGCCCAGTCCCCGCCATCTGAACATTAGGCCACATGAGATTTCAGTTGCCCTCACCTGGATGGCCAGCAGTGATGTGGATGTGGATGTGGTGGGTGGCTGACACCTGAAGGAGGAAACTTGGGGAACCAGACTTCAGGGGCAGGGCACACACTTTGCATCCTCAGAGTCCCATGTTCAATCCTCACATGTTCTGGTTAAAAGGTAGCCTGGCTTGGAAAGACCACTTGTCCTGGGACCTTGGCCAGCAACTACCCGATGGAGACCATCCCACATGGGGAGGGGGGGCTGGGCATGCTCACCATTAGGAAACCAGTTGTGCTCCCTTTGGCCAACATTTAGAACCAAGTTAACATTTAGCGCCAACCTTTAGAGCTCTTTTATGTATCACAAATGGATGCTGTTGCTCTGCAGGAACCAGAACGTTCCTCTTCATTGCAAGGACAAAATAAGTAATCCCCACCACCACCACCAATTGCTTTTGGCCTCAATCCAGAAACATGCTGTGTTTCCTGGGAGTGCTCCGAGAGAGGACAGATGAATTTCCCTGCGGAGAAAGTTGGGGGCCATGACTAAGAAGGCCCTCTGCTGTTGCTAATGGGTCCAAGAAAGGAGGTCAGAAAGGCTACGCTGAGCTCAGCAACTCAATGGGCATCCCATCGCCCTCCAGTGGGGTCCTCTTTCCTGGGTCAGAAAGAGGTGAACCAAGAAAATAGGTGACATGCATGGAGCCGGGGTTGCAAACTTTCAGGCGGCACCTGGGGATCTCCTGCTATTACAATTGATCTTCAGATGACCATGTTGCTGATGGGTCCAAGAAAGGAGGTCAGAAAGGCTACTCTGAGCTCAGCAACCTTGCTCAATGGGCATCCCTGAGACCATGGAGAGCCGCTGACAGTCTGAGTAGACAATACTGACTTTGATGGACCAAGGGTCTGATTCAGAATAAGACAGCTTTATGTATTCATGATCAGTTCCCCTGGAGAAAATGGCTGCTTTGGAGGGTGGACTCTATGGCATTGTACCCTCATGAGGTCCGTCCCCTCCCCAAACCCCACCCTCCCCAGGCTCCACCCCCCCAAATCTTCAAGAATTCCCCAAACCAGAGCTGGCAACCCTAGGTGTAGTAAGTAGGGTTGCCAACCTCCAGGCACTAGCTGGAGAAAATGGCCGCTTTGGCAATTGGACTGTGGCATTGAAGTCCCTCCCCTCCCCAAACCCTCCCCTCCTCAGGCTCTGCCCCAAAAACCTCCTGTTGGTGGTGAAGAGGGACCTGACAATAGGGCCTTTATCTTCACTCTCCTGAAGGACTCATCCTCCACCCTCCCCGATTAGGGACCAGCAGATTTTCCTAATTTCCTTATCGTAATCATTTCTATATTTCTCAGAGGTTTCAAGACCTCATTTTCACTGTTCGCATTGTGGATTGTTCGCAGTCAAAGGTTGTGTATCTTTCACCCCTCAACCGCAACGTTTATGGCAAATTTTAATGCAGAATTACTGGTGCACAGATAGAGACAACAATGTGTCCATCTTGCAGGGAAAGTTCAGCATGTGTAAATGTTTAAAAAGTGTGAGAATAACAGAATTGTAGGCTGGGTCCATACAAGGGAGAGATAAAGTTGATACCGGGATTGGGCAGTAGAAACAGAAAAGAGGAGAAATCCGGACATCTTCAGAGTCAATGCTATTGGGGGAGAGGCACTCTGGGAACAACTCACCATGGGGTTGCCCTGTGAGAGCCAGCGCGTTGTAGTGGTTAAGAGCGGTGGTTTGGAGCGGTGGAGCCTGATCTGGAGAACTGGGTTTGATTCCCTACTCCTCCACATGAGCGGCAGAGGCTAATCTGGTGAACCGGGTTGGTTTCCCCACTCCTCCACATGAAGCCAGCTGGGTGAGCTTGGGCTAGTCACAATCTCTCTGAATCCTTTAAGCCCCACCTACCTCACAAGGTGCCTGTTGTGGGGAGAGAAGAGAAGGTGATTGTAAGCTAGTTTGATTCTGCCTTAAGTGGTAGAGAAAGTTGGCATATAAAAACCAACTCTTCTTCATCATCATCATCATCATCATCTTTTCTTCTTCTTAACTGATCTTTCTGCTGGGAGATTCCAGGGGTTCAGCCTGGGACCTTCTGCTCTGCCACAGAGACACGGCCCCTGCCCAAGTTCAATGAGTGGAATGGCTGAGGTGGTTTTCCATGGCCTGCCTCTGAAGCTACCCTGGACTTCCTTGGTGGTTTCACATGCAAAAACTAACAGGGCCCTACTTTGGTCGTGAGATCTGATGGGATCCGGCTAACCTGGGCCATACAGGCGAGGGCAACTGATATCTAGTGAGGCCTAATGTTCAGATTGGGGGCACTGGGCGTACGTTCCCTCGGCCTTCCTTCTGTCCTGCGCCTTTCCTTGCCGTCTTCCTTGGCTGCTGGAGGATGGCTGGCGGGCTGTGCCATGCCTGGTTTCTCTGAGCCCTGCTGGGTGTGTGGTCAGGTGAATGCCTCCAAGGGCATGAGTTCTTGGCATGAGCTCTTGGCTGGCCTCTGCCTTCCGTTGTCTTGCAGGTCAGCAAAGGCTCTGAGCCCACAGAAGCTGTTTGTCATCAGCATCCTCATTTCCAGTGAGTTATTGGAGGGTGGACTGGGGAAAGCTCTATGACTGTGCAGTTGTGTGTGTCTTCTCTTATTGTGGCCCGGGGCTCTGCATCACCCTTTCCTGGCAAAAGGCCAGTGCTCCTGAAGACCCTTCTGCCAAATGTGAGCCACGGTGTTAACAGTCTCATTCTCTTAGAGGTCTCACACATTGTGTGGATCATTAATTGATCTTGAGCTCCGGAGCAAATTCCGCCAATCTGCTCACCCCAACATTTTGGAATTCCAGCAAACTTCAGCCTAAATTTTTTGGAACATCTTGACCATCCCAAGCTCAGGAAAGCTTTTATGCAAGCCAGGACTAACACACTACCCTCGGCGACCCTACATGGCAGATTTCTGAAAATACCTCACGCTGAAAGGGTCTGCAGATGTGGCGCAGGAGGCCCTGACGCCTCATCCCACATTCTCCTGCACTGTCACCGATATGACACTGCAAGAGAAAAACTCATAAAACCCCCAGTCTCGAATTTTGCCCTCATAAATCCCTCAGTCTCGAACAAAAAGAAAATGCTTCATAATCTACTAGCAGACCGGGATCCTGAGATCACAGGAAACATGGCTAGATTTCTGCTGATAGCTGCTACCCAATGGGAACTCAGTCAGGTCAGACTATAACCACAAGGAACGAACTACATCCCAATTTTTAACCTGATTTCACTCCTTGTATTTTAAAACTGTATTATGCCATTAAAGGTATTTGTATTCTATTACTTTATTGTAACATACGTGGATCTGGAGTGAGGCTGTAGTTGTCTGTTATTTAAAAGCATCCCCCTTCAGACTTAGACAAAGCCAATTTTGGAAACCAAATGGAAGTTGGTCAAGAAAGCCCTCCAGGAGAGGCAACAAAGGAAATGAAGGAAATTGAGCAAAGCAAACTGGGCGAGGAAGCTGTGCTCACCAGGTCCCCAGCTTGGAAAGCATGGCTTTCTCTTGAAGATGGCCCTCCATATTTTGGAAATGTGCCAACTGGTGGGAGAGTGAAACTCCAAGTACCAGTTACAGGAGGGTGATCTCTGGGAAGGCTGAAGGAGGATATTGAAAGTGGCAAGTGAGGTGGGGGGGTTATATTTTTAAAAAACCACATTTTTGCCCAATTGACAAGAGTGACCTTTTGCTGCGCCGCCCCCCCAAAGAGCTGGAGGCTCCAGACACCAGGGGACGGGAAACAGGGGGAGCCACTGTGAGGGGTGAGAATAGAAGCTGGCTTCCAGCTGATCTCTCATCTTTTTGGGACTGGCTGTCATCAACATGCTGACAACACACAGTTCGCTGCCTTCTTATCTGAATCTCTCGGGGAGGTGGAAGGACTCCTGAATCATGTAATGCCTGAAATTATTATATACTATGGGAAATATATTTGAACGTATGTTCTCATGTTCAGTCTGCACATTTGCAGTTATGAAAATGCTAAGCCCAGAATGTAAGGGCTGGTTTGGAATGCTGTGTATTCATATGCACACACACATGAGGACTCTTTGGGAATGGTGGCATCCACAACTAAGAGACCAAGCAAGCACTGTAATCCATTGGTGATTGCTTGGTACGGCCTGTTACCAATAGAGCTTCAGAGTTACCTATTACTTAAGGAATGTGTTTTGTACAAGACCTAGCATCTGCTTAGAGACAGCTTCAACTAATCTCTATACACTATGTTAATTAAAGTAAGATAGATAACCAATGTCTAGTAAGTCTACGTAATTGGAACATCGCTAACCAGAAGTTATAATTGGGGTTGCAATCCTTTGTTCGGTGTGCGAGCTGTCTTCCGCTTTTGGGAAGCTCCCACCCGGTATGTATTATTAAGCTTAATAAACAAACTGTTCTAAATTATCAACCTCTTCCTGTGTTATGGTCATTGGAACTTAAAACCATTTCACAGTCATAACAATCATCCAAGCCCATCTTGTCTACTCTGATGGCCAGGCCTTCCCCAACCCCTCTTACATGATCTTTCTGCAGGGAGATTCCAGGGATTGAACCTGGGACCTTCTGCTCTGCTACGGAGCCACGGCCCCTCCCCAAGTTCAATGAGCGGAATGGCTGAGAGGGAAGACATTGAAACTAGATCCTGACCAGAGGTGATGCTTTTTGGGAAGGCAGAGAGGTTGAAGGACACGGTACCTCCCACACACACCCTGTTAGCCCCTGGGGGCATTTGAAAACTCAGACAAACACAGAGGGCCATGGAATCCACTTTTGTTTATTCATTTATGTCCCTGGCAAATTGCCTTTTGTGGCAGCTGAATTTCTTGGTCAGTCTATTATCAGATTTTTCATCATGTCATCATTTCACCATTGAATCTGTGTGAAGGAAGCAGACAAGAGTTTAGGCTTCCATCTACATCAGAGGCTTTTAAAATTTCTGCCTGGAAAGACCCCGTCCCAAGACAGACTCCCTTTCTACAGTTCATACTTCAAGTCCTCCACCAAGGGTCCCTCTCCCCCGGTCGCATCGACTCCAGGTGGGAGTTTCTGACCAAGGTCTCAGTCCAAGTGCCATCAGGGGACTTGCTGTGGACTGGTTCAAATCATTCCTCCCAGACCAGACACAAAATGGTCTTGCTGGAGACCGGTTGTCCTCAGTGAGGGCATATCCTGTGGGGTTTCACGGGCAGCAATCCTATCTTTCCCCCCCCCCCCCATGCTTTTTCAGCATCTATGGAAAGCCTTAACCAGCAATTAAGGAGGAGGGCACAGATGGAAGCCTAAACTCTTCTCTGCTTCCTTCCCATAGAAAGAACCACTATATCTCGATGAGAACTGGATAGATGGTCTGATGGGATGATAAGGTAAGAAGGGCTGGGAAAGACCTGGCCAGTCAGAGTACACTGGGAGGGTTCAGGAGCCACATCTCCAGGAGATCTGGATAAGAAGGTGGGGCCTGGGGAGAGGACTTCAATGCCATTGAGTCCAACTGCCAAAGCGGCCATTTTCTCCATGGGGACTGATTTTTATTGCCTGGAGATCATTTGTAATAGCTGGAGACCTCCAGCTACCACCTGGAAGTTGACAAGCCTAGCTCACCATGAGGAAGCTTGTTATGCTCATTACCTCTCTTTCATGTGTCACAAACGGATGCCGTTGTTGCGCAGGAACCAGAACATTCCTGTTCATGGCAAGGAGGAAATCACCAGTTGTCCCCTCAAACTGCTTTTGGTCTTATTCCATAAACACGCTGTGCTTCCAGGGAGGGCTCTGGGAGGACTGTACAGAGAGGGCTGCAGGAGCCACCCAAAGCAGGGCAGACTCGAGGAGCAACAATCCTGCTCCACTTCAATATGTCCCAGAATCCTCTGCATGCTACACACATGCATACTATGAGGGTATCAGAGGAGCATGCCTATTATTTTGGGTGCGGTGGAACACGGGCAGGATGGTGCTGCTGCAGTCATCTTGTTTGTGGTTTCCTAGAGGCACCTGGTTGGCCATGGTGTGAACAGACTGCTGGACTTGATGGGCCTTGGTCTGATCCAGCAGGGCCTTTCTTATGTTCTTATGGACACAATCCAGGGATGCCCAGCTGACCGGTCGGCATGAATTGTGCTCTTTCCAGGCAGAAATTTTGAAAGGCTTTGCTGCAGATGGCAAACCTAACCTAAAAACTGCCCTCCAATATGATGAGAAAGAGCAATGGAAAATCCATATGAACCTGACAAAAAAAAGTTTGAATCCAACAACAGTGAATTTGCTAGGCCCAGGCTAATGAAACCCACATATCAGCATGTTGTGCATTCTTTGGCCATCTGAGTAGGGTTTTAATGGTTTTAATGATTACAGAAACCCCATAGGAATGAATGTGTGGGGCGGGCAGCCCCCGGTAGCTTTGTCTGGGGGAGGAAAACCTCAGCTGTAGTCAAAACATGGGGCTCCTCTCAATCCTGGACCTGAGGCAGGAACCAGAACATTCCTCTTCATTGCAAGGAGGAAATCACCAGTTGTCCCCGCAAGCTGCTTTTGGCTTCATTCCCTAAACACTCTGTGTTTCCTGGGAGGGCTCTGGGAGGGCTAAGAAGAGAGGGCTGCAGGAGACACCCAGAGCAGGGCAGACAGGAGGAGTAACAACCCTGCTCCACTTTCCTTAGGCAAAGCCACGGGCAACTCTCCCATTCTGATCCATCATGAGGCTGACGGCCGTCTTGCTCTTCGCAATGCTGCTGATTGCAGCTGTGGCAGCTTATCGGGTAGGATGGAAGGGAAGGGGGCTCCTCAGAATGCTCCGTGCTTTCCGCAGCCGTTGGGCTGACCCTAGATTTCCTGCAAGAAGCACATCAGGAGGAGGGCATGAACTATGATGTATGGAAAGGAAGTCTGTCATGGGGTGGGGGGTCTTTCCAGGCAGAAATTTTGAAAGCCTCCTCTATAGATGGAAGCCTAAACTCTTCTCTGCTTCCACCATAGCTACAAAACCAGTGGAAACTACATGATTCTAGACTTAATAAGGTAAGAGGGGCTGGGAAAGACCTGGCCAGTCAGAGTACACTGGGATGGTTCAGGAGCCACATCCCCAGGAGATTTGGATGAGAAGGTGGAGAAATGGGTGTTTTCAGCGTATTCATGACAGCCAGACTCAAAAGGATGAATGATTTGCCCTAAAAGGCTTTCCATAGATGCTGAAAAACCATGGGGGGGGAGTCACCAGCAACACTCTTTTGTATCTGGTCTGGGAGGAACGATTTGAACCAGTCCAAAGCACGTCCCCTGATGGCACGCTGTGTTTCCTGGGAGGGCTCCGGGAAGGCTACATAGAGAGGGCTGCAGGAGCCACCCAAAGCAGGGCAGACCAGAGGAGCACCATTCATGTTCTGCTTTCCCTAAGCAAGGCCAAGGGCGACCCTCCCATTCTGATCCGTCATGAGGCTGACAACCCTCTTGTTCTTCCATTTGGTAGTTGGTGGAAGCGGAAGGGGCTCTTGAGAATGCTCCATGCTTTACACAGCCATTGGGCTGGACCGAGATTTCCTGCAAGAAGCACATAAGGAGGAGGGCATGAAGTATGAAGTATGGAAAAGAAGTCTGTCATGGGGGGGTGGGGAGTCTTTCCAGGCATAATTTTGAAAGCCTCCTCTATAGATGGATGAGTAAAATCTTCTATGCTTCTTACCCATAGGATCGAATTATGAATGAAGAGAGGACCAGGAATATGTTGCATGATGCTTATGTTAAGTGGGTAAGTGGGGCTGGGAAAGACCTGGTGTGTCAGTGTACACTGGGATGGTTGAGGAGCCACATCCCCAGGAGATTTGGATAAGAAGGTGGAGAACTGGGGTGTTGTCAGCATGTTGATGACAGCCAGGCTCAAAAGGATGAATGATTTGCCCTAAAAGGCTTTCCATAGATGTTGAAAAAGCATTGGGGGGGGGGAGAGATAGGATTGCGGCCCACAGGATATGTCCCTCACTGATGACAACCGGTCTCCAGCAACAGCCTTTTGTGTCTGGTCCGAGAGGAACGATTTGAGCCAGTCCACAGCAAGTCCCTTGATGGCATTTGGAGGGAGATCTGGGTCAGAAAGTCCCACCTGGAGTCGATGATACTGGAGGAGAGGGACCCTGGGACCCAATCCAGGTTGGGAAATTCCTGGAGATTTTTGGGGAGGAGTCTGAGGAGGGCAGGGTTTGGAGAGGGGAGGGAGTTCAATGCCATAGAGTCCAATGGCCAAAGCGGCCATTTTCTCCAGGGGAACTGATCTCTATTGGCTGGAGATTTGTTGAAATAGCAGGAGAACTCCTGCCACCACCTGAAGGTGGGCAACCCTAGCTCACCACGAGAAAGCCCATTATGCTCATGATCTCCAAGTTGACTTTATACAACATTTGGAGCCAAGTTAATGCATCCTGCGCTCTTTCACGCGTCACAAATGGTTGCTGCGCATGAACCAGAACAATCATTTCAAGGAGGAAACCACCAGTTGTCTCCCCAAAACTGCATTTGGCTTCATTCCCTAAACACTCTGTGTTTCCTCGGACTACTCCGAGGGCTATTTAGAGAGGGCTGCAGCAGCTAACCAGGGCAGGGCAGACCAGAGGAGCAGCGATCCTGCTCCACTTTCCTTAAGCAAGGCCAAGGGCTACCCTCCCATTCTGATCCGTCATGAGGCTGAAGGCCGTCTTACTCTTCACAATGCTGCTGATTGCAGCTGTGGCAGCTTATCGGGTAGGTGGACGGAAAGGAGCTCTTCAGAATGCTCTGTGCTTTCCGCAGCCGTTGGGCTGGCCCTAGATTTCCTGCAAGAAGCACATCAGGAGGAGGGCATGAACTATGAAGTATGGAAAGGAAGTCTGTCATGGGGTGGGGGGTCTTTCCAGGCAGAAATTTTGAAAGCCTCCTCTATAGATGGAAGCCTAAACTCTTCTCTGCTTCCACCCATAGCTACAAAACCAGTGGAAACTACATGATTCTAGACTTAATAAGGTAAGAGGGGCTGGGAAAGACCTGGCCAGTCAGAGTACACTGGGATGGTTCAGGAGCCACATCCCCAGGAGATTTGGATGAGAAGGTGGAGAAATGGGTGTTTTCAGCGTGTTCATGACAGCCAGGCTCAAAAGGATGAATGATTTGCCCTAAAAGGCTTTCCATAAATGCTGAAAAACCATGGGGGGGGGGGGGGTCACCAGCAACACTCTTTTGTGTCTGGTCTGGGAGGAACGATTTGAACCAGTCCAAAGCACGTCCCCTGATGGCACGCTGTGTTTCCTGGGAGGGCTCCGGGAAGGCTACATAGAGAGGGCTGCAGGAGCCACCCAAAGCAGGGCAGACCAGAGGAGCACCATTCATGTTCTGCTTTCCCTAAGCAAGGCCAAGGGCGACCCTCCCATTCTGATCCGTCATGAGGCTGACAACCCTCTTGTTCTTCCATTTGGTAGTTGGTGGAAGGGGAAGGGGCTCTTGAGAATGCTCTATGCTTTACACAGCCATTGGGCTGGACCGGCAAGAAGCACATAAGGAGGAGGGCATGAAGTATGAAGTATGGAAAAGAAGTCTGTCATGGGGGGGGGGGGTCTTTCCAGGCATAATTTTGAAAGCCTCCTCTATAGATGGATGAGTAAAATCTTCTATGCTTCTTACCCATAGGATCGAATTATGAATGAAGAGAGGACCAGGAATATGTTGCATGATGCTTATGTTAAGTGGGTAAGTGGGGCTGGGAAAGACCTGGCCAGTCAGAGTACACTGGGATGGTTCAGGAGCCACATCCCCAGGAGATTTGGATAAGAAGGTGGAGAACTGGGTGTTGTCAGCATGTTGATGACAGCCAGGCTCAAAAGGATGAATGATTTGCCCTAAAAGGCTTTCCATAGATGTTGAAAAAGCATGTGGGGGGGGGGAGAGATAGGATTGCGGCCCACAGGATATGACCCTCACTGATGACAACAGGTCTCCAGCAACAGCCTTTTGTGTCTGGTCCGAGAGGAACGATTTGAACCAGTCCACAGCAAGACCCTTGATGGCACTTGGAGGGAGATCTGGGTCAGAAAGTCCCACCTGGAGTCGATGATACTGGGGGAGAGGGACCCTAGGACCCAATCCAGGTTGGGAAATTCCTGGAGATTTTTGGGGAGGAGTCTGAGGAGGGCAGGGTTTGGAGAGAGGAGGGAGCTCAATGCCATAGAGTACAATGGCCAAAGCGGCTTTTTTCTCCAGGGGAACTGATCTCTATTGGCTGGAGATCTGTTGAAATAGCAGGAGAACTCCTGCCACCACCTGAAGGTGGGCAACCCTAGCTCACTGCGAGAAAGCCCATTATGCTCATGATCTCCAAGTTGACTTTGGCCAACATTTGGAGCCATGTTAATGCATCCTGCGCTCTTTCATGCGTCACAAATGGTTGCTGTGCATGAACCAGAACAATCATTGCAAGGAGGAAATCACCAGTTGTCTCCCCAAAACTGCATTTGGCTTCATTCCCTAAACTCTCTGTGTTTCCTCGGACTACTCCAAGAGGGCTATTTAGAGAGGGCTGCAGCAGCTAACCAGGGCAGGGCAGACCAGAGGAGCAGCGATCCTGCTCCACTCCTTAAGCAAGGCCAAGGGCTACCCTCCCATTCTGATCTGTCATGAGGCTGAAGGCCGTCTTACTCTTCGCAATGCTGCTGATTGCAGCTGTGGCAGCTTATCGGGTAGGTGGATGGGAAGGAGCTCTTCAGAATGCTCCGTGCTTTCTGCAGCCGTTGGGCTGGCCTTATATTTCCTGCAAGAAGCACATCAGGAGGAGGGCATGAACTATGAAGTATGGAAACGAAGTCTGTCATGGGGGGGGTGTCTTTCCAGGCAGAAATTTTGAAAGCCTCCTCTATAGATGGAAGCCTAAACTCTTCTCTGCTTTCACCCATAGGTAAAAACACAGCAGAAAGTACATGATTCTAGACTTAATGAGGTAAGAGGGGCTGGGAAAGACCTAGCCAGTCAGAGTACACTGGGATGGTTCAGGAGCCACATCCCCAGGAGATTTGGATGAGAAGGTGGAGAAATGGGTGTTGTCAGCGTGTTCATGACAGCTAGGCTCAAAAGGATGAATAATTTGCCCTAAAAGGCTTTCCATAGATGCTGAAAAACCATGGGGCGGGGGGATAGGATTGCGGCCCGTGAAACCCCACAGGATATGTCCCTCACTGAGGACAACCAGTCACCAGCAACACGCTTTTGTGTCTGGTCTGGGAGGAATGATTTGAACCAGTCCAAAGCGCGTCCCCTGATGGCATGCTTGACGCACGCAGCTGAGCTGGAATGCAGGAGTATACCTGGCAGCAATTCAGTCCACACCAGGACAGCTTTATACAATTTATTTACAATATTTACACAGTCAGGATACAGTTCACTCCAACAAACTGCTCCGCCAAACATCCATTTTCTCTCCACCACACTTCTGTACATATATCATGGACTTATATACATTTACATCCATACAATTGACCAATCATATACAATTGTTGTGTCATGGTGAGTCATTCTGGAAATCCCCTTCTCAGGCTGCTCACGCCACCTAAACCGATTCTGGCTGGCTTAGTCACATGACACTAGTTGTCACTTTAGATCAGTCTAATCTATGTCCAAACTGCTGACTAGTTACACATTACATATGTTGTCAATGCTGTGTTTCCTGGGAGGGCTCTGGGAGGGCTGTATAGAGAGGGCTGCAGGAGCCACCCAAAGCAGGGCAGACCGGAGGAGCACCATTCATGTTCTGCTTTCCCTAAGCAAGGCCAAGGGCGACCCTCCCATTCTGATCCGTCATGAGGCTGACGGCCCTCTTGTTCCTCCATTTAGTGGTTGGTGGAAGGGGAAGGGGCTCTTGAGAATGCTCCATGCTTTACGCAGCCGTTGGGCTGGACCGAGATTTCCTGCAAGAAGCACATAAGGAGGAGGGCATGAAGAATGAAGTATGGAAAGGGGGTCTGTTTGGGGAGGAGGATCTTTCTAGGCAGAAATTTTGAAAGCCTCTGCTGTAGATGGAAAGCCTAAAATCTTGTCTGCTTCCTACCCATACGGAGGGTATCAGATGGAACCAGTTGTTCCTTACCCTTATTAAGATCACATAAGAGGGGTTGGGAAAGACCAGGCCAGTCAGAGTACACTGGGATGGTTCAGGAGCCACATCCCCAAGAGATCTGGATAAGGAGGTGGAGAACTGGGTGTTGTCAGCATGTTGGTGACAGCCAGGCTCAAAAGGATGATTGATTTGCCCTAAAAGGCTTTCCATAGATGCTGAAAAAGCATTGGGGGGTGGGGAGATAGGATTGCGGCCCGTGAAACCCCACAGGATATGTCCCTCACTGAGGACAACCGTTCTCCAGCAACACCCTTTTGTGTCTGGTCTGGGAGGAATGATTTGAACCAGTCCAAATTAAATTCCCTGATGGCACTTGGACTGAGACCTTGGTCAGAAACTCCCACCTGGAGTTGATGCGACTGGGGGAAAGGGACCTTTGGTGTAGGACTTGAAGTATGAACTATGGAAAGGGAGTCTGTCTTGGGAGGGGGTCTTTCCAGGCAGAAATTTTGAAAGTCTCTTCTGTAGATGGAAGCCTAAACTCTTGTCTGCTTCCTTCACACAGTTTGAATGGTGAAATGATGACATGATGAAAAATCTGATAGAAGATGATTTTGGTCTTTGGGAAAAGAGGGTGGAAAACTTAATAATAGACTGACCAAGAAATTCAGTTGCCACAAAAGGAAATTTGCCAGAGACATAAATCAATAAACAAAAGTGGATTCCATGGCCCTCTGTGTTTGTCTGAGTTTTAAAATGCCCCCAGGGGCTAACAGGGTGTGTGGGGGGGGGGGTACCATGTCCTTCAAGCTCTCCGCCTTCCCAAAAAGCATCACCTCTGTCTGGTCAGGATTTAGTTTCAACATCTTCCCCCTCAGTCATTTCACTAATTGAACTTGGGGAGGGGTCGTGGCTCCGTGTCAGAGCAGAAGGTCCCAGGCTCAATCCCTGGAATCTCCCTGCAGAAAGATCATGTAAGAGGGGTTGGGGAAGTCCTGGCCATCAGAGTAGACAAGATGGGCTTGGGTGATTCAGGAGTCCTTCCACCTCCCTGAGAGATTCAGATAAGAAGGCAGCGAACTGTGTGTTGTCAGCATGTTGATGACAGCCAGTCCCAAAAAGATGAGATATCAGCTGGAAGCCAGATTCTATTCTCAGCCCTCACAGTGGCTCCCCTTTCCCCTCCCCTGGTGTCTGGAGCCTCCAGCTCTTTGGGGGGGGGGGGAGGCCGCAAAAGGTCACTCTTGTCAATTGGGCAAAAATGTGGTTTTTCAAAAATATAACCCCCCTCCCCACCTCACTTGCCACTTTCAATGTCCTCCTTCAGCCTTCCCAGAGATCGCCCTCCCGTAACTGGTACTTGGAGTTTCACTTTCCCACCAGTTGGCACATTTCCAATATATTGCGGGGGGACATCTTCAAGAGAAAGCCATGCGATGCTCAAGCTGTGGACCTCCATACCCAATTTGCTTTGCTCAGTGTCCTTCATTTCCTTTATTGTTTCTCCTGGAGGGCTTTCTTGACCAACTTCCATTTGTCTTCCAAAATTGGCCTTCTCTGTTTCTGAAGGGGGGTGTTTTTAGATAACCGAAAACTACAGACTCACTCCAGATCCACCCGTGTATGAAACCTCTAAGAGAAATTGACTGTTAACACAGGGGCTCACATTTGGCAGAAGGGTCTTCAGGAGCACTGGCCTTTTGCCAGGAAAGGGTGAGGCAGAGCCCAGGGCAATGATAAGAGAAGACACAACTACACAGAAATAGATCTTTTCCCAGTCCACCCTCCAATAACTCACTGGAAATGAGGATGCTTGTGACAAACAGCTTCTGTGAGCTCAGAGCCTTTGCTGATCTGCAGGACAACAGAAGGCAGAGGCCAGCCAAGAACCCACACCTCAAACACTCGGGGGCATTCACCCACCCACACGCCCAGCAGGGCTCAGAGGAACCAGAAAATACAACAGATGCTACGATCAGCAAAAGACAAAAGAGACCCCCTCTACTCTGTAGGAGTACATCGTATACCCTGCAGTTGTTTACAAGTTTACATCGGGACCACAAAACGCAGCATACAAACAAGGATAAAAGAACATGAAAGATACAGCAGACTTGGCCAATCTGAGAAATCAGCAGTGGCTGAACATGGACTGACACAAACAGGACACAGGGTCTTATTCCAAGACACTGAAAGACTGGACAATTCTACCAACTATTTTGTCAGATTGCACAGAGAAGCCATTGAAATTCATAAACATCAGCACAACTTTAACAGAAAAGAAGAGAGTTTAAGAATGAATAAGGCTTGGCTTCCTGTCCTGAAAACCTCCAGGCTTACAAAGACTACAGTCCACAATAGCCATGCGGATTAGCTTTGGATTTCACACATTAAGAGATCACTTCAGGATACAATGGTTCCATATTAACATACCACACCCTCATTAGCACATTATCTGGATACTTACAGGACAATGACTAGCACAATACCTTTGATACTTTTTGCAGGACAATGATTCAGCTCAAACCCAACCCCTTTCTGACTATATATTACTCTTCCTACACACGTGACACTGAGAGACACTGTCCTTCAGTGTTACTCCTCTGAAGATGCCTGCCACAGCTGCTGGCGAAACGTCAGGAAAGAAAATACCAAGACCACGGTCACACAGCCCGGATAACCTACAAAAACCAATGAACTCTGACCGTGAAAGCGTTCGACAATATTTAGAACCAAGTTAACATTTAGAGCCAACCTTTGGAGCTCTTTCATGCATCACAAATGGATGCTGTTGCTCTGCAGGAACCAGAACGTTCCTCTTCACTGCAAAAACAAAATAAGTAATCCCCACCCCCACCACCAATTGCTTTTGGCCTCAATCCAGAAACATGTCGTGTTTCATGGGAGTACTCCGAGAGAGGACAGATGAATTTCCCTGCGGAGAGAGTTGGGTGCCATGACCAAGAAGGCCCTCTCCTGTTGCTGATGGGTCCAAGAAAGGAGCTCAGGAAGCTACGCTGAGCTCAGCAACCTTGCTCAATTGGCATCCCATCGCCCTCCAGTGGGATCCTCTTTCCTAGGTCAGAAAGAGGTGAAAAATTGTATGGTTAAAAGATTGGATAATGTTGAAAAATGCACGTTTACTGGATTTGGAAGGCTTTGACAATAGATTTGGGTGGCATGGGTATTTGTGGTATGACAAAACTAAAATATATGCGGCTTTTCAACACCATATTATTAGATCATCACTGACAAAAACCTGGTTGAGATATAAACATCTGTTGGAGACAAAGACGCCACTATGGATATCCTCTCAAGAAATGTTACCTTTGCGACCGTTAAGACCATCAATTTATAATATACCAAGATCTTTTAAAATGGGAAGAGAATAAATGTGCCCTGAAGGACTTTGATGAGGTTAAAGACCACTTAACATGGCTTCAATATTATCAAGTACAATCTGTATACATCCACAATATGAAAAAGGGATTTCTTAAAGAAAAATCAATTCTACAACAGACACTTTTGGATAATACTGATCATCTAATCTCTAGGATGTACAAGCTTTTATTGTTGCTATATACAGAACAAGAAAGAATCAAGCCAACAATTATTACCTGGGCACAAACAACTGGTCATTATATTTCCTTGAAAAGTTGGGAAAGACTTTGGTCAAGAGACATGAAAAAGATTCTTTCCCAATCGATAAGGAAAAATATCTACAAAATGATTTACAGATGGTACCTGACACCGAAAAAATTGTCTGCAATGTACAGTACAATGTCACCAAACTGCTGGAAATGTCAGGATAAAGTTGGCTCGTTTCACCATGTTTGGTGGCTTTGTGATAAAGCTAAAAACTTTTGGGATATGATATACAATGAGCTAAGGTTAATTCTACAACAAAATATCCCTAACACTTCAGAGATGATGTTGTTAAGCATTATACCAGATTATAACACAACGGACCTTTTTACTCTATGCCACCACAGCTGCAAGAAGGGTCTATGCAGCTAAATGGAAAATGTCTGAAATACCGGACAAAACTGATTGGATTCATAAAATGTTTGAACTAGCAGAAATGGCAAAATTGACTGAGTTAATAAATCAAAAAGATAATGATGAATTTGTTAAGGAGTGGGAGGCATGGATTGTTTATTGCAAAAATGAACTTAATGTGCAAAATCTTAAAGGTTATAACTTAGATTAAGTTAATGTTCTTGTTTCTACTTTCTGTCCTTTTTTAAAAACTTTAAAAGGTTTTATTAAAAAAATTTTTATAAAGAATTAGAACATAATTGCTAAGAGGATTACGAAGATAAGTTAGAGATAGAAGAAGGAAGAGGGGAAGTCAAAGTTGGGGGAGATGATTGTTATATATATGTTAGTTTTAATGGAGAATTAGAAAAGATTGAAAGGCAATGTTAATTGATTGTATCGAATGTATGAAAAAACAATAAAAAAATTTAAAAAAAGAAAGAAAGAGGTGACCCAAGAAAAGAGGTGACATGGGTAGAGCTAGGGTTGCCAACTTCCCGGAGGCACCTGGGGATCTCCTGCTATTACAATTGATCTCCACATGACCAAGATCAGTTCCCCTGGAGAAAATGGCTGCTTTGGAGGGTGGACTCTATGACATTGTACCGTGAGGAGGTAAATCTTCTCCTTAAACCCCACACTCCCCAGGCTCCACCCCCAAAAATCTACAAGTATTCCCCAAACCAGAGCTGGCAGCCCTAAGTGTAGTAAGCAGGGTTGCCAATCTCTGGGTACTAGCTGGAGATCTCCTGCTATTACAAATGATCTCCAGCGAAGGGAGACCTGACAATACGGCCTTTATCTTCACTCTCCTGAAGGACATCCTCCACCCTCCCCGATTAGGGATTAGCAGATTTTCCTAATTTCCATATCATATTCATTTCTATATTTCTCAGAGGTTTCAATACCTCATTTTCACTGTTTGCATTGTGGATTTTTGCATGTTGTGTATATTTCACCCCTCAACCGCAACGTTTATTTTAATGCAGAATTACTGCTGCACAGATAGAGACAACCATGTGTACATCTTGCAGGGAAAGTTCAGCATGTGTAAATGTTTAAAAAGTGTGAGAATAACAGAATTGTAGGCTGGGTCCATGCAAGGGAGAGATAAAGTTGATACCGTGATTGGGCAATAGAAACAGAAAAGAGGAGAAATTTGGACATCTTCAGAGTCAATGCTACTGGGGGAGAGGCACTCTGGGAACGACTCACCATAGGGTTGCCCTCTGAGAGCCAGCGCGTTGTAGTGGTTAAGAGCGGTGGTTTGGAGCGGGGGAGTCTGATCTGGAGAACTGGGTTTGATTCCCCACTCCTCCACATGAGCAGCAGAGGCTAATCTGGTGAACCGGGTTGGTTTCCCCACTCCTCCACATGAAGCCAGCTGGGTGAGCTTGGGCTCGTCACAATTCTCTCTGAATCCTCTAAGCCCCACCTACCTCACAAGGTGCCTGTCGTGGGGAGGGAAGAGAAGGTGATTGTAAGCTAGTTTGATTCTGCCTTAAGTGGTAGAGAAAGTCGGCATATAAAAACCAACTCTTCTTCTTCTTCTTCTTAACTGATCTGTCTGCTGGGAGATTCCAGGGGTTGAGCCTGGGACTTTCTGCTCTGCCAGGGCCGTGCCCCTGCCCAAGTTCAAGGAGTGGAATGGCTGAGGTGGTTTGCCATGGCCTGCCTCTGCAGAGCTACCCTGGACTTCCTTGGTGATTTCGTATACAAGAACTAACACGGCCCTGCTTTGGCTGTGAGATCTGACGGGATATGTCTAGCCTCGGCAATCCAGGCGAGGACAACTGATATCTAGTGAGGCCTAATGTTCAGATTGGGGGCACTGGGTGTGCGTTCACTCGGCCTTCCTTCTGTTCCACACCTTTCCTTGCCATCTTCCTTGGCTGCTGGAGGATGGCTGGCCGGCTGTGCCATGCCTGGTTCCTCTGAGCCCTGCTGGGCGTGTGGGTGGGTGAATGCCCTCGAGTGTTTGAGGTGTGGGTTCTTGGCTGGCCTCTGCCTTCTGTTGTCCTGCAGATCAGCAAAGGCTCTGAGCTCACAGAAGCTGTTTGTCACAAGCATCCTCATTTCCAGTGAGTTATTGGGGGGTGGACTGGAAAAAGATCTATTTCTGTATAGTTGTGTCTTCTCTTATCATTGCCCTGGGCTCTGCCCTGCCTCACCCTTTCCTGGCAAAAGGCCAGTGCTCCTGAAGACCCTTCTGCCAAATGTGAGCCCCTGTGTTAACAGTCTCCTTCTCTTAGAGGTCTTACAAACATGTGGATCTTGAATGATGCTGTAGTTGTTGGTTATTTAAAAACATCCCCCTTCAGACTTAGACAAGGCCAATTTTGGAAGCCAAATGGAAGTTGGTCAAGAAAGCCCCCCAGGAGAAGCAACAAAGGAAATGAAGAAAACTGAGCAAAGCAAATTGGGTGAGGAAGTACACCAGGTACCCAGCTTGGGCATCGCATTACTTTCTCTTGAAGATGGCCCCCCATATTTTGGAAATGTGCCAATTGGTGGGAAAGTGAAACTCCAAGTACCAGTTACAGGAGGGTGATCTCTGGGAAGGCTGAAGGAGGATATTTAAAGTGGCAAGTGAGGCGGGGCAAGGGTGTTATATTAAAAAAAAACACATTTTTGCCCAATTGACAAGAGTGACCTTTTGCCCCCCCCCCCAAAGAGCTGGTGGCTCCACACACCAGGGGAGGGGAAAGGGGAGCCACTGTGAGGGTTGAGAATAGAAGCTGGCTTCCAGCTGATCTCTCATCTTTTTGGGACTGGCTGTCATCAACATGCTGACAACACACAGTTTGCTGCCTTCTTATCTGAATCTCTCGGGAGGTGGAAGGACTCCTGAATCACCCAAGCCCTTGTCTACTCTGATGGCCAAGCCTTCCCCAACCCCTCTTACATGATCTTTCTGCAGGGAGATTCCAGGGATTGAACCTGGGACCTTCTGCTCTGCCACGGAGCCATGGCCCCTCCCCAAGTTCAATGAGAGGAATGGCTGAGAGGGAAGACATTGAAACTAGATCCTGACCAAAGGTGATGCTTTTTGGGAAGGCGGAGAGCTTGAAGGACACTGTACTCCACCACACCCTGTTAGCCCCTGGGGGCATTTGAAAACTCAGACAAACACAGAGAGCCATGGAATCCTCTTTTGTTTATTCATTTACGTCACTGGCAAATTGCTTTTGTGGCAGCTGAATTTCTTGCTCAGTATTATTAAGTTTTCCGCCCTGTTTTCCCAAGACCAAAATCATCTTCTATCAGATTTTTCATCATGTCATCATTTCACCATTGAATCTGTGTGAAGGAAGCAGACAAGAATTTAGGCTTCCATCTACGTCAGAGGCTTTCAAAATTTCTGCCTAGAAAGATCCCAACCCCCCAAGACAGACTCCCTTTCCATAGTTCATACTTCGTGTCCTCCTGCAAGGGTCCCTCTCCCCCAGTCGCATTGACTTCAGGTGGGAGTTGCGGACCAAGGTCTCAGTCCAAGTGCCATCAGGGGACTTGCTTTAGACTTGTTCAAATCATTCCTCCCAGACCAGACACAAAAGGGTCTTGCTGGAGACCAGTTGTCCTCAGTGAGGGACATATCCTGTGGGGTTTCACAGGCTGCAGTCCTATCTCCCCCCACCCAATGTTTTTTCAGCACCTATGGAAATCCTTTTAGGACAAATCATCCATCCTTTTGAGCCTGGCTGTCATGAACACGCTGACAACACCCAGATCTTCATCTTCTCATCCAAATCTCCTGGGGATGTGGCTCCTGAACCATCCCAGTGTACTCTGACTGGCCAGGTCTTTCCCAACACCTCTTACCTGCTCTTAATATGGGTAAGGAACACGAGGTTCTGGGTAGAAAGGTCTCTGTGGGTAGGAAGCAGACAAGATTTTAGGTTTTCCATCTACAGCAGAGGCTTTCAAAATTTCTGCTTGGAAAGACCCCCACCCACCCAAAGACAGACACACTTTCCATAATTCATACTTCAAGCCCTCCTCCTTATGTGGTTCTTGCAGGTAGTCTAGGGCCAGCCCAACGGTTGTGGAAAGCATGAAGCATGCTGAGCAGCCCCTTCCCTTCCACCTACCCGATGAGCTACCGCAGCTGCAATCAGCAGCACTGCGAAGAGCCAGACGGCTGTCAGCCTCATGATGGATCAGAATGGGAGGGTTGCCCTGGGCTTTGCCCAAGGAAAGTAGAGCAGTATCTGTGCTCCTCCGGTCTGCCTTGCTTTGGGTGGCCCCTGCAGCCCTCTCCATATAGCCTTCCCGGAGCCCTCCCTGGAAACACAGCATGTTTCTGGTTTGAAGCCAACAGCATTGGGGGGGGGATGACAGTTGGTTATGTCCTCCTTGCAATGAAGGAGGACACAGCCACCCACCCACCACATCCACATGACTGCAGGCATCTCAGAAGCCCAACATTCTGCACCTGGGCAGGCTGTTCACAAGTTTAGCCAGGACACATTGGAGGCAAAGAGCAGCAAGAACCCCTTGAGTGCCACAGAGAAATGGGGGACAGGGGTCTCCCAGCCCAAGTGATGTCGTATGCAAATACTAACCAGGGCTGACCCTGCTTCGGTTGTGAGATCTGATGGGATCTGGCTAGCCTGGGCCATCCAGGTGAGGGCAACTGATATCTAATGGGACACTTGACATGCTTTTCCTCGGCCTTCCTTGTGCCTTTCTCTTGGAGAAAATGGCCGCTTTGGCAATTGGACTCTATGGCATTGAAGTCCCTCCCCTCCAAAAACCCTGCCCTCCTCAGATTCCTCCCCCAAAATCTCTAGGTATTTTCCAACCCGCAGCAGGTCCCAGGGCCCCTCTCCCCCCAGTCGCATCGACTCCAGGTGGGAGTTTCTGACCAAGATCTCCGTCCAAGTGCCATCAGGGAATTGGCTGTGGACTGGTTCAAAACATTCCCCTCAGACCAGACACAAAAGGGTGTTGCTGGAGACCAGTTGTATTCAGTGAGGGTCATATCCTGTGGGGTTTCACAGGCCGCAATCCTATCTCCCCTTCCCCCCCCCCCCCATGCTTTTTCAGCACCTATGAAAACTCCTTTTACAGCAAATCATTCCTCCTTTTGAGCCTGGCTGTCATCAACAAGCTGACAGCACCCATTTCTCCACCTTTTATCCAAATCTCCTGGGGATGTGGCTCCTGAACCCTCCCAGTGTACTCTGACTGGCCAGGTCTTTCCCGACCCCTCTTACCTTAATGTACCCGAAATCGTTTTCAGGCTTGTAGTCCTTAGTCCACTGATTCGGACGGGGCCACATTTGCTATGGAAAGGAAGCAGAGAAGTGTTTAGGCTTCCATCTATAGAGGAGACTTTCAAATTTTTTGCCTGGAACCCCCCTCACACACACACACACACACAAAGACAGACTCCTTTTCCATAATTCATACTTCATGCCCTCCTCCTTAATTGCTTCTTGCAGGAAATCTCTGGCCAGCCCAACGGCTGAGGAAAGCATGGAGCATTCTGAAGAGCCCCTTCCCTTCCACCTACCCGATAAGCTCCGGCAGCAGCAATCAGCATCACTGCGAAGACCAAGACAGCCGTCAGCTTCATGATGGATCAGAATGGGAGGGTCGCCCTTGGCCTTGCTTAAGGAAAGCGGAGCAGGATTCTTGCTCCTCCAGCCTGCCCTGCTTTGGGTGGCCCCTGCAGCTCTCGCTATATAGCCCCCCCAGAGCCCTCCCAGAAAACAAAGCATGTTTCTGGATTGAAGCCAAAAGCATTTGGGGGGAACGACAGTTGGTGATTTCCTCCTTGCAATGAAGAGGAACGTTCTGGTTCCTGCACAACAATGGCTTCCGTTTGTGAACCATGAAAGAGATCACGACGCAGTCACTTGGCTCCAAATGTTGGCCAAAGTGAACTTGGAAGCCATGAGCATAACGGGCTTCCCCATGGTGAGCTGGTGTAAAGGTCCCATCCACCCCATCCCCCGTAGCATGGACTCCAGCTGGTAGTTGCTGTCCAAGTTCTGAAGTCAAGTGGTCTTTCAAACCAGGCTATCTTTTAACCAGATATGTGAGGACTGAACATGGGACTCTGAGCATCCCAAGTGTGTGTCCTGCCCCTGAGCTATGGCTCCCCAAGTTTCCTCCTTCAGGTGTCACCCACCCTCCCACCCACGACATCCACATGACTGCTGGCATCTCAGAAGCCCACCAGTCTGCATCTGGGCAGCCTGAACATGCAGAGCACAAGATTAGCCTGGAAGCAGATAGCAGCGAGAACCCCTGGAGTGCCGCAGAGATGTGGGGGACGAGGGTCTGCCAGCCCAAGCGATGGATGTGTGGGGCGGGCAGTACCCCGTGGCTGTCCCTCAGCTATGCCTGGAACTCTTTGAAGAGCCTCTGGTATCTGGTGGTAGAGAGCGCTGTCAAGTTGCAGCAGACTTACAGCCGCCCCATAGGGGTGGATGTGTGGGGCGGGCAGTCCCCACTGCTGTGTGTGTGTGTGGGGGAGGAAAGCCTCAGCTGTAGTCAAACATGGGGCTGTAATCAAACAAGGGGGCGGGGGTGGCAATTCAAGCACCAGTGACCCAAGGAACAAACCGCTCAAGCTACTGCTTCACTTGGGGTGATGGTCAGACAGAAGCAGCGTGGTCAATATGGACTGGGTTGCACACCCTAGAATATGTCCCAGAATCCTCTCATGCATACACTGTAGGACACAATCCAGGGATGCCCAGCTGACCGGCCAACATGGAATGGGCTCTTTTCAGGTAGAAATTTGAGTAGCCTCTGTGGCAGGTGGTAAGCCTAACCTAAACTCTCCTCTGATGTGCTGAGAAACAGCAATGGAAAATCCATATGAACCTGACCAGAAAAGATTTGATCCAAAAAATGTGAATTTGCTAGAACCAAGCTAATGAAACCCACATATCAGCATGTTGTGCATTCTTTGCAGTGGACTCTTCCTCAGGTCCAGGATTGAGGAGCCCCATGCTCAACTACAGCTGAGGTTTTCCTCCCCCAGACAAAGCCACTGGGGACTGCCCGGCCCACACATTCACCCCATGGGGTTTCTGTAAGTCAGTGGCAATTTTTATTTATTTATTTATTTAAGTAAGTGGCGCTCAGCCTGCCCAGGTGCAGAAGTTTGGGCCTATGAGATTCCAGCAGACATGTGGATGTGGTGGGTAGGTGGGAGACACCAGATGGAGGAAACTCAAGGAACCAGACTTCATGGGCAGGGCACACACCTGGCATGCTCAGAGTCCCATGTTCAATCCTCACGTGTTGGGCTAAAAGGTAGCCTGGGTTGGAAAGACCACTTGGCTTGAGACCTTGGCCAGCAACTCCCACCTGGAGGCAATGCTGCTGGGGAGGGGTGAGGGACCCTTGGATCAGCTCACCATGAGGAAGCCGTTATGCTCATGACCTCCAAATTCACTTTGGCCAACATTTGGAGCCAAGTAAATGCATCATGAGCTCTTTCATGCGTCACAAAAGTATGCCGTTGTTGTGCAGGAACCAGAACGTTTTTCTTCATGGCAAGGAGGAAATCACCAGTTGTCCCCTCAAACTGCTTTTGGTCTTGTTCCATAAACATGCTGTGTTTCAATGGGAGGGCTCCGGGACAGCTATAAACAGATGGCTGCAAGAGCCAACCAAAGCAGGGCAGACCAGAGGAGCACCATTCCTGCTCCGCTTTCCTTAATCAAAGCCAAGGGCAACCCTACCATTCTGATCCATCATGAGGCTGACGACCATCTTGCTCTTCCCAATGTTGCTGATTGCAGTTGCGGCAGCTTATCGGGTAGGTGAAATGGAAGGGGCTCTTCAGAATGCTCCATGCTTGAAGCAGCCGTTGGGCTGGCCCCAGATTTCCGGCAAGAAGCACATAAGGAGGGCATGAAATATGAAATATGGAAAAGGAGTCTGTCGGGGGGGGGGGGGCTTTCCAGGCAGGAATTTTGAAAGCCTCCTCTATAGATGGAAGCCTAAGCTTAAACTCTTGTTTGCTTCCTACTCATAGATACGATGGTACAGCAAAGATGACCTTTCTCCAGTACCGGATGATCTTGTGTGGACGAAAAATAAGGTAAGAAGGGTTTGGAAAGACCTGGTGAGTCAGAGTACACTGGGATGCTTCAGGATCTACATCCCCAAGAGATTTGGGTAAGAAGGTGGAGAACTGGGTGTTGTCAGCATGTTGATGACATCCAGGCTCAAAAGGATGGATTATTGTGTGGAGCGGGCAGTCAGAGTACACTGAACCATCCCAGTGTACTCTGACTGCCCATCCCACACATCCATCCTTTGAGCTGGCAGAGGCCTTGGCCAGCATCTACCAAATGGAGTCCATGCTACTGGGGAGAGGGAGGGATCCTAGGCCAGCTCACCATGAGGAAGCCTGTTATGCTCATGACCTCCAAGTTGAGTAGAGGGCTATCCATGGATACTAGTAAAAATGGATACTAGTCATGGTGCATACCTATTCTCTCCAGGATCAGAGGAGCAGGCCAAATATATTAGGTGCTGTGGAACACAGGCAGGATGGTGCTGCTGCAGTCGTCTTGTTTGTGGGCTTCCTAGAGGCACCTGGTTGGCCACTGTGTGAACAGACTGCTGGACTTGACGGGCCTTGGTCTGATCCAGCAGGGCTTTTCTTATGTTCATATGTTCTTAACAGGGTGTCTGTTGTAGGGAGGAGAATGTGATTGTAAGCTGGTTTGAGTCTCCCTTAAGTGGTAGAGAAGGTCAGCATAAAAAAAACAACCAGAGGAGCACCGATCCTGCTCCGCTTTCCTTAAGCAAGGCCAGTGGCGACCCTCCCATTCTGATCGATCATGAGGCTGACAGCCATCTTGCTCTTCCCAATGCTGCTAATTGCAGCTGTGGTACCTTTTCCAGTAGGTGGAAGGGAAGGGGCTCTTCAGAATGGTCCATGCTTTCCGCAGACTTTGGGCTGGCCCTACATTTCCTGCAAGAAGCACATGAGAAGAAGGGCATGAACTATGAATACTGGAAAAGGAGTCTGTCTTCGGGGGGGGGGGGGTGTCTTTCCAGGCAGACATTTTGAAAACCTTCTTTGTAGATGGAAGCCTAAACTCTTGTCTGCATTCTACCCACAGAAAATAGGGTACGATAATTATGAGAATCCTCTGCCTAATGCCAATACTCTGAGCGAATATTATAAATGGCTGAACAATCAGGTAAGAGGGGTTGGGAGAGACCTGGCCAGTCAGAGTACACTGGGATGGTTCAGGAGCCACAGACCCAGGAGATTTGGATAAGAAGGTGGAGAACTAAGTAATGTCAGCATGTTGATAACAGCCAGGCTCAAAAGGAAAAATGATTTGTCCTAAAAGGCTTTCCATAGATGCGGAGAAAGCATGAGGGGATATAGGATTGCAGCCTGTGAAACCCCACAGGATATGTCCCTCACTGAGGACAACCGGTCTCCAGCAACAACCGGTCTCCTCTGGTCTGTGAGGAGCGATTTCAACCAGTCCAAAGCAAGTCCCCTGATGGCACTTGGACTGAGACCTTGGTCTGCAACTCCCACCTGGAGTCGATGCTACTGGGAGAGAGGGACCCTAGGAGCCGCTCCGGGTTGAGAAATTCCTTTAGATTTTGGGTGAGGAGTCTGAGGAGGGTGGGGTCTGGGGAGGGGAGGGACTTCAATGCCATAGAGTCCAATTGTAAAAGCGGCCTTTTTCTCCAGGGGAACTGCTTTCTATTGCCTGGAGATCAATTGTAATAGCAGGAGCTCGCCAGCCACCACCTGGGGGTTGGCAGCCCTAGCTCACACACCATGAGGAAACTTGTTATGCTCATGACCTCCCAGTTCACTTTGGCCAAGAACCGGCACCTCATACACTCGGGGGCATTCACCTACCCACACACCCAGCAGGGCACAGAGAAACCAGACATGGCACAGCCCGCCATGCCTCCTCCAGAAACCAAGGAAGACTGCAAAGAAAGGCACAGCTCAGAAGGAAATATAAGGAAACGCACTCCCAGCACCCCTGATCTGAACGTTAGGCCTCACTAGATATCAGTTGCCCTCTCCTGCATGGCCCTGGCTAGACGAATCCCATCAGATCTCACAACTGAAGCAGGATCAGCGGTTATTATTTGGAGGGGAGATCACCAAGGAAGTCCAGGATAGCTAAGCAGAGGCAGGCAATGGCTAAAACACCTCTGTTCATTTTGTGCCTCGAAAACCCAGTGGGGTTGCCGTAGGTCAGCTGCAACTTGGCAACACTCTCCACCACTAGATACAAGTGGTTATTCAAGGAGTTCCAGGCACAGCTGAGGCACAGCCACCAGGGGCTGCCCGCCCCACACATCCATCGCTTGGGCTGGCAGACCCCTGCCCCCCCTTCTCTGTCGCAATCAAGGGGTTCTTGCTGCTCTCTGCTTCCATGTGCCCTGGCTATCCTTGTGCGCTGCATGTTCAGCCTGCCCAGGTGCTGACTGGTGGGCTTCTGAGATGCCAGCAGTGATGAGGATGTGGTAGGTGGGTTGGTGACACCTGAAGGAGGAAACTCGGGGAGCCACGCTTCAGGGCCAGGGCACACACTTGGCATGCTCAGAGTCCCATATTCAGTCCTCATGTGTTCTGGTTAAAAGATAGCCTGGCTTGGAAAGACCACTTGGCTTCAGACCTTAGCCAGCAACTAACAAATGGAGTCCATGCTACTGGGAAGGAGGAGGGATCCTAGGCCGGCTCAAAATGAGGAAGCCTGTTATGCTCATGACCTCCAAGTTGAGGAGAGGGGTATTCATGGCTACTAGTAAAAATGGATACTAGTGAGACAGCAGGGTAGACTTCCCCTGCCTATGGAAGATCCACTGATTTAGCAATTTGCAATAATCTCTTTTCCTTTCTGTAAAATGTATTGAAATGTATTAGGGCAGCCAGGGAATAGCTTGTTGCTGGGCAGAATATCTCTGTATGCCCGTGTGCTAAGGAATTGGGGCAAGAGTCATGGAGGGTTACAGTAAACCATAACAAGAACTGGGTGAAACTGTTATTCTACTGTTACTCTACTGCCGCCTCGATGTCTGGAGTGTTATCAGCGCTACCCTGAATGTTGATGGGTTGTCATATCTTGAATTTGGATAAATATCCCTTCCTCAGTATGATCGGGGCTCAGAGATTTCTGCCCATTAGGGCCTCTGAGTCAGCAGCTGCAAATAAACTGTTTTCTTGAAATAACGATCTCAGATCTCTCTCTCCCCCCACGAACTCTTGTTTACCATATCATGGTGAAAACCTATCCTCTCCAGGATCAGAGGAGCGTGCCTAGTATATTAGGTGCTTTGGAACACAGGCAGGATGGTGCTGCAGCTGTCGTCTTGTTTCGGGGCTTCCTAGAGGCACCTGGTCAGCTGTTGTGTGAACAGACTGCTGGACTTGATGGGCCTGGGTCTGATCCAGCATGACTTTTCTTATGTTCACACATTCTTAACAGGGTGTCTGTTGTGGGGAGGGGAAGGTGATTGTAAGCCAGTTTGATTCTGCCTTAAGTGGTAGAGAAAGTTGGCATATAAAAACCAACTCTTCTTCTTCTTATGACTTTGGCTAACATTTGGAGCCAAGTGAAAGCATCCTGAGCTCTTTCAAGGGTCACAAATGGATGTCGTTGCTGTGCAGGAACCAGAACTTTCCTCTTCATTGCAAGGAGGAAATCTATAATTGTCCCCCCCCCCCAAAAAAAAAAACACCTGCTTTTGGTCTTATTCCACAAACATGCTGTGTTTCCTGAGAGGGCTATTTAGATAGGGCTGCAGGAGCCACCCAAAGCACAGTAGACCGGAGGAGCACCAATCCTGCTCCGCTTTCCTTATGCAAGGCCAAGGGCGACCCTCCCATTCTGATCCATCATGAGGCTGACGGCCGTCTTGCTCTTCGCAATGCTGCTGATTGCTGCTGTGGTAGCTGAGATGGTAGGATGGAAGGGATGGGGCTCTTCAGAACGCTCTATGCTTTCCTCAGCCATTGGGGTAGCCCAAAATTTCCTGCAAGAAGCACATAAGGAGGAGGGCATGAAGTATGAATTAGAAACAGAGTATGTCCTGGTGGGAGTTTTCCAGGCAGAAATTTTGAAAGCCTCCTCTGTATATGGAAGCCTAAACTCTTTTCTGCTTTCTATCCACAGAAAATAAGGTACGATAATGATGCGAATCCTCCGCGTAATGCCATTAATCTAAGAAATTATTATAAACGGCTGAACAATAAGGTAAGAGGGGTTGGGAAAGACCTGGCCAGTCAAAGTACACTGAGATGGTTCAAGATCCATATCCCCAAGAGATGGAAAAGAAAGTAGAGAACTAAGTAATGTCAGCATGTTGTTGACAGCCAGGCTCAAAAGGAAAAATGATTTGTCCTAAAAGGCTTTCCATAGATGCTGATAAAGAATGAGGGGATATAGGATTGTGGCCTGTGAAACCCCACAGGATATGTCCCTCACTGAGGACAACCGGTCTCCAGCAACACCCTTTTGTGTCTGGTCTGGGAGGAACGATTTGAACCAGTCCAAAGCAAATTGGCACTTGGACTAGGACCTTGGTCCCCAACTCCCACCTGGAGTCGATGCTACTGGGGGAGAAGGACCCTGAGTCTTGCTCCAGGTTGGGAAATTCCTGGAGATTTTGGGTGAGGAGTCTGAGAAGGGTGGGGTTTGGGGAGGGGAGGGATTTCAATGCTATAGAGTCCAATTGCCAAAACATCCTTTTTCTCCAGGGGAACTGATTTCTATTGCCTGGAGATCAGTTGTAATAGTGGAAAATCTCCAGCCCACACCTGGAGGTTGGAAACCCTAGCTTGGAAGCCAAAACTCATGGTTGGCACCATGAGGAAGCTTGTTATTCTCATGACCTCCCAGTTCACTTTAGCCAACATTTGGAGAAAAGTTAATGCATCCTGAACTCTTTCATGAGTCACAAACGGATGCTGTTGTTCTGCAGGAACCAGAATGTTCTTCTTCACTGCAAGGAGGAAATCACCAATTGTCCCCTCAAACTGCTTCTGGTCTTATTCCATAAACCCACTGTGTTTCCTGGGAAGCATATATAGAGAGGGATTCCAGGAGCCACCCAAAGCAGGGCAGACCAGAGGAGCATCAATCCTGCTCCGCTTTCCTTAAGCAAGGCCAAGGGGAACCATACAATTCTGATTCATCGTGAGGCTGACGGCCATCTTGCTCTTGGCAATGCTGTTGATTGCAGCTGTGGTACCTTTTCTGATAGGTGGAAGGGAAGGGGCTCTTCTGAATACTCCATGCTAGATGCAGCCATTGGGCTGACCCTACATTTCCGGCAAGAAGCAACTAAGGAGGAGGGCATGAAGTATGAATTATGGAAAGGGAACCTGTCTTGGGGGAGGGGGGGCGTCTTTCCAGGCATAAATTTTGAAAGCCTCCTCTGTAGATGGAAGCCTAAACTCTTGTCTGCTTTCTATCCACAGAAAATAGGGTACGATAATGATGCGAATCCTCCGCGTAATGCCATTAAACTAAGAAATTATTATAAACGGCTGAACAATAAGGTAAGAGGGGTTGGGAAAGACCTGGCCAGTCAAAGTACACTGAGATGGTTCAGGATCCATATCGCCAAGATATGGATAAGAAGGTAGAGAACTAAGTAATGTCAGCATGTTGTTGACAGCCAGGCTCAAAAGGAAAAATGATTTGTCCTAAAAGGCTTTCCATAGATGCTGATAAAGAATGAGGGGATATAGGATTGTGGCCTGTGAAACCCCACAGGATATGTCCCTCACTGAGGACAACCGGTCTCCAGCAACACCCTTTTGTGTCTGGTCTGGGAGGAACAATTTGAAAGAGTCCAAAGCAAATTGGCACTTGGACTAGGACCTTGGTCCCCAACTCCCACCTGGAGTCGATGCTACTGGGGGAGAAGGACCCTGAGTCTTGCTCCAGGTTGGGAAATTCCTGGAGATTTTGGGTGAGGAGTCTGAGAAGGGTGGGGTTTGGGGAGGGGAGGGATTTCAATGCTATAGAGTCCAATTGCCAAAACATCCTTTTTCTCCAGGGGAACTGATTTCTATTGCCTGGAGATCAGTTGTAATAGCGGAAGATCTCCAGCCCACACCTGGAGGTTGGCAACCCTAGCTTGGAAGCCAAAACTCATGGTTGGCACCATGAGGAAGCTTGTTATTCTCATGACCTCCCAGTTCACTTTGGCCAACAATTGGAGAAAAGTTAATGCATCCTGAACTCTTTCATGAGTCACAAACGGGTGCCGTTGTTCTGCAGGAACCAGAATGTTTTTCTTCACTGCAAGGAGGAAATCACCAATTGTCCCCTCAAACTGCTTCTGGTCTTATTCCATAAACCCACTGTGTTTCCTGGGAAGCATATATAGAGAGGGCTGCCAGGAGCCACCTAAAGCAGGGCAGACCGGAGGAGCATCAATCCTGCTCCGCTTTCCTTAAGCAAGGCCAAGGGGAACCATACAATTCTGATTCATCGTGAGGCTGACGGCCATCTTGCTCTTGGCAATGCTGTTGATTGCAGCTGTGGTACCTTTTCTGGTAGGTGGAAGGGAAGGGGCTCTTCTGAATACTCCATGGTAGACGCAGCCATTGGGCTGGCCCTGCATTTCCGGCAAGAAGCACATAAGGAGGAGGGCATGAAGTATGAATTATGGAAAGGGAGCCTGTCTTGGGGGAGGGGGGTGTCTTTCCAGGCACAAATTTTGAAAGCCTCCTCTGTAGATGGAAGCCTAAACTCTTGTCTGCTTTCTATCCACAGAAAATAGGGTACGATAATGATGCGAATCCTCTGCGTAATGCCATTAATCTAAGAAATTATTATAAACGGCTGAACAATAAGGTAAGAGGGGTTGGGAAAGACCTGGCCAGTCAAAGTACACTGAGATGGTTCAGGATCCATATCGCCAAGATATGGATAAGAAGGTAGAGAACTAAGTAATGTCAGCATGTTGTTGACAGCCAGGCTCAAAAGGAAAAATGATTTGTCCTAAAAGGCTTTCCATAGATGCTGATAAAGAATGAGGGGATATAGGATTGTGGCCTGTGAAACCCCACAGGATATGTCCCTCACTGAGGACAACCGGTCTCCAGCAACACCCTTTTGTGTCTGGTCTGGGAGGAACGATTTGAACCAGTCCAAAGCAAGTTGGCACTTGGACTAGGACCTTGGTCCCCAACTCCCACCTGGAGTCGATGCTACTGGGGGAGAAGGACCCTGAGTCTTGCTCCAGGTTGGGAAATTCCTGGAGATTCTGGGTGAGGAGTCTGAGAAGGGTGGGGTTTGGGGAGGGGCTGGCCCTACATTTCCGGCAAGAAGCAACTAGAGAGGAGGGCATGAAGTATGAATTATGGAAAGGGAGCCTGTCTTGGGGGGGGGGGTTTCCAGGCAGAAATTTTGAAAGCCTCCTCTGTAGATGGAAGCCTAAACTCTTGTCTGCTTTTTACCCACAGATACTTTATGCAAGACCACGCACGTTGGATGACTATGCTTTTGACAGTCGATGGAAGTAATTGGTTGGTAAAGAAATTCAGCTGCCACATAAGGCAATTTGCCAGGGGCACATATCAATAAACAAAAGATGATTCAAT
Source organism: Euleptes europaea (assembly GCF_029931775.1). Taxonomy (NCBI): domain Eukaryota; kingdom Metazoa; phylum Chordata; class Lepidosauria; order Squamata; family Sphaerodactylidae; genus Euleptes; species Euleptes europaea. The sequence goes on from NC_079330.1 coordinate 2,882,175, forward strand.
GGCCCTTGGTGTTTGTCTGAGTTTTCAAACACCTCCAGGGGCTAACTGGGTAGGGGGTATCGTGTCCTTCAAGTTCTCCGCCTTCCCGAAAAGCATCACCTCTCTCTGGTCAGGGTTCAGTTTCAATGTCTTCTCTCTCAGCAATTTCACTCAATGAACTTGGGGAGGGGCCATGGCTCCATGGTAGAGCAGAAGGTCCCAAGTTCAATCTCTGGAATCTCCCAACAGAAAGGTCAGGTAAGAGGGGTTGGGAAAGACCTGGCCAGTCAGAGTGGACAAGACTGACTTGGATGATTCAGGAGTCCTTCCACCTCCCCGAGATATTCAGATAAGAAGGTAGAGAACTGTGTGTTATCAGCATGTTGATGACAGCCTGTCTCAAAAAGATGAGAGATCAGCTGGAAGCCAGCTTCTATTCTCTGCCCTCACAGTGGCTCCCCCCTTTCCCCTCCCCTGGTGTCTGGAGCCACCAGCTCTTGGGGGGGGGCAGCAAAAGGTAGCTCTTGTCAATTGGGCAAAAATGTGTTTTTTTAAAAAAATTCCCCCTGCCTCACTTGCCACTTTAAAAGTCCTCCTTCAGCTGTCCCAGAGATCTCCCTCCGGTAACTGGTACTTGGAGCTTCACTCTCCCATCAGTTGGCACATTTCCACCAGGGGCTGCCCGCCCCACACATCCATCTCTTGGGCTGGCAGACCCCTGCCCCCCCTTCTCTGTCGCAATCAAGGGGTTCTTGCTGCTCTCTCCTTCCATGTGCCCTGGCTATCCTTGTGCGCTGCATGTTCAGCCTGCCCAGTTGCTGACTGGTGGGCTTCTGAGATGCCAGCAGCCATGTGCATGTGGTGGGTGGGTGACACCGGAAGGAAAAAAACTCGGGGAACCAGACTTCAGGGACAGGGCACACACTTGGCATCCTCAGAGTCCCATGTTCAATCCTCAAGTGTTCTGGTTAAAAGGTAGCCTGGCTTGGAAAGACCACTTGGCCTGGGACCTTGGCCAGCAACTACCAGATGGAGACCATCCTACACGGGGGGGGGCACCCTGGGCATGATCAACATGAGGAAGCCAGTTGTGCTCCCTTTGGCCAACATTTAGAACCAAGTTAACATTTAGAGCCAACCTTTAGAGCTCTTTCATGCATCACAAATGGATGCTGTTGCTCTGCAGGAACCAGAACGTTCCTCTTCATTGCAAGGACGAAATAAGTAATCCTCACCACCACCACCAATTGCTTTTGGCCTCAGTCCAGAAACATGCGGTGTTTCCTGGGAGTGCTCCGAGAGAGTACAGATGAATTTCCCTGCGGAGAGAGTTGAGTGCCATGACCAAGAAGGCCCTCTCCTGTTGCTGATGGGTCCAAGAAAGGAGGTCAGGAAGGCTAGGCTGAGCTCAGCAACCTTGTTCAATGGGAATCCCATCACTTTCAAGTGGGATCCTCTTTCCTGGGTCAGAAAGAGGTAAACCAAGAAAAGAGATGACATGGGTGTAGCCAGGGTTGCCAACTTCCAGGCAGCACCTGGGGATCTCCTGCTATTACAATTGATCTCCAGATGACTGACATCAGTTCCCCTGGAGAAAATGGCTGCTTTGGAGGGTGGACTCTATGGCATTGTAACCTGACGAGGTCCATCCCCTTCCCAAACCCCACCCTCCCCAACCTCTACCCCCAAAATCTGCAAGTATTCCCCAAAACCAGAGCTGGCAACCCTAGGTGTAGTAAGTAGGGTTGCCAAACTCCAGGTACTAGCTGGAGATCTCCTGCTATTACAATGATCTCCAGCTGATAGAGACCAGTTCACCTGGAGAAAATGGCCACTTTGGCTATTGGACAATGGCATTGAAGTCCCTCCCCTTGGAAAAACCACTTGGCCTAAGCCCTTGGCCAGCAGCTACCACCTGGAGGCGATGCTACTGGGGTGGGGGGAGGGACCCTTGGGCCAGCTCACCATAAGGAAGCCAGTTATGCTCATGACCTCCCAGTTCACTTTGGCCAACATTTGGAGCCAAGTGAATGCATCCCAAGCTCTTTCACACATCACAAATGGATGCCATTGTTCTGCAGGGACCAGAACGTTCATTGCAAGGCAGAAATAAGCAATCACACACACACCAAACTGCTTTTGGCTTCATTCCATAACCATGCTGCGTTTCCTGGGAGGGCTCCAGGAGGGCTATATAGAGAGGGCTGCAGGAGCCACCTAAAGCAGGGCAGACCGGAGGAGCATCAATCCTGCTTCGCTTTCCTTAGAATGGAAGGAAATGGGATCAGACTGGGAAGGTCGCCCTTGGCCTTGCCTAAGGAAAGCAGAGCAGAATCGATGCTCCTCCTGTCTGCCCTGCTTTGGATGGCCCCTGCAGCCCTCTCTATAAAGCCCTTTCGGAGCCCTCCCAGGTAACACAGTGTGTTTCTGGAATGAGACTAAAAGCAGTTTGGGGAGGACAATGGGTTATTTCCCCCTTGCAATGAAGAGGAATGTTCTGGTTCTTGCAGAACAATGGAATCCATTTGTGACGCATGGAAGAGCTCCGGTTGCATTCACTTGGCTCCAAATGTGGGCCAAAGTGAACCTGGAGGTCATGAGCATAACGGGCTTCCTCATGGTGAGCTGGTCCAAGGGTCCCTCCCCTCCCCAGTAGCATGGACTCCATCTGGTAGTTGCTGGGCAAGGTCTCAGGCCAGGTGGCCTTTCCAGGTCAGGCTACCTTTTAACCAGAACACCTGAGGATTGAACGTGGGACTCTGAGCATGCAAAGTGTGTGCCCTGCCCCTGAAGTCTGGTTTCCCAAGTTTCCTCCTCCAGGTGTCACCAACCCACCGACCACATCTACATCTCTGCTGGCATCTCAGAAGTAGGGCTGTCGGGAAAAAAATTCGGTACAGTTCGGATTCGGCCGAATTTGGCCCTTGTGGGTTCGGTACGTGCCGAAGTCCGAACTCCCCCACTTCGGATCCGTTCAATTCGGCGGGAATTCAAAGTTCGGAAAAAAAATTCGGCCGAATAAAGCCATTAAAAACACAATTGTGCCTTTTCGCGGCTCTGGGGGGGCATTTTTGGGGTTAGAGGTCCCAAACTTTCAGCAGAGCTTCAAAGGACGTTTATTGAAAGACTCCCCAAGTTTTGTAAAGATTGGGTCAGGGGGGGCTGAGATATGGGCCCTGAAAGGGGTCCCCCCACCCTTAATGTGCATCTCTCAGCAGAGCTTGCCGCCCATGCACAAAGCTCCCAGTCCCGACAACAGTTTGCAAAGCAACTCAACCTTGTAAAACAACACCTTTGCAACAGGGAAAAACCAGAAGACACACAACTGAAACCTCCCCCCTCAAACCAGGGAGCGAGAGACTCGAGGGGGAACACACACCCCAGGCAGAACCGACGACAGCCCCCTTTGGCTTCCCCCCCACCCACAGAAACTGCTCCCTCCCCACACACACAGACTCTGCTTTCCCACACACATACACAGGAGAAAAGTTATAGATTAAAGCCCCCAAAGGGGTCTTACTGTGGCTGTCTTCTGTTCCATCAGGAGGGGCTGGGGAGGATGATTCCAATTAGGCATGGGACGTTTTGCTCTGGAGAAGATGCACACAGGATTGGCTCGCTGATCCATTCATCCCAAAAGGGAAAAGGGGAAAGGGGAAAGGGGAAAGCCCATATCTCGGGACCCCCTGACCCAATGTTCACAAAACTTGGGGGGTCTCTTAAGAACACTGGTCTGAAACTCCGCTCAAAGTTTGGGATCTGCACCCCAAAAAATGCACCCCCTGCAGCCACGGAAAAAGAAAACGGGGGGCGATATTTCTGCCCCCACTGAACCCATCTTTACAAAACTTGGGTGGTATCTTAAGAATAACTGTCTGAAGCTATGCTAAAAGTTTGGGGGCTATATCCCCAAAAAAGCGCCCCCTGCAGCCACATAAATGGAAAAAGGGGGGAGGGAAAAGGGGGAGAGCCCATATCTCGAGACCCCCTGACCCAATGTTTACAAAACTTTGGGGGTATCTTAAGAAGCTTCATCTGAAGCTCCACTAAAAGTTTTGTGTCTGTACCCCCAAAAATATGCCCCCTGCAGCCACAGAAAGGAGCAAATGTGCACAAGCACCCCACACACACACACATGAGGATTTCGCTCTCTCTCTCTCTCTCCCTGGCCGGGCCGCACATCAGCTGATTCCTCCAGTACTCAATCCTGACTGATTGGCCAGAAGAAGACCCAGCTTGCCCACCGATTGGCCGGGGGAGGAGAATGCTGCTTACTGACAGTTATGCTGCTTACTGATGGCCGAATTTGCCGAATTTATTCGCGAACTCCCGAACTCGCTGAATTCGCCCCCCCCCGGTTGCCTGCCAGTTTTGAGTTCGGTTCCTCCCGAACTAAAAACCACCGAATCAGGGGAAATTCGGCTGATTTTCAGTTCGGGCCGAACCGAATTGACAGCCCTACTCAGAAGCCCAACATTCTGCACCTGGGCAGGCTGAACATGCAGAGCACAAGGTCAGCCAGGACGCATGGAAGCAGCAAGCAGCAAGAACCCCTTGAGTGCCGTAGAGAAGTGGGGGAAGGGGTCTGCCAGCCCAAACGTTGGATGTGTGGGGCAGGCAGTCCCCGGTGTCTGGGGGAGGAAGACATCAACCGTAGTTGAATATGGGGTTCCTCAATCCTGTTCCTGAGGCAGAGGCCACTGCAAAGAATGCACAACATGCTGATGTGTGGGTTTCATTAGCCTGGTCCTAGCAAATTCACATGTATTGGATTGAAACTTTTTTTGTCAGGTTCATATGGATTTTCCATTGCTCTTCCTCAGTGTATTGGAGGACAGTTAAGTTCCCATCTGCAGCAGAGGCTTTCAAAATTTCTGCCCGGAAAGAGCACATTCCGTGTTGACCGATCAGCTGGGCACCCTGGACTGTGTCCCACAGGGCATAGAATTATAGAGTTGGAAGGGACCACCAGGGTCATCTAGTCCAACCCCCTGCACAATGCAGGAAATTCACAACTACCTCCCCCCCCACACACACCCCAGTGACCCCTGCTCCACGCCCAGAAGATGGCCAAGATGCCCTCCCTCTCATCATCTGCCTAAGGTCATAGAATCAGCATTGCTGACAGATGGCCATCTAACCACTTCTTAAAAACCTCCAGGGAAGGAGCGCTTACCACCTCCCAAGGAAGCCTGTCCCACTGAGGAACCACTCTAACTGTTAGAAAGTTCTTCCTAATGTCTAGACGTGTAGCATGCAGAGGATTCTGGGACATATTCTAGGGTGTGCAACTCAGTCTATATTGACCACGCTGCTTCTGTCTGACCATCACGCCAAATGAAGCAATAGCTTCAGAGGTCTGTTCCTTGGGTCAATGGTATTTGAATTGCCCTCCCCACCCTCTTTCATTGCCTTTTCTCAAAGTTGCCTGGCCGTAGGTCATAATGCCAGCTTCAGAAGGGGCAGCAATCAATCAATCAAATTTTATTTCGATACAATATCATCTCTGAATAAAAATCAAAGTTAGGTTAAAATAATAAAAAGTTGATGGTTCTGGGAGGGATGATTTGAAGTAGGGGAGGAAAGATCTTCTATGGGGAAAGGTTTTCAATTAGCCGTTTACGAATCCCACTAGACTGGAGGCAAAATTTGGCTGCTTGAATGGTTATTTCCTGAGAGGAGTCTGCTAGGAGAAGGAAAACTTTCGCTTCTTCCGATCTCCCAGGAAAGGATGACAATATGGGGAGAATGTACTGCAATCTTACGTTGTTGTAGAAGGGTCATTGCAGCAGAACATGCTCTCTTGTTTCCACTTTCTCTGTTTTGCATGGGCAAGGTCATTGATGAATGGAAGTATGGAGATATCTGCCTTCCAGGAGAATCAATCAATCATTCCTTTATTGGCATAAAAAGGCACAATACAAAAGGATATGAAAGGAATAGAAATATTAAAAGGTGCCCTTTAAAAATAGTGGGCAGTTACATCAAATAACATTGTTTGTTAATAATACCAGCTAATTAACTGTTCGGAGGACTTTTAAAACAAACTTTAAAAACTGAGCCACCCTCTCCAATATCTGAGGTGAATGGTTATTCAAAAACTAGGTGACATTAAAAGAATCTGGGACATTCTGTCCCTTCCAGGAGAGCAGAAGGCAGGGCATTGAAACGCGCAAGAGTAAAGGCCCTTTGATATTTGGATACTTCCAGGCGTCCAAGGTCGTCTGCAGGGGAGACAGGTTTGATGTATTGCAAGATGGTTGAATATTTATGAATCTGAGCCCTATCTGATTGAAGGGCATGGTTCGAGACTCTCTGGGGTATTCTTCACGGTGGATTTTGCTTCGGTTTTGAATCGGAGCAAATAATAAACTGATTTAAATAGCTTTTTCATGGCAGTGCAGATTCACCCCCCCCATCCCAATTTTTCACGGGAGAAACAGCGCACTTCTCTGCGCTGCTTACGTCTGCTGCCGCTCATGACTCACCGCTCCAAATCCGCCTAATCCTGCCCATTCTTCCCATGATCCTGTGTGTGTGTGTTTGGGGGGGGCATCCCGAGAGCAGCAAATCCAAGCCAAAACTCCCGTCACCCTTCTGAAGAGGGGCAGCCAGTCTGCTCTGGGTCTCCCTCCAGCCGGTGTGATCCTATGTGTGTGTGGGGGGGGACCATGAGAGCAGCAAATCCAAGCCAAAACTCCCATCACCCTTCTGAAGAGAGGCAGCCAGTCTGCTCTGGGTCTCCCTCCAGCCGGTGCGATCCTGTGTGTGTGTGTGTGTTGGGGAGGGGCATCCCGAGAGCAGCAAATCCAAGCCAAAACTCCCATCACCCTTCTGAAGAGGGGCAGCCAGTCTGCTCTGGGTCTCCCTCCAGCCGGTGTGATCCTATGTGTGTGTGTGGGGGGGGGGACCATGAGAGCAGCAAATCCAAGCCAAAACTCCCATCACCCTTCTGAAGAGAGGCAGCCAGTCTGCTCTGGGTCTCCCTCCAGCCGGTGCGATCCTGTGTGTGTGTGTGTGTTGGGGAGGGGCATCCCGAGAGCAGCAAATCCAAGCCAAAACTCCCATCACCCTTCTGAAGAGGGGCAGCCAGTCTGCTCTGGGTCTCCCTCCAGCCGGTGTGATCCTATGTGTGTGTGGGGGGGGGGGACCATGAGAGCAGCAAATCCAAGCCAAAACTCCCATCACCCTTCTGAAGAGAGGCAGCCAGTCTGCTCTGGGTCTCCCTCCAGCCGGTGCGATCCTGTGTGTGTGTGTGTGTTGGGGAGGGGCATCCCGAGAGCAGCAAATCCAAGCCAAAACTCCCGTCACCCTTCTGAAGAGAGGCAGCCAGTCTGCTCTGGGTCTCCCTCCAGCCGGTGCGATCCTATGTGTGTGTGTGTTGGGGAGGGGCATCCTGAGAGCGGCAAATCCAAGCCAAAACCCCCATCACCCTTCTGAAGAGGGGCAGCCAGTCTGCTTTGGGTCTCCCTCCTGCCAGTGCGATGCTGTTAGAGTGGCAACTCCCCCAACCAATCACCGTTCTTGGGGGAGGAGAAAGGAGACGTCAGGGGAGCGAAGCAAACATTTCTTCATGGGCATCCGAGCAACAAAATGCTCTTTTACTGGAAAGTACGGCTCAGAAGTGGTTTGGATTGCCTCTCTTTTAAACCGTCTTATTTTGCTCAGTGGGGGAAAACACGGCTCTGCAGTGAATAACCAAAATTTGCCTCCGAGGCAAAACAGCGTCGAAACAGCAGCAAATATCCATGAAGAATACCCCTCTGTTTGATTGTTTCCTTGGTTTTTTGGTATCCCATGGACAATATGGCTTGGGAAGAGAGGCCGTGTGTAAGGTTCTAGTCTCTTCTCAACGTGAGAAGCCTGGTTCGTTCTGGGCAGGGAAGAGTCACACAGGGACGAGACTCACACCTTTGCTTAAATAATGTAAACAAGTTTATTGCTTTCTGAGAGAGCAAAAGGAAAAACAAGCTCTCATACCCATTACAGGCAATTTAAAAGGAAAATAACAAACTCAAAGCAGCTAGAAATCTACTCTACTTACAACGCACAGCTGGTCATATTCCTCCTTACTATTAGTCGCTGTAGAACAAAACAAAATCCCAAACCAAGCTTCCTCTACCCTGGAGCAACCTCCCTTTTCACTTAACTACCCTCCTTGATTTCCTGCCTCCTCATTAGTTCCACATGTTCTCAAAACTATCTCAGCTGTGATTCCTTGGGGGGTGAAACTCTCAAGGCCGGGTTGCTTAATGGCTTCTTCCTTACACCGTGTTTCTGGAGCATCTTATGTATTGCACTTTGCCAAGTTGAGCAGTGATTATCAGCTAGAACCAAAGGGGTTAGACCAATAGGGTTGAATATGAGTTTTAGCCAATAGTTAAGTGCTCGGATCCACATATTGGACTCCAAAGAGATCACTCCAGTTTCTAATCGGTCATAATGCAAGCCTCAGAAGGGGCAGCAGTAACTTCTCTCTCTGCTCCAAGCCATTGAGGTTCTTTGAACACAGCAACTGCAGTGGCTCAGGCACTAGGAACACCAGGAAATGTAGTTCTCTAGAGTTCTTGTGGCCCAGGGGCTGTAATGTATTCCACACCGAGAACCCGGGGGATCTCCCCTGTAAGGATTCCTAGCTTCTGGGGTGCTGCTGTTCTACTCATCTGGGCAGAGGCAGAGCGAGAGGGGCCTTCATGTCTTCCCAACTCCTTCCTCATCCCCAAGTGAAGGTGGCAGCAGAGATCCAGGAGTTCGGGGCGGGGGGGGATAGATCAAGAAATTGGTGTGGAGAACTTACTTTTTTGTGAGCACTCAAATAAAATGGAGGTTTGGAGTTGGCTCACTGCATTTTAAAAATGGCACTGGTTTCATTAATATTAGAATCAAAGACAGTCATGTTAATGTTTCAATGGGAAATGCGTTTCTGGGTTTTGACTTGAAGGAGGTGTGAACAGCCACAGAAATGAGCCCTTGTTCCCAAGAAAACATTTGTGCGCATTTTACATGTTATGAATCCTTTTTTTAATTGTAAGAATGTTGATTTTTTGCTTGAAAGGGCAGACAAACAAAAACAAAGCCTAAACGAAAAGGAAACCAGGAAGCGATAGACCTTTGAATCAATATTATTAACCTACCTAGGAAACTCTTACATTTTACCTACCCCACCTTTATTGATCAATATCCATTAAACTCACAATACCATCACAATGGAGCAGAAACTGAAGCTGCTTCGTTGGGAAGCTTGTTACACTCATGACCTCCACATTGGCCAACATTTGGAGCCAGGTTAACACAAGATGAGCTCTTTCATGCATTACAAATGGATACCATTGTTCTCCAGGAACCAGAACATTCCTTTTCATTGCAAGGGGGAAATAACCAGTTGTCCCCCCAAACTGCTTTTGGACTTATTCCTTAAACACGCTGTGTTTCCTGGGAGGTTCTCCAAGAGGGCTATATAGAGAAGGCTGCAGGGGCCACCCAAAGCAGGGCAGACCAGAGGAGCAGATCAGTCACTCTGCTTTCCTTACCCACGCCCAAGGGCAACACTCTGATTCTGATCCGTCATGAGGCTGATGGCCGTCTTCCTCTTCACGGTGTTGCTGATTGCAGCTGCAGAAGCTCAACGGCCGGTAGGTAGAAGTGAAATAGCTCTTCCTAGGCCTCAAGTCTTTATGCAGCCATTGTGCTGGTCTGAGTTTTCTTGCAAGATAACACGTAAGAAAGTGGGGGTGAAGTATGAATTATGGAAAGGAAGTCAGTCTTGTGGAGGGGCATTTTTTCAACAGGGCTTAAATGAGTCATGGTTAGGGTTGCCAGATCCCTCTTTGCCACCAGCAGGAGGTTTTTAGGGCGGAGCCTGAGGAGGGCGGGGTATGGGGAGGGGAGGGACTTCAATGCCATAGAGTCTAGTTTCCAAAGTGGCCATATTCTCCAGGGAAACTGATCTCTATTGTCTGGAGATCAGTTGTAATAGCAGGAGATCTCCAGCTAGTACCTGGAGGTTAAGCAATCTTAAAAATTTAACCTGTGCCAATATTAAGAATACTTTATAGAAGAGACAGCACGAAGGCTCATAAATCAACATTCCATAACAGGAAATTAAACACGTTGAGTCTTTTATTACTAGTAGCGCTGTTGGAAAAAAAAAAATTCAGGCCGGTTTGAATTCGGCTGAACCCTGCCCGGCTTGAGTCTAGTTCGGCCGAATTCCGAGCCCCCCTGTTCAGGAATGCCGGAATTCGGTGGGAAATTCGGCATTCCCGAACAAATTCGGTTTAAAGAACCCCCCGTCCGGTTTCCTGGGAAACTGGGCGGGGGGGTCTTTAAACTGTTCCGAAGTTTAACCCACACACCCCGTTTCCTGGGACTCCCGGGAAGCCAGGCGGTGGGGGGGGGGTTAAACTGCTCAGCTGCCTGGTCTCCGCTGCCTGGTTCTGTTATTAAGTTCACAGGCAAGATAAACACCAACGAGATTGCGTTTCTAGACATGATGGTATATCATGGTCTAAATGATAGATTGGCAGTTACCATTTACAGAAAATCTACAGACCACAACGCACTCCTACATTTTGGTTTTTTTCATCCCAGGCATCTTAGACACAATCTGCCTTTTGGACAATTTATCAGACTTAAAAGAACACTGTAGAGTCTGAGTACACTAAAGTGGCAGCATCTCTTGCCTCTGATCTATGAGACAGAGGATACCCAGAGACAGTCATTCGGTCTGCTAGAGAACAAGCTCAGGCTAGGGAACATCATGAGCTACTCTATAGGGGTGTGAGTAACAGAAAGAATGAACATACACTCATGTTTGCATTTCAATATACGCATCTATCGGGACAGATTACACAGATTATTAAGAGGCATTGGCATTTATTGTCAGATATTCCTGGCTGCGAGCAAATGCCAAAAATAGGCTATAGAAGAACTACATCTTTTAGGGACAGGCTTGTGCATTCAGATATTCTGTCTAGCCATGATACCAAAACCACCCTCGGACATTTTAAATGCCATGGATGTTTGGCTTGTAGCTTAAGTTTGAAAGTTAAAGAATTTAAAAGAAGGGATTCCAACTTTACTTTTCAACTCAAACATTTTTCTAATTGTGAAACTAAATTCTGTGTGCATTGCTTATTGTGTCCCTGCGGAAAAATTTATACTGGATCATCTATCAGACCGATTAAGAATCAAATCTTAGAACATAGGTCGAGGATCCATGCGCGCCTCATCAGCGCTCCTGTCGTAGATCACTTCCTGCAATTTCGCCATAGCGAAAATGATCTGCGCTTCTTTGTCCTTTGGCGTTTGACGTGACAAAGAAAAAATATTGAGATAGAAGGAGGCATACTTTATTGGAAAATGATTTTTATTGTTTTTTATAGAAGAGTTGACAGATGGAAATAGGACAAGTCCCCTTTAAGAACTAGCGATCCTAGCAGCAACTGCAATATAACCAATACAATCGCGCCACCTTCTTACTATCCACACCTGCTAGCCATTTGGCAGACAATAAGATCCAGAGAGGACATTGCTACACGCAGTATTACCCTACATGGGAATTGTATATTCTGATGGTGAATATGTAGACCTTTTGCACAATTAATCTTTGTAAGTATATTTTTATTCATTGCATGTCTATGATGTTTACAGAGACATATGATGTATATTTATGACTACTATATTATTTTACATTTAAGGAAGGACTGAAGAAGAATTGACTATTAAGAATTTGAAATGGCCGTATCCTCATTGTGAACTACGGGCTGCATATCCTATAGAACATGCAGTGAATTGTCTGTGCAATATTGTCTATGAGGACACATGTACTCTTTGAGAGACTTTGAGAATTCATTGTATTTGTCTGATTTGTTTGTTTCACTTGTTGTAATAGTGTGTTTCACCTCTCAGGGATATCCTTACCTTGTACAGTTGTTTTGATGTTGTATAGATGTAGTAGTAAAAGTAATGACTACACGAGAATTACACAACTTTAAGGCTGACAATGAGGAAATTGAAATTGTTCAAGACTTTCTATTCCTTGGCTCCTCCATCAACCAAAAGGGAGACTGCAGCCAAGAAATCAGAAGGAGATTGAGACTGGGAAGGGTAGCCATGAAGGAGCTAGAAAAGATTTTGAAGTGTAAGGATGTGTCACAGGCCATCAAGACTAGATTAATTCATGTCATCGTATTCCCTATTACTATGTATGGATGTGAAAGCTGGACAGTGAAGAAAGCTGATAGGAAGAAAATAGATTCCTTTGAAATGTGGTGTTGGAGGAGAGGGTTACGGATACCGTGGACTGCCAAAAAAACAAATCAGTGGGTTATAGATCAAATCAAGCCTGAACTGACCCTAGAAGCTAAAATGACTAAAATGAGGCTATCGTATTTTGGTCACATCACGAGACAACAAGAGTCACTGGAAAAGACAGTCATGCTAGGAAAAGTTGAGGGCAGCAGGAAAAGAGGCAGACCCAACAAGAGATGGATTGACTCAATAAAGGAAGCCACAGCCTTCAATTTGCAAGATCTGAGCAAGGCTGTCAAAGATAGGACATTTTGGAGGACTTTCATTCATAGGGTCGCCATGAGTCGGAAGCGACTTGACGGCACTTAACACACACACACACAGAGAGATGTAGTAGTCTTCTAGATAAATGTTTTGCACTTTGTTAAGATTTGTTCGCTCCTGTACTGATTTTCTGAACTACCTCCAGGTACTAGCTAGAGCTCTCCTGCTATTACAACTGATCTCCAGCCGATAGAGATCAGCTCACCTGGAGAAAATGGCTGCTTTGGCAACTGGACTCTATGGCATTGAGGTCCCTCCCCTCTCTCCTCAGGCTCCACCCCAAAAACCTCCCGCCAGTTTCAAAGAAGGACCTGGCAACCCTAGGGGAAACCGACACATCAAATGTAGGCCAAAGGAACTTCCATTTAAGTTTTGCTTCCGGTTGCCAGCCTCTAGGTGGGGGCTAGAATTCTACCAGAATTACGCCTGATCTCCAGACGACAGGTATTAGTTCCCCTGGAGGCAATAGCTACTCCGGAGGGCACGCAAAGGTGCCTTATTCTGAATCAGACCATCAAGATCCATCAAAGTCAGTATTGTCTAATCAGACCGGCAGCAGCTCTCCAGGGTCTCAGGCAGGGGTCTTTCATATCACCTACTTGCCTAGCCCCTTTAACTAGAGATGCCAGGGATGGAACCTGGGACCTTCTGCATGCCAAGCAGATGCTCTACCTCTGAGCTACACCCCCTCTGTGGCAATCTCTATGCCAGGGGTGGGGAACCTTTTTTTCACCAAGGGCCATTTTAGTTATTTGTAGCATCATTCGCGGGCCATACAAAATTATCAACTTAAAAATTAGCTGACCAAGCCCCAAGCAGGTAGCTGCCACAGATGACACACACACACACCCCGGCACAGCAAGCAGGTAGGCATCCAACTAGTGGTGCACTTGCCCACCTGGTGGCACAGGATGATCTGCTGCACCAGCTGGGCGTAGCCGTCCAGCCACATGCCAGAGTTGCTCCTGTTCCACATAGTCGGGGCCGGATTCTACAGCCGGCTCCTGCTACCTCTGCCTGCAGGGGTAAAATGAGGACACACTGGCTAAGAACTCCCCCACGTGCGCATTCTGGCCCTGCCCCCTTTAACCCCTCCATTGTCGCCACTTCTGTCCCCATCCCTCTTGTAGAACAGAGGGAATACGTTGCTCCATGGCTAGGGTTGCCAACAGCCAGGTAATAGCAGGAGATCTCCTGCTAATTCAATTGATCTCCAGCCAATAGAGATCACATCACCTGGAGAAAAATGGCCGCTTTGGCAATTGAACTCTATGGCATTGAAGTCCCTCCCCTCCCCAAACCCTGCCCTCCTCAGGCTCCGCCCCCAAAATCTCCCACCAGTGGCAAAGAGGGACCTGGCAACCCTATCCATGGCCCAGGTGGGAAAGGGTTAACACAGTTTCTTGGGCGGTCCTAACAGCTCCATAGCTAATGACTCTTCTGCAAGGGGGGGAAAGGTTCCTTTCTTGGCAAAACAAACTCAAGTCTGTCTTCAATAGAGGCTATTCCTGTCCACGGGAGAGGGCGGATCGCCAGTCTTAGATCCTTCTGAGCTAGAGATCTGCCAGGACCCACAAAGGGCCAGACCAAATGATTTTGTGGGCCTTAAACGGCCCCCCAGGCCTGAAGTTCCCCACTCCTGCTCTATGGTATCAGAACCTTCTAAGTCTCTACCCTCTCTAAGCATTGCCCCAAATGTCCAGGAATCCATCCAAGTCAGTGTTGGCCACCTGCCTCAAGCCAACATTGGTTTATTGCCAGTTTACCTGTCATAGCATCCCTTGAGGAATGCAGAGGTTTGTAATTGGGTGAGACCCACCATAACCCCATCCCGAAGGTCAGGTCCCTGGGGACAGGAGATTAATGGACTAATTTAAATATGGGATTCAGAAATGCCCCCAGAGATTTAACTCAATACACTCATTTTTGCTTCCAGCACTGTGGATATAGATCGTTTTGCAGCTGGAGCTACAAACTACCACGTGCTGTGGGAGAAGGTGAAGGGCAGGACACGGCTCCCTTCCGGAGAGAAGCAAAAACAGGTTGGTCTGGGCTTCCTGTTGACAATTTTGGGTCCCCGGATGGGGGTAGGACAATCTTTACCTCTACCTCCTAGGCAGTGCTCCCCTCTACTCCCCAAAATCCAGTTTGACAGTGTCACCATTATACCCTTGATGCTCGCAGGTTTACATCTGCACTGTTATCTTAGGTGCTATGGAGCACAGGCAGGACGGTGCTGCTGCAGTTGTCTTGTTTGTGGGCTTCCTGGAGGCACCTGGTTGGCTGTTGTGTGAACAGACTGCTGGACTTGATGGGCCTTGGTCTGATCCAGCAGGGCTTTTCTTATGTTCTTAATGCTGTGTGGTAGAGCCAACAACACATGCGGCTTTCTCTTGCTCAGCTATTGCTATGAGGGGAGCACGTATATAGAGTCTCATGTTCAATCCTCGCATGTTCTAGTTAAAAGGTGGTTTGGCTTGGAAAGACCACTTGGCCTGAGACTTTGGCCAGCAACTATCACATGGAGGCCATGCTACTGGGGGGGGGGGGACCCTTGGATCAGCTCACCAAGAGGAATCTTGTTGTGCTCGTGACCTCCAAGTTCACTTTAGACAACATTTGGAGATAAGTGAATGCAACCTGAGTTCTTTCATGCATCACAAATGGATGCCATTCTTCTGCAGGAACCAGAACATTCCTCTTCATTGCAAGGAGGAAATAACCAATTTCACCCTCCACTCCAGTGCTTTTGGCTTCAATCCAGAAACAGGCTGTGTTTCCTGGGAGGGCTCAAAGAGGGCTGTATAGAGAGGGCTGCAGGAGTCACCCAAAGCAGGGCAGACCAGAGGAGCACCAATCCTGCTCCGCTTTCCTTAAGCAAGGCCAAGGGTGACCCTCACATCCTGATCCATCATGAGGCTGACAGCCGTCTTGCTCTTTGCAGTGATGCTGATTGCCGCCGTGGCAGCTAGGGTTGCCAGGTCCCTCTTCACCACCGGCGGGAAGTTTTTGAGACAGAGCCTGAGGAGGGTGGAGTTTGGGGAGGGGAGGAACTTCAATGCCATAGAGTCCAATGGCCAAAGCGACCATTTTCTCCAGGGGAACTGATCTCTATTGGCTAGAGATCAGTTGTAATAGCAGGAGATCTGCTGCTAGTACCTGGAGGTTGGCAGCCCTAACTAGGCGTGAGCTAGTGGACGCAACGGAGGCTGCATAATTAGGGTTGCCAGGTCCCTCTTCGCCACCGGCGGGAGGCTTTTGGGGCAGAGCTGAGGAGATTGCGAGAGAGAGGCCTTGGTGCCTTCCCCACTCCCAGTTTGAGTGGTAAAAGGCCCCTCATGATGCGGCACTTCTGGGTGTAAACTGGAAGTGACTTGCCGCGGTGTGTTGCCGCGTGCACATTTGCCCGCTGACCCTCAGCTGGTCGGTGAGCCGGGGGATAGATTGGTGGGGGTTTTCCCACCGCCACTGGGCACCTGGCAACCCTGTGTATAATAATACTTTCTTGCAGCCTCACCTCATAGGCTTTCACAAGCGTCCTTTAAGATGCTCTTGTAGCTCTCGAGATCGCCACCAGACTCGTTCTTTCCTTTCCTTAGAAGCTCCTTGATCCATTGATCTTGAACAGCATCATTTTAAATCTAATGTCTGAGGGATAGAAGGACTGAAATAAATCTTGCCACTGACAATGTAGCCTTGGGATCCATGTCAATTAATTTAAAAGGGCATTATATTGGACACAGAGGCATTAAATTTATATATTAAAAGGGGAAAGTTATAACGTGATCTAAGATTCTCATAATGGAGCCCCACAGCACAGAGTGGTTAGCTGCAGTACTGCAATCAAAAGCTCTGCTCACGACCTGAGTTCGATCCCGACAGAAGTAGGTTTCAGGTAGCCAGCTCAAGGTCGACTCAGCTTTCCATCCTTCCAAGGTTGGTAAAATGAGTACCCAGTTTGCTGGGGTTAAACTGTAGATGACTGGGGAAGGCAACGGCAAACCACCCCGTAAACATAGTCTGCCTAGTAAACGTCGGGATGTGACGTCACCCCATGGGTCAGTAATGACCTGGTGCCTTTACCTTCACCTATGATCCTCATAATAGTGGCATTCCAAAAGGGCATGAGCTAATGAATCAATAGAGCCAGAAGAGCAAGGACAGGTCCTTTCTGAGTGTGGTATATTCAAAATTCTGCCTTGCATAACCATAGAGGGGTTAGCATTCAGCCTAGCTAAACAGAAGGCTCTAGAAATACGTTTCTTTCCCTGCAGCTACGCCATATACCATGGAGCCCGGTTTAGACAGGGGCAAAGAGGGCATCGGGGTGCGATGCAAGTTCTCCACTAGCACATCTAAAGAATCACCAGGGAAAATAGTATCCCACAGAGCCCTCTGGAATCCAATCCGATCCTGGAGTCTCCATGGGTGGGTATAATTTGGCTCATCGCCCCAACAGTGTGAGAGTGGGAAGTCAATCCGAGCCTTCAGGACAAAGTGGTCGGACCATAACATAAGGAGAAGGGCAGGAAGTATGAATGATAAAAAAGGAGTCTGTCTTGAAGGGGGGGTGTCTTTCCAGGCAGACATTTTGAAAGTGTCTTCTGTAAATGGAAAGCCTAATCTCTCTTCTGCTTTCTACCCAGAGGGAACACCGCCAATCAATGACCTCCTGGAAAACTTGTCAAAAGATGAGGCGGCTTTTCCGAAAATGAAAATACTGAAATTCATACCAAAGTGACAAACAAGTTTAGCTGTCACAAAAGGCAATTGGCCACAGCCATAAATCAATAAACAAAAGAAGATTCAATGGCCCTCTGTGTTTGTCTGAGTTTTCAAATGCACCCAGGGGCTAACAGGGTAGGTGAGGGGTACCGCGTCCTTCAGGTTTTCCACTTTCCTGAACAGCATTACCTGTCTGGTCAGGATTTAGTTTCAATGTCTTCTCTCTCGGCCATTCCACTCATTGAACTTGGGGAGGGGCCGTGGCTCCGTGGCAGAGCAGAAGGTCCCGGGGTTCAGTCCCTGGAGAGGGTTGGGAAAGAGCTGACCAATCAGAGTATACAAGACTGACTTGGATGATTCAGGAGCTCTTCCACCTCCCCGAGAGCTTGGGATAAGAAGGTAGAGATCTGGGTGTTGTCATAGGGTTTCCAGGTCTCTGTTCACTACCGGCGGGAGGTTTGTGGGGCAGAGCCTGAGGAGGGAGGGGTTTGGGGAGAGAAAGGACTTCAATGCCATAGAGTCCAATTGCCAAAGCAGCCATTTTCTCAAGGTGAACTGATTCCTATCAGCCAGAGATCATTTGTAATAGCAGGAGATTACCAGCTAGTACCTGGAGGTTGGCAACCCTATATTGTCAACATGTTGATGATAGCCAGTCTCAAAAGGATGAATGATTTGTCCTAAAGGCTTTCCATAGATGTTGAAAAGCGGGGGGGGGGATAGGATTGTAGCTTGTGGAACCACACAGAATATGTCCCACACTGAGGACAACCGGTCTCCAGCAACACCCTTTTGAGCCCCATCTGCGAAGGATGATTTGAGCCAAAGCAAGCCCCCTGATAGGATCATCTACATATTGTTGAGACCACCATAAGAGACAAGCAATATCACTGGATCTGCTTGTCTTACTGCGGCAGGGAGAAGCTTCCCCGGTGAGGATGCTTGTATATCCCTCTGGGGTTTGGACCTACGGGCTAAATCCCAGTGTGCCATTTCTTTGATGCTAGGTTGGGGATCTCTTGTGAGGTTCAATGTCTGAATGAATGGAGCAGATGACTGGAACACAAGGAGGCAACCTGGCAGTAGCCGGCTTCATGCAAGGCCTCAGCCATAAGGATCTGTAGGCCGGCAAAGACAGCAAAGGAACCATGGAGCCACTAGGAAGACGGATGTATTTTATTGACAAAATTTGTATTCCTCCTATCTGTCCTTACAAGGCCACCAAGACGGCTAACAATTTAAAAAATGCATGATAAAAAAACACATTTTAAAACCATTAAACCCCCCCCCCCGAACACCCGTCAGCAAAACAATTAAAAACAGAGTTAGAATTAGGGTTGCCAACTGCCAGGTAGTAGCAGGAGATCTCCTGCTAATTCAACTAATCTCCAGCCGATAGAGATCAGATCACCTGGAGAAAAATGGCCGCTTTGGCAATTAAACTCTATGGCATTGAAGTCCCTCCCCTCCCCAAACCCTGCCTTCTTCAGGATGGAGCCTTCAGCCGAGCGAAGATATAGACCCTTTGTCTCTCTTCTCTCTCTCCACCTAGGGCTGCCAGCTCTGGGTTGGGAAATTCCTGTAGATTTTGGGGGTGGAGCCTGGGGAGGGTGGGGTTTGGGGAGGGGATGGACCTCATCAGGGTACAACACCATAGCCCACCCTCCAAAACAGCCCGTTTCTCCAGGGGAACTGATTTTGATCATCTGGAGATCAATTGTAATAGCAGGAGATCTCCAGGTGCCACCTGGAGGCTGGCAACCCCAGGTACACCCATGTCACCTCTTTTCTCAGTTCACCTCTTTCTGACCCAGGAAAGAGGATCCCTCTGGAGAGAGATGGGATTCCTTTTGAGCAAGGCTACAGAGCTCGGCATAGCCTTCCTGAGCTCCGTTCTTGGACCCATCACCAACAGTAGAGGGCCTTTTTGGTCATGGCACCCAACTCCCTCCACAGGGAAATTCATCTGTCCCCTTCTGTTGCTGTCTTCTGCCAGCGAATGGGCACAGTCTATCATAACCCAGCCAGAGAGGGATCTACAAGGCCTTCATCAAGGAAGCTTCTCACCAGCTCACCATGAGGAAGCCCATTATGCTCATGACCACCAAGTTCACTTTGGCCAACATTTGGAGCCAATTGAATGCATCCTGAAATCTTTCATGCATCACAAATGGATGTCATTGTTTTGCCGGAACCAGAACGTTCCTGTTCATTGGAAGGAGGAAATCACCAGTTGCCCCCACAAACTGCTTCTGGCCAAGTTCACTTTGGAGTTGATGGTATTGGGGAGGGGGTGGGAGCCATGGACCAGCTCCATGAACAGCATTGTCAGGGATTGTACCCCTCACCCAAGGGATTCCCTCCAGCTAATTTACAGGCAGATAGGGGAAAGGGACCCATCCTGTAATCAGCACTCAGTCTGCTGAACTGACATGTGAAACTCCAAAGCTTGCTCACTATGCTGCACCCTTTAAGTTGGTCCCAATGAAGGAGGTTCCGTTTCTGCTCCATTCCTATGGTATTGCGTGTGTAATGGGCATTGATCAATAAAGGGGGATGGGCAAAGTATAAGCGTTTCCCAGTTAGGTTCCATCACAATAAATGAAGATGAATCCTCACTTTCACTTAGTATTAACCAAACATAATATTGATACAAAGGTCTATCGCTTCCTGATCTCCTTTTCGTTTAGGCTTTGTTTTTGTTTGTCTGCCCTTTCAAGAAACAAAGCAACGTTCTTACAATTACAAACAGGATTCATAACATGTAAAATGCGCACAAATGTTTTCTTGGGAACAAGAGGAAGTTATGAATCCTGTTTTTAATTGTAAGAACGTTGCTTTTTTTGCTTGAAAGGGCAGACAAACAAAAACAAAGCCTAAACGAAAAGGAAACCAGGAAGCGATAGACCTTTGAATCAATATTATTAACCTACCTAGGAAACTCTTACATTTTACCTACTCCCCTTTTATTGATCAATATCCATTAAACTCACAATACCATCACAATGGAGCAGAAACTGAAGCTGCTTCATTGGGAAGCTTGTTACACTCATGACCTCCACATTGGCCAACATTTGGAGCCAGGTTAACACAAGATGAGCTCTTTCATGCATTACAAATGGATACTATTGTTCTGCAGGAACTAGAATATTCCTTTTCATTGCAAGGGGGAAATAACCAGTTGTCCCCCCAAACTGCTTTTGGACTTATTCCTTAAACACGCTGTGTTTCCTGGGAGGTTCTCCAAGAGGGCTATATAGAGAGGGCTGCAGGGGCCACCCAAAGCAGGGCAGACCGGAGGAGCAGATCAGTCACTCTGCTTTCCTTACCCACGCCCAAGGGCAACACTCCGATTCTGATCCGTCATGAAGCTGATGGCCATCTTCCTCTTCGCGGTGTTGCTGATTGCAGCTGCAGAAGCTCAGCAGGTAGGTAGAAGTGAAATGGCTCTTCCTAGGCCTCCAGTCTTTATGCAGCCATTGTGCTGGTCCGAGTTTTCTTGCAAGATAACACGTAAGAAAGTGGGGGTGAAGTATGGATTATGGAAAGGAAGTCAATCTTGTGGGGGGGGCATCTTTTCAACAGGGCTTAAATGAGCCATGGTTAGGGTCGCCATATCCCTCTTTGCCACCAGCGGGAGGTTTTTAGGGTGGAGCCTGAGGAGGGCGGGGTATGGGGAGGGGAGGGACTTCAATGCCATAGAGTCCAATTTCCAAAGTGGCCATATTCTCCAGGGGAACTGATCTCTATTGTCTGGAGATCAGTTGTAATAGCAGGAGGTCTCCAGCTAGTACAGTGAGGGGGAAAAGTATTTGATCCCCTGCTAAATTTGCCCGTTTGCCCTCTGACGAAGAAATGACCAGTCCATAATTTTAATGGTAGGTTTGTTGTAGCTGTGAGAGACAGAATAACAACAGGAAAACCCCCAGAAACCCAGAAGACAAATTATAATGTGCATTATTGATGTGCATTATAATGAGGGAAATAAGTATTTGATCCCCTATCAACCAGCCAGATCCTAACCCTAACCCTCAACCTCCTTGTAGCTGTGAGAGACAGAATAACCCCCAGAAACCCAGAAGACAAAAGTCAGAGATTGATGTGCATTATAATGAGTGAAATAAGTATTTGATCCCCCATCAACCAGCCAGATCCTAACCCTAACCCTAACCCTCAACCTCCCTCGGTCTGGGGCTCCATGCAAGATCTCATCTCGTGGAGTTGCAATGATCATGAGAACGGTGATGAAGCAGCCCAGAACTACATGGGGGGAACTTGTCAATGATCTCAGGGCACCTGGGACCATAGTCACCATGAAAACAGTTGGTAACACACTACGCCGTGAAGGACTGAGATCTTGCAGAGCCCGCAAGATCTCCTTGATCAAGACAGCACATGTACAGGCCCGTCTGCAGTTTGCCAATGCACATCTGAATGACCCAGAGGAGAACTGAGTGATTAGTTCCCCTGGAGGCAATAGCCACTCCGGAGGGCACACAAAGGTGCCTTATTCTGAATCAGACCATCAAGATCCATCAAAGTCAGTATTGTCTACTCAGACCGGCAGCAGCTCTCCAGGGTCTCAGGCAGGGGTCTTCATATCACCTACTTGCCTAGCCCCTTTAACTGGAGATGCCGGGAATGGAACCTGGGACCTTCTGCATGCCAAGCAGATGCTCTACCTCTGAGCTACACCCCCTCTGTGGCAATCTCTATGCCAGGGGTGGGGAACCTTTTTTTTGCCAAGGGCCATTTTAGATATTTGTAGCATCATTCGCGGGCCATACAAAATTGTCAACTTAAAAATTAGCCGACCAAGCCCCAAGCAGGCAGCTGCCCCAGATGACACCCCCCCAGCACAGCAAGCAGGTAGGCATCCAACTAGTGGCGCACTTGCCCACCTGGTGGCACCGGATGGTCCACTGCACCAGCTGGGCGTAGCCGTCCAGCCACAAGCCAGAGTTTCTCCTGTTCCGCATGGTCGGGGCCGGATTCTACAGCCGGCTCCTGCTAACTCCGCCTGCAGGGTGAAATGAGGACACACTGGCTAAGAACCGCCCTGCGTGCATTCTGGCCCTGCCCCCTTTAACCCCTCCATTGTCGCCACTTCTGACCCCAGAGGGAATACATTGCTCCATGGCTAGGGTTGCCAACTGCCAGGTAGTAAAGACTCAACAATTGATACGTGTGCTGTAACAACATTAGTTAAAGAGAATAAACAGCACCCAAGCTCAAAGTAATCAAGGAAATATATTCACAATATATACACACTATATATAGAAGCTCCAATAACTCCAAGGTAGGTATTAAATCAAAGGTAAGTTACTTCACCATCCACTTTCCTTTATGCAGACAAAATAAAGTCCAGGTAGATTTAAACAAGGTGTGGGAATGTCCAAAAAAGGGTATAGAAACTCCAATAACTTCAAAATAGGTATCAAATCAAAGGTGGGTTACTTCACCATATACTTTCCTTAATACAGACAAAATAACGTCCAGGTAATATGACGGTTGCTCCACCATCCACGTCAGAATGAGGAAAACTCCAAAGGAAGACAGCAAGTTAAGAAAGAAGGAACAAAACAACACTTCGGATTCGGTGTTCGTTTCGCAGTTGCTTCATCAGTTATAAATTTGTCTTATTCAGCACTTATAAATAACAACTGGGTGCCACGCACCTCTAGAAGGCAAAATAATAAGCCCAATGGTCAAAAATATAATATAAACCATAATAAGTAATGATTCAATAACATGCTCAACAATGCTTACCAAAACCCGACCAGCGTCCCCAAGGGTTTCTTTCTATCTCTGATAGCTGGTAAAACAACCCTTCTCAAACGCGCAGTTAAGAAACAGAAGGTCCTGCCTGCACAGCTGTGTGAAATTCCAGTTAGGGAATGTCTTAAAGGAAACTTGACAGATCGAACTCACTATTCAATCCTGCAGGAGATAGCGTTTTGAACGGGTAGATATACTTAGATTCTTGTTGGTGTAATATTTTGGTAATGTCCTCTTGCTGTTACAAACGTGGTCTATACTGCCATAATGCAAAAAATAAAATATCATTTTCCGAATGTCCCTGCTGTAAATAATGTTCAGTGAGCGGCGCTTCCAGAGTCTTCGAGCGGATCCTAGTCCTATGTTCACTAATATGAATTTTTAATTGGCGTGATGTTGAGCCAATATAAAGTTTTAAACAAGGGCAGAGAATAGTGTAAATAACATTTTTAGAAGCACAGTTGGTAAAATGTTGAAGCGTATATTTGAAATTCGAACTTGATGCACTGACTTCCTTAATGGGAAGGCTAAAGCGGCACATCGCGCATGCGCCACACTTGTAATGTCTCCGGATGTTGACTCCCAGTTTGCCAGTGAGTCTATCTGTCTTAACCAAAAAGTTTCTCAAAGATTTAGTTTTTCTCAAACCAAAAGTAGGAGGTTTTGAACACCCCGGAACATTATACAGAACATGCTAATGGCGACGAATAATGTGTTGGATTTCATGCGTGAGATGAGTAAACTGCAGGGAAGCAAAAATACCTGAGGAGTTGTTATCCAACCGGTGAAGTGGTTGTAATAACGTCTCCCTATCTCTTTGTGCTACCTTAGTAAGTGCTAATGAAAGGGTAGAATCTTCATATCCCCTTCATTTCAATCTTTGACACAAATCTCGTGCCGCCGGATGAAAGTCAGATGGAAAAGGAGCATTTCTTTTAAGCCTCAAAAGTTGGCTAAAAGGTAAGTTATGACGTAAATGTAGTGGGTGATTAGACATGAAATGCAACCCTGCCCCTACGTCAGTGGGCTTATGATAAGGTTTTACAGCAACAGTGTTCTCCACGGTCTTAAAGACCGTCAAGTCTAAAAAGGCAATGGATTGTGGATCACTATGGCCAGTAAACTTAAGATGGGGATTGAGAGAATTCATGATATTGAGAAAGGGATCATAGGCATCTGCAGAGTCCAAAATACAAAACAAATCATCAATAAAACGGAAGTAATAAAGTACATGGTCCCGAAACAACTTATGACAAAGCAAGAATTGCTTCTCAAAGGAAATCATATAAACGTTCGCCACAGAGGGGGCGCACGCAGCGCCCATAGCAACCCCCTGGATTTGCAGAAAGAATATCTAAAAAGATTATTTTCAAAAATGATGTCCACCAAGCTCAAAAGAATGGGTAGGAATATCCAAGTTGGTTCTCACGTTCAAGAGACCTTCAATAATCGTTCTAGCCTCATCAAGCGGGATGTTGGTATATAACGAGGTAACATCAAAGGTGGCAAAAACAGCCTTTGGAGACAAACATACTCTTTCAATATTATTAATGAAATCCCTGGAGTCCTTAATGTAGGAATTAGTATCTTTACTGTAAGGTTGTAAGAAATAATCAATGAACTGAGAAATGGGTTCTAGAATGCTTCCAATGGCAGAAATAATGGGACGCCCCAGTGGGTTTCGTAATGATTTGTGAATCTTGGGTAGGGAATAAAGAGAGAGAGTACAAAGAGAGAGTTTAGGGAATAAAAGATGGGAACATGAGGATATTCTACCAAAAAAAAATCAGCAATGGTCTTGGTAATATAATTCAGAGCCAAGCCCTCATACACAACAGTCTTCACAATGTTCATGACCCTCCTAGAGGGATCCATGGGCAAAGGTTTATAAAAATTTCTGTCGCTCAACTAACGCATATTCTCCTGATCATAGGCCATGGAATCCAAAATCACCAGAGCTCCTCCCTTGCCAGCCGGCTCACTGGTAAGCTCGGGGTCAGATGAAATAGTTTGTAAGAGCTTCATTTGTTCAGAAGTGAAGTTCCTATGGTTATGCCGCCAATTTCTGCGCTTCTCTAATTTATCTATATCTCTAAGTACTAGAGTTTGGAACGTATTAACTTGAAAGCCTGGATTTTTCAGAATGAATGATTATTTTAAACCCTGCCCTCCTCAGGCTCCGCCCCCAAAATCTCCCGCCAGTGGCAAAGAGGGACCTAGCAACTCCATAGCTAATGACTCTTCTGCAAGGGGGGGGAAGGTTCCTTTTCTTGGCAAAACAAACTCAAGTCTGTCTTCAATAGAGGCTATTCCTGTCCGCAGGAGGGGGCGGATCGCCAGTCTTAGATCCTTCTGAGCTAGAGATCTGCCAGGACCCACAAAGGGCCAGACCAAATGATTTTGTGGGCCTTAAACGGCCCCCTGGGCCAGAGGTTCCCCACTCTATGGTATCAGAAACTTCTAAGTCTCTACCCTCTCTAAGCATTGCCCCAAATGTCCAGGCATCCCACCAAGTCAGCGTTGGCCACCTGCCTCAAGCCAACATTGGTTTATTGCCAGTTTACCTGTCATAGCATCCCCTGAGGAATGCAGGGGTTTGTAATTGGGTGAGACCCGCCATAACCCCATCCCGAAGGTCAGGTCTCTGGGGACAGGAGATTAATGGACTAATTTAAATATGGAATTCAGAAATGCCCCCAGAGATTAAACTCAATACACTCATTTTTGCTTCCAGAGCTGTGGATATGGATCGTTTTGCGGCTGGAGCAACAAAATACCACGTGCTGTGGGAGAAGGTGAAGTGCAGGACACGGCCCCCTTCCGGAGAGAAGCCAAAACAGGTTGGTCTGGGCTTCCTGTTGACAATTTTGGGTCCCCGGATGGGGGTAGGACAATCTTTACCTCTACCTCTACTCCCCAAAATCCAGTTTGACAGTGTCACCATTATACCCTTGATGCTCGCAGGTTTATATCTGCACTGATATCTTAGGTGCTGTGGAGCACAGGCAGGACGGTGCTGCTGCAGTCATCTTGTTTGTGGGCTTCCTGGAGGCACCTGGTCTGCTGTTGTGTGAACAGACTGCTGGACTTGATGGGCCTTGGTCTGATCCAGCAGGGCTTTTCTTATGTTCTTATAATCTTAATGCTGTGTGATAGAGCCAACAACACATGCGGCTTTCTCTTGCTCAGCTATTGCAATGAGGGGAGCACGTATATAGAGTCTCATGTTCAATCCTCACATGTTCTAATTAAAAGGTGGTTTGGCTTGGAAAGACCACTTGGCCTGAGACTTTGGCCAGCAACTATCACCTGGAGGCCATGCTACTGGGGGGGGGGAGGGACCCTTGGATCAGCTCACCAAGAGGAATCTTGTTGTGCTCGTGACCTCCAAGTTCACTTTAGACAACATTTGGAGCCAAGTGAATGCAACCTGAGTTCTTTCATGCATCACAAATGGATGCCATTCTTTTGCAGGAATTTCACCCTCCACTCCAGAGCTTTTGGCTTCAATCCAGAAACAGGCTGTGTTTCCTGGGAGGGCTCAAAGAGGGCTGTATAGAGAGGGCTGCAGGAGACACCCAAAGCAGGGCAGACCAGAGGAGCACCAATCCTGCTCCGCTTTCCTTAAGCAAGGCCAAGGGTGACCCTCACATCCTGATCCATCATGAGGCTGACAGCCGTCTTGCTCTTTGCAGTGATGCTGATTGCAGCCGTGGCAGCTAGGGTTGCCAGGTCCCTCTTCGCCACCGGCGGGAGGTTTTTGAGATGGAGCCTGAGGAGGGTGGAGTTTGGGGAGGGGAGGAACTTCAATGCCATAGAGTTCAATGGCCAAAGCGGCCATTTTCTCCAGGGGAACTGATCTCTATTGGCTAGAGATCAGTTGTAATAGCAGGAGATCTGCTGCTAGTACCTGGAGGTTGGCAGCCCTAACTAGGCGTGAGCTAGCGGACGCAACGGAGGCTGCATAATTAGGGTTGCCAGGCCCCTCTTCGCCACCGGCGGGAGGCTTTTGGGGCAGAGCTGAGGGGATTGCAAGAGAGAGGCCTTGGTGCCTTCCCCACTCCCAGTTTGAGTGGTAAAAGGCCCCTCATGATGCGGCACTTCTGGGTGTAAACCGGAAGTGACGTGCCGTGGTGTGTTGCCACGTACGCGTTTGCCCTCTGACCCTCAGCTGGTCGGCAAGCCGGGGGATAGATTAGTGGGGGTTTGCCCACCGCCACCGCCACCGGCACCTGGCAACCCTATGTATAATAATCCTTTCTTGCAGCCTCACCTCATAGGCTTTCACAAGCATCCTTTAAGCTTCGTCACAAGATCGCCACCAGACTCGCTCTTTCCTTTCCTTTACTTCTTTGAAGCTCCTTGATCCATTGATCTTGAGCAGTGTCATTTTAAATCTAATATCTGAGGGATAGAAGTGCTGAAATAAATCTTGCCACTGACAATGTAGCCTTGGGATCCATGTCAATTAATTTAAAAGGGCATTATATTGGATTTATATATTAAAGGGGGAAAGCTATAACGTGATCTAAGATCCTCATAATGGAGCCCCATGGCACAGAGTGGTTAGCTGCAGTACTGCAATCTAAAGCTCTGCTCACAACCTGAGTTCGATCCCAACAGAAGTAGGTTTCAGGTAGCCAGCTCAAGGTCGACTCAGCTTTCCATCCTTCCAAAGTTGGTAAAATGAGTGCCCAGCTTGCTGGGGTTAAAGTGTAAATGACTGGGGAAGGCAATGGCAAACCACATAGACTGCCTAGTAAATGTCGGGATGTGACGTCACCCCATGGGTCAGTAATGACCTGGTGCCTTTACCTTCACCTAAGATCCTCATAATAGTGGCATTCCAAAAGGGCATGAGCTAATGAATCAATAGAGCCAGAAGAGCAAGGACAGGTTCTTTCTGAGTGTGGTATATTCAAAATTCTGCCTTGCATAACCATAGAGGGGTTAGCATTCAGCCTAGCTAAACAGAAGGCTGTAGAAAGACGAGGAGTTGTGCCAAACTCACTCTAGCCTTCTAAGCTCTCGTTTCTTTCCCTGGAGCTATGCCGTATACCACGGAGCCCGGTTTTGACAGGGGCAAAGAGGGCATCGGGGTGAGATGCCAGTTCTCCATTAGCACATCTAAAGAATCACCAGGGGAAATAGTATCCCACAGAGCCCTCTGGAATCCAATCCGCTCCTGGAGTCTCCACAGGCTGGTATAATTTGGCTCATCGCCCCAACAGCGTGAGAGTGGGAAGTCAATCCGAGCCTTCAGGACAAAGTGGTCGGACCATGACATAAGGAGAAGGGCAGGAAGTATGAATGATGAAAAAGGAGTCTGTCTTCAAGGGGGGGGGTGTCTTTCCAGGCAGACATTTTGAAAGTGTCTTCTGTAAATGGAAAGCCTAATCTCTCTTCTGCTTTCTACCCACAGGGAACACCGCCAACCAATGACCTCCTGGAAAACTTGTCAAAAGATGAGGCGGCTTTTCCAAAAATGAAAATACTGACATTCATATCAAAGTGACAAACAAGTTTAGCTGTCACAAAAGGCAATTGGCCACAGCCATAAATCAATAAACAAAAGAAGATTCAATGGCCCTCTGTGTTTGTCTGAGTTTTCAAATGCACCCAGGGGCTAGCAGGGTAGGTGAGGGGTACCGCGTCCTTCAGGTTTTCCACTTTCCTGAACAGCATTACCTGTCTGGTCAGGATTTAGTTTCAATGTCTTCTCTCTCGGCCATTCCACTCATTGAACTTGGGGAGGGGCCGTGGCTCCATGGCAGAGCAGAAGGTCCCGGGGTTCAGTCCCTGGAGAGGGTTGGGAAAGAGCTGACCAATCAGAGTATACAAGACGACTTGGATGATTCAGGAGCTCTTCCACCTCCCCAAGAGCTTGGGATAAGAAGGTAGAGAACTGGGTGTTGACATAGGGTTGGCAGGTCCCTGGTCACTACCTGCGGGAGGTTTGTGGGGCGGAGCCTGAGGAGGGAGGGGTTTGTGGAGAGAAAGGACTTCAATGCCATAGAGTCCAATTGCCAAAGCAGCCATTTTCTCAAGGTGAACTGATCCCTATCAGCAGGAGATAATTTTTAATAGCAGGAGATTACTAGCTAATACCTGGAGGTTAAGAAAACAACAGCACCAGCTCAATAGATCATAGCCAAAGTATATTGCCTAGTAACACATATAGCAAGAATTTCTACATATTATTTTACCATTTGCAGGTTGTATCCTAAACAAAAACAATTCATATACAATACCAATCAGTCCGATAGTATAAGGTAACAACAGAAAAGTCCACAAGTGGGAATAAGAAATCCAGAAATATTACAACCTGATAACTGTTCAAGTCCCAGACTTTCAATGGTACTTCCTTTCAAAAATAAAATCGGTCCAAAATTCAACAATAGGTCCAAACTCAAACCAAATAGATCCAACTCAAAACGGCACCTCCGGATGAGTGATCGTTTCGCAATATGAATTGCTTCTTCAATATGAATTGCTTCTGCCTTGACGAACATTCAGTAGATTGCTTCTGTCTTGATGAACATTTCCCTTATGGATAATGTATGTTTAAATGGGTACAAAGACCTCTGAAAAAAATACATATGTATATATATATGCATCACAAGCCATAACGTATAATATACAGACAAGAACTACTCATTCAAAACAACGAATGCCATTCATCTTACCAATAGTAGACCAGCCGTGCCTCACGGTTCCTCAGGCTCTGCCTAGGCTGGTGGCGAGTGCAGAACCCGTACAGACTAAATCCCTGAACTCTAATAGCCTACACCTGGGGATGTTAATAAGTGAATTTAAAGGAAACAGCTCAGATCAAAACCATTATTGAGACCTGATGGAGACATCGTTTTAAATAAATGAATAAATTTCATTTCGTGTCTATGTAATAATTTAGCCGCATCTTCTTGACAATAAGGGCGAGGTTTATGTTGCCATAGGGCAAAAAATAAAAGATCTTTGTCTGAGTGGCTTTTCTCTAGATAGTGGTTGGTTAACGGAGCCTCCCGTGTCAGGGAACGTATCCTTGCCCGATGCTCACCAATGCGAATTTTTAATTGTCTCGTCGTTGAACCGATGTATAATAAAAAACATGGACAAAAAATTCCGTACACCACGTGGGAGGAGCAATTAGTAAATTGATTAAGTTTGAAAGTGAAGTTTGTGCTAGAGGAACTGACTTCCTTTATTGGCAGGCAATACGGGCACATAGCACAAGAGCCACATTTAAAGTGACCCTTTGGTTTCGACTCCGTTTTACTGTCCAGACAGTCCGTTTTTATTAAATGGTTACGCAGGGATTTGGATTTCCTTAATCCAAACAGAGGAAACTCATTGCACCCGGGTACATTGTATAGAACGTGCCAATGCTTACAATAGCAGGAGATTACCAGCTAGTACCTGGAGGTTAGTGAATCCCTAAGGAAATGATCTCAGTACACAGCCACTAATTTTCTTTAACATATGCACTTTTACTAATATGTTACTGCAATATGCACACTGTATATGCTTAACACTATATAACTAAGTTCTAAACTACAAACAGCCTGAAATCAATGTCAATTAGGCTTGTATGCATTTACACAGTTTTTTTCTTTGTAATACAATTATTCCAAGTTATAATACCCCCAGGGGGAATATTTCTTACGACCAGCAGCAAGGTCCATAAAGTCCTTAAGATGTGTTATATTTCGCCACAAATCAGGCAATGCGAATTCAAAGTGTTCTCAATCACGGTCAGCTGATCCCGCGTAGACCAATCCGATGATTCTATCGCCTTTACTGCTGGTTGAGCCGATTTTAAACGCTAGCTTCTATGGCTATGCGCTTTTGTTGTTATGATATATATGGCACGTAAATGATGACAAGTTCCCGGTTATATCTCCTTGTTTCGCATAAAAGTGCAATATGCTTCCTCAGACTGTGCAATAATATCTCTGACTGCAGATTTGCTGTTCATGAGAATGACCCATAGTCATTCTCATGAACAGCAAATCTGCAGTCAGAGATATTATTGCACAGTCTGAGGAAGCATATTGCACTTTTATGCGAAACAAGGAGATATAACCGGGAACTTGTCATCATTTACGTGCCATATATATCATAACAACAAAAGCGCATAGCCATAGAAGCTAGCGTTTAAAATCGGCTCAACCAGCAGTAAAGGCGATAGAATCATCGGATTGGTCTACGCGGGATCAGCTGACCGCGATTGAGAACACTTTGAATTCGCATTGCCTGATTTGTGGCGAAATATAACACATCTTAAGGACTTTATGGACCTTGCTGCTGGTCGTAAGAAATATTCCCCCTGGGGGTATTATAACTTGGAATAATTGTATTACAAAGAAAAAAACTGTGTAAATGCATACAAGCCTAATTGACATTGATTTCAGGCTGTTTGTAGTTTAGAACTTAGTTATATAGTGTTAAGCATATACAGTGTGCATATTGCAGTAACATATTAGTAAAAGTGCATATGTTAAAGAAAATTAGTGGCTGTGTACTGAGATCATTTCCTTAGGGATTCACTAACCTTATATCAGTACACCTCCAGTTTATAGTACCTGGAGGTTGGCAACCCTATATTGTCAACATGTTGATGATAGCCAGTCTCAAAAGGATGAATGATTTGTCCTAAAGGCTTTCCATAGATGTTGAAAAGCGGGGGGGGGGGATAGGATTGTAGCTTGTGGAACCACACAGAATATGTCCCACACTGAGGACAACCGGTCTCCAGCAACACCCTTTTGAGCCCCATCTGCGAAGGATGATTTGAGCCAAAGCAAGCCCCCTGATAGGATCATCTACATATTGTTGAGACCACCATAAGAGACAAGCAATATCACTGGATCTGCTTTGTCTTACTGCGGCAGGGAGAAGCTTCCCCGGTGAGGATGCTTGTATATCCCTCTGGGGTTTGGACCAACGGGCTAAATCCCAGTGTGCCATTTCTTTGATGCTAGGTTGGGGATCTCTTGTGAGGTTCAATGTCTGAATGAATGGAGCAGATGACTGGAACACAAGGAGGCAGTCTGGCAGTAGCCGGCTTCATGCAAGGCCTCAGCCATAAGGATCTGTAGGCCGGCAAAGACAGCAAAGGAACCATGGAGCCACTAGGAAGACGGATGTATTTTATTGACAAAATTTGTATTCCTCCTATCTGTCCTTACAAGGCCACCAAGACGGCTAACAATTTAAAAAATGCATGATAAAAAAAACACATTTTAAAACCATTAAACCCCCCCCCCGAACACCCGTCAGCAAAACAATTAAAAACAGAGTTAGAATTAGGGTTGCCAACTGCCAGGTAGTAGCAGGAGATCTCCTGCTAATTCAACTAATCTCCAGCCGATAGAGATCAGATCACCCGGAGAAAAATGGCCGCTTTGGCAATTAAACTCTATGGCATTGAAGTCCCTCCCCTCCCCAAACCCTGCCTTCTTCAGGATGGAGCCTTCAGCCGAGCGAAGATATAGACCCTTTGTCTCTCTTCTCTCTCTCCACCTAGGGCTGCCAGCTCTGGGTTGGGAAATTCCTGTAGATTTTGGGGGTGGAGCCTGGGGAGGGTGGGGTTTGGGGAGGGGATGGACCTCATCAGGGTACAACACCATAGCCCACCCTCCAAAACAGCCCGTTTCTCCAGGGGAACTGATTTTGATCATCTGGAGATCAATTGTAATAGCAGGAGATCTCCAGGTGCCACCTGGAGGCTGGCAACCCCAGGTACACCCATGTCACCTCTTTTCTCAGTTCACCTCTTTCTGACCCAGGAAAGAGGATCCCACTGGAGAGAGATGGGATTCCTTTTGAGCAAGGCTACAGAGCTCGGCATAGCCTTCCTGAGCTCCATTCTTGGACCCATCACCAACAGTAGAGGGCCTTTTTGGTCATGGCACCCAACTCCCTCCATAGGGAAATTCATCTGTCCCCTTCTGTTGCTGTCTTCTGCCAGCGAATGGGCACAGTCTATCATAACCCAGCCCGAGAGGGATCTACAAGGCCCTCATCAAAGAAGCTCCTCCCTGCACCAGGAGGACAAAGCAGATCCAGTGATGTCTCTTGACTCTCTTGGTGTTGTAACCAACATGTAGATGGTCCTATCAGGGGACTTGCTTTTTCATTCCTCACAGACCAGACACAAAGGGGTGTTGCTGAAGACCGGTTGTCCTTGAGCTTTCCTAACACTCTCCCTACAAGCACTAGTTATTTGTTTATATTCAACTTTGGTTATAAGGCCCTCCTTCCACTTCCTAAATGAGTCTTTTTTTATTTCTCAAATCTTTAAAAAGCTGTTTATGGAGCCAACCTGGCTTCTTTAGGCTCCTCTCATTTTTCCTTCTCATTGGAATGGTTTGTGATTGCGCCTTCAGTATTTCATTTTTAAGAAACTCCCACCCTTCTTGCTCCCTTCTCCTTAAGAAGAAGGAGTTGGTTTTTATATGCCGACTTTCTCTACCACTTAAGGGAGACTCAAAGCGGCTTACAATCTCCTTCCCTCCCCCTCCCTGCAACAGACACCCTGTGAGGTAGGTGGGGCTGAGAGAACATGACTTGCCCAAGGTCAATCAGCTGGCTTCGTGTGTAGGAGTGGGGAAACCAATCCAGTTCACCAGATTAGCCTCCGCTGCTCCTGTGGAGGAGTGGGGAATCAAACCTGGTTCTTCAGATCAGACTCCACAGCTCTTTACCATCACACCACACTGGCTCTGACCATTTGTGACCATGAGATTCTACCCAGCATAAGTTTAAGTTTGTTAAAATGTACTTTCCTAAAGTCCAACCTATATGTCTATGTATAGTTTTTCCTTTCCCCAGCATTGTAAATTCCAAGATTACATGGTCACTACTACCCACAGTGCCTACTACTTTAATCTCACCAACCAGTTCTTCCTGGCTGATGAGAATCAAGTCTAAGATAGCAGATTCCCTTGTTTCCCTGTCCACTTTCTGGAGTAGGAAGTTGTCAGCAAGACAAGTCAGGAATTTATCGGATCTTGCATTTTTAGCACAGTTGGACTTCCAACAGATATCCGGGTAATTAAAATCTCGTCTCTTTGAGAACTTTGTAATCTGGTCTAGGAGTGTCTCATCCAAGTCCTCTGCCTGGTTGGTGGTCGACAGAAGACCCTAACCATAATATCACCATTATTATATCTCAATAATGCCAATTAGGTCAAAATCCCCTGACAATGTGGAAGAGTTCCTGCATCACAGCCTCTTTGCTGAGGTTAAAGAGCTAAGAGTGAACAAACTGAAACTGAATCCTGGTGAGACAGAGGGAATGCTGGTGCGGAAGTTGGGTTTGTTGACGGACTTTGTACTTCCCACCCACCTTGTCAGCTCCCGGGTGCTTTTGAAAAACCAGACAAACAAACAAAGCCCTTTGATCCTTCTTTATTTGTGAACGGAATTGATTACAATCATTCAGTAGGGATGCAGATTTGAGGGTGGTCCTTTATATGTCGGACAATCAAACTTGGGATTCCTCGGTCCCGGTCCTGAGGCAGAGCATTCGCAAAATTATTTCGGTTCGAGCAAATTCACATTTGTGAATTTTCTGTCAGTTTCATTTGTATATTCTGTTCTTTCTCCGAATGGCCTGTCTGTTGAAGCCAAATCTATTCTGTGGGTAAGAATCAGAAGACAGGTCAGGCTTCCCATCTGCAGCAGAGCCTTTCAACATTTCAGCCCAGAAAGAGCACATTCTGTGTTGACCGGTCAGCTGGGCATCCCCAGATTGTGTCCTACAAAGCATGCATGCATGCTACATGCAGAGGATTCTGGGACATAGCCTAAGGCAGTGATGGCGAACCTTTTAGAGACCGAGTGCCCAAACTGCAACCAAAAACCCACTTATTTATCGCCGAGTGCCAATGCGGCAATTTAACCTGAATACCACCCCCAGAGGGGGCCCAGAGGGAGAGGCTAGGGTTGCCAAGTTCCTCTTTGCCATGAGTGGGAGGTTTTTGCGCCTGAGGAAGGCGGGGTTTGGGGAAGGACTTCAGTGCCATAGAGTCCAATTGCCAAAGTGGCAATTTTTTCCAGGGGAACTGATCTCTATTGGTTGGAGATCACTTGTAATAGGAGGAGATCTCCAGCTAGTACCTGGAGATTGGCAACTAGTTCCTTAGTGTTTTCTCTCTACATATCAAGACAAATGGAAAGGTGTTTGGAGGATGGCTTGTGGGCACTTCAAAGGTGGAATAGGATTGCACGCCCCTCCGCCCGCACAGACCCAGAGGGCGCCGGAGAAGCCGCTGGAGGGAAAGAAGGAAAGAAGGAAAGAAGGGAAGGGAGAAGGAAAGGGAAGGGAGGGAGGGAGAGAAAGAAAGAAAAAGAGAGAGAAAGGGAGAAGGAAATGGAGCAAGGGAGAGAAAGAAAAGTAGGGAAAGAAAAGGACAGAGGGAGACAGAAAAAGAAAGAGGCCATTTATGCATGGGAGGTTTTGCCTTGGATTTGCCACTCGGTGGGGCGTGGCGGCGGCGGCAGGCTAGTGAGAGGCGAGCAGGGTAGGGCAGAGGACGCCTCCTTCGCACCCACCGGCCAGCCACGCCCCTCCACCTGCACAGGCCCAGAGGGCGCCGGAGAAGCCGCCGGCCATGCCGAGTGTGGGCGCTCGGCTTCTGTTCCCCGCTCTCCCACCCACCTGGCCGGCCACGCACGCTCCAGTGGCGGCAATGGCGGCAGCTTCTGTGGGAGAGTCCGGGGGCCACCGCCAATGATGTCGGAGGTTCCCCACCCCTGGGCTACAGCCTCCCCCATCCGGGGCAGGGCAGAGCCGGAAAGGCCAGCGGCTTGGAGGAACCGTGCGTGCCGGCAGAGAGGGCTACGAGTGCCGGAAGTGGCACCCGTGCCATAGGTTCGCCAACACGGGCCTAAGGTGTGCAACTCAGTCCGTATCGACCATGCTGCTTCTGTCTGACCATCAGGCCAAGTGAAGCAGCAGCTTGGGAGGTTTGTTCCTTGGGTCACTGGTGCTTGAATTTTCCCCTGGCACCCCTTAGAGCCACCCTTTTCCATTCCTCTCTCAAAGTTGCCTGGCCATGGGTCATAATGCCAGCTTCAGAAGGGGCAACAGTAACTTCTCTCTCTTTTTCAAGCCATTGGGATTTTTTTTAACACAGCAACTGCAATGGCTCAGCCACTAGGAACCTTGGGAAATGTGGTTCTCTAGAGAGCTTGTATGCCAAGAGAATGTAATATACTTCACACCAGGAACCCTGGGAAATGTAGTTCTCTTGAATACTTATGGCCCAGGGGCTGTAATTTGGGTTGCCAACCTCCAGGTACTGGAATAGATATTCAATACTAAATAACAGCACCTTTGCTCGTAATAATACAGATGCACCTATTCAAAAATAAGTAGGCACCTTATAAGGTATTACTTTTACAAATTATATACCACAATATGAACCAAAAGAACTGTTTACTTCACAGGTATAATTTATATCCAAATTATGTAAATAAGCAAAGAAACACTCCAAAGTCTTTTTCAATAGATTTTAGAAAAACAGATGTCTTCCAACATTTTCAGTGCTACTAAGTTACAAGCTGATGAAAGCTGATAGAAACGTGTTATATTCGGAAAACGCGTCCTTTGTAACTTGCTTGTAACCTTGGGTTACTTTCGGATGTTATATGGCAATATTACATCAATATATTCCTGCATAAATCAATCTGACAAAGCCATTTGGAATAACTCATCCTACAGGAGGGATTCTTGTTCCAGACTCCCGTTGGAGTCTTACAGGTTTCTAAAGTATACTTTACTGAAAACAAACTGACAACGTGTAACGTTCAACATATTGTTTTCTCCAGAATAATGGCCTTTATATGATACCCATTCGGGATTTATCGTCAGGAGACCCATCGGATTACCGATATATAATTGTGGATATGTGAACACTCCTAACTGTAATTGTTTGTTTGTTTGTTTACATAATTTGGATATAAATTATACCTGTGAAGTAAACAGTTCCTTTGGTTCATATTGTGGTATATAATTTGTAAATGTAATACCTGGAGAAAATGGCTGCTCTGGCAATTGGACTCTATGGCATTGAAGTCCCGTCCACAAACCGCGCCCTCCTCAGGCTCTGCCCCAAAAAGCTCCCACCGGTGGCAAAGAGGAACCTGGTAACTCTATCTCCAGCCGATAGAGATCAGTTCACCTGGAGAAAATGGCCACTTTGGCAATTGGACTCTATGGCATTGAAGTCCCTCCCCTCCCCGAAACCGCAACCTCCTCAGGCTCCATTCCAAACACCTTCCACCAGTGGTGAAGAAGGACCAGACAAGCCTAGGCCTTGGTGTCTTCCCCACTCCTTCCTCATCCCCAAGCAAAGTTGGCGGCAGAGATCCAGGAGTTCAGGGTGAATAGATCAAGAAACAGGTGTGGAGAACTTGCTTTTTTGTGAGCACTCAAATAAGATTTAGGCTCAGAGTTGGCTTACTGCATTACAAAAAAACCGGCACTGGTTTCATTAATATTAGAATCAAAGACAAGTCATATTAACGTTTCAATGGGAAATGGGTTTCTGGGTTTTGACTTGAAGGAGGTGTGAATAGCCTCTGAAGCGAGCCCATGTTCCCAAGAAAACATTTGTGCGCATTTTACATGTTATGAATCCTGTTTGTAATTGTAAGAACGTTGCTTTGTTTCTTGAAAGGGCAGACAAACAAAAACAAAGCCTAAACGAAGAGGAGATCAGGAAACGATAGACCTTTGTATCAATATTATGTTTGGTTAATACTAAGTGAAAGTGAGGATTCATCTTCATTTATTGTGATGGAACCTAACTGGGAAACGCTTATACTTTGCCCGTCCCCCTTTATTGATCAATGCCCATTACACACGCAATACCATAGGAATGGAGCAGAAACGGAACCTCCTCCATTGGGACCAACTTAAAGGGTGCAGCATAGTGAGCAAGCTTTGGAGTTTCACAGGTCAGTTCAGCAGACTGAGTGCTGATTACAGGATGGGTCCCTTTCCCCTATCTGCCTGTAAATTAGCTGGAGGGGATCCCTTGGGTGAGGGGTACAATCCCTGACAGTGCTGTTCAAATTGGATGGGAAACAGCAAAGCTACAAGCAGATTGCAGCTCCTTTCCCAATGAAACCAAATCATATGAGGAAAGGTTGAAGGAGGGTATGTTTAGTCTGAACAAGAGAAAGCTGAGAGGGGATATGATAACCATCTTCAAGTACTTGAAGGGTTGTCGCATAAAGGAGGGTGCCGAGTTGTTTTCTGTTGCCCCAGAAGGTCGGACCAGAAACAACGGGTTGAAATGAAATCAAAAGACTTTCCGTCTAGACATTAGGAAAAAATTTCTAACAGTCAGAGCAGTTCCTCAGTGGAACAGGTTTCTCGGGAGGTGGTAAGCTCTTCTTCCATGGAGGTTTTTAAGAAGAGGTTAGATGGCCATCTGTCAGCAATGCTGATTCTGTGACCATAGGCAGATGATGAGAGGGAGGGAATCTTGGCCATCTTCTGGTCACTGGGGGTGTGGAGGGGGAAGGTAGTTTTGAATTTCCTGCATTGTGCAGGGGGTTGGACTACATGACCCTGGTGATCCCTTCCAACTCTATGATTCTATGACAGGCATTTCTGATTCATCTCTAATGAATGAAAGAACGAGCAGGAATGAATGTAAGGAAAAGGAAGCTAATATGAATTACTGTTGTTGAAACAGAATTTATTCATTTATTATCTTAGATTTATATATCCTGCCCTCCCCAGCTGAATGCAGCAGTAATGGGGAAGAAATGGTTTCCCCCCCCCTCATAAAAACCATGACTAATTTAAGCCCTGTTAAAAAGATGCACCCTCCCCTGCAAAACAGACTCCCTTTCCATAATTCATGCCCACTTTCTTACATGTATCTTGCAAGAAAACCCGGACCAGCACAATGGCTGCATAAAGATTGGAGGCCTAGGAAGAGCCATTTAGCTTCTACCTACTATCTGAGCTTCTGCAGCTGCAATCAGCAACATCGCAAAGAGGAAGATGGCCGTCAGCTTCATGATGGATCAGAGCAGGAGGATTGTCCTTGGGCTTGGTTAAGGAAAGCAGAATGGCTGGTCAGCCCCTCTGGTCTGCTGTGGTTTGGGTGGCCCCTGCAGCCCTCTCTATAACACCATTTCGGAGCCCTCCCAGGTAACACAGTGTGTTTCTGGAATGAGACCAAAAGCAGTTTGGGGGGAACAATTGGTGATTTCCTCCTCGCAATGAGGAGGAACGTTCTGGTTCCTGCAGAACAACGGCATCCATTTGTGACTCATGAAAGAGCTCTGATTGCATTCACTTGGCTCCAAATCTTGGCCAAAGTGAACTTGGCCAGAAGCAGTTTGTGGGGACAACTGGTGATTTCCTCCTTCCAATGAACAGGAACGTTCTGGTTCTGGCAAAACAATGACATCCATTTGTGATGCATGAAAGATTTCAGGATGCATTCAATTGGCTCCAAATGTTGGCCAAAGTGAATTTGGTGGTCATGAGCATAATGGGCTTCCTCATGGTGAGCTGGTCCATGGCTCCCTCCCTCTCCCCAAAAGCATCAACTCCAGCTGGTAGCTGCTGGCCAAGGTCTCAGGCCAAGTGGTCTTTCCAAGCCAGGCTACCTTTTAACCAGACACATGAGGACAGAACATGGGACTCTGAGCATGCCAAGTGTGTGCCCTGCCCCTGAGGTTTGGCTCCCCTATTTTCCTCCTTCCAATGTCATCTATCCACCACATCCACATCTCTGCTGGCATCTCAGAAGCCCACCAGTCTGCACCTGGGCAGACCGAACATGCAAAGCACAAGGATAGCCAGGACGCCTGGAAGCAGGGAGCAGAAATGAACCCCTTGAGTGCAGCAGTTGGGAAGAGTGGTCCTCAAGCCCCAACAATGGATGACCCTTTAATTCCATTTCTGCTCCATTCCGATAGTATTGCAAGTTTAATGGACATTGATCAATAAAAGGGGGCGGGCAAAGTATAAGAGTTTCCCAGTTAGGTTCCATCACAATAAATGAAGATGAATCCTCACTTTCATTGTTTTGCCGGAACCAGAACGTTCCTGTTCATTGGAAGGAGGAAATCACCAGTTGTCCCCACAAACTGCTTCTGGCCAAGTTCACTTTGGCCAAGATTTGGAGCCAAGTGAATGAACCGGAGCTCTTTCATGAGTCACAAATGGATGCCGTTGTTCTGCAGGAACCAGAACGTTCCTCCTCATTGCGAGGAGGAAATCACCAATTGTTCCCCCCAAACTGCTTTTGGTCTCATTCCAGAAACACGCTGTGTTACCTGGGAGGGCTCCGAAATGGCTTTATAGAGAGGGCTGCAGGGGCCACCCAAACCACAGCGGACCGGAGGAGCTGACCAGCCATTCTGCTTTCCTTAACCAAGCCCAAGGACAACACCCCCACTCTGATCCATCATGAGGCTGACGGCCATCTTCCTCTTCGCGATGTTGCTGATTGCAGCTGCAGAAGCTCAGATAGTAGGTAGAAGCGAAATGACTCTTCCTAGGCCTCCAATCTTTATGCAGCCATTGTGCTGGTCCAAGTTTTCTTGCAAGATATACGTAAGAAAGTGGGCATGAATTATGGAAAGGGAGTCTGTTTTGCAGGGGAGGGTGCATCTTTTTAACAGGGCTTAAATGAGTCGTGGTTTTTATGAGGGGGGGAACCATTTCTTCCCCATTACTGCTGCATTCAGCTGGGGAGGGCAGGATATATAAATCTAAGGTAATAAATGAATAAATTCTGTTTCAACAACAGTAATTCATATTAGCTTCCTTTTCCTTACATTCATTCCTGCTTGTTCTTTCATTCATTAGAGATGAATCAGAAATGCCTGTCATAGAATCATAGAGGGATCACCAGGGTCATGTAGTCCAACCCCCTGCACAATGCAGGAAATTCACAACTAACTCCCCCCCCCACACCCCCAGTGACCAGAAGATGGCCAAGATTCCCTCCCTCTCATCATCTGCCTATGGTCACAGAATCAGCATTGCTGACAGATGGCCATCTATCCTCTTTTTAAAAACCTCCATGGAAGAAGAGCTCACCACGTCCCTGAGGAACTGCTCTAACTGTTAGAAATTTCTTCCTAATGTCTAGACGGAAAGTCTTTTGATTTCATTTCAACCCGTTGTTTCTGGTCCGACCTTCTGCGGCAACAGAAGACAACTCGGCACCCTCCTTTACGTGACAACCCTTCAAGTACTACTTGAAGATGGTTATCATAGCCCGTCTCAGCTTTCTCCTCTTCAGGCTAAACATACCCAGCTCCTTCAACCTTTCCTCATATTATTTGGTTTCATTGGAAAAGGAGCTGCAATCTGCTTGTAACTTTGCTCTTTCCCATCCAATTTGAACAGCATTGTCAGGGATTGTACCCCTCACCCAAGGGATTCCCCCCAGCTAATTTACAGGCAGATAGTGAAGTGCCTGGTTGTCTTATAGAGTCCAATGAAGACAACTAGGAGGAGGTTAAAATAAGCAACAGTTCTTTATTTAGCTAAACAGAGACCCTGGTGGGAAATAACCTACAAATAAGATGCAGAGTTACTCACCAGAGAAGCAAAGGAAGCTCAGAATTATTTATGCCTTCGCATGGGGCAGGCCCATGGCTGCTGACAAGCAGATTGATACACAAAAGCACCAATGCACATTAGGTGTCTACTTCACTCTAATTAGCATAGCCTATAGATATTGCCAGAAGGCAATATCTAAGCAAGTTCTAGGTCTTGTGATCTTAGTAACTAGAAACCACATTCCTAAAGATGAAGGTAATTCAAAGACACTGTTTTATCTACTGGTGAAAGGCTATACCAGGCAAGCAATGTAATCTGTTGGCCTCTTATAGTTGTGGATGCCAAAGTTCCCAAAGCTTCCATGTGTGTATGAATACATAGTGTTCTAAACCAGCCCTTATATCTGGGCATTACAATAGGGGAAAGGGACCCATCCTGTAATCAGCACTCAGTCTGCTGGACTGACCTGTGAAACTCCAAAGCTTGCTCACTATGCTGCACCCTTTAAGTTGGTCCCAATGGAGGAGGTTCCGTTTCTGCTCCATTCCGATCGTATTGCGAGTTTAATGGACATTGATCAATAAAAGGGGGCAGGCAAAGTATAAGCGTTTCCCAGTTAGGTTCCATCACAGTAAATGAAGATGAATCCTCACTTTCACTTAGTATTAACCAAACACAATATTGATACAAAGGTCTATCGCTTCCTGATGTCCTCTTCGTTTAGGCTTTGTTTTTGTTTGTCTGCCCTTTCAAGAAACAAAGCAACGTTCTTACAATTACAAACAGGATTCATAACATGTAAAATGTGCTCAAATGTTTTCTTGGGAACAAGGGCTCGTTTCAGAGGCTGTTCAAGCCTCCTTCAAGTCAAAACCCAGAAACACATTTCCCATTGAAACATTAATATGACTTGTCTTTGATTCTAATATTAATGAAACCAGTGCCGGGTTTGTTTTTTTTAATGCGGTAAGCCAACTCTGAACATAAATTTTATTTGAGCGCTCACAAAAAAGCAAGTTCTCCACACCCATTTCTTGGTCTATCCCACCCACCCACTCCAAACTCCTGGATCTGTGCTGCCACTTTCACTTGGGGATGAGGAAGGAATGGGAAAGACACCAAGGCCTCTCTTGCTCTTCCTCTGCCCAGATGAGTAGAACAGCAGCACCCCAGAAGCTAGGAATCCTTACAGAGAAGATCCCTCGGGTTCCCAGTGCGGAATACATTACAGCCCCTGGGCCACAAGCCCTCTAGAGAACTACATTTCCCAGGGTTCCTAGTGCCTGAGCCACTGCAGTTGCTGTGTTATAAGAACCCCAATGTCTTGGAGCAGAGAGAGAAGTTACTGCTGCCCCTTCTGAGGCTTGCATTATGACCCACAGCCAGGCAACTTTGAGAGGAGGGAAGGGAAGAGGGGGGCTCCAAAGGGGGCTGGGGGGGATTCAAGCACCAGTGACCCAAGGAACAAACCACTCAAGCTACTGCTTCACTTGGCGTGATGGTCAGACGGAAGCAGCGTGGTCGATATGGACTGAGTTGCACACCTTAGGATGTGTCCCAGAATCCTCTGCATGCAGCACACATGCATGCTCTGTGGGACACAATCTGGGGATGCCCAGCTGACCGGTCCACACAGAATGTGCTTTTTCTGGGCTGAAATTTTGAAAGGCTCTGCTGCAGATGGGAAGCCTGACCTCTCTCTGATTCTTACCCACAGAACAAAAACGGCTTCAATAGAATTGCATTCAAGAAAAAGAACAATGGAACGAAAACTTAAAACCAACCAACAACAAAAAAAGTTGAGATGCCACAAATGTGAATTTGCTAGGACCGGAATAATTTTGCGAATGCTCTTTAGTGGCCTCTCCCTGGGGACCGGAATCAAGGAACCTCATGCTCAATTACCCAACATCTAAAGGACCATCCTCATATCTGCATCTCTACAAAATGATTTTGATTGATTCTGTTCACAAATAAAGGAGGATCAAATGGTTTTCTTTGTTTGTCTGAGATTTCAAAAGCAGCTGGGAGCTGACAGGGTGGGTGGGAAGTTCAATGCCAGCTACATACCCAACATCCCTGCCAGCATTCCCTCTATCTTGCCAGGATTCAGTTTCAGTTTGTTCACTCTTCAACCTCAGCAAAGAGGCTGTGATTCAGGAACTCTTGCACATTGCCAGGGGATTTGGGTATGAAGATACAGAGCACAATATTGTCAGCCTATTGACGACTGCCAACCCCCAAGCTACAAATGATTTGTCCTACAGGCTTTCCTTAGATGTCAAAAAGCATGGGGGTGTAGGATTACTGCTTGTGAAACCTCACAGGATATACCCCATGTTGAGGACAACACCGTTTTGTGTCTGGTAACAGAATCATAGAATCATAAAGTTGGAAGGGACCACCAGGGTCATCTAGTCCAACCCCCTGGACAATGCAGGAAATTCACAACTACTTCCCCCACACACACACACGCAGTGACTCCTACTCCATGCCCAGAAGATGGCCAAAGTGCGCTCTCTCTCATAGAATCAGCATTGCTGACAGATGGCCATCTAGCCTCTGCTCAAAAACCTCCAGGGAAGGAGAGTTCACCACCTCCCGAGGAAGCCTGTTCCACTGAGGAACCGCTCTAACTGTTAGAAAATTCTTCCTAATGTCTAGACCAGTGGTTTCCAAAGTGGGCAGTACCATCCCCTAGGGGGCAGTGGGATTATCTCGGGGGGCACTAAGAGGCAAGAGGGCAGCGGGGGAGGCACTAGAGGTGGGCCCCTTCAACTGCATTGTCCACTAATTTACAATAGATCAAGCTATGGCACCATGCTGGCAAATTTGGTGGAAACTATCAGAATTTTATTCCAGACTTTGAAGAACTGGTACCACTGGATCAAGTTCATCAGTTTTGCTGAATACGTTTCAACTAAAAAGTTTTAATTTGATTTTGAATAGATGTGCAATTAATTGTTGCT
The DNA here is from genome assembly GCF_029931775.1 of Euleptes europaea. Classification (NCBI taxonomy): domain Eukaryota; kingdom Metazoa; phylum Chordata; class Lepidosauria; order Squamata; family Sphaerodactylidae; genus Euleptes; species Euleptes europaea. The sequence goes on from NC_079330.1 coordinate 2,926,752, forward strand.
GTTTTGAAATTTATTGTTATTATCTACTTTAGTGCGTCATGCAAACCCCTATTTTGAATAATGCTTTTTATAGGATAGGTTAGGGGGCACTGGGGTTGAGTTTGTGGAACCAAGGGGGCGGTGGCCTGAAAGGTTTGGGAACCACTGGTCTAGACAGAAACTCTTTTGATTTAATTTCAGCCCGTTGCTTCAGGTCCGACCTTTAGGGGCAACAGAAAACAAGTTGGCACCCTCCTCTCTATGACAGCCCTACAAGTATTTGAAGATGGTTATCGTATCCCCTCTCAGTCTTCTCCTCTCCAGGCTAAACATACCCAGATCCTTCAACCTTTCCTCATAGGAGTTGGTCTCCAGACCCCTAACCATCTTCGTTGCCTTCCTCTGGACACGTCCCAGCTTGTGTACATCTTTCTTAAATTGTGGTACCCAAAACTGAACACAATATTCTAGGCGAGGTCTAAGCAGAGCAGAGTAAAGTGCTACCATCACTTTGTGTGGTCTGGACACTATACTTCTGTTGATACAGCCCACGATCGCATCACACTGCTGACTCATGTTCAGTGTTTGGTCTACTAAGACCCAAGGATCCTTTGCGCACACACTACTGCTCAGACAAGTCTTCCCCATCCTATAATTATGCATTTGATTTTTTCTACCTAAATGCAGAACTCTATATTTATCTCTGTTGAAATGCATTAGTTGTAGCCCAATTCTCCAGCCTGTCAAGATCATCCTGTATCCTGGCTCTGTCTTCTACCATATTTTCCACCCCTCCCAATTTAGTATCACCTTCAAATTTAATAAGTATCCCCTCTATTCCTTCATCCAAATGATTTAAATAGCAGTTGAACAACACAGGACCCAGGACAGATCCCAGAGGCACTCCACTAGTATCTTCTCTCCAAGTGGATGAGGAACCATTAACAAGCACTCTTTGGGTGCGATCTGACAACCACCTAACAGTAATAGGATCTAAATAACATTTTCCCAGTTTGTCAACAAGAATATGGGGAACCTTATCAAAAGCCTTACTGAAATCAAGATAAACCATGTTTACAGCATTCCCCTGATCCAGCAAGGTAGTAACTTTCTCAGAAAAGGAAATAAGATTAGTCTGATCTGACTTGTTCTTGAGAAACCCATGCTGGCTCGTAGTAATCACATCCATCCTTTCTAAATGCTCAAGGACTGACTGTTTGATGATTTGTTCTAAAACTTTTCCCTGTATAGACGTCAAGCTGATGGGTCGGTAGTTACCCGGATCCTCCTTTTTCCCTTTCTTGAAGATGGGGACAACATTTGCCCACCTCCTGTCTTCTGGCACCTCACCTGTTCTCCAAGACTTCTAAAAAATAATGGACAGAGGCTCAGAAATTACATCTGCAAGTTCTTTAAGTACCCTTGGATGCAATTCATCTGGTGCTGAAGACTGTTTCATTTAAAGAAACTAGGTGTTTGTGCACTACCCCAATGCCAATCCTAGGCTGCATATCCCTTCCCTCATCATGTGTTCTGTTTATGCCACGTTGAGCACCGTTTCCCTTGCAAGAAAAGACTGAGGAAAAACAGGAATTGAGCATTTCTGCCCTCTCTACATCTCCTGTTACAATTTCACTTTATTGTGCTTAGCGTCTGTCACTAGCCTAAGCTCATACTGAGCTTTAGCTTTCCGAACACTCTCCCTACACACACTAGTTATTTGATAATATTCATCTTTGGGTATAAGGCCCTCCTTCCACTCCCTAAATGAGTCTTTTTTAGTTCTCAAATCCTTAAAAAGCTGTTTATGGAGCCACCCTGGCCTCTTTAGGCTCCTCCCATTTTTCCTTCTCATAGGAGTGGTTTGTGTCTGCGCCTTCAGTATTTCATTTTTAAGAAACTCCCACCCTTCTTAAACTGCCTTCTCCTTATGTATTTCCGATCACAGGATTCTACCCAGCATAAGTTTAAGTTTGTTAAAATTTACTTTCCTAAAGTCCAGCCTATATATCTAACTATGTAGTTTTTCCTTTCCCCAAGATTGTAAATTCCAAGATTACATGGTCACTAGTACCCAGGGTGCCTACTACTTTAACCTCATCAGCCAATCTGGTCTGTGAGGAATACGGTTGCCAACCTCCAGGTACTAGCTGGAGGTCTCCTGCTATTGCAGCTGATCTCCAGCTGATAGAAATCAGTTCACCTGGAGAAAATGGCCACTTTGGCCATTGGACTCTATGGTATTGAAGTCCCTCCCCTTCCCAAACCCCACCCTCCTCAGGCTGTGCCCCCAAAACCTCCTGCCAGTGGCAAAGAAGGACCTGGTAACCCAAGTGAGGAATGATTTGTACCCATCCAGAGCAAGTCCCCTGATAGGACCATCTATATCAGGGGTGTCGAACTCCATTGTTACGCGGGCCGGATATGACATAAATGCCACTTGGCCGGGCCATGCCTCGGCTGCACAAATTGAGAGGGGGGGCCTGCCTTGGCTGGCTAGCGAGCCAAATAAGCTCTCTCAAGGGGCCAGATCTGGCCCACGGGCCTTATGTTTGACTCCCCTGAGTGGGTCATGATATACGGGTCATTTATGCATGGTCGCTTTAACCTCCTGTATTCCCTGTTTCAGCCAGGATCAATTTTTTCAGTATGCACGCAATCTCATTGCTTGGAAGCTCAACGCTGTTTCAACACAAAACGAACCCGGCTTTTCCCATTCCTCTTCTGGCCCGAATTAAACCGTTCCTCCTGGCTCATTCCAGAGTCAAAGAGCATGCATACTGCATTAGGAGGAAACACCAAAGATTGGCTTCTCTTGTAATGCCTGAAATCATTATATGCTATGGGAAATGTATTGGAAATGTATTCTTTGATTTGAAATATATTCTTTGTACTCAATAAAGTATATCTGCACTCATGAACATGCCACACTCAGCATATCAGAGGTGGCTTGTATAGTTACACCAAGCACTTGCATAGGTTACAGGCCTCAAGTATAAGAGGCCCACTGTTGCTCCTTAGTTAGAAGCTAATTAAAGAATCCATAGATGGCCTTAGTATGCTTGCATAAGCTGGTTTTCCAGAGATAAGAACCAGCTAGGAACCCTCTTAGTTAGCCTTGGCAGCTGCCAGGGTCCCAGATAAGAAGAACTGCAGTAATTTAGGATCAAATAGAGAAGCACCTGGGAATGTGGGTCTTCACTGCTCATTAGTGAGAATGAGATCACCATTTCTATGTAACGCCTCCGAATCTCTAATAGGGTATTCAAATCCTTAAATATCTATTATTGGTTCTATGTATTGACGCCATATATTTCATCTTTTGTACCTCCCATTACCAAAGATTATATCCATGCTTGCACTCCTTTGATGTTTGTGTGAATGCCTATTATATTAGGTGCTGTAGAACGCAGGCAGGATAAATGCTGCTGCAGTCGTCTTGCTTGGGGGCTTCCTAGAGGCACCTGGTTGGGCTGCTGTGTGAACAGACTGCTGGACTTGATGGGCCTGGGTCTGATCCAGCAGGGCTTTTCTTATGTTCTTATGTTCTTATGATTCAGTATAAAGCAGCTTCATATGTTCATATGTTATATTTTATATATGTTTATATTTTGAATGATTGCACTTTATGGTGTGTATTTTACAATATATACCATTTTTAAGGATTTTAAAAAAATGATTTACAATTTATTAAAACTTTGTTTATTTTTTGTTATGTAACCCATTGTTATTCTGTCCATTATTAGGTTTTTGTCAACCTTTTTGGTAACCTTAGCTTCAGTTCTGACAAGAGAGAGTGAGAGAGACGGGACAGGCCACATTTATCAAAAAGCTGTTCCTTGTTCAAGACAAGCATCTGTTTGCAGGATAGCAGCTCTGGAAACTGGGCAGGGTAGGCAGATCCACAAATCAATATTATGGAATGGAACATCAGTTGAAGCCCTTTCCCTCTCTTCCTCTCCCTCCAGCACAACTAGTTTTCAACAAAAATCTTCAGCTTTTACTCTATCCTACCAAAGCTCTCTTGTTCTCACCCAGGTTCAGTCACAGCCGAGTCCACTCATAGCCCCTATTTTGTCCAATTTAAGACCAAAACAACCTGAGATTTCTCTATGTTTTTCCTTAATGGGACTTGGGATGCAGGGGCTAATGGTGCTTTTTCAATTGGGATCCAATGTTTCTGGAAGCAACTGAATGTTTCCTCATTTGGTTCATCAGATGCTTGGCCAAAACCAGCTTCTCTTTCTTCCAGATCGCGTTTGTCTTCAAAATGCCCCAGAAGTATCTCGGGGGGAGAGAGAGCAAGGGAAACTGAAATACGATTGCATAGAAGCAATGATCACATGCATACCTAACATGGCAGTGAATCTCCTTAACATCCATGGGACTTGTGTGCCGTCATGTCACAGCTGTCTTATGACAACCCAGTTGGGCAGGGGTGGGGAACCTTTTTTCCGCCAAGGGATATTTGGATATTTATAACATCATTTGTGGGGCATACAAAATTATCAACTTAAAAATTAGCCGACCAAGCCCCAAGCAGACAGCTGCCCCAGATGACCCCCCCCCCAGCGCAGGCAAGCAGGGACCAGCCAGGTGTAGCCATCCAGCCACATGCCAGAGTTGCTCCTGTTCCGCAAGGTCGGGGCCGGATTCTATAGCTAGCTCCTGCTACCTCCACCTGCAGGGGTGGAATGAGGACATACTGGCTGAGAACTCAACCCCCTCCCGCGCATTCTGGCCCTGCCCCCTTTAACCCCTCCATTGTCGCCACTTCTGCCCCCAGCCCTCTTGTAGTACAGAGGGAATACGTTTCTCCACGGCAAGGGTGGGAAAGAGTTAACACAGTTTATTGGGTGGTCCTAGCAGCTGCATAGCTAATGACTCTTCTGTAAATCAGAGTATGCCGAACATGGAGGTTTATCTGTCTTAGACAATTGCTCCAGCATTTCTCCTAAGACCGCAGGGCAGCAATGCATACGTGGTTCCTCCTTCATTCTATCCCCATGACAAGCCTGGAGCTGAGTTGGCCTTCCATACCGTCCTACCTTAAAGTCCGCAAGTTCTGAACCAGATGCCAGATGCACTGTGGCTCTGGAGGGAAGATGATCGGCCAAGGCCAGTATCAGCAGGATAACAAGCACTGAGCGCATGGTGCAGCCCTTGGGTGTATTCTCCTCCACTCTTGCTTAGCCGGTTCAGTCCAGAGTTTCCTCTTCTTTATACCCCCCAGAGGATCCGCTTCATTGACACCCAAGGAATGATGCCCACTGCATTCCAGCTCCAGTCTGTGATAAGGGATCAGAGAGAGGGAGTTAGCAGATTCCCCCACTCCTCCACATGAGCAGCGGAGGCTAATCTGGTGTACTGGATTTGTTTCCCCACTCCTCCACATGAAGCCAGCTGGGTGACCTTGGGCTAGTCACAGCTCTCTTAGAGCTTTCTCATCCTTACCTACCTCACAGGGTGTCTGTTGTGGGGAGGGGAAGGGAAAGGTGATTGTAAGCAGTTTGATTCTCCCTTAAGTGGTAGAGAAAGTCAACATATAAAAACCAACTCTTCTTCTTCCTCTTCTTCCTGCCAGGCGAAATGGTCCTATTCACGGGTCACTTCGAATATGAACTTCAAATTTACTGCACGCCAGCCACTGGAACGTGAGGAACAGTGTGTGGCTATAGCTAGGCTGTACCCATTAGTGAAGGTACAGTTCTGCTAGTCAAGGAGGGGCATTTGAGAGAGAGCACAAGGTCAGCGCAGTAGCTGGAGCTTAATAAAATCTAGGTGGAAGAAAAAAAGGGGAATAAAACCCAACCTGAAAACAAAAGCTGGGTACCCGAGGTTGGGTGAAAGGAAAATATGTATACGTCTGTGTATAAATACTATGTATAAATATAATTTATTAGAAGCACTATGCAAAATTTAAAATTCTTTAAAAACATTAAAATAGCACAATGGCATATCCTGAGGTTGATAACTGTAACCACATAGTAGACTGCTTTACTAGGTTGATACCTGCACACATAATATATGATAGACTTATACTAACCAGTATTACAACAAGAATCTATTATACCAGATGTTAGTGTAACTGAGAATAGAATTTACAAACATACACACGTGCCTGGTTGGGTTTGAACTGTTTCTATTTGCATTCAGTATTGTATTTCTGTGTATGTGTGCAGGCTTAAGAAAGGGCTTTAATTAACCACTGATGAAGGCCCTATATGCCGAAATGTGTTTGGTATGTGGTTACAGTTATCAACCTCAGGATATGCCATTGTGCTATTTTAATGTTTATAAAGAACTTTAAATTTTGCTTAGCGCTTCTAATAAATTATATTTATACATAATATTTATACATAGACTTATACTTATTTTCCTTTCACCCAACCTTGGGTACCCAGCATAATAAAATCTAGACAGGAGCCAGGAATCTGGCTCACATTCTTCTCTGGCTAGATGGGCTTCTTCCAAAATCTTGCTCTTTCCATCCTGTCATTAGATAAGTCGGTAACTCTCAGCCTCTCCTGCCATTCCTCCAAAGCAACAGGGGTCCCGAAGGAGTTATCAGCAATCAAAGTGAATATAAGTATCGCTTGAACACAATTTTTTTTTGAACAGGAGGGCCTGGCAGGTACCCCACCTCTCTCTGATGTGGGATGGAAGCTAGAGGGAGGGGGGTCCCACATGGAGCTGCTTCCAGACTTGATGGAGGGGTACCTGCCTTTCTGTTGCCCATCGCAGTGGGGTATACTGCCATAGAGTCCACCTTCCAAAGCAGCCATTTTCTTCAGGGGAACTGAGCTCTACAATCTGGAGATAAACTGTAATTTTGAAAAATCTCCAGGCCCCATCTGGAAGTTGGAAACCTTACCTCAGGCTTCCAGCTAATGTTAGTGGAGCCATCCAAGGGAAGAGAGGCACCAGCCAGGCATTTCCACACTGTGCCTGGCCTGAAACGTCACTAAAAACAATGACTTTAAGTGAAATTTGTATTATTTTAATGGCTTTTGGGGTCATGTTGCCTTGGCTGAATAGCATGAGGTAGGTCGGTTTCTCTGACTACCTAGTGAGAGAATGAAAGGAGGAAAATTTGGGCCAAGCCTGGGAAGCAAGAGAAGAAGGGGAGAGGCTGTGGTTCAGTGGTAGAGCACCTGCTTGGCATGCAGAAGGTCCCAGGTTCAATCCCCGCCATCTCCAGTTAAAGGGACCAGCCAAGTAGGTGATGTGAAAGACCTCTGCCTGAGACCCTGGAGAGCCGCTACCGGTCTGAGTAGACAATATTGACTTTGATGGACCAAGCGACTGATTCAGTAGAAGGCAGCTTCATGTGTTCATGTGTTCAAGAATGTAAACAAGCCCATTTTACACATATCTAGACCTCATTGTTCCTACCAATCAGGCAGAACCGCACCTTGCCTAAATGGGAACAGACTAGCTATAGCAGAACATAATTCCTGGGTACATTAACTCACAGAATTTTCCCCCCTGTACAGTAGGCAACCATAGTCCTTGCTTAATGGGCATATAACTGCGTGCCAAAGGTAGCTACCAGAACAACCCTGCAGGCCATTAATTCAAATAACTCAAGGGCATTCTGGTCTTCAGTTTCCGGGGTACTTAATATCAGAGGCCCGAATATGGCAAACATCTCTCATAATTCCTGGTACCAATATTTTTGTAGAAATATTTCAGGAGGATAGACTAGACAGATTAGTGCCCACGCTCATGTGGAGGAGGGAGGAATCAAACCCGGTTCTCCAGATCAGAGTCCATCACTCCAAACCACTGCTGTTAACCACTACACCACACTGGCAGGAGTCTGCACTGTTCTGGATAGACCAGTGCTCTGACTTTGCACCTCGTTCAACAATCTTCAAATATACTTGCTTTTTGCAGCTGAACCCCCTTTAGCCAACCTTTGGACCTTAAGGAATCTTGTTCCTCCTCCTCCTTGAAATTCTCCTCTGTTTTGTGGTAACAGGTCAGAGCCAGAAAGCTTGATGAACACTGAGGATGAAGTGGGAACGAAGCTCACCAGAATCAAAGTCCACTCGGCGCAACCCCAGCAAGACTGAACAAAGCTGTGGATGAGAGTAAAGGGTCCACATGCATCTCCTTTGCCTCTCAGCAAACAACTAAACCAGTTCCACACCCTGTGAAGAACTCCACACTCCTGATTGTTGCCTCCATCTCTGGACAATCTCCCCACAGATAGCATGCAAACACACATACTATCACAGCTCTCTCGGACACCCCCTGACCCGGTCATTCTGAAATCACAAAGAAATCTTGGCCTCGGTGCCTGCCTGTTGTTGGTGGTGGTCTTTATTTGAATCCAGATCATACCCTATGCAGGAAAATGGGAAATAAAGAATAATTCTTACCCGGTGCTGAGTGTATTGTTCTTACCAGTAATTAATCAACCAATGTGCACACGCAAGGGATAATCGGGGGCGAAGAGGGGTGGTGTCCGTAGTGGTTTTGTGATATTTACACTGCAGTGCATTGGAAGCCTCCCCCACCCCACCCCCAGCAGAAGCACCAAACTTCATAGAAGAACAAGATTCGAGTCCAGTAGCCCCTTAGAGACCAAGATTTCCCAGGTGTAAGCTTTCAAGACTCAAAGCTCCCTTTGTCTGAAGGGAGTTTTGTCTCTCAAAAGCATTCGGCTCATTGATAAGATGAAGGGAAAGGAAGCTGAGCAAGGAAGCAGGCAAAGAGCTCACCCAGAAGCAAAATGAGGAAGTGGTCAGAACTCAGAGGGAGATAATTACAGGCATCTCGGGGTCTTCTGCTGAAGATGGAATGGAATGCTTCAGAAATATACACAAAAAATAGGTGCGAACATTGCTGACAGGTTTGTTTATTATGAATCTTTTAAAGTATTTCATAAAGTGTATTACAATTGATCTTTTAAAGTATTTTATGATGTTTGTTACATAATTGCTTTTATGCGGGGTGGGGGTGTGTGTGCTGGCATCTTATAAAAGTTTCCATTGATTGATTGACACAGGCTATTTTTGTTTATATGAAGCTGTTGGATGGGGTCATACAGGCCATCTAGTCCAACCCCTTGCTTTTTCCTCCAGGCCAGTTGGCCAGGGATCCTGGAGGGTTTCTCTCCCCATCTTCTGGACATGGAGTAAGGGTCACTGGGTGAGTGTGTGTGGGGGAGTAGTTGTGAATTTCCTGCATTGTGCAGAAGGTCAGACTAGATGACCCTGGTGGTCCCTTCCAACTCTATGATTCTATGATTCTATGACATCTCCCCTAGTTGGTTAATTAACATACATAACCATTTGTCAAAAAACAAGTGGTAAACAAGTGGTAGTACTTCATTTTAAATTGGAAGATATTTTTAAAAGACAACTATATTAAATATCAATCATATTTTTATCCCATCATTCTTCCAAGTAACTCAGTATGTTTTTCCCATTTGTCCTCACACTAACCCTGTAAAGCAGGTAATGCCAAGAATCAAAGATTGGCCCAAGCCCATGGCAGTGTAAGAATTTGAATGCAGACCTTGACGGGTATTCCAAATGTTATACCCAACTTGCTGTCAGTGAGTTTTTGCTAAAGTGCCCATTTGTTTAAATTTAATAGTTCAAATCTTAAAGTACAATATTTTAATTAGATATCTGCCAAATAACATCTTGCCCCAGGAGAAGTATCCATATTGCTAAATCAAAATGCTAGATTTACTTAAGAAAAACAGGAAGAGTAAATAATATGACTCAATATTAGGAACACCTTTTGAGGTTTTCGTTTTCTTTGCTTCTAGACATTTGGTGTCTCAAGAAACAGATGCTGGGAATGTCTGTGACACTGAACTTCTGATGCGAAAACTATGTTCTGTATTGTTAAGAATATTATCAGATGCTGGAGGATGGGGGGAGATGGGCAAGAAGATGGGCAAGATGAAACACTATTAAACCTCTTGCCGCAATGATTCAAATCTGCAGGCATTTAGGATGCTCTCTGTGCTTTCGAATGGGGAACAAAATGCACAATTCCATTTCCATTCCATTTATTTACTAGCTCCTTTGACCAAAGGTCTTGAGCTTAACCATAACAATAATACATAATACAACAACACATAATAAAATGCACAATTAAGTTGATTGCCACCTTTCTGATAACAACATGCATAGGATGCGTGAGAATAATTCAGACTTCCATTGCAAAGTCCACATGTCAGCTTTGGCAGGTAAGTGTCCTAAGCAGACAGCACCAACGTCCAGAAAAGCAAAAATTACCACCAAAATCTGAGGACTGGTTTCACACCTATCTGTGCTGCGTGAACTCACTGGAATAATTTTGTTTACATAGAGCAAAGTGACACGCTCTGCTAGTGTGGTTATAATCCTCCTCCGCCTTTCGTTCATATCATTCCCTTTGGCTTGTCACTTTTGGGGGGGGGGTCCTTCACGGCCCTCTCCCTCCTCCAGCAACCTTCTGCCAACACTCCTCTGGAGTCTCATTGGCCTGCAAGATTGCTCTGCGCTGTGTGTCACTTTGCACCGTTCTGGGAGGGCTTTATAAAATGGGCAGCAGCCACCTTCTGAGAAAGAATCGGACTAAAGAGCATCACTGCCTGATCCAAAGAGCATCACTGCCTGATCCCCTTCATCATGCAGCTGGTAGCCAGCCTCGTCGCCGTGATGCTGTTGGCCTGGAGCGTGAGAGCGTCAGTGCTGCCCAGAGAGGACATGTTTTCGGTTCACAGCAGTAGGGTGAGTCAAAAGAATGAGATTCCTTCAGGAATTGCTACGGAGGGCATTGGGATGTTTTCACCAGGTTTGAAGCATTCTGGAAGTTGGAAAAGGACGGTGGAGTTGCTGACCAGCTAGAGGTCAAAGCACAAGAAGGGCTTTTTCAACAGGGGAAAAAAGGTAAGGTTAAAGAGGCAGCAAAGACAGTGGCAACAGGAAGAAAGGGAGAGAGTTCCGAGCAAAGAAGAGAAAGAGAAGAGGTAGGTAAATAAAGGAGAAGGAAGGAAAGAAGTGATTGCTGGAGTTCACAATGCACTCAGAATGTGTGAGCTATGTGCTGTCAAGTTGCTTCCAACCTATGGCGACCCTATAAATTAATGTCCTATCTTTAACACTGACAATGAGCAAGAGGAAATGTGAGAAAGAAAGAGAAGGAAAAAGAAAGAAGGTGGGAAAGACAAGAGGAAAGAATAAGGGAAGAAAGGGGGTTTTGTTTTTGTTTTAAGTGGAAAAGGATTATTTATTAGTTTGGAAAGAATCCCCTTGCTCCCACACTGTGCAATCTCTGGACCCGACCATTTTGTCCTGGATAGTCTGTGGTTCCAGCGGATCCTTCATATCTGAACTCTCAATCACGCAGTCTGAGAAGGAGTAAATTGTTGGGGCCCTGAGGATTGTTGGGGCAGGTTTTGTGAGTCCCTGTTGTGGTCAACAGAAGTTGCTTCTCATTCCATTCTTCTGGGATCTAATATTGGAAACCACCAGTCTGTCTCTTTGTAGTATGTCCACATAGTCAAGGTAATCAGAGCCAGGTCTTGAAAGTCCATTTTAAGCTACCATCCACAAGTCGGCTAAAAATACGATTGCCATGTCCAGGCACATAATTTCCTGTTAACAGGTAGACAGCTTGCAGAAATCTAACAGGTGCAGTTCCACAGGTGGAAATGCAAAGTTAAGGAGAACTGCTCCTGTTGGGTTTTTTGTTTTGTTTTTTTGCCTGTTGTTAAGTTTGCAAAGGCCCAGGAATTTTAGTCCATTCTAGTCAGATTTGCTGAAAAATGTCCTGCCAGAGGTTTGACAAGTGGAAATGGACAATTGATGCTTTCCATGAGGTACAGGTTAAATAACATCATCTGCCCATTGCTGCTGATCAAAATTATATTAAAGGGGCAGCCAGAGGGACCAGTTGAAAAGTTGGCAGTCCCAGCTGTAGCCCTTACCCACATGAAACCATCTCTGTGGCTGTTTAGGGACAAATTATGTGCCTGTAGCTGATGTCGTGGGACTTCGGAATCGTGTTGTTTGGTCCTCCAATACTGTGCTGCATGATGGAGGAGGAACATGCCATCAAATCACAGCAGACTTCTGGCAACAACCCTGTAGGGTTCTCAAGATAAGAGATGAACAGAGGGGGCTCAGTAGCAATTATTTCTGGGGTTCAAACTGTTATTAAAGGGACAACAGCCGGTCTACTACAAAAGTACCCTGGTGGCAGACCAGATAGAAAGGAGAGGGCTGGTTTACTGTGGGCAGCTCTGGAGAAAAGGGGACTTCCTTGGCACCGCCTGTCTTGCAGGGGTGGGAGAAGCAGCACTTGCTGTGATTCCCTCTTCTGCAAAATGTAAGAGAGGGGGACTCGGTCATTCTTTGTGTCTTGCCACCCTGAGGGCAACCCTACTGTCAGGCTGTTAATGGGAGGAAGGGGAGGGGGATGCCGGAGAAAAGCGCCCAAAAGCCCCAGCCCAAGGCACCACCCCCCGCTATACGGAAGCCGACGCGTCCACCCCAGGAGCGCGAAACCCGATTCCAAAGGGGTGCCTGCCTCATTTGTGGGGAACAGGGCCACTTTGCAGCGGTCTGCCCATACCGCCCTGAACCCTTTCGTCCCAGCACGGCAACTCGAGCTAGGGGACGACCGCAACGCAGAGGCACCGCGGCCACCCGCAGCGCAGTGCTGGGAAGACCCACACCCTCTGCACTTCACGCTGGAGACTCATCCGTCCTGCCTGCATCAACTGACCCAGCCGGGTCTCAGATTACAAGTGCTTGATTGGGGGACAACTTTCCCTCTTCGGATGAAGAGAACCCATGGACTTCTCCGGCTTTAAACCTGGAATCTCCCCTTGATTTGTCAAAAAACGGCTCCGGTCTGTGGTGAGTGGAGCGTCTCCACAGACCTCTGCAGATTCTCCTGCTAAACCGACAGCTCCCACCAAAGTAAAGGAAGTAGAAACCACTGTTTATGTAGACGTCATTCTACAACATCACGAAGGTGGCCCCCAACTACCCGTTAAAGCACTTATTGACTCTGGTTGCAGTCGCACTCTCATAAGCGCAGCCACATTCGCAGCACTCAAAGTCGAGTCCGAGGCTTTACCAGCCCCCGTCCAATTTGCCCAAATGGATGGGAGCCATTTCAAAGGGGGTCCAGTTGATCATCGCACTATAGGGGTGGCGATGGGAATTGGCTCCCACTGGGAACAAATCGACTTTACCATAGCCCCTATTCGATTCGAGGTGGTCCTGGGAATTAACTGGATTAAAGGTCATTGTCCCAGTATCGATTGGGACACGAACACAATCTCCTTTGACAACCCTAAATGCGATCAGCACCGACAGCAAGTTGCGGTGCTGTCTCCACCTGCTTCGGCATTACTCTCCGAGGTCCCATCAACACCAGCCCTCCCTGAAATATACCAAGACTTCGCGGATGTCTTTAACATTAAAGAATGTGATGCCTTACCCCCTCACCGGGCTACTGACTGTGCAATTGAAGTGGTGAAGGACTGCACATTAACCAAAAGTAAAATCTACCCAATGAGCACTTCCGAGCGCACTGTACTTCGGGACTTTTTGGACAAAAACCTTGCCAGAGGGTTCATTCGCCCATCAAATGCTCCCAACTCAGCCCCCGTGTTTTTTGTCCGAAAAAAGGAGGGCGACCTACGCCTCTGCATTGACTTCCGAAAACTCAATGCAGTTACTCAAACCAACGCCTATCCTATACCACTAATTTCAGATATCTTGGGACAACTACAAGAAGGACGTATTTTTTCTAAATTGGACCTGGTAGAAGCCTACTACCGCGTCCGCATCCGAGAGGGGGACGAACCCCTCACTGCCTTCTCTAGCTGCTTTGGAATGTTTGAATTCCTTGTGATGCCCTTCGGGTTAAAAGGGGCCCCGGGGGTCTTCATGCAACTCATCAATGAAATCCTTCATGATTTGCTATACCGCGGAGTAGTGGTTTATTTAGACGACATTCTCATTTATTCAAAAACCATGGACGAGCATGTCACATTGGTCCGAGAAGTTCTGCGCCGCCTACGCAACCACCAACTCTTCGCAAAACTGGCTAAATGCGAATTTCACCAGAGCAAAATAACTTTCTTGGGATACATAATCTCCCACCATGGCCTTAGCCTGGACCCGGACAAGGTCCGTTCCGTCCTCGAATGGGCACCTCCCTCCAACCGCAAGCAAGTACAACAATTCCTGGGCTTTGCTAATTTCTACCGCGGATTTATTCCAAACTTCGCCCAAATAGCACTGCCCATCACCGACCTTCTAAAAACCAAAGGTAAAGAAAACTCTGCCACATTGCCCTCCGCTAAAATACTGTGGACTGATCAATGCCAAGCCGCCTTTGTAGCTCTCAAACGCCTTTTCACATCAGAACCGGTGCTACGGCACCCAGACCCTAATCGAATGTTCATTGTGCAAGTCGATGCCTCCGACGTAGCTATGGGGGGGGGCCTGCTGCAAAAAGGACCTAATGGTCTCCTTCATCCTTGCGCTTATTTCTCTAAGAAGTTTGCGCACTCCCAATTGAACTGGCCTATTTGGGAGAAAGAAGCCTCAGCTGTTCACCATGCTCTTACTCTTTGGCGACAATTCCTAGAAGGGTCCAAAGTCCCCTTCGAAGTTTGGACCGATCACAAGAATCTGGCCGCCCTCACAGGAACCCATAAATTATCCGCAAAACAACAACGTTGGGCAGAATTCTTTGCTCAGTTTCGTTTTGTCCTGAAGCATGTCCCAGGAAAACAAAACGTTCTTGCGGATGCTCTCTCCCGATTGCCTCAATACCCGGCAAAACTCGATCGGCCAACAGACTCTTTATTTACACCCGCACAAAGAGAAGCCCTGCCCGTATTGGCTGTACAAACCCGATCCCAAACGCTACCCCAGCGACAACACACAGTCACCAGAGGGCAAACCCCTCCAACCCTACCGCTGCTCTCCTGCCTCCTCAACGGAACACCGCGATGGCTCCGGCTCCAGCTCCGACTCCTCCAACTCAACCGGCCGCCCAGCCGCCTGAAGTCTACGCACTGCAACACGTAAGCGTTTCCCCCTCGCCAACCCCCCTACCTGCTCCTACTACTACTTTGAACGAGGGGGGGTTCCCGTCTCCGATTCTTTCTTAAAGTCCCTGCGGGAACACTGCCTTATGGAACATTCTGATCACACCCTGCCTCCTGGTGTTGTTGAACAAGGGGGCTCTTGGTACAAAGACTCAAAATTGTATGTACCCAAAGCGCTCCGAAAAGACATCTTACACTTGGCCCATGGAATGAAAACCGCAGGAAACTTTGGGTTTCTAAAGACCCTTCACTTGTTGCGCAGACAGTTTTGGTGGGGGGGAATGCGTTCTGATATTGACTCTTTTATTCGCAGCTGTCCTATTTGCGCCACAGTCAAACGATCTCAAGGCAAGCCCCCAGGACTACTGCAACCGCTTGAAATACCCTCCAAACCTTGGGAAGTGATTGCTATGGATTTTATGACGGATCTCCCTCTCAGCGGGGGAAAAACTGTACTGTGGGTTATCACTGACTTATTTTCTAAGCAAATACATTTGGTTCCATGCGCAGGGATCCCCTCCGCTCAGAAATTGGCCCGCCTCTTCGTGTCACATGTCTTTAGACTACATTCGTTTCCGCGCAAAATAATCTGCGACCGCGGCAGTAGCTTTGTTGCAAAGTTTTGGAAAGCTTTTCTCAAATTGGTGGGGGTGGAGCAAGGATTGTCTGGTGCATACCATCCCCAAACGGATGGCCAGACCGAACGTGTTAATGCTGTACTTGAATGTTATTTGCGCTGTTATGTCAATTACCACCAAGATAACTGGGTAGAACTGTTACCTTTTGCAGAATATGCTTACAATAATGCTGTACATCAATCCACTGGTTTCAGCCCGTTTTATGCAATATATGGACAGGACTTCGGTCCTATCCCCCCTGTAGAGGCTGTGGAAGGGGAGGGGGATGCCGACATTGCCTCTTGGGCACACACCCTCCGCACTACATGGCCCTGGCTGATTAGCAATCTTGCCCGAGCCAAGCGCTTATACAAAGCACAAGCCGATAAGCATCGGTCCCCCGGTGGGGACCCACAAGTAGGTACCCTGGTATACCTATCCACCAAGAATCTGCGTTCCACCCGCCCGTGCCATAAACTCAACGCTAAGTACATTGGCCCATTTCCCATCACTCACATCATAAATCCTGTCACGGTGGAACTATCTCTCCCCAAAACCTTAAGACGTGTGCACCCCGTTTTCCACATCAGCCTTCTGAAACCCCATATTGCTTCTCCGCAATGGCATCCAGAACTGCCTCCCGAACAGCCCATAATGGTGTGGGGGGGAGAACATTTCGAGGTCTCCAAGGTCCTGGACTCCCATATTCACCATGGAGTTTTACAATACCTAGTTCGCTGGAAACACTTCCCCCCTGCCTATGACGAGTGGGTTCGCGCACGAGATGTCTCCGCCCCCAAGCTCGTCAACGCCTTTCACATTGCCTACCCAGACAGACCAACCCCCTTGCAAGATGGGAGGGGGCCTTAAGGGCAGCAGGATGTCAGGCTGTTATCTCGGTTTCTCTGTTGCCTCTGTTCCTTTGCTGAACCGTCCAGACTTCAAGGACAGCTTCACATACCAAAGCCTGGGAACGCTACCCCTGGGAAAGTGTGCTCTGTTTATGCTTTGTGTGTTCTGTAATCTCCCGCCTTATTCAAGCTTTATATTGCCAACTAACGAGCAAGACCCTCATAGCTGTCATCTTATCCTATATGCACTGTATTGCCTATTTGACCAGTAAAAGCCATCTGCTTGGATTCTAACTGTCTCTGTGGTGATTTCTGGTTCTTTGGGTCAAGAGCTGACACCTACCCACCCCTAGGCATGCCACTTGGAATGCCCACCATCTTCCCCCAACACATAAGCACTGTGTGCTCACGTTGTCCAGCAAGGAAGACAACCTCACCGCCTTCTGCCTCTCTCCCTCTCCCTCCGCAGGAGCAGTTCAAAGTCCGGAAAGGCCTGATTCTGAAAATGCTGGCAGAGCTGCTGGATGATGTGGAAACGCAGCACGAGGCCACGGCTTCCTTTTATTCGGACGATCCGCCCGCAAGCGAGCTGGAGGAAGAACACTCGCCCACCCGCAAAGCCCCCTGCAAAAACTACTTCTGGAAAACCTTCACCCCTTGCTAGCGCCCCCTTCAGCCCTTCCCTTTGCCAGCCCTTTTTTTGCCTCTGGACCTGGGGCCCTCTGACTCGCCTCCCACGTAGGGTTGTCAACCAACCAGGCTCCTATGCCTTTAACAGAGGTTTGCTATGCAGACATCAGCAGGATAAACTTTTTCCTGGCATGCAGCTAACTGCCACCACCTGTTCATTGCTGCAGATCAAACTGCCATTAAAGGGACAGCTACAGGGCAGGGGGGTGGGGAGGTGGCAGTTTAAGAGTCGACGGCCATTTATGCTTGATAATTAGCAGCGCGCTCCAGGCTGAATTGCCCCACATATTTTTTTTAGTTTTTCATGCTGAACATCATTCAGGGAGTGACTGCGAAGCCACTGCAAACCAGCTTTGCTTTTCTTAAGAGCCCCTTTAATACGACCTTTTGTGTTTGCTCCGCCCCACCGTGAAGAATCCCCTCAAGGAGCCAAGCAAAATTACAGCTGCACATTAGCTATGCACACAGCTTGCTAATGGCTATGCAAACAGGAACAAAGGAACAGGCGAGTGGGAGTGGGTGGCTGGGTGGGTGGAATTTCTCCTTTTGCATCGGGACCATGAATAGGCATTTTAAAGGTCGCATTTTAAAAAATAGCTTTGAGCGAGCATCAAAACTGACCCTGCGTAAATGGCCAGCAACTTTTCTCCTAGCTCATTCTCTGATTTCTTTAAAATATAACAACCTCTGCCTACCAGTGTAAAATAGCATCTGCCCATCCATGTTTACTTTCTCTCGTCCAATGATTCCAATGTTGGTTGTATTCTGGTTCCATTTGCAAATAAAGCATGGCCTAGAGGCACCTGGGAACACAACCTCCTTGCTTGGTCTCGTTGTGTGTTGAAAGATCTGTGGGCGGGGGTGGGGCTTCCTGGATGTACTCGGGGGCTGGGCTTCAAATCTGCTCATTCAGACTGTCAGAGTCACAGAATTGCAAGCGGCCTTACATGTAGGGTTGCCAACCTCCAGGTAGTGGCTGGAGATCTCCTGCTATTACAACTGATCCCTCCAAGCCCCACCCTCCAAAGACTCTGCCCCAAAAATCTCCAGGTATTTCCCAACCCAGAACAGGCAACCATATGCACATGCCATGTAGTCCAAGCCCCTGTTGAACACACCTGAAGCTGCCTTATGCTGAATCAGGCCAGGGGTCCATCAAGGTCAGCATTGTCTTCTCAGACTGGCAGCGGCTCTCCGGGATCTCAGGCAGAGACCTTTTGCATCACCTGGTATAAATGGTGTTTTATTCATTTGTATATACCACAAGAGGGTCCAGGATGTTTCCCATTCAACATACACACATACTACAAGCCATCTCCGTTTCCACTGACTGAGTGCAGAGATGCTGGTTTGAAGAAGCAAACCTCCGACTCGCCTTCTGGTTCAGCGGTTCTATTGCCCGGCCCCTCCCCATCAGTTTCTTCTACCGACCCCCTCCCTCCCATCCATAATAACCTGCATCCATCTTCTTGAAGCGTTTTGAAACCACCGAGTAGCCAAGACAATTCCTCTTCAATGCTCACGCAGGTCACATATTTAATTGAAAAATATTGTTTAAAAAAAGGTAGAACCCTATCCGCTCCAGGGATGGTCAATGCAGCCGTCTGGCTGAAGCAGAGCGGATCTGAAGCCAGTTAGATTGGAGAGACCTCCTGGGGAACCCCATGGACACCACCTCGAGTTCTACAACAGAAGGAAGGAGGGACAAAAAGCACAGCTGTACTGCCATGTTTGTCTCCCTTTCCTCACCAGCAGCAGTGAGTTACAGAGACATTAGAAGAGGGACAGTCTGATACCAGAAGCAATACATAATGATGGCCCCATGTTCTTCTGCATTCAGGTCAGGATCCA
Organism: Euleptes europaea; assembly: GCF_029931775.1. Classification (NCBI taxonomy): domain Eukaryota; kingdom Metazoa; phylum Chordata; class Lepidosauria; order Squamata; family Sphaerodactylidae; genus Euleptes; species Euleptes europaea. The sequence goes on from NC_079330.1 coordinate 2,945,825, forward strand.
TCCATCTCCTTGAGCATATCTTAGAAGAACCTCTTGTGCCTTTGAGATGAAGACGATACCCTTTTGCTGGTGAAAATTCGCCCATGAGCCCAAAGAGGCAGTCAGAGTGGCCCATTCACTATGGGAGTATGGTGAATAAATAGGGTTGCCAGCCTGCAGGTGTGACCTGGAGTCCTCCCTCCAGATAATGGCAACTTTGCTGGGTGCCATTATACATTACTGAGGTCTCCACCAGGATGTGCCCCCAAATCTCCAGGAGTTTTCCAACCAGGGGTTGGCAACCCTACAAATAAAGGACTTGGGACCAGTTAACAGAGGCTTCGCCTTAGTTGAAATCTCAAGCCAGGAGAGTAAAGCCGTGTAGTTATTCATTTGTTGGAGCAGAGCAATGGCCAAAAGAGTGAGCTGGGGTCTGGGCGGTCCCTGGTTCAAATTTCACCTCCACCAGATACTCACTAGGTAGTCATGAGTAAGTGACCCTCTTTCTCAACCTTAGCCTTCCCACCCAGGGTTAGAATTACAATGAAATAATGATAAGGTTGGTTCTTGTAGGTTATCCGGGCTGTGTGACTGTGGTCTTGGTATTTTCTTTCCTGACGTTTTGCCAGCAGCTGTGGCAGGCATCTTCAGAGGAGTAACACTGAAGGACATATGTTACAGGCCTCAAGTATAAGAGGCCCATTGTTGCTCCTTAGTTAGAAGCTAATTAAAGAATCCATAGATGACCTTAGTATGCTTGCATAAGCTGGTTTTCCAGAGATAAGAACCAGCTAGGAACCCTCTTAGTTAGCCTTGGCAGCTGCCAGGGTCCAAGGTAAGAAGAACTGCAGTAATTTAGGATCAAATAGAGAAGCACCTGGGAATGTGGGTCTTCACTGCTCATTAGTGAGAATGAGATCACCATTTCTATGTAAAGCCTCCGGATCTCTAATAGGGTATTCAAATCCTTAAATATCTATTATTGGTACTATGTATTGATACCATATATTTCGTCTTTTGTACCTCCCATTACCAAAGATTATATCCGTGCTTGCACTCCTTTGATGTTTGTGTGAATGCCTATTATCTTAGGTGCTGTAGAACGCAGGCAGGATAAATGCTGCTGCAGTCGTCTTGTGGTTACAGTTATCAACCTCAGGATATGCCATTGTGCTATTTTAATGTTTTTAAAGAATTTTAAATTTTGCACAGCACTTCTAATAAATTATATTTATACATAATATTTATACATAGACTTATACATATTTTCCTTTCACCCAACCTCGGGTACCCAGCATAATAAAATCTAGACAGGAGCCAGGGGTCTGGCTCACATTCTTCTCTGACTAGATGGGCTTCTTCCAAAATCTTGCTCTTTCCATCCTGTCATTAGATAAGTCGGTAACTCTCAGCCTCTCCTGCCATTCCTCCAAAGCAACAGGGGTCCCGAAGGAGTTATCAGCAATCAAAGTGAATATAAGTATCGCTTGAACACAATTTTTTTTTGAACAGGAGGGCCTGGCAGGTACCCCACCTCTCTCTGATGTGGGATGGAAGCTAGAGGGAGGGGGGTCCCACCTGGAGCTGCTTCCAGACTTGATGGAGGGGTACCTGCCTTTCTGTTGCCCATCGCAGTGGGGTATACTGCCATAGAGTCCACCTTCCAAAGCAGCCATTTTCTTCAGGGGAACTGAGCTCTACAATCTGGTGATAAACTGTAATTTTGAAAAATCTCCAGGCCCCATCTGGAAGTTGGAAACCTTACCTCAGGCTTCCAGCTAATGTTAGTGGAGCCATCCAAGGCACCAGCCAGGCATTTCCACACTGTGCCTGGCCTGAAACGTCACTAAAAACAATGACTTTAAGTGAAATTTGTATTATTTTAATGGCTTTGGCCTTTTGGGGGGTCATGTTGCCTTGGCTGAATAGCATGAGGTAGGTCAGTTTCTCTGACTACCTAATGAGAGAATGAAAGGAGGAAAATTTGGGCCAAGCCTGGGAAGCAAGAGAAGAAGGGGAGAGGCTGTGGTTCAGTGGTAGAGCATCTGCTTGGCATGCAGAAGGTCCCAGGTTCAATCCCTGACATCTCCAGTTAAAGGGACCAGGCAAGTAGGTGATGTGAAAGACCTCTGCCTGAGACCCTGGAGAGCTGCTACTGGTCTGAGTAGACAATATTGACTTTGATGGACCAAGCGACTGATTCAGTAGAAGGCAGCTTCATGTGTTCATGTGTTCAAGAATGTAAACAAGCCCATTTTACACATATCTAGACCTCATTGTTCCTACCGATCAGGCAGAACCGCACCTTGCCTAAATGGGAACAGCCTAGCTATAGCAGAACATAATTCCTGGGTACATTAACTCACAGAATTTTTCCCCCTGTACAGTTGGCAACCATAGTCCTTGCTTAATGGGCATATAACTGCGTGCCAAAGGTAGCTACCAGACAACCCTTTGGTTTCTAAGAAAAGCCAGGAGTGACTCAGCTTTAAAAGCCAGCGAACCTCAAGATACCCACAGCAAATGCCTTTCCTCACTGCAGAAGAAGGCCAAGAACAACAGCTGAGTAAGTCTTAGGGAACAAGCCTACTCAGAAGTAACTCTCATGTTATTCAATGGGGTTTACTCTCAGAAAGTGTCTTCAGGATTGCAACCCAATTTCCTTTGTCATCTTTCTATCCATTTTGGTCCCACCTGTTCTCCAAGGAGCTCAGAGCAGCATACATGGATTTCTCTTCCTCTGTTCCATCTTCACAACCACCTTGTGAGGTAGGCTAGGCCGTGACTGACTAGGCTGAGGTCACTCAACTTCACAGTTGAATGGGGATCTGACCCCAGGTCTCCCCAGTCCTGGTGTTAGAGTTGCCTTCTGCGGTATGTTTAATGTTTAATTGTCCATTTTAGGAAGCTCAGAAGAGTAGTTAACTACTAAGGAGAACCGTTCTTTGAACCTGACCCAAAAATAACATTACTCATCCAAAAGCAAATAATTAGATTGTTCTAATTGTCTATGTTTACTTGGATTTCCTTTCTTTAAAAAAAGTATTTTTCCTGACTAATTCTAACCTACCACAGAATGATTGCACTGTTTAAATTAGCTCTATGCAACAGATGGTAAACAGTAAATCATTTCATTCCTGTTGTATCTGAAAAGATCCAAAAAGTTGGTTTATCTAGCTGGGATTGCAACATACAGGTGATGAAGAAAATTTGATCAAGGATAAACTAAGTATACACACCGTTGTTTCATATGGCCAGACATTACTGTTATAAACTAAAAACCTGCATGTATAATCTCTTCTTCATCTAAGAAGGCCGCTGCCTGTCGACTTTGATCTTTTTCTTCGGCGTGCTTCAGTTGGAATTACTTAAGAAATTTCAGATACGTAAATTTGTATGGGAGGAGACATTTATGACACCAAAAGAGCAGGGGGGGGAACGAGATGAAGGATTCAACTGAGCCCACATTTTGGTCAAGATCCGTGGCACTAGCTCAACCTACACCACCCTGGGCAACTGGGTGGAGCCACAGAAATTAACAGGGGTTTTTCTTCTTCTTTTCTTTTCCAGGGGCTCTGAGCTCTAGGACTGCCATTATTCAAGGAGTGAGCAATCTCTCCCTCCCTTCCTCCTTGCCTGCCTGCCTGTTTTCCAGCAACAACATGAGATTTCTGTTCACCCTCCTGGTTGTGCTTCCTCTGCTCTGTACACTCAGAGCCAACAAGGTCAGTGTTGAAAGGAATGTTATTTTTTCAGACACAGGTTTTTGGGGGACTTATGGGATGTTCTTCTAGCATGGTGTAGTGGTTTGGAGCAGAGGACTCTAATCTGGAGAGCTCGGTTTCATTCCCCACTCCTCCACATGAGTGGTGGACGCTAATCTGGTGAACCAGAAAGGTTTCTCCCACTCCTCCACATGAAGCCAGCTAGGTGACCCCGGGCTAATCACAGCTCTGTCAGAGAGCTCCCTCAGCCCCCCCCTACCTCACAGGGTGCCTGTTGTGGGGAAGGGAAGGTGATTGTAGGCCGCTTTGATTCTCCTTTAAAAAGGTAGAGAAAGTCAGCATATAAAAAGCCTCCTCCTCCTGTTTTCCTTGGACAGATATGAAAGGCAGGAACCCAACAAATGAAGTTGCATCTTTTCAGCCCAGCATGGAGATGTTGCAGTGGGGTAGGACAGTTTCTGTCTTAAATGCTGACTCAGCCAAGGCCATTGGTGAGGCCCTGGGGTATCTGCTACAGACTCAACAACCCTTGGGGGCATCTCTGATGTCAAAGAGAGAAAATTATCCTCTTCCTTCTATAGCTGCAACTTCTCATTGGGGTGGGGAGGAATCTCCTAACTTGATTCCACATGCAGGGAATCAAATGTATTGGGATTCACCGGGCGTCGTGAAATATACTGCTTGTTTGATCTCTTTTAGCTTTGCCTGCAGTTCTTTGGGACTCTCTCCTTAGCAGGAACCTCCTTCAAAGTTGCTTGGAAGACTTCGGGGAGGGATCTGGAGAGCGACACCCACAGACTTGCTCCTTACTATCTTCTTTCTTCACAGGACGGAGTGGCAGAATTAGAGCGCCTGTCAAACAGGGATGCTGACGGAATCCAGAACGATGCTCTCGATATGCAACGGAGGGAAGACAACGAGGATGATTATGTGCTTATGTGTACCAGGGACACAAGAAAAAATTGTGTTAAGGTTCTCCTTAAAGACATCGGGAAGTAACGCAACAACGTGAGTACTTTTCTTGATGCTTGCTTCCAATTTGTAATTTCAGTCCTCACAACAGTTTCATGCTACGCCACAGGGTGGTACTCTAATAGTAGGACAGGAAAGTGTGGAAATACTCTGGCTGTCCTCTGAACATCTGCAGAGTGAAATTCTCAAGTGTTATGGAACCTCTCTTTTCAGCCTGTCCTCTCTTTGTATTTTATTTTGATCTAAGTGGAACTGATTAGAAACAGACTTGAAATTCTTTAAAAAAAGACTTGGGTTATCAGATTTCAGGAAGTAAATTAAAGTAAAATTGGACAAAGAGGCATTAAGAGAATTTCTCTTAACAATGCTAGTTAGAGCAACCAGGAGCATACAGGAGGGTTTTTCCAGAACTGGAAATGAACAAGCCAGTCCTTTGCTTCTCGTAGGTTATCCGGGCTGTGTGACTGTGGTCTTGGTATTTTCTTTCCTGACGTTTCGCCAGCAGCTGTGGCAGGAAAGAAAATACTAAGACCACAGTCACACAGCCCAGATAACCTACAAGAACCAATGAACTCTGACCGTTAAAGCCTTCAACAAGCCAGACCTTGTTCACACGAAGTAAAATCTGTCCCATTTTGTTTTTTTATTTTGTTTTGTTTTTATTATTTAATTTTTAAAAAGAATAAAGAAAAGAATGTAAAAGAAAAGGGATGGGGGGATGGGGTATTACAATAGTGCTTCAAAAATATTGTATCTACCGTTCAATTATTTAGCAAAAGAGAGACAGAAAATATATACATACACTGGGTGGGAATATGCCTTTTATCCCATTTTAATCTCTTAACATTCTCAAGTGTGAAATATTTATTCTCTATTACTATATTTCTATTAAACAAGAATACCTTTAAAATTACCATTTAATATTACCCATAGATCTGTCCCATTTCGGATCAAAGCCAGTGTGCATACTCACGAAAGAGTCCAAAGCCACATATTTTATTAAGTTATCTTCATAAAATCATTTTATCCTTGTCTCCACTTACTTCCAATTCAATTCAATTCAAGACCTTTATTGGCATACAATACAATAACTGATCCATACACTTACTTCCAAGTTTGAAAACAGTACATAATGTATTTGGAATATTTTCAGCAGAGCATTAAAGGGGGCAGATTATTCTTCCTAGTGGCTAAGAATAGGGTCCAAATGGGATCAGTGTCTCCATAGACTAATGACTTCAGGTGACACAGCCGAATTCTCTGTCCATTCATGTTCTGTGGGTCTTCCATGTTCCTATAAAATCAACAAATGGACACAAACAACCCTGACTGAAGCAGAGATCTCATCTGGTTCATAGCTACATTTTTTCAACAAGAGGGTTGCCTGTATTGATAGATAAATACATTTTAATCAAAAGCAAGATATAAATATTTTAATGACCTGATTTAATAATGACTATAATTGCATGACTATATAGGCGATGGATTGATTCAATAAAAGAAGCCAACCCCTTCAGTTTGCAACACCTAATCATAGCTGTTAATAATAGGACATTTTGGAGGTCATTAGTTTATAGGGTCGCCATAGGGTCACTGTAGGTCAGATGACACATAACACCCATTCTTGCCTAGCATATGAATGACAAAGGCACGCATTTTTTTGCTTCTCAAGAAAAGGGATCCCAGGCTGAAAACAATGCTGCAGGAATTAAGAAGTGTACCCAAGGGAAGAGTCCAACACAGTTCAAAAGTAGAGCATGTACTCTGCATCCAGGAAGTCTCAGGCTGAGCCCCTGATGTCTCTAATTCTGGGGTAAAGCGGAGTCAGCTTCAATCAGAGAAGAAGAAGGAAAAGAGTTGGTTTTCATATGTCAACTTTCTCTCCCACTTAAGGAAGAATCAAAACTGGCTTATAGTCACCTTCCCTTCCCCCCCTCACAGAAGACACCCTGTGAGGTACATGGGGCTGAGAGAGTGGGACTAGCCCAAGGTCACTCAGCTGGCTTCATGTGTAGGAGTGGGGAAACAAATCCAGTTCATCTCCTGCAGGCCATTAATTCAAATAACTCAAGGGCATTCTGGTCCTCAGTTTCCGGGGTACTTAATATCAGAGGCCCGAATATGGCAAACATCTCTCATAATTCCTGGTACCAATATTTTGTAGAAATATGTCAGGAGGATAGACTAGACAGATTAGTGCCCACGCTCATGTGGAGGAGGGAGGAATCAAACCCGGTTCTCCAGATCAGAGTCCACCACTCCAAACCACTGCTGTTAACCACTACACCACACTGGCAGGAGTCTGCACTGTTCTGGATAGACCAGTGCTCTGACTTTGCACCTCGTTCAACAATCTTCAAATATACTTGCTTTTTGCAGCTGAACCCCCTTCAGCCAACCTTTGGACCTTAAGGAATCTTGTTCCTCCTCCTCCTTGAAATTCTCCTCTGTTTTGTGGTAACAGGTCAGAGCCAGAAAGCTTGATGAACACTGAGGATGAAGTGGGAACGAAGCTCACCAGAATCAAAGTCCACTCGGCGCAACCCCAGCAAGACTGAACAAAGCTGTGGATGAGAGTAAAGGGTCCACATGCATCTCCTTTGCCTCTCAGCAGACAACTAAACCAGTTCCACACCCTGTGAAGAACTCCACACTCCTGATTGTTGCCTCCATATCTGGACAATCTCCCCACAGACAGCTTGCAAACACACACACTATCACAGCTCGCTCGGACACCCCCTGACCCGGTCATTCTGAAATCACAAAGAAATCTTGGCCTCGGTGCCTGCCTGTTGGTGGTGGTGGTCTTTATTTGAATCCAGATCATACCCTATGCAGGAAAATGGGAAATAAAGAATAATTCTTACCCGGTGCTGAGTGTATTGTTCTTACCAGTAATTAATCAACCAATGTGCACACGCAAGGGATAATCGGGGGCGAAGAGGGGTGGTGTCCGTAGTGGTTTTGTGATATTTACACTGCAGTGCATTGGAAGCCTCCCCCACCCCACCCCCAGCAGAAGCACCAAACTTCATAGAAGAACAAGATTCGAGTCCAGTAGCCCCTTAGAGACCAAGATTTCCCAGGTGTAAGCTTTCAAGACTCAAAGCTCCCTTTGTCTGAAGGGAGTTTTGTCTCTCAAAAGCATTCGGCTCATTGATAAGATGAAGGGAAAGGAAGCTGAGCAAGGAAGCAGGCAAAGAGCTCACCCAGAAGCAAAATGAGGAAGTGGTCAGAACTCAGAGGGAGATAATTACAGGCATCTCGGGGTCTTCTGCTGAAGATGGAATGGAATGCTTCAGAAATATATACAAAAAATAGGTGCGAACTTCACAACTCTTTTGTGGGAGAGCAATATATGAAACAGACAAAGTAGGAAAACTGTAGTACGAGAATCAAGAGGGAGGTTTTTGGAAAGGACATTCCCTTACCGTAACAGACCAACAATCTATTGGAAACGGGATGAGAAATGGGTAGAACTCTCCATGGTCCTGAAACATCTCCAATTTCATTTTGGAGTCATCTGGGATGGGTAACTGTGGAATCTGCAGCTCTATTTGGATGCAGTGTCAAAATGAACAAAGACAGGTATGTGATAAACTATACAGCATCTAACAGGAAACTGGATGGCCTTCATGTGGTAGGTGGAACCAGAAAAACTGAGCCACCCACGGGCAAGATGGAGTCTCTACTTTGTTAGGAGACGCACCAGATGTGCAGGAAAATATGACTTTGTAAATTATCCAAAAGAAACCCCTTAAAGGCAGCATGATAGACTGGAAATGCTTCAGAAAGGAGAAACTGTTCAGAGCAGCTATCAGTTAAAGGGGAAAAGAGGGGGTGGAGGGTCAGTCTGCTCAAAGTCCCCAAGAGCTTAAAGAATTGTGGAGGAAAGATTTTGCATTGTGAGATGAGATTTGTTATATCTCATTTTGAACTGTTCCCTAAAATGTGGATCAAAAAATCCACACAATGGGACCATGGACAGACATGGTTTTTTTTTGGGGGGGGGTTGTTTGTTTGTTTGTTTGTTTTTTACAACCCTGAGGGAAACCCAGGTTTGCATGAAAATCAGAAATCTAAAAAAAACACATTTGGGGAATTAAAAAATAAAAAATAAAAGAATCAACATTTGTAGCTTTAAGGGATGAATGCCCATGGAGAATTAACAAGACTGCATTCTGAGATCTTGGGGGACATCTTGAGGTTTCTAGACAACCAGAACAATATTGCTGAGCCTTTCAAGTCTTTGTTTCTGTGAGTCAAAGGTGGGGGCACACTGAAAAAAAGGTAAAAGATTGAAGGAAGGGAAGGAAACATCACTGTGTCAAGAACAATACCATGTCAAATTAATCACCCTTCTTGCACCATCAAAGGTATTCAGAGCCACCTTCACTCTTCGGTAGGCTTCACTATCCTATCACAATAGGGTCTCAGGCCCCGGCTTGCACCAGTCAGAGTGCAGCCCTAAATCCACCAGTGGGCAACAACAAATATATACAAAAACAAAAAGACACCAAAAATAAATGGCATATTGGTATAACTCTAATACAAAGCACCTGCTCTCCCACTGGGCCACAAGAAACAACTTACACCAAGTCCAAATCTCATAGAATCATAGAGTTGGAAGGGACCACCAGGGTCATCTAGTCCAACCCCCTGCACAATTCAGAAAAATCCACAACTACCTCCCCCGCACACACCCAGTACCCCTACTCCATGGCCACAAGACAGCCAGGATGCCCTCCTTCTCATCATTTCTGCCTAAGGTCATAGGATCAGTGTTGCTGACAGATGGCCATCTAGCCTCTTCTTTAAAATCTCCTGGGAAGGAGAGCCCACCACCTCCCGAGGAAGCCTGTTCCACTGAGGAACCGCTCCCACAGTCAGAAATTTCTCCCTAATGTCTAGAATGGAATCTATCCCACTCTGTCCCTTTTCATATGCCTCTCCAACATCTCAAACAAAAAGTCCTCCCCAGCTTTACTCCCTGGTATCCTTTTCATTAGAGGCACTTGGTGCTGAGTTGGGGGGAAGGGGCAGCCGTCTGCACCGCCTGAGCTCTACTGAGCTATAGCTGTTCTCTTTCATACGCCTTCCTCTTCTGCTCAAAGATCTGGCAGATTTATTTTTTTGCACTTCCCAAAACTTGCATAACCTGATTGATTGTATAATTTTCATGGAAATATATGCAATGCCGCTGGCTATGACGCCCTTATAACGCAGCCTCCATCACTCTAAAAAAAATGTGTCTCCAGCATAGTTCTCAGCACAAAGCCCTACAATGAAGCAAAGATTTGTCCCGGATTTGTACGGGACTCCAGGGGCATTGATGGCTCTCTCTGGCTCCTTTCCTGTTATGCACACAGATTCTATACTCATCTTATTGTAAATACCATAACTTTCCTGTACTGTGCATTACAGGAGCACGAAGTAGCATTTCTGCTTCCAGCTGAGGGCAGTTGACTTTTCACTCCTAGATGAGAAACAGTTCCTGGCTGGGAGAAATTTTGCCTCAGGGGCTAGGATGATTTATCCTCCATGACCATGAGTAATATATTCTATAGATGACTTCCAGCTTCTTGGGATGTTTTTATTATTATTATTACAAAACATTATGCCCTGTCATTCTGGGAGCTCCAGGTGACTTACATCATGTAAAACATTTTAGATGAAGAGGCAGCAATAAAATTATTTAAAACATCGCAAAAATTAATTGCGAGGGATATTGCCCAAAGCAATCCTAACCCCCATCAGAACAAGCGCCAGTTAAACAATGCATTGACAGTCAACAAAGTGCCTTTTGAATCATAAAGGGTTTACAGGTCCTTCTAAATGCCCATAAAGAAACTCCTATCCTTTCGCAGGCTGTTCCACAACACAGATACAATAACTGAGAAGTGCCAAAAAATTTCGCCAAAGATAATCAATCAAGAGAGAAGTCTGGTATAAGCTGAGCGGGCGCACTTATAAGAATTGATAGGAGAGAAAACTTCACATGCCTTCAGGCTTCACAGTGTTTTTGCTTCACTGGGAAGGTTTGGGCCAATTTTATGCCATTTATCGAATGTGAAGAACTCATGGGTTTTTATTTGTTCCACATCATTGTTGATCTGACTTAAAACTCGAAGTGGACTGATGTCACCGTGTATTATTTTCAACATTGCTGACAGATTTGTTTATTATGAATCTTTTAAAGTATTTCATAAAGTGTATTACAATTGACCTTTTAAAGTATTTTATGATGTTTGTTACATAAATGCTTTTATGCGGGGTGGGGTGTGTGTGCGGGCATCTTATACAATCGCCACTCATTTCAAGACCTCTCGTTATTGTCTACTTCTAATTTTTACATTGCAGTCACAAAGAGAACAATTTTCTTTAAACCTGCAATTTATATGCAAGAGCTCTGTTCCTGGATGTACTCTTTTATAAAACCTCAAACATTCAGTCCAGCTGAGGAATCTTTAACTTAAATTTACATACTTAATATCCAGAACTGAAGCACAGGGGTGTTTTAATAAGATACCATGCAGCTAGGAACTCGTAGGCTAGGAAACAAACAAAAATCCAGACAATTTAAGTGAAAGATCAGCACAAGATCAGAGTTGCTTAGTGGAGAGCTACGGCATGATTTGCGCACAGCTGTAAAACCATTAGAGATACCTAATTTAATTGGCAGATTAACCAATAAAAGCTTCCATTGATTGATTGACACAGGCTATTTTTGTTTATATGAAGCTGTTTCATAACAAGTCAGTGCATCCATCCCTCTTGAACAGGACTGCCTACTCCAGGTAGCAGCAGATCTCCAAAGTCTCAGGAATGAAGGCACTGAGATCCCTTTACCGTAGACGCTGGGGATTGAACCTGGGACATTCTTGCATGTAAATCACCTAAGCTGCCACTGAATCACAATAATTTTGGTCCTGAGGATTCTACTTCCCAACATGCTTCACTAGACCCTGTCATCTTAAGAACATAAGAACATATGAAAGGCCCTGCTGGATCAGACCAAGGCCCATCAAGTCCAGCAGTCTGTTCACACAGTAGCCAGCCAGGTGCCTCTAGGAAGCCATCTTCTTTCTTTTCTATTCTTTGCGCCCGGCAAAAAAGAATATTGTTTTGCAAAATGCCTCACATAGTGATGTCTCAAATCACACCACACTCCTCCCAGAAGGGAGGTCCATAGGCTTCTGGTGAATAATAGGAAATGGAAAAGAAAACACTGAAGAGCAGCTAAAGGACCCTCAAGCTTTGGCAGAGACCATAGACCAAAGAGAAGCCTGCAGCCTCCAGGTCTGCCACCCCCCACACTCACACACACAATGGGCTAGCCCCTGGGGAGGGGTTCTGAAAGCCGCTTGAAAGCTACCTGGCTTACAGTAAAGCTGGGCCCATTTTCCCAGTCATCCTTTCTCCCCTCCCCAGCACAAATGGTGCTTTAGCTCAGGACTGGGAGCCTGTTTTCCCCAACCACCATGCCCCAGTTCTTTCCCCCTCCACAGTCCCCGCCCTTTAACGTACCGCTATCTCCAACCATTTACTGTGTCCAGTAACCATTTGTCAAAAAACAAGTGGTAAACAAGTGGTAGTACTTCATTTTAAATTGGAAGATATTTTTAAAAGACAACTATATTAAATATCAATCATATTTTTATCCCATCATTCTTCCAAGTAACTCAGTATGTTTTTCCCATTTGTCCTCACACTAACCCTGTAAAGCAGGTAATGCCAAGAATCAAAGATGGGCCCAAGCCCATGGCAGTGTAAGAATTTGAATGCAGACCTTGACGGGTATTCCAAATGTTATACCCAACTTGCTGTCAGTGAGTTTTTGCTAAAGTGCCCATTTGTTTAAATTTAATTGTCCAAATCTTAAAGTACAATATTTTAATTAGATATCTGCCAAATAACATCTTGCCCCCAGGAGAAGTATCCATATTGCTAAATCAAAATGCTAGATTTACTTAAGAAAAACAGGAAGAGTAAATAATATGACTCAATATTAGGAACACCTTTTGAAGTTTTCGTTTTCTTTGCTTCTAGACATTTGGTGTCTCAAGAAACAGATGCTGGGAATGTCTGTGTCACTGAACTTCTGATGCGAAAACTATGTTCTGTATTGTTAAGAATATTATCAGATGCCGGAGGATGGAGGGAGACAGCAAGAAGATGGGCAAGATGAAACACTATTAAACCTCTTGCCGCAATGATTCAAATCTGCAGGCATTTAGGATGCTCTCTGTGCTTTCGAATGGGGAACAAAATGCACAATTAAGTTGATTGCCACCTTTCTGATAACAACATGCATAGGATGCGTGAGAATAATTCAGACTTCCATTGCAAAGTCCACATGTCAGCTTTGGCAGGTAAGTGTCCTAAGCAGACAGCACCAACATCCAGAAAAGCAAAAATTACCACCAAAATCTGAGGACTGGTTTCACACCTATCTGTGCTGCGTGAACTCACTGGAATAATTTTGTTTACATAGAGCAAAGTGACACGCTCTGCTAGTGTGGTTATAATCCTCCTCCGCCTTTCATTCATATCATTCCCTTTGGCTTGTCACTTTTGGTGGGGGGGGTCCTTCACGGCCCTCTCCCTCCTCCAGCAACCTTCTGCCGACACTCCTCTGGAGTCTCATTGGCCTGCAAGATTGCTCTGCGCTGTGCGTCACTTTGCACCGTTCTGGGAGGGCTTTATAAAACAGGCAGCAGCCACCTTCTGAGAAAGAATCGGACTAAAGAGCATCACTGCCTGATCCAAAGAGCATCACTGCCTGATCCCCTTCATCATGCAGCTGGTAGCCAGCCTCGTCGCTGTGATGCTGTTGGCCTGGAGCGTGAGAGCATCAGCGCTGCCCGGAGAGGACAAGTTTTCGCTTCAGAGCAGTAGGGTGAGTCAAAAGAATGAGATTCCTTCAGGAATTGCTACGCAGGGCATTGGGATGTTTTCACCAGGTTTGAAGCATTCTGGAAGTTGGAAAAGGACGGTGGAGTTGCTGACCAGCTAGAGGTCAAAGCACAAGAAGGGCTTTTTCAACAGGGGAAAAAAGGTAAGGTTAAAGAGGCAGCAAAGACAGTGGCAACAGGAAGAAAGGGAGAGAGTTCCGAGCAAAGAGGAGAAAGAGAAGAGGTAGGTAAATAAAGGAGAAGGAAGGAAAGAAGTGATTGCTGGAGTTCACAATGCACTCAGAATGTGTGAGCTATGTGCTGTCAAGTTGCTTCCAACCTATGGCGACCCTATAAATTAATGTCCTATCATTAACACTGACAATGAGTAAGAGGAAATGTGAGAAAGAAAGAGCAGGAAAAAGAAAGAAGGTGGGAAAGACAAGAGGAAAGAATAAGGGAAGAAAGGGGTTTTTTGTTGTTGTTTTTAAGTGAAAAAGGAAAATTTATTAGTTTGGAAAGAATCCCCTTGCTCCCACACTGCGCAATCTCTGGACCCGACCATTTTGTCTTGGATAGTCTGTGGTTCCAGCGGATCCTTCATATCTGAACTGTCAATCACGCAGTCTGAGAAGGAGTAAATTGTTGGGGCCCTGAGGATTGTTGGGGCAGGTTTTGTGAGTCCCTGTTGTGGTCAACAGAAGTTGCTTCTCATTCCATTCTTCTGGGATCTAATATTGGACACCACCAGTCTGTCTCTTTGTATTATGTCCACATAGTAAGATAATCAGAGCCAGGTCTTGAAAGTCCATTTTAAGCTACCATCCACAAGTCGGCTAAAAACGGGATTGCCATGTCCAGGCACATAATTTCCTGTTAACAGGTAGACAGCTTGCAGAAATCTAACAGGTGCAGTTCCACTGGTGGAGATGCAAAGTTAAGGAGAACTGCTCCTGTTGGGTTTTTTGTTTTGTTTTTTGCCTGTTGTTAAGTTTGCAAAGGCCCAGGAATTTTAGCCCATTCTAGTCAGATTTGCTGAAAAATGTCCCAGAGGTTTGACAAGTGGAAATGGACAATTGATGCTTTTCATGAGGTACAGGTTAAATAACATCATCTGCCCATTGCTGCTGATAAAAATGATATTAAAGGGACAGCCAGAGGGACCAGTTGAAAAGTTGGCAGTCCCAGCTGTAGCTCTTACCCATATGAAACCATCTCTGTGGCTGTTTGGGGACAAATTACGTGCCTGTAGCTGATGTCGTGGGACTTCGGAATCACGTTGTTTGGTCCTCCAATACTTGTGCTGCATGTTGGAGGAGGAACATGCCATCAAATCACAGCGGACTTCTGGCAACAACCCTGTAGGGTTCTCAAGATAAGAGATGAACAGAGGGGGCTCAGTAGCAATTATTTCTGGGGTTCAAACTGTTATTAAAGGCACAACAGCCGGTCTACTACAAAAGTGCCCTGGTGGCAGACCAGATAGAAAGGAGAGGGTTGGTTTACTGTGGTCAGCTCTGGAGAAAAAGGGACTTCCTTGGCACCGCCTGTCTTGCAGGGGTGGGAGAAGCAGCGCTTGCTGTGATTCCCTCTTCTGCAAAATGTAAGAGAGGGGGACTCGGTCATTCTTTGTGTCTTGCCACCCTGAGGGCAACCCTACCCACCCCTAGGCATGCCACTTGGAATGCCCACCATCTTCCCCCAACACACAAGCACAGTGTGCTCACGTTGTCCAGCAAGGAAGACAACCTCACCGCCTTCTGCCTCTCTCCCTCTCCCTCCGCAGGAGCAGTTCAAAGTCCGGAAAGGCCTGATTCTGAAAATGCTGGCAGAGCTGCTGGATGATGTGGACACGCACCACGAGGCCACGGCTTCCTTTGATTCGGACGATCCACCCGCAAGCGAGCTGGAGGAAGAACACTCCATACTGGAGCAGCTGTCCCAGACCACCCAGCGAGACCGCAAAGCCCCCTGCAAAAATTTCTTCTGGAAAACCTTCACCGCTTGCTAGCGCCCCCTTCAGCCCTTCCCTTTGCCAGCCCTTTTTTTGCCTCTGGACCTGGGACCCTCTGACTCGCCTCCCACGTAGGGTTGTCAACCAACCAGCAAAACAATCCCCAGCCTAGTTTGCTCCTATGCCTTTAACAGAGGTTTGCTATGCAGACATCAGCAGGATAACCTTTTTCCTGGCATGCAGCTAACTGCCACCACCTGCTCATTGCTGCAGATCAAACTGCCATTAAAGGGACAGCTACAGGGCAGGGGGGTGGGGAGGTGGCAGTTTAAGAGTCGACGGCCATTTATGCTTGATAATTAGCAGCGCGCTCCAGGCTGAATTGCCCCACATATTTTTTTTAGTTTTTCATGCTGAACATCATTCAGGGAGTGACTGCGAAGCCACTGCAAACCAGCTTTGCTTTTCTTAAGAGCCCCTTTAATACGACCTTTTGTGTTTGCTCCGCCCCCACCGTGAAGAATCCCCTCAAGGAGCCAAGCAAAATTACAGCTGCACATTAGCTATGCACACAGCTTGCTAATGGCTATGCAAACAGGAACAAAGGAACAGGCGAGTGGGAGTGGGTGGCTGGGTGGGTGGAATTTCTCCTTTTGCATCGGGACCATGAATAGGCATTTTAAAGGTCGCATTTTAAAAAATAGCTTTGAGCGAGCATCAAAACTGACCCTGCGTAAATGGCCAGCAACTTTTCTCCTAGCTCATTCTCTGATTTCTTTAAAATATAACAACCTCTGCCTGCCAGTGTAAAATAGCATCTGCCCATCCATGTTTACTTTCTCTCGTCCAATGATTCCAATGTTGGTTGTATTCTGGTTCCATTTGCAAATAAAGCATGGCCTAGAGGCACCTGGGAACACAACCTCCTTGCTTGGTCTCGTTGTGTGTTGAAAGATCTGTGGGCGGGGGTGGGGCTTCCTGGATGTACTCGGGGGCTGGGCTTCAAATCTGCTCATTCAGACTGTCAGAGTCACAGAATTGCAAGCGGCCTTACATGTAGGGTTGCCAACCTCCAGGTAGTGGCTGGAGATCTCCTGCTATTACAACTGATCCCTCCAAGCCCCACCCTCCAAAGACTCTGACCCAAAAATCTCCAGGTATTTCCCAACCCAGAACAGGCAACCATATGCACATGCCATGTAGTCCAAGCCCCTGTTGAACACACCTGAAGCTGCCTTATGCTGAATCAGGCCAGGGGTCCATCAAGGTCAGCATTGTCTTCTCAGACTGGCAGCGGCTCTCCGGGATCTCAGGCAGAGACCTTTTGCATCACCTGGTATAAATGGTGTTTTATTCATTTGTATATACTACAAGGGGGTCCAGGATGTTTCCCATTCAACATACACACATACTACAAGCCATCTCCGTTTCCACTGACTGAGTGCAGAGATGCTGGTTCGAAGAAGCAAACCTCCGACTCGCCTTCTGGTTCAGCGGTTCTATTGCCCAGCCCCTCCCCATCAGTTTCTTCTACCAACTCCCTCCCTCCCATCCATAATAACTTGCATCCATCTTCTTGAAGCGTTTTGAAACCACCGAGTAGCCAAGACAATTCTTCTTCAATGCTCACATATTTAATTGAAAAATACTGTTTAAAAAAAGGTAGAATCCTATCCGCTCCAGGGATGGTCAATGCAGCCGTCTGGCTGAAGCAGAGCAGATCTGAAGCCAATTAGATTGGAGAGACCTCCTGGGGAACCCCATGGACACCACCTCGAGTTCTACAAGAGAAGGAAGGAGGGACAAAAAGCACAGCTGTACTGCCATTTTTGTCTCCCTTTCCTCACCAGCAGCAGTGAGTTACAGAGACATTAGAAGAGGGACAGTCTGATACCAGAAGCAATACATAATGATGGCCCCATGTTCTTCTGCATTCAGGTCAGGATCCATCCATCTCATTGAGCATATCTTAGAAGAACCTCTTGTGCCTTTGAGATGAAGACGATACCCTTTTGCTGGTGAAAATTCGCCCATGAGCCCAAAGAGGCAGTCAGAGTGGCCCATTCACTATGGGAGTATGGTGAATAAATAGGGTTGCCAGCCTGCAGGTGTGACCTGGAGTCCTCCCTCCAGATAATGGCAACTTTGCTGGGTGCCATTATACATTACTGAGGTCTCCACCAGGATGTGCCCCCAAATCTCCAGGAGTTTTCCAACCAGGGGTTGGCAACCCTACAAATAAAGGACTTGGGACCAGTTAACAGAGGCTTCGCCTTAGTTGAAATCTCAAGCCAGGAGAGTAAAGCCGTGTAGTTATTCATTTGCTGGAGCAGAGCAATGGCCAAAAGAGTGAGCTGGGGTCTGGGCGGTCCCTGGTTCAAATTTCACCTCCACCAGATACTCACTAGGTAGTCATGAGTAAGTGACCCTCTTTCTCAACCTTAGCCTTCCCATCCAGTGTTAGAATTACAATGAAATAATGATAAGGTTGCCAGGTCCTCCCTGGCAACTGGCAGGGGATGGTGGGTTAAGGTTGCCAGATCCAGGTTGGGAAACTCCTGGAGATTTGGGGATGGAGCCTGGGGAGGACAGGGACTTCAGTGGGGTACAATGCCATAGAGTCCCCCTCTCAGTGGTAGAGCTTCTGCTTGGCATGCAGAAGGTCCCAGGTTCAATCCCCGGCATCTCCAGTTAAAGGGACCAGGCAAGTAGGTGACATGAAAGACCTCTGCCTGAGACCCTGGAGAGCCGCTGCCAGTCTGAGTAGACAATACTAACTTTGGTGGACCAACGGTCTGATTCAGTCTAAGGCAGCTTCATGCATTCATGTGTTCAAAGCATCCATTTTCTTCAGGGGAACTGATCTCTATAGACTGGAGATGAGCTGTAATTCCAGGGGATCCCCAGGTCCCACCTGCAGGCTGGCATCCCTAGATAGCAAGCATGAAGCATTTTGAGCACTGAAACCAGTATATAAATGCTAAGGTTTACTCGGGGGCAGAGGCTGCGCTCTGCATTTTGGGAAACAGACATCAAGGCAGCATCTGAAAGAGAACACGTATTTTAACGAATTAAAACATCACCACTGAACGCAAATGTTTCAATGTCTAGTTGTTATATGTAGGATTGGGCAAACATTCCTGAAAAGACAGAAAGTTTGGGTACCACCACAGAAAATCCCTCTCTCCACTGAAGACCCTCCTCGCCTCTGAGGGTGGGGGGGAGAATACATGGAATAGGGTCTTAAAATAAAGCTCTTAACTGGGGATTAGGTTCACACAGGAGAAATGGGGAGGAATTTAGCTATGGCTGGAGGCAGTTAATTATCTTTAGATCGGCTTAGGGAAGGGCTATGGCTCAGCGACAGAGCATCTGCTTGGCATGCAAAAGGTCCCAGGTTCAATCCCCGGCATCTCCAGTTAAAGGGACCAGGCAAATAGGTAATGTGAAAGGCCTCTGCCTGAGACCCTGGAGAGCCACTGCCAGTCTAAGTAGACAATACTGAGTTTGATGGACCAAGCGTCTGATTCAGTATAAGGCAGCTTCATGTGTTTATGTGTTCAAAAAAGAAAAGAAAAGGCAGGAAGTGGCTGGTAGGAGCCAGCCTAGCAACACATCAAGGAACACTCAAATTTCAACAAGCTGCTCTGGCTAAGAAGGAGGAAAAGGCCCTCAAGTTTATACAGGAGAGAGTAGTAGCTGGTTGGTTCCCATTGCTGACTTGACTGACTCCATGGCTGGGCAAAGCCTGCTCCTTTAGCGCCTGCTGATCTCTCTTTTGCCCACCTGGCAGTGGTGAGTGAAGGTCCAGCATCTGCAATCTCGAGAGGTGAGGACCGCATACCTCGTGGAAGACTCTCAAATCTTCATTTTTTAGAAGACATGAGTCACCAGTCTCTCCTTCAAAGGAAGCTGTCTTTTGAACTTCTTGCTACTTGGGAAAGGGAGAAGAGACACACGATGAAACTCCCTGCAGCGGTGGCCCCTATCTTTCCTCTGCAGACATGCCCTCGGGCCGTGTCCGACACTTCGCTGTTGCCACGAATAAAGAGAACATGCCGAACATTAATTTCTCTTGCCCAATGATCCAGCAGCCCCAGTCAAAGGCACACGCGCAGCCATTCTTTGCCTGCAGCGTGTTGGGATGGATTCCTGCGGATAACCAGGGGTGAGCCAAACGCGAGACTCCAGCAGACTCGGGAGAGAGATGAGTCGCACAGCCGGAATCTTTCGCGGTAAACGAGGCGTCAAAAACATAGCCTGACAAAAAGCAAAGCACCACAGAGCAACATGCCCTTTGCAAGAGGAGAGGGGGGAAACTCAAGGGGTCGTGTGTTGGCTGAATCCCTCGTTAGGCTAGGGGAGCGAGGGTGTTAGAAGCGATACCACACCCACATGGAAAGAAAGTGACTCCTTGCAGCTAACTTTACTGCAACCATGCTGACTGTTGGACGGATGGCACTTGAAATTCAAAGTAGCAAACAAGCAAACAAAATCTCACTGGTAAGGTCTCTTGGACCATTATCCACAACTGTTGATTCCCATAAT
Source organism: Euleptes europaea (assembly GCF_029931775.1). Lineage (NCBI taxonomy): Eukaryota > Metazoa > Chordata > Lepidosauria > Squamata > Sphaerodactylidae > Euleptes > Euleptes europaea. The sequence goes on from NC_079330.1 coordinate 2,965,897, forward strand.
GGCATGTTGAACACATGAACACATGAAGCTGCCTTATACTGAATCAGACCCTTGGTCCATCAAAGTCAGTATTGTCTAGTCAGACCGGCAGCGGCTCTCCAGGGTCTCAGGCAGAAAGAGGTCTTTCGCATCACCTACTCCCTTTAACTGGAGATGCCAGGGACTGAACCTGGGACCTTCTGCACGCCAAGCAGAAGCTCTACCACTGAGCCACGGGTTGTGATGCAGAGGCAGGTGATGGCAACCCACCTTTGAACATCTCTTGGCTTGAAACCCCTACAGGGTTGCCCTAAGTAGACTGAGACTTGTTGTGGGGTGAGAAGGAAAGTTGCTCTGATAATTTGCCAGTTCCAAAATGTGGTAACAAGCTTTGGTAAGCAAATCAGTTTCCCGAAAGGCAGGGAACAAGAAGACAGATTTACCCACATCTGGCAGATGGAAAAATGCCAATGGATCTTCTCTCTGGCAGAGCAGAAAACCCAAACCTGCCCTCAGCTAGTGGCTTGGGAAGATACAGGCTGCTGGAGCGGGGGAGGGCTTGCTCACGGAAGGTGGAACGGCTATTTAGACACCCCAGGAATGCAGGTTAATCATAGGGGAGGGGTCTGAAGGGAAGCAACTGACTCATATGCCAAGTTCTGTTGCTGCTGCACACAGCTGGATAGGATGAAGATCAAAGGCAGCCTCTGATTTGTGTTGAATGGAACTGAAGCTGAATCAGAACTGCCGGGTATCCCTGATCAATCAGAAGGGGGACTTCCTTGGGAGGAGAGCATCTCACAGACCTGTGGTCTGATTCTGGCAGTAACCTACTTAGCAACCTACAAAGGTTGCTAAGATGTCCAATAGTGCCCAGTAGTGTGTTTTGCATGTTTCTCCAAATATGCATTTGAGAGAAGAAGGGATTCACCTGTCTAGTCTGCTTCGCCATTGCCTGCCTACCTACCTTCCAGAGGATGCAACCAAGATGTTGGTATTTCTTTCTCCCTTACAGGCATAGTGCAGACTGGGTGGGATATAACCACAGCCTCTGGGTTTGCCTCTGTCCCTAGTGGATTCAGCATCAAGGAACAAAAAACTTGTGCTTATAAAGAAGTGAGAAACCTCTCTCCATATTAATGGCTGCAGGGCAATGAATAGAGTTGCCAACTCTAGGTTGGGAAATACCTGGAGATTTTTGGGGGTGGAGTCTGAGGAGGGCAGCGTTTGGGGAGGGACTTCAATGCTATAGAGTCCAATTGCCAAAGCGGCCATTTTCTCCTGGTGAACTGATCTCTATCAGCTGGAGATCAGTTGTAATAGCAGGAGATCTCCAGCTGTTACCTGGTTGTTGGCAACCCTAGCAATGACTGGCAGAAAGTGGCTTGCCATGTGAAGGAACCCCCTTGGGGACAATCTTCCTCCGTTTTCAGCTATGTTTTCGGTATGGAAGACACCCGTGTCAATTAGATTATCTGCTGAATCACTCGCTCCATTCACACCCCCTTCCTTGGTTCATGCAATTATGAAAAGCAGAGAAAGAGAGAGAACTGACCAGAATAATTTTCATTTCCAAGGACTGCCAGAGATTATGGATTGTTATCATTTTTAGCAATCCAATTCTGTATAATTCTGACATTAGCAAAAAAAAATGTGTTCAACTTTGTTGTTTTATTAGATTTTTGAGCCAACCTCGAAGCCAGTTTTTGACTGTAAAGTGGGGTTTAAAAATATAATATATTTGGTTGTTGACCTAACTTGGAGCCAGTCTTTGACAGTAAAATAGGGTTTTAAAATATATTTTGGGTTTTGAGCTAATGTGGAAGCCAGTTTTTGACTGCAGAGTGGGGCTTAAAAATATATTTGGTTTTTGAGCTAACTTGAGAGCCAGTTTTTGACTGTAAATTACACCTTTATTTAAAAATATGGAAACGTGCACCTCAGCATCTGGCAGTACGAGGGCACAGGTGACATGGCTATTATCGGATATAAACGATTCTGTTACTCTGATTGTGGCAAAATTTATAGGGGCAATAATGAAATACCAGAAGAAGAATACTAAGTAAGGCGTTATTTCATTCCTTTATTTTCTGCTCAGGGCTATTGCTGTATGAACAGAACTAGATAGAAAAAACGAGGCTGTAAATTGGGGATTATTTGGTTGGATCCAGACTAAACGTTCCATTATCAGAAGGCACTTCGGTCAGTGGAATTCCTACTTTGCTGTGTCTGGAAGGTAATCCTACATTAGAAAGCCCTTGCTTAGATTTCTCATCTATATATCGTCTGTCTGTCTGTCTATCTATTGGGGGAAAGTGCTGTCAAATTGCAGCCAATTTGTGGCAAACCTACAGGGTTTTCAAGGCAAGAGATGTTCAGAGTTGGTTTGCCATTGCCTGCCTCTGCATAGCAACCTTGGACTTCCTTGGTTGTCTCCCATCCAAGTTCTAACCAGGGCTGACCCTGCCTAGCTTCCAAGAGCTGATGAGATTGAGCTAGCCTAGGCCATCCAGGCTATATATAGAGAAACACATGACCTTGTTTGCTAAGGAATCCATTGTATTTCTATTCTGACTAGCAGTGGCCTCATGAAGCGTCCAGTAGTTAGTGGTCTTTCTATATCCTCCTGCCTGAGATTCTTTTCACTGGAGATACCCGAAAATCAGCCTGGGACCCTTGGCACGTACAGCAGTTGTTCTGCCTCTGAGCCTCAGCCTCTTTCCAGAAATAGGAAGATGCCTTATACCAAGTCACTCCATCGGTCCATCTAGCTCAATATTACTTTCTCTGGCTGGCAGTGACTCCCGGTACAACAACAACAATTGGCATATATGCAATTAATACAGGGGCTAAAAAACAAGGAGAACAAAAGCTGGGACCAGAAAGGATCCGAATTTAGATTCTCGAAGCCTCATAGCTAGTTGTAGAAATTTTGTTACTCTATCCCTTACATCAGAGTTTTGTCCAGAGAGAAAAAACTGAACTTTACAATTGTCCGAAACTCCGTTCCACTCATCGAAGAGTGACTTAAGAAATTTAGCTGGGATAGCAACATAGAAAGGACCCTACAAAAAAACAAGTTGTAGTGATTCTACCCCACTCATAATGCATGGACAGAGTCTTTTAGAATATGGGATTTTCTGCAACCTCCCAAAAAGTACACCTGACCTGAGGGTAAAACGCAATCTTCTTCCTACTCCCGTTATTATAATGGATCTCCAGATGGCAGAGATCAGTTTCCCTGGAGCAACTGGCTGCTTTGGCGGGTGGACTCTATGGCATTGAGTCTTGATGAGGTCTCTCCCCTCCCCATGCCCCACCCTCCCTAGGCTCCACCCCCAAAATCTCCAGATATTTCCCAACCCAGAACTGGAAACCCTAGCCTTCTCCCATCTTTTCTTCTCTTTGTAGGGACAAGAAGAGATGGAAGAAGGCCATATTCCTTGACGTGCTATCAGACACAGGATAAAGGGAGATTATCTGAGAGGCAGAGAGAGAGAAACTAGACTGTCCCTCTTATCAGCATCAGATTAATCTCTCCTGGTTGTCTGTTAGGCACTTCTTAAACAGCATCGTAATGATCAGAAATTGCCTCTGATAAATCGGTGCTGATGTTTGCTTCATCGTGACTGCCACACCAAGGATGGGCCATTATTCTTTCAATTTATCCTTCTGATGCCTGTTAACATGCATTAGGGCTCTCCACATGGCGCTCCTTAGCCTAGCAGGCAGGGGCAGCTGCGCGGGCCGTGCCCTCCGCCCACGATCTGGAGGTCTGCCTAATGAGAATGGATGAAAAGTCCTTGCGCCGTAAATGGGACACAGATGGCCCACAATGGCTTTTTCACTCGGCCACTTTGAAACATGTTTTTTTTTTAATTTGGAAAACAGAAATGGGGATCTGTCTCCTTTGAAACCCCTCTTTTGGTATTTGCTCTGACTTTTATTTTATGTTGACAGATTTAGAAAGGGTAATGTTTTTGGAAAGAGACAGTGACTTCCAGAATTGATCCAGGGCCAGCTTTCAATTTGTGGAGGGGAGGAAGCTGAATTAAGGCCCCTGGGGTACAGGTTTAAGGCAGGAGTCAGCAGCCTGTGGCTCAGTACAGAACCAAATAGGACTCTTTTTAGAAAGGAAAAGGAAATCTTTAAGTCTACAAGAGAACCGTTAGAATTGAGTCCAGTAGCACCTTAGAGACCAATGAACTTTCAAGGGTCAAAGCTCCCTTTGCCAGATAGGGAGGGAAGGCAGCATGGTATAGCCCAATCTCGTCAGATCTTGGAAGCTAAGCAGGAGAAGAAGAAGAAGAAGAAGAAGAAGAAGAAGAAGAAGAAGAAGAAGAAGAAGAAGAAGAAGAAGAAGAAGAAGAAGAAGAAGAAGAAGAAGAAGAAGAAGAAGAAGAAGAAGAGTTGGTTTTTATATGCCAGCTTTCTCTACCACTTAAGGGAGAATCAAACTGGCTTACAATCACCTTCCCCTCCCCACAACAGACACCCTGTGAGCTAGGTGAGGCTGAGAGAGTGTGACTAGCCCAAGGTCACCCAGCTGTATTCAAACGTAGGAGTGGGGAAACCAACCCGATTCACCAGATTGGCGTCCGCCGCTCATGTGGAGGAATGGAGAATCAAACCCGGTTCTCCAGATCAGACTCCACCGCACCAAACCACTGCTCTTAATCACTGCACCACGCTGGCTCTTGGAAGGAACACCACCAAGGAAGGCTTTGCAGGGGGAGGCACTGGCAAACTACCTCTGCTTCTCAGTTGCCCTGAAAACCCTTGCTGGAGTTAACAAAGTTGCCATGAATCAGCTGTGACTTTACAGCCCCTTTACACACAGAGACACAGAAAGGGAAATGCCAGTAATCCAAATGTGAACCATTTACATTTATTACTCCTTGTGAGACCTCAGGTGTGCTATTTCCTCATAAGGGACTTGCAAACACCAGCGTTTGGGCTGTAAAAACTTTATGGATTATTAATCAACAGGTTGGTTGTAAATCATATTAAGTTGTTTGTTTTCAGCTACCCAAATAGTCTTCCCTATACTGTTGGTGTAAAGCACCGATTCAGTAGTCTTAGGAGTTCATGATCCAACCCCACATTGGAAGTTTAAGCCTCATTCAACTCTTACCTTCTTCCTTTTCTTTCTTTTTTTTCCGCTCCAGGAAATTTCCCTTCTCAATGGTGTGAAATAGCAATTATACACTCCAGAAGTTGTTGTTGTTATTGAGTTGCTGGAGCAGCAGAGTGGAGGAAGTGACAGCTCTCACATCTTTCAGGGTCCATTACAGAGCTCCCTTGAAAATACATCAACTCCCATTAGCGAGGTGCCACTCATGTGGGCCTCGCCCTCAGACCCTTGGAGATGACAAAGATAGAGCTTGAAGGAAACAAGAAACTCATCAAGCTCCCCTTCCATCTTCTTGGATCATGGCCTACCCCAAGAAAGCGGCTATAATCCCAGGAAATGCTTGCATGAGTTTCACTATCATGTGAAGAAGAAGAAGAGTTGGTTTTTACATGCCAACTTTCTCTACCACTTAAGGGTGACTCAAATCAGCTTGCAATCAACTTCCCCTTCCCTGCCCCACAACAGACACCCTGTGAGGTAGGTGAGGCTGAGAGAGTGTGACTTGCCCAAGGTCACCCAGCTGGCTTTGTGTGTAGGAGTGGGGAAACAAATCCAGTTCACCAGATTAGCCTCCGCCGCTCATGTGGAGGAGTGGGGAATCAAACCCGGTTCTCCAGATCAGAGTCCACTGCTCCAAACCACCGCTCTTAACCACCACACCACACTGGCTCTCCAAGCTGACTTACTCAGGGTTACCAAACTGGTCAGCAACTAGATCAGTTGGGATCGAGCTTTACCCTGAAAATCTTGTGAGTCTCTAAGATGCTACTGGTCTTGAATCTCACTGTTCGACACAGCTACCCTCTGAAACTATCTTGGGGATTTGTCCACTGTGCCTGCTAATATTTAGTCGACATGGGGGTGCAATTCCTAGAAGCCTTTTCAAAAGCAGGAGCACAGGGGTGGATTGGCCATTTAACTTACAGGGAAATTTCCCAGTGGACCAGTGCCCTAGAGGTAGGGATGCCAACCTCCAGGTAGTAGCTGGAGAACTCCTGCTATTACAACTGATCTCCAGGCGACAGAGATCAGTTCCCCTGGAGAAAATGGCCGCTTTAGCAATTGGACTCTACGGCATTGAAGTCCCCTCTCCAAACCCTGCCCTCCTCAGACTCCACCCTCAAAATCTCTAGGTATTTCCCAACCCTGAGCTGGCAACCCTCCCTAAAGGGCTGCTGGTTACCAAGGCTGGTTCTTCAGTATGTGGGGAAGTATACGTAGTAGATTCCTGAGTATATGCATAGAGCCATTCCTCAATACCCTTGTTAGCATTGGGTCATTGTACAATATAAAATTAGCAAGGGGTGTGCAGAGTGCTTCTGCTGGGACTTCTTTTTCAGCACTAGGACATGTCGCTGGTCACAGGCAAAGGGCCCATGCTTCCCAATCAATGAATCCAGAAATGTCCCGATCCTCCTGGTTTCCCATTCGACCTCACCCCTTTCTGGCAAACGGCACTAAATCGCCAGGCTGTTTATGTGTCTGCTGCTGCAATTATGTAAAAGAAAAATGAAAAGCTCAAGACTGCAGTTCTGAGAGGAGGGTGCAGAGGAGAACAGAAAATGTGCAAAGATTAGTTACAGGGCTTTTAGTCTGGATGCACCCCCTGAATTCTTTTGTCAATTTAGTTTCCAGCTCAGAGATTTGTGGGGCCTGAACATGAAATATTTATGTGTCATCAGTGTCTTGGCACACTGAGGCACCTTTTTTCCAAATACTACAGAATTATGGTTTGCCATCAGCAGCATCCAACCGTTTTAAGCCCTGGATGTGAACTCCACCACAGGAGCCAACTGAACAGATCAAACGCATGAGGCACCCATTCATGAACTGAATGTATTTATGCCATGATCCTCTGCTACAAATTTATGACAGTGAGTTTCTCATGAACAAGAGGTGAGTGAAGCAAGAAAAGCCGGATTCTGGCTTGCCTTCAGACCTGGTAGCAATACTACATTTTCTCTACCAACTCAGCCCTGGAGAAAGTCGATTTTTATATCTAATACATAACTAATACAAACCGAGTAATATTTTTCAGACTATCAAAGGGAGCCCCCCACCAATATGCAGAGAGCTGGACCTTGTCTGTGGGTGACCCAGCTGTGCCGTCTTCCAGACTGGTTTGGATCCAGCAACCCCTTGATGTAAGGAGTGCACATCTATGCCACATTCTCCCCCCCCCCCAAAGTCCCCTTTGACCCCCAGGAAAGACTGATTCTGGGTCACAGCACCCACATGGGCTCACTGTGCCCTCTCAATGTTTCTACAAACTCATCCTTTGCTGATTTTGCTAGTGGTCAAGAGTGATGGTTTGGAATGGTGGACTCTGATCTGGAGAACCGGGTTTGATTCCCGACTTCTCCACATAAGCAGCGGACTCCTATCTGGAGAACTGGGTTTGATTTCCCACTCCTACACATGAAGCCAGTTGGGTGACCTTGGGCTAGTCACAGCTCTCTTAGAGCTCTCTCAGTCCCACCTACCTCACAGGGCTTCTGTTGTGGGGAGGGGGAGGGAAGGTGATTGTAAGCCGGTTTGATTCTCCCTTAAGAGGTAGAGAAAGTCAGCATAGAAAAACCAACTCTTCTTCTTCTTCAGTGCAACTACCCTACCCTGTTAGTCTATGTGGGCCCTACAGCCCCAGGAATCAATTTCCCAGGGTCAGAAGGGACTGCCAGGGGTTGGGATATGAGGCAAAGATCCACAACAACCAGTATTTCCCACTGACAGGCTGCTGGTCCCAGCTTGGTGTGCCTCCACGTGCCCCCTTCATTTTAAAAGCATTGGCTCACTCTTTCCGCTCCATCACCTGACCTGGCACAAAAGAGTTATCTGTTCTTGTTTCACGGCTTCAAATAACTTCCCCCGGCCCTATTTCTCCCGTTCTGGTGTTGCTTCCCACATTCGGGTTGCTCATTCTACATCCTGTCTTTTCAATGTCTAGCGAGCTTTTTGATTTGAAACGGAGAGCTCCTTCTCCTCCTCCCTTACATTTTTCTCCCTTTACTCTCCCGTCACTCCACCTCCCCTGCATTAAAAAAAAAGTTCAACAGCACAGCAAGCTTTGGTAATAAATCTGCAGAAGTTAACAGCCCTGGAACATTGGAAGTAGCCCTACCTGCCCACACAAAGCTACGTTTGCAGCCCGAAGGCACCCTGCAAACCAAGCCAGCTCTCTGTGCATTTTCAAAATGTTTCCATGGCCCGTTTGTTCTTGATTGCAGGCCACTAGATTTGTTGATTCTCAATTGCAGCAGGAGAGTCGGAACAAACAAACGGCTTGCCTGTCATGTCAACAAGTCTGAAGCTGATGAAATGCAGCTCGACAGCACATTGTAAGGGTCCCACTCCTCAGAGCCAACATGGCACCTGTTCACTCCAATGCCATCCATCCTTCCTCAAGAGCTGCTTTTCAAAATGTCAGGAACAGCCTTTTGGCTTGGCAACCAGACCGGTGTCTCCAGTTCAGGACACCTGCCAATCCGCAGAAGGGGAGTATCTCCTGCTGGCTTGCTCATTTGTTTCGGGATTTTTGACTTTGGGCTTGAAACACTCATTAGCACTCCTTCCTGATCTCGGCACCAGCTGGCACTCGAACTGAGAGTTTCCTGTTTTTTGTGCAATGGTGAAAATAAGAACGTAGAAGAACCCTGCTGGATCAGACCAGTGGTCCATCTAGTCCAGCATCCTGTCTCACACAGTGGCCAACCAGTTCCTCTGGAAGGCCAGTAACAGGGCATAAAAGCCGAGACCTTCCCCAATGTTGCCTCTCAGCAGCCATGTTCAGAGGTTTACTACCTCTGAATGTGGAGGTTCCCTTTAGTCACCATGGCTAGTAGCCACTATTAGACCTATCCTTCATGAATCTGTGGGGACAGAATTAAGGAGGAGAGAGCCATGTGTACTGAAATATGGAAAAGTTATCCTAGGAACTTTCAGGCCAAGCCTATTAAAAATACTGTTTGCCTCCAGGTGAAATCCTGTGCAGGCCTACATGAGAGTAAGTCCCACCAAACTCAGTGAGCCCTGCTCCTGCAGAAACACACACAAGATTAGGCCACTTAGGAGAGGAAAGTCCAAGTTTTCCCCTTTAGCATTGCTCTTGGTCTTCAAATTCTGCTTCTGTTTGCTGCCCAACTCCTCATCTGAAGTGCAGTCCCCTATTTTTAATTTCCAACCACTTCTCAAAATGTTTCCACCTATTGAAAAATAATAATTTGAGTCTCAGAACTGTGAGCTGCTACTGATTTGTGGGTGACAGGCGGCACTGGCTGCCTCTGGGAACAGACACCTCAGATAACGAGGGCTGACGTGATAAGACGGCTGGGTAATTACAGGATTTCTGGGCACAGTTCATTTTCAGATGAAGAAAAGAAGAGCCAGTATCCATCAAGGCAAGCTGGAATTCCTCACCCTCGAACCTTCTGAGCATGTGGGTGTGAGGAACCACGGTATGTACAAAAGATTGCAACCAAGAAGCTAGAAATGACAATCACTGTAAGATTTTGGGATGGCGTGAAATTTCGTGAAGCTGGGGTTTGCAGGTTCATTTCAAGCGAGTCTTCCCTGCAGGGTTTCTCAGTTGCTTGAAGAAAAGACAAAATGACTTGCATATAGTAAAAAGCCTACACAATCCAATAAGGTTTGGGAGTGACTGGCAATTCCCTGTTCAAAAACAGCAGGTAGGAACCCAATCAACCCTGCCTTTCTTCTGGCCCAGTTCCTTGTCCTGGCACGGCTTTCCTCAATTACCACTGTACAGAGCTATGGTGGTGTCTCAAGAGGAATACTGCGTGCAGTTCTGGCCACCATATCTCAAGAAGGATAACGCAAAGCTGGGAAAAGCACACAGGAGGGCAACCAAGATGATTTAGCCAGCGTGGAGTAGTGATTAAGAGTGGTGGACTCTAATCTGGAGAACCGGGTTTGAGTCCTCACTCCTACACATGAAGCCAGCTGGGTGACCTTGGGCTGGTCACAGCTCTCTTAGAGCTCTCTCAGCCCCACCTACCTCACAGGGTGTCTGTTCTAGGGAGGGGAAGGGAAGGTGATTGTAAGCCATTTTGATTCTTCCGTAAGTGGTAGAGAAAATCGGCATATAAAAACAAAGCACCAAAACTGTAGCCCAAAATATAATCAAGTATAAAAAGAAACAAAATAGAGAAAATGTGCTGCTCCCTAGCAAAGGCCTTACTAGATCATAGAGCATATATCTTACGTGTATAAGTTCCTGGGTTCAAATCCTGACATCTCCAGCTAAAATAAAAATGGACGTCAGAGTTGGGGAGAAAGCATTGTGTGAGATCTGTCTGCAAGATCTGAGTGCAAGAGAATGGTTGCCAGTAAGAGGAGGCATTATTTGGCTAGCTGGACTGATGGTGTGAGACTTTATTGAAAGGGTCCATAGTTCAGGGGCAGAGCGTGCACTTTGTATGCATACCGTTCCAATAACTCCTGTGCCAGGATCTCTACTAGCAAGGCTGTGAAGACCAACAACATCTGGCCACTTGGGAACCGGCTGCCAGCAGAGATGTCATTTGCCTGCTTATAGCAGGAGGCCTCCTGGTGAACAGGCCCTTTGTGTGTCTAAATGGCTGCCTTCCCCACGTTTAAACACAACGCTGTAAGAGGGCCTGGCACCAATTCATGTTTTTCATAGCAGGAAATACCCATTTAAATATGCGTTCACTGCTCACAGTTGCTGGTGCAGGGTATGAATTCTGCCAAACCCTGGACCAACTTTTGTTTACAGCGGCTGCTGAAAAGGAGCCAGGATTCTCAATCTATTTACACATATTGCCCAAGAGTGGGGAAGACCAAGTTGACAAAGGGGAACTAATATTGCTAAAGGTTCTTCCCTCCCCTTTCTCCCCCACCCCACACTCTCGCTAAAGCAATCATGTCCTTCCCAGGGCCTGACCTCAGCTCTCTTCCTGACTTCACTTCCTATACTACAAGGTCTTATTGCCCAAGAGCTAAGAATTCAACACACGATCACATCCCCTTGTCTTTTTCATTTGTAAAGAGAGAACGAATGGACTGAAGCACGCTCATGTTCGCTGGTCGCGCCGATCAATCGTGCCTCATGGAACTTATCGGCCTGCCAGACTGAGGGGAAAGGACGAGATAAAGATTGGAGTTCAAAATACAGACAAACACTGCTGAGCCAACGAAAGGACAGCCCTTCCCAACAGAACAAATATAGCTGGGAGAGCAGCTGCGTACCAAAATCTTGGTGGAGTTCTCCTGGGATTCTTACAATGATAAGGTGGGTACTATCCAAGATGCCCTCCCCCAGGGAATCAGGGACCTTTCTTCTGACTCTTTCCTTCTGTTTCCAGCCATACAATTTACCGATATGTATATGACTGCCCCTAAAATATTCAGCCATAAGGTCATTGCATCCCCCCGGCACATTGTGTGTCTGTGTTGCTCAGACTGGGCTTCAGAGGGGTGATATGCAGATAGTCTCATGGAGCAGCTAACTCTGGTGGCTTCCTGGTTCCATCCAAACCAGCAATAGACAGAAGCTCCATGCACACAGGCAATATTTCTTTTATTACGAGATGTTGAGGATGAACAAGGGATGAATGTCTTCTTCATTTCCTGCCTGGGAATAGCTGTGGGATGCATGGTACAAATGGTCACTGCAACACTTTTAGTGCTTTACCTGCAATATCTCTTAGATTCTTCTCTGGAGGACCAGCTGTCCCAAGTTACCTCAAAATTTCAGTGCAAGCAATGTTTGGGTGGAAATTCTGAAGATTTGTCTCTCCCTTTATGAACCGGCGCTCAAGTTATGTTTCTTTAACTGGCTTATAGTCCCCACCCCACACACACACACATATGATCCCTCTCTGCCTGAGCCTTCTTAGTTGTGGCACCATTGTTGTGATCTGCTGAAAGAGAAGAGTGACGAGGATAATCAGGGGCCTGGAGACCAAGCCCTATTAGGAAAGGCCGAGGGACTTGGGAATGTTCAGTCTGGAGAAAAGGAGGTTGAGGGGGGACGGGGGTTGCTCTCTTGAAGTATTTGAAGGGCTGTCACTTAGAGGAGGGCAGGAAGCTGTTCCTGTTGGCAGCAGAGGATAGGACTCACAAGAATGAGTACAAATTGTGAGTGGAGAGGTACCGGCTGGATATTAGGAAAAGATGTTTTACAGTGAGTTGTTCAACAGTGGAATTAGCTACCTAGGGAGGTGGTGAGTTCCCCCGCCCTGGCAGTCTTGAAGCAGAGGCTGGACAAACACTTGTCGGGGATGCTCTAGGCTGATCCTGCATTGAGCAGGGGGCTGAACTAAATGGCCTGTATGCCCCCTTCCAACTCTATGATTACAAGAGATAAGGGGGGTTTCTTCACTGCTGACCTTCCAAAAGAGGTGTATGAAAATGTCAATAGATGTGACTTTTCAGCAATGGTTTGGGGTACGTAGCTGGAGAATTGGTGCATGTGGGGAAGGGTGAAATAATTTGGGGTCTTGGGGGTTAAGTGGTATGTTATTATCAGGATTGTGTGTTTATTGTTGTGGATACCTGTCAGGTACTCTTTTGCGAGTTGCCTTGAGAAGGAAAGGTGGGATACCTTTCAAATAAATGGGGGGGAAATGCAAATAAGCTTGGCCCAGTAATCAGCATGAGCTTCATTTTTCTTTTCCACAGGATTTGTCTTTTCTTAGTTGCCTTTTGCCATGTGGTGCTCAGTGACGTTGTCCAACTACAGAAAATGTATGGGAGGTTTGCGTCTCCTGACTTTCCAAACATATACCCCAACAGCAAGGAGAGGACGTGGAACATCACCGTGCCCGAAGGCTACACCATCCGCATCTACTTTACCCACTTCAACCTCGAGTTGTCTTTCCAGTGTGAATACGACTATGTGAAGGTAGATGTAGCTGTTGTGAGATAAGTGGGATGTTTCACGTGGCCATTGAGCCAATCCACAAAGTACATCAAGGGCTGCTGTAGATCTGGAAAGCAACTGGTCTCACACCCATCCTAGTCAACTTCCAGAGGAGAACTTGCAAAGGGCTCATGTTTAATCTGGTGACTCAGTTCTTGCATATTCATCTTATCATGAAAGACTTGGGGGGGGTGGGAGAATCCCACATCCACCAAAGCACTTCTAGAAAAAATCCACATTCTTTAATCACCCACAGAGGACAAAAAGGATGTACTAAGATAAATTGGTCCCAAAGGGCCAGAGGTCTTCAAGGAAACAACGTAGAAGTCCAGCTTCCACAAGGACTCAAGTTCAAGGCCCCTTGAACTAAGAGGACAGATAAGGCCTTATTTTTGCCATCAAGTCACAGCTGACTTACGGTGACTCCCATAGGATATTCAAGGCAAAAGACATTCAGAGGTGATTTGCCATTGCCTGCCTCTGCATCACGACCCTGGGATTCCTTAAAGACTAACAAAATTTCTGATAGGGTATGAGCTTTCGTGAGTCATGAGTCATGAAAGCTCATACCCCACCAGGAAATTTTGTTAGCCTTCAAGTTGCTACTGGACTCTTGCTCTTTTCTACTGCTACAGACAGACTAACACGGCTACCCATCGTCATGTATCTCCTGGTATTCCTTGGAGGTCTCCCATCTGAATACTAGCCAGGGCCAACCCTTCTTAGCCTCTGAGGTATGACAAGATCAGGCTAGTCTGGGACTATGCAGGACAGGGGAGATAAGGCCTAGAATTGCTCATATTGCCCTTTGAGAAGTCGACCGGCTGGTGCCATTTACAGACGGAAAAGGCATCAGTGGTGGAAACTTGAAGGACTATCCAGCTCACCAGTTAAGATCTGCCTCTCAAGCCCTGCTCTATGTGCCCCCACCTTCAGAGGAGAGGTAGGTGGCGACTAGACATAGGGCATTTCCTGTGGTGGCCCCTCGCCTTTGGAATTCCCTCTCCCTTGAGGCTCGCCTGGTGACTACTTTACTTTCTTTTAGGTGCTAGGCTAAAACACATCTTTTCACCCAGTGTTTTAATTAGGGGTTATGTCTTATCAGCTTTTTAATTGGTCTGCTTTTGTTTCATGGATTGTTTTTATGCTGCTTGTGTTCAATGGCTTGTGTTTTAATACTGTGGCCTTTAATTTTAAGTTGCCTCGAGCAGGACTCTGAACAGGCAACGTAGAAATATTCAATAAGTTACTGAATTCCACTTCACCGCCACCAACCTTCTTACCTGCATTACAGATGCAGTCTGGAGGGAAGGTCTTGGCTACCCTGTGTGGTCATGAGAGCACTGACACGGAGGAAGCCCCAGGAAACAAGACGTACCACTCGTTTGACAACAACCTCGCGGTGACCTTCCGATCGGACTACTCAAATGAGAAGGGGTTCACTGGCTTTGAGGCTTTCTACGCTGCTGAAGGTGAGAGGTGAAAGAGGGCTTTCCCTTTTCAGGACCAATAGGAGGAGCAGGCATGCTGACCCTCCGCTATGCTCTGTCTAGATCTTGTTGCATGTGAGTCTTCTGCAGTGTAAATGACACGAACAGAGACTCTGTGCTTGAACTAGTGTGAGTTATCATATTGACTTACCGGTATTCTTTAGATAATAGTTTTGAGTTCTCTCTTCTATTAGATCACTTTGGTGGGATTGATTTTTATTTGGGCTGGATGGGTATTTTTAACTCATGAACCATCTTGTGAATATTTAGAACATGGTAGGAAAATAACAACAACAACAACAACTTGAACTTGCCTAGATTTAAGATCCACTTACAAACTATGTTTTACTGCCAAAAATCAAAATATGTATTTAAATGCACTATCCTATTTTGGTCACCTTATGAGAAGACAAGAGTCACTGGAAAAGACAGTCATGCTAGGAAAAGTTCAGGGCAGCAAGAAAAGGGGAAGACCCAACAAGAGATTGAGTGACTCAATAAAGGAAGCCACGACCCTCAATTTGCAAGATCTGAGCAAGGCTGTCAAAGATAGGACATTTTGGAGGACTTTCATTCATAGGGTCACCATGAGTCAGAAGCGACTTGATGGCACTTAACCCACACACATTTAAATGCATTACTAATCCTGTTTAAGGAAAATAAACCAGATTTCAACATTATGCCTTCACGTATTCACATTATCAACCTAGGTATTGTGCTTGCAGCCACCTAAGGTATTGTGCTTTCTGTAAATCCTGCCCCACAAAATAGCTTCATCTCACTTTGGGCAGGATAAATGTAACCTTCTCTCCCTTTCCCCTCCCTCAGATATTGACGAGTGTCAACAGCTGGTTGACAGCGAGCCAATTTGTGACCATCATTGCCACAATTACCTGGGTGGTTTTTATTGTAGCTGTCAAATTGGCTACGTGTTGCACAGAAACAAGAGAACCTGCAAAGGTGAGTCTGTCCCATGAAAAATGGCAACACGGTTTCTGATGAGAGTGTCAAGGAGTGCAGAATCCAGCATCCTTGACATCTCAGGTTTCATTACCCCCCTCCCCCAAAAAAACAAGCTCCTGCTCCTTATGGCTGCCATTATAAGGTGCAAAACATTTAGGGTGAAGTTACATCTCTGGAGGTTGGAGAAGGGGCCTGGAGATTTCCTGAAGTCTGGGATGAGGTGCCAGTTCCCCAGCACAGCTTTTGGTGATGAACAGAAGCAAAATCAGTTGTATAAAAGGATAAAATAAATGAGAATAAAATTCAGATTTCGACCAGGGTAGAATTTCAGATACCCCAGCTCAGAATGTTATTCTTTTAGCACAGACCATAACCCAGGCTAAAACCTTTGGACCCCAATTTAAAACCATGATAAACCCCATGGTTGCATGCAGAATGCTAGTGGTTACTTTAGCTTGGTGTGAAAGGAAGATGGCATCCCATTTGGGACTCTTTGTGTAGATTTACGCATCTAACAATTTATATGCTTGGCTTCTGCTAAAGAATCATGGGACGTTTAGCTTGTTCAGTGTACTGATTCTGTCACACAATCCCAATGCCACACATTCAACTACAATTCCCAGGGCACTTTGGGTGGGGAGGACTGCATCTTAAAGTCTTAGTTGAGACTGAATCATAGATCTGAGGTTTTTATTTATTTGTTTGTTTGTTTTGGCACTCATTCTGGAAGGCAGATATTCACTGGCCTTTTCTTTTCGGTCCCTCTCTCCTCCCTCCTTTATTTTCCAGCGTGAAATAAATATAATCGCTTCTTCGCAGCTTAGGCAGAGATGGAGATAGAAGCGCCAACACTCAATGCTGAGCCGCCCATCGCTTCCCGCTGCAGTTAAACAGAGGGCTATGCTTGATCAGTTGGCTAGCTTGCCTCGTTCCCCTGCCTTCTAGTCTGCTTCCTGCAGTTAATAAAAAATATGGCTTTACTTGCTTCTTCCCCAAGCTTTATGGAGTCTGCAATATTTTTACTTTGCAGCCCCAAGAGTAAAGTGAATTACCGATAAGGAGCACAGGTTGGATAACGGAGCTGTTTTGCGAGGCCTTGGAAGGGAGGGAGGAAGGTACAATCATAGAACCACAGATAAGGGTTGTGTCATAACTTGGGTCGACAGCCTCAAAATTAGGATAGGATTGGAATAGGGTTGCCTCCTACTCTATTTCATTCTGGGCCTATAGTCTCTTTTACTTAGGGTTGCCAACCTCCAGGTACTAGCTGGAGATCTCCTGCTATTACTACTGACCTCCAGCCGATAGAGATCAGTTCACCTGGAGAAAATGGCTGCTTTGGCCATTGGACTCTAGGGCATTGAAACCCCTCCCCTCCCCAAGCCCTGCCCTCCTCAGGCCCCACCCAAAAAACCTCCCACCGGTGGCAAAGAGGGACCTGGCAACCCTACTTTTATTTCAGCACGTGTCAGAGTTATATACCGGTACTCCAATTTACCAGAGAGACGTCATTCTCTGGGCAGCTAGAAATTCTTGAGCAAATACTCCAGCTCTTTGAGCATGTACTCCGCATGAAGGAGCCGTTCTCAAGGCCTGCAGTTCAAACCAGGAATAAACCTTGGCTTGACAGAGATTGCCACAATATGCTTAGGGAAATCCGCAGATTATACAGGGCTTTTAGGCGATCCAGTTCTGAGAGATTATTGACCTTCCTGGTGGCAATTTAGAAGAGGCAGAGGCCCACTCTTCAACCAGCGTGGCTCCTGATCAGACCCCCCACAGATGCTATTTGTATTTAAAAACTGCTGGGAAGGTCTGACTCATGAAAGCTTCGGCTGGAACGGATTTTGTTAGTTTTATAATGTGCCGCCGGACTCCAGCTTTATTTTGCTGCTGCAGACTAATGCAGCTGCTCATCTGGGAAGGTCTATGACTGGATCCTCTCAGTGAATCATCTAAACCCTAACTTAGTGGATTCCCAAGTGCACAGTCATTGCTTAGTGCAAGGACAGACCAGGCCTCTAACGATGGAGTTTGTCATAATTTCCCTAATATTCTCCTTGCCGTCACCAGATATAATCTGGCAGCAATCGTCATCTTCCACATAGGGTCTAAAAACAGGACAGATTTAACTCTTTTATATGCAAAAAAAAAAAAGCCCAAAAGAAGCTTTGCTTATCTTTGCACACAAATTTCCTGGCTTTGCAAATCCTTAACAGATGTTCTAAGTCCTGTTCTCGTAGAGGACTAATTCAGGGGCATGCAAAACTGCTTCCCGGTTATTCCCCCCACCCCCGGGATTACATTTTAATCCAGGAACTGTGTGTGAGGTACCAGTTGCACCAATATCCAACTAAGAGGGAGAGCAACTTATGGGTGGAAAGAAATGGCACCGCTAGCCCTCCTCACGTGGTTCCTGCTTTTAAGTGCTTAGGGGAGCAATAAAGGGCCGGCATTAGCATACTCTGGTCGGGCAGCTGCTGGGGCCCATGGATTTTGGCAGGGCCCACTGCGGCTGACTCCCTACTCACTAGGGTTGCCAACCTCCAGGTACTAGCTGGAGATCTTCTACTATTACAACTGATCTCCAGCTGATAGAGATCAGTTCACCTGGAGAAAATGGCTGCTTTAGCAATTGGACTCTATGACATTGAAGTTAGGGTTGCCAGGTCCGTCTTTGCCACCAACTGGAGGTTTTTAGGGCGGAGCCTGAGGGTGGGGTTTGGAGAGGGGAGGGGCTTCTATGCCATAGAATCCAATTGCCAAACGGCCATTTTCTCCTGGCGAACCGATCTCTACAGGCTGGAGATCAGTTGTAATAGCAGGAGAGCTCCAGCTACTACCTGCAGGTTGGCAACCCTTATAGAAGTCCCTCCCCTCCCCAAACCCCGCCCTCCTCAGGCTCTACCCCGAAAACCTCCTGCTGGTGGCAAAGAGGGACCTGGCAACACTACTACTTACACATTTCCTCTGATGCCTGCACTCAAACCCTTCCAGTGCCTGCTTGTGAGCGCTTTCTCATCAGTACTCCCGGTTGCATATGCGGCCTAGCCCTGCTGGAGAAGTAGGGTTGTCAGGTCCCTCTTCGCCACCATTGGGAGGTTTTTGGGGCACAGCCTGAGGAGAGTGGGGTTTGGGGAGGGGACTTCAATGCCATTTGCCAAAAAGTCCAATTGCCAAAGCGGTCATTTTCTCCAGGGGAACTGATCTCTATTGGCTGGAGATCAGTTGTAATAGCATGAGATCTCCAGCTAGTACCTGGAGGTTGGCAACCCTATGGAGAAGCGCATGCGGGTGGTGCACAGAGAGTCAGCATTTATAGTGGCCATGGCAGTGGGGCTTCTAGCTGTACCCACTAGTGTGGGCATCTGTGACTGCAGGTGATGATAGAGCTTGAGGGTGGGCAGAAGGATGCACAGGCATGTGGGGGCAACATGGATGGGTGGGCAAGAAGGAGGATTAACAGTCTGCCCCCAAACCTGGAATTGCCCGTGGAGCAATACATTATCTCACTATAAGGAATTGGCCTCATGCTACTGTCGGTGAGATGAACTGAGTCTAAAATGCCATTTCAGACTGCAGGTGTTTAAATGCTTCCCCCAGTAATGGGGGGAAAAACCTCTTCGTAAATAGAAAAATACAATGTCCAGGCAAAGGACATTAGGCTGTTTGTTTTTTGTTTGTTTTTTCTGATAACTTTTTGCATGCATGGAGGGATTTATTTTTAAACATGGGAAAACATTTACATGCAGTCGCCCTCTACCTGCACTTTGAAATGGTAAAGCCATGGAAGCTCTCCGTTTATTTCCATTCTCAGTACCTTTCAGTTGCTCAGTAGTAGGATTTACCGCTTCTTCTTAATTTCAGACCTAATGATCCAGCCATCAGGAGTTCACAAGTTGAGAGGGGCTCATTTCCCCAAGTTCAAGTCTCTAGCGGGCAGTGAGCTGTACCTCGAATAAAAATATAGACCCAGGCATAATTGAATGCCCCTAAAGCCCAGGCGGAGTTTACAGCCAAGGGCTTCATGAAAAATGACCCCATTCTGCTTGTGCAAGCCATCTTTTGACATTTTTTTTATAGATTTCTGTTGCTTGCAGATCTGTGAAATAAAAATACAGACCGTAATAAAAGCAGCTCCCTGTGGTCACATATAGACAGATATTAAATGGCAAAGAAGAACCTGTTCTAAAATGTTCCATTGTTATGATCGCAACTGGAACATTTGTTCTCAATAGCCACAGTGCATTTCCTCCCCTTACCGTCCCACCCCAGCTAACACATTCGTTGTGGCAAAGGAAGTAGACAAGCTGGAATGTGTCCAGAGGAGAGTAACAAAGATGGTGAGGGGTCTGGAGACCAAGTCCTATGAGGAAAGGTTGAAGGAGCGGGGTATGTTTAGCCTGCACAGGAGAAGACTGAGAGGTGATATAACCCTCTTCAAGTACTTGAAGGGCTGTCATATAGAGGACGGTGCCGAGTTGTTTTCTGTTGCCCCAGAAGGTCAGACCAGAACCAACGGGTTGAAGTTAAATCAAAGACGTTTCCGTGTAGACATTAGAAAGAATTTTCTAACCATTACAGCAGTTCCTCAGTGGAACAGGCTTCCTCAGGAGGTGGTAAGCTCTCCTTCCCTGGAGGTTTTTAAGCAGAGGCTAGATGGCCATCTGTCAGCAAGGCTAATTCTATGACCAAAGGGGAAAGCACAAATCCCGAGGCCTCCGACATGTGCCAGCTAATGGAGTATCTGTGGACAGAGAAAACAGAGTTGCACTTATCTGTAACTTCTGTTCATTGAGGTCTACAGCAAACAAATTGAGCCCACGCTGCACTCTTAAATGGCACCACCATGCTCTGTAGCACCAAAGGTGGAACGGCAAGGACTGGCTGTTTAGTTGGGAGGAGATGGGATAAAAGAATAGGCTCTAAAAGAAAAGTGGGGTAACCCAGCTAGCATCACTCTTTCCCTTCTGTCCGAGTTTAGATTGGAAAGCAAATTGTTAAGACAGGAAACCGGAGGGGAGCCTTGAAAGCGAAGTGCTTTTCAGATTTTGAGTCATCTGTGATGGCAAACAAATATTCCAAGGGTGGATTTCAAGGTTTTATCCTCCTCCATAAATTAGTTGAGGAAGCATGCTGGTGCGATCTCCCACTGGCAGTGAGCAACACCCGGGCCCAGTTAGAACCAAGCATGTCAAGAAGCAAAGATCCTCCAGGCGCTCAGGAACTGACTGATCCTGCCTGTTGTTGCCCGCAGGAGCAGCTGTGGCTCCAGGCATACCCAGCAAGGGTTACAGGGGGATTTTGCCAAATGAAGATAATTTCCACTCCTACGTGTCTGACAACCAAGAAAGCAGCCAAAACTGACAAAAGGAAGTATTTCTTCACACAATGCATAGTTAAATTGTGGAATTCCCTGCCCCAGGATGTGGTGATGGCTGCCAACTTGGAAGGCTTTAAGTGGGGAGTGGACATTTTCATGGAGGAGAGGGGCATTCATAGCTACTAGCTTTAAGAGGGGAGTGGACATATTCATGGAGGAAAGGGGTATTCATGGCTGTTAGTTAAAATGGATACTGGTCATGCTGCATACCTATTCTATCTAGTATCAGAGGAGCATGCCTATTATATTAGGTGCTGTGGAACACAGGCAGGATGGTGCTGCTGCAGTCTTGTTTGTGGCTTCCTAGAGGCACCTGGTTGGCCACTGTGTGAACTGACTGCTGGACTTGATGGGCCTGGGTCTGATCCAGCAGGGCCTCTCTTATGTTCTTATGTTGGATACTAGTCATGGTGCATACCTATTCTCTCCAGAATCAGAGGAGCATGCCTAATATATTAGGCACTGTGGAACACAGGCAAGATTGTGCTGCTGCAGTTGTCTTGTTTGTGGGCTTCCTAGAGGCATCTAGTTGGCCACTGTGTGAACAGACTGCTGGACTTGAGGGGCCTTGGTCTGATCCATCATGGCCTTTCTTAGGTTATGAATGACTCATGACTTGGAGGCTTTGGGAAGGAAAGAGGCAGGTGGCTATGATCAGAATTGTGGCACGGCCTGAACATGTAAAGAGAAGGCTTTTGTTTAGGTGCAAGGACATCTGCAGTGTACGTGTTAAAAGCAGCTGGATACACAGAGGGATCTACAGCTATGAACAGTTTAAAGCAAGGATTGGCCGCTGTTGGCCCCCTGAGCAAGCAAGGGATGGACTACTTTCTTCTGTGGAATGGCTAGGGCATGTGGAGAGCTTGGATTCAACAAATGACTGACAGAAGGCACCCAGTGGCTTATAAAAGTGTGAACAGTATAGGGAGGGTGAACATTTACTTCCTTTTGCATAATACTAGAACCTGGGGGTCACCGACTAGCAATAAGTTGAAGTCCTCCTTCACCTAACATATTATTAACTCATGGAATTTACTGCTATATATGTAGCAACAGCCTCTAGTTTAGACAGCTTTTAAAAGGGGATTGACCAAGTCAGGGGAAGACAGATCCACCCACAACTGCTCAGTGATAAATGGAACCTCCACATCCAAAGGTGGTATACTCCTGAATAGTGATGCTAAGCTCGCTTTTAATCATTACTGCACAACAGTTTTCCCAGCAAACTTTTAGAAGTTTAGTAACTATTTTTATTATTGTTTTTATTGTTTATTGTGGGTGGATCTGTAGCATTTTTTGCTACCTATGAGTTATTTGTGCAAGTACAAGTGAAATAATTAATATTGGAGATTAGCCAAGCCTTTCAGATCAAAAGTAACAAGTTCATTGAGTTTTCTTACATAGAACAGGTTTCCCTCCCCTCAGCCAGCCACCTCTGAGTTTTAAAAAAATGGTGGGAATTCTGGACTGAGTAAATATGCATATATCCCTAGAAGTCTGGCACAATTTTGGAGAAGTCGTTTAAGGAAGTAAAAAAATGGGCACATTTGCATTCCTGAAGATAACCGCGTTTCCCCCCTTCCTTTCAGCTGACTGTCTAGAAAAGGTATCGACAGCAAGATTTGGAGAATTCTCCAGCCCACATTACCCCAACCCGTATCCAAAACTCTCCCACTGCAATTATGGCATTCAAGTGGAAGAAGGCTACATGGTCATTCTGGAATTTGTGGGGAAATTTGAAATCGAAACCCATCCGGAAGTGCCATGCCCATATGACATCCTCAAGGTCAGTTGGATTTGCATTCCAGGTCTGTCTAACGTATGTACTAGAGCCCAGACATCTCCTGCCCATTGGACACTCTTATCAACTACTACAAAAGATGGCATTCACAGGTTTTATGTGTGTGTGTGTGTGTGTACATACACACACAGAGAATACTCTGCCCAATATTTCTTGTGCATGTTATGATCTTATAGTAGTCTGGTGTGTTATGTGTTAAGTGCCATCAAGTTGCTTCCGTCTCATGGCGACCCTATGAATCAAAGTCCTCCAGTAGTCTGGTACCAAGGTTAAAGTCGGCCAGACTAGGACTGGGGATATAAACCGGTGTTGTGTAGTGGACAAAATCAAGCAGTCCCTGATTCAAACATTTCCCAAACTATAAACGAAGTGGCTACAGGCAAGTCACTCTCTCTCAGTTCTTACCTCATCCCCATTTTGCACTATAGGGTACCGGATTACTTTATAGTGCAACTGTAAGGATCACAAAGGAATGTATAAAAATACTTAAATCCACTCTGTCATGAAGATCAGTGGGTGACCTCGAACCAATCCCTCCTCCTTAACCTACCTCATAGCATTGTTGTGAGAATAGCACAGAGAGTGGGAAACTGGGATCCTTAAAGGTCAGGATATGAGAGAATGTGTCCATAGTGCCAGCAGAACACAAAAAATATTTGGAAGGGAAGAAAGGATCGCACCAACTGAAGTCGTTTGATGGATCTCTGTCGTCCAGGTCTAGTCAATGGCGCCAACAAGAGACAGTCACGTCCCTTCCATCTGCTCTCTTAAGGATCACATTTATCCTGATAAATTCTTTTATTTGATTTTCCAATCATTTGTTGCCCTGAATCACTGATTAGAATTTCTTAAATCAGTTATCCTCCTCCTCCAAGGAAATCCTTCACTTTGCCCTCTAATTGGCCTTGGGATTCATTACCTGACTCAAGAAGAAGAAAAAAAGAATTGGTTTTTATACCCTACTTTTCTCTACCATAATGAGCCTCAAAGCAGCTTACGATCACCTTCCCTTCCCTCCCACCACAACAGGAGCCTTGTGAGGTAGGTGGGGCTGAGAGCTCAGAGACAACTGTGATTGGCCCAAGGTTGCCCAGCAGGCTTCATATGGAAGAGTGGGGAATCAAACCTGGTTCTCCAGATTAGAGTCTGCCACCCTTAACCACTACACTACGCTGGCTCCTGTCATTACAACTGAGCTCCAGCCAACAGAGATCAGTTCACCTGGAGAAAATGGCCGCTTTGGCAATTGGACTCTATGGCATTGGTCCCTCCCCAAACCCCACCCTCCTCAGGCTTTGCCCCCAAAACCTCCTGCCGATAGGGAAGAGGGACTTGGCAAACCCTACTTTAGGTGCCAAGCAGGGTATAAATGTTCTAAATTAATAGTCACGCCTCATGTTGCAGGAGGGGCACAGCAAGGGTTTACGCTCTTCCTTTCTTTTCTTCAGATTAAGACACCCAAGGCAGCATTTGGTCCATTCTGTGGGGACAGCCTCCCTCCAAAAATCGAAACACGCAGCCACATTGTGGATATCCAGTTCACCACAGACTCGTCTGGAGCTCACGCTGGATGGAAAATCAAATACACAACTACAGGTAGGTCATTTGGAATGTGCAGAAGGCAACGGTGGAGCTCGGTGATTTCCAAGGACAGATCTCAAGACTCCTTTCTCACGTGCAGAATGGGGTGACAGAATCACGAGGTTGTAGGGTAGACTGCCACACTTCGGACCGCAGGTGAGGTGAAGGATATTGCTTTCGTATGCGTCATGTACAAAAAAAAATGCCCCTGCTAGTCAAAAATAAAATGGGGGGATCACAAAGCTCCAGAGGTATAGGATTCTGAGGTGGGTGGAGCCCTCCTTCCCCCACAGCCAAGATACGAGTGGTTTAAATAGCCCCTTGCTGATCCATATTGGATTTGCACCTTTGCTTCCTTATTATCCTCATTATCCCAACAGGATTCCAGTTACTACTTTGTCCTAATAACGGTACACAAAATTTGGTTTTAGGAGGAGGGTCAGAGGTGTCTGGCTGTATTCCTTTTCTGGAGACAGTGTTAGAAGAAGAGTTGGTTTTTATATGCCGACTTTCTCTACCACTTAAGGGAGAATCAAACCGGCTCACAATCTCCTTCCCTTCTCCTCCCCACAACAGACACCCTGTGAGGTAGGTGGGGCTGAGAGAGCTCTAAGAGAGCTGTGACTAGCCCAAAGTCACCCAGCTGGCTCCATGTGGAGGAGTAGGAAACCAACCCGGTTCACCAGATTAGCATCCGCCGCTCATGTGGAGGAGTGGGGAATCAAACCTGGTTCTCCAGATTAAAGTCCACTGCCCCAAACCACAGTTCTTAACCACTACACCACGCTGGCTCTTAGGGTAGTAGTTCTACAGCCTAGAGAGCCTTGTACGAAATAGTAGGATACATCCCAGTGTACGAAACCCACACCTCTGCAAGGAACTATTGGTGTCCAGGTTGGGAAAGAGGTAAAGGAGGTTCAGAAGCGAAATAGAAACTTTGAAGAAGTATGACAAACGCTGCTCTAAGGGAATTCTTAGCACCCTCTCTGAACAAGAGTTCCCAGGATTCTCCAGGGCAAGCTACGACAAACCAATCTGTTTGTAATGTGAATAGGAGGGCCATACATTCTCCTAGCAGCCTGCTATGTTAAAGCTGCAAAACTATCACAATTCCATTTCCATGATCAGCAGGACACACGGGAAAGACAGCCTGTGGCATTTGGTGTGCATACAGAGTTCTGAGTCCACTTTCTC
Organism: Euleptes europaea; assembly: GCF_029931775.1. Taxonomy (NCBI): domain Eukaryota; kingdom Metazoa; phylum Chordata; class Lepidosauria; order Squamata; family Sphaerodactylidae; genus Euleptes; species Euleptes europaea. Next base: position 2,991,322 of record NC_079330.1, read on the forward strand.
AAATAACAAATGTTTCTCTCTCTGCAGCTTTGCCGTGCCCCATCCCTCAAGCGCCACCCCATGGACGGATCCAACCAATACAAGCAAAATATTTCATGAAAGAGTCTTATAGTCTCACCTGCAGTGTTGGCTATGCACTCTTGGAAGTAGGTAAATCTAAAGCTCCTTGTTTTTCTCATATATACTTGTGGATTGCATATTTACTAAATGCGCCAAAGCAGTCATTCTGAGAATCAATTTCTCTCTCAGAACTCTTTCCACCACCACCCAGCACAAGTTAACATACCCAACAGGCGGACAATTTCAGCCTTGAGTGGGCATGGGAGAATGATCAATGGCATGACAAGACCCTCTTGGATACATCCAGAATTAACTTTACTCTACATGTGAAAAGTATTTTTAATTTCTCATAACACCTAGAAATATAGGCTCTCCTGACAAACAGTTACACCTGAAGTTACCTTTTCCCAGTGTGGCCCCCACCTCACGTTCCATGGAATTGGGCAAGAATTGGGCGGCAGAGGTAAGGCCCAACATCCCTGACAACCCACACCTTTCTCTCAAGAGTCCATGCTCTCACCCCAGCACCTGGGTGGCTGTCGGGAAGACAGCAAACTAGTCGCAAGACAGCACAGCCATCGCCGTGATGGTGGTGACCTTCTTCCCCTTTCTCCACAGCTGGCTTGCTCTCCTCCTTGGCACCTGCTCTCTCACCTGAGCTATTGTAACTCATGCTGAGAGGGAGAGCAGGAAGGCAGAGAAGGAAGCTCCTTCTCCCTTCCCCTCATTCCAGAGACCCAAGAATGGGCTAAGGTTCAGCAGCAGTGGAGACAGATTCCAGCATGCTCAGAGGTACTCTGGTAATTAAGACGTAATTAGGTATTTAATAGCTACATCTTACATGATTGTGTGTGGTTTGGCAGGGTGGTGCACGGAGCATGCAGGAGTCGTGTGGCTCTTCCAGTGGACAGTCAATGTGAATATGGCTCTCCGAGAGCCTCTGGTATAGCAGCTGGATTTCCGCCCTTCTCGGCTCCAGAAACAGCTAGCTCCCTCAGCCTTATAATCATCGTTATTGATAACCAGCGGCAAAGGCACATTTACAGACTGTACTAACCATTTCCCCCCGCTGAGGAACATCCATTCGGGCTGTCAGCCCCATGATTGTTTTCAAGGGGAAACAAAATTAATGGATTTGTGTTTTCCTTTCCGTTCCCCCCACCCAACACTACAGAATGAGCTGATTGTGAAATCCTTCACAGCGACATGTCAAAAGGACGGATCCTGGAATAAGCCAATGGCTCAGTGTACCAGTACGTCAATGTTAACAGATCTTTGAGGAGGGGGGAATCTTTGCATTCGTGATAGCTAGTTAGATTACCAGTTTAATCATTTCTTGTGGGGATCCATATTGTTTGACACCATGAAGCTCTTTCATTTTAGAAAAAGTAGGAAATGTGGGGAGTAAATGCATGTTTGAGCTGAAGCAGAATGAAACTCGCTTTAATGGGAATGTTCTGTGGCAGCTCAGACCAATGGGTTCCCTGGCTTAGGTGCGACAACACTGTTAAGAAGCTGCCACATTCAGTGCCCTTATTAGCTGCATGGCAGTCAGAACCTTTATTAGCCACATGGCTGTCAGAAGTTCAACCTGTGCAGCTTTTCCTAGCATGGAAGTACAACTGACAGGGAAGATTCACTTCTCAGGTTTCTATTTGTCACATCTGGTAAAAGAGCAGGAGCCTTGATGAAAGGAACTAAAGAAAAAATGGCTACCCTAGAAGTATAGGGAAAGCTGTGATGTGGCCCCCACAGTAAACTTGTCATGCTGGGCTGTCTGATGGCTACAATCCCATTGTTTAAAAGCAAAAAGTTACTACCCGCTATTAGAGCGGAGACATTTCTTGAAGGCTGGCGAGTCCCCTTGCTCAAGTTCCCATCCTCGCCCTGGCCTCTCTCCTCATCTGCTTGCTTCTCATTATCTTGACCTGTACTGACTTGACACCATTTTACATTCCACTTGCAGCCCACTTCAACAGCCGGGTCAATGGCTGACAAGCAATACACAGCTGGCCATAGTTGTCTGTATAGCTGAGACCACAACCACAGCTCACACACCCCTATTTTGTGTTTCACTCCCTCGCAATATAACGGATTTACCAACCTCAACATCCTAGCACCATCCTAACACACACACCCAATTACTCTCTCCAAGATTCCTACCTTATGCCAAGAGCCACACACATAACAGTGTATACTCCGATTCCTTCACCTAATCCCATTCCACACCAATCTGCGATGTAGTAAGGGGAACTGTCTCTAGCTTAGTTAAAATGAGATTAAACAAATTCACAGAGTATCAGCTCACTGATGGCTATTAGGCACAGGGGCTAAATTAAATCTACACCCTGAGGTAGAAATCTTTTGAAAACCAGTTGCTGGGGGGCAGCAACAGAGGACGGTTCAGTTTCTTTGCACTTTCTTGACCCATTTGGATGGCCATTGTAAGGGAACAAGATACCGGTATTAGACTGGATGGGCCATTGGTATGATCCAGCAAGGCTTTCTCAGGTTATATCGCTGATGAGCAGGCAGAGTTCCCAAACTGGGGTTGGGGGGGGGGGAAATAACCTTATCCTAGTGGCACATTCCATAACAGTTTTATCTACGTGGTGCTAATATCCTGCATCGGATGCTGCCAAGAGCTACTGGGACATTAGTCACAACTTAGCTGGTGTGCCAGCAAAATATTCTGCTTTAGGTCACAACATTAGCACGCCTTACAGCTCAAGCTGTTGCCATCCCTCTCCACCATAAATATTTCTCTGCCAGAAGAATTACTTAAGAGGAATTTTACAGGAACAAGTTGCAGATCATAATTTTTAAAAAGACACGCACACTCAGGATTTTCATGGCTGAAGTCTGCTGGCTTGACTGAAGCAGGCCCCCATGTTCACACGCACAGCACTGACACACAGCCTGCACTGATACTCCAGCAGTGAACATGCATACTTCAATCTGCCTTGGAGGGGATGCGCATACCCCCCCTTGCAAAACACAGGCACATCCACTCCTGAATACTACTTCTCATGTCTCCATTTGGTGCTAGTGTCAAACTAAAAGTCCACATACAGTAGGCGTGCTTGGCAAATACCCCACGGCAAAGGGTGAAGGTACGAGAATACGCTATTACCAGCACGATGCCATGTTGCATCATTGTAGGGGGAGACTTCCTGAACACCAGTGACTCTCTTCAAGATTTCTCTCACCCAGTCTTGCAGGGTATTTTTTTCAACAGTTGCTCACTCTTTCCAGTTGTGGACTGCGGGCCGCCAGAGGACATAGCCAGTGGTACCGTTGTGTATGCCACACAAGTCGATGTTAACATCTACCAAGCTGTGATTGAATATAATTGCGAAGATTCCTTCCATGAACTAAAAGCAGGAAGTTCTGGTAAGAGGATCCTTTCACAGATGATGCACATGTACACAGAAAAAGCTTTGACAAGTGGTACTTGTTTCCAATTCAATATACATGGGATCTAGTTGCAAGGATATCATATTTACTAACATCCCTTTGGTGAGAAGTGATGCTTTCTTAATTCCAGTGAGGTGGATGAAAATGGTTTAACGACATGTATTCTGCTCCAAGCTCCTTGGAGAAAAAGCAGCATACCAAGGTGGTCAATTTTAAATGTTTGGCGGGAGCAAGACATAGCGAGACCATAGACATGGCTCAAGAACAAAAAGCATTGTTTGCATTAGGGGACTTTTGAGACAGGAAGATGGTATTCACATGAATTGCACACCAGACACAAATGGTAAGAAGATAGAGGTGTAAGGAGGGGTTGGATCTCACACTAATTTGTAGCAACCAGCCAGACTTTGTGGCACTGCTTTGCAATTGCCAGTTATGCTGACTGAATTTTTTATACAGGTCGCTACAGGTGTGCCCATGATGGCTACTGGAGAGATTCCAATGGGAAGAAAGCACTTCCTGTCTGTGCGCCAGGTAATGTACAGAACAGATAAGCCAGGCAAGGCCACCTGCTTCAATGATTTTGTTACAATTGACCAGAACACAGGTATTATTCATTAACAGGAAGAATATTCCAATATTGAATGATAAATGCAAGATTTAAAATATCGTCTCACCCTTTGTGCTTTCTTTCCATGGGACTGTCTTTCATAGGATAAGAGGGAGGATTAGATGAACCGCTCCATCCTTTCCCCACCACAATTCAGAAAACAGTACTGGAACTCAGGGCCACTAATGGGCAGTAGATTCAAGACAGCCAAACAAGAGAACATCACACAACAGTTAATTAATTTATGGACCTGACTGGCACAAGATGTAATTATGGCCACTAGTTTAGACTGCTTTGAAGTGGGGTGACATAAATTCATAAAAGACAGGCCTAGCCTGATGAACCTACAATTTCACAAATGCATCTAATACCCCTGATAAACCTACAGTGCAGTCCTAGTTATACACCCTTCTAATCCAAAATGGCTTCTAAGCCAATCACTTTGCATCTGACAAAGTGAACTTTGACTGGTGAAAGCTTATACTCCAGAAAAAAATTTTTAAAAGATATTTTATTAACATTTTCAAAAGAAAAGATAACAAACATATACATACACTTCCATTCATACATCTTGCGCTTACTTCAGGAATCAATATCATAAACATTATTCTATTGTCATGATATTTAAACATTACTGAACTTGTCTAAGTTTATACTCTAAATTTATCTTTATCTATAACTTGTTCAAAATATATGACTATTATTTTCTATCTCTTTTAAATTTTTATTCTTTCTAGTTAGCATATTCAAAATAGCATTCCTATTTCTTCTGTGAGTCATCGATCGTTCTTTCTTTCAGGATCTTGGTTAGTCTGGCCATCACCGCAAATTCTTCCATTTTTTGTTGCTACTGTTCTAAGTCTGGAACAGTCTCGTTTCCATGATACTTCCATGATTAACAAAAAAAAAAAACCTCCGGAAATTTTTTGTTGGGCTCCTAGGTGCTACCATCTTTGAATTTTGCCCACTGTCCTTAGAAGGGTGCAATTCTATTCTATTCTATTTCTCATAGCCATTGATATACTAAAGTCCTGACATATCTCCATGTTGTAAATGCTTGTACAATAGTCAAGTACACACCCCTCTTAGGATGTAATTAAATGTTGTTGGGGAAGGGGATGATATACTTGAATACTCCAGATCACATTTCATACTCATAAACTGCCATCCCAAACAGGTAAGACAAGGGTCCCTCCTACCTGATAGGGTGAATGACAATGTGTGCGTTTTGTTTTATAGGTGGGGGTGGTAACAGAGAGAGGATCATGCTATCACCCCCTGCCCTAACTGTACATTCTAGCTGTATCTGAAGAAGTGAGCTGTGGCTCACGAAAGCTCATACCCTGCCAGAAAATATTTTTGTTAGTCTTTAAGGTGCTACTGGACTCTTGCTCTTTTCTACTACTGCAGACAGACTAACACGGCTACCCACTGTGAATTATGTACATATTTAGGGCTTGGTTTGGAAATGTAACTTTTAACAAGAGCCTAACACTACAATTCTTCCTTTAGTCTGTGGTGTCCAACATTCGAAACCTCTGAAACGCATATTTGGTGGAAAGAGGGCAAAGCCCGGGCAGTTCCCTTGGCAAGTTCTGATTACCGACAGACAAGGAGTAACAGGGGGTGGCGCCCTTTTGTACGACAACTGGATTTTAACAGCGGCTCATGTCATCGCCGATCCAGCAGAGGCCTCCTCCCTGACCCTGAAAATGGGTATGGTGAACAAACGAGCCACTCTTCACCATCAAGCTGAGGCAGAATCTGTTTTTGTCCACGAAGGATTCAGGAACGACGGCATCAACTTTGACCACGATATTGCTTTGATTAAACTGAAGCACAAAGTTCCCATTAACGCAAACATCACTCCCATTTGCTTACCAGGAAAGGAAAGTAGATTCCATGTGAACAGGAGTGATAATGGAGCAGTAGCTGGCTGGGGAAAAACAGAGAAGGAGAGGCCTTCCGTTTTCCTGCTATACACAGAGCTAGATGTTATTGACCCAGAGAAGTGCAGAGAAGCATTTGCAAACAAGAGTATTGGGGGAAGGCCGCTTGTATTGACCGAAAACATGTTTTGTGCTGGCTATGACCAAGGGGGAAGAGATTCTTGCAGTGGGGACAGTGGAGGGGCATTAATTTTTTTTGATTCTCAGACCAGGAGGTGGTTTGTGGGTGGCATCGTCTCCTGGGGTATGGAATGTGGTGCGGCACACCTATATGGTGTGTATACTAAAGTGACCAACTACATCTCATGGATGGAAAACATAATTGTACATAATTCTTGACTGTGACTTGTAGGATGCTCCATTTCAATAAAGAGAATTCAAAGCCTTCTTTTGATTTTTAAATATATAAAGCAACTTGTCTCTTTGCTAATCAAAGTAGTTGTAACCTTTTAAGCCCAATGAAGTCAATGGGCTTAGAAATCTGCTTAGGATAGCACATTAAGTGCATCTACTTGGGAGTGAGGCCGATAGAACTGAGACTTTATTCTGAGGCCTGGTTCACATATGCAGGAAAGTTGAGGTGACAAAATGTACTGGATCTTTTTGGACTTGCAGATGGAGGATCACATTTTAGAATGCTTCCCTGTTAAACTCCTTGCAAACAGAAAACCAGTTCAGTAAACAGAAGGGGAGGCCTTTATCCCCGTGGTGCTACTTTTCTGTCTGCTTAGAATTTTGATGAAGGAACATTTAAAGCTTCTGAGAGCACCATGGCTCAGTGATAAGAGCATCTGAGGCCCCAGGTTCAATCCATCACCTCCAGCTAAATGGAGCAATGGTATAAGGCAGATACACGTGACTGTGTGAATCCAGCACAGGCAGTCACAAGCAATGCAGCCTATTCAACCACTTTATCTTCACACTATTCTTCCACTTATGCAAGCTAGTAAATGCACGAAAGGTTGAGTTGAAAAAAAATTCCATGTTCAGTCCTATGAAGGTTTACTGAATCCTGCAGAAACCAGAAAGTCCTGTGTACACAAATCACTGTAGCAGATGCAGGACAGAAACCTTTTACTAAAAGATTGCGTATCAAGGTATAAGTATCGTTCTGTTTCTCTTATCCACCTGTTTCCTTTTAATTTATTTTTTTAAAATAGCTGGTCTTTTAAATGTTTTTTCCTCTCTTCTAGCAAGGCAAACCATCTCTGCGTCTCACTGGCCTTGAAAGCCCTTTGTTGGGGTCACCATGAGTTGGTTGTGACTTGGTGGCACTATACACACACATTCCACCAAGGAAATCGTCATGGTATACATACATAAATGCACTGAGCTTGTGATTTCAATTAAAGTATGCTTGATATTTTTCCCCAGATGTAGGGCATGAAGAGAAGAACAAGGAATCTAATGGTGCCATAACAATGAACCAAATGTTATTCCAGCATACTTTTACGGACTTCTTCAGATACAATGAACTAGGAGTAGCCTATGCTTGACAACGAATCTCATTCCTTTCATAGTATATTTCAACTTTTATTTTTCACATGGAGGGAGGAAATCAGAGGGTCTTACTGATCATATGCAAAGTTTTAAACACCAGCTGGCTTTCAAAACCCATAGGGCACCACAGAACAATTACACAAGAACTGCCCTAATGACCAGAGTAAATTGCCACCCTAGACCAGATGGAAATGCTAAATCTAGTCCCTAAATTCACTTGTAGCTTCTCCCAAAGACAGAGAGATGCTCCAAGACTGAAAGGGGCATTTACTTGACTAACCAAACTACCATTAGCAGAATTACCTTGCATAAAAGCCCATAATCTCTCTCCCAAACAACAGACCTTTGAACTCATGTAGGTCAGGAGTTTTGTTAACATTCTTCTACAGCCAATTGTAAGAAGCAAACTTAAGTCAGGTCTGGATTTTTATAAAATTCACAGACGTGGCTACCAAAACTTACTCTAACTGCGCCACTTCTGTAGTAAATGTAGATCCCTCTATGAACTTTGAATAATAATAATAAATATATATGTATATATATTTTATCCACTGTTTTGTTCTTACACGCAGGCAGTACTGACAGCCAAAGAATACAGATGTATGCAGCTCAGAGGAATAGGACAAAGACCCCCCTCCCCCAGTGGTGCTGTTCAATCAGCTGTAACATTACATTTGCAACTGCTGAGACAAAAGTGCTCCAAGCCTCAATCACACCCACGCAAATTTAGCCTGCAAGAGGAAAATTGTCAACATTATATCTATTTGAATAGCACAGACTCAGTAATTAAGAGATGCTCAGCAGGTAACCAAAACATACAACACACTGGCTCACATAGGGCCTGTTAAATCACTACACTGTTTATTACTAAATGAAGCTCATTAGCAAGATAATCCTTCTAGCAGTGTTAAACTGACTGTGTTCCTGATTTCCCCCATTTTAAATCCCATTAGTGCAACAGATACAAGTCTACTGAAAGTCAAGGCAAAACAAGACTCCAGACACTCAAGTTATAAGAACACCTTTTATTAACTCTCTTTGAACACTAAAAAATTATTATAGACTATGAATAATGTTTGAAAACATTTCTAATACACACAGGGATTTGAGGGAGGGGATATTAGGACCCTTCATGCTCTAGCAGCATTAAAAACATCACAGTGGGTGCTCCCCATTTGGCCCTAGACTCAAAAGACAAGCTTGAAACAAGTTACTGAAACCATGCTCGTGATGTATAAACTTACCCTCAAGATCCTTCCCGAGATGACAGAGTTTAGCCTTTGGAGATCCGAGAATACCATTTTAAGTGTTACTCAGCAGCCGTAGCTGGTATTAGTGCAAATGCTAAAATGCAAAATTCAGATGGTACAGAGTTTGGCAATGGATCTGATTTAGGTGCAGAAAAAAAAGCATCTTATGAAAGGATATTTCTTCTCGGAGTAGCCACAGATGGTTTTACAGTGAGAAGCAAGTACTGGGAGTGGGCTTTAGCATTAAATAGCAAAGCTAGTCAAAGCACCCCACAACAATTTAAGAGTCTACGTGTGCTAATATTTCTTTAAGAAAAAACAGGACTCAGCCTTAAAGCTTGAGATCCAAAGAAAAAGAGGTAAACTAGCCACCCAGGACACATGGAAGATGCCACTTTCCACAATCTGCCAGGTGAAAGTTATAGATTTGTATCTATAGGTATAACAATGGGATCACCAAGATGCTGGAACTTATCCCACAAATCTTTAGGTCTGCTAAGTCCATAATCTTGCCACCCCTTCTTCCTTCAGACAAACTTTTCTTTCTTCAAACTTAAGTCATAAGTGCTTTGCCAACTGGCATTCTTTAGGGTGCCAACATTTGGGAAAGCGGCTCTCCTCCATACTCACTGTCACAAAGGGCGATTAACACTGTACCACCAGCTCGGCCATCTAAGCAGAATGCACTAGACGGCAGCAATACCATTTATGTTTAAATGCAATTTTGGTTCTTGCCTCCAACACTCACTAGTGGGAGAGAAATCACTCACCAGGGGAGGGCTATCTCATTTGGTAAAACCAGATTTCAGGTATGTATATTACTAAATACTACAAAGACGGAACTGCCATCGAGTTACTGGTATCAACTGCATCAGTAAAAGATAAAACATAAATAGCAAAGACATTTTACAGCTAGCCCAACTTAAATTAATTGCTATGAACTCTTTGCACTCAGGGGGGGGGCTGTCAAACACACACACACATATTACTTAAATCAGTTTTATTTAAGAATTTCCTACATTGACAAATCTTATAAAAAGCACCCAAACACAGAACTGCAGCAAACAGCATTCATATGGATATCTTACAGGCAGAGAAAACTTCCACCCAAGGGAACCTCCGAGCTTGGGACTGAGCTTTGCTACCAAAAAAAAAAAAAAATCTCCACAAAACACACCTCAAGCTGGGTGTTCCCATCAAAAGTCCATCTTCAGATCACATTACCACACTTACAGAATCATTAACAGAAAAGAACACACACCATACAGCATTCACAGCAGAGTTGACAACGGAGGGGGAAAAATACAGATATTCATTTCACTTAACACATTCAAATAATCGATTAACTAGGTAAAAAGCCCCCCATTTAAGTTCTTCCAGATCGGGATGTCCTTTGAATGCAAGAAAAAAACACTCGTACGTCCGCTCCCAATGCTCTCCGCACACTCTCTCACCAAAGCCACAGGATCGAGGGACATCGCGCCAAGAAAAAAAAATTTTGTTTTTGTTTTTAAATCCCATTAAGCATCACCAGGTCTCTCTCTGCATGCGCCTCCTCCTTTTTCTCGCACATACCAAGCCCTCACATGCCTCGGCACCACCAATCCAATACCACACAAGGTTTTCAAGAGTTCAAACAAGCCTTCCGGTTCCATCTCACAGCCTTGCGTTCATAGCGTTGAATACGACTCCATGAAATAAAAGAGTAGCGGATAAAAATGGAACACCCACCGTCTTAAGACGAAGCATGTGCAGTGTGATGAAGGAGTCTTGGATGAGAAAGCATGGAGACAGAAGTATTCCTAAGGCAGACTTTTTTAAAAAAACTGCACTGCTTTCAATGAAGTGCTTCTTCCATAGACATTTGAAATGAGATGAACTGCAAGGATTAAATGAGGTCTTCATACCGTACTTTAGTATGAGGAGGGGAGACAGTGTTAAAAGGAAAAAAAGCCGACACCAACATTGCATTCTCCACACAGGACATTTGGGGGGAGGGGGAGGGAGAGAAAGAGAGAGAGAAATTCTTATGGCAGGGGATCAAATTAAATTTTAAAAGAAAAAAAACTAACAAGGAAAGGATGCAGTCTCTGGAAAAATGGCTTCCATTTTTGAAACATGCAAAGATCTCAGCTGACTAGGAAATGAGGAATCTTTTTTTTTTTTTTTTTACAAATTCCTATCAAATTGCAGTGCGTTCGTTTACCCATCAGGCAAACAGCAGTCCACTTCCAATCACTCAATACCCCAACTCATATATTCCAACTCATTGTAACAAAACCTATAAAACTCCATTTAACCTTTTCTTTTTCCCCTCCCCCCCTTACAAAAGAAAATATGTCAAAAATACTGTTCAAATATACTACACGCTGAACAACTGATCTGGGATTTTTTTTCTTTTAGTATATGCATCTTATAATATACTTACCAGAAGCTCTAGAAAAAAAAATCTGATTTCCCACCACAGTCAGTATTGGATTGCCTACATTCCCCAGCCAGATGACTTGGAATCCATGCTTGAGCCAAAACCTCCATTAAAGCCACTGCTAGAGCCTGCGTTGGATGAGCCCCACCCGATTGCTGCACCAGAGTTAGAGCCTCCGTAGGAATTGCTCCCTGAACTGAAGCCCTGGTTCTGCTCCCTCTGCATGTTGCCTTGTGGCTGGCTGTTCCCAGATGGCCCGGACTGGTTCTGCTGACTTGCTAGCATGCCCATCATCCCCCAACTGCTCTGGAGCGCTGCCTGAGCTGCCGCCATCATGGCAGGGTTGATACTAAAGGCTCCAAAGTTCATCCCACCCCCCATGTTACTGCCCTGGTTGTTTCCCAACCCTCCACCTCCACCTCCTCCCCCCCGGTTAGGAAATCCACCCTGATTCCCAAAGCCTCCTGGATTACCACCAAATCTTCCACCTCTTTCTAGTTGTCTACTGCTATTATGCTTAGGTTCAGCATTGGATATATGGACGCTGATTCCTTTTATGATCAAGTCCTCGCCACAAAGGGACTGGGCAACCTATAAGAAATAAGGTAGGCAAATGAGTACCTTTGAACAGAATAAAAGCAAAAAAATCTAAAAGCAGAAGCAGCAGCCATCAGGTCTAGAAGGCTTAACATTAATCGAACAGTAGCATCTCCTGAATATCACTGCTCCCCTCCTTGCAAAGGGAAACACAGTTCTCGAATATCTCAATAAAATAAACATTCATATTAAGTATACTGTGCCTCCAAGAGTTGCTGATTAATATAAAAAGCAGTTTAGCATGTTTCACAGAAGCTCAGTTGCTCACAAAGCTTCATTTAAGACTTCTAGATTAGAAAGCACTCAGCTACTCTTACCAGTCAACATTTAATACAATTTACTGCTCTCTTAATTACTGCCTTGAACAGATTTGCCAATAGTCACTCAGCTGGTCACCTGTGGCAAGTGACTTTTCAGGCAACCAGGCAGGGAATTTGCCCACCCCTTCCAGTCAATTTGCTACAGATGATTAACACAGATACCTGAGGGCACTTTTTGGACTAACAATTTTTCAGGACTAACTTGCAAGGCTGACCTTTCGCTTTGTTCCATGACGGCAGTGAGATGCAATTAAGGCCTGCCATGCTGGGAAGGTATTTGCAATACTAAGAAAGCAACTAGCAACTGAGGGTACTCCAGGGCGTAGCTTTTCTGGATCAAAACCTGGCTTAGGGTAAAAGTGCTCATGTACATGAAAGGAGTATTAACTGATCTGTGATTTGTCTGGTATCTCTCAGGCCAGTTGCACCCACATTTTACAAGCAAACAAAGGAAAACAGAAAACTTAACAAAAATATTAGGAACAAGTTGCCTCAAGTTTCAGGGAATAACTAAATGGATAAAGATGGATACCTGATCATCGGCAAATGTAACAAAGGCAAAAGCTCTGAACGGTTTGGGGATGAAGACATCAACCACTTCTCCATATTGCGAAAAAAACTGACGAAGCTCATCTGCAGTCATGTCGTCGGTGCAACGCCCAACAAACACCTTCCGGCTACGCAAAGGTTCATCTGGACTTTGCTGGTGCCAATGCGGAACAAGAGACTTTCATTAATACAAAAAGCTGTTTTGTCTGGCAACTGTAATAATCAAATGCAAGCACACACACACACACGAGATAATACAAATTTCCCAAATGAGAGCGTGAAAGCTAAACATGGAAATCACGGCAGACTCTGGAATGGTGCCTTCCGAATCTTAAATGTGTAGCATGACACATTAGAAACAGAACAGCTGTGGGGCTAGATGGATTGCAGGTCTTACCAAAAAATGGAAGCACATAGAAACAACATTTGGAACAGAACTTGTACTGAGCTTATAACACTCCCCTTCTGTGCTTCAGTTATATATTTTGAGAAAGGAATGTAAGGGCAATGCCATTTAACAGCATTTCACCCACTTCTAGATAATTTAAGTAAAAGTAAAGGTCCCCTGTGCAAGCACCGGGTCATTCCTGACCCCTGGGGTGACGTCACATCCCGACATTTACTAGGCAGACTTTGTTTACGGGGTGGTTTGCCAGTGCCTTCCCCAGTCGTCTTCCCATTACCCCCAACAAGCTGGGTACTCATTTTACCGACCTCAGAAGGATGGAAGGCTGAGATAATTTAGTACTACATATAAATACTGTCATGGTACTTAGAATTTCAGCCAAAGCACACATCTCTGAAAGTTCTACCTGGAAGCTTTTAAGTGACCAGGACCAAAGATCTACTTTAGCCATGGCTATTGAGACTGATTTGCCCTTTTCTTTTAAACAGTAGCTCTTCACGGTACATCACAATCTACTTTTGAAACTCCCCTCATCTTAAGTTGGTCATGTGGCATGAAGAGCTGCGGTTGGATTAATTGCCCAATAACTTGGATCCCTGCTATCATTCAAAATTGTAGTGTTTCTCATTCTTGGCAATCAATTAAGACAAATATTTGACAACAACCTGGCTTGTACATTAGCAAAAGGCTCTACCAAGTCACCCAAAGTACCTTAGAGTTTGGAAGTTTGCAGTCACACCATCTTCCATCTATCATGTGTCGCTGAGACATGACTTTCACCTGGGTTTCATAGTCTGTAAATCGTACAAACCCAAACCCCTTTGAATGACCGGTTTTGAGATCCTTCTTAACCTGGAAATAAAAGATTTGACTGTTAAGAGCTATAAAGGAAATAAAAACTGGCATTTGTGAGTTGATGCCACAATATTTCTTGTAAAGATTAAAGATGTGTAAAGATTTTGTTTGATGTTCATACAAAGCTTTCATGACTCAAATTGGCCCACCCTGCCTATACAGCATGCTTTTGACATCCCCCCCACAAAAAAAAAACAGTAAGGACGTGAAAAGTTTCATTGCTGAAGTGGGGTATTAAACACTTGGACTGCTCCTGCTTAAGAAGCTTCTGAGCTCAACCGCTGAAAAAGCCGAGACTTCTCACATAAAGGAAAGCCAAATACCTGCACCATGAGAACCTCTCCAAATGTACTGAAATATTCCTTCAGATCTAGTTCAGTTGTTTTCCACGGCAGTCCCAAAACGATGAGATCAGAGGTTTTCTGCACTGCTCGCTTCACTTTCACAGCTGATGAAGCATCTGTTTCATCCATTTTCCGCTTATTGTCTGAAGAGAGAAAGAGAGGGAAGCCTATCACCAGAATACTTTCAAAAATGAACTTAACAAAATAAAGCAAAGGCCTTACAGGAGACAGTTCATTTTTAAAGTTTTGTGCTGTCAAATCCTAGGCATGTTTACTCAGAAGCAAGCCCTGTTATGTTCAAAGGGGCTTACTCAAAACATAAATGTATACAAGATTGTTGTCTTAGTATTTATTAAGAGTAGAAGATATTCACTTCTATACCTGTATCTTCACCATTGAACAAAGCATTATCATCCATCCAAATAGATTTTTATGTCCAAACTTCAAACCACAATTATTCATTGATAATATTTTATCCATTTAAAATGATATGTAACACACACCTTTGGGATAGTTAACAACATAAACCAGATTTCCCCAGCCATTATCTGGTGCATGCAGAATTCCTTCCACTAATCGGACTCCTCTCATACATTGAGACACAGGGTTTCTGTAGCGCAGACCACAAGCCCCTGGGAACTGAGCAGTGACTGTAGATAGCAACACAGTCCCATCATCCTCTGAGGGGATTTCAATGGGTTCTTCATTCTCATCCTCGGTGACCCGGATGTACTCCGACATATCTGCCGTGAGGTTACTAATGGAATAAAAATATTAAAGGAAAGATGTGAGCCATATTAAAAGAAATGATTGGCTGAGATTGTAGCAGTATCTAGTCTCTCTTCGTGTGCCCCACATTCCATTTAGAGAAACTACCAAAGGTCTTGAAATGAAAGGGCTGCTTTTTTAAAAGTAATACCGTAGCTGATACTTTACTGACTACTACATACATTCCTCAGCACATAGGCAGAAACCCAAAAGGGAGGCATGAAGGAACCAGCCTGAACCTTTTGTTTGTCCTCAGCATATGGAATTTAGAGGATTTGGAAGTGCTAATTACCTATTCATGGATTTCTCTAGTCCTTTATAAAAAGCCATATAGATTACTATCATCACATCAGGCAGCACTAAATTTCTTAAAAGAATGTGTTGCATGTGTAATCCAATTTACCCAAATAGTAGCTGCATCTATAACACCTCTTCTGAGCAGGGCAAAATAGAAGTTTCCCCTCGGAGCAATGACAGGAGGAATACTGCCTCAAAACATGGAGGTTGCATTTAACTGTCACAGCTAAAAACCTAAAATTCAGAACCTAACTTCTGCTGAAGAACAGGCTGCAACCTGTTGAGAAAAGGCACTCTGCCCAAAAGTGCTTCTTCTTCTTCTTTTTTATTATAATTGCACATGCTCCTGGGCTGTGCCTTGGCATTCCACACCAATGCTGGACAGTTCATGCCCTTGGTCAAAATCAGCTTTGACAAAGACACAACACAGCCTTGCCCTGGTGTTTGCTCCTCCATCTGGCAAGCAGAAATACACGGCTTCTGAACACCAGCGTTAAGAACTCAGCTGGATCAAACTAAAAGGTCCAATATATGGATTCTCATAGTTGCTCACCAGCATCTCCCAGGAAACATGAACGCAACATACACTCCCACAAACCCCTTCTGTATTCAGAGGTAGACTGCTGCTGTAACTGGAATTCTTTTTAGTTATCAGGGATAAGGGCTGTTGGCAGACAAATTTGTAGAGAAGATACTTAAAGTCATAAGTCAGTGGCAATAATTTCCATAATCTCAATAAGCAGTTGTGCAAAGAATTGCTCTTGTAAGCCCTGAATTTACCACTCTTCAATTTCATGTGGAGGGTCAACTTAGCTATGACAATATAAGATGAGCCCAGCTGGAGGAGACCAAACGCAGGTCCATCAAGTCCACCACCCTGTCTCCAACACTGGCTAACCATTTTCTTTATTACGTTTTAACCCCACTGTTCTTCACAGGAACTACGGGTGGCCGACACTGTTCTTCCCCAATTATACCCTCGGTACAATTCTGCGGGGTAGGGTTAGGCTCAGCAACCGGAAACTCAGTCAGGACATGAAGGCAACAGCCCCTATCCCCTGTTGTTTTTTCTCTCCAGCATTTGGCATTCACACATATTCAGCTTCTTGGAAACCTTGGATGAAGGTTCCATTCAGCTGTCATAACCAGTACCAGCTAGTAGCTAAGAACAAGACTGGTTTCACAAACAAATTCTCCATCTCGTCCAACATGCGGTTTCCAAGAACGGCCAGTCAGATGCTTCCAGGTTTCCAAGAAGGAAACCTTCTTGCGATTTGCTACCAGAATCTTGTGTTTACAGCTAGACTGCCTAAACATGGAGGTTCCAGTGAACCGCCACAGCTAATAAGCATCTAATACAGGGTTTCCTCAACCCAGCACCTGCAGACACCATGATAGAGAGGCGCCATTCCTAATTATGTTTATCATCGTCAAGATTGCCTTGGGATTGCCTATTCTCTCTAGTATCAGAGGAGCAGGCCTATTCTATTAGTTGCTGTGGAACACGGGCAGGAGAATGTTGCTGCGGTTGACTTGTTTGTGGGCTTCCTAGAAGCACCTGGCTGGCTACTATGTGAACAGGCTGCTGGACTTGATGGGCCTGGGTTTGATCCAGCAGGTCTTTTCTGATGTTCTTATGCATACTGGTCTATTCTCTCCAGTATCAAAGGAATATGCCTATTATATGAAGTGCTGTGGAACCCAGGCAGGACAATACTACTAGTCGTCTTGTTTGTGGGCTGCCTAGAGGCACCTGGTTGGTCACTGTGTGAACAGACTGCTGGACTTGTTGGACCTTGGTCTGATCCAACATGACTTTTCTAATGTTTTTATGAATACTGGTCATGATGCATGCCTATTCTCTCCAGTATCAAAGGAATATGCTCATTATATAAGGTGCTGTGGAACCCAGGCAGGATAATGCTGCTGCAGTCATCTTGTTTGTGGGCTTCCTAGAGGCACCTGGTTTGTCACTGTGTGAACAGGCTGCTGGACTTGAGGGGCCTGGGTCTGATCCAGCAGGGCTTTTTTGATGTTCTTATGAATACTGGTCATGATGCATGCCTATTCTCTCCAGTATCAAGTGAATATGCCCATTATATAAGGCGCTGTGGAACACAGGCAGGAGAATGCTGCTGCACCTGGTTGGTCACTGTGTGAACAGGCTGCTGGACTTGAGGGGCCTGGGTCTGTTTTATGTTCTTATGAATACTGGTCATGATGCCTGCCTATTCTCTCCAGTATCAAAGGAATATACCCATTATATAAGGTGGTGAGGAACCCAGGCAGGATAAATGCTGCTGCAGTCGCCTTGTTTGTGGGCTTCCTAGAGGCCCCTGGTTGGCCACTGTGTGGACAGGCTGCTGGACTTGAGGGGCCTGGGTCTGTTTTATGTTCTTATGAATACTGGTCATGATGCCTGCCTATTCTCTCCAGTATCAAAGGAATATACCCATTATATAAGGTGGTGAGGAACCCAGGCAGGATAAATGCTGCTGCAGTCGCCTTGTTTGTGGGCTTCCTAGAGGCCCCTGGTTGGCCACTGTGTGGACAGGCTGCTGGACTTGCTGGGCCCGGGTCTGTTTTATGTTCTTATGAATACTGGTCATGATGCCTGCCTATTCTCTCCAGTATCAAAGGAATATACCCATTATATAAGGTGGTGAGGAACCCAGGCAGGATAAATGCTGCTGCAGTCGCCTTGTTTGGGGGCTTCCTAGAGGCCCCTGGTTGGCCACTGTGTGGACAGGCTGCTGGACTTGCTGGGCCCGGGTCTGATCCAGCAGGGCCTTTCCGATGTCCTTCTTATGTTCTTATGGGGAGGGGCCGTGGCTCAGTTTGCAGAGCCTCTACTTGGCATGCAGAAGGGTCCCAGGTTCAATCCCCGGCATCTCCCGTTAAAGGGGCCAGGCAGGCAGGCGATGCGAAAGGCCTCCCGCCGGAGACCCTGGAGGGCCACCGCCAGTCTGAGCAGGCAATACTGGCTTTGATGGACCTTGATGGTCTGATTCAGTACGTGAACCAAAGATTCAGCATAAGGGCAGCCTCGTGGGAGATAGGCCCGGAAATCCTATCTGGCCCAGCGCCGCGGCCCTCCGCCCGGGCCAATCAGGAGGGCCCCAGGATCCGCGAGCGCCTCCGCCCCCCAAGGAGCGCACCCCGCCCAGCAACAGCCGCCGGCGCCTGGCGTTCACCGTCACTCAAGGCCGCCGCTCCCTCGGTGGACCCGCGCCTCTGCCTACGAGCGCGGGCCCCGTCCCCTGAGCGCGACGCGCGCCTTCCCTCCCTGGCCTTCTCGCCACACGCTAGGCCCGGCTCTCCTCTCCTCTCCCGGCACCAGCGCCGCACGGCTCCGGGCCCGGACCGAGCGGAGCCGCCGTCCCCGCCCGCTCGCCGTGCTTACCGGTGGCGTTGGCCCCGAGGGCGTCGGTCACAAGCGGCGGCAGCGCCCTACAAAGGCTCGGGATGAGCTTGCCTGTCGCGCCGACAAAATGGCGGCACCCACCTTCGCTCAGAAGCGACAGGTTAGGGCGAGCCTTACTCGACCCGCGGGGGGGGGTCTCTTAAACGGAGTAGGGTTTTTGTTTTTTAAAAAAAGACGTTACAGAAGAAGAAAAAGCTCAGGAGGGAACGCTATCAGTGTTGCTTTGTGCGATTCTTTCTTGCTAGGATTTCTCCCCTCTCATTTTAGGAAAAAAGGATATTTGCCTAGGGATGGTTTCCCCTCACGCATCGACCGAGAGTGGTACGGTCTGCCCTCCAGCGTAATGCGCGTGCGTCGGAAAGGATGAGCTAAGAGAGGGGAGGGGAGGAAAAGAAGATCGTTGAAAGCGCGTCGGGGGCGTGCGCATGCGCCAAAAACCCTTTTCCCCCCGCCGGCGATATGGGGGGGGCATGAGGGGAGAAAGGGCGGGAAAATCCGTTGCCTGGTTCCAGAAGCCGGAGTCTGAGGAGATTTCGAAAAGTTGTTTTATTTTCGTTTGGTTATTATTGCCTCCTGTTCGGCCAGTGTAGTAACCCAAACGTCAGCTTCCCTGTCTGCTTCAGGTCAAAGCCCAGCCCTCAGTGAGCTGCGCATGAGATCAGTGCCTCTGAGAGAGTGCAGAGGGCGGTCCCATACACACACACACCGCCCCGCAGCTGCTCGCGGGGCTTGCTGACAGATGGCCATCTAGCCTCTGCTTAAAAGCCTCCAGGGAAGGAGAGCTCACCACCTCCCGAGGAAGCCTGTTGTTCCACTGAGGAACCGCTCTAACTGTTAGAAAGTTCTTCCTAAAGTCTAGACGGAAACTCTTTTGATTGAATTTCAACCCGTTGGTTCTGGTCCGACCTCCTGGAACAACAGAAAACAACTTGGCACCATCCTCTCTATGACAGCCTTTCAAGTCCTTGAACATGGTTCTCATGTCCCCTCTCAGTCTTCTCCTCTTCAGGCTAAACATCCCCAGCTCCTTCAACCCTTCCTCATAGGACTTGGTCTCCAGACCCCCTCACCATCTTTGTTGCTGTCCCAGCTTGTCTACCTCTTTCTTAAATTGCGGTGGCCACAATACTCTAGGTGAGGTTATGTTCTTATGAGAAGGACAGCGAGGGACAGAGGTGGCGCAGGGAGCCCGGAGAGAGCCAAGCCCGAAGCTGGCAGGTGGCTGGCAGCACAAGAAGCCGCTGAGGCAGCTGCTGCCACAGCTGCTACACTCTGCCATCCATCCCTTGCCACTGAGTGGGGAAGAAGGCTTCAGCAGCAGATGGCAGCCTAGCCCACAGCAAACTGGCAGCCTTCTTGTGGCCTTCCATGCCTCAAAAAGGCAGGGGGTGGGGAATAGAGAGGGAGAGAAAACAGGAAAAGGGGACTTTTAGGGTGCTGTCACATATGCCAAACAATGCATTTTGTATTCACTTTGCAGCTGGATTTAACTGTGGCCTTTTATGCAGGGACGTTTCCCCGCGGTCACCCCTGGTGACTGCTTCAGGGCTTTCTTTTGATTATGCATGCCTTTTCCGCTCGTCGGAAGTCGCCTCAAGAACATAAGAAAAGCCCTGCTGGATCAGACCAAGGTCCATCAGCCTGTTCACACAGTGGCCCAACCGGGTGCCTCTAGGAAGCCCACAAGCAAGGCGACTGCAGCAGCACCATCCTGCCTGTGTTCCACAGCACGCCTCACTGTCCCCGCGTCTTGTGTCCTTGTTTTCCGGAAGCTGTTTTAGCCAGAATCTGGAAAATGTGGGCAAAACGTGGGGAGAGCGAGGTGGCTTCTGACGGGCGGAAAAGGCATGCATAATCAAAAGGAAGCCCCGAAGCAGTCGGCAGGGGTGACCGTGGGGAAAGGTCTCTGCATTAAAGGCCTGTGTGAAATGGCAAAATCCACTTGCAAACAATCATTAGAGTGCGTTGAAAGTGCATCATTCAGTATGTGTGAGAGTGCTCTTAGGCTTTCTCCTCAGGGAAAGAGCTCTTTTTCTTGCAGGGGGCAGTTCCAAGGGAAGCAAGGCAAGCCAGCAGCCTTCTGGCAGCCCTCCACACTTGGGGGGGGGGGGTGTGAAAGGGAGAAAAGAAATGAAAAGGTGATTTTTAGGCTTTCTCCTTAGGGAAGGAGTTCTTTTTCTCACAGGGGCAAGGGAAGCAGCAGTCAGACATTACATGGGAAAGGGAACTCGAGGGCAATCTCTCGCTCTGCCACAAAGCATGCTGGGTTGCTTCATGGCCATGCCCCTCTTCTTGCAGTATGGCCCATCCTCACAGGACTATTGTGAGGAGCGAGATGCAAAAACCGTTGCACAGCGGAAAACACCACCGACAACTTGTGAAACCAAGGCTTTTGTGACTCTTCCCCGCCCCCCCCCCCCCGCCTTGCTCCTTTAAAATCAGACTGTTCTTATGTCTTGCAGGTAAGCTGAATGCAGTAAAACTCTCCTCATGGAGTTGCCAGATGAACCTTCTCCCCTGTCGCTATGTCCCGTGATTTTTTCTTTTTGTGGACTAATGGACATGGCCTTTAAGCCCTGTTGGATATGGGACTTCCAAGTACACCTGCTTAGAATTGTTACCAAACAGTGCAACCCTAAGAATGCTTTCCTGGGGGAGGGGTAAGTAGGATTCTGAGTACACCTGGTCAGGATTGCACAGTTAGTCACTCATCAGACAAAAGTGCTAAAATTTATTTCAGGTCAGGTAAGAATGGGCAATCCCCAGTCTTCTTTTTTTAAGTATGAAGAAGAAGAGTTTGTCTTTATACTGCGATTTCCTCTACCTTTAAGGAGTCTCAAACTGACTTACAATCACCTTCTCCTTCCCACAACCGATACTTTGTGAGGTAGGTGGGGCTGAGAGAGATCTGAGAGAACAGTAGCCCAGGATCACCCAGCAGGCTTCACGTGTAGGAATAGGGGAACAAACCCGGTTCTTCAGATTAGAGTCCACCGGGCTTAACCACTATACCACATAGGATAGTTAAGCATAAGAAAATACCCTTTTAACTCCATTGAATGAGGAGATGCGCTGCTAGGACAGGCTTCTCTGTGATATGACCAGTTCTCCATAACTGAGGTAGAAGCAGGCTGTGATAACATTGAATATAACTTCTAAGGAATTTTGGAATGGAATCTAGTCCAACTCTTTTAAGTACTACACCACACTGCTGTCTTGGAGGGGGTGGCAGAGAAAAAGCAGGTTGATTTAGTCAATGGCCACTCAGGTGGGTGAATGGCTAGTTTCTGATTGGGATGCCAGAAAGGACCCAGTTGGAATGAGATTTATCCATGCTTCTTACCAGCAGTATAAGAGCAGAATACCTCTTTGCTGGGAACTTTCATTGAACCACAGTGCTTTGACAGGGAAGAAGGCAATGTTTCCCCCCCTTCCCTGTCATCTCAGTCTAGTTTGGGAAGAAAGCTTGCTTCTATGTTCAAATGTGTATTTTTATTTATTTAGGACATTTTTATGCCACTTTCCCACCCAATTTGGGTGCCCTAAGGTGGCAAATAATCAAACCCGCTAAAACAGCCTTTTAAAACATTGCATCCCTGATTATAATTTTAAGAGAGTGTGGGTGATGCTTGGGATTATGCACCAAGAATTTATGTGCTGCACGTGCACAATCATACACACAGAAACACAACTGTGTTTGAGGTTTCCTACAAGTTTATTGATGGAACAGATGGCTGGAGCTACCAGCAGCAGCAGAAAATAGTGTCAGTTTCAAAGAAGAACCTGACTTCAGGAAGTTTGGGAAGGAAAGCAGTCTGCTGCTTGAAATACATTAAAGGGCGTTTTCTGATGCAGGCTAGCTCTCTGGATGTAATAAATCTTCCCATTTTGTAGTTTATAATGATAAAACTATAAAACAATCAATTAAGAGCCTTTCCCTGTTATTTGTTAAAATCAATCTTTTTTATGTCCCCAGATAACTGCCTTTCCATGTTTCTGTACATTATTATAAAAATATCAGGATTACGGATGTTAAACCCCCTTCATCATCAACTCATCAATCAAGAAAGCCTCATTAGCTGCAAGTCATGTATAGAAGGGACATCTGTAATGCTCTGTCAGGTGTTTTTTTCTTCTTCAAATAACCATCCTGCTGAAAATTCTGTAAAGCATTCATTGCTCGGCTGATGGATTTTCTGTAATCCCAGTTATCATGGGAGAAGTGGGTAAAACTGAGTGATTTTTCTTTCTACGGGCCATTATGCAAAGGCAGTATTTTTTCCAATTTCCTACCTACTTGGGTTTGGAAACTTTTTGGAAACCTTTTTGCTCTCTTAACGATCCTTAGCGTATTTGTCACAGAACTCCCCAATACTGCGGAGAATTCTGAGGAATATTCTAGCCTGAACATTCATTTCATGTGAAGTATTGGCCAGAACTGTTAGGACTCACCTTCGCACTGCCTGAACTGAGAATGCAACTCAAATTTATGAGCTCTGGTTTGATTTGAAAGTACATTTTAACAGTGTTGCCACACTTGAGATGAAACTATAGCCCCCCTCCATCATATTAACGAAATCTGATAAAAATATTATTTTTGCATTAGCAGGGTAAAAATGGCATATAGCATAAAACGCCCCAAGTAAATGAAAAGTTGGGCAATTTGCCTGTCATAGAAGTGGGAATCTTTTGGATGGGGAGGGGATCTGAAAAGCACCCCCTCCTGGTCAGCAGACAAATCTGTGTCCCCTCACTCCCCCTCTTTTCTGCCTGCCCGTTAACCTTTGCAGCAGAACGTGTACTTGCTGCCATTCAAATAGTTTAGGAATTTTATTATAATTTGGGGAGAGCCAAGGTTACCCCCTTTCCTTTCTAATTCTTTGGATAGCACCTCTTTGCACAAGAGGAGTTATGCCCGGACATTCAACTGAGCTTGGCATGTAAAGGCACCAACAGAGTTCTTAAAAGATTTATTAAAGTTTTGTATTTAGTGTAAAAGCAAAGAAGTGCAAATAAATAAATAAATTTTATTTGCGGCTAATATGCCAAATAAAACAGAAACTGACAAGAAGTGCAAATAGTTGCGTATAACTTGCAAATAACAGTTTGCACAAACATTGGTCTTAGAAAAATAACCCAATGGGCTAACAGGATAAAGGGAAACTGGGCAAAAAAAACAGCAATTAAGTCCTTAATGCGACTATCATCTATCTTCTTGGCTCCATATGCTGGATCAAGACAAATAATCTACTCAAAATGTCCTCAGGCATGCTTTTTATTAGAATTAACTCTCATGTTCCAAGGCTGAGTCCAGGCTTCTGGTGCTTAGCCTTAGCTTTCATTAAGACCTGCTAATAGTGAAGGACACTCAAGATGTTATATTATATTGTACTTGAATGGTGCCATTACCAGGAAAGTAAAAAATGTGGTGAGGGTCTGAGAAGTTTTGCGAACTCTGTTATAGTTGTTGCTGTGTACAGTCCCCTCATCCCTTCAAATCTGATTATTAAAAGAGTTTCTTTCTCTCCATAGCGTGTTGATGTAGCAAGTTCTAATGAACATGACAGCAAGAACCCTTCTGGTGAGCCAGAAAATACGGACTGGGAGCAGAAGGTTTCACATAGGTTAGCACTCTGCAAAAAGTTACAGCTGCCTGTCAGTGCATGTCTCATCTGTGGAAATAAAAACACAAAGGGAGATTAGTAATAACAGAAGGCTTCTTTGGCTTTAAACTTGAACACTGTTTGGTGGGTTATAAATTCAGGACTAAACATAATTTTAAAAATCCTTTTAACAATTTACCTATTGCTGATTTGCTTTCTTTC
The DNA here is from genome assembly GCF_029931775.1 of Euleptes europaea. NCBI lineage: Eukaryota > Metazoa > Chordata > Lepidosauria > Squamata > Sphaerodactylidae > Euleptes > Euleptes europaea. The sequence goes on from NC_079330.1 coordinate 3,015,918, forward strand.
ACAGTTTTCCTCTCGTGGTTTATACCTGGAACCTTAATTTTTAAGCCAGGCATTTCACAAAAACTATTTCCCTTTACCTAATAGCACTGCTGGGCATGCAAATGTGTGCTTTGCCAGCTACCCTTGTGCCATGGCAAGAGTTCAGAGAGTGCCCACCGGGGTATTAACTGCAGAAATACTTGTAGCCGCCAAGTGTGCTCAGCTAAGTGCACCTCTTAACATAGTATATAACACAGTGCGCTAATGATTTGTTGCCCCAGGTTAAGTACACCCATGTGGGCAAGCAAACACAGCGTAACGATTAGCCGCTGGCCCTCATAAAGGTTTCACTGGAGTGGGGCACTAACTGGCATCTAAATATAGTCTTTACTATGGCGGTTAGCTACAAGTAACTCTCTAACATGGCATACTTGACCTTCAGTCCAGTTTTGGTTTTATTCCTGTGTAAAGCTAGGATAACACTCCTGCGAGAGGTGATTGGCATAACTGCTTTGTCCGCTGTATGCTACAGTCTCCTTCCTGAAATATAGGCTTCTGAAAGGCTTTATCAGCATTAAAGTTCCCCCTCTTTCCTCTGCACAATGATTTTCTCTTAAAGCAAGCTTCTAGCCCTCATGGTTCAAAACCCAGAAGTAAGTGGTTTCTTTTCTGCTACTTTCTCCTGTGGCCACCATGCCTTTTGACTGACCCTGCTGGCCTATTGTGCCCCATCAGCACCTAAATGTTTCCAAAAAATATTCCACGTTCTGCAAGACTTTCAAAGAAGCAAAACAAATGGGTTGGGGTTTTTTGGCATTAATTAATTCCGAAGGAAAAAATGTGAGTATATTGATATATATTAGACTGAAGAGACCTGAAGCCTTTGAATTGTGAGGAACGGGACAGAAAATGAGTTTGGGAGCTGCCACCCTATTTTCACAACATTGCTTTATTGTTAAAGCTAATTTAGTTTGCCTAAAGATGACACTTTTCTTGTAAAAATCCATCTGGCAACAGTTCAAGTTAGTGTGTCTTTTTGACTCAAACTACTTTACTACAGGCATAAAATGTCAGTTCTGAAAAACTGTTTAAAAAGTTCTCTTCCTTTACATCAGAAACTAAGGTTGACATTGGGACACTTCAGCCTAAGGGCCGAAATAGACACAGTGAAAATCACAGATCTCTGTTAGTTTGTAAAAGGCAAATTGCGATTACACAGAGGGGAGAGGAAGTGCAACCCCTGCATGGTTTAAATGAGAAAATATTCGTCCTTTTAAAAAACCTGTTTTTCTTCCTTTAAGTGCTGATAACAGTGCCAGAGAGAGGTGGTTTTGATTACCAAGCCATGTGGGGGTTTAAGGGTTAAATTCCCCTCTCTGTGTGGCCCTGATCCAAATGCCTTTTACAAACAAACAGATAATCTGTGATCTTCATCAGGTCTTTAATAAGGGAGCAACTGAACTTGTGGAGAGAGATATATCCATGAGGGTGGGCGGGCAAAGCAGCCCTCACTGGGATTGCTACGAACTCACTATCTTCTTCAGCCATTAGCTCCCTCAACACAGCAAGATGTAAGCAGCTAAAAGGTCCTCGTCTAAATAACATACAAGAGCTGGCAATTACCACAGCAGGAGACGCCTGCAGAGCTGCACCATCACAGCTGTTTCCTCATTAAAACCAGAAAGTCATTTGTACTCAGGGAATTGCTGCAGCAGCATCAACGGAATGAACGGGAAGAAAATGTCCCTTAGTCTTCCCCAGAAGTCAAGGGGAGACGTGATGTTGTCCAGGGGATTACTGGAGATTTTAGAAATGCCCTGGGCGGCACCCTCATTTCTCTCACACGAAACACTGCCTTTGTGCGGGAGCACTGATGGGAAGCGTTCTGACATGATATCTTAAAGCTTTGTGGCAGTAAGGGGCTGGGACAGGTAGCACAGGTGATGGTGGTTGTGGCAGCATCTCCTGTCCCTTCAATTCAAGCTGCTCCGCAGGGATTGGGGGGGGGTTAAAGGTGTTCTGAAAGAGGAGCCCTTTCTTTAGCTGTGTTCATGTCTCACTGCACAATATCTGGTTGAGGGGAATAGGGTCAGAAAAGCAGTTGTGCCTCCTAATTAAAACCCAGCCGGCACCAAACATTTGTGCGCTGCATTGGTGCGGAATGTCTGTGCAGATCTTCACACATTCTGAGACTTTGACTCCTTCTCAGGAGGAACAACGCTCCAGATACTCAAGCAGAGAGCAATTTCCCCCAGCATCTCCTACCTGAGATGCTTTACCTGACAATGCTGGGGATTAAACCTGGAACCTTCTGGAACAAAACAGTAACAGAAACATATAAATTCACTGAAGTTCCATATGTACTGAGGTAATTTCTGCCGTGACAAAGCTCCAGAAGTCTGCCTCTGTCGCTGGATCTTCGCCCTGGAGCACCAGAGACTTGTGTAGTATTTTTATAATGTTTATTTAAAATATACAGATAGACCACAGATAGCGGCAAGTTGCAAATTTGCTACCCCATTATCAGATATATACCTAAAGAGAGAAATTCTGTACCCCAGGGGGTGCTTCAGCCAACTCACAGCAGTCTTTGCTTCTCTCTCTTTCTGTGTTTCAGGTACATGCATGCCTACCCCTCTCCCCTCAGTTGTAAGGGGTCAGCTCCCTCCCACCAAGCTTTCATGTGTCAAGTTCTGATGGATCAAGGCTATTGGGGAACCATCTCCTGACAATTATCTCTCATTGAAAAAATATCTACTGTAATTAAAGAACATTAGCATTATTTTGTCTTAGGCCCTGGCTCCAGTCCCTTTTGGCAAACAAACAAAAAATCCACACTGAGTTTTGGAGCATAATGAAACTCCCTTATAACATTGGTCCATCTAGCCTCCTATCATCTGCTATGATTGGCAGCAATACTCCAGGGAGTCAAGCAGAGAATGATTTGTCCCAGCATCTTCTCCTTAAGATCCTTTAACTGGAGAGCCCAGGGGTTGAACCTGGAACTTTCTGCATGCAGTGCTTTACTGCTGGCCACTAGCATGTGGAGAATGACTGTCCAGTAGTAGAAAAGAGCAAGAGTCCAGTAGCACCTTAAAGACTAACAAAAATATTTTCTGGCAGGGTATGAGCTTTCGTGAGCCACAGCTCACTTCTTCAGATCTACTGCAGGCTACCCACTGTCCCTCTCCAGAGAGTGACATGTATAACATAGGGTTGCCAACTTCCACATGGAGCCCGGAGATCTCCCAAAATCACACCTGATCTCCAGACTACAGAAATCCCTTTCCTTAGAGAAAATGGCGGCTTTGGAGGGCAGACTCTATGGCATTATACCCTGCTGAGGGCCCTCCGCTCCCTAAACCCCACCTTCCCCAGGCCGTACCCTGAAATCTCCAGGAATTTCACAACCTGGAATTGGCAGCCCTAATATGCCACCAGCTGTAGGGCAGGGCTTCCAGATGAGATGATACAGCATCCAAACAGTCACAAGCTTTTATTTTTGGAATTAATCCCATGTTCACATCTCCTTGAGCAACTACTCAGACATATATTATAGCCACAAAAGTTAAATCCTTTTAAACATACGCAACAAGAATGTATACAGATCATAGCTACTATGCAGTCCTTTTGTCTAATAGCTGTGTCTGTAATCTTCCCAAGTTAGATATTTATGGATACTAAACAGTTATGTTTTTCACCATTCCCCACACAGCTATTGCAAGAAGGTAATTTTAGCATCTCTCTTGGAATCGAATTACAGAAGCCATTACCTTCTTTTTTCCCCTAAAAGTGTGATGATGGCCCCCATCTCTTTGAGGAGCAAAAGAGTTGCTGTCTTCCAACCTCCATAAAAGAGCCGCAAGGAGAATAAATACATCCATACAAAGAGCAAGCCTGACCCCTGGAGGGGAACTGGAAAGATGTGGCGAGCCAGCCAGGTTTTGAGATCAGCCATTCACACAGTAAGATGCCAGCTCAGTTTGAGAAATGTTTCCTGGTTTGGGGGTGGGGGGAATCTTTGGGGGGAATTTCATTTTTAAATGTTGAAAAAGAAACAAAGTTTGTTATGTTTCTGTTTTTCTTCCACGTTCATTGTTTGTAGCAAAATACAAACACTTGCCCCAAACCCTAAAACAGTGACGCTGGGTAAAGTTCCCTCTGGAAATAGGGTTGTGCTGAATATTTACCCCTACAATCTTCAAGAAAAAGTGTGGGGGTTCAGGAGGCACAAAATATTCCCCCCCCCCAAAAAAACCCTTTACTATGCTTTTCACACTTTTTAAAATTGTTTTTCTTGTGTTGTTGTGTCTGCTGCTACAACTTGCCTCTCAACAAAAAATATGCCCCCTCTCCCTGGTTTTCTTTAATGTTGCTTTAGTATTATCTCCTGGCATTTTATTCATCTAGTGTTTTTTTATTCTGCCAATAAAAAGTATCTTTCATTTAGGGATTGGGTCACATCATTTTGATGTCTTAGACACTTTCAGAGCTTGGTCCTTGGATTGTCTGATGCGATTTATTGGTGCTTCCTGGATGTCTTATCTGCCCTCTACAAGCTGGAAATGATAAGGCTTACAAGGGGCAAAAGAGGTGGCATTTTGCTTTGCAGTCAATAAAAAAAATTGTCTGTAACGTTTTCAAAATGACTTGGAGGGTTTAACATTGTTGGACAACCAACAAATTCTGCCCTTAATCTAGGTAGTGCACTATATTAGCAACTTTCAATAGTTGCCATGGATAATTTAGTTGCTTGTTATTACTGATCATAATTTTGTTGTTGATTATAATTTGTACATAGCCTTTACTGTATATTGTTCTTTACAAAGTTTTATGAGTAAAGAAGACAGATTCCTGCCCCCAAGGAACCTACAGTTAGTGAACAAATGACAATATTAAACAAGTGATGCTTCTCCCATCTCCATGCAGTGATATGAAAAGTTTTACCTGTTCAGTTTCTGCATGCTATGCTTCTGTGGAAAGCATGTCCATGCAAAGTTGGCGGTCCCAGATATAGCTGACCTGGTAGAATCTTTGGTGCACTAGCTTAGCTGTATGCCCTTTGGGGGTAATCATGGTGTGTTCCTGTGTGAGGAAAGGCCATTTTAAATGCATTTGTTCATGTGTGTAGGCAATTTTAAATGGGTTTGTACAGGAGTGAAAATCAGGAAGGCAGTTTTAAATGCACTTATGCATGTATGGAAAACAGAGGCAGTTTTAAATGTGCTTTTTCACCTTTCAGGATCGATTGGTGGCATAAAAGAAAGCTGATTTACAGTCGTGTTTCACCCTTTCTTTGCTTCACGATGGATGTGTGATTTTTATCTCAGTTCCTTCATATTATCACAATGTGCTAAATCTAGTGGGATTCACAGTTCTGACATGAGGGGGCAGTGTTACCTGTTATATAACTTCCAGTGGGGGGTGTTTTTACCCAATCCTACTATTGTAGAAGGAGTAACCTGTCTCTTATGCTGATCTGAACTGTCTGCATGGTGAAGCCTAGGATGCTATTCTCTGTGCTGAAATGAAAAATCTCACAGGTGTTTAATGTCACCGGGGATGAATCAGTGACGATGCTGGCTTTCTGAAGACACAGGGACAATAGCACCCCAGACTTGGGCAGGGCCTCTTAGAAAAGAAGTATGATTGCTGTAGTTATGAATGCAAATTTAAGGGGCTGCTGCTGTTGCTGCATTGAGAGCTTCATAATAAGTTTTAATATTCACTGAGGGGGTTATAAAACATAAAGGATGAGAATTTCCATATTTGAAAATGTCCTCGATTGGCAGTTTTATTATCTCTGAAAGGCGCCTGGCATCCAACACAATCAACTCGTGGGTTTTTCTTTTATTTTAAATAGAGAAAATAATCTTGCTGCTTAAGTCATGCACTCTGCTAATTGTGTTTTAATAAGTCTCTTAAAATCTTTCTGTATATCTTTTAATATCTTAATATTAGACAAAGCTATTGCTCAGAGACACTAGAGGACAGTGAAATTTATGAAAGAGAGAGCATTTGAAATGAGGCCATAGTGGCAAAACATTGCAATCAATGCAATAGTAATACTTCTCAGCCTGAATGAGCCCCCAGATATTCCCCATGGACCTGGACTCGAGCACTAACACACGTTTCCAGCTCATAACTGACTCAGAAAATGGACACTCTCTGGTTCATAACATGGCTTTTCCCCATCTTATCAGGATTTTCTGACTTGGAACACATTCATAGCATCTTTCAGACTTGTAAATACCCACTCACCTGGTTGTCACAAGCAAGAATTACTTCCAAGTGATGAGGCATGGAAGCTTTTACTGGAAGAGAATATGTTTGTCTGAAATTTGGAACGCCTTTGTCTCCTGGTCCCCCACTCTTGCTGCTCATAGCACCACCATGAATACAGGACTCCAGTTTCAACCTAGATTAGGAAGCAGTGTTTTCCTTCACAGTGCACGTTGAAAGCTGCATCTTGTGCATGGCAACAGGCCTCACAACCAGCATATCGTAGGGTGGACAGGGGACCTCCATGTGTAGGCTTTTTCTGTGGGTACCACCCTCCAAGATGTGTATATGAACAGCCTCTTAAAAATGGCTTAAACAGTTTGCTATCTGAGTTGGACAATTTCTCATCCAGTAGTTGATTCTGAAATGTATCTTCCAAACAGTACTTGTCAGCAGCCACATCTTCTCATAGGTATTTCTCACTGAAGATGACCAGGCAGAGCCAAAAAAGGTATGAATGAAAATATTTCAAAGAGAGGTCAAATTTCCTTGCATTTACATATGTATGGTCCAATAATTCCCCTTCAATTCAGACATGTTTGAAACTGTATTCAGTATCTTCTTCTGTATCTTTTTTGTTCTGCTTGAGTACTGTTGTTATCTGATGTGTGCTCCCCTTGTTCTATCTTGACTTCTTCTCATTGGACGTTTGCATGTGTGAACATAAATATTGCAGCTTGTCAGTTTCACATTCCTGACATGGGATGGCTCACTACCTTATAGACAGAGATCTTGCAGATAGTGCAGTGTACATGTGTCTTTGTACAGAGACACATTGCTCTACCTTCCCAATAGGCAAGCACACTTTCCATCATTGCTGAACTGTCATATTGTTGGTTCTTCATGCATTTCTATAATTTTATCAACACAATGCCCAATTCTCATATGGACAGAAAACTTTAGAGATAATATGGTCCTTTCCTCATGGATTTGGGAATTAAGTCTGACAGCCTTCTAAGGATGGGCATGAATAAAAAAGGCATATGAGTATGTATAGAGATCTATGACAACTCCCAAACATTTTTCCTTGCCTACACACAAAAACCGAAAGATGGAGATGCTCACAAAAGGTCCCCTTTCCCCCACATCAGGCTGGAAGGCACATGTTCCCCTCTAAGTTTTGTGTAGGAAATAAATGTCCAGCTATTTATCCTCCTTTTCATGTGGTCCCTTTAATCCCGCAGATTGGGTTACAGAGCCATTTTACAGTTTCGATTTTACAAAGCAAAAAACTTCCTTTAATGTTGGCATTTTGGAAGAAAAGGGCTTCAAGTCAAAACATGTGCAGCTTAGTTTTTTTCTTTTCTTTTACATTAGCCAGATGTGACATGTGGAAAGGGAATGAGCTAAAAATGTGGCATCCAGGTCCCACCACAGTGATGAGATAGGAATGTGGAGTCTCAGTCAAAGGGTCCTTAGATAAGCTTTTGTTTCCATGGTTCATCTCTCAGACTGCGATGCTATGAACATAGGAAGGTTTCTTAAATTGAGTCACAGCATGGATTAGTTTAGACAAGCACAGTCAGCTTTAACTGGTAGTGGTTTTCCATGGTCTCTTGCAAAGGTCTTTCCTGGCCCTTCCTTGTACAGATCCTTTTCAGTCAGGAGATGCCAGAAACTGAGCGGGGGATCTTCTGAGCAAAGTTGCTGACCTCCAGGTGAGGTTTGGACTCCTGCTGAAACTACTACTGGTCTCCAGTTCCCCTGAAGAAAATGGCAGCTTTAGAGGGCAGACTTTGTGGCATCACAACCCCATTGAGCTCCCTGCTCTCACCAAACTATGCCTTCTTACAGGCACCACCCCCATATCTCCAGGAACGTCCCAAGCCACAGTTGGCAAAGCATATGCTGTCCACTGAACTATGGCCTCATCCCATATGCTAGCTTTATTCCCCAGGGATAAGCTGCCTGGAGGTGCGCCTTCAGTGTTTTACATAGCCCCTTTCTTCTCTCCAGTGTCCTACAGAATAAGAAGTGTTGTGATGTGAGCTGGTTCAGCCATGCCCACCAGCCTGCTGTGCCAGAGATTGTCATCTGCCTTTACATCTGCTGCTTGCAGCTATTGCTGCAGCCTCATCCAATTAGGGCACCCTTTCACTCCCCGCATGTTAATGGCTGCCATTTACTTCTTCCAATGAATAAATAAAGCACTGCACTTTGGAACACATTTTTGGTAGAGTAAAACCTGCCTGCCATCCATGACTGTGGGTGGCCTGACCTCCCCAGTCCAGTGCATGCTCTGAGAACAGAGCATGGTATTGCCATATGTGTGTGCATGCAGGCACATATACTGCCTGCACGCACATATACTGATGGTTCCTGTGGTCTACAGGCCCCCTATCACATACCCTGCCCCTTGAAATAAGGAGCTTTTCACTGGTGAATGATAAAAATAGGTGAGACTGTGTCTCACACACTACAATCTCACTCCCTCTTCATCATTTCTCTACTACAGCCCTGCAAAAAAACTTAGAACTCACTGTATTTTCTCTGCTATTTCAAAAGCAGAAGAAACACACACAAACCCTTCCTGGAGCCTGTTGTGGTTTGAGGGCAGGGAGGGAATTAAAAACAAAAGTGACACTAGTCTCCTTAGGGTCCCCCGCCTTGTCCGGTCTCCTTTGCATCCACACTTTTCTTTTTGTTATATTTCCTTGAAGTTAAGCCTCCCCAGAGAAGTGGGGTGATGGCGGAGTTTTGCAGCACTTGGGGAGGAGAGTGATGCTCAGAAGTAAAAGCCAAAGAGAATTGCAGCTGCATTGTAAAAATTGAGGAGCTAATCAAAGGCAGCCCAGGCCTGCACGGCTTTCATCTCCTGTCTTCAAAGAGGCACAAACAAATATTGACTGTGCGCCGTGCAGCAGCCTCGGTGGCAGGGCCGCTGACAACCTCCCCATTCGCTTCATGGCATCTCTTCCTCCCCCCACTATTATTAACAGTAGTCTTTTATTATATGGTACCATCAGTGTCTGTGGCACTTTATGTAGTAACATGAGGAAAAGAGAACTTTCCAAAGGAGCTTACAATCTAAATTGGTAACACAAGGGATAGACAAGAGACGTTGCAAAGGGAAGGGTACCTCAACGAGGGGAACAGCAAAATGGATGAACCAAAGGTAAGCAGGGAGGGATGTTAGCAAGCACAGTTTCTTTTGTGCATATAAGCACTGTTTCAGTTTGCTTGCTTAAAATCCTTCTGACCTATTTTCTTCTACAATGGGAGGGACCCCAAGTGATGTACAATAAACATCATGGATTCATAGCAATAAAACAAAAGACAACCAAGAATAAAACAAGAGACCAAAGAGCATGAAACACCACTGTCTACCTTTAAATACCCTCCTAAACAGCTGTTTTAGTTTCCTGAAGACCAGGAGGGTTGGCACACTGCTAACAACCTCAGAAAGGCTATTCCTTATAATGGGCAGTACCCCAGAAAAGGCCTGAGAACCGGCTGCAATGCATCTCCCTTTTCTACGCGAGAGGACAGGCAGGAGGAACTGAGGGATGATCAGAGTGCCACTTGAGTTCACAGTGGGAAAGATGGTCCTTCAAGCATTGGAGAAACAGGTTGTAAAAGGCATTAAGGGGAGTAACCAGTACTTTCAATTGAATTTGGAGCAAACAAGACACCAGTTCAGGATCTCAAGGTGGGAGTAATATGTGCAAAGTGAGCTGCTGCATTCTGAACCAATTGAAGGTTCTGGGTTGTCTTTAAGGGCAGTGCCACACAGAATGTATTAAAGTAATCTAGCCTCAAGATTACCATAGCCTTGATCAGTATGGCTAGATAGGCTGAATTTGCAAGGGATACAACCTCTTTGCTAGGTGAAGTTGAAAAAAGGTGATTTTTGCTACCATGCGGCTTTGTTTTTCCAACATGGGGCTGGATCAGGACTTTCTCACTTCCTAGGTCACTTCTGGTATTGGAGCTGGAATGGAGAAAAGTGCAGGGAGGTAGGGCTTTGAAGAGGGAGGGCTGAACCCAGGTAGAAATGGGGATAGATAATCTGTTTCCTCCAAGGCTGCTTGAAGCTGTGTAGCAGCCACCTGCTCAGGCACCATGCCTAAGAATGGAATGCCAGCCCTCAGGCAGTAGTTGTTTGGAACTCAGTGGAGTCCAGGGATGCCTTCTTGAGGAGGGGCTTCATGTGATTGGAACTATATCCTTCCTCAGAGGGGTGTTCCTGGACCCAATTGTCCAGCCCAGCCTGGTTTGATACCCACAGGAACCAGAGACAAGGGTCAAGCCTAGATTTGGTAGGCCGTGCACTTCTAAGCAGCTTGTCTGCTTCATTAGGCCTCACCAACTGAAATTCATCCATGCAGCTAGAACCAGACAGCTTTCTGACAACATCCTGAGATTTAACTGAGCTAACTGTATCATCTACATCATAGTGGATGCAATTTTCTCCACAAAATGTGCTGCAATAGAGACACAGAGGGCCTGCATGTTTTCCAGGTGAGCATCCTTGGGCCTGGGGTAAGCGAAAAATCCTGTAAATCTCTGCTGGACAGCATGGTGTAGACACAAAAGTGATGGCGAAGTGACCTTGTTTCAGTACCCTCACCATTGCAGAGTAGGCGCAATAATGTGCTCTCCGCTGTGTTCGGTTGCATTCACTCTAAGGGATTTTCCCCCTTCCACTTGTGCTCCATATGCCCAGCTGTTTCATAATCCTAAATTCCTCCGTAAACCAAGGGGCATTCGAAACTCCACACAAGAAGGAAGAGGGAACTCATGAGCGATGTTGTGTATTGTCCAGGTCAACTCTGCATCCCACAGTTTGATTAGGTCTGTAGCAGCCACCAGCTTTGCTGACTGGAAAATCCCCAAGAGACATCCAGAAACCCTCTGGATCCATCAGCCTGCTGGGGCAGACCAGCTTAACAAGTCACCCACCCTTGCGGAGGTTCCAAGTGTCCGTGATTCTAAACTTCACCAGGTAATGGTCAGTCCATGACAAGGGCAGAGTGAAAAATTCCCCCATTACCAAACCACGTACTTCGTCCCCATTGAAAACTAAAGCAAGCATATGCTCTGCTATGTGCGTAGGGACCAGAATGTCCCTGTGGTTGTCATAGTGGCCATGAAGTCCTGAATTATTAAAAAGCAAGATGCTCTGACCCTGGTTTATATGTCAGCAGGCCAGGTACATCAACATCTACTTTGGCCTTTAGAATTAACCCCCCTCCCAACTTCCCTTGTTATCAGGTTGGATTTCTACAGCTTTTCTACAGCAAAGATGGAACAGGCTTGCTCTGCTGTTATCCTTTTAGGTGTTTCCCTAGCTCTGTAACTTACTGGCAGTACTACTAACAGTAGCTGCAGTGGTCTTTTCCCAAGCCAGGTTAGCCACCCACAGAAGCCTCTAAGGTCTCTGTACAAATGAATATTGGATCCATGTGCTGGCTTCCCCAAAATGAGGAAAACCTTTTCTTAGCCAGGGAAGAATTCAGTTAGGAGACTGGAAGTCCTATTGATGGGGGTGGAAATGTGTACTGGAAGCTGAAGAACGAAAGCTGCATTTTGCACACACATGCACACACAGGATGCAGTAATCTGGGAAGGGAAATCTGCTCCCATCGAGTAGTCATTCTGTCTCTTTCACTTTCAACTCTTCCCCCTCCAGCACACAACACGGCACCAATTAGACCATTATATGTGTGGAAAGCCACAGCGTCAGTCTCTCTTCATCATGGACAGTAGCAGGAAACTGGCAGATTGGAACCAAATGGGAGGCCTAATTCAAAACAGATGCAGCCTTTGTGGCAGGGATGGAGAAAGAGGGGGGATTAAAAATGTAGATATTTCATGTTGGCACAGTGCTGCTCAGGGGAAGAGGAAGAGGACGCAACAGCCTAGCAAACATAGGTCATTCCAGCTGTGATGTAGGACTGGCAGCAGCCAGACCTCTGCCAAAAATACAGGCAATGACAAGGAATCTTCAGGAACTGGGTTGTCTTGTACTTGGGTAGTGATTTGCTAGCATTTGGAAGTTCAAGGGAAACCACTTCTTTGTGGAGTGAGCAAAACTGGCAAAGCTAAGAAGCAAGGTCGTACACTCTTAGGTGCACCTACACTACATATGAAAGCCAGTTTCCAGCTGATTTAACGCTTACTGTTTTCCTCCAAATAACCACAGGAATTGTAGCTTGGGAGGGATAATGAGAACTGTTTTAAAAAACTCCTCTGCCTCACCCTAGCTGTTTGTATAGTTTCAGGGTCACCATCTAGACATTAGGAAGAACTTTCTAACAGTTAGAGCGGTTCCTCAGTGGAACAGGCTTCCTCAGGAGGTGGTGAGCGCTCCTTCCCTGGAGGTTTTTAAGCAGAGGCTGGATGCCCATCTGTCAGCAATGCTGATTCTGTGACCTTAGGCAGTTCATGAGAGGGAGGGCATCTTGGCCATCTTTTGGGCATGGAATAGGGGTCACTGGGGGTGTGAGGGGGAGGTAGTTGTGAATTTCCTGCATTGTGCAGGGGGGGTGGACTAGATGACCCTGGTGGTCCCTTCCAACGCTATGATTCTATGACAGTTAAAACAGGCAAGTCCAACGTTCGGTGTTTCTTATTTCGTTTTCATGTCTTTATCCATCCCTTCATTCAAGGAACTCAGAGCAGTATTGAGCTTATGTATGAGGTAGGACAAAAAAAAAATCTTTCCTCATCCAGGCCCCACTACACTGACTTTCAGTACACATCAAGAACAATCAATTCCCAAGGATTCCAAGGCTACTCCTGGTGCCTCTTTATTCCTGGAGCATCCATGTCACAAAGAATCTTAGGTAGGCTGCAGATAAGGTCTGTAAATTAAAGACATGGCAGAATATCAATAAAGCTATTAGAGAGGGGGAGGTACTGTCTAGCACAAAGAGTCATTCCTGGCCTCTTATACATCCACCACCAACCAAACAAGACAGTAGTTCAGGAAGGATCTATTGGAAGCAATTATGGTGGCCACCTGTCCCTGGAGGGGTAGTGGTAGGGCAGACGGGCCCCCTCCCCTTTATTGAAATTTATGTTTAAAAGTGCATTTTCTGCTCAGTCGGGGTGAATCCCAGCTAGTAATTTTAGGACTACTTAAACATTACCTGCTTGTTACATGAGAAAGTTAGTGGGGGGGGGGGTAGCACACGTGGTGATCACTGAGGTGACCGTTTTGCTGCGTGCCTTCGTCCTGGGAAAGCTGTCGTTTCCCCAACACAACTTTCTCTGCAGAGTGGAGAGGAAAAATAACAACAGCTTGGTTGGAAGGGCAAAGTCGGGTGAGCCACTCAAAAGATGTATACACAGCAATCCTTCCCATCCACTTGAGAGCGGGCTGGAATGTGAGGAACATGCAGCCTTAAAGCTGCAGCCAGAGCACGTTGTTAGATACCCTGTCAACACCCTTGTGCTTTACAACTGTATTTGAACCTCCTGGGATGGGAGGGTTAAGTTTGCGGCATGTTTTAGATTAAGCCAGTTGGGAGGTGGTGTTGACAGGACTCAATGAGGCACACTGCAGAACCGTGTTAGTCTGGCCTCCCAGGCGCAATCCCACCCAGCAGAGGCATTTGCCTATCAGCTACCTGCAAAGAGAGTTGAGAATAGTGTATCCTGGAAGCAAGCAAAATTCTTTGGATACTGGTCCAGGGATTTCATTGCTACCACAAGAAGCATCCATGTCTTCCTCTCACATCCTACTAGGCTGTGACTATCCAGGGCCTGTTCACCTGATATGGCCAGACTGCTTTCCCAGTGTACACACTGAGGGGGAATGTACCAAAATAAATGTACTAAATTAAAGTTATGCAATGTACTAAATGATTGACTCTACACACAAGCATGCACTTTCAACTTCCGGTTTGACTACAAGAGCAGAATACAAAGTGTTGTTGTTGCCTAGCAATGGTCAGGAAGTCATTCCCAAGCAGAGGTTTGAACTTGAATTTCCTGTAACCAAACACAACACTTTATCCCCTGCATCACAGTGACAGGAATAGGAGTCTGTTGCCTAGAATTTTTAACAATGGCCAATTTCTGAGTGTCAGGCATTAACATTCAAAAGGATCCAGGGAACCCCCCTGACAGTAAGACAGATCTGAGCAGGGATGGTAGTGTCAGAAATTTTTAAAAGACTTGGATTTGAGGACTTTTACTAAAATAGGCAGTCATGGGATCTTTGAGGAACAAAAGAGCCAGGGCTAGGGAACTGGGGGTGACAGCCAGCTAATTCACTCGTCAAATTAATTCCTCTCTTTGGAGCAAAAGCACATTGCATTTGTTAAAACATTTCTTTGGTGCTTTGTGAGGTCTTAGAATTGAAACAAAACAAAACAATCAAAACAACCCATTCCCAGTTTTCTAATATGAAAGAGACAATGATATACCCTTTTGTGATTCACTTAATAAGGGTTTTTATAGGGAGGATGAAAATGGCTAGGATTATCTCCAAGGCAGGAGTGAATCTGTGTTTGCTTACATACTTACAGCCTCATAGGACTTTAGTGGGGTCTTGCATTTTTCTGTGGTGATGCCAGCAAACCAGCCCCACGACCAAACTTCTCGGCGAGAGAGTAATTGGGACAGAAGCAAATTCCAGTCAGTTCAGGGGAAACACGTCTTTTTTCTTTTGGTTCCTGAAAACATGCTATTATTAATTAAAGAGCACAAATACTGAGGGGGGGGGGCCACCCGCCTTCGTTCTCTGGCCTCAGCCGTGCGTGTCTCTCCCTTCGTCTCCTCTTGCTAAATTTTTCAGTGTTTTTAACATCAGACTGATGTTAGGTATAATTACCAACTTTGCACCAAAATTATATTTGACATGGCTTGTGTGGGGAAATTAGAGCATTTCAGAGACTGCAAATTCACCTGGGAAGACGAGCCAAGCAAAGACAAGGCAGCACAGAGTGGAAGTAATTTGAATATTACATGTGCCCTCCTGAAAATGCCAAAATCATTTAAATTGCTAGAAAGGATATTTTCCCTAATTAACTGTGTGTGCTGGAGGGTTCATAACAGCACCAGGGAGATGGAGGGTGGATCAGCCAAGTGGAGATGGTGCGTACACTGCAGGGGGCAGCAGAGTGCTGGCTGTCGTGGGAGGAAGAGGCCCCTCCTGCAAAATCGTGGTGGGTTAATTGCCACCCCTGCAGCTGTATGATCTTCCAAACAGACACTTGTTTCTTCAGGGAACATGTCATACTTCGAGCAACATAGGCCAGTAGGCTTAGAACAAAACTGAAAGGCTATCATGACTGACCTGCCTGCTACGATGCAGAACCATGAATACCTCCAGAGTAGGGTTGCTGACTCTGGGTTGGGAAATTCCTGGAGATTTGTGGGGGGGGGGGGTAGAGCCTGGTGAGGGCAAGGTTTGGGAAGGGGTGGGACTTTAGTACCCCCCTCTCTAAAGCAGCCCTTTTCTCCAGGGGAAATGAGCTCTGTTGTCTGGAGATCAGTAGTACCGTAATTCTACAAAATCTCCAGGCCCCTCCTGGTAGTTGGCACCCCTACTCCAGAGGCAGTTCTGCCATAAGTCTGTATATGGTCTTCTCAGATGGGAGATCTGGGGCTCCCATAAGGGTAGCAGAGTGGGGGATGGACTGAGCTGGCCTAATCTACTAAGAAGTTCCCTGTGGCGGCTACATCATCATACTCTGCCATTGCCACCTTCTACTGTGACTAAAATGCTGATAGGCTTTCTGGAGGTTTCGATGCTTGTGGCTGTGAAAACCACACCGGTCTTTGCATTCCCTCTAATGTGAGGGCTTCCACCTGCAACAAGCTCCATCTCCCCTCCTGCCATTGCAGCTCCTGTGGTTTCGGCTTCGTTACATATTCATCCTTCTAATGCAATTATTAGCTTGTGGGGAAGGGAAAAAATTAATAAAGATGCTCTGATTATCTCCTTACAGTGTTTTTTTTAAAAGGCCTTGTTAACTGAGTTTAGGAAGATTATTGTGGGCAAGGAGCGTTTCTTCACAGTTGCTTATGCTGTCTGGAATGAGCCTCAGTAAGAAATAAGCAAGCTTAAAACTTTAGGGTGTGTTTACATCAGCACTTTTTTTCACAATTGGGTACTAGAAAATGCTAATTCAGTTTGCACCAAATCTCAGGCAGAATCACTGATTAGTGCTCCACTTCTAGATTCGGCATTCTCCACAGTGTCTGAACCGACATCACAGGGACATTGATAGTACTATCATAAGATTTTTTCCCTAGGAGTAAGCCCCGCATAATAGACGTATGGTTGCCAGGTCT
Source organism: Euleptes europaea (assembly GCF_029931775.1). NCBI lineage: Eukaryota > Metazoa > Chordata > Lepidosauria > Squamata > Sphaerodactylidae > Euleptes > Euleptes europaea. The sequence continues at coordinate 3,032,427 of NC_079330.1, forward strand.
GGTTTGGGAAATACCTGGGGATTTTGGAGGTGGAGCCTGAGGAGGGCGGGGTTAGGGGAGGGCAGGGACTTCAGTGAAGTATAATGCCATAGAGTTCACCTTCCAAAGCATCCATTTTCTCCAGGTGAACTGATCTCTGTCACCTGGAGATCAGTTGTAATAGCGGGAGATCTCCAGCCACCCCCTGGAAGTTGGCAATCCTAAATAGACATAAGTAGGTTACATGGTCAGCTTATCCCAGCTTGTCAAGTGAAGCAGCAGCCTGAGATGTTTCCATGCAAGGACCTTCGCTAGCGAGCAACTTGCTAGCCAAAAAACTGCTCCCGATGGAGAGCTGGGGCAAATCCATGCGTTGTGAAGGACTCTGTTTTAAATAATAGGCTGGCGCCTTCCTTACTAATAGATCTACTCACTAGGAAGCACTGCCACTCTGTTGCTTCACACAGCATGATCACAAATAATTCTTATTCTGCTCCTTGAGGGTATAATCTGCATCCATTCAAAGACCAGACTGTTCGGAGAAGAGTAAGGCTTAGGGTTAGTGTAGTGAGGGTTATTCCCCTCCCAGAAAAGGGAATAATTTCATTGGAGTTGGTACAATAGAATGTCTATTCCTGGGCTCTAAGTAGGTTCATACAAAAGTTCATGCATCATAGTACGTGGCCAGAGCATCTCATTTTAGTTTGCCTAGTAATATTGCCTCTGAAAAGCAGCTACAGTTGGAGCACCTACCACATGGAACACAGGCAGGATAATGCTGCCGCATTCGTCTTGTTTGTGGGTTTCCTAGAGGCACCTGGTTGGCCACTGTGTGAACAGATTGCTGGACTTGATCCAGCATACGCTTTCTTATGTTCTTATGGAAGTCCACATTTTTGACCTGTTAGATACTCCCCAACACAAATACAGGTTATGCCCAAACTGTTGTATCCGGATTATTTCCCATTAAAGCACATTTAAAGTCATACTCGACTGAAAAGCATGGCACCATTCATATATTCTTAAAAATGAGCAGGGCAGGCTTTGGGGGCTTCCTGCCCCCCTAAACATTAAATTAATAGCAACCACCATGGATATGATAAAAGTCTGTGTCTTGGATACAAAGACATTATCACATCCAGCCAAAGGATAGGTAAAGCTAAGGTACAGGAAAGTCCAGGCATCTCTTGTTTACAAATTCCTCTCCCCCCACCCCCCCACATAGCAATTCACGTGACTGCATGCTTCCATCCCTGTCATGTGAGAGAAGGGGAGGTGGGGAAGAGTGACATTTCCCTTGCTTGTGAGATGTGATTATTGGGTGCTAATTATACCCTTTGCCATGCTGGCTCCCTAACTCCCTCCAGAGCAGCATCTTTGTTGTTTCATGCTTCTTCCTATAAACAAAGGCCTTTCATCCCACACCTGCTATGGGTCATGAAGGTGTGGAGATGGCTGTGTTTTTCTTGCTGCCTGCGTATTTTCACTAACCCCTTGTCCTTCTGTCCTTTCCCTACTTTTTCTGTAGTTCCTTCCCACCCTAACAAGCATAGTAATCTAAGGCAAACAACAGAACAGCTCAAGAAAACCAAATTTCAAATGCAAGCAGAAGAATAGTCTGCAAGATCAGTCATCTGAGTGCAACTCCTAGTTCTGTGGTTGTGCTGTGTGGTCTTAGACAAAACGCTCTGTTCTTCATCTGTAAACTGAGTATGATGGTGTCACCATTACTGTTGCTGTTAATAATGCTGTCTTCTTTCCTCCCTAGCACAAGCTCTGTGTCTTTAACAGTGACACAAGAGGCCAAATATAGACCAGCTGAATGTCTGCATGTCACTTATATCTCAGGCTGTAGACTTAATTTTTTTCAGAGCACAGGAGGTAGTTTGAAAGAGAGACCGTCACTTGTGGTCCAGACCCTTAAGCCACATTTGCTTCTGATCTAACAGGTCTTTGTGTTGTTTCAAAAACATGTTTGGCTAAAGGGAGAAGTTGGGCAAAAAGAAAAAATTTGTCTGCACACCATGGGAAGCAAAAGCTCTCTCAGAGCTTCTCATTGTCGACAGAGCCTTTGTCAAGGAAAAAAAGTAGAAACAAAGATCACTGGGAACACTGGAAGAGGTATAAATTATCAACTATTTATCACCCTCATAATCATGTATATTTTACATGATGGCAGCATAAATAATAATCATCGACTTATTGTATAATTATTGTTATTATTATTCAAACGTGCCCATTGAACGGGGGGGGGGGGGTTCTCATGCGTTGCAAGAGAGCTCTGCAGTTTTCCATTCATGGCACTAGATGGCACCAGGAACCCTTCTGCGGCCAGCTAGGAGAGGAAGAATATTCAAGAGCTTCCTTGCAATTTCCCCCCTCCCTTCCAGGTAGCTGGCAGTCAAACAGGGAATGAGAACTGTGGTGTGGAAAGGCATAGTTTGTGAGGAAAAGAAGGCTTATTTCATTGGGCACTTCCTTTCCTCCACCCTTTTTGCTTAACTGTTATTGACCAAAAGGAGGGCTTATTGAATTAAACCAAAGACAAGGGTCTCTAAGGTCAGTAGGCTCGGAGGCATCTTCTAAGTCTAAAGTTATGTGTGTTAACTTAAATGCTTGCAAATTTTAAAACTGCCCATTAGTTGTGTGTGTAAAGTACCACCAGGTCGCAGCCAACTTATGGCGACCCCAGCAAGGGGCTTTCAAGGCAAGTGAGAAGCAGAGGTGGTTTGCCATTGCCTTTCCTTGCAGAGTCTTCCTTGGTGGTCTCCCTTCTAGGCGTTGACCCTGCTTAACTTCTGAGATCTGACAAGATCAGGCTGTACCATGCCGCCTTCCCTCCCACTCATTTGCTGCTCTTGAGCACAGAGGTTTTATCAACTGGTAGTATTTTGACCCCTAGTCAGCCCAAACAATGGCACCTGAGGCAGCTTACAGCAATTAAAAACCAATACAAGCATCCAGTTTGAAATATGATTTAAAAGGTACTTGGGGAGAGGGTTCTTGGTGAAGCCTCAGTCTAGGCACAATGGCAGGATGCCTGGCTGTTACCTATTCTCTCTCTGGCCTCAGCAGTGGCAGTTATGGCTAATAGCCATATGAATGCAGAAGCAGGATGGCTGAGTAAGGCAGACAGAACTGGCCGGCCTTACTGAGAGGCAGAATGTGATTCAATACTGCATCTTTTAATGCAGCACTGGTGCTGTCTTTGTGGGAGGTCAATGCAGTGCCTATATAATGCCATCTATAGATTGTTCCTTCATCTAGTCTGTCTCTGCCTCATAATAGAGTCACAGAAATCTGCTATACTTCGGGACAAAACATAATCTTAAATGCACTTGCTCCCATATAAAGTTGCCCATTTCTTTGAGAGGGACCTGCTCTCCACTTTCTCATGTAAAATGGGTACCAGAGAGGCATATAGGCTTTTTATGTGGAGGTGCCTCATCCATGGGACTCCTTCCTGGCATCTATCCTCTGTGGCCTCATTGTAGTCAGTCAATGAAGATGTTTTCCTAAGCCTTTCATAATAATGGTTTTTGATTCTTTTCTGTCGTATGCTGTTGTTGTTTTCTGTAATGATTATTGCTGCTGTGGTTGCTTAGTTATTTGTTGCTGGTGGTTGCTTATTGATTTTTATTCTCTATTTTATTGTATTTTATTTATTTATTTATTTAAAAACCTTTCTATGCCACCTTTCCACCCAATTCAGGGTACCCTAGGTGGCGAACATGAAAAACATTTATGAATATCATGTGAGATGCCACTAGAACCTGCATACAAATAGTTTAGAGAAGAGCCATCATGAAATAGATCACAATTCCAACATGAAAACAAACCCTAAGTAATCTTGGACTAGCCTTTTCAGCAATACAGGTGGGATACTTCTCCTGCATGCCAGGTTCACGTGATGTTGGCTAATAATAGCATACTTTCTTCATCCCGTGCTTGTTCATCTTGTTTCTTGATGGAAGAAGTGGGTGGTAAGTGGACTGGAAGTGACCCAATAATCATCCAAACTGGTTCGATGCTCTGAAGCAAGATCCTGCATGCCGAGACATTCCCAACAGAATATTAATGATGTCAATTTGTGCTACACCATGGAGAGCAGGAAGAACATTCTTGATGCGTTGTTCAAACGTAGATAAGAAATATAATCAGGGATCCATGCATTCCATGACTCTGTTGTAGAATTTGGTACTGGACCCAAAATTCCATGACCCAAGAATCTCACTGCTTATTTTTTAAAAAAACGTTTCTAGCCCTTATGGCTGCCAACACAGGCTTGAAAGAGTGTGGCTAATATAAGGAGAAATTTCAGAAGCTGACTGGACTGAAATAGGAATTCATGGTCAAAGAGGTGGAGCTTCAGTGACCTGCATAGATCTTTTCCCCATCCCATGATGAACAGAGGCAGTTAGAGCTTTATAAAACTGTGGACAGTGCAGAAAAAAGTGGAGAAAGAGAACTTTTGCTCTTCCTCCCATAATATGAACACTCAATTTTGAAATTAATGAAATTTGTCAGCAGTAGACCCAGGACAGACAGAAGAAAGACTTTTTCACATAACACATAATTAATTCATAAAATTTGCTGCCTTAAAACATGATGACCACTGGTTTTTACAGGAAACTAGACAAATTCATGGAGGACATCAGGTCTGCTGATGATTAGTCATCACGGCTAAATAGAGCCTCCATGTTCAGAATCAGCATACCAATAATACCAGTTCTGTAGAAGGGGAATGAAGGTGGCTGGCTGTTACTTTCCTTCTTGCCCTGCTTGTGTTTCCCAGGAATATTTGTTGGCTACTGTGGGACACAGGATGCTGGACTAAATGGACTTTTGATCTGATTTAGCAGTGGCCTTCTAATGTTCTTAGAATTAATTTATGTGAAATAAAAATATATAGGCAATGGTGCTTGTTTACAAGTATACACAAGTCACAGAGTTGAGTGTTTTGTGGTACAAACTTTGAATTACCTTGGTGCAGAATTTTGACATTTTAGTACATGGTACATATGGCCCTGGATTCAATGAGAGGTTGAAATATATGGTGTGACCAAAGTACATTGTTTCTTTTTGCTCAGTCCTTTGGGTCCTTTAATTATACTTTCTCCATGTTTCATCTTCTTGACATACATTCTTCCTTCCCCCACTCTAAAAAAACTACTTATTCAAGCTCAAGCTGTCCTTCCTTCACCGTACTCTCAAAAAGTACTTATTTAAGCTCAAGCTGTTCTCTGTGATCCAGCCACATTAAGCTGTGTGATTTAAAGTGACAAATCAGAGACTGCCATGTAGGGAAATAGAGGGGTAAACCTTCCCCCCTCATCCCCAAGGATACCTGGAAATGGTAGCAAATGAAAGGTAATAACTGTCTGTTGTAGAGAAGAAAGTGGATGACGGCTTGAATCCAGATGTTCAGAAGGGTTTGAATCCAGATGCCAGCTAAAATATTTAGCATGGATATTCTCCATGTAAAAAGAGGAATCTTGCTGATGGGCCCAGGCCTCTTCTCACTGTATTTTCAAGCCTTGTAGATGCTTAATTTCTCCATATTTTGACAAAGGGTCTATGTATATAGCTCTAGACCTACTCAAAAATATTCAGTGCCAAATTTCAGTGCATGAGGTTGGAAAGTCAAGGTCATATACACTGACCACAGGATAGCCTGCTCATTCAGTATATTCCCCTGCCCTGCCACCATCACCTTTACTCTGGTTTCTAAGACTTTGCAATGTTCAAACATTTTGAACTCCTCTGCACAGGGCTGGAAACATGCTTTTCTAAAATGGAAGCAGAACGTCTTGAGATTCTCATGATATGCCCAGCTACAAGTAGACCATTGTTTCATGGGGCTGGGAATTCACAGTACCTTCCTAAGCAGCGCTGCAGCCTTCTAAGTCCCTTGACTTAGAATGGTGTAACTCTGCTTAGAATGACTCTGTCAGAGGAACTAGTAGGTTGTTGAAATAGAGTGTTATGCTATAGTGATATAGCACTTACCAATTTTTTAATGCCAGAGGACATGGGAGGGAAGGGCTGCTTAGGCCAGGAAAGTGGCACATATATGGGTGGGACCTTAAAAATGTACACCTCCCTGTCCATATAGCATGCAAGCGTGGTTTGACTGTGATCCTTCCAAAAATAATGTATCAGACCTAGTTAGGGAAAGACTGGAGCAAAGGAGGAGAAAATCTGGAAATTGGATGATTAGGAGACAGAATCAAATGGGCGCTTGAAACAAACCTGCTTCTGTTTGGTTGCCAAACCAGGGCAATACCTCCATGTGGAAGCGACCCTAGTTCCCCAATCAAATCAGAGACTGGCAAGTTGCTGTCCATCAGTCTGGTCTAAATGTCATGAGTTTCCCATTCTGTACAACAAGTTTAATTGTGCCACATCTTGTCCACTCTTTTGCCTTTTGGAAACATGTTGCTCAACTTTGTGCTCTTATCCACAACTGCAATTTTTTGCTTTGGGAAGCGAAAAACCACAGGCGTTCACTGCATGCATTAGGCGTACAATACCCCTCCCCCCGACCCCAACAATTTTTTTCTGATCATATGAGAATTGTGTTAACTTCCCTAATATTCATACAGATAATTCACACAGTCAAGACTGCTTGAATTTTGCTTTGGATGAAATTCAGCAGCAACTGGAGCTCTAGCTTTGTTCTTTTTTATTTATTTTGTGGGGACAGTAAAAAAAAAGTGTTGTATATCACCTTGGGTGCCAGTCAGGCAGAAAGGTGATTTCCTAATAACATTTTCCTCATGTGGGAAAGAGTGAGAGTTTATCTTGTTCTCCTGAAAGTTTTGCCCTTTTTAATGCAGGCTTCTCTGTCTCCTCCTCTACCGCCAAGTTGAGAGAAGGCAGTTGCTAAAATGCTGAGGAGACCTCCACAGGTCTCTAGTTCCATCATTTGCTGTAACACCTTTTTGATTATCTTGGTGTCCAACATTTATATTAGGGCTCCTCCAGCTCACTATCTCCATATACTCTATTTGTTGTGTTATGTTGGGGTTTCTTTTTGTTTTTGCATTTTCTTTTAAGATAAAAATGACTACTGATGTTTATGCCCCTGTAATACATTATGTATTATTTTGTTTTAAGCACTGTCTTTTGCCGGCTGACAGTAACAATAAAATGTGAGGATGGGATTCTTAATACAGACAGAGTAATGTTTGCCGTGCATGCCACCTCTATCATTTTCCCCCCTTTCTGCTCTCCTAAGCACTTTTGTAAAGGCTCCCTTTTATATTCCAAATAAAATTAGAGCAAATACATCGATTTATTGAGAAAGGCGGGGAGTTTTCCTATTCCTTCTCTCTCCCCCACCCCTAGCATAGTGGCTTGTTTGTAGAGGGTATTTTACCTCTTTAAAGCACATATATGAATGTTTCTTTAAATCACTGAACATGAAATATTTTTGTCATCTTTGACCAGTATTTCCCCTCTGTATGTGCAGTTGGGATCAGTGCCTCGTTAATTATATGAACATACCAACCTGCTTTATACTGAATCAGACCATTGGACCATCTAACTCAGAACTGTCCTGATAAGAAGCAACTCCCCAGGGTCTGGGGTCTACACTCCCCAGATTGTTAACTGGAGACGCCAGGGACTGAACCTTGGGGTTTTTGCATGTATAGCTTGTGTTCTAGCATTACCTCCATAACAAAAGACCCAGTGTATGTATGTAGCAGCCTTGTGCCAAGTTGCTCCAAGTAGCACCAGCTCTCCAGGCAGAGAACACCTGAGGCCCTTTCTGAACACCTGGGACCCTTCTAACAGGAGATGCCACGGATCATTCTGGGATCTTCTGTATGCAGCTCATGTGCTCTGTTACCGAGACTTTGCCCTTCCCTAATACCCCTACATAATAATAATACATTGTGCATTGTGTTAAATATGCTTCATTATTTCAGTAATCCTTACAACACCTCTGCAAGGTAGGTCAGCACGTTTTCCCCCTGTACTTCTGCAAAATTGTGGCATCTCTCAGCTCTCCCCGAAGTGCACTGCTATTCCAAGGGATATGGTTTTTCCTAATCTGGCTCCCCACTCCTTTTCTTTTTCCTTATTTTGTCACATAAGGGCACCTGTGTTTCTTCTTAAAAGCTGAGAAGCATCTGATTCCACTGAGGCCACTCATTCTCTGTGTGATTTGGAAGCTTTCAAAATCTAGTTGCTTGTGCTTTGGGGCTTTTAAATTTCCAGGATATTCACTTAGTTAAGGAATAAAGTCTCATCACGCTAATTTAATGAGAGACTGAGAGTGGGAGGAGAAGAAGCAAGGTTGAAATGGCAGAATGAGTTGGAGAGGGCAGAAAAAAAGCAATTTTCCTTGTAATGCTTGTGTTAAAATATTGATACTGATCCTTGTTTAGTAGTAGGGGGGAATTAAACTATGTTAGCTTTGGTGGATGAATTTTCTGCTGGGGAAAGAGCCACCGAGCCAAAACACTTGTGCTGAAGAACTGATATTCAGTAGCTGTTTTGGGTGGATACAAAAAAATTGTGGGCTTGGTTTCCAAAGGTGCTGAATAAGAATAGCTGCTGGAGTCTAATATAGACTCATCTTCGGGTCAGGCAGCCCTGGAGCCAATCCCCCCTGTGCGCGCCCCCATACACACACCAATTTTAGAATGAAACAATCTGGGTATCTGCACTGACTTGGATCTGCTCCTCGCTTCCCAGGACCTTCCCTGACTTCCTCGGTTCACATCCTCACAGGCAATGGCATCTTAAACCCATGTGAAGTGCTGGCCAGAACTTCTGGTTTCTCCACTTCACTCTGGATGCATTTGCACCTACCCTTTCAAACAACTTTAGCTTACTTCAGCAGTAATTTCAGCAGAAAAGTGTTTCATCTCATCTCAGCAGGTGTGATGATCTGATGTGAATAGGGCTAGTTTACCACCTACTACAATACCAGTGCACATGGTATTGAAAAGAAATAGTGTGCTACTGATGTTACTGCTGGAGTGAATTACTGCTATTTGAGAGGACAGGTGGGAACTGATCCTCCGATTGTTGAGCTAGTGGCCGATCTTTTCTCCCTTTTTTTCTTAGAGCATTCCCAGGTCAGAGGAAGCAAGGCCAGCCTGCATTCAGACCCTAGCCTTCCATTATAGAGAGGCAAAATTTTGTGCCTGAGATTGCATTTTGTCCTTTCTCCTAACTATTGTCTTGCACCTCCTTCCTCATTATTGCAGCCTCCCCCACCCCTTTTTAAAAGCAATGACTTTTCACCATAGTTCCCCTCGCCTTACTCAGTAGTTTCCTTTGGCAGAAGCTTGATGTGTTTCTTCATGATCTCACCTCAAACACACACACACCCTGTTTTTGGCACATGGTATTACAATTCCTGCTGAGGATGCATGAGTATAATTGTACAAGATGAATCTTTATTAAGAAAATATTTAAAATTCCAGTATCACAAGTCCAAGAGACGGCCATACATATTGGAACAATATGTGGAATTTATGCATGACTGTTTCCTTGTGGTAACTCCGCCAACTATTTTGGGGCTTTACCTTGATTATGCATGCATTTTCCGACTGTCAGAGGTCACCTTGCTCTCTCCTTGCGTTTCCACGCCTTTGCCCGCGTTTTCTGGATCCGTGTTTAGCTGGCATCCAGAAAACCCGGGCAAAACACATGGAAACGCACAGGGAGAGCATGGAGACCTCTGAGGGTTGGAAAATGCATGCATAATCAAGGCAAAGCCCCCAAGTAGTCGACAGGGTGACCGCAAAAGAACAGCCATGCATAAATGGACATGGAAACAAAGTGCAACAAATGCAGATTTAAACACAAGCATAATGTTTCTGAATCTGAACGTTACACTTTCTGTTGGCTGTTACTTATCAGTAGACATATCCTCCATGAATTTGTCTCATCACCTTTGAAAGGGCATTTTTTAAAGCCCACCATTCCCTTATCCTAGAACACAATATAATATCTTGCAATTCATTTTAGTACTGTGGCGCAGAGTGGTAAAGCTGCAGTACTGCAGTCCAAGCTCTGCTCACGACCTGAGTTCAATCCCAACGGAAGTTGGTTTCAGGTAGCCGGCTCAAGGTTGACTCAGCCTTCCATCCTTCCAAGGCTTGGAAAATGAGTACCTAGCTTGCTGGGGGTAAAGGGAAGATGACTGGGGAAGGCAATGGCAAACCACCCCGTGAACAAAATCTGCCTAGAAAACATCAGGATGTGACGTCACCCCATGGGTCAGGAATGACCCGGTGCTTGCACAGGGGACCTTTACCTTTACCTATTTTATTTAAATGTAAGCTTTTGTTGTCTTTTATATAGGTTCTTTTAATTTTTGATTTATAATGTTATAAGCCACTATGTGGACTTTTGTAAAGTTGAAAGGTAGAATACAAATCTTTCAGACAGTTAGGCAGAAGCTGCATCTGCTACCTAGAAGCCACTTTGCAACCTTTTCCAGCTGGCTCCAAGCCTTTGATTCTCAGTCCAATTTTAAGCCTAGTGCTGAGGGGCACCTTTCATGAAAAACCCTGTGAAAAAGCATATGTTTTGGTGATTGTTTGAGGAGGATAGGAGGTATGGTGAAATTGTTCATGCATTCACAATGAGAGCAGACAGCTTTCTGACATACTCATGTAGCCAAATCTGATTAACAATTCTGTGGTATCAGGAATTGTACAGGCAACATGATGATGAAATATCACTCAGACAATCGCAAACAGGTAGCAAATGCCCCACCAAAGGGTAAGCAAGTAGAGGTTGAATTAGATTTTTTTGTCCCCTCTCCTTTGCCTATCAAGATGTTTGTCCTATTGGACACCACCAGAGCTACTTCTTTTAGCAAGGCAAAAGGAATGGGACACAGATTACAGTGCCTGAGAGTGGCTTCAGGTCACCAAAGGGCATTAATCAGAACCCCTTCGTCCATGGTCAAGTGCTAGGCTATGCAAAAACAAAGTGTGGGGGCATTTTGTACAATCAAAGAGCATTTTAAGAACACTAATCCTGTGTGATCTACCTTGAATACCTAGAACTTGGTCATTGTGAATTCCACACAATATTCATAAGTGTGATTAAAATATAGACAGACCACAATTAGAATTTGCCTTCTACCCATTGGGACTCAAACTGAGATTGCGATACCCAAGAAGGTCTCTTCTTCAGATGAAAACAAAAAAGGAATTTTAATGAATTGTGTTTGCATGGCTGTTTTGCCCCAACCATAAGCTGTCTGTGGCGTGTGCACAGCATGATCCTCCGCTGTGTCATTGCTCCATGATCAAGCTTCTTCCAAGTGGGGATTCTTTACAAGCATTTCTGTGTCAGTTTGAGAGTCCCCCAAGACCTCTGCCAATCCATTAAAAGCCCAGGAAACTGCACTGGGAAATAGCAGAAAGAGAAAAGAAAAGTGGGCTGGGTGAGGAAATGGTTCAAGAGGAAATGGGGGAGAGATTAATTTGAGTCGCAAGTCAGCATCAAGTAGCAGTGTTTCATACAGCTAGCTATCCAATTCGGTGTAAGAAGCAAAAAATGTCAGAAAATGGTTTATTTGCAACCAGCACCAAAAGGGTCATCCCCCAGGCTGAGATAAATGTAAAAATTCAAGGGATTCTTCCACATGTAAGGCATCAGTGTGCCTGACAGCCACCAGAAACAGATTAGCACATTCACCGTGGATGGCACAGTGACTTTAATGCCACAGGACCAGTAGCTGCTATGCTAATGTGTCCCTCATCTTTGGGGCACTTCCTGTTTTGACACTGCTATCAGTTGGGGAAGCTGTTGTCTGGAAGCTTTGTTGCCAGCCACACCGCATTTTTGGGGTAATAAGGTACCTCAGCTGGAATTCTCTGTTGCCAAAAACAGCTCTCTAAGTGGAAAGAATTATTGCGTCAAAAATATGAAAGAGAAAGCCTGTTATTTCTAGTCTCTCTCACCTTCCATGAATTGCCTTTCTGGGTCATACCAGTTGCAGGGCTCCAGTGCCCAATGGCATGGCATGTAAAAATGCAGCTTTTCCTGTTAGGAAGGTGCAGTGATGGGGAGGGGAAACATCATCTTAATTTCTACTGGTCGCTCAACTGTTACAGTCACAGGAGCCCTACCAGAAAAACAGATGGCAACTAAATTCTGATTTTGGTTCAGTCTTAGGGTAATTATTTGAAGACCTAGGGGATACATTATTTGTAGACCTAGGGGTTAATATGAATAGGTACAGTTTACTTCTGTCTGATTCAGTCAATTGTTTATTCAGTTGGGGGTATTCCAAGTGGTTGGTTTATGCTAAAATCAGTAATAGTCAGAATGAATGGGATCATAGCCCTCCATGTGCTTTTAGTTTTCCATTTGAACATTTTGACCATTTTCTTCCCTTCTATCTGAAGGTCATAGCAAAAGATCGCTTAACTACCAGTTACTAGGTTTTCCATCACTGCAGTTAATTATTTATTCATTCATTCTCTCAAGGCAGGAAGTTCCATTTTACTGACCGCAGAACTGAGGCCTTGGCCGACAGAGGTCTGCTCTCATGAACACCATGGGCAAGGCTGAATTTGAACTCAGGCATTGCTGTACCTGCAGGATGGTACTGCCAGTTTCGCCAATCAGCTGCTTTAGCCCTGTTGCCCTTGCCTCATGCTGACCTACAGCTATTTTCCTTCCACAGCAGCGGTAATATTCTTAAAGTAGAGGAGATTACAACCCTTCTCTACCACAGAAATACTGAGAAATGTCCAGGGATATTGGGCCAGAGTCATGAATCTGAGGAACTGAAATTAGACCTTCTGAGCTATCTCTTTAAGGACTCAGAACTATCTTTAGGGTTACCTACACCAGCCTCTTCAATAACCCAGCAATGAAAGGCCTCTACACTGGCCCCATGTCTTTGGCTGGTCAACTGAACAGTTCTTCCTGAACCCCATTTTGGGTTCCAGTTTCTCTATTCAGAAGTTCTAGCTTGTCTTTCCCTGTTCCACCCTCTTTCCACATTCCAGTTCCTTTTGCCTTGCTTGCTTCTTTCCTGGAGTATGTTGGCCATACTCAGTGTCTCAATTTTGATTCTGCTTGTATTCTCTCTCCTAGTTGGTGCTGAATGCCCTCTTCCATTCCTCTTAGCCTCACATAGCATTTGCCCTGTGATTGTCAGTCCAGGCCACATATAGCACTCTAGGCCTGCCAACCTCCAGGTGGGGCCTGGGGATCTCCCAGAATTACAACTGATTTCCATACAACAAAGACCAGTTTCCCAGGAGAAAATGGCTCCTTTGGAGGATGGACTCTATGGCATTATACCCTGCTGAGATCCATCCCTTCCCCAAACCCTGCCCTTCCAAGGCTCCGCCCCAAACCTCCAGGAAGTTCCCAACCCGGAGCTGGCAACCCTAGTGTTCTCCTGGGTGTAGGTCCAAATAAGACCAAATAAGACCACCCTGATATGGCCTTGATCTTGACAATGAACTCCCACTAAAAATGGACAAGTTGGATAGGGTACTTTCCTTGCTGTTATTTGATAGTCATTGCTTCCTTAGGTGATAGCTAATGGATATTATGCCCCATGCAGGGGTGGACTTGTGCCTTAGTTCGACCTTAATAGCTTGGGTGTTCCTATCATATTCCTCCCCACACATTTGAGGAAAACCCTCATGGCTTTGCTATCCCATTCAGATCTTCATGCCTTCTCCAGACTTGTTCATACTGAGCATCCCGCCATCCCCCCCTCCTCCCCCCTTTTTGCTGGCCCTGAGAGTAAAGAAAGCCACGGCAGTGCAATTTCCGACCAAGAATTTCCTTCCTATTTCTTTGTGTGTGTGTGTGTGTGTGTGTGTGTGTGTGTGTGTGTGTTTACGTGTTTCAAATAAATAAAAAAAAAGCATTTTGGTTTTGTGTACTAAGCACTTTTGAGGGCGGCACTGGGCCCCGTAATACGGAGGTTTATAACCTCTTCAGCTAATGCTCTCTGACACTCTGTTTTGATATCATTACTACATTATACCCACCATTTTTTGAGTGAAAAAATACAGTACTTAGAGAGTCGAAATTCATAAATAAATTCATGTCAAACCGCACTTAATATTGATTTTGTTAGTGTTCAGATTCAATAATAAGGTACTGCGTGCATGAATATTTAAATATAATCATCATTTCTGCATCTCCTAATGGCCTCTGCTCTTCTACACTCAATTTAAACACAATTTAAAAACTATAATGTATTGAAAAATACTAGGATTTAGCAATAAATCACCATTGGGTAACTCCAAGCCTTTTATAGGAGGGCTCAATATCGGCTTCTCCAGGGACGGCACAATTAGATTCATGTTTTTAAACTTCTCAATTATCCATATACCATAATTTTATGTGAAAGTTTGTTTCCCTTCTCCCCCCCACTCCGCCCCAACCCTTCACTATCTCTCACTCTCCTCCCCCCTCCCCACCCATTCAGATTCTCTCCCAGAAGGTAGTGGAGAAATCGCTAAGTGTTCTCTTAGCTGGGTTAGTATAGTAAAAAGGAGTCAAAGGTCACAGTCCTTAAACTGAATTAGAGCCAGAGTCTGGGGGGCGGGGGGAGAACAGAAAGCTGACTCACTTAATTGCATTATTTGGGGAAGAGAAGAAAAATATAGAGGTGAGAGAGATAAAATGACTCAAAATGAACTTGCTGAAAAGGAAGTGGAGAGAGTCTTTTTCCCCCTTTTAATATTTACTTAAAAGCAATATTAGCCTTTATCAGATAGACGCTAAGGGCAGCTCAGGGAAGGTTGTTTCTTGGCTGTACTTCAACGTGGTTACCCAGAGGAGGCAGACAATTTCCTCCTGGCATAGGTGGTAGTGGAGACTGTGCCCATCAGTAACCCAATGCCATATGACTGAGTTGTTGGTAATTCAGGGGAATGTGAACATCTGCACGTGTGCCTCCCCCCCCCCCATCAGTACGTCAGTTGGTACTTTTCTTAAAGCTGAAACTGTAGCAAAAGGGGGGGTCAGGTCTTAGCCTCACTTCTTAAGCTGGGGGGTCTGGAGCAGGTGATCATTGTGGCTGTGGCACATGAAGGGGGGGTCATTCTATGAGACACCACACTACATGTTTAAAAGCTTATTGTTTTTAAGCAATATTAGAATATTATTGTGTCTATTATTGGTGTATTTGTTTATTTCTTGGGCGGACGGAATGTTTGCTCAGAATCTGGAGAGACTCTTAGGATCAGATCCCAACCTCTGCTTAAATATATTATGAACAGCCTGTAGTTCAACACAAGAATGTCAGCAATATCTTCTTCTTTTTTAAGTCATGCTGTTTTCCATACTACTGGAGCCCTGTTTGTTTCCTGGAAAACCTGGTTCTCCCAATAGAACAAATTTGGGGTGCAGCACAGAGGAAAGTGGAAAGCTCCTTTTGGAGATTGTTCCCATTTTGCTACAGCTAAAGACAAGTGCTTGGTGTAAGCAGATGGTCCTCCAGATTAAGTTCTAAAGAGGCATTAACTGGAATAACCCTGCATAGAACACAGGCAGCTGTCTCAGCTCACACCTGTTTTGCTTTTCCTAGCTTTCAAAGAATATATGTCCTCAAACTTTCCCCTCTCTCTCTTTTTTTTAAAGAAATTTATTTTTAATAGACAATTTTGAATTTTTGATTCTATCATTCTTCCCAAGGCTGCCCTCAACATGCCTGAAGACAAGCAGGTGCCCATAAACTATTATTTCATTATATATTTTCTTCAATAAACAAAGCAAATAATTGCCACCTATCATTCAAGACAGTTTTGTCCATGATTTTCCTCATTTTAGGTTGTTATTAAAAACTACAATAAATTAAAAAAACACTGAAAGCTCTCCATTTCCTGGTATCCCCTCTTCCATCCCAGGGTACCTTTTTATTATTTTCTCACCAGTTTAGTAGAGATGCTATCTCTAGGAGTGCTCAGAAATATCATAACCATTATCCCTGAGCTGTACCGCATCTTATCAGCATTGCATAGGTAAATAGCGCTCTGTTTTTCAGTTTTAATATGAGTTCCATTTGTATAGCTGTGTTTGTGCACAATCTTATGTGATACTGACAGAAGAGGAAGAAGGCTTAACAAGAAAGCTATGTCTATGAATAAAAGAGAAAATTATCTGCATTTGTGACTGTGGCTATCTGTAGGATGTAAGCTGGTTAGTCTCTGTGGGGCTGTGGGCTTTTCCCTTGGCCATGAATATACCGCGCAAGATGCACGTGCTCTTGTCAGTTCAGACTGGCTCGTGCAGGTACAAAGTGCTGTATTTTCCAGCAAAATACATGGAAATGGCATTTGAGAATGGATCTCTTTTTACATGTACTTTGCAGAGTAACCTGGGAACTTAAATGTGTGTTGGCCATTCAGAATAAATTGCAAGGCCCCGTGCATAAGACTCTGCATAAGACTCTGGTATCAAAGTTTAACATTTCACCTTGGTAAGGAAGATTATAAAGATATTTAAAATTACAGCAAACAATGCGCTGAGTGCTTTTTCTTCATCACTGAACACCACCTGGGCACACCACTGGAATGAGAAGTTTCTGGTCCTGGTCAGAGGATGTACCTGCCAGATAGTCCACAGCCTCCAGCCATTCTCTTTTTAGAAATTAGCCACTGACCTGAGGGGCTAAACAAACAAAAGAGAGCCTTTAGTATTCTCTAGCCAACATCTGATCTGTAGAAACTCTGGCAGCTGCCACAAGTTTTATTTAATTACTGAAACATTTATACTCAGCCTATCCTCATGGTTCAAGACAGCTTACAATAATAGTTAAAAACATTTTCAGTTAAAACCCAAATAAAATAATCCCAAAGTTCTCTCTCCCTCTCCTCCTTAAAAGATACCTTCCTACCAATTTAAACACTCCCAAAAATCTGGCAAACAAGCAAGATTTGCAGTGCCTGGCAAACAAGCAAGATCTTAAAGGAGGGCCCCCTTCACCTCTTCAGAGAGCCCATTCTACAGAGCAGAAGCCATGATGGAAAAGTGAAGTGCCCTGGTTGTCTTATAGAGTCCAATGAAGACAAGTAGGAGGAGGTTAAAATAAGCAACAGTTCTTTATTTAGCTAAACAGAGACCCTGGGGGTGAAGTAACCCACAAATAAGATGCAGAGTTACTCACCCGAGAAACAAAGGAAAGTCAGTATCATTTATGCATTCACATGGGGCAGGCCCATGGCTGCTGACAAGCAGATTGATGCACAAAAGCACCAATGGAAATTAAGTGTCTACTTCACTCTAATTAGAATAACCTATAGATATTGGCCGAAGGCATCACTTAGTGAGTGCCTGATCTTGTGAGCTCGGTAACCAGAAACCACATTCTTGAAGATGAACATAATTCAGAGCTCTCTACTGGTGAGAGGCCATACCAGGCACATAGAGCATGTTGGTTCATGGCTCCCGGATGCCAACTTCCCAAAGCTTCCATGTGTGTGCGTAGTGTTCTAAACATAGTGTTCTAAACCAGCCCTTATATCTGGGCATTACAAAAGGCCCAAGCCAGACAGGCCTTTCTAAGTGGTGGCATAGCCAGCAAATGGCTGCCTGAAGACTGTAGTTGGCACACAGGGACATATGTAAGGAGACGGTCCTTCAAATATGTGGGTCCCAGGCCATGAAGGACTTTACAGGTCAAAGTGGTTTCCATATATTCTCTTTCAGGCATAGCAAACCCTGCTGGAATTCAGACACTTGAGAGCCGGTTTTAAGCACTGCATTACAATGGATAGCCAATTGAAATTTTACTTATCACTAAAAGAACCATCACCTGAATAAACACAGTGCAATCATATGCAAACGTTAATCCTGTCTAAGCCCACAATGAGTTTGTTTATTTATTTAAAACATTTATATGCCACTTCTCTACTGGATTACAGAACTCAAGGCAGTTTACAAACTTTGAAATAATAAACAATTTAAAATCATAGTACAACCCCAAATCCAAGATACGCATGTCCTTATTACTGCAAAACTCAAATTAGCTCAGAGTTCCTTCTTGATATCACTCAGACCTCAAAGGCAGCAAAAAAAGCTCTAGAGCCAGCAGTTGATCTTGAAGGAAAATACTAAACCCACAAAAACAACTAGCTGAAAGTGGAATATCTCTACATAGGATTGTGCTGTTCATTCATTCATTAACCTTTAATAGGTATAGTTCAAAAGACATCTCGTACAAATTCTCACGATCAAAATCAAATCACACCAACCCAAGATGAACAAACCAGGGCCCCTATTGCTGTTCATCAATACATTGTATAAGATTTTAGATTAAATTTGCAGATAGCAAAAAGCATGCTATCTTTGTTTACAGATGATGCATGCACGTTTCAAAGGATGCATCGTCCTAAAAGAGGTAAAGAAGAGAGAAAATATACTTCTTCTACGATGCCATATCGCCTGCATTTTTTAAACAAGTACTAGGGTTAAGAATTGTAATTTTAAAACATCAGCTGCTGCCTAATTAATCAAGGACACGTTTTAGTTGATCAAAAGGTCTTTAATCAGTCAATCTACCCAATCATTCAATTACACATTAAAGCCCAAATTATTCTGTTGCAAATAATTTGAGAAAGTGATCTTGTGCATATGCCCTTAATGCACTGTACTATAAATGCAACAGTTTGGGGTTTTATAGTTAGTTTGGAGAGTGCTGAAGTGGTGAAAGTTTGGGGAGTGCTGAAGTGACGAAGACGGAGGACAGAGGAGTTTTGTGTTTGCATCATCCCTTTTGGGAAGTCCAGGTATGCATTGCAAAGAGAGATTCAAACGGGGGCGGGGGGGGGGGTGTTGTTTATGTATTTATTTTGGTGTCAGGAACCTGCACATGATGGGCTGGCCCCGTTTCCTTGTGCTGTTTATAAGAGAGTGAATGTGTGTGTGCACATTGCTAAAGCAGAATAGAACCATGGGTCATTCCTGTATGCATTCTAGCCAGTGTAGGTTTTCCATTTACCTTTCCTTTACAGACCAGTTTAACAAAACAAAACAAAAACTGATTTAAGTCTCATCTGAAAACAACCTTAGTGAAAATACCATTGGTCCATCTAGCCAGCATTCTTCTGACAGGCAGCGGCTCTTCAGGGATTTGAGCACGCGTGCCCCCCCCCCCAGCTCAGCTATATATCCTTTAAACAGAGCCACCGTTGATTGAAGCTGAGACCTTCTACATGCCAAGCATATGCCCTGCTGCTGAGCTATGCCCCATCCCCAGAGCAGAGGTCAATCAGCTAATACAAAATCCACTTGCATGACATTTGAACCAGGGAGCTGATAATGAAAAGGCAGTCTATCAACCTCAGGCAAAGAAAAAGCATCCTCATTAGCCTTCACTGCCCCATTACTGCCCTCCACCACTGCAGCAGTAGCAATGGGTCCCTGTGTGCCTGAGTGCCCTTTCCCCATCCATCCATCCATCCCTCCCTCCCTAAACCCGCCCTTGAAGTTCCAAGGGACTTCCTTTTGCTTTTGGTTCCGTGGCTATAAAAAATTGATCACCCTTTGTTACAGCTTCACTTCTGTCACTTTCCATCCCATGGTCTGTTTTTTACGGAAAACAAGCTACATTCATCAAAAATGACAGAACACAGACTTAATGTAATCATGTATGGGAACATGAATTGCAAATGTGGAACACAAGCACTAAAATGTATTTTCCATTACCGCCACAAAATGAAATAATCATGAACATTTTCCCCAAGAATGAGAACACATGTAGAGTTACAGTGACACCTCAGGAAGAAAAAAAAGGGGAGCACCGCACCCCTGCTTTAGGTGGAGGTGCACCTAATGACAGCGCATGACTGTATTCTCCTTTGCAAATGGTGGAAAGAGCTGTATCTCAAGGCTTTACCAGAAAGGCTCTTTAGATTTGCACTTGTATATGGGGGGGGGGGGGGGAGTTAGCACCTATCACTCAATGGTTGAACTCATCCTTTGCCTGCAGAAGATTCAGTCCCTGCCATCTCTTTACAGAAGTAGAGAGGCTGGGCTTGAGATCTAGGAGTACCTGAGTACCTCAGATTGTGGAGACTGCTGCCAGAGAGGAAACTGTACTGGCCTGGATGGACTGCTCGACTGACTTGGCATGAGGCAGCTTCTTACTTAGCAGCTTTATGGCATGGTATCTATAATTGTATGGCATGGTATCTATAATTGCCGTATGAAAAGCTGAGTAAGATAGGCTGGCAGTCCTTGCTTCATTCCCCAGTACAAGAGACCAGCAAATCCAGCGAATAGGGAAGAAGCAGGGCTACACAGAAGTGTGCTGCACTTTAAAATCATGTTGTGCCTTTAGGCGCTTAGAGAAAGAATGTCCCCTGACATTGCTTTCAGACTGTCTCTTCTCAGTGATGCAGCAACAACAAGCAGAAGTTAAAGAAGGGGTCCTGTCCGGCAAGTTATGTTTGCTGGCTGCCAGAAGGGTAACAAGGTGGAGTGGGCAGTGTTGTTGTTTAGCAGATAGTAAATGTAACCACGTTGGTTCTAAAGGGTAGGAGAGGCAGGAAACTACATTTGTATGTTTGATAAGAACAATGTAATTTGTATGAGATAGTATGCAGACATTCAGATTTCACAGAACTCTTCATCAGGCAGAACAGAAAAGGAGCATGTGAAGTCTTATGCAGAGGAAGGGTCTTCAGACATTTATATTCTGGTCATGGGCTATTTAGAAAAAAGAAAAGCCTATCAGAGTTACTTAGCTTGCAATCCCCTCATAGACCATCATGCATAGCAGTCATAGATATCTGTATTTCACTGTAGGCGTCGCATGCACAGTAATCACACACGATGGTCCCTGTGAGGCTGCATGCTATTTCTGATAGTAAATGCTTTACTTGTAGGGGTATTTTACTTTGTGGACCTTCTCTTGGTGATAGTGAGACTTATGTTGTGGTCAGACTGAATGAATAACAATCCTAGTTTTTGAGCAGGGGCCATTGAAGGGAGACTGCAGGGGGGAAGACAGAGCACCCGTAGGCTGGCCCTGGAGAGCCTTAGGCAACTGTGGAAACAGAGCAGAGGAAGATGGCATTTCCCACCATTTAAAACCTATGTCTATTTTTCTCCAACAGCAGATCGGATTATAAAAAATACATGGAACAAATAGCCCCAGCAGCTGCAAAATCCAAAAGATGCACATAAAAATATGGAGGGGGAAAAAAGATTTTTGACACTTTTGTACCATTTCAGCGGATGATGAGAGCAGGAAAAAACTCACTGTCATCCTATGTTTGCTCGTCCCATATGTTTACTCTTCTTGGGCTGCACACATGTGGTATCTTGCATATCCATGTCTAGCTGTCTTGCAGTTGCATTTTTACTAAAGGGAATAGAGGGGAGGGGAGAGAAGAATGATAACAACAGCATATTCCTGAGTATGTGCAAAATGCTTTTGCTGTAGGGAATGCTTACTGTTCTATGCAGGCATTCCCCAGGTGTATAGAGGGTGTCTGATCTTCCACAGCTTGCCTGCCCAAGGAAGTAGGAGCCCCTTGCGAGTGACACTTTCTGGGTGCTAACTAGGGTTGAGGGAGCAGGCAGTTTCTCTGCTTAAGGGGCAGGGTTGGCAAGTACCAGGTGGTGGCGGGCAAACCCCCGCCAATCCACCTGGCTGCCCGCCAACCAGCTGAGGGTTGGCAGGCAACACGTGCATGCGCACCTGCCTGCGGAGCCACGTCACTTTCCACGTCACTTTCCCAGAAGCGCTGCATCACAAGGGGCTGTTTACCACTCAGACTCCCAGTTTGAGTGGTAAAGTCCCCTTGCGATGCAGCACTTCTGGGTGTAAACCAGAAGTGACGCAATTGCGTCAACGCACCTCACCTCCCCCCCAAAAACCTCCTGCCAGAGGAGAGGAGGGACCTGGTAAGCCTATTAAGGGGTCAAATCAACATGGCAGTGGCTAGGAGGCTAATAAATGTGATGTGTTCAGTCCGCTGCGTACATCCTACAAAATGCAACTTGCCACCTCCGCATGCCTCTTATTAAAGAGCAGATCACTTTCCCTTTATTCCAGTCCGCAATTAAAAAAAACAACAGCAATACTAAAATAATAACACAACAATGCAGTCAAACAACCAGCAGCGGTTAGACAACTTAAAAAGAGCAATCTAAATATAAAACCAGCAGAGAAAGATTTAGTCCAGACACCCAAGTCTAACAGCAGCAAAACAATCAGTTAATTGCAGAAGCCCTTCAGAATAGAATTGTTCTGAACAGGAACTTAAGCTAGAATTACCACAGTAAAGGCCCAGTCACTTTGGATGAAAACTAGATTACACAGGTAAACTCCTATGACAGGAGGTGGTCCTGGCCAGCGTACCATGCATGTGTTCACATCTGCAGTGTACAATACTTGCACAATACTCTAGAAATGCAGCTACTCCATGTACAGACACACCATCTGATGCCTTATCAAACACATTCTATGTGGTAACTTACACAAAGGATGGAAATTTGCTGGCTTTCTATCTTTTAATTCAGGCACAAACTGAAAAGGTAACATTCTAGGTGTTTTGAAGTCTCAACTGATTCCTTTAAAACCCTGGATTCCTTCATGAATACCTTATTTGGCTAATGAGTCTTTTGTACCTGCTTCGGATTGAGGAATGGACCACAACAATGCCCCACCTCCTAAGAATCAGCCTTTCCTTACTCTGGCTAAACTTGCAGTTAATTTCCTGTATAGCACAAAGATTTGTATTAATACAAAGAGAAAGACCATATGTGTATCTGTATAAGTATACATAGAATGGTTCCCTTTCCACTTAATGGCACACCTTCCAGAAGAGGGCACCTGTCTCCAGGAGAAAACAGCCTCTTCTTAACCAACGACTCCCAGCGTTGTACACCTGGGCATTTTTATTTTCTTGGCCAGCTTCAGTTTAACATTGCCAGCGTGAGGTGAAATATTAAGGCAGGCACCTGAAATTCAAAGTGTTTCTTTAATTAATGGGTGGATGCCACAGGATGATCCAATGCAGCTCTTAAATTAATCTTAATTACATGGATTTTGAAACTTTGGCATTAGCCAGCTACACAAAATATGTATTTCATAACCCTAGAAACGGGCGAAAAAGACAGCAGCAGCAAAGTCAGCCGATGATGTTATCGCCCTCTGTGGCTGGGGATGTGAGTGTCATCTGGGTGTGTCTGAGATCTTTATCTGAAGGCCCAAATTAATTTGCTTCTGCAAATATCAAAACAAGTGCTCTCCCCCCCCCACCCATTGGATTGGGCAAAAGGAATATGCAATGCTAATTTTTGAGCGGTTTCATCTTCGAGTTGCTCAAACTCATGGAATTGGGAGTCAACGCTGGAGCCCTTTGACATGGGCAATGGGAAAAGAAATTCAGTTGAAAATGACTTAATTCAAGGAGCATCCTATAGTAGATACGTGCTCTCCCAAGTATTTATGCCATACATTCCATTACAAATAATCTAACAAGTTCCATGCCCCCAGCTCTCAAGCCTATGCAGATTAATGGGTTCTTCCTTACCCCCCCCCCATCCCACTGCAATCTTTGATGACTCACCCTTCATGCATCCAGCCAATCCCAAAGAGCCATGGTTGCTTGTGTCAAGTACCTGAAAAGCAGCATGTCTCTGAACATACACAGAGTGTGTGGTCTCGCCACTAAGTGCTGAACTGCAATCCATCTGGGCATGTGGTGCTTCGTGACTTGTGGCCTGCCTTCCAAACATATTATAGCCTTGGCATCTCTCACCCTGCTGTCTGGCCTTCTGAATGTTTTGAATGTCCCTCAACTTAAGTCAATCTGATCAATGAAATACTTGTACATTGCCTGACATTGCCAGGTGTGTGCACTGCATGTGTGCGTGTATGTTGGCTGGGCAGCTAGCAGCATAATAGACTCTCTCCTGCTAGAAGAGGTGCTACAAAGACTGTCCTTTTGGGACCTCCCAGAGCATTAGCCTTTGCCAACTTTTAAATAGATTGTGGCGCATGTGGATAGATCCCCTGGGAATCTTCGTAAGAAATGGGCTGATTCACCTAAACAGCCTCTGGACAGCCTTTAAAGCAGGAAACCAAAAGGCCCCTCTGGTGTTGCAAGGAGACAGCCTTGGGGACTGGCCTCCTCGCTGTCTGCACAATCATGTTGCTCCTCCAATACAACCTAAAGAGGGTAGAATTGATCTGACTGGAAGCCCTGTAGGTGTTTCTTGGCTTCCCCTGGCACACAAAGAAAGCAGCAGTGAGTAAGATTGTCCATGCAGGACTGGATTAACCGTTATGCCAAGTGCAGGGACCCTGTGATAATTTTGCTACGTAATATTTTCCTAATGTGAGTCAGGCTTGCTATCATTACGCAGGCTTTTGAATTATCATTGTAGTTCAGAACATGGTACCTGTTTATTGCAAGGTAAAGGCAGCTTGGCAAATGGACAGTCTTGTTTACCTGAAAACCACAAAGAACCAAATCGGGTTAATTTGACGGGGTCTACTTTCATGTATGATGAGCAAGCCTGCCTTATTGGTGTGGGATGTTGGGGACAGGGGCTTCAGT
Source organism: Euleptes europaea (assembly GCF_029931775.1). Taxonomy (NCBI): domain Eukaryota; kingdom Metazoa; phylum Chordata; class Lepidosauria; order Squamata; family Sphaerodactylidae; genus Euleptes; species Euleptes europaea. The sequence continues at coordinate 3,056,939 of NC_079330.1, forward strand.
TTGGCTCAGCAGGGCCCTGTTCCCCCATAGTGGGGAAGGGGGCAGCAATGGTATTATGTTTCTTGATGTATGTGGTAGACTAGAATTATTATCCCCACTTTATGCATGGGGTTGGCGCCTGAGGCCAAGGAGATGGCATGCCTAGGGAGAGTTCCTGACCTGGATGGCCCAGGTCAGTTCTTGCCTTGAAAACCCAAAGGGTCACCATAGTCTACTATGACTTGGATAGCACTTTCCACCACCACCAAAGAGAGTTCATTGCTTAGTTATTTGAATCATGGACTAACTAGCACATCATATATTTCATGCTCTTGCTCAGAAAAATAATCAGGGTGAAAAGGAGGTGTACAGATGCTAACTTTAAGAGGAACAGTTGTAGCTGTGTGGTGTAGTGGTTTAGAGCGGTGGTTTGGAGTGGTGGACTCTGATCTGGAGAGCCAGGTTTGATTCCCCACTCCTCCACATGAGCGGCAGAGGCTAATCTGGTGAACTGGATTTGTTTCCCCACTCCTACACATGAAGCCAGCTGGGTGACCTTGGGCTAGTCACAGCTTTCGTAGAGCTCTCTCAGCCCCACCTACCTCCCAGGGTGTCTGTTGTGGGGAGGAGAAGGGAAGGTGATTGTAACCCGTTTAGATTCTCCCTTAAGTGGTAGAGAAAGTCAGCATATAAAAACCAACTCTTCTTCTTCTGCATAAAGCTTTTCCATGCGAAAGGCCCCTGGTCCACTTGGCATTTACAGGTAAGTTATCTCAGTTGTTAGGAAAGACCGTGATCTGATTGAGACCCCAGAGAGCCTTTTCCAGTTACAGCAGTCATTGCTGAGCTAGCTGGACCAGTGGTCTGACTCAGTCTAGGGCAGTTTCATATGTTTACACTTTCAGCTTCCCAGGGACTTTCAGCCATCACTGACCACAATTGCTGTCCTTCTATGATATCTGAGCAAACAGGTTCTGCAGGTTTTTCTGTTGCTTACCTGCTAGTAGCACCAAGATCCACAGCATATAAATTATTTCTGACATTTCATTACCAGTATTACTTTAGTTTCCTTAGATTTTTTTAAAAAAACTTCAGAACACCCCAAAAGCAACCCCATTCCCACCCCCTCAACACAGACCTCCGAAAAGCATTTTTTTGTTCCAACTGGTACATCTCATGACTGTGGTGGAATGAACTGGGCCCCGTGACTTACAGACACTTAGATTTGGCAATCCAGGAACAGGGAAACATTGTTAAACCTGATGTCAGTTTGCCTAATTGATGTGAAAACTTGATTGGATTCAGGGAGGCGTAGCCTTATGAATAAAATACTCATCTTTAAAGAAGGTGATAAAGTCAAGCTGATGTCAGCAGTCAGTGGGGCTAGCCATACAGGCGTGAGTTTTTCAAGATACCTAATTGATTGAGGCACTTCACTCTCGTTGAAAGTCAACCGTGTTGTGGCAGATGACTCTGGTGGACTTTCAATGAGAGAGGAGCATGTGGGCATTTCCTTAAAGCAGTGAAGTCTCCATTTATTTGTACTAGCTTGCCTGTTTGTACCAATTACAGCAGATGGCTACATGAGAAAACATTTGCCCTGCACGTAGGTGGTAGGTGTGGTGATTAAAACAAGGATCCAGTCACAATAATAATACTTAGTATTTATGTAATCTTTTCCTCTGAATCTTCAAAGCACTTTACATGTATTGTCTCATTATTCCTTACATTAACTCCGTAAGGCAGGCCAGTGTTGTTATCCCATTTTGCAGATGAAGGGCAGAAGATGAAAGAATGGCGGAGAATCTAAGGCCACCCAGTAAATTCCACATCCAACTAGCGGAGATCTATACTGCATTTAAGGTCAAATGAGATGTGATATCAATGCATCTATGAACACATCTCCCATAATTTTTAAAGATTAAATAGCAGCCATTGGGCAGGTGCACAAGAGGAGGGGGCCATTTTCTAGAGTTCAGGGACTCCCCATGGAATTGCCCTGCAGGGGAAAAGTACAAGCACCATCCAGATCCCCCCCCCCCCCGGTTCTAACACAAAAGGCAAAAAGCAGCTGGTTGGCATGAATTAAAATCAGGAAAATTGTACTCGGAAAAAAGCTTTCAAAAATCCTCACTCCACTCAACAGCCCTAATTTGAACCTACCTCCAGTAGCTGCCATGTTTAAAAACATGGGAGATCTATTCATGGAATCTTCAGTGCTCTGTCTGTCACCATCTGTATCCTGCCTTATCTCCTCAGAGTGAAAATGGTTAATGATGCAACACCAAGATGCAAGGCCATAAAACATAAGAGTCCATTGTAAAGTGCCCTCAAGTTGCAGCCGACTTACGCAACTCTAGCAAGGGGCTTTCAAGGCAAGTGAAAAGCAGAGGTGGTTTGCCATGGCTTTCCTCTGCAGAGTCTTCCTTGGTGGTCTCTCTTCCAAGTACTGACCCTGCTTAGCTTCCGAGGTCTGACAAGATCTAGCTTTGCCATGCTGCCTTCCCTCACAACAGTCCATTAACAAGATTTTAAAATGCACAGCATTTAAAAGAGTACACAGAATTATAAAAGAATGCAGCCAACTCTGCTGGAATAGTCTACCCTCCATCAGATTCTCTCTGGACTAAAGCTTTCTTATCTTCCTGTATGTAGTGAGTGGAGGCTCCACTCTATTAGGCCATTCCAAAGGACTGGACCCACCAAAGAAAAACCTATGACCTTGCCATGTCAGTGTGGACAGTCGAGAGAGCACCACAAGGCAAAGGCTATACAAAAAATGTAGTTGGCACCTTAGAGTATACTGGAAAATGCAGGACAAGAAGGGCTTTAAAGGCAATAATGAGCACTTCAAATTGGGCTTGGAAGCAAATACTTAAATAGTGCATTTGGTACAGTGCTAGAATTATGTGTTCCGAGCAGCAGATCCCAAATAGGACTCTTAGTATTGCATTTTGTACCAACCGTTTGGGTTCTATAGAGCCTTTCATTCCCTGACCTGGATGGCCCAGGCTAGCCCTATGGCGTCTGATCATTATGCAGAGGAAGGCAATGGCAAACCATCTCTGTCAGTCTCTTGCCTTGAAAACCCTATGGGTCGCCATAAGTCAGCTTCAGATTGTCAGCACGTTACACATCATCAGGCAGATGTTACAAAAAAGTAAAAAATAAAAGAGGAAGAAAGCAACTTTTCCAAGTCCAGATCTCAAGACCCTTTTGTGTCAGCTGTTAATGTTGGATGCTGGTAGGCTCACAGTTTGATTGCAGTAGGCATTAGATTACAGTACTGTGCATTCTGGGAAGAAGAAATAAACAATGGGGAGCCATCTTGTTTGGAAAAAAACAGAGTCCAGCAAGGTCCAAATGTCACCTAACGCCCATGCGAGGATCACAGTTCTCTTTGCAGGCTGAGAGCAGATTGAACCACTCCATAGAGTTTATTTTAACAGGAAGGGCTATACAAGGGTTCATGTATTCATAAAACAGAGAGAGTAGAAGGCAGATTATTCCTTTTTCCTTGGAGACTTGATGAAAGAGCAATGTGGATAAGCAACAGAGAAGTGGATATAAATACTGGGGAAAACTTCATAAACATAAAAGCAGTTTAAGAATGAAACAAGGGAGGCAGTATGGTTTTTCTCAGGACCTTTTTAAGAAGAGGAGACTGTAATCTCGCAAGGATCCAATATCTTGTTTTATAGCAGGGGGTTGACCTGAATGAGCCACTGATCTTTTCCAGCCTTGTGACTCTACCTTTTGCTATTCGTGTGGGCAAGTCATTAGTCTGAGGTATGCATTGGGCGAAAAATAGCTGCTGTGTCTAATCTGATACCTGTAATTAAGGATTATAAAATGATGATTCTTGTGAAGAAGACTTTGAAGACCAAGATTTGGTTTGGGAGGATTTGCGGGATCCTAAATTAATGATGTTGAATGCGTTGGAAATGTCAAAACTAGCAATCCAAATGCACAAAGGAAATGAAAGTCAGCCAAAGCAGAGAGTACCATTTTGATTTTCAAGGGCAGGTAGACAAGAGAATGAATTGATGCTGGGCTGGGGATGGAGGTATGCGATAAAGGGCTTTTTCAAATATATCACAGGAAAGATTTACGAGAGAGTAGGTATGCCCATTAATAGATGAGGAAAGGAGGCTAAATCAATGGCTGGTCTAGATTGGCCCAAGCTACTTAACGTTTTGTTTTTAATTGGTTTTTAAGAAGAAAAATATATACAGCCGGCCCATGGGCCATTAGGAAGTAATGAAAACCTTGGCGCTCAGGCCTTTGATGAAAGGCATGTGAGAGAATACTTGGAAGAGCAGATTGCTGCAAATCAGCATAGCAAACGGATGTGCAGCTGGGTGGGTAGGTGGGGATAAATTTGCTGAACGCACCAAGAAGTGGCTATAAAAATGCATTGAGAACCCCAAGATTATTTTTGTTTATCTATGACAGTGTTCTGTATGAAAGGCATAATAAACAGCAACTGTCAGCAAAGACTAAGAGGAGGAGAGCAGGTCTAGCTACCACCTGCATTGTTTGATTCAGAGAAATTACTTTTGCAGAGTATTAATAGCTAGGCACCAGAACATCTTTACCAGGCCAGGCTTGGTGGGCAGAGGGTACAGGCTAGTGCTTCTAACTATACGGGGCAGCACTGCACCCAGGTGTATCACAATGGATATTCTTCTGCTCCTTCCCTATAATGCAATGAAGGAGAAGGTGTGAGAGACAGCTGGTGAGGATGGACTGCTAAAAGCACAGATTGCCACTTCCAGAACCAAGGAGAACAAGTGGGAAGGAACCACAACTATATTTGGTCATTCTACTTCAAGCGCAGAATTGAGCATCCAGAGGATCACCGTTTTTCACGCATTGAAAACAATGTTTCTTTCTAGCCTTTACTGCTTTCCAAGTTAACAAAGGCTTGACAATGTGATGGAATTGAATGCCTTGTAATATCTCAGAATGGAGAGATGGATTAAGATATTTTTTTTAGTTGCCAGTTAGTGTGCCTTTCTTGTCGTGCTGCCCTATATAGCTTGCGTGTCTCTCTTTGAGAGAACAATGTATGTAAAATAAGCTAATATTTACTGTCATTTGTATTGGATACCAGCTCATGCCTGTCCTCGGTTTCCATTTCAGAATCTGAGTTTACAAACCCATTATATGGCCTATGTTGTTATGGGTCGATAAGTTCTGTTACCCCCTTTTTTAAAGACTCCCAGAGACAAGGGACTCCCACTGCAGACTCATGAGACCTGTGACTTAGACATTATTTTTTATCAGAGACTGTGTCTGAAGTTCTACACAATCCGAAGAATAATGGTGTACACAAGGGATCGCTTCTTGTTTCAGTTAATGTGCTCATGAAACCACCCACTCCAGCAACATGGAGCCCTTTCACATGGACCTTGGCAGGCACTTGGTACTAGAGATGCCAGCCTCTAGGTGGGACCTGGGATCCCCGGAAATACAATTCACCTCCAGAGTACAGAGATCAGTTCCCTTGGAGAAAATGGACACTTTGGAGGGAGGACTCTATGGGATTGTGGCCACTGAGGTCCCTTTCCTGACCAGGCTGCACCCCCAAATCTTGAGAGCTGGAAACCTCACCCACCCACCCCCACTGGCAGCCAGTGGGGACCTGGCCACCCTGCTTGGTAAAAGGTAAAGGTCCCCTGTGCAAGCACTGGGTCATTCCTGACCCATTGGGTGATGTCACATCCCGACGTTTACTAGGCAGACTTTTGTTTATGGGGTGGTTTGCCATTGCCTTTCCCAGTCATCTTCCCTTTACCCCCAGCAAGCTACTCGTTTTACCGACCTCGGAAGGATGGAAGGATGAGTCAACCTTGAGCCGGCTACCTGAAACAAACTTCCGTCAGGATCAAACTCAGGTCATGAGCAGAGCTAGTACTGAAGCTTACCACTCTGCGCCACAGGGCTCCTACCCTACTTGGTACCATACTTTAAAGTTTTGTGTGGTCACAACATTTCCGTGGAGCTAGGGCAGAGCTGGGTTCCCCTGATGCATGCAGCAAGGGCTGTGCTAAGTGATGCGGCTTCATCACCACACACACCCTCTATGCCACCGTCTGACTTACTCACTTCAGTCCTTGTGCAAGTGCAGCTATATCAGACCAGGTGCTGTGCCCGGGCAACATCCTTTTGTGTTTTTGTGTAGCTCGAATTGTTTTGTGTGACTCGAATTTTGTGTGACTCGAATTGTTGCATGGACCCTTGCCCTGAGCCTATCAGTTTCTTGATTTGTCCAGATGATGAGGTTGTAAAGCCACAAAACCTTGACTGTAAACATAAACAGTTACTTTCTTTTGGAAACTTCTTCAAGGTGAAGGCATCTCTCAGCTGCTGTGTCTGCTGTTTTCTGTGTATATCAGGCTGAGGAGATATGGAATGACTTCTTCCGTTGCCAGGGAATGCAATGGGTTTCTTTCTGTAATGTATTTCATGTCACCCTTGACGAACATACAGCTTCGGTGCATAATCCTAAAGGTCCAGCCTCATCTAATTGTCAGAGATTTGCTCCTGCACTTGTTAGGCGGCCTCCCTGCGCTGGGCATGCCCTCTTTGACCTCCCTGATCAATACTTGTTCAGTCAAGTTCATGCATTTCAGCTCACTAAATACATCCACCGCCACTGCCTCTCTCCCTTCCCCTTTACAACGCTTCGCAAATGGACCTCTCTGACATTCTTATTTAGGAAGGCTCTGGGCTGGTTAATGTCTTTTGAAGTATATAATGGAGGGCAGAGAGATAGAGAAGAATCATTTTATCCCCAGGTAGTTGATACCTTGACTGTTTAGACTTCTTTTCCTTTGCAAAATGTATCGAGCGAACATTAGGAGAATTGTCAAGGTTTACTTGGCAATTATATTTTAATATATCTGGTTCTCAAGTGGTCATCACCCTCCCCCCGCCCCGTCACAATGAGCCAATTTAGGCATCCACTTTCTCAGCTTTAGATTTAATTCCATCATCTCTGAATCCTCAGTGCTCACATTTGAAATGGCAAATGTTTTCATCCAGCTGTTATCCGTTGTGAATGGATAACACACCAGCTTGGCTCTGGTGGTGTGACAACAGCAGATAGTCATTACACTGTTTCTACTCCTTACTCAATAGGAGTTTAATGGCCCTTCCCAAGTAGTGCCTCTTTGGGTGGCTGTAGTCTACAAAGAACCACTGTCCCTCTGCGTTCAGCTCCAGTCTCTTCATAAGTAAGGCCAGATGATGTGATTAAAATAACTGGAACAGCAGGAGTTGAGCCAACAATGTCCACACCCCAGTTTTGATTCTCAATTTTTGTATTAAGGCTGAAACAAAAGGGCATTTTTTTTGCCAGAGTTTTTGTGAAAAGCGCTGCCCTTTGACTGCTTTTAGGGAGGCACTACTCCCTAAAGCGGGAGAAATGTGTTTATTCATAGTGAGGGCAATGTGTCCTCACTCTGAACTGGCTTGGTGAAAGGCACATTGCTCCTCCTCTAACACAAATCCCTAGGAGAGTGAACAGTCTTGGGTGGTTGGTGGATTGACACAGATTCCTTCTCCTCTAAAGGGCTGAACTACGAGGCTTTGGGTCAGAGCTTAGTGATTCCATCTTTTCCTCTGAGAGATCTGGGTAGGTTTTCCCTAAACATTATTTCCGTAGGTTGCTTTCCACCACCAGAGTATTCATGAACCTGGCTCAAGGTTATTATCAGAGAGGTCTGTTAGAAGAAGAGAAGAAGAGTTGGTTTTTATACCCTGCTTTTCTCTACCTTTAGGAGTCTCAAAGAGGGTTACAATCTCCTTCCCTTCCACTCCCCACAATAGACACCTTGTGAGGTAGGTGGGGCTGAGAGATTTCTGAGAGAAGTGTGACTAGGCCAAGGTCACCCAGCAGGCTCCAGGTGGAAGAGTGGGGAAACAAACCCAGTTTTCCAGATTAGAATCTGCTGCTCACGAGGAGTAGTGGGGAATCAAACTTGGTTCTTCAGGTTAGCACCTGCCACTCTTAACCACTACAGCGCCATGTTTTTTAGACATAACAGGAATATGCCTTTTATTTCAAAAGGGGGGGGGACAGCCCAAACTCACAGGGGTATCTGCAATCCCTTAATCATATCTCAAGTAGCCCTTTGAATCCCAAAATAAAACAATAGTCGAGTGGCAGCTTAAAGTCTAACAACATTTATTTCAAAATGAGCTTTCCTGAGTCACAGTTTTATTTATTTTATTCCCCCCCCTCTTTTCTCCATGATGAGGACCTGGAGTGGTTTACAAGTTTTTCAGTTTTTCCTCTACATATCTGAGGAAGGGAGCCATGACTTGTAAAAACATACGCTGGAATAAATATTGTTAGCCTTTAAGGTGCCCCTAAGTTTCTGTTTTATGTTGCTATAATTAACTGATGTGGCTACCCCTTTGCGGTCATTTGAATCCCATCCTATTTCATTATTTGTAACTGCAGTTCAGATTTTTAAAATAATTGTGTTCTTTATCAGAACATTACAAAATGTTTAACCGTAGGGAGTTCAAATGACAATATCATGAGGTTCAACATGCTTAGAACTTTGATAATTTGGTAATTGCAGTGCCCCATAACCTGATTTACCTCACCTGGTTGTTATTTAAATTATTATTGTCAATAATAAGTAGTAGAACAGTCTTACATGGAATAATGTACTACTTACAGAATTAGAAATCAAGGTCATTGATATGGAACATTGACCTGGTAATTGAAGCAGCTACTAGTTTTCACATACACAAGATTGTTCTTGTGTAATGTGTTGCTGTTGATGCAGTCAAGGTTTTGAGCAGCACAAAGAACAATAATGGATAACAGTACTGTTGCCTCTGATTTTGTACAAGCCAAAAGCCTCATGTCTCCTAGTTTTTTCTTTCTTTCTTTAAAGTACATCGGAAGAAAAGTCCTTCACTTGTCCCACTGTATCTTGGTAAAGTCGCATCTCCCTCGTACCCTTCCTCTCTTCACCTCAACTGTCCCTTCTCATCTGGATAAACAGCGTTTTTAACTAGGGCCACCCTCTTTCCTATTTCCGTCTCCCTCCTCACAAAGTCCTTTGCACTTCGCCAGAATTAAATTCATCATTCATTTTTTATGGTTTTATACATAGTAGTAATTTATGTTTTCAAATAGATTGAGGTCACACTTTAACAGAAAAAAGACTGTTTTGCGTTTAAATTGAAGCCATGTTCATTCCATTAAATGGAAATGTTTGGGATAATTTTAAAAGGCTTAAAAGTAGTAGAAAGTGGCATTAAAATAAAATTTGAGAGATGTAATTACACCTAATCGTACCATAAAATAATCAATACTGCATTACATTATTTCTGACTTCCCCAGTTATAGCATTTTTGGCAGTAGGGGGTGGAGATCTTTTGAATATTGATGAGGTGAGAAGGGTCGCCGTCGACTTCTCGAGGTCTAATGGAGGTGGAATTAAGGTGATGTCCTCTTCTATTATATCTGTGTGCAAGGTGTGCTTTCTCCTTTCTCCAGCTGGGGAGACACCAGGGCAGCTGAATACCACAATAACATGTCTTGAGCTGAGATTATCCTATCAGTAAGTGCTGACTGGGAAAGCGGCCTCAGCTGAGCCACTCAGTTATACACTTCCATGAAACAGAAGAACCGGTGTTCACATCAACAGAGATCATTAACAGCCCTGGAGACCAGGATTGAGGGGAAACCAGTGCCTCCCACTTTAGCCAGAATGCTTCACTTTCTTTTTCCTGAAGTTTGAGAACAGTGCTTGTATGTTTATATGTCTTTAACTTGCTACTTCTGAATCAAAATCCACCACTACCTACCTCTACCCAAGAGAGAAAGTAGGACCTATATAGTACCACCCACGTTCTCCCCCTCCCCTTCAGGGAGAAGACAGGACAGAGAGGAAGTAAAGTGGAGTCAAAATTTCTGGCAAGATCTTGTGCTGTATCATGTACCCTTCACCATGGTGTAGTGGTTAAGAGCAGTGGTTTGGAGCAGTGGACTCTGATCTGGAGAATCGGGTTTGATTCCCCACTCCTCCACATGAGGGGTAGATGCCAATCTGGTGAACCAGGTTGGTTTCCCCACTCCTACACTTGAAGCCACCTGGGTGACCTTGGGCTAGTCACAGCTCTCTTACTCTTTCAGTCCCACCTACCTCACAGGGTGTCTGTTATGGGGAGGGGAAGGGAAGGTGATCGTAAGCTGGTTTGATTCTTCCTTAAGTGGTAGAGAAAGTTGGCATATAAAAACCAACTCTTCATCTTCTTCCTCTTCCTCTATAGAAGGAACTCAGAACAAACAAAGGATGGCTAGAAAATGACAGCTCAGAACCATGGTATAATTTCCTTGCCATAACAAGCACAGCAAGGAATGGCCATATATTGTCTGTAAACTTCCCCAAACTATCTGGCCGTCTATTGTTGGAAACATCACTGGACTAGATCCACCAGGGTCAGCTCCCAAGAGATCTCAGAATCACTTGATGCTGTTGGATACTGTCATATTATTGGGCCTTTAGAATATATAGCCAAGTGGATACTCTCAAAAATCTACAAAATGTTACTAGCGGTAGAAACAGCTCTGGAGCAAGATAAAGTGTGTATGGTAAAGTGGATGCAGAATTTTGGAGAGATGATACCCATGCAATCATGGGAAATAATGTGGCAACAAGAGATCAAGTTATCAGGTTCTCAAGTGGTAAGAGAGAGTTGGTACGTTTTCTAGGTGGCACTTTGCTCCAAAGGACTTACAAAAAATGTATAAATCCAATCAAGCAAACTGTTGGAAATGTTCAGAGACTGAAGGGACTTATTTCCACCAATGGTGGACTTGTAAAAGAGCACAAAAATATTGGAAAGAAATACAGAACTACAAGGAACACACCAAGTGAATTTTGATTTTCATGCTAAACATTTTTTACTGGGTATGATTCCACCATCGATAAAATCTACAGATAAAGAGTTATTTCAATATGGGATGACAGCAGCAAGAACACTTTATGCTAAATATTGGAAAGACAAGAAAACATCATCATTGAACGAGTGGATTACAAAAATGTATGATTATGCGGACATGGCAAGACTTTCAAATCTACTGAAGATTGTGAAGAAGACGACATTGGATGAGCATGAACAGAGATGGCAATCATTTTATGACAGATATGCGGTTAATTTAGAATAGAATTTTAACTTGAACAAGGCGTTATAATGAAGTTGTTATGTTAGAATTTCTAAACACATTTTTTAGACACAGTAAAAATTTGCAGAGTAATATTAATATGTAAGAATGGCTACATCAGTTGTGTAATTATTAAGAATGGGGATTAATGTAGGAGGGCATGTCCCGGACGCTGACCCGACAAGACCTTATTTCCCTTTTCCCCATTGTTCCCTTTTTTCCTTTTGTATCCTTTAAAAAACCCAAATAAAATCTATTAAAAAATAAAAATAAAAAATTATAATATATAGACAAGTGGCCACTAAAGTATGTCACAGAAGCCTATGTAGCTTTCTGAAGACCATTTATATATCATCGTACAGGTTCATCTGTATATTAATCCATCAATACAGTTTGTCCTTCCACAAATCTAATTGTTGGGCAGGTCCCGATGTTGTTATCAGTTAGAGTTGAGCCATTGATCTGCGTGCTTTATCTCCAGGCCAGCTTAACTATATTTATTTTATTAATTCAGACAAAGAACCCAAAACCCAAGCCGCATCCTTGCATTATCCATTCCACCTCATGGACCATCCTCATATTACAGTACTCATATCAAAGGCACATATAATGAGCATCACTGTATTGCTTGCATAAATAATAAAGAATGAACATAATGTATTTTTAAAAGTTTCCTTAATGCAGCACTAGCCCTGTGCTCCCCCCAAATTGCTGAAATTACTGCCATCTCCAAGAAAAGAAAAGAAAAGAAAAGAAAAGAGAAACAAATAGCAATAACGGCTGCAAGGAGAGAGATGTGGCTGTGGAACTCATGCACAACCCAGTTCTTTCCTTACACAAACTTTGGGCTGCACTAGACATGTGAGTTTTTTAAGAGTTGGGGTCCCCATGGGGAATGAATGTTAAAAAAATAAAGGAGAGCCCATTTGGGCTTGGAACACCACTGCAAGGAGAAGGACTCCTGCCTTCCCAAGCCATTTTCCTGTGCTGAAACAGTGCCGGGGGGGTGTTATTTCCCCATTTTGCTGCTACATGTGCACAGAATACTCCAGGAGAGCAGCAAAAAAAGGAGAAATAACTCCCCCCCAGCACTATTTCAGCATGAGAAACCAGCTTAAGGGGGAAGCCATGACCTCCCTCCCCCGGTGGCATTCTGAGCCCAAACGGGCTCCCCTTTAATAATTTTTTTAACAGCCATTCCCTGCAGCTGCCCCATTTCTTCAGATTTTGGAAGGTAAGCAGGGTTGGCTTTTTTTTTTTTTTTTTTGATTTGGATTTGGATGGAAGACCACCAAGGAAGTCAAGGGTTGCTATGCAGAAGCAGGCAATGCCAAACCACCTGAACATCTCTTGCTTTGAAAACCCTAGGGGGTCACCATAAGTTGGCTGTGAGTTGATGGCACTTTCCACCACATTGTTATGAAACAATGCTGGTTTCCCTTACTTTCCTTCATTGATGCCTTTGCCCACTCCTTGAAATGGCAATAGATTAGGTTTACCAATAGAGTCACTCACGTTGCCTTTGACCAAGGAGCATCTCCTCTGGGCAACCAGGCCGGGGAGCTTTTCAATCTCCCCTCCTTTTAGGCTACAGTTAATTTTAGGCCACAATTAATTAACGTAGGTTTGCATGCAGTGGTAATAGTAAAACAGCAAATTGTTTTCTCTGAAAAAATTGTGGTAAAATACTGAGGTTTGTGGGAAACTGAATAATTTAAAAGGCCACTGCTACATTGCTAAATTTTATCTAAAAATGCAGAAGTGTATAATACTGAATAAATGGACTCTAATCCATGAAAAAGTATGCTGGAATATAATTCTGTTGGTCTCCAAGGTGCCAGAAGACCCCCATTTGTTTTGTTGCCACAGACTAATATAGCTAGCTCTCTGGAAGTGGTGTGGTGGTTAAGAGCGGGGCTTTGGAGCGGTGGAGTCTGATCTGGAGAATCGGATTTGATTCCCACTCCTCCACATGAGCAGTGGAGGCTAATCTGGTGAACTGGATTTTTCTTCCCCACTCCTACACACAAAGCCAGCTGGGTGACCTTGGGCAAGTTACAGCCCTCTTGGAGATCTCTCAGCCTCACCTACCTCACAGGGGGTCTGTTGTGGCCTACCTCACAGGGGGTCTGTTGTGGGGAGGGGGAGGGAAGGTGATTGTAAGTCGGTTTGAGTCTCCCTTAAGTGGTAGAGAAAGTCGGCATATCAAAAACAACTCTTCTTCTTAATAATTTTTTAACGTATATTATCTTAACTAATTTTAATAACCTCTAACCTTACATAAAATTAAACAGGATAAAGTTACTTTTATTTTGAACTATGAATAGTTGCTGTACAGCCATTCATAACAGAGTTCTAATCAATTTCCTGATCAAACATTGTTAGCCGTTTTCCCCCAACTTGGCATTTGTCTGATTCGCTGAAGTGCAGTTTATATGGGGTGTAAGTTTGCACAGCTGCTGTTCTCCATTGGTTCACCTGTATGGAGATTTTCAAACATGTCCTACAGACAATACCTGCCCTTCCTCCTGCCCTCATGTGTGACAAATGAGGACAGTTGTGAAGCCAGCATGGACTGTAAACACTGCGGTGTACGTGTGACCTCTCTGGAATTCTTTGCTACAGAAGATATTGTAATGGCCATTAAATCATTCTTTAAAAGATATTCATGGAAGTTATGCCTATTGGTGGCTATCAATTGTAATCCCAGGAGATCTCCAGCTACCACCTGGAGGTTGACAACCCTATCTTATGGTGTGGTCAGACAGCGGATGCCCACACTGGTGGCTCTTCATTTTCATTTCCTGCTTTCACTGTAAACTCAGACCTCTTACCCCATGTCTTTGATGGAAAAATGTGGGACACTAGAGGCTTGACCCCACCAAGAGCTATAATAAATTGGGGGGTAGGGGGAGAATTCTCAAGCAGATCGTGTTTACTTTCTTCCTAATGTTGTTGGGTTTAGCCATTTTAGTTTGTGAGGGCCGAAGATAATTTCCTATTGCTAGAAGCTTCCCTGAGTAGGGTTGCCAGGTCCCTCTTTGCCACCAGCAGGAGGTTTTTGGGGCGGAGCCTAAGGAGGGCGGGGTTTGGGGAGGGGAGAGACTTCCATGCCATAGAGTCCAATGGCCAAAGCGGCCATTTTCTTCAGGTGAACTGATCTCTATCGGCTGGAGATCAGTTGTAATAGCGGGAGCTCTTCTGCTATTACCTGGAGGTTAGTAGGAGAAAAAGACACCACTGTACTACTATCAGGAGATTAGGAAATCAGTACAGGGGCGACAAAAATGTACAATAACAATTACTGTTAAGTGCAACCAATGTTTATCCTATGATGTCTAAATACAACTATACATATAAACATACAGTGTTATGTACAAGCATACAAAAATAACAAGCACAACCAAACAAGTCCACATGGATGGTGACACAGACACTAACAAAATTCACAAAAATGCAAGGTCTTTGGCAAGGTGCTGCATTCTTCTATAAGTCCCATGCAGGTAAGTGTACAATTCTAGCAGAAATACCAATTTTAGAGGAGTAACTTGATGGAGGATACGGCTGTTTCAAATTCTTATGGGTAGAATTCTTCATCAGTCCTTCATATAGATTCCTCTAATATTGCACATCTTAAAGATTAAATTTCAAAATGCTGGATGCATGTTAGTTCCCACGAAGGGTAGTTATGGCTGCCTTAATGATAACTATGGCAGGATGGCTGCCTTAATGATAACTACCCTTCGTGGGAACTAACATGCATCCAGCATTTTGAAATTTAATCTTTAAGATGTGCAATATTAGAGGAATCTACATGAAGGACTGATGAAGAATTCTACCCATAAGAATTTGAAACGGCCGTATCCTCCATCAAGTTACTCCTCTAAAATTGGTATTTCTGCTAGAATTGCACACTTACCTGCATGGGACTTATAGAAGAATGCAGCACCTTGCCAAAGACCTTGCATTTTTGTGAATTTTGTTAGTGTCTGTGTCACCATCCATGTGGACTTGTTTGGTTGTGCTTGTTATTTTTGTATGCTTGTACATAACACTGTATGTTTATATGTATAGTTGTATTTAGACATCATAGGATAAACATTGGTTGCACTTAACAGTAATTACCTGGAGGTTGGCAACCCTATCCCTGAGCCTAGCCTCGGCCGGGAAAGGGCAGGGTATAACCCAATAAAATAAAATAAATAAAGCTGAATTTCCATTTCTTTAAAGTTGCTGGAAGTTCAAAAAGTCTGAAATGTAGTTACTAAGTTCAGAATAACTGCAAAAATTTTGTGTCATCTCTAACCTTTTGTTTTAGGCTCCCATTGACTTTCAGTGGCTTGCTGGAGTTAATGGGATGATGCACGTGTGGGTGAGCGATCAAATGCTCTCCTGGGGAAATCAGGCCCCAGTGCTTCTCGGAAAGATGAATGTGGCAGGAGCGACCATAAATGCTGGGTTTAGACAAGGAGACCAAAGAAAGAACGGAGCCAGGGTAGGGCACAGCAGAGAGCAGATCAGGGTGTAACTCACAGGTGTAGGAGGGAACACCGCTCCATACAACAGGGATGTGGAATATGCATTGGGATCATCCCAGGATAAAAACAGAAAGCCTGGTACCAAAAAAAAAAAAAAAAAAAAAAAAAGCAGGGTTGTCATCAATAAGGTGTGGATCATGATGGTACATTCCTGGAATGTGTCTTTTGATGACAACATCCTGTGAGCCAGCAGCACTGAAGCTGACACGGTCTTGGGGGAGGGGGGGAGGTGAGGATGCATTTGTTCTGGAACTACTTGGAAATGGGATCATTACACTAAGTGAAGTGGATTGCTGCTGGTGTACAGTAAGGCTAAGGTGTGGCACCACTTAGACTGTGGAAGTTGTTTCTGCAGGTCTGCGGTGGACCTGTAGTCGGTAAGGATTCAAGGCATGTACTGTAATTCGTTGGGCCCCCCGAAACCACACACACACACACAAAACCCATTAAGTGGAGAGTTAAAGGCATAAGCGTTCCAGTATTGTAAATACCTAAAAGCATGCAAGGATATGCAAAATCAAACCATTGCTTGCCAGCACAAGAGTTTGTCCTCTGCCGTTCAAGATGAGGCTGTATTAGGTTGGAGCTAGAGATCACAGCGACCTCAAGTCTCTTCTTCCTGTTTCTCCCATACTGTCTAGGGTGTATTGGGAAGGAGCCATGGCTTAGGGGTAGAGCATCTGCTTGGCATGCCAAAGATCCCAGGTTCAATCCCTGCCATCTCTAGTTAAAAAGGATCAGATAGTAGGTGATGTGTGAAATACCTAAACCTGAGACCCTGGAGAGCCGCTGCCAGTCTGAGTACTGACCTTGATGGACCAGTGATCTGATGAAGCAACTTCATGTGTCCATCTCTGGTATGCTTGCAGTTGCTGAGGGCCAATAAGTTCTTCTTGCCTGTCAAGGTCAGATTTAAATCAAACCTTACTGTAAGTTAACGGCGAAGAGGAGAAGGAACATGAGAAAAAGGACTGCGCTTTCACTGGCAGAGTTCTTCTTAAAGGATCAGTGTTTTCTTCAGCCAGTTCCATAAAGTTATATTTTAAGATTCACAATCAGAATTATGATGTGAAAGTATGGAAATTCTTCCCAGTTGCCCCATCCAAAATATTAATTGCATGGGTTTTAATGCTGCAGGAGCTTGGTTTGAACTCAGCCAGTGGTGACACAGCTCATCTTAAGGATGACATTTGAGACAGACCACCTAACTGGGCTGGTGACCAAGATCTCATTTTTGGAAAAATGGAGCAGGGAACATATGAACACATGAACACATAAAGTTGCCTTCTACTGAATCAGACCCTTGGTCCATCAAGGTCAGTACTCAGACTAGCAGCGGCTCTCCAGAGGTCTTTAACATTACCTACTGCCTGGTCCTTTTTAACTGGAGATGCTGGCAATTGAACCTGGACCTTCTGAATGTCAAGCAGGGGCTCTTCCATTGAGCCATGGCCCCTCAAATTCTTCAAACCATCCCCCCCCCTAAAAATGTACCATTTCACCTTCAAAATTTGTACCATGTACTGCAAGGAAACACTCTTGACAGAGGGCCCTTTTTATGCCAGTACATGAACTTCATTTTGGTGCATTCATAATTTATAGGTATTCTGCTTATTACGGAATAGGAATTACTCTAAAACAGTAAGAGTACAAAAGAACCAGCTGCTGAATGGGTTGCAGAGACACCTTGGAATCAGGTCTTCCATTTAATTCAACCGCTTAGCCAAGAAGTTAGCTTTGGGAAAATAACAAGAAAAAAATCTCTGGGAATACAATTGAGCCCCAGCTGCCAATTCCAAACCTGACTGAGTGATGTGGGGGCAGAATTTGGCCTAAGGAGCACAAAGCAAGCGTTGCCTTTTGCAAGGGCCCTCAGGGAGTGAAGGATTTCCCAAGCCTGCTGCACACTGAAGCCAACTGGGCCATGACTCAGTTTCAGCGAGGGAGGTGCTTCAGTCTGCAATGCTGCAGTATTTGAAATGGAAGCAAAGGCAGGCAAGTGGATGGTGCAATAAAGAAATAAGCAGAGGACATTTCAGTAGGCAATTGCTGTCCCTCCCTCTGCAGCCCGGGGGTAAGTGAATGGTCCTTGGGGGCTGCAAACTGCAGTCTTTGGAATTAAGAGATTCAAAAATTCTGCTCTAAAGGAGGAAATGAGTTGTGCGACCTGTATCAACAGTGTAAATATTGCACACTTTCTTCTGCTTCTGCTAGCCCTGGAAAAGGGCAAAAAGAACACTGACATCTCACATTCGGGAATCCTGTTTAGCATCTCCCTCCACACTAGGGTTGCCAACTTCCAGGTGGTGGCTGGACATCTCCCAGAATTACAACTGGTCTCCTGCTGACAGATATCAATTCCCCTGGAGAAAATGGCTGCTTTGGAATTTGGTCTCTATGGCATTAGATCCTGCTGAAGTCTTTTCCCTCCCCAAACTCCAGGCTCCACCCCCAAAATCTCCAGGAATTTCCCAACCCAGAGCTGGCAACCCTACTCCACACACATACTTTTCATGAGGTCTTTCCCAAAACCCAGGCATGTGTAGATGTGCAGGGGAGGGGATGGTATATTTTAGCAGGGGCCCAGGGGTCTCTGGTCCAGGTTACAAGTCCATAACCATTATTAGCCTGTTTAAATCATTTCAGAAATAAATATGGTTTATTTATTTATTTATTGGTATTGTATGTATAATATGGGATTATGTGGAAGAAGCGAAAGGAAGGAGGTTGTCTCAGCTCAGCTGACAAGTCAAAAACTTTGGAGACAACAGTAGAAATGAATGTTTGGTTGAAACATACAATTAGAATAATCAGTTGTTTGTAATATAAAAGAACCCTACTACATAAGATTATAATGAGAAGATAAAATCACAAAATATCTTTGTGGCACTGATTAATATAATTCTTGCCAAAGAATGAAGAAAGGAATTGCGAGTGGAATAGATTAGAGTCCCTTGCAGGGCATTCCTGGGAGGAGGTATTAGACCCTCAGCCCAGTTCCATGCCTCTTTCATTCTTCTTTCAGTTTGGATAGCAAGTCTCAAAATGTTTGTAGCTATTTAACTGGAATTTTCACAGGATTTTATATTTGTCCTCAGTCTCTTACAGTGCATTGCTTTGAGCATTCAGTAGGAGGGCAATCTATACAAATTCAAAGCAATACGCTTAAATAATGAAATGCTCTCACATTGTGGCTGTTTGAGCCAAAACGTTCTTTGGGAACCAGATTATTTGTAGTGCACCATTTCTGTGTATTTGTGTGTGTGTGTGTATTCTAGTATAGCAGAGCTACATTCATGCCCATTGAACTCTGTGGGTTTTAGCTAGTGTGAGCATTTCTCAGAGGAAAAAAAAAGTCTAATTCTGGAACAATCCCAAAGGGCCATTCATTTCCTTTCTGCTGCCTCCACTTGGCAAGAGTAGTTCGCCAAACATCTTTTAACTGTGGCTGTTTCCCATTCACCCCTCTTGGAACTGTAGTAATGGACTAGAATAGATTACATCCAGATCTTACTTGGCCCTGGTCACCCTGACATTATATTAATAAGAGAGTACAAAGGGGACCCGCATTCCTGTAAAGGACTTGTTGATAGGCCCTTTCTAGGGTATTTCTACAAGAGATGCTGTAAGCAGTTATCTTAATTTCCTGTGTTTATAAATTGGAAAAAAGCGATGCATGGATCAGAACATTTAATTTCAAAAAGATGCTATCCTGATTCCTATATCATAAGCTAGCAGGCTAGCAAGCCAGTGGCCCAGCATGGTCTCTGGGGGGTTCCCATCTGCTCCAGCATAGACTCTGAGCTTCAGCGCACTTCCCACTTTATCATGTTCTTTAGAATAGATGCAAATAGGTTTTTCCAGAGACTTGACAGTGATCGGAAAGAAGAAACCCCACTCGCGTGTACGCTCATATTCATTTGCTTCTTTTAAACAGCTTGTGCAGGTTTTTGCCTTGTTTTAAAAAGCTACAAAATCTGTCCCACCAGAGATGACAGTGGCATAAAAGAACTGTGTGTGGACACCATGGGAAGCTTTGCCTCTTTCAGACTGCTTTCAACTCTCTTTATTGTTTTATTTCCGGACTCCCTCACTTTCTCTTCAGCTGAGACATAAACGGGGGTTCTTTAATGCTCTTCCCACCAACCTGAACAGTGATAGAGGCTCTGCCTGCGTTTTCCCATTATGATGCACCTCAGTTGTTTACCCCTCTTTGCCCGTGCCTTTCATTGCACAAAAGAGTTATAAGCTGAGATGTATGGAAGTTGCTGACGCCCCTGTTACGGCACTGGGAAGAAGGGGGGGAATGAGCCTTTTGCCCATGCTTTGGCAGGTTTGGAGTGATCTTTTGGCTGATCTCTTCAGCCCTTGCTTAGTTCAAAAGATGTGGTGGTGGCGGCAAGTACTGTCAAGTTGCAGCTGACCTATGGCAACCCCCTAGGGTTTACAGGGCAAGAGACATTATCAGAGGGATTCACCATGGCCTGCCTCTTCTTTTGTGGTCTCCCATCCTAGTACTAACCAGGGCGGACCCTGCTTAGCTTCCAAGATCTGACCAGATTGGGCTATCCTGGGCAATATCATTGTTTAAATTTGAGTTGTGGCCCAAGGCATTTTCACAAATGCTAACAATGCTGTTTAGATTGAGATGTGCTGTTTGTGAACATTGTTAACACAGAATAGGCAGTGTAGCCAGTTTTAAATGGAATGTACATTTGTTCACATCTATATCTTATATTTGAATTTCAGATGCTGAAAATGGGGACATTAAAAAACCCCAAACGCCCAACGTAATCACCACTTATTAAAATGGCTTAGATTTATTCAGAAGCGGTGCATCGGGGAACGTAAGATGTTCTCAGCCTCACCTGTGCGTGTATGTGTGTATTTAAGCTTATTCTTTCATTGCACACAATTAAAGTACAAGGAAATTTTATTTTGTGCCTGAAGAGCAAACATTTAAAACCTGCAAGAAAAAAATCAGCTAAAATCCATGGTGACCAGTGTGTGCGAGAGAGGATGGAGGGGAAAGGAAACACTGAATTTTATGTCCTGCAGAGGGACTGAGATGCAGCCACCTATATCTCACTTTTCCATTTCCAACTCTCCTTAAAGCTGGTGGGTGCAGCTCAAAAAAGGCTCCTGTGGCCAGTAGGGGGCGCCTTGGTTATGCATTATTCATTCTTCAGGCAATCCTATCACAACCCCCCCCCCCCTTCAACTGAAAGAACAGTCTGCCAAGTAGATCTGGTACAAGCCATCAAAATATTTTGGCAGCTGTGCAAAGTGACAGTTTAAACGAACACAAGAGGGTGTTTAACCATTTAGGGGGATGAAGAACTGAACAAGCACATGGGAGAGGTTTTGCCAATCAGAAGTTATGGGTGTTTTTTTTTTTTTTTTCCTAATCCTGGGCCAAATCAGCAAGCCTGGATCCATTTCTCCCCTTGTGAAGGCACTTCTTCCTGCTCATGCATCACTCTCTCTCTCTCTCTCTCTTTTTTTTTGCAACAGCATTCCCCCCCCTTCACACTTTTGATGCACAACAGCCTAATCACCAGAGTATCTCCCCCTGCTACCATGCTTGGTCATGTAAAGCATTTAATAATTCTTGGCTCTTGGTGTAGCCATCCCCACACACACACGCGCGCACACACAGGCATATGCTTGCTCACCCTAAAGTGTTTTCGGAAGTACTAACTGACATTTTCCTCACTTCATACAGTACATCTAAAGGGAAAACTGAGGCAGAGGTTGGGGGGCTTTCCTACCAAGGTCACGCTACTTCCCTAGTGATTTGCTTTTGCTAGCAAGTAGA
This sequence comes from Euleptes europaea, assembly GCF_029931775.1. Taxonomy (NCBI): domain Eukaryota; kingdom Metazoa; phylum Chordata; class Lepidosauria; order Squamata; family Sphaerodactylidae; genus Euleptes; species Euleptes europaea. The sequence goes on from NC_079330.1 coordinate 3,078,471, forward strand.
ACAGCGTTTGCTAACAAGTAGAACAGCCTATCCAATATTTGCATCTGGAATTGGGGTGTGTGTCTTATTTTCAAAATATCTTTAATATTTAGACTCTAAATTTTAGAGCAACCTTTCCCAACTTTTAACTAACTGAGTTAAACACAACCCATGAGCCCCTTATTTTGACATAGCAGGGGATTGAGAACACCCCACCCTGTTTGTTTGTTTTCTGTTCCAAGGAAGCAACACAAGAGGAGCTATACTAAGCTGTTGACTGCTAGCGTATATGGCTAGTGCATTGCTTTCAGCTTCTTTGGATTATAACCTATATTGGCTTGGTTTAGTGTCCACAAATATCCCTTTCTGGAACTCTTAAGGAGCCATGGCAGTTGGCAGACAATAGGAATAACAAGGACATTCTTACAACTTCAGATTTCCACACCCAAGGTAGGGGAAGTTGTTTGGGGGCTGGTGGGGAAGATAACCTTGTCTGTCATTCAGACTTGTTTGGAGGAAGGGTGGGTGGAATAACAATTAATAAATAAATAAATAGGTCAACATTGTCTACTCGGCACACATGTATCTCCAATTAATATGATTTTAAGGTTCATCTTCTCTGCAATGGTTGTACAAGACATAATTAAGCAATGGTGGAACCGTTGAGTTCAGGCTAAGGTTATTGTGCCTAAAACTATCATAGTGAAGTGAAGGACCCAACTGGAAGACCAGAGGCAGCAAATTCAATGCAGGGACTCTATAGTTAAATGATCAAGCCATGGCAGTGGTGTAGAAAATCCCATGTTGAAATCTTGGCATCTCTAGTTAGTTGATATGGCAAAGACCACCATCTGAGACTTTGGAAATCCACAGTGAACAGATCGTGCTAGAGTAGTTTTCTCCATATAAACCAGCACCTTATATCCTTTTGTTGTTTGCATACGGAAATCTTGCACAAACTCAAAAACTGTATTCTGTAGGTAGAGCCGATTGTTGCTCCACCTCCCTAATCTTCTCCACTTCAACCAAATTGATGTGCTTTGTTTCCATCCAGTTGGAGCCTCTCACACTGGGTTGCCAACCCCATGTCGGGAAATCCCTGAAAATTTGAGGGTGGAGCCTAGGGAGAAACCTCAGAGGGATATAATGCTTAGAGCCAACCTCCAAAGCAGCCATTTTCTCCAGGGGAACCGATCTCTGTAGTCTGTAGATCAGCTGTAATTCTGGGAGATCTCCAGGCCTCACCTGGAGGATAGCAGCCCTGCTCTCACCCCAATTCTTTTTAGTTTGTACGAGTACAATATTATATATATTCACAACTGCACAGCTCTCTTGGATGTATGTGTAGTGATGGGATGGTGTTTTTAAAAGGTCAGCCTCATACAGTAATGGGAAGCAAATCCCAAGGATCAGACCAGTCACCCTGACACAACTGGGTGCATGCAGACTTCTTTTTCACAAGGAAGCAAATTGTGTACTTGATGTGGGAGTTCACTAGGGAGACCAAGCATAGGTCTCCCTACGCAGCACATCCTTAGCTTCAGACACAGTCTTGGTTGTAACATCTTTTTTTCCTTACATGCTGCCCATTAGGGCTACATCCTCATGCTGCACCCTTTGCAAAAGGCTGAGGGACCAATTAGGAAGCGCCACATCTGTAAAGATGTAGGAGCTGGAGGTTTATATTTTTACATTACAGATTGTCCCTGTTTGCTGTTATTAATATCCACACGTGACGATCTTCTTTAGAAGCATTCCAACTGCTAAAAGATTGAAGCAGCTCTCAATGAATAATCAAACTTTGTTTCCTGACTCCTCCATTCAAGCTACAAACCAAGAAGACCCTTAGAGCTTTAAAACCGATCAAAAATCAACTTTGTTTGCAACTCAATATTCAGTATTGTTAAAGAAGATACAGGCTTTAGGGGAGATTGTGTTTTTAGCCGGACTTTAAGAAACCATCCCAAATTGCCTTTCTTCTCTTGTACCTTGGATTTTTAAAAATCCACCTCCGCTAAACTAGCCCTTTTTGTGTTTCTTTGAAAAGGGAGTGTGAGAGACCCCTTGTCACTGTATTTTGACATTGTGATGCCTTGGTGTTAGCCTGTTATTCCTGCACAACATGGGAGGTTGATTCTCTAGCCCCTGTGCTCAAGGCAGGTCTGTAGTTGCAGTGTTGGATTCAGGGTCACAATTTGAGTCAGATTTCGTTTCATTTGCACAAAGACACATTGACGCCCGAGCCTAATGAACATCAATATTCTTAATGACAAGGAAAAGATCTCTTTTATGGGATTCCAGACAGGCACTGTGTGTCTGCGCTCCTTCTGCAGAATCGCAGGAAAATATACCCTGTCTCACACACGCACAGGCTTCCGCCCTTGCAGAGTCGAAGCCACAGCTTGGAGGAAAAGACTTCCTAATTAGAACAACCCTCTGCTTTCCAAAAGTTTTCACAGAGATGCTGGCTTACTGCTAGCTTATGTTCCCCGCAGCCCAGCCTGAGCTCTTCCAGTATACAAGTCCAACATACATTCTTCTTCTTCCTTTTCTAGTTTTGATGATCACTGCTGAGTATTTGTCTGGGTCTGAGTATACAGCATTCAGGATAGCATAGCTTGTCAAATATTTCATAGCAACAAGATAATGAAAAGGTTTTTAAATAAAAAAAACTTTACTATAATCTACAAAACAAAACCAAAGTAAAAAATCAAACACCAAACTGTAAGTCTGCTTTTGCCAATTTTGTCTCCAATCTTGGAAGTATTTTGTTGTTGTTTTTGCTAGACGGGTTCCTTTCCTCTCTAATTTTTTGCATTTCCACCCTCAGCTCTTTACATCTTTGGCTACCAGATGTGTCCCACATTGAAGAGTTATTTCTCCTCCCTAGAGTGGAATAAATGCAATCAATATGAGTATTGCTCTCAGGGCCTTGAAATATTACATTAATGTTCCATGTGGTGACATTTTAGCTGGAATTTTCAAATACATTATGATGGTTCAAATTAATATTTATCAGATCAGCTTTTATATTTTGCAAAAGAGGGAGAGAGAGTAAGCATTATTAAAATACAAAATGCAGATGAACTCCAAAATCGATGGTCCATTTTACCAGCACTTTCCAGGGTTGTGTTTTGCTTTCTGGTTTTGTTTTAAAATTTATTAGTTTTACAGGCAAATCTATTTATTTCCCCTCATTTATTTTTTTCGCCCTCTCAGTGTTTTCCAATAGTTTCTCCTCCTCCATTTATTATCCCGAAATGTAAATTACGACATTAGCCAGTTTTCTTTAATTTTTTTCCCTTTTCAATGATTAAATCTGTTACATGACATCTTTGTCCTTTCTATAAATTAAATCATCTTTCCTTTCCACCTTTAGCCACTGCCAGAAGCAATACTCTGATTGCCAGCAATAAAAGTCCTCAGTTACACAGTCTTTATTCCTTCACAAAGCAAACCCCCCCAAACCCCCTTCTTCTCCAGTACTTAATACTGCTGTCTTATGGCTGGGGGGGGGGGGGGGGCGGCAAAAACCTCCTTCAATTTTCACTGTTTTTCCACAAGCAAGGAATTTTTCACAAAGTGATTTGGGATGGGGGAGGGGGTAGAAGAAGAGAATCTGCATTTCATATTACATTCCAAAACACATTGTTCTTTTGAGGTGGAAATTCCAAGATGATTAATGACTGTGTTTGTTGATTTTCTTTTTAAAAGCTGGCTTCTTTTTATTTTAAGCTTTAGTTAAAACCTTACCGGTGGTGGGGGGGCGGATATTATCTTCAGCAATTTTGAAGATTTGTGGATTCCCAGTGAAGTTAACTATGGAAAGAACAGGTTTGGGAAGAGCAGTTCAACAGCCTCTTTCTTCCTTATATCCCTGACTAGAGGACCTTTCCTGAAAATGCTGTTCCTAATAAGAGGAGGGTTAAATATCCTGGTCATACTTTCAAAGTTTGAATCTCCCCCCCTCCACCTCCGCGCACACACACACACACACACACACACCTCTTTTTTATAAGTTTATTTCAGGCTGAAGGTTTTGTTTTATGTCAGATACAACACAGAGGGAGAACGATATCTATCTATATCTATCTATATCTATCTATCTAGATTCTGAGCATTTAGTTATACATACACAACCCTGCCCTTCCTATTTTCTCGCAGTGCTGATCTGCGCAAAAGAACGACAGGAAACTTAAAAAAGAAAAGGAGGAGGAATCGATTGTTCGACCCGCACTTGAACTCGCCTGAAAGAGATAAAGCAGAATTTTCAATAGGTCCCCTGCCCTTTTCACCAGGAGGGAAAGAGGAGAAGAAAAACAAGAGATATTTATATGACAGCAGCTGCTGAAAATAGCATTTCAGAGCAATAAAAAAAGGCAAAAGAGAGTCAATGGTAAGGGGGGGAGAGGAGCAGAAAGTCTCTTTTCCGCTGCTTCCCCAACTGGCAAGCTGATCCTGGAAATGCAAGCCTGAGCCCTATAGATCTGTTTGAAATTATAGTTGTCATTGAGAGTGAATTTATGCTTCTATTGATCCACAAAAGGAAAATATTAAATGGTTCGGTTTTGATCTTTAGCTGACCCCAAGGTCAAGGGTAGTCTGAGATTAGTATTCATAGAATTCATCACCAAATTGTAGCCTCCATCTACTTTATGCAAACATAAGGAAAACATCCAGAGATAAATACAAAGCAAAATGACAAACAATCCCTCTTTCCTACCCACCCCCCTCCCTTTTTCTCTCAATGCTTGTATGGGGCGAGGGACCCTCAGAAACAGCTAACAGAGCAAAAGAGTCATGCACCCACAAAAACATCATTCACAAATAAAGAAACAGAAACAAAACACATACACATACATGCAGGAAAAGGATACAAATTAAAACAGATGTGAGCATCAAACTATGAGACCCATGATGCAAATGTTCCAATACAAGCTACTTTCAAAACATGACTATTGCAGTGCAAAAGAGATGCATGAAAACACTTCTGAATCTATGCAAAATAGATAAAGATGTCTGCAGCTATGATATAAAGGAAATACACCAAAGATCCCGAAATGGTGAAATGGGGCTTTGCCAATATAGCAAGCACAGCAAAAGGTGCTCAGAATCAAAGCTTGTGGAAGAAAACTCTCATTCACCAGCTGAGTGAATGGCTTTGGTACACATGGTGAAGCCCCATTGACAAAATCTATGTTGGCAAAGGATAAGTGAATGCAGAAGGCCAGCCATTCACAAACTATATCAAGCAGTCTCCTCAGTCAAGTTGGCAAGAAAGGAGTGAGAAGAAAACCACTGTACTGCACGAGACCTGAGATGTGTTTGCACTACTGGTTTTCTCACGATATGTTCCAGAAAAATCTTGTATAATTCAGATCACACTCCAGGTAGGCTCACTGGTTAGTATTCCATTTTCAGTGGCAGGAAATGGTTAAAGAAGAATTAACTTCTTGGTAATGTCTGAACACCACATCATAAGAAAAACTGGGTTTACCAGTGAGTAAGTGAACATTATGCCTTATTTGCTGTTTTACTTTGTTCCCATGAGTAATTATGCCCAGGGGGGCTCCCATTTGAAATGGAGTCTTCGGCAACATTCAACAGATCTGTTCCTCGAGCACAGCTACCACTGGGAAGAGTTCCCCTTGTCAGGCCGAGGTGCCTACCCACAAGTAGTCCTTCTTGCAGGTGCAACTTTCACACTTGAAAATGTTAGGAGTTTTGCTGTATGTCGAGAAGTACTGAAAAGCAACAGTTGCTTGTCCCTCTTCCTAAGTGGAGGTAGGAATCTGATGCAACCCCTTTGTGACAAAAACAATACTTGTTACTTCATGGGTTTGGATTCCAATGGGTGTCTACACTGCAACCAGGGTTCACTGCCATGACTTTCCCCCTACAAGATGGGGCAAATAGTGCAGGATAAAGGAAGTTGCAAAATTCTCATCCTCATAGCAGTACTACAAATTCTAGGGTTCATTGGAGGAAACCAATTGATTTACATTTGCAACATGAAGGTAGCCCTGGAGAAAATGGGCCATCTTGGTTCTGAAGCCGGTGGACTGGAGCTGAGATTAATGTTGCCAGGGTAGTATTATTTAAAGGAAAACCCATGTGCCAAAGTATCCTTTGTACGATGTTTCCATGGTGTGGTAACATTCTAAATAGAGAAACACTCATTTATATGCTATGGAGTTATGACGATTTGAAGCATGGGAACCACATGACTTTCTACGGAGCTGTGGTGTTCGGGAAAAGTATAATCACTTTGATTCAGATAAGGGTCACCTGACACTCCAAGATGAGATGTAGATCTGTTTTTTTCTGCATGAGAATAATCTAACTGGTCCTCTGGCCCATCCTGTGGATGATAAAAGCTACAAAAACAAATATAACCCGCATGGTGTAGTGGTTAAGAGCGGTGGTTTGGAGCGGTGAACTCAGATCTGGAGAACCAGGTTTGATTCCCCGCTCCTCCACATAAGCGGTGGAGGCTAATCTGGTGAACTGGATTTGTTTCCCCACTCCTACACACGAAGCCAGCTGGGTGACCTTGGGCAAGTCACAGCTCTCTCAGCCCCACCTACCTCACAGGGTGCCTGTTGTGGGGAGAGGAAGGGAAGGCGATTGTAAGCTGGTTTGAGTCTCCCTTAAGTGGTAGAGAAAATCTGCATATAAAAACCAACTCTTCTTCTTCTTCACCAATAAACTGATGAACCATTTAGTGGTTAGAGTGTCGGACTAGGATCTGGGAAACCCAGGTTTGAATCCCCACTCTGCCATGGAAACTTGCTGGGTGGCTTTGGGCCAGTCACTCTCTCTCAGCCTGCCCTACTTCACAGGGTTGTTTTGAGGGAAAAAATGGAAGAGAGGAGGACGATGTACCGGTAAGCCCCTTTCGGTCCCCATTGGAAAGAAATGTGCAGTATAAATGAAGTTAAGTAAACATATCAACTACTGCTGTAATGGATGAGTTGGGAAATTAAAGCAGAGTAGTCTGCATTCTTGCATTTTAAACCATTTGCATCTTGTTCTATCGTACCTAGGACACTGCAGTCTTCTAAACTGCATAGATTGACCTGTGACGAGACTGGTGAATCAGTGGCCCTTTTCCGCAGCAGAGGGTGATAGTGGTGTAAGGACGGGAACAAGGTATTCTGTCTCTTCCAAGCCTCTGAGTCTATTTTAAAGGAATATGATTGCTTCCTGGACATCAGTTCTGGAAGGGTGTCACTCAGCAAAGCCTATATCTAAGTCATAGCTCCTTATTTCGGCATCCAATTAAAAAACCATTTGTGTGCTTCATTGCATGTGAAGGAGGGATCATTCTTATAAGGATCAGATTGGTTGGGTCCTCAGATTCTGTTCTTCTTTCTATCATCTCCAGCCTGAGAGAAAGAGGAGATACTATTCTGTTTATTGTCGAAGGCTTTCACGGTCAGAGTTCATTGGTTCTTGTAGGTTACACAACCCGGATAACCTACAAGACCTATTCTGTTTGTTTGTTTAAAATGTATCCAAATTTGTTTGAGATGATGTTCAATAAAACACGAAATCATCCTCTACAAGAAAACACACAGGCTGACATGATAAACTTAACAGCATAATCAGCATAAAAAAGCACCGAACCATCCTAAACCAGCAGTTAAAATTAATATAGTCAAGCCATCCACAGAAGGTACAATGAAGACAAGGTCTAAAAAGTCTTGATCTTGATCTAAAAACAGCAGAGGAAGACTGTCCTCCAGACAAGCAGTTATACCAAAGGATAAGTTAAGCAAGAATGGTTTGGCCTGGATCCGAACAGAATTTGAGGATAGAAGGCTATAATAGAAACGGTTAAAAACATAAGGTTCTGTATTTTGTGGCAAGCCACCTCATTTCCAGTAGAGGGGCCACATGGAGCAGTGCCTCAAATGGTGATCTTCAAATTCAGATAGTTTGATATGGTACTTTGGTCCCAGAATGTTTAGGATTTTGGCATCCTGTGCTGGCCAGTACCCCTGCATGACACTGCACCACCTCCTTGGTCATTCTGCCCAGAGCAGAAGCATTTAGTGTTCACCACTCTAGTTAAGTCATTGGTCCGTGACAATCATGCAAGTACCCAGTGAGGCTAGGAGAAGGAGAAGAATAAACTCCTTAAAGGAGAATATTTAAAGACCAAATCGTACTTTGGTCAAAGGAAACTAAACCTTGAATGTTGACAGCCTTTCCATTTCACAGTGACTCCTGGGAGTTGCTTCTTATATAGTTTCTTTCCCCACCACCTCCTGAAGAATTTTTTTTCAGCTGCTGGAGAGGCATGGGGGCAGATGTACTGTGAATTATTTTGGCTGGAAGGGGCAAGAATGTGTCAGCAGAAAACAGGCCCGTCAGCCAGAGAAAGTGAGCTGCAAATTGTCCATTTCTAAAACGATGTGTTCATATGACACTTGTAGACTTGCAAACCACCTGTTCGGCTATCACTCACCAGGAGGGAAAATGAAGTTTCAGGGAGATTCTGACAGTTCCAGAACACTTTCTATACATATACACACCAGTTCACTTACAAACCTTTGGACGGACTGGGGTATGAAAAGCCAATAGCTTAGACCTTGCCAACAACTCTGGTGGTACTATAGGGGAAGGGGATCTCCTATACATTAAATGCTATATTGTGTTATTGTTTGGAGAAGTTTGGTTTTTTAAGGTCTGGCTCCCTTTCCCTGGAATCCATGAATTAAAAGTACGTTGGAAGAGGGATTAGAGTGTAATTTGTGCCAGGATTCAGGCCCTGAAATATATTATCTATCACATTTTTTATTCTGACCCTCCTAGGAGTTTCCAGGAGGAAGATACATAATTCTTCCCTTCCTTTTATTTTAACAACAACCCTGTAAAGTCATTTGGGCTGGCTGAGAATGGTTGGCAGGAGGTCATTCAGTGAATTTCATGCCAGAGTGGGGATTAGAACCCAAGTCTGTCCACTCCTAGTCCAGCACTCCGCACCCCACTGTGTCTCATACTACTTTTCAGTAATATGGATAAGGGAATGTGCCTCTGAGCATGTGCAGAGTGCTTTCCCCTCAACACTGAGTAACCTGTCTGTGACACACTGCATTTAGCATTGAGAAGCAAAGCTGTTAGGTGGAGAGAGGCCTCAGCACCCCTCTTTTCTAAGCCGTATTGGGGAAACCGCTGTTGAAGATGGTACAACCCAACCCTTGAAAAGCTCCCATAATTCTAGAACAGCCAACAGAAGCATGGAAAGAGTATTGGAGTGTTTCCAAATGCCCACACATTAAAATAAACCTATAAAAGGGGGTTGGGTTGTCAAGGAACACATGGCTATATATTTTATAACAAGTGGGATTTATTCTTGCTCAAGATCATCTTGTATCTTAGCTAACAAGTGGCACAACCCTTTGAAGTCTCAAAACTCTAGAGTGGATTAGTGGTGATACCAATGGCGGGCCTGCCTTTCCCCTTTTCCAAGCAAGGTCAAATTGAGATTGGAAACGCTCCGGCCCCAAAACTAGACTATATTAAGCCGATGAGAGCTTTCTTTTCCCACCTCTCCTTTGGGGGAGGGCGCGTGCTTGTGGACTTGTGTGTAATTCTAATTTCTTGACGGGAAAATGGCAGAGGACTTGCTGACAGAGGAGGGTTTCCGTGCAAGCTTTTCTGGATGGGCACAGAGTGCATAGCCCAACGCGCCTGATCAAATAGCTTGTTAATTTCATCATTTCAGACTTTTATGGTTTTTCCAGTTGGTGCTGCTTTTATAAACAAGCATTTCAGTGACCTTCCCCTCCGGACATCAGCGTTTTCAGCTCTGCAAGAATCTCAAGCTCTGAAAGTTTATAAATAAGCCTTCTATCAAGTTCCACAACAGGTGTGACCTCCCCCCATGTCCTAAAACTGAACAGTTTCAACAAGCAAATAAAGACAGCACAGTCCTGGTCTTAAAGGGAAAGTGTATCCAAAAAGAAACACCCCAGACTTTGGTGCCACCAACTTTGAACTCAATGGCTTGGGAAAGAAGATGGGTGCTCTTTTTACCTTTGATATTGTTTCCTGTTGTCCTCTTGTCGCTAACCCTCTGAGTCTCCATTTTCACTCTGGGAAAATGGTTGTTTATTTCCCAGTGTAAACACCCCACTGACTAACTCAATGGGGGTTTTCACAGTGACATAAAGATATTAAAAGTATTTTAAAAACCTAAAAATGAATAAGTAACTAAACATTAATAAGTAAAGGATCTATGGATGAATACTGTGTTTTCTTCTGTCTACTGTAAGCACCTGGACCAAAAAATCAATATTTTAAATCAAACTTTCAATATGTTTTCTGTTAGCAGGCCTCCAAATATCCATACAGAAGTAGACAGACTTGCCAATAGATTTGTCTTTCTTTCTTTCTTTCTTTCTTTCTTTCTTTCTTTCTTTCTTTCTTTCTTTCTCTTTCTTTCTTTCTTTCTTTCTTTCTTTCTTTTCTGTTGCAATTTCTTTGGCTAATCTCAGGGTGGTTTCTAAGATTAGATGGTATCTGTGTGCATTATCTCTTGCTCATAAATGTGTGTGCTGGTTATGTTCCAAATGTGTAGTTGTGTTTCTGGATTTGAAGGTTTGTTTGTTTGTTTTGTTGATGTACCTTTTATCTTGAGAGCCAGTACAGAATAGTAGCTAACTGAGAGCCAGAAAATTCCTAGTTCAGACCTCACTTTAGCCTTGAGTTCACTAAGTGGACTTACAGTGAGGGAAAAAAGTATTTGATCCCCTGCTGAATTTGCCCGATTGCCCTCTGATGAAGAAATGACCAGTCCATAATTTTAATGGTAGGTTTATTGTAGCTGTGAGAGACAGAATAACAACAGGAAAAACCCCAGAAACTCAGAAGACAAAAGTCAGAGATTGATGTGCATTATAATGAGTGAAATAAATATTTAATCCCTTTGCAAAAGATGACTTAGTACTTGGTGGCAAAACCCTTGTTGGCAATTACAGAGGTCAGACGTTTCTTGTAGGTGGCCATCAGGTTTGCACACATCTCAGGAGGTATTTTGTCCCACTCCTCTTTGCAGATCTTTTCCAAGTCAGTAAGATTTCGAGGCTGATGTGTAGCTACTCAAACCTTCAGCTCCCTCCACAGATTTTCGATGGGATTAAGGTCTGGAGACTGGCTAGGCCACTCCAGGACCTTAATGTGCTTCTTCTTGAGCCACTCCTTTGTTGCCTTGGCCGTTTGTTTTGGGTCATTGTCATGCTGGAATACCCATACCCATTTTCAATGCCCTGGCTGAGGGAAGGAGGTGCTCACCCAAGATTTGAGGATACATGGTCCCGTCCATCGTCCCTTCGATGCGGTGAAGGTGTCCTGTCCCCTTAGCAGAAAAACACCCCCAAAGCATAATATGTCCCCCTCCATGTTTGATCGTGGGGATGGTGTTCTTGGGGTCATAGGCAGCGTTCCTACTCCTCCAAACACGGCGAGTTGAGTTGATGCCAAAGAGCTCAATTTTGGTCTCATCTGACCACAACACTTTCACCCAGTTCTCCTCTGGGCCATTCAGATGTGCATTGGCAAACTGCAGACAGGCCTGTACATGTGCTGTCTTGAGCAAGGGGACCTTGCAGGCTCTGCAAGATCTCAGTCCTTCACGGCGTAGTGTGTTACCAACTGTTTTCATGGTAACTATGGTCTCAGCTGCCCTGAGATCATTGACAAGTTCCCCCCGTGTAGTTCTGGGCTGCTTCATCACCATTCTCATGATCATTGCAACTCCACGAGATGAAATCTTGCATGGAGCCCTAGACCAAGGGAGGTTGACGGTTAGGGTTAGGGTTAGGGTTGTCACCTTCTCACCAAGCTGCTTGGCAATAGTCTTGTAGCCCAGTCCAGCCTTGTGCAGGTCTACAATCTTGTCCCTGACATCCTTGGACAGCTCTTTGGTCTTGGTCATGGTGGCTAGTTTGGAATCTGATGGATTGATTGCTTCTGTCAACAGCAGAACCCTAACCCTAACCCTAATCTGGCTGGTTGATAGGGGATCAAATACTTATTTCACTCATTATAATGCACACCAATCTCTGACTTTTGTCTTCTGGGTCTCTGGGGTTTTTCCTGTTGTTATTCTGTCTCTCACAGCTACAATAAACCTACCATTAAAATTATAGACTGGTCATTTCTTCGTCAGAGGGCAAACGGGCAAATTTAGCAGGGGATCAAATACTTTTTTCCCTCACTGTATGTATGGCATAATTCTTTCAACTTCAACTCTGTATCAGCAGTATTATGCCATTAATACTGTCTGGCCTATTTTCCTTATCTATTTATTTGAGGAATATCTGCTTTGCAAGAAATATATTTCTCTCAACAACTTCTTCCCAATCTTATGGACAGTCTCTCAGATCATGTACCATTTCTTGGAACCAGAACATGCTGTCTATTCTAGGCCTTGGTCTTTCAGTTGGTGATGGTCTTGTTGTTCACAATAAGCTTCGGAGGTCCAGCTCCAGGTTCTTCATTCTTCAGAGGATAGGAAGATGATAGCTGAGCGCAGGGACTTCTTTGTGGTGGCATTAGCTACAGTACAAGCTCTCCACAAATATTTTTCTGGTGCCAACTTTATTGTCCTTTAGGAGCATGATAATGACAATGGCTTATTGTTGCTACTGGTGGTGGTGTTATTGTAAATGATTTGTAGGGTTTATATTTTTGATATTGTAGACTATAATGTGTTGTAAAATAATTGTTCATCACCTTATTGGCCTCAGAGCAGAAAGATGGAACATAAATGAATCAAATGGACCATTGATGAAGCACCTTGAATTAACCTGAACTGAGTTCACATATGAATATCCCCCCACACTTAACTACAATCACAAGTAGTGGCTTGTGAAGGAGCCACCAAACACTTTGAACACAAGCATATCCAGTGAAGGCACATGTTCATCAAGTGATGAGAGAGATCGACGGTCACCCTATGGATATCTAGACACAACTGGGGTGTGAGTTTGCCACATGGATGCAAGTTGTGTCTAGATATCCATAGGGTGACCGTCGATCTCTCTCATCACTTGATGAACAGTACTGTTGAATAAGACACAACCACTCAGTCTAGCCTGTGTCACAGAGTTGCTGGGGAGGTAACATTGGGCTAGTTCCAAATGTGGATGGAAAGTCAGAACGCTAACATAGTAGATTTTAGATAAGAAGGACAGACAAAAAACGCTCTCGGGATACTTTTGTAGTCACCTAGGGTTGCCAGGTCCCTCTTTGCCACTGGCAGGAAGTTTTGGTTGCAAAGCCTGAGGAGGGTACGGTTTGAGGAGGGGAGGGAGATAGAGTCCAGTTGCCAAAACGGCCATTTTCCCCAGGTGAACTGATCTCTATCGGCTGGAGATCAGTCAAGGGAATTATGGGATAGCCACTTTTCATCTCAGCATAAGAAACGTGTCAGCAGCTTTATTGCAATTTCTCTGTCTTCTCTGGCTACTTATTTTATAATTCCTTCCCCTTTCTCCAGTCTCTCTGGTCAGTTTGCTGCTTTTGATGTATTTAAACATTTTTTTGTTATTTTTTCTTCTTTCTTGACTTTTTTATAATGAATGGATTCCTAAGTGTATATTATATAACAACTATGGTAAGAACTATCACAACTATGTGCTGTAAGTCCACTGGGTGTGATGTTTTCTGTGTGCCATGAAGCCTTTCTGATACCTAAAAGTCTGATTTTGGAATACCTAACTTCCTCCAGCCTATGGGTTATGGTGATACCCTTGACTTAATTGTAGGCCACAGAACTGGAAGCTCATTCACCTATCCTTTTGTCATTAGACAATTGTCCTTTAAACAGTGTTGTGCCACTTTTTAGCATACAAATGTGTTATTATCACGTTAATCTCATGCCCCAGCCCAACACTCAGCATGTGCACCATGGTGTTCATCAGGCAGCAGAGCTGAGTGGAACCCCAGAATAAATGTTCACACTGGTGTAAACGGAACAGATTAAAAACACCCTTTGGCCTACATGGTATATTCTATACTTTATTGCCAACAGATCCCATAATTCCTTTTTTTAAACGTCCCATCCTTGAAGATACATGGAAAGTCAGTTCAGGCTGGCTATAAGAGTAGTCCTTCATAATGTTGTTCTGAACCTCAGCTGTAGGATTCTGAACTCGAGCTATTGTAGAGAAAGATCCTTGGAAAGATGAGAGCTGAGTGTTCCTGCAGGTCTCAAATGGCAGTCCCATTTCTGACATTCTATGGAAGAGTTTTTGGTCCTAAGAACATCCTAAGTGCCCTTCTGAGAACAATAAGAGCAGCCATTTGGCTCATGGTGAGTCCTCGTCCCCCTTAATGTACTTGCTGTCTTCCCCATGGGAAGCATCTAATGACTTCTCCAGCACAGCAAACTGCAACGATAGATACATCATGCCAAAACCATCCAGAATCAGCTTCACTTGATGGGATTCATCATCAATCAGGGCGCATCTTGCTTTTTATTGGTGTGTGTGTTTGTGTGTGTGTGTGTTTCTTTTCGCTACATTTACAAGAAAACATTTTAGTCCTCTTCCCTGCTTCTTGTGATTGAGTTCAGAATTCATTTTATTCACACTAGGGATTCGTGAAATATGCCTGAGAAAATTTCACTAGTCTTACTGAAACTTTCCTGATTCCTGTTTTCCCCCCCTAAGAAGGAACCCACAGATGGATTTCACATTTTATTTTATGCAGAGTTTTGGTGGCAACTTGCGTTTTCTGCTCTGAAAGAGAACAGTTATGGGTAGCATTCAACTTTCGTCTCAGCCATAAACCCAAGGAGTGATTCTGGACAAGTCTCGGTCCCTTAGTTTTCTCAGCTGCAAAATATGCACAATTAGGACCAGTGTACATTGAGTGGTTGAATACAATAAAGACTGGACAGTACTTTATATGGTAAAAGGATCTATATGGACAGTGATGATGTTAATGGAAGCATCAATCTGTGGATGGAAAGAAGGATAAAAGATAAGGCTACTCGCTGTGCACATCATTCCGACACGCATTTGAACAGCTGGCCCTTTTGCTTTACCCCTTCAGCTGAACTGGGAAACCAGAAATGCAACTTTCATACATCATGGAAACAGCTGCTAGCCTAAGGATACTTACCAGGAACTGAGTCACTGAGACTCAACTTCCAAGAAAACAGGTTTAGGACAAGGCTGCAAAACAGCCAAACGTGAACGGTTTGCTGGCTTAATGTTATGAGGTACAAAATGACATACCTCAGTTGGTTTCTTGGTGAATTATTATTATTATTATCATTATTATTATTATTATTACCCCACTTTCCCCCAGCAAACTGGGCTCATGGCGGCTAACAACAGGTAAGTATACACATAAATACAAGTCAAAACAATCTAAACAATCTAAAACAACACTAATAATAAATCATATATAGATGGCACCTAAACACTCTACCTTGGAATGATGTCAAAAAGATTGCTGTATATTGGTGCCTACCATTGATGTAATTCTGATCTGTGTGGGGGGGAGAAAGGATGGAGACGGACAGGCATAGGGACAGAAAAACACAACCAGGAAAAAGGGAGGGCCAAAGGGAAAGGGGGGGGAGGACTAAGGGGTTGGTGGGTAGGGATGCCAGGCTTAAGGTGTAATACCGTTGCTGCCCTCAACCATAGGCCTGGCGGAACATCTCTGAAGATCCTTGTTTTGGTCCCTGATTCTGTAGCCAAGCTGACTCTTAACTTGCCCTCACTGACCTGTCAGCATCTGCCTTCTCCTGGCCTCCTTTTCTTTCTTACCACCATTCCTGCTTTCCTGGATTTGATCATAACGGATTCCACAAATATTGATTTAATCTTATCCCTTGTGTTGGCTACATAGCTTGGGCTAGTTATTTGGTTGGGACCTCTGCTCCACAGACACAAAATCCAAACCCGCTTTGCTACTTTGTTTTCAGGGTTGAACTAATAGCTATGAATAGACTTAACCTCTGTGTCTAAACTTTCTTTAAAGCAATTCAAGCTAGTGGCAGTTATGACATCTCATGCAAGTACTTCCCTTCCTTGGTCTTCTCAACTCCACTGGGCGATCCAAATGGTGGCTGGTGGGATGGGAGCTCCTTTATCAGGCACAGTAGCTGAGGAATTTTGAGGGAAGCCCAATGTATAGGCTCCCTTCTGGAAGTGTCTGTGGCTCAGTGGACAAGCACCTACTTTGCATGCAGAAGGTCCCAGGTTCAATCCCTGCCATCGCCAGTAAAAGGAGCTCAAGTAGCAGGTGTTGGAAAAGAGACAGCAAAAATACTGAACTAAATAATGAGCTAGATTTGGTATAAGGCAAATTAACCTCCCTCCCCAGCACCAAAAAACTGCCCTCCAAATCATAGAAGTCTGTGCCCAGAGTTGTGTTTGTGCAACTGTGAACTTCACGTGTGAAATAAATCTACCCTCTGGAGCATGGCACTCCTAAATCTCTGGCTACCAGCAGCATCGTGCTTGCAAGCAAATATAGACGACAAATTAAAAATGATACCATTTTTGACAAAGTACTAGGCGGTAGTTGAAATATAATGAGGCGCTTATAGAGAAATGCCCCTCCACCAAGCGAGCATTTGCTGGGCGGATTAGGCGGCATTCCTTCTCCTCTATTGAGTGGTGTCACAAGCTAATAAATATTTCAGAATTGGCTGTATTCAGTCCAGCCCTTGTCCCGGTTGACGTCTGTTCTCTCAGTTTTCAGAAGGAGACAGGTGCAGAAGGATGAAAAGGGATTTAATTACTAAACATCCCCAACTCCCAGTAACTCCCAAACACATGCTGTACTTTTTACTGTGTGCCCAAACACGAACACACATCTCCACACACACAGTTTTTCCTCACATTCACACTTACTGTGCATTATCTGGTGCAACGCAGAGAGTTTTTGACAGCGTACCCCCCCACACACACAATTTTCTGCTGGAAAATGAGATGTTTCATTATGAATGAACTTAAGATCCGTTTCTAGGATCACCCTGGGAAAACAACCCCTTGGCCTCACTGTCTGAATCCATTTTACATGTTCAGAGGATAAATGGTGGATAAAGGTGTGTGAACCCACCCCTCCCCCGAGAAATTTCACCAGTTTTATCAAAGCTCTGTTGGCTTCCTCTGAAAGTCTTTGGATCTTTTTGCCTTTAACATTTGCTTTAAATTTCAGTTTAGGTAAAATGCTGGTGGCAATTTATTTGCTACATTTTATTTGCTATATCTTCAGATTTAACAGTTCCCAAGGCATTTCATATTAAATACAAAATAGTTCATGACTAAAATAATAAAATTACCGTAATCCTATGTAGTGGCAGAAGAAGCTGCTCTGAGGTGCAGCATGTTCAGTCCTTCTCCCCAGCCTTCTAGATGTTTAGTTGCATTTGGCCATTTTTGACTGCTGCTGCAAGAACCCTTTTATTAACTCTTTGCGATGTGAGGACAATTGTATTTTCAGCCATTTTTTTAAAACCTTCAGTTAACGGATTTTGTGCTGGGCTCTGCCACCACACAAAAACCCACTGGAGTCCGCCCAGTCTTACTTGTCCCACGCCTGGTAATATGAGTGTTTTATTTCGAGAACTGACAAATAGAAAGATTTAACACACTGTAACAGTCAGAAGAACCTGTCTTAGTTGAGCAGGCAGCCCCGAAAAGGCACCAGGGAAGCAAGTTCAGGAGTTGCTGAGCACAATGAGAACATAGGAAGCTGCCTCATGCCAAGTCAGACCATAGGCCCAGGTGGCCCATGATGGTCTACCTGGTCTGGCAGTCTGTTCAGAGGAAGTTGCATGGGGTTTCACCATCTTTTCTACTCAGATTTGGTAGAACACCATCTTTTTTCACTAAGGTCACACAAACCCCAGAGCGATGGAGAACGTTCAGCTGTGGTCTAGATTCGGATCTCATTGATTTAACAAGGGCTTTAAAAACAAAAACCGAGTTGCCTCAGCATGGGCAAAGCTCTGTTTCTGAAAGCTGCAGCTTGTCAAGATGATGCTAAATGCTAAAGAAAGTGCAAGTGATGGATGAGTAGAGCAGATGGTTTTGTGTCTGGTCTAAGGAAGAGAAAGTGTCACTCAGGTCCAATAGAGAATAGCATCGGATGCAGATCTTGGTTAATTAGTACATCAGAAAATTGGGGAAGGAGGAGGAATTGTGTATCTTTTTAACAGGGGCTTTTAAAGATGTCCATGAATAATTAAGAAGGGAAACTGCTTTCTTTTGTTTTATTTGAGTTAACCTTGGGAGAGTTACTGGCATGATGGTTCTGGGCATATGTTCTGAGTTAATAAGCAGTGGATGGCACAACTAGGTAAAAAATGATGGGCTGGATCCAGACTACATTTTAACTAATGGAAGGGGAGATGTAATTTCTGCCAATTCCCCCTTCCTGCTGCAGACTCCCCAATTTGCCTCTCATGTCATTCCCCCAGGAGCAACCTTTTGGGGAGATCATTGGGCTGCAGCAGGAAAATTCTCTTCCACAGACTAAACTGACTTGTGTCAGCAGAAAGTGTAGTCTGGATCCAGCGTTTTGGATGCAGTTAGACTCTGCCTTTGGTGCCAAAATGTTCACATGCCTCCATTCAGCAAATGCCTTTTCTCATAGGGTCAAGGAGGCAACAGAGATGTACTCTGTGCTCTCTTGTTCTCCCATTGTGGCTCCTTTCACTGGAAACTGGGCTATTCTGTCATGGTCTATTGTGAGTCTGTCACCTGTGCTTTGTTAGCGGAGTTCTAATTTTGAGTCTCTGTACATGGTCTTGGACACTCCAAGCTGTCTTGGATAAGACTGATTACCTAGTTCCATTTTAATCTAACCCTTTGGAACTGAATCCCACAGTGTTTACCTTATTCCCCTTATTCTTTAAAATCTACATCAGGGGTTCCCAGTCTTATTGAGCCTGTGGACACTTTTGGAGTTTTAAAAAAGAGTTGTGGGCGCCACCACAAAATGGCTGCCATGTGAAGAAGGACAACTTGGAGACAGGGCCTTCTCTGTTGTAACCCCTTGACTTTGGAAGGCCACCCCAAAGCTGCTTGCATGGTATCAAGCTCGATTTGAAGCAGGCAAATACATCTCTATTTTTCCCAAACCTTTGTAGACGGTTGTTTTGTTTTTGAGAAACCAGCTCTGCTCATACTTGTCATTTCCTATTTTAGTCTGGGGTTTTTTAATTATGATTTTTATTGATCTTATTTTTTCATCCTTTAAAATCCTGTGCTTTTATTATGTTGTCATGCTGCTTCAAATAGCTCTAGTATATATTTTACTGTTCGTAAGTTTAAATTTTTAAGATGTCTTGATAGTGTTTTTTTTAAGAAGAGAGAAGGATGGGACCAATCATGTGAATACTGTCTTGAACGCCAGAGACAAGTGATAAATCACAGCTCCCCATCTTCAGGCTCACCCCACAATTCATACACATACGTACATCTCTCTCTATATAAAATCACCCAATGGGCTTCACTACATTGTTTGTTCATCTGAATCCATCCCTTGATTGCCTTGGGAGACTTCTTCAATGGGGGCCAGTCACCTTGGTGAGGCCTGAGAGGAACACAAAATGTTGGGAGCCCAGAAGCAAAAGCAAGAGAGATCAGTATGACTGGTTAGAGGAGGGAAGTGTTCTTTCCTCTGATTTCCCTGTGTGCTTGGGTGGGTGTTACATTACTATTCCTACCCCCCAGTCTGCCAAAGCTTCCAACAAGACAGTTATGCTAAGAGATGAAAGGGCAAACAGTCCCTCTCCCTCTCCCCCCCTCGCTCACTCCCCCACCCTTTTTGTGGTTTTCCAGAGAGCCCATTGGCTGCCTTCGGAGATATCCTGAGAGATGCGGCAATTAATTTTCTTTTAATCAAGGTCGGATGAAGTAAATTGGTGCGGCTCTGCAGCCCCTCATTTTCTGTTTTTGCAGTGATGCAAAACAAATATGATCAAATTATGCTCCTTCTCACCTTATTGAATTAGGAAGCGTGACTGATCCAGAAGAGCTGAGATGTTATATACTGTACCAAACCCTCACCACCTCCCTCCCTTCCTCTACCTATCCTTCTAGCACTTTCAGCCTTGTTCACCGCCAAAAACCCTGGAACAGCTCTGGCATGAGGTTCTGTCATTCTTTCTCAAGCAATTTCTTCGCTGCTACTTGTCAGTGAGGTATAGTGGATAAGGTACTAGACTTTGTCAGGCAAGATCTGAGTTCAAATTTCCCCCTCCATCCACAAAGCTTATTTTGGAAAGTGGGTGCCTTTCAGTTTAAATACCTCAAAGGGTTACATTGAGAATAAGACAGATAAAGGCAAATACACTGGTCTTTCTTTGCAAGAAATGTGAGATTCAAATATGATAGAAGAATCATTTTCCCAAGGTGCCAAAACTGACCCATACAACTATTAAAAGTACAGGAATCCTGTTCTTGATGGTCACCCTAGGGCAGGTGTGGGGGAAGAAAGTAGACTGTGGTACACTGGTTGACTATTGTACAGTTTCCAGTGAGCCATCTAGTAGCATCTGCCGATTGCCAGGATTCTAGCAAAGAATGCTGGCTTAATGGCTTTTGGTCTGATCCTGCTGCAAAGTTTCTTTGGGATCTCTTAACAGCTAAGGAATAACTAATCAATGTTTAGGTAATCCTAATATGTATTATTGTTTAAGAGCAGAAAACACTCCGAGGTGGATCAGATGTTCGTTGCATATTGAGAATCACTGAACAAGGAAATTAGTTATACTTAACTGTTAAGAGACCTTAGGATGCCCTCTTTGTAAATTCAGCATGGTGGACCAAGGATATTCTAGTACTTTAAAAGTAGACTGTGGGGAGGGGAGGGACTTCAGTGGAATATAATGCCAGAGTCCACTCTCCAAAACAAGCATTTTATCCAGAGGAGCTGATCTGTGTAGTTTGGAGATCATTTGTAATTTTAGGAGATATCCAGGCCCCACTTGGAGGTTGGCAATACTAACGGTAGGGCTTTGGGCACCCTTTTTAAAAATAATAATAATAACTATAACAATAAAAGATGAGAAAGTGTGGGAATTTCAATTCATTAAACTATTTAAGGGTCATGTGATGCTGGGAGATTCATGAATGAGACCATAGGTCAGGACAGAGGGATGTATAACCTCACCTCATTTTCCAAAACACAGATGTTCCCTACAGGACAACATGTGTCTGCATGTTTTATCCACCACCTGGGCAAAAAATAGTTTGGCATGGGTTTTGAGTTCAGCGAAACTGTACAGACGGAGGAGTTAACTTCTCTCCCATGCTATGGCCCAGATATGGATTGGACCCTGGGGTCATTGTGGATTCCGATCATCAATGGGGACTGCACACAAAGCTGCCTTCTACTGAATCAGACCCTTGGTCCACCAAGGTCAGTATTTTCTACTCAGTCTGGCAGCAGTCTCATGCTGAGGTCTTTCACATTACCTACTGACTGGTTCTTTTTTAACTGGAGATGCCAGGGATTGAACCTGGGACCTTTTGCATGCAAAGCAGAGGTTGTTTCACTGAACCACAGCCCCTCCATTCACAGATCTGCAGGCTTGTCTTCTAATTTGACCCTGAAGAATAAGGCTGTTCTGATTCTAACAAACACAGTCATTTGGAGAAAACAAACTGTTCATTTAATTCCCTACCACTCTTGTTGGATGGGTTAAAAAACCCCCACAGTATTAACCTGGAAGGAGGGATGCATCTCAGACTGATTCCAGTATCACCTGCCATGATGGTGACGTGCCTGCTACCAAGTGAATGTTTTGCGTACTGTTATCTTGTACCCTTAATCTAAAATGAATGTTATTCTGATTGACAGCATCTGTTTGCTTGTTGAGCCTAGAAAACTTTACTCAGGCCAAAATGATTGCTAGCTGAAATCAATGTTTATAGACAGAACCATATGTATTCTGCAATACTACATGATGCAAGCACGGAAATCGGTATTTAGTGCATCTTGAGAATCTCAACTTTTGCTTCTTTGAAATAGCCGGTTTTTAGCCCCTTAAGGTATACACACAGTCTTGAAAGTCTATGGGCAGGGTCTGGTGAAATGCTAGAAGCCACGGATGCTCTGTGCAGGATTTTCAGTGATCTGATGGTGGAGACTAGGGCTCTAAATATTGGCTGCATCTCCCCATCATTAGCAGAGCAGATTAAATTATGCACAATAAATTGGCATGTTTTAATTGCTGTTTGCCTGTATTAATCCAGTTTTTATTGGCACAGAATATGGTTTGCTTTGGTGCAGAATTTTAATAATTTGTGTATGTGTATTTGCAAGTATACATTGCCCTGTCTACAATTGCATCAGCTTCTTTTCCTTCTGTTGGTGCTCCTTCCTCACCTCAGTGTTGCTTGCTTGGTCTTTGCTTGATCATGATGAGCTTAGGGGCTCTGGCTCCAAGCTACAATTTACGAGGTTACTGATTCAGCTTTCTTCTCTGCCACAAACTCACTAGCTGGCCCCTGGCAAGTCATAGGCCTTTTATACAGGAACATTTCCCCCCACGCCCCGGTCACCCTCGCCGACTGCTTCGGGGCTTCCTTTTGATTATGCATGTCTTTTCTGCCCATCAGAGGTTGCCTCGTTCTCCCCATGTGTGTTACCTGAGTTTTCCAGATGCTGTTTTAGCCAGAATTTGGAAAATGCGGGCAAAACACACAGGGAAAGAAAGCCAACCTCTGATGGGCGGAAAAGGCAGGCATAATCAAAAGGAAGGCCCGAAGCAGTTGGCGGGGGTGACTGCAGGGAATTGTCCCTGCATAAAAGGCCATACTCTCTCTCTCTCAGTTTGGGCAGAGGCTATGAGGATGTAAGCAGTGGGTACAGACTCACCGAGTGCTCTTCACACCTGAGCACCCCCTCTACCATAAAAAACAGACCCTTCAATCTCCCATTTGTTTGTTTGTTTATTCATTCATTCAATCAATCAATCAATTTTTTATTAAAACCTTTATATCCTACCTTTCCCTGCAGTTCAAGGTGACTTACAATAATAGTTAAAACATTTCCAGTTTAAAACCAAAAATAAAATAGGAAAACCCAAATTTCTCCCCCCTCCCCCCTTTAAAGACGCCTGCCATTTAAACCCCCTCAAAAGCCCTGGCAAACAGGCAGGCCTTTCAGCACCTCCTGAAGATCTCCAAGGAGGAGGCCCCCCTCAGCTCTTTGGGGAGCCCATTCAACAGAGCTGGAGCCATGATGGAAAAGGCCCGGGCTCTGGTCAATGCCAGGCAGGCCACCTTAAGTGGTGGGAGAGCCAACAGATGGTTGCCTGACAACAGTAGTTAGCACACAGGGACGTATGGAAAGAGATGGTCCTTCAGATTTGGTTGGGGCAGAACCAAGTGCAAACAAATCGGTCTGCCACCACATATAGTTTGGCTTTATCTCATTCATTCTCAAAATGCAGTCCATGGTAAACTTTCTGGTGGTCCCCAAGGTCATAAAAGAGTATATAAGATGAAGACAATGAGGAGCCAGAGGGCTCCTTCAAATTTCTCAGCACATTGCTGAAGAGGCAACCTGTGCATGCTTCAGTTTCAATTTTTAAAAATTCAAATTGAAGAGCAGTTTACCCCTGCAGCAAATGGCTGAAGTCGAAACTCCTCTCCCAGCCTAGGTGTGTACTTGGCTCTCTTGTGTACTGTCTTGGCTCTCTTGTGTACTCATAGCTTTGTTGGACCACATCCTCAGAAGACAAAGGCAGCATCCGAGTTTTAATTCAGATGCCTTCCAAACAAATTCTTACCTAGTGATGTTTAAAAAAAAAGCCAACTAGTTTGAAGCAGAAGCAAGCCAGACAAGTGGACCTTGACTTTAAGCCAAGTTTAAGAATTGGCATCCTACTTGCTTGTTCGCCAGCTCTCTGTTCTACCCTTGCTCTGGGTCAGCCTGTTTTTTACACTGCTTTGTAATCCCAGGTTCTTCTCATTATTTCTTCCCCTTATTTCTGATTAAAAGAACAGCTTTCCTATGGCACAAGCAAAGTGCTCCTTTGCCTCCCTCCCATGAATGGGGAAGCCCTACGTGTATCACTTGCCACCTTCAACAAGTAACTTCCACGTGTTGCCATCTTTCTGTCTCCCTCCAGTTCCACATTTAATATCCACTAGCAGGAGGTTTAATACAATTACGCTCAGGAGCAAGAGAGAAATTATTTAGTCCTGAGGTCTTTGATGGCAGATGGGGCAGGACCCATTGCCATATCCTTTCTTTGTTTTTGTTTTCTGGCACTGGCAAGTAAGTCTAGCTAGGCTTATCTAGCTAAGCTGTCCCTCTAGTCTTGGAGTAGAGGCCAGGGGACTATAATGGAAATGTGTGCAAATGTAAACGAGTCCCTCAGATCACACGGAGGCCAGACCAATGGCCCCAGCAAATCAGCTGAGAAATTGCCTCATCTGTATCCGTAATCTGTATAATTTATTCTGCTCACCGTGAGTTTACAGGATGTTGAGTTTTGGCTTGCAGTGAACTGCTGCCCTTTGCTATAATTCCCCACTGAACAGGAAGATCTCTACGGGTTTAAAAAAAAGGCTTACTATTACTGCAATTGAAAGGGAGAACTGCCTGAGAAAGTCCAGGTAGTGGTTGGGAGGTGTTGGCATGAGCTCATCCAAGACACACACACCCCAGTCTGGACATCATTTGTATGGAAGGACCTTAGTGGCTGTTTGTTATGTAACAAATATGCCATTCTCATTCACTTATTGTTTGGGATCCTACTATCTTCCCTCAAGGCAATCAATCTGTGTTTAACGTGATTGCAACTTCCCAGTCTTCAACTGATTGTTGCTGAGAAAATACTACTCCAGCTAGCAGGAGCACTTCTTGAAGTGTTCCCCGAGATAGTGTTGTGCAGGTGCCCGGCATCCATTGGATGGTGCCTGTGACATCCTTGAAGCTGAGTGCCCATATGCTGTGAGAGGAATATCTTAACTTACCGGTAGCTTGCAAAGAGGAACTAGAACCAATTAGCGAAGTTATGGAGAAGACTCGGGTCAGTTTTGCCCTCAGCAGCCAATCTTCAGACTTTACCTTTAGATTTTACCTAGAACAGCTACAAAAAGGAAAATGACAAGGGGCTCTCCCATATCAAGTTGAGTCTCCAGAAAGCCAGATCGATGTGACCTCTGGAATCAAAGGCCATCCATGTGAGTGGAAACAAACTTCACAGTTTTGGATACCCAATTCAACTTCTTCAACTTTGAACACTAATATTTTGCTTGTAAATTTTGTTTCAGATGACACATTAAAAAAAAGAAGAAGTAAGTTTTGTTAGAGACTTTTAAGGCAATAATGTAAAGCATCACCTTGCCAAATTCAGTTCTTTTCTCTTGACTCCATTGCATGTAATTTAAAAAATGCAGATCATAATATACTGGAATGTATTAGGGTTCCCAATAAACTCAAATGTTTTACATGCAAATTCAAATCACAAGAATTTGCTTTTGAATGGTTTCACTTTAAAATTCTTTTCTGCAACCATTCAGTTCTGGGCTTGTGTTTATTACAGGTATCAGGGTCACATCCAGTGTGCGCTCCTGTGCCTTGTACCTCTCCTTGCTCTAGTACCCCTTTCCCACTATCCCTCAATGCCTTTCATTCTTTATGGCCCCATATCACTCTCCTCCTCCCATTTCCTTCACGCTCGGTGTCTTTCAGGCGCTTGAATCTTCATGCTGTGTCAAACACATTCACTTCCTGCAAGGGCCTGCCAGAATGGGGAGAGGAGGAGGAGGAGCAGAGCAAAAAGTCCAAGAACCCAGCTCAGCAGAATTCACCAGCTCCAGGGTTTTTTTGGCATGCGATCCAGCTTCTGTGTCTGTGAATCATTGTCCATTTCCACTCCTGATGAGTGCTCAGAATGAAACCTACTAGGAATCTTTATTACTCCAAGAACAGGGAAGTAATGGTTCAACCCACCAATCAAGCTGGCTGGCAGGACAAGACTCTCCTGGGAGTCGAGCAGCTTTAATTGTCTGAGTCCCCTCCCTCCCCAAGAAAAGAATCTTCTCCACTTCTCCAGGAACTGTCACCCCATCAAAAACTCAGAACTGTCCAGGCAGTAGGGGAGCACTGTTACAAAAGGCTTCACAAAGTTGCTTGGATAAATTATTGGGGACTGTGGCCTGTTCTACTGTGTACAGTATGCTGTGGGTTGGCTCCCGTTGTGTAATTTTACATCATTTAATGTGTCGTGTTGACACTTACACTGCTTTTTAGATTTCTGGTTGGATCTGCAACCCAAATATTATTACATTATTTATTGAATGCCCTATGTTGTTGATTGTATTGACTCAGTCTGTGTAATCTGCCTTGAGTCCCAGTGAAAAAGGTGGACTAGAAATAATGCAAATAAATAATTAATAAAAGGCGAACATCTGGTATATGAAGAGAAGCACTCTCACTATCAGCAGATCCATCTGAAGGGCCCTGTTTATATAATTCACACTAGCAGTTGGGTTCTCCTAGTCCTCTAGTGAGACTGTCTCCATCCACCAACTGAACAATAGCCTGCGT
This sequence comes from Euleptes europaea, assembly GCF_029931775.1. NCBI lineage: Eukaryota > Metazoa > Chordata > Lepidosauria > Squamata > Sphaerodactylidae > Euleptes > Euleptes europaea. The sequence goes on from NC_079330.1 coordinate 3,105,003, forward strand.
GGCCTGCCCATAGAGTTGTCTGTAAGAGTAGTCATACACATGTACTGCCAATTCACCTATGTTTTCCCTTGAGTGTGGGTACAGGAATGATAATGCCTGCATTTGCAAGTAAAACAACATCTGGAATGCCTCACATTCAAACTCACAAGTGCATATTCACTATTTTCTTTAACTATTTATTTATTTTCTTTGTTATTGTTACTTTAAATTACAGATAAACAATCATCCCTCTATGAGTTGCAGGCTGGCTTGCCCATTTCCCAGGGATATTTGCACATGACATTGTGCTTGTTCTTTTATTTATTGGCCTCCCAAAATACTAGAACTCAGGGTCACTCAACAAAATTGATTGGCATTAGATTCAGGACAGACGAAAGGAAGTACTTCACAAAATGCATGATTTACTTGAGAAATTCACTGCCACAACATGTGGCAATAGCCACTGGCTTGTAGGTTTTAAAGGGAAATGGTAGAGAGATCCATCAATGGCTATTAGCCATGACAGCTAAAGGGAACCTCCATAATCAGAGGTAGTTGCCACTTAATACTAATTACCAGGAGGCAATTGATGAGGTTTTTCATGTAGGCCACCTTGTAGGCCTTCTAGGAGCATTTAGTGGGCCACAGTGGGAGACAGGATGTTGATGGTCTGTTGGCATTCTTCAGCAGTACTCTTTTGTTCTTTGTACCAGTGGCTCTCAACTGGTGGTATAGATACCTCTGGTGGGACACAGAAGAAGGCTTAGGTTTTTATAACTAGTCTAGCTGGGTTTTTATCACAATTACTAAGAATCTGCTCTCCTCCATTCTCTGAGTCCACCTGCAACTGTGGGACGCCATCTCCTGCTGACATGGAATATCCATCTATGACATTTTGGCATGCTAGTAGTAATAATAGGATGTCTGTAAAACTAAAAATATTGTTCTTGGAAAAAAATGAGCTTTCTCTTTCTATCATGATGGGACCCAGGTTCTTTGATGGAATGATTGGTGGAACTCAAGATACAAAAAGGTTGAGAACCACTGCTCTACCCATCACTTGCAGCTGTGTGTATGAAGTGACTCCACTGAACAGCACTTCATTTGAGGCAATGTGAGATGATATGGAGATTGTCTGCAGCATTTGACCTGCAATGGTTCACACCTACAAGTCACCAGCTGATTCTGCAGGCATCATTCAGTGAGGAAACATGCATGTGTGGATTTAGGAAAAATCTGAAGTGGCACTAGCATTTCTTGCATTCTTTTCTGCTAGAATTGGATGAATTTTCAGTGAAAAGATCATTACCGATGGGTAGACATATTAGTCTGTAGTGGCAAAATAAAACAGAAGTCCAGGGGGACCTTGATGGTAGGGGAAAGTGCAGTCAAGACACAGCTGACTTATGACAAACCCATAGGCGAGAGACATTTAGAGGTGGTTTACCATTGCCTGCCTCTGCGTAGCAACCCTGGGCTTCCTTGGTGGTCTCTTAACCACAGCTGACCCTATTTAGTTTCTGTGATCAAGTTAGCAAGAGTTATCCAGGTCAGGGCTCAGGGGCTCCTTAATGACTAACAATTTATCCCTCTACAAGCTTTTGCAAATCTGATGAAGTGATCTCCAACTCATAAAAGCTTATGTCAAAATAACTTTTGCTAGTCTTTAAGGTGCCACTGGACTACTGCTTTATTTCACTGAGAAGATGGCAAGACCTCAGAAGATGAGAGTGCTCAAAAGGGAAGCTGGCCTTGTATCTAGTTGTGAGCTTAGATTATCTTAATTTGCGCCAGTGATGGAGCAGAAAGTCTAAGTCTTAATGAGCAAACTGCATGCACAGCATTACTGGCTTTAAGAAACACTGGGGGGGTGTCTTATCTTCATGGGGGGGCACTTCTCTCCTCTTTGGAGGAATGCCCTTCACCCGTACACTGGATTCTCTCTTGTCCCACTGAGAGTGGGCTCGGTGCCACTTTATACTTTGGAGGATCATTAGCAGAAATCATTAGCTATAATACAACCTCCCCCATAAATCTCGCCCCTCTCCCTGCACCTGGACCACTTGTCCATGCCTAATTTCCATCTCCCTAATTTTATGATTTGTCCCTCATTTGATGAGAGTCCCTTCCATTAATTGTGTAGTAAGTGCTTCCAGCGAAAAGCCTGCAGGGCTGACCCCATCTTGGAAAGACAACGATTTGGTGTCTCTCTCCTCCCCACCCCCGCCACAACTGAAGGATTGAAAGTTCTGCTGAAATATAATCATTTCCCCTTCAAAAGGGCATCAAATCTTAAAGGCACCACAGCACTTTCCTCTGTGGCCCACAAGGAATTGGTGCTGCTAGGGGTGCTGCAGAGTAGCCACAAACTTTGGGACTGACAGCCACATTTCCCACTGCATAAAGCAGGGGAAAGAGGGATGGGCTTTGGAAATCCAGACCTTGTGATTGCATTCTTCAAATGTTGGGAATGCAGTCAGGGAATGGAAATAAACAGCATTATGTTTTAAAAAACAAAACCTCCTCATTTTAATATCTGCTTTAGGGACACAGGAGGGTTTTTGTTTGTGTGCGTCAATTTTTTAGCACTTGAGATCTGGGAATTTTGCAGATTTGATAGCCACCTAATCTGTAGCAGTCCAAGTGAAGGGCAGAAGGGAAACAAAGGGAAGAAAGAACTGCAGCAGCAGCAGTAGTGGTAGAAGCTTGGTGTAATCGTTAGAAGATTAGACTAGAATCTGGGAGACCCAGTTAAAGGCCTGGAGAAGACAAGACCATAGCCTTTGCAAGACCATCAGCCTCAAAGTTATTCTATGGTGAAGAGAAACCAGAGTATTCCATGGTATATGACGGTATCAGGTTAATCTGTGTTGAATGGTCACTGTGCTAATTTTCTGGAGGGATGAAGAATCTTATCTCATGATAGTGACATGAATGGGAACAGTGTACATGTCTGTTCAGTATGCATAACCACCAAGTGATATCAGAAGATGTGAAGATTTCACCTGTAAATGAGCATACTGTCCAAGCAGAGGACATACATGATGACTGGTATGCCTTTTCTGCTGCTAAATTGTACACATTACCATTCACTGTTTGAAAACTACGGGCATTGGCTGACCAATATGCGGAATCCTCTGTTTATGCTGTTCATTTGGGTACATTCTCCATGATGTCTGGTTAACGTACATATTGGCTGGTGTTTATGTGCCTTTTCTGTGCAACTCACATTAATCACAGTGTGTGTGTGTGCGCGCTTGGGGCACAGTGGACTGTTCATGCTGCTAGTGCTTTTCTACCGCGGGACTGGTTTTCCTCACCAGAATGTCAGTGGGGGTGGCAGCTGCAAAGAACCAGCAGCTGAGGCTTCAGAACAAGGCAAAAGGGCTTTCTGTTTTCCACCTCACAGTTGGCAGTTGCTGTCTGATTCCAACCAAAGCTGCTCCTTGATTCTTCAGAGGCCAGCAACAGGCAGCTTGGCCTAGGAATCAAGCATGCCAACTTCAGTCTTCTTCTCTTCTACCCCCTTCGGAGGGAAACCTTAGGAGTTTCCCCAAAAAGGATGATATGGAGCTCATTTCTATATATATGCATATGCCCATTTATGCAAGCATACTCCGATTTCAGCTAGCCCCGTGGCGCAGAGTGGTAAGCTGCAGTACTGCAGCCCAAGCCCTGCTCACGACCTGAGTTCGATCCCGACGGAAGTTGGTTTCAGGCAGCTGGCTCAAGGTTAATTCAGCCTTCCATCCTTCCGAGGTTGGTAAAATGAGCACCCAGCTTGCTGGGGGTAACAGGAAGATGACTGGGGAAAGCACTGTCAAACCACCCCGTACACAAAAGTCTGCCTAGTAAACGTCGGGATGTGACGTCAACCCATGGGTCAGGAATGACCCAGTGCTTGCACAGGGGACCTTTACCTTTTTATCGCTTTGCACTGACACTTTCTTTTTTTTAAAGAAAAGGGATAGATTGGGGGCGGCCTTGCCTTGCACTCACCTTGACTATGCAATAGTCAATGATTCAGATGGTTTCTGTTCCCATGTACCAGCAGCCTGGCTTCCTCACATCTGCCGGATCAACAAAGCTCACCAGACTTCTCTTGTAATAACCACAAATAGTAACAAAGCTGTGCCCATATCCGGACTCATCTGTGTCACCTTTTCAAAGCAGCACTCCTGAGCAACAGACACAACTGTTGAATGTTTCTCCACATTTTTTCCCCAGCAACTGGAGAAAAGGGTCGTGCTTTCATCACTGAGTGAAATGGCTGTTTGTTTGCATGAATTTGCATTAGAAGGCTGCGATGAAGGAATTTATATTCCGGGGAATGGTGCGCTAAGGAAAGTTGAACAATGAAGAAAGCTGACAGGAAGAAAGTTGACTCGTTTGAAATGAGATATTGGAGGAGTGTTTTGTGCACCCCATGGACCACCAAAAAGACAAATAAGTGGGTTCTAGATCAAATCAAGCCTGAATCTCCCAAGAAGCTAAAATGACTTTACTTGACGCCGTTGTACTTTGGTCACATTATGAGAAGACAAGAATCACTGGAAAAGACAATCATGTTAGGAAAAGAGGAAGACCCAACAGGAGATGGATTTGCAAGACCTGAGCAAGGCTGTTAATGAGAGGACATTTTGGAGGTCATTAATTCATAGGGTCGTCATAAGTTGGAAGCAATGGCACTTAACACACACAAGGAAAGCTGCATTTTGCAACTTTTATTAAATCACAAAACATGCTGATCTTTGCCTGTGTTACATAATGGTCTTTTATTCATGGCTGTTTCAATTGCCATCACCCCTCTGACGACTTTGGGTCTTTGTGTTGATTATGCATGCCGTTTCCAGTGGCCAGAGGTTGCTTGCTCTCCCCCTATATTTCCCTGCTTTTTGCCTGCATTTAAATGCAGGGAAACACAGGGGGAATGCTAAGTGACCTCTGATGGTCAGAAACAGCATGCGTAATCAACACAAAGACCTGAAGTTGTTGGAGGGGTGACAGTGAGTAAAATAGCCATGCATAAAAGACCATGTGTTCTGCCTCTGCTGGTCATGGGGAATAGGCATTGCCGGCCTTCTAATCACTGATCTTATGTAGCCATTTCCTTCTATGCCAAAAATTGACCTACAGATTCTGAAAGACTATATCTTTATCATAAAGTCTAGAAGCTTATTTTGTCTCTTTTAAAAAATAAAAGCTGTAATTATCAGGATGTTGAATTATGGGCGTTCAATATAACATTGCATGTTTTCCCCTGTGCTTCAGGGAATGCTCATGGCCCTGCTTTAGATTGTAATTGATGAGCAAATTTCAGGGCTCCTGTGCTAAAATCCAGGGCTTTCTTCCTCACTGGGGCATCAGGTAACACTGGAATTTGGGCACCTAGGGAAGTTTTGAGCTAGATGAGGGAGGGAAGGATTCACAAAAAGGGCAGACAATCATGGAATTGACGGTTGGTATAGGAGAGGCAGAATTAGAGTCTCATCCAGGGTGCTGTTATATAACAGTCTGGTTCAAAATGCAGATTTTGTAAATCAGTTACTATTTGTGTATGAATAAAAGCACAACTTATATTTTAATGGCCAAGTGTAATTGTGTCTGTTGGTAAATTCCTCTGAGTTGATAGATTTGATCTTACATATGTGTGTGAATTTATTTTACTTTAAAAATATTTCTCTGTGTTGCTAGAAGGTGGCTGCAATAAAACAGTGATTTGGACCTATTTGAAGGTCAGGCCTTCACAAGGTTATCTGCCCTTTTTCCTCCCCTCAATTCTGTAAAGTAATGGTATTCACACTCACTACTTGAGAAGTGTTTCTTTTTATAGCCCTTCCAGATGACAAATAATCCCTCTTTTTGAAGTCCTTTTTAAGGCATTGTTCCCTGGGTGCAGACAGCACTTTGCAAGCCGCTTTTCCTGGAAAGGGTGAAATTCCAGCCCCCTCACCAAAAGATTCTTCTGCCCTCAGCACACCCTATGCACCCAAAGAGAGGGGAGAGATACGTAGCACGAGATTCCTCCACTCCTCCCTGTGCCAGCCATGGAGGCAGCCCTACCATAAGGCAAGGATAGGCAGAGGATTTTAGGTGACCCTGCAGGCAGCTCTCTCTCTCTCTCTCTCTGTATGATGGGGTGGGGGAGAGGGAGAGAGAGAACAGTCAGATCTGATCTATAGGGCACACTCCACTACCAGGAAGTCTTTTGCCAATCTCCACTCTAGCATTTGCAGAGTTTAATCCACATGGACAATGAGTACTTAAAACCCTGTGCCATAGGGCTGTTCCTCAACATAGCAACAGAGAGCCAGTGTGATGTAGTGGTTAAGAGTAGTGGTTTGGAGCGTTGGACTCTGTTTTGGAGAACCGGGTTTGATTCCCCACTCCTCTCCATGAGTGGTGGAGGCTAATCTGGTGAACCAGGTTGGTTTCCCCACTCCTACACTTGAAGCCTGTTGGGTGACCTTGGGCTAGTCACAGCTCTCTTAGAGCTCTCTCAGCCTCACCTACCTCACAGGGTGACTGTTGTGGGGAGGGGAGGGGAAGGTGATTGTGAGCTGGTTTGATTCTTCCTTAAGTGGCAGAGAACGTCGGCATATAAAAACCAACTCTTCTTCACATCCACGTATCAGTAACATTCAAGTGGGACTAGTGAAATGTGCTCTATATGAGATTATCCCTGAAAACTGTTCAAAATTGGGGTTTTACTGTTTAATTTTAGAAATTATTATTAATTTTATTGTGGATGTTTTGATGTATTGTAGATGATGTTACCCACCCTGAGCGGAGGCAGAATGCAGCTGCTCAACTTCTAACAGTAAATGAGCAATACATGCCACAGCAACCTCGCATTGGCTTCCACCAGCCTTCCAGACCCACATGAAGGTGTGGTTCATCCCTTTTAAAGCTCTCAGCCAAGATCCCACAACCTTCATGAGCACCTCCTCTTGTGTGTCCCTTCTTGTTTCCAAGATCTGAGATCAGCCAAAGAGGTTCTATCTATTAGGCAGGCAGATCTAGGAATACTGGGGATAAGTCCTTTTGTTGTGGTAACACTGTAATTCTGGAAATTCCCCTGCTGATCAAGCTTTACATTGCCAACTTGATGGCCTTTTAAAAAAAATTAAAGTTGCGATTGTTAACTCTGGCTTGATGGGATAGTTAGTTCTACTGGCTGTCGTAAGGGCTTTTGCTACTTATTCTAATATGTTTATATTTCAACATATGCATTGACTTGAGCTTTTTAAGGGGGATGCTCAAGAAATGTTGCAACTAATGGATAAATACCTTACCCAAAGCAGAATCCTTGCTTGGACATGTTGGCACTTTGGGTGTGCCACGCTTTTCTGGGGTGAATAGGGCTGAAGTCTTCTATCAATTTATTGCTGCAATGTTAACTATGAACACATTACTCATATATTAAAGTCCTGCATACGTATGTGGATATGGGGGATTTGAAGCTCTAGAAGAACTTGCCCCCATGAAGCCCATGTAGTCTCCGCAGCTCTATCTTCTCTGGGCCTCTGGCATTTCTGGTGTTCTGTGCCCAAGCTAGTCTTATGCCAGTACATCTTCTCTTCTTTCAGGAACCTCCCCATGTGTGAAGGAGCATGAGGCAGGAGACCAGTGCAGTAGTAAAACAGACTACACCACTTCAGCCTGTGGGTAAGGATACCATTTTGGAATGCTCCTCCATGTGTAAACAAACCACCCTGCTTGTAGAAAACAAGCACACCAAGCAGAAAGGTCACACACATCCCTTTTCTTGCTGTGCTAGTTTTATGTTTGCAGGGTGTTGTTGTTGTTTTTACATGGGGGGGAGCATACAAAAGTAGTATTCTACCGCACACACTCTGAAATGGTACAGCCCATTCCATCACTTGAGCCATGTACTGTCTCATTCTGCTCAGGTGTACAAAGGCTAAAAGGTACCTTCTTTGAAGTTTTTCAGTTGGAAACATTTATTGAAACGTGATTGATAGCTTGTTTAAAAGCCAAAACACTCATTGATTAGAATGCCAGTTGACAGTCTTAATTTTAATATATCCATCCATCACTTAAAGAAATCTGGATGCACAGCAAACTGCCTAAACATACAGTGTGGCACAGGGTTAAATCTGGACTAAAGAGTCTTGGGTTCAAACCCCCACTCAGCCACCAGAATCAGTAGGTAGCTTTGGACCAGTCAAGATCTCTCAGTCTAATCTACTTTATAGGGCTCTTGTGTAGATAAAATGGGATAGTCCCATGTAGACTCCCCGGGGCTCCATAAAGGGAAGGCAGGATGCAACATGATACATTAGAAAAATCTAGCGGCACAACAGTCACTGGCATGAGGCTCCAGGAAGAAGCAGGCATCTGAAGTCAGGGGTTCTAAAAGGCAAAGTTTACAAAAAAGTAACATCCACATTAAAAAAGTTTACATCTGTAAAGTGTGAGGAACTGCTACTGATATCCTATCCTTGAAAAAGCCAGCAAAAAACAAACTGTGAAGCCCTCTGAAAAATTTCCCCAGAAATACAACTGTCTGTACAGTAAAGAGCATGAGGCTACCATGGAGCATGGAAAAATCTTAAAAGTGGAGGGGCTTATAGCAGCCCACGAATTGACTGGGCAGATAAAGGGATTTCTCAGGTCTCAGGGCTGGAAACGATATCTTGAATGTATTAAGTCACAAAGAAAAATTAGATAGTGTAAAGTGATCCCTGGTGCAAGGAGGGCTGAACTTTTTCGATGACTTTAGAAGGCCATGTTTACAGTAACTTCAGCTCACGGCCAAGAGAAGATGCCAGCTCTTCGGGCCAGGAGAGGAACCCAGTTCTTCTCTGCTTCTCTAATGTGCCCCTCATTCTGTGTGATGCACCTGTTTCTCTTGGTCATCCCAGCCTGGGAACTGCAGTTTTCTTTTCAGTACTATTTCTGTTTTATTAGCAGGGACAGAGGGGGAATGCTTTCAAAAATATTTAACCAGAGCAGGAACAAGACCTTCCCAGGTACATGTTTGAAAAATAATTGGTGTATACTTTTTAACAGCGTTTCCCAAACTTTGAGCAGAATGCTATTTTATGCTGTCCATAAGAATTGTGTTGCCATAATTACCTAGCCCAGCATTTTGTTTCTGACAGTGGGCAGCTTGATGCCTTGGGGAGCAAACAAGTAGGGCATGAAAATGATAGCCATCCCCCTGCTGTTTGCCCCCCAACATCGGCAAATGGTGCACTAGGACTATGGAAACCTGTGCTTAAATCCCTGTTCACCCACGAAGTGATCTTGGGCCTCTCTCTCAGTCTCCCCTGCCTCACAGGGTTATTGTGAGGATAAAATAGAAGTGGAAAGAATCCTGTACCTGACTTCTATTAACATGGTTGCCTACTCCAAGTTGGGAAATGCCTGAAGTTTTGGGGGTGGAGCCTAGGGAAGGAACTCAGCAGGGTATAATGCCATGGAGTCCTCCCTCCAAAGCAGCCATTTTCTCCAGGATAACTGATCTTTCTAGTCTGGAGATGAATTATAATTCAGGGAGATTTCCAGGGCTCACCTGGAGGTTGGCAAGCCTAAATCTGAAGGAAGGGTTGGTTAAAGATGTGATAGACAAAGGAGATGTGTCAACCAGGCCTAAACGAGTGGCCTTCCCCACCTGGTAATTAGGCATTATCTAAAGAGGGTAGTTTCTTTTTTTAGTCCTTTCACCTTGTGTACCTTAGTTAGCGGGACAGGTAGATACAATAAGGGCTTGTAGCTGCGGCTCAGTGGAAGAGCCTCCACTTAGTACGAAGAAGGTCCCAGGTTGAATCTCCAGCTTCTCCAGTTAAAAGGACAAGGCAGTAGGTGATGTGAAAGACCTCTGCTGAGACCCCAGAGAGCCGCTGCCAGTCAGAGTAGACAATGCTGACCTTGATGGACCAATAGTCTGATTCAGTTCAAGGGAGCTTCATGGGTGTACTGGGACAATTTTGTCTACAGCAAGTGGTAGCCAATAGCCTCCTCGTTCCATTACAGGTCTTGCTTGTTTGGACTGCAAGATGATATAGAGATCTAAAAACAAACAGATTTTTTCCCCTGCCTTTATTCTAAAGTAGCAGTAGCCCAGATCCGGCCTTAGCAGCGTCATATCCTGTCCCTCTGCATCTTTTAAAAGGTTTGAAACAAAGGCTTCAAACTCCTCAGAGCCCTCTGATTGCACGAAGGTCTATGAGGTCCCGGCAGGTCTGGATTGATTAGTATTCTGTATTTATAATATCTCCATAATGGTAAAACAAAGGAAAACAAGCCCAGAGAATGCATTTTTAATCATCAATCATTGCTCTTTGTTTGTTGTGAATGAGTGGCAAAGTGGGATAGAATCTCCTGTAATCTCTGCTTTTCGCCTCAGCTGCCGCACCGGATGTGTAGGAATGTAAATAAAACAAGCGGGCAACGGGGGATCACTAGAAATAAATTCTGCACAGGGTATCACTTTTGGCACAAGTTCGGCCTCTTGTGAAACCTGAGGTGGGACAAAAGGGCATGAGAGGGGCTGTACCACCTCACAAGTATGTCAGCACTGGTGGCGTGGGGCCAAAGAAAGGCACGTAGCATCTGAGAGCTGCTGCTTATTCAATCAAGCAAAAAGATGATTCAGACTGAGAAGCTGGGCCCAAATTAGTGCCTTTATAGGGCTAGGAAGGACCTCTTGTATCACCTGACCAGCTGTTGAACCAGCAGCTGCAGTACCACCCTAGGATCATAGAATCATAGATTTGGAAGGGACCACCAGGGTCATCTAGTCCAACCCTCTGCACAATGCAGGAAATTAACAACTACCTCTTCCCACATCCCCAGTGACCCCAACCCTCCCCCTGCCATGCAGGATCCCACAATCAAAGCACTCCCGACAGATGGCCATCTAGCCTCTGCTTAAAGACCTCCAAAGACGGGGACTCCACCACCCTCCGAGGCAGCGCATTCCACCGTCGAACAGCCCTCACCGTCAAAAAGTTCTTCCTAATGTTTACGTATGTGGAATCGCTTTTCTATTAGTTTAAACCCATTACTCCGTGTCCTAGTCTCTGGAGCAACAGAGAACAAGCTAGCTCCCTCATCAACATGACATCCCTTCAAATATTTAAACATGGCTATCATGTCTCCCCTCAACCTTCTCTTCTCCAAACTAAACAAACCCAACTCCCTCTCCTCATAGGGCATGGATTCCAGACCTTTGACCATTCTGGTTGCCATCCTCTGGACACGCTCCAACTTGTCAACATCCTTCTTAAATTGTGGAGCCCAAAACTGGACACAGTATTCCAAATGAGGTCTGACCGATGCAGAATACAGTGGTAGTATTACTTCCCTTGATCTAGACACAATACTCCTATTGATGCAGCCCAGAATTGCATTGGCCTTCTTAGCCGCCATATCACACTGTTGACTCATGTTCAGTTTGAACCTCTAGCCAGCTGCATTAGTAATCAGAATTGCAAACTCCAGGTAGAGAAATTCCTAGAGAGTTGGGGGTGGAGCCTGGGGAGTGGCAGGTTTGGGGAGGGGAGGAACCTATGGTATAATGCCATAGAGTCCCCCCTCCAAAGCAGCCATTTTCTTCATTGCGGTTGATCTCTGTGGTGTGGGGATCATCAGTGGTAATTCCGGGAGATCTCCAGGCCACACCCAGAGGTGGGCAACCCTAGGGATGCTTAAATAGAGCAGTAAGGAGACCAGCAGCTCCCCACTCTAGCAGGCTGCCACAATGGCTCATAGATCAACACTGAACGCTATGCATGCTTTCCTGGGAATAAGCCCTATTAAAAACTGTAGGAATTATTTCTCAGTAAACATACTTAGAAATGGACTGACCGTGTTTTTTTATTCCAGCCTTAATAAAACGCCTCTGCTTTTTATAGAGTAAAACATTGTTCCTCCCTCTGTGTTGGACAGAAGCGCCATGGAAATGGGTGGGGAGCTGGGTTGCCAACTGTGGGTTGGGAAATTCTTGGAGATTGGGGGTGGAGCCTGTATGGTTTGGGGAGGGACCTCAGCAGAGTATGCCATAGAGTCCAGCCTCCAAAGCAGCCATTTTCTCCTAGCTTTACCCTTGTATTACTTCGTGCTGTATCCAGCACAGACTTAACACCCTGTACTCCACTGTAAGAAGGAATCTGTACTCCTGATTCTTCCTTCAACTCCTCTCTGAGAGGAGTGAGAAAGCGGTGGTAAATTGTAGTTAACTGCTGTTCCCAGGAACGAAGCCTGGGCTTCCTTAACATTCACTGACTCTGCAAAAGAACAATTAACTTAGAGGAAGCAGCCATTTTATATAGTGATGGTCTGACGACCTCCATATCCACTCCAGGTATTAAGTTTGAAATCAGCAGCGTTGGCTGGAAAAAGCTGTGAACAAGCCCCAGAGAAAATCTGAACAGGCATATTACATATGCATTGTGTAAAAGAATAAAAAGCTATTTACATTGTCATTACCCAACATTGGTCTGTCCGGATATGGACTTCTCCCCTCCCCCTTTATCGTTAACCATAAACAACCTATCCGCTCTACTACTTACAAGTGTTAAATCAGCATCTAGTATCACAATACTGGGATCAAATATCCTCAGATTTCAAATATTTAAGCATTCTCAGAATACCCGGTGAGTGTTCACTGTCAGATGTGGTGACTAAAGATCAATTTGGGGAACAAAACTGTTATAGCTCTAAAATTCTCAAGCTCTTTGCTGTGATTCTGGAGATGTTTGAAGAAAGGTGAGAGAGCTGGATCCAACCCCTTGCAGCCAAGGTGTGGCAGTCCAAATGCTTTTGGGTTCTCTCCTTTGGCTTCCCTTCCCAGCTTACTCATGGTGTGGCCTTGAGCAATGCAATGCGTCGCTTTCTCAACCTGTAAAATGGGAACGTACAATGAAACACACCAACCTCAGTAGGGCGGTACGAGACCTAATTAATGAGCAATTAGAAAGAACATTGCGTCTCAACGGTGCAAAGGACATGTATTGGAAGTGGGTGGGTATTTCAAATACCCTGTCAAAGAACCCAACAGAATAACTGTCAAGAAATCAAATAAAGTAAGGATTGGAGTGGAATTATGTTTCGGAGACCATGATCTTACTGAATTAGTCACATGGACTGGCTGGACAAGGTGAAATGTCAGAAGAACTAGGTTTTGACCCAGGGCCCTTTAGTTCCACAACCAGGGCATAGCGCAATAATGCGCTACCCATAGGTTCTTCGGCAAGGAAGGCAACAGTATTGGCTCTAAAGTTTTGCCTAATGAAATTTTTTTAGCTGAATTCAGAGGTTTCCTGCCAAGATGAAAATATCTCAGAATTATGAAGGAAGCAAAAAAAGATGTACCAATAAGACCGGCAGAAGTTCTCAGAAGATAATCTATACATCCTTAAATAACCCCAAAATTTGGCCTAAAGCAATATTGTGAGAAGAATTGCTCAGGAAAAATATTGGAGGAATTTCATGGTCATGGGACAGCATCTTATCATATGTCAGACCACTGGTCTAGCTGTCCCTTTCCTTTCCTGTGTCCTCTGACTAGGGGCAGACATCTGGGATCTCAGTCAGGGGTTTCAGGCAGCTGTGGCTCCTCTCCTCAAGGGAAACATACATATATATATATATATATATATATATATATATATATATATATATATATATATATATATATATATATATATTACATAAAACAGGAGAAGTTTCTTGGTGTGCAGGTGGGTATTCCTCAGATCCCTAACATTAAATAAGACTCAAGTCCTGAATAGCCATTTATAAGTCAGTCATTCTGGTGTTCATGCGTTTCAGCTTCATTTGGGCTCATTTGTAAGTAAACGCGTCTCAGAAAACACAGAGCACCTCTTGGGTCGCAATCCTAAGAGGTCAGTGGGACTTGCTTCCAAGTAAACATGATCTTCCTATCATATTCTGTGGTGGCCCGAAGATGTTTATCTCTGGTTCTGTCAAAGTGCCACCTTTACACGTGCACTCTTTGTTTTGGCTGCCCCCTTATAGAGGTCAGGAAGGCTCCCCCACTTCTATCATTCCACAGATCATGCAAAACAGAAGGACATTTTTTGAAGGGGATTAGAAGTGCAATATAATGGAACAGTCCAGGAGAGAGCTTTTATACAGCAATAGTGTTGTAGTCAATTGCAATGTTTATTGACTGTAGCATCTTGTCTTTACTGCGCTGTCTTGTACCTTTGTAATCCACTTTTTGTGTTGTTTATGGTACGTCATGCGGTAGACAGGTTTCTGATTACATTGTTTTCTAATTCTATAATCCTAGGCCTATTGCATTGTTTACGGGATGCCTCAGGTTTCCTGGTTGGGTTGTTGTGGTTGTTGTTTTTAAATATTTTGTAATCTGCCTTGAGTCTCAGTGAGAAAGTCAGGCTATAAGTGAAGCAAATAAAAAATATGTGACACTGCTTTACACCAAGTCCAAGATCTATCTAGTCAGTATTGTGACTTCTGATTTGATTATTTCTAATATCTAATACTTTTCGAAGACTTAAGAACAAAGCCTAACCATCCTTTGAAGTTGTACATCTTGTATAAGCTGGCTTTGTTCTGTCCATGTTGTGGGCATTCTACCAGTTTTCACCAACTAAACAGTTGGGTGGGGTGGGGTGGTGGGAAGAAACTGAGCCTTTCATGTAAATGTTTGCCTATTAAGACGTTTTCTTTTATTTTTTAATAATGTGCAACCCAAGAGCAAAAGTTTCATGTGAGGAAATGGCACTTGGCAAACAGTAGTTCACTGATATGCTCTAATTGCTTTTGGTAAACTGACAATGGGGTGGGGGAGAGGGGAATGAAAGAAGATATGACAACATTTAATGTTGAAGAGCGGGGGCTGCTTTCAAGAGGTTCATTTATTTGGTTTTTCCAAAGAAGGAAGAGATGGAAGGAACAGGAAAGGAGTAAGGTGTTTGTATGGCAAGTGAAAGGTGTGGAGAAAGGGAAGGTTTTTTTCATCCTTTCTCATGATACTAGAAGTCATGGTCTTGACTGGCACTAGGTTGGGACTGACAAAAAAAAGTACTCCCTCAAACATCGGGTAATTAACCAGATGGAGAGACAGCTTTTTTTAAAGGTAGCAAGCTGGTGGCAAGTATGTCTCAATGGCCGTTAGCTGTGATAACTAAATGGAGCTTCCATGTTCAGAGGCAGTATGTCTCAGAATACCAAATGCTGGGGGAGAAGTACAGGTAAAGGGCATCACTTTCCTCCTTTCTTTGTGGGTTTCCCCAGAGACATGAGGCTGACCACTGTTGGAAAGAGAACGGTGGGCCTTTAGGCTGACCCAGGAAAGCACACTTTGTATTCCTCTTTTGTGGGAAGATGCAAATTCTCAAGACAAACCTCAAATGGGTTACAGCAGCAATAGCTCAGCTGGCCTGATCCCAGAAGTGGTTTTAACATACCCGGGGTCAACCCTAGAATCTGAAATTATTATTAAAAAAAGAGGAACAAATGCCATAGTTCAGAGCTCAATAGCGGGGGCACTTAAGAAGAAGGAAACATGGATTCAGATGCTGTTCCTGGTTGATGCTGTCACTCTCTCCCTCCCCGTGGGCCAGGCAGATATTTTGCCATCATGCAATCTGACAGCAACTGTCCCAAGACCCCTTGCCATCTTACACAGGATGGTGATGTGCAGCTCTTGATTCTCATGTGACCCTGCACAGTTAGATTTGCTCCTCCTCAGCATCTTCCGCCATCGCAAAATCCTCAGACTTGTGTTGTTGTACAGTCACACTAGTCCCGCTCATCCCAATACCAATCTAAAGAGGGATGTACAAATGTGTATTTTCCCATTTCGTTCCATGTCTCTGCATGGCCAGGAACACCATTTTTGTCCTCTTTGTTTTATAAATTCCCAACTTCATTTGTTTCTTTCATGGCATTTTTAGAATAACCATGTGCCATTTATACACATTTGACAACCTACCCTCCTGGCATCAATTTTAAGAGCAATATTTCTACTGAATTTCATTAATGTGCTTGAAGAACAGGAGAGAGCCTGCATGGTATAGTGGTTAAAGTGTTGGACGACGATCTGAGAGACCCAGGTTCAAATCGCCACTGTGACATGGAAGCTGGCTGGGGGCCCTTGGAGGAGAGGAGAACAATGTAAGCTGCTGTGGGTTTGCACTGTGGAGAAAAGCGGGGTATAAATGAGGTAAATAATAAAATAAATAAATAAGGATGCCAACAGTTTCATCCCCGCTGTGGAGGAAAAAGGGCTTTCATATCAAACCATGTGAAATTCAGTCATATTCTGAAATCTAGCCACAAGTTGAAGTATCTCATACAATGCAGCATAGAGCTGAATATTTCTGTATTTCTTCACACCTGAGTACCCACCAGTCAGCATCTACATGCCAGGGATTAGGAATCTGGCGCTTATTCTTAACTTTTAAAGCCCTGATCAGATATCTAAAGGGCCTGCTTTCATACAAATCTGCTTGTGCCTTTACAAAATCTGCTGAGTTCTGCTCTGGGTACTCCAATCTTCAGAAGTGAGATGGGTGCCACCAGAAACAGGGCCTTTCCCGTGGCAGCACCCAGACATTGTAATACCCTCTCCAGATATGCTTGTCATGAACTGTTTTATTTTAGGCACTAGTTGAAAACATTTTCCTTCACCCATGCCTTTGGCATCACCCAACAGTCTTTTTAGCTTACCCTGCAGGCTATCAAACGTTGTTAGCATCTCTCCCTCTCTGGTTAGTTGGAGTTGATCACTATAGATTTTAATTTGTTGTCGAAAGCCTTGGTGACTTCTAGTAGGTGGGAAGACAAAGTACAAATATTTTAATGAAATAATAATAGTTAAATATACCTTGTGGGATATATTACTTGTTCATGTACCAGGAATGGGAAGTCTCTGGCTACTTTGCCTATTTAATTACATGATTGGGCAGGTCATTTCCCACAAACCTTGCATGGGTCAAACTCCATGCCATACATAGCCTGGGATCACACCCTGATCTTGTCGCCTTCTTCCATGTCCTGGCGCAACAGCTCTCCCAAATAAGGCCAGCAGCAAAGAGCTGAATACCTTGGACCCATTTTTTAGATCCCGCCTTTCCTTCAAACAGTTGAGTGTGGCATAGATAAACAGGGGCTACCCCATTTCCCCTTCATAACTACCCTGTGAGGTAGGTTAGGCTGAGAGAAGGTGACCTGACCCAAGGCCGTACAGTGGGCTTTAGGACCCAAGTGGAGATTCAAACATAGGTCTTCCCCATCTAATCCAAACACACTAACCACTGCACCACGATCCACACGAGGAAAAACACTTTTTCCAGCTGTTCAGTGGTGCAAATCCTCTTTTGATAGTCCTTATGAAGGAACTCCATCGATCTCCGGGGTTCTTACCATCTTGAAAAAGCTGCTTGTGTTCCTACGCTGGGTGGAGGGGCTGGCAACACCAGCAATGAAAAGGCAACTACCAATATGGGGAAAACAAAGAAACAAACCAGGTCCTGTGAATCAGAACTGCAAATTTACCAAACTGATTTTTTTTTTACATCTCTCAGGTTTGTGTATCCCCCCCCCCGCAGTACTGGAGATCATATATCCTGCATTGTTATTGTTGTTTTTAAGATACACATACATACACTTTAAGGTTATGTGTAAAAGAGGTTGCTGTATTGTAGGATTGCCAACCTCCAGGTGGAGCCTGGAGCTCTCCCAAAATTACAACTGGTCTCCAGACTACAGTGATCAGTTTCCCTGGCGAAAATGGCAGCTCTGGAGGACGGTCTCAATGGCGTTGTACCCCACTGAGGTCCCTGTCCTTTTCAGGCTCCACACCCAAATCTCCAGGGATTTCCCTACCCAGAGTTGGCAACCTTAGCTGCACCTGGGGTCCCTGATTAAATTTCCCTTTTATTGGTATTACCATAGACTTGTAGATTTTTCATCAAAGCTGAAGGTCAGCCTTGGCACCTGACTTTTGTGGTTTTGCCTTGATGCCTTCCAAGATTCACAGGTAACAATGACAAGGTCATATGGGAAGATCTAAATCTGTAAAACTGGGCTTTTGTTACTAAACTTTTAGTTAAAGTATAATAAAAGCACAATCACTGGACAGAGAACCCCAACATGTTTAAAATGTCAGACTCCAAGGGGATAGGTGGATTCATCTTTAAGGTGCCACAAGACTTTTTTTATTATTTTGCTACTTAGAATGGTGCACATGTACTGCAGGAAAGAAGGCAGTAGGTGAACTTAGCTTCTCTGAAACGACATCTAAACACTTTACTCAACGTTTTATTTGCTGCTCTATTAAAATCCAAACTAAAGTCTAGGGCTAAGAAACAAGAGTGACAAAGTTCACCAAGTTGCAAACTTGAGTAAAACTTTCCCTGCCCCTTAAAAGGGACAAAAACAAAGAGAGGAGAAAAGGATTGGAAAGGGGAGGGATTGTTCTTAGGCAACAGTAAAAGGATGGTGATAATAATAAACCATAATTAATAAAAAAAATGTAATGTTGCCAGGGTGGGTGTATCCAGTCCGGGTTTTGCAGGCGCCCGTCTCTAGCTTGAGTTCCCTGCCTGCTTGGAACTGAGTCCATTCCATGCCTTTTTCCTGCTCTCCCCCCTGAACTCCCCTTTCCCCTTCTTCAGTCGTGGAAAGGGGCAGATGGCAGCTGAACTCCAGCCCGGGTTTTGCACTCTGCCTGCCCCCCCCCCCCCGGTAGAAATAGGAAAATTCAATAATCAAAGCTAAGGGACGAGAGAGAGAGAGAGAGAGGAGGGCGAAAAAAATCCCGGATCAGGGCAACTTTGATGGCGCATGCGCGCTCTAAGCCTCCATCCCAAACACACATTTCCCTGTACTTGGAAAGTCACCCAAAGCAGCCCAAGTGCAGGTAAGACCTTCGGCTCTCCCCTCCCGGCCCCTCCTGCGGCCGGCCCCGGGCGCCTCCGCCCCAGGGGGCAGCCGCAACTCCTCGCGCGCGCACTTTCCCGCGCCTGGTCCCGGCTGGCCCCCAAGCCTGCGGCTGCTGCCCCACCAACTCGCGCTGTCTTCTCTCTCCCCCCCCCCCCAACCCCGCTCCGGTGCGCGCTGGGCTTTTGGCAGAGGGCGAGAGGAGCGCCTCGAGCCAGGGACTGGAGGGGGCATTGCGCCCAGGCAGGCAGGCAGGCAGGCAGGGAGGGCGCTGCGGCCGGTTGCAGCCCCGGGAAGGTGCTGAACTGGGGGAGGAGGGGTCGTGGCAAGAAGGGGGGCAGGCAGGCACTTGCATTGCATTGCATTGCATCGCGGGGGGGGGTGCGCTGCATAGGTCATTGGGCTCTGGAAGGGGGGGGGCTATTGCTGCGCGCAAGGAGCAGGGCGGGCGGGCGAGCCGCTTTGCAAGCGGGCGGGATGTCGTTGCATCTTTCGACGGGGGGCTTCTGCGGCGACCGCTCCCCCCCCCTTTAAATGACTGGGAACTTTGTGGGGAGGGACGAGAAGGGTGCAGGTGGTTTTGGGGAGCCCTCGTTCGGGAGGTGGCCCGGGCGGGGCGGGGGGAGAACAAGACTCTCGCAATTCGCCGGACTTTCTCCAACAGACCGGAGGAAGGTGGGAAGCGCGCGCCTGCAGCGCCTCTCCTCCTCCCGCGCCCCCCCGCCTTCGCCGCTCTCCAGAGCCGGAGATGCTCCTGGGGGGCAGCGGGGGGAAGGGGTCGACGACGCCCAACAGTTTGCTGGGACTCCTGCGCCCGTCCCTGCAAGGCAAAAGAGAAACGGGAAGAGGGGGCGGGCTCCCCCCTCCCGCCCCCCGGCCCGCAGGTGCCCGAGCGTCAGAGGGGCTTTGGTCGGGGCCGGCCGGGATCCCCGCCAGCGGGTGGGTGAGTGGGTGGGTGGGTCGGCGGGGCGGGGGGTGGGTTTGCCTGGGCTGGGGGCCGGAGGCGGCCGGCGCTGGCGGGCGGCCGGCGAAGTTTTGCCCAAGTGCGGCGCAGAGGAAGCGCGGGCCGGGGGGACCCGGGGGGTCCGCGCGGCTCCCCCACCCCGCTTCCAAGCGGCGGGTTATTTATACCCGGAGGTATTTGCAGAATGAGCAGCTGATTTGCCGCCGGGGAGGGGGAGGGGATGGGGATGGGGGGGGGCTCCGTCTTCTTGCCCCGCGCTTTGGAGAGGTTGGGTCTGCTGGGGGCGCGCCGGGGGTCAGGGGCCTTTGGCGACGGAGGCGGCCGGTTGTGGGGCGGGCGGGCGGCTTATTGTTTGTGTCGGGGGGGGGGTTGTGGGTGGGGCGGGGGCTCGGCTGGGCGCAGGGGTGGAGTTGGGAAGGGCGGGGAGGGGGGGTCCCAGGATGAGCGGGGTTTTGGTGAAGGCGCCTCTCCATGTTTGGGCGCTCCCGGGACCAGGGAACAGGTGCGGAGCTGTCAGTCAAAGTTCGGGCCTGCCAAGAAAAAAAGGGGGGTGTGGGTAAAAATATTGGACCTGGGTTTTAAAAAAGACACGCATACAGCAGGGCGCTGGGCCCTGAGTTTTTGGAGAAGGCATGGAGAGATTTCATATAGTTTCTCTCTCTTCCACATCTGCCTGCCCAGATGGATGACCAAATCCTAACCTTAGTAACTGGGAAAGAGAGAGCTTTTCTTTCCTGTGCGATTAGAGGGTCTTTGCTTTCTTGGTGTATGGTGGGCTGCTTTTTTATTATTGGAAAAGGGACACTTAACTTTTTCTTAGATCTTTAGAGTATTCAAAAACTTCAGTCCCCAAAACTGCACAGGAGGGAAGGATAGAGGCTGACATAATGGAGACTGCGTCTTTAGGAAGAACTGACCCCTGGCTTTAAAAAATGGTTGTAATGGCCCTCAACCTTGTGTATCTCCATCCCGTGCAAAATCTAGTATGTGTGCTTGATGGCCGAATACATCTTTCTGTTCTCTGCTTTCTTGAGCCTAGAGTAGGGAGTTGGTGCCGGTGGGAGGTCTGGGCTCCATGCGCCAGGTGGCTCGACGTTGAGAATGGGGCGAAGGCAGGCGCTCTTGCCATAGAGTGTCCATATGTGTGCATGGGTGTGTGTGTTGCTGTTTAAATTCCCCCTACAGTTTGCTGTTTGAGAAAATGCTCTGAATAGGCATGGAGGTTTAATGTGAATAGCTGTGGTTTAGATCTATCTGGCCTCTGTGGGAGGGAGTGAAACTTTCTATGAACTTCATTAATAAACTCCATGTGTTTCTTCCTTTCCGTGTGCTTCTTATCCTACCCACCCCGCCCCTTTCTCCAGGCCATATGTAACTTCATTAGGAATCACCTTAATATTGCCCCTCATAGTATGCTCCATGCCCTTCCTGTTTTTTTCCTTCCCAACTGTATTTAGGTTCGTTCTGCACAAAAAAGAACCTCTTTATTTATACTACATTGTCACAACTTTTACTATCTCTTGACTGGCTGTGAAGGTTTAAAGGGGGGGGGGCAAAATATAGTGAATGTCAGTAATCAAGTTTCCAGATCTTCTGCCTCCTGTTTAATTTATTAGACTACTTATTTATTCTGTTGATAATAATCTGTCGCAGGTTTCTATGGAGATGTTAAACTGATCTCTTCAAGAAATCAAACTCCATATGTGCTGAAGTGTTTAAAGAACCAGCATGGGTTGCTTTTGTTTTTCTTTCTTTCCTTGTTTGTTTTCAAACTGTGCCTTTTGGTTGCTCAAGTTGAAGTTTCCATATTGGTCTAAATTTGAGGTGTGCAGCAAAGAGAGGCTTAAAACTAGCAGACAGTTACAAGTTTTAGACCCTCCAAGTTGCATCACTTACAACAGGTTTTCTTCCCCTTGTGTGTGTCAGCTGGATTCTGATCTTGGAAAACAGTCTGGCTAAGGCCCTTCTCTTTAATATGTTGTCTTGGTCTGAAAGACCATTCTGCGACACAAATAACACTTTTTTCAGATGACAAGGGTGCCTTTCTCTCTGCATGTCAAAATAGGTCACAATTCAGATATCTCTAAAGATAAACAGAAGGTATTCTGGGTAGAGCTTTATTACTTGTTTTCTAAATGCAAGTGGTTAGAATACGGAAGGGCTAATAATGCATTAGAGGTTTTAATAGTTTTTGTTTCAAATAAATGGGAGGGGGATATGAAAGGAATTTTCCACAGGAGCAGTTATAAAAGAAAAGCTGAAGAGGCTTCAGTTCTGAATTGCCCAGCAAACCGCCCCCGCCCCCCAATATTAAAAACTCATATTGTGTTTGCATGACTCACTGTTGTGACTGGGAAGCTGGATAATCTCAGGCACAATTAAGATATTGGAATTTATTTAAGGGGCTCCACTGTTTGGTAGGTGGCTCTCTGGTTTCAAACTGATGGCCTTGCCTCTGGATAATCGGGGCGAGAGCAAAGTTGTAGGTGTAAAAATATGTCTCTGACATATCTTTCCTGCCCCAAGCTGAATCTTGCAACACTGTCCATCACCGCTTTTCCCTTGAAATAATTTCCTCTATATATTTTAGACGTACTTTCCCAATTTCTTAAAAATCAAAACTACGCAAAAACACATGCAAACTGCCCCAGCCACCCTAAACAGACTTCAAAACAACATAAACATGAGCCTGACCTGTCTGATGAAATCTACATCCTTGATTGCTTTTAATCTTATTAATTCTCCTGTGGGTTGTGTTTTTTCTCCTCTTGCTGCTTCAGTGCAGTTTGATCGCCATTCTACCCCCTTCTTCTTCTTCTTTTTTTGTAAGTCTTTTGGTTAGATGCCTGTCTTCTCTAGCCCCCCCTTTTTTTCTTAATTTGAATTGCAAACTGGACCGACTGACAAGTGAAAAAAAGCTACCCTGGCATGCAAAAAAGAAACACTGTGGCTTTAAACCCTGGAGTTTGCATATTCCCCTTGTATCTTTCCCCTTTGCTAATTATTGTGTTGTTTTCAGAGCAAATATGTCATATCCATGGCGACCAGGCAGGTTTATTGTCTTTCAGAAGCAATAGCTCACATAAGTAATTAATGACTTTTTTTTTTCCTCTGGCTTAGGTTAAACAGATCATTCAAGGAAAGTCATCTCTTCTCTTCGCCCCCCCCTTCTCTTTCCTTTTTTTTAGCTCAGTGACATAAGAACATGAGTTAGAACAAGAAAATACTTTAACCAAGAAGTCAGCAGCTAATTTTTCCCCCTTCTCTACGTTTATTTTAAAAGCTGGTTGCGTCAGTCTTCATACAGTTGACATTGTCATTCCTTACAGAAGAAAAGCCTTTATTCAAGGAGGGGGCTTTGTGTGTGGGGGGGCTCAAAAGTGAAAATGAATAGTGGACTTAGCTTGTTATTCATACAACAGGAAAAGGGTGTTGGAGGGGGGAAAGGTAAGTGGGATTCCTCTAGGAATGTTACCTATAGTGGCTGAAATTTTCTCCCCCCCCACACACACATATATTTATTGAATGCTTAGGGTAGGCAGAACTCCGAGCATATGTCTATTCATTTCTTTTACCTCCAGTCCTGAAAATGAAGGAATTTTCCCATCCAGCAGGTTATTTTGTGCATGTCAGAACCATTGTCCTAGATTATAATGTTAGTAATATTTTTCTCCCCCCCTCCCTACCGCCAAACAAATAGAAAAGCAAAATTGAATTTGGGGTGGAAGTAGAGGCTTAACTTCTGGAAACTTTAAAGATTCTGCTGTAAAGAATCTTTTTTTTTTGTGCTGGGTTGTTGGTTTGCTTTCATGCCTTTTCTCTCTCTCTTTGGTGCATGTTTTTCAATTCGGTTCCTTTCCCATTAATCCAGAATGTGCTATCTGTTCAGAGCAGGGACTGGTTATTCCCTGTGATTTACTGAGATGATGGCTTGTGGTTTGGGGTTGTGCAGGTTGTTTTGGGTCTCCAGCTCCAGCCATCCCCCCACATACACAAAGGTATCTCTCATCTTGCTTTGTTCCTTCAACCACCACTTAATTTCATTTCAGAAGGATTTATACATGATCTGTCTCTATATATTCTTGAGAAAGAAAGATGCTTTCTGACTTCCATGAACAGAAGCCTCCTGGCTGTGTGTTGGATTTTTTAAAATGATCCAACTTGTCTTAAAGCAGGTACATCGGCAAGGGTTCTGTATTGCATTATAATTCTTCTCAAACTTCTTTACAAAAAGGGTTCCTCTTGGTAATAGCCCAAAGAAATCTTCAACTTTTTGCCTCAACTCCTTTTTATCCCCTTCTTAATTTTTTTTTTTTTAAGCAGATGTGGTTGGGTCTTAAACATATGGGGTTGGAAGGGAAGCATACACATTGCCATGAATGGTGTGGTGCTGGAAGTTTCATACCTAAATGTAGTTGGACTAGGGGGTCTGTCATCTCCCCTCTCCCAACACTGTCTAGATTCAGGGGACAGAAGGGGGGAATAAACGTGAGCAGAAAATACACCTGGGTTTCTTAAAGAACAGGCAAAGTGGCCCTGTGTATGAAGTGCCTCCTAAATGAGACCTCATGCCTTTTGACGTCTCTGTCAGAAGACAAGCAGATAGAAGGGGACGAATGAAAAGTAAACAGCAGGTAAGAAGAAGCTTGCCTGACTGACGGGATGCTGCTTGAAAACTGCTTAGGAATGGGGAGGGGGGATCTTCCATTCTATTAGACGGCATTCTTTGTTTAATTCTCTCCTCCCCGTGTAAAGAAGGGAGGCTCTTTCAAAAGTGACTTTCGGGAGAGCATCTGAATGCAGCCGGAAGTCTGGTACGTGTTCCTCCAGTGCCAGATGGTTAAAAGGTTTTACAATAAGAGACCGGTTGTCCCCTTGTTTAAAATCAGCTGGCCAGTAGAAGAACAAAAAAACACACACACAACAACAACAACCCCACATTTATTTTTGGCAAGAAAGTTACAATAGCTGAAAGTTAGCATTTCTGTTGGGTCTAATTTCCCAGCCTTTCAAAGGGAATAAAATGGCTTTTATCCATAAGGCAGGGATGTTCCTGGACAGCGTTTATGTCTTGCAAGTGTGTTGATGTGTACAAACAAGTGCAGGAACATGGGAGGGAAAAGTGCAAAGTACTGGGGGTGGGCAAGAAGGACCTCAAGTTAACTCGCCTCTGTGTAATGCTGCAGCTGAAGAGGGAAAAGCAGGAGTGTGTCGTAAATTTTGCTAAAATTAATCAACCGTTTAAGAGCTTCATGTTAACGAGCCTTTCCAGGCAGGCAGCCTTCCTTTTTCCATCTTATTCTCCCCCCACCCATTTCAAAGTCCGAGAAGGAGAGAGTGAGAATCTTTTGATGGTTGGGGGGGGGGGGAGAAAGGGCAAAAGAGGGAAGAAATGTGTGGGGAGAAGAAATTAGCTCAGAAATAATAGTAAGGAAAAAAACATCTCCCCCTTCCTAAAAGTGGGGGTTGGATTTATAGAATATAAATCCTCAAATGTCCTTGATCCATATTGTCAGGCTTTTTTTTTTTTTTTTTGGTCTGGTTTGTCCTGTGTGCCTTTGACGGAAAAGGCACGTAGAGAGAGAGAGCGAGAGAGAGAGCGAAGGGGTGGGGTGGGGGAGAAAGAGAGGAACGTGTTCTCAGCTTTGTAGCTCATTATCATTCTTAATAAGTCTTAAGGAATAAAGAGAAGCATTGAGTGTAAATGCTGGGTAATCCTAACACTCCTCAAGGTGAGAGGAGTCTTGAGGACACGGAGAAAGAGAGAAGGGGAGGGGGGCTGGTTGTGGAAGAGATGGGAACAAAAGGGATCCTTTTTCCTGGACATGTTGACCAAACAGCTGCGGGATCTTCCGACGCATGGGGTTTTGCTCCATAGGGCCCAGCTGTTCCTGGGGACGGTTCTAGCTGAGTTTGGGTGGAAAGAGAGCTTTCTGGGGGTTTCACAACTGCATGTCGAAGCACTCTGTGTGTTCCAAAGGCTATTTTGGAAAGTCAGCTTATGGGAAGTGAGCAGTTATGTTCCCAGTTTTGCTTTCTTAAATCTGCTTGAAATAGTTCCCCAATAGATTAATGTGTGTTTTTTACTACCAAATAGATTGCTCAGGAGAGGCTAAAATGAATAATTTATTATTGGGGGGGTTTGCTCTTGGCCCAACAACCTCTGCAATCCCTTTTCTCTTAGACTTTTGCTCTGTTCTTCCGACCATCTCTTGCATGGTAGCAACTGCCCGTTCTGACTTCCAGTCACTGGTACTACTTGCCGAGGGGGCTGCATGAGGGCTGGAGCTATACACCGACTTCCATACAAATTGTCTTCCTCCCTGCTGTGTTATGTCCGAAGCCACTCCTGCAGTGGTGTGCAAAAGACTCAGTCATGTAGAAACCTGCACAAGGAATTGACCTTCCCCTTATCAGTGCAGGATATGGTACCCTCAGTCAGAAGTCAGCATCAACAGTGTAACCACATCGGAGGGTTGTGAGAACAGGCCCTCTCTCTGGATTGGATCTGACATAATGTCCGTTTCTTTGCAGGAATGCTTTGAAATAATTCCCATAGGAGATGTTAATGTCAGAATGGAATATCTACCTGGATTTCACATGAAGGTCTTCCAAGGAGAATGCTAGCGTAGTTCCTTCTCTTGGTCAACGACCTTTCATGCAGAAATCCACATTGTTTTCCATACTGATGCATGTTTTCCTCTGTGGATTTCATCCCAAAGCACTCTTGGGGTAAAAAGAGTTAGCATCAGCATTAGCTGCATTTTGTCTCTCGAAGCCCTTGCCCCCACCCCTTCTCCCCTCCTGTTGTCCTATGTCTGGGTTCCTATCATCATTTATTGCTCTTCGTTGCATTGAAAAAAAAATCTTACCTCCAGATGCTGCTGCCTGGTTTTGTTGATTGTGAGAAGAGGACATACCTGATTGTACAGTTTTGGACACTAGGTGGCTTAAAGTTATGAGAATGGTTCTGTGTGCCGGCTGGAGAGAGAGAAAGCAGTTGCATCTGCTGGGTGGGCTTCTCTTATTCTAACTTCAGGCATTGGGAGAACACATCGACTCCTGGCAAAGTGCAGGTGGAGGAGAGGTGGATTGTGTTGCATCCTTGGCAGCATCGGTAAACCCTTCTGACCCTAATATTAAACAAAGTGCGGAAGAGGGAGGGCCACAGGTGAAGTGGTGGCTTTGGCTGAGGAGGTGCCAGGCAGATGGTGGGAGCTTTTACAGGATTCGCAGATGCCCCTTCTGTTCCCCAAAGGGCTGCCTTCAGAACCCTTTAGTTAGTCCTTAGTTTTCCTCCACCCACCCATGCAATATTACTAAGGAACCCATGTCACACTAGCCAGAGCCGTGGCTGTACGGGCCCCTGGTTTTCTTATTTATTTCGTAAGTATCTTTTTCTCCCACTCTTCTTCCACAGAGCTTGGCGGGCCATGTATTGTTCTCCCTTCTCTGCTTATTCTCACGACCCTGTGAGGTTGATTAGGCTGAGAGAGAACATTACACTAGACAAGCTTCATGGCAAAGCACCCCAAGCCAACCCAAAGGTCATCAGGAGGTTTCTGGTTCAAGCCCCGATCTCAGACGACTTCTTGAGTCCCCTGGAAATATTTCTTCTGCCCATCTGCTCTCTATTTGGGGTTCCTTGGGGTCAGGATTCTGTAGACGAGTGTGTGGGACTCTGGATGAGCTGTGGTCCCTCCCAGCTCTGATCATACTTTTTGTAAACACCCCCCACACCTTCTTTGCCATTGAGTGTGGAAATTGATTTTGATTCTCTCGCCCTCCCCCATCCTTATGCCTCTGGGAGGGGATAAACAATGGGCCATCACACATTGGACTATCCAGAGGTGTGCCAAAGAGAATATCGTTTCTGAATGTAGGCTCTCTCAGCCCAGTTTGCCCAATGCCATTTTAGCAAGGGGGGCCTTCTTTGCTGTTGCTGGACTGTGAGGCCAGGAGAGCCTCTCTGCAGGACCTCTGGGACTGGTGGCCATTTGTGTTGAATCTCTGCTCATAATACTTTTATGTAGATACACATGAGTGTGAATTTGCTGGGAAACTCAGGACAAGCCCCATTCATTTTCGTAGGGCCTGCATGTGCAAGAAAGCTTTCTGGTGGATTGTGCCTCGTGTTGGTGAGGAGTGGAATGCAACAAGGCTATCGGGTCCCCTGCTGAAGCTATATGGTAAAAAGAATCCCTTTAATCGTGTTAGAAGGGCGCCAAACGCCAGCCCTGGTTTTTCCACCCAGGGAGCATATATGTGTGCATTGGACAGGCGGCATGTTTATTGAAAGGGAAAGAAGCGTCTGATAAGCCGATGTGCCCTGTTTCACTGCTTTGTGCCAAAACACACAGTTTTATTTCAGTAACTGTGAACTTTTGAAGAGGTTAATTTCCATGACGAACTCTAGGCCACGTGCTTGATGGATTTATCTAATTAGACTGACACTTTTCTCTCTTTAAAAAAGGAAAATTAAGCTTCCCCTTTGGAGGGACTTAAGTCTTCTAAAAGAACTAGAACAGAGTGGCCAGCAGTTACGATCCACGCTGGTCAGAAACATGTGGGATAGAAGTCGTCCCCCGCACTTTTCCAGGGGAAGGGGTGAGCAGCTTGACTCAGTTATAATATGGTAGCTGAGTTTAAACTCTTCTCCTCCACATGAAGCCTGCTAGGTGACCTTGGGCCAGTCACAGTTCTCTCAGAACTCTCTCAGCCCATGCAGAGGCAGGCAATGGCAAACCACCTCTGAACGTCTCTTGCCTTGAAAACCCTACCGGGTCGCCATGAGCCGGCTGCGACTCGACCGCACTGTACACACACACAAAGCCAGAGTTGTTAAAAAGAATTGAGGCCAATTTTTGAACAACTGAGGACCAAAAGTCTGCCCTTGGGCGTCATGGGTGCTTGAATAGTTGTGCTTCTTCTGGGAAGTTGTGTCAGACTTCTGACTGAAAAAGACTTGACAGGGTGTGTGGAAAATTTTCCTATATCTCCATTTTGGGGTGACTTATTTCTTTTGCCATCCAGATTTATAAGAATCATGCCAGGCAGTGAGAAATAGTGACGGGAAAAAGACTGAACCAGAAAAGCTTGATTCTTCTATATTCCTGGGATAACTTGATTCTCAGTAGCTAGCCTCTGTCACATTACCTTTACTGATACAATGCAGATGTTCTAGAGAGGTTTAAGGTCGTGTGTGCATGTGCTGAGAGTGTTGGCAAGAGTAGGTGCGTTTTCTTAATGTAGAACATAAATCAAATTTGCATCTTGTAACCAGCCAAAAAACACAATTCTGTGCGCTCATGTTACATCCACTCAGTATCTTCTATATCTACATAATAGAGGCCTATATGTATTACCGTACTTATTAATCCAAAGGTATATACAAACACTGTGGCTGAGTTCAGACATAATGTGAAAATATTATTTATTTTAATAATTGTTAATTTGTGAAACCAGAATTTAGCTCGCAGATGTTTATTAAAATCCTCATTTGCTCAACAAATGCAGCATTTGTTTATACCCCGCCGTTCTCCCCAGTGAGGTCCCAAAGGAGCTTACGCCATTCTCCTCTGTTCCTTTTATCTTCACAACTGTCTTGTGGAGTAGGTTAGGCTGAGAATGTGTGACTGGCCCAAGGTCACCCAGCAAGCTTCCTTGGTAGAGAAGGGATTTGAACACAGGTCTCTCAGATCCTAGTTCAGGACTCTAACCACTACACCACACTGGCTGTCCAGGCCATCCAGAAACCCACATGGCTGAGTGAGGATCTCAAATCCTGCTCCATTTGCTCCAAGACTATATTCTAGTGTTAACTGATTTGGTTTGCTGTCTTTTTAAACTCATTTTAAAATTAGTATTATTTGTTTTATTAGTTTGTATGCTAGGAACCAAACTTACTAGCTGCCTTGGAGATTTATAGACATAAGTCAAAAGGCAGGGTATACCAATTTAAAATAAATGAAAAAAATAACTAACCTGCAGTAAACTTGTAGGAAAGAGCATGAGTCCAGCAGCACCTTAAAAACTAACAAAACCTCTAGTAGGGTATGAGTTTTCGTGAGTCACAGCTCATTTTTTCAGATACTTCTACTGCTACAGACAGACTAACACGGCTACCCATCATGATCTATCTGCAGTAAACCAATGCATGATAAAAGAATATTTTGTTGCATAAATAACCTATGGCGTTAATTGCCACCAAATGTGGTGACAGGTCATGGGGTTTAGATCGCTTCAGAAAAGTATTAAATGAATTCATGGAGAATATTTCAGTAGCAAACGTGACGGTTCCCAGGGCAGTCAGTGGTGATGTGTTCAAACATATCTCTGAATACCAGATGATGGGGACACATGACAGGAACCTACGATCAGCTGGTTGCTGTTGGAGAACAGAGTGTTGGTCTGCTCTAGCAAGAAAATGATATACTTAAAGGATCTGAAGTAGCAAGTGTTGGGAAACACCCTTCTCTGAAGAACCACAGCCATTCAAGACTCTATTGAACTGAGATCAAGTTCTCCATATAAGACTTCATCGTATGTTCATATATACTCTCCAAGGAGGTGACAAGCGCTTATACGGATCCAGCTTCCTCATTTTATCCTCACAACAACCCTGAATGGTAGCTGAGGTTCTGCGAGTGATTGTCCCAAGGTCACCCAGCAAGGTTTGCGGCAGGCAGAGTAAGGATTAGAACCTGAATCTCTCAGATCCCGGTCCAACACTAACACTGTAACCACTACACATACTGTCTCCACATGTTTGTTTTGTACAATTTGCAGGCAGTCTTGCATATAAACCTGTGATTGGAGAGTCATTTCACACATGCTAAATAATGCACTTTCAATCCACTGTCAGTGCACTTTACAGCTGGATTTTTTTTGTGTGTGTGGTGACAAAATCGACTTGCAGACACTCACTAAAGTGTGCTGAAAGTGAATTGGATTATTCAGCCTGTGGAATCTGCCCCAGTTGCTTGTCTTTTGTTACTGGTCTTGTCAGAGTGACTCAGAAGTTGCTCTTGCCGCTAACACCTGTTGTCCTTTGAGCAAAGGCCAGCTTAAAATACAAGATAAAATTCTGCTGTATGTGGGTCCCCCCCTCCCTTTTCAGGTGGTGCCAGTTGGTTTTTCTCCTTTATTTATTAAAGGTGGGGCAGAAAAGATGACAGAGAGGCTGGGGGAGGGGGACAGAAAACCAAGGCAGGAAAAGTCAGGTAGAGCCCAAGATAAGCTTTCTTTTTGATTGGCTGGTAAGGAGGACAGAGGAGGGATGATAAAAATGGAGTCATGCAAAAGGACGGAACTCATGGGCTCTTTGAATATGGCTGCTAATTGGTTGCTGTGTTTATGCAGCGTCTAGGGTTGCCAACTCCAGGTTGGGAAATTCCTGGAGCTGGCGGGTGGAGACTTGGGGAGAACAGGGTTTGTGGAGGAGAGGGACCTCAGCAGGGTATAAGACAATAAAGCCCACCCTCCGAGGCAGCCGTTTTCCCCAGGGAAACTGATCTCCATTGGCTGGAGATCAGCTGTAATTCCAAGAGTCCTCCAGGCCTCACCTGGTGACTGGCAACCCTGGCAACATCTGAGGTTGCCTTATGCTGAGTCCGACTACTGATCCACCTCACTACCTGGCTGGCAGTGCCTTTTTGGGACTTTGGGGCGGGAAGGGTCTTTCCCCAACACCTGCTACCTGGGATCCATTTCACTGTAGATTCTGGGCCCATCTGTATTCAAAGCTGGTGTTCTATCACCGAGCCATGGCTCCTTGCTTTGTAAATGTTGCCATTCATGTGGACCACTGCTTTGGAAGTTAAATGCTCTCTTGACTGTTTCTCAGGTTGTTGTGTGCACGTGGTTGTTGGCAGAAACTGGCCCTGGGTGCAGAATTACAGAACTACTATGGAAATCTAGTTTCAGAGGGTATCCATGTTGGTCTGCAGTAGAACAGCTAGATTTGAGTCCAGCAGCACCTTAGAGACCAACAAGATGTTGGGGGTATAAGCTTTCGAGAGTCAAAGGTTCCCTTCACCAGATACAAGTTGGAAGGGAGATCTCCAAGTTCTTATGTCCCCCTACATAGTGGCAATGGGGGGTTAGGGTTGCCAGATCCTGGTTGGGGAACTCCTGGAGATTTGGGATGGAGCCTGGGGAGGACAGGGACCTCAGTGGGTTACAATGCCATAGAGTCCACCCTCCATAGCATCCATTTTCTCCAGGGGAACTGATCTCTGTAGTCTAGAGATGAGCTGTAATTCCAGGGGATCCCCAGGTCCCACCTGGAGGCTGGCATCCCTACGTTGTGGGCTGTCCGAAGCTCCCAGGAACTTATCCAACCAGTTTTGAAAATGCCTGTTTTTAAAATGCTGCTTCTCGTGGGTGCTTTACAGGTAAAAAAGGTAAAGGTCCCCTGTGCAAGCACCGGGTCATTCCTGACCCATGGGGTGATGTCACATCCCGACGTTTACTAGGCAGACTGTTTAAGGGGTGGTTTGCCAGTGCGTTCCCCAGTCATCTTCCCTTTACCCCCAGCAAGCTGGGTACTCGTTTTACTGACCTCAAAAGGATGGAAGGCTGAGTCAACCTTGAGCCGGCTACCTAAAACAGACTGGGATTGAACTCAGGTCGTGAGCAGAGCTTGGACTGCAGTACTGCAGCTTACCACTCTGCGCATGGGGCTCTTACAGGTACCTGCTCCTAATCACCTGTACGAAGAAGCCCAGCCCAGCCCAGCCCTACCACCAATGCATTCATTAATCCTTCACCTTCTCCCCTCCCACACCATCTGGCTTTTGCTTGACCAATGTGAAATGAGGCCGTTGAGCCCGAATTGGTCCTTTTTGGAGCAGGTTACCACAACTGAGGGCAGAAGACTGGCTGTGCATCTTCCGTACTGGGAAAATGCAGCGGCCCTCAGGGAGAGGCTATCTTTCATAATAGCGTATCCCGGACGTTAGAGGCCTGACTTGAGGAGAGTGATTTCAAAGCCACCAATGTGGAGATTAAGGGGGATGAGAATGTAAATCTTAAGTAAAAAGGTAATTGAATGTAATAGCAAACACAGCGCAGGCTATGTTAATTTTAGCTCTTCCCTTGGATACAAGGCGCTGTATTAGTGTTTTATTACCATTTTGTTTGCTCTAATAAAATAGTAAAATTTATTTCAAGGAAGTTGAACGATGGTTTTACAATGCAAATTTAAAGAAATTGGACTTTTCATTTACGCCGCTGCTTTTTTTCTTTTTCTTAAAAAAAAATCCAGGAAGGGTGTAAATTAGTGTCATGAGCTCCAGGTTTTTTTAAAAAAAATAGGGGGGCATGGCTGGGGCCGGGTGTGTGAGAGAATTGGAGGGTGGAAAGTCTGATGTAATTGTGAAAGGAGATGAAGAAACGGCAGTCCTGTAAGTGTGTGTGTTTGCAGGGAAGTGGAAGGGTATAGTTTGAGCGTTAAAGTGCAGCATGTTGAAGTGATTCCACTCCTTTCATCAGAGCAGAAAATCTTTGGGAGACCTGGCAAGAATTTGGAAGGGCCCAGTCAGACGACAATTAAGTAGGAACTTTGAGGGAGCTGAATGTTGCTGTTCGTATTGCTGGCAGGCAGGGCAGAGTCCACACGCCGCCAGCAAAGGCTGAGGGCCGCGTTCCTTGGTGGATCGTAGCCCAAGTCTGCATGGCTCCCGTTCTGGCCGTCCTCGTCATTGTCAGCAAAGCCAGTCTTTGCTTCTTAGCTTTTTGCTTCCAATTCTGCACGAGTCGGGGACAAGCAGTGTGCCTGTGTACCGAAGGATTTAGACAGTCCATTAAGTAAAAAAAAAAGTGAAACTCCAGGTGGATTTCAATCAAAAGCTATAATTACATGAAACAGTAAACGGAAATGGGGAAGAGGATGAAGAAGAAAGGAAAAAACGGATTACAGATTCTGTTGTGAGCTCCTGTAGCTGTTGAGCCGGCTCCGTGCCTGCTCGATGCAAGGGTGCGTGTGCAGGCAGTCTTCTGCTGCCTCCCTCATTTCCTCCACCCGTTTGTGGGCTTCCCTCCCACACCCCGATAGCCTTGATGCCCTCGATACAGGAGAGGGGAGAAGAGGCACCTGCTGGCTCTGGGTCTCGCTCTGTCGATGCTGCCCTGCTTGGTGCTGATTGTGGAGAATGTGTGGGTCTCTTCTGAAGCTGGGCCAGAGCTCCCAGCCTCCTCCCCACACACACAAAGGGATGGCAAATGGGGCAGCTCTGCTTCCAAAGGCTTTGCGGTTTCCTGCAAAGTTTTTTATTTAAGCGTCACTCAAAAAATACGAGTGAAACGGTGAACATTTCTGAGAAAGAAGCAGTGGGACTCTGCATTTTTCATACAAACATTGTAGTGCATTCTGGGAAAGAAGAGGGCTGGTGCCAATCAGCTTGTGGAGGGGATCTCCTAAGCAATCTGGATGTCCCTTTATTTTTCACTGAGCCTGCCATCCCTCAGGGGCCTGGATCCTTTAGCCCGTTCTGGAGGATGCTGGCAGTCCCTGGACTAGACGGAACCACTGCTGGTATAATCTCTTCCTGGGTTGCAGACCCTGGCTTCTCTCATTTCTTTCCTTTTCTTGCTGCCTGCTGGCCCTATTTGTGGTCTCTTTCTGTTTGTCTCATTCTCATGGCTGCTTCCTCTCCCCCCCCCCCCGCTTTTCTCTTCCTTCCTGTCGTGGTCTCGGTGTGTCTCTACCTGTCCACCTGCACACCTGAGAGCCAGAATTACTTTGGGACAGCTGATGCTTTTTTTCCCCCCAGACGGCAGGGATAAGGCTCTAAATCCCTCGCCGCTGTCTTCCCAGGCCTGCTTCCTCTGATGGCTTTCCAGGCGCATAATCCCGGAGCCCACCGTCTAGCTCAGCCCTCGTTTGATCCCTGCCTTGATGCAATCCCTTCTTCTCAATTGAAGTTTGGCAGCATGCAGAAGCTGGAAAGTGGGACCCTCCCCCCTTTCCCTTTCCTTTCACAAGCGCCGTCACTGGTGGTGGTTGGCACACTTGAGATCCATTTTAAATTTGATAAGAGGCCGTGCTGGAGGATCGATTGACATGCAAGTTAAAAGCTTGATGCTCCGTCAGGCTGATTTCATGCATGCAGGTATGTTCCCACTGAACATGGGAAAGGTCTCCAATGAATGGTCTTGTGCTTTGCGGTGTTCTGTACCTGAAGGCACCACCGGATGCTCCTGGAGTCCAGTGACAAACTGCATGTTTATAAACCAGCCCTTCATGTTACAGCCATCAAATCATGGCCATAGCTGTGTGAGCCTTTTACATGGATGGTGGGGGCAGAGCGTTTCAAAACTTTAAACAGCCTCAGAGAGGTGGTGGTGGAAAGGGCCATCAAGTTTCAGCCATCTTATGGTGACCCTGTAAGGTTTGCAACACAAGAGACAAGGAGAGGTAGTTTGTCATTGCCTGCCTCTGAGTAGCAACCCTGGACTTCCCTGGTGGTCTCCCATCCAGGTACTAACCAGGAGCAACCCTGCTTAGCTTCCAACATCTGATGAGATCAGGCTAGCCTGGGCCATCCACAGCACAGCCTTGGACTACAGTGTTAAAAGACCATCTCCTCACTCTTCAACCTGCTCATTCCCTTAAATCATCAGCGGCTTTTCTCCTACCAACTTTGGCAAATCTAGCACATGGCAGGGAGAAAGGGGTATTTTTTTTTAGGGTGCCACACCTCTAGATCACACTCTGCCAAGGGATGTCTGATCAGAAACAGCTCTGTTTTATCAGGCAAATTCTTTCCAATATTATTCTCAGATACAGACTTTTTTTTCCATGTTTGATTCCTCCTGTTGTTTTCGGCCTTTAATTGTTGTCTCTGTGTTTTGTTTTTATTGGTTTTAAAGATTTTTAAGCCACATTGGACATTAATGATGGAAAGACGGGATAGAAATGCTTTAAATAATTACAAGCATTCTTTATTTGAGGCAACATGATGCTTGAATTCCACATAATGATTCATTTTCAGGCACATACGCCAGTGCCAGTCAAAACGGCTGTGCGGGTGTCTATATTGGCCCCCCATTTCTCTGACTGGGTTTTGGGGAGGGGGAGAGCGATGTGTTCCACCCAATCCTGTTAGCAAAGGAGGATAGTAGAAATTAATTCTGTATAACTGAACTGTTAAGTAATGGCTGGTGTGGCAAATCTCCCTGGGGTCTAGAGGCGGGAGAGGCTGTACCATGCTGATAGGAACTTGGGGAGGGAGACAAACAGGCATAGGGGCAAGTTTGGTGCAAA
The DNA here is from genome assembly GCF_029931775.1 of Euleptes europaea. Taxonomy (NCBI): domain Eukaryota; kingdom Metazoa; phylum Chordata; class Lepidosauria; order Squamata; family Sphaerodactylidae; genus Euleptes; species Euleptes europaea. The sequence goes on from NC_079330.1 coordinate 3,141,119, forward strand.
GGCAGCATGCCTGATCTAACTACCCCCCATTTGCGGCAAGTGTCTTTCTTCTCTAGTTCTGAATACAATGGGAAGGTGGATAATCTTTTCTTTAAAATCCTCCTATGAGTATATCCAACATTTAACTTTTTTAAAAAAGAGGCCAGGATAAAGGTGTTGCCAAAAAAAAAAAAAAAAAAAGATGCAACTAAATGGAAGAACACTGGCAGGTATTTAAGATCTTCCTGTTGTTTTGGAAATATGCACCCACACCTCTCCTTGAAGATTATGGGAATTGCATGAGGCTGAATCTCTCCAGGAACTTGGGTGCTTCCTCTCTTTAGGGGCAGGGTGTGGGGTCTGTCAAGTCAAACTGAGTCAGGTCCTGATACCCTTGTTCACGCTGATTCATTCTCACCTAGGGTTTGCCAACTCTTGTCAATTTCATCATGCCACATGATTTATTTATTTCTCAAAGGGTGGCTCCTTTATAGAGCTGAAACTCGAAAGGCTTGAAATGGCCACAATCTTTGTTTCAGAGAGAGCGCTTTGGTTCTAGTCCTCGCTATTTGGCAGAGAAGGCTTGGAAAATGTGACAGCAGCCAAACCAAGCACAAAACTCTCAAATGCATAAACTCATATGATTCTTTTTATTTGTTTGTTTGTTTAAACTGTGTTGGATTTGCGAAGTTTTTTTAAATTAAATTTTGAATGTTTTAGGCTTGATTGTTGTGTTTGAATGTTAGACTGAGTCTGAGGGAAGCAGCTCCAATGTAGGAGTAGTAATCTTCACAAAATCTGTGGCCAACGGCAACTTTATACACCAGCATTTTTTAAAGGGGAAAGAAACTGCCTGTTTGCGCTTACCCTAATATGCTCTTATCTGTAAGTGCATCTCAGCTGTGTGGGTCTGTATCCCAAACTCAAGTTGTTTCTGCATATTTCTGTGTCATAGGGACTAAGATATTTGCACTGCCTTAAGCTTTCCTTAGGGTTTCTTTTAGCAGTTCTTGCTTCTTTTCTAAACTTAGTATCTTGACTTTTTTTTCTCATTGGTGTAAGAACAGCATTACTGAGTCAGGCCAAAGGCCTGTCTGGCCAGTGCTTTGGTCTCCAGCAGCCCCCACCCCACTCTTCCAGATGCCCTTGGACCAAGCAAGGCATGCTAGAGTTAAGCATCTCTTGTCTGGTTCAGCATCTCCTAATTGGAGGCAATGCTGCCCCTGAAAATGAGGGCTCAATTTTTAGCTCTTGTGGATGATTGTCTTTGATAAGCCGCCTCACTGGCCGGTCACGGCCACATCTGGTGACATCAGTCCCGTCAGCGGAGAGCTTCCTTTGGTGCTGCTCTTCCTTCAACAGCTTCCTGATGGTGTTGCTCTTCCTTCAGCAGGAGTGCAGGGGCTACAGAGCTGGGCCGAGTCCAGAGAAGCCTGCTGTGAATCGGTTCCCTCTGCAAGCTTGGCCGGCTGTCCTTGTGTGGTCAGAATGCAACAGGGGATGCATTTTTTTCCACCCAGTGATGGAGCGGGAGCGGGGGAGAAGCTGCACCTGTCCTGTTTTTGCCTGCCCTGTGGTGTTGAAGGCACAGAGGTTCTTGTCAGTTGAGGAGGAGGAAGGTGGGAAACTTCCTTGCAGGGCAGTTTGAGGGTAAACAAGCTAAGAAGCGCAAAAGTGCTGAGCGGAGTTAATGATTGATATTTGTATTAAGCGCTGTATTAATTATACATGCTTCATGGCCCAAGCCACCCGCACCTTTCTTCCTATCTGCAAAATCTCTTTATTATAGCCTGCCTTACCACAGGGGTGCAGGGTGGGTTGGTGCCTGCTTTTCTTCCACAGTTGTTGTTGCCAGAATGGTCCTTGCTCTCTGTTCAATAGGGCCTACAGTCTTGAGCATTTAAAGGAAAATCACAGAAATTTAAACATTGCACTAGAAAACCTGGTTCTATCTTGCCTTGTCCACATTCCTTGTGAACTCACCCCTTTGTTTTACCTTAACTTACATCTCTACCATTATTTTGCTTGGTTTTGACGACATTCCATGAACAGTTTTCCTCTGTGTCTTGTTTGTGCTCTGCAGCACAGGGCAATAGGATGGGGGGAAATATTACCCCAAACAGACTCAATTGGAGGCTGCTTCCTTCATGACCCTGTTTTATCTGAGTGGCTGAGATGCAGTCAGCACTGGGTGAGGGTGTTGCTGACCCCTAGCTTAACAAGTTGTTAAATACTGCTTGACATGCTTCTCTTAAACTCTTCAGAAACCTTTTAGTAAACTGAAAGGTGAGATTCTGATATACGTAAGCTTCAGAGAAATGCCAGCCTGTTGAATATTGGCTGATCCCTTTAGCAACACATCCTTTCGAATTCCATCTGGCCCTGCTGGTTTTGTAGGGATAAAGAGGTGGAATTCATTGGGAAAACTTGTTTACAGCATAGCTGTAGTCACTGAGATGCTGCCGGTTTCAAACTCTACAATGAGCTGCTCATTAAAATATAAAAAAATAAAATTAAGCAACAGGTTCCCTTCTGTTCTCCCCCTCCCTCCCTTACAGTTTAATTGCATGATTTTTACATGGTGTAACTTCTGGAAACGCCCGGCATGGCTCACAGAGAGATGTTTTTGTTTTTACAAAACTGTTTTTTTTTTTTATTACATTTGAATTTGAGATTCGAGAAAATTGATGACTCATGACATCCACAGGCATATACATATATATTAAAATATATATATCAGACATCTGGGATAGATCTCCGATAATTACTCAGAGCATCCTGGGCCAAAAAACTGCTGCTTTATTCACAGGCTCGTGAAACCCAGGTTTTCTCACTTGACGGTTCTGTTGTAATACATTTCAAGGTAGTGAAGAGCATTCAAACACTGTCTTGGGGCTGATTCACATGTGCATGTCCCTAGTGTTTCATCACTTGATGACTTTCAGTCAAAGTGTGAAATGTCTCCGCTGCAACATTGACATTGTTATAAGTCAGGGTAGGGGGGACTGAGTGGAATCATGGGATGGGGTGAGGGGAATGATTAACTGCATTCAGGGGAAATTTCTCAAGTCACCCCCTGAGCAGTCCCCTTTCCTCCTCTTTGTCTTCCTTTTTTATTTAACTGTCCTCAGCAACCAAAACTTTGTAGGAAGCAATGAACATGCTTTATTCAAAGTGGGAATTTTTTTTGGGGGGGGGGTGTCTTATACATTTATAAGCTAATATTTTTCTGCATACTTGGGACATCTCCCCCCCCAAATATGCAAAAACTCCTGTTTGTCTATGAGTGGCCCTGTTTGCTTTCCTATTGCTAAGCAGTTGACTGTTGACTTTACTATACAAAGGAGAGATGAATGGTCAGTCTGAGGTGACTTAATCAGTGAGAGCTTATTTCACAGGGGCAGCTCCTCACTTGGTGCTTCTGTCAGCGTGCAAGGAATCCTCCACCACAGAGGGATAGTACGAGCAGGTTGGAGGAAGAGTTTGAGACCCAGCAGCTCCCTCCACCACTGATCTAACTCTGTTCCCATAACTTATCATGCAACATTAGTCAGGAATAAAAAATAATTAAAATTCTGTGCCAAGAAAAAAACTAAATTCTGCAATCTGCATAAGTTATGCAAGTTAAGCAAACTTGCGTAATTTTATTTTATGTTTTCTAGTCATGGTAAGGGACAAGAAGCAGCCCATGGCACTAAAACCTCGCCCAGGTGGTAAGCTTAGTCAGCCACCTGTCTGGCTTCTGAGGTTGAACTAAGCACTTTCAAACCTCTTTTTGGCCATGAAGGCTAGAAATTTGCTTTTAAAAAACCTGAGATTCTCCAGGAATAGAATTTTGCACCTAGTACCGCACTCTGTGTGTGTGTGTGCGTGTGTGTGTGACTTTCTGCACTCGCATGGAATTGGGCTATTCATACAACTCTGGACACAATTTTTGGGAAGCTAAGTGAAGCAGGTGCTCTATTGCACTAAATTTGACTGATGCCAGCTGTCTTTTACCCATTGTGTTTTAAGATATACCGGCAATTTCACTGTTCTTTCTACTCTGCTTGAAAAAGCATTTAATTTAGTTTCAAAGCTTGCATGCTTAGTAGAAGCTGCTCCAATAAAACATTTTACTTTACTGACTGGGCTTCCTTTTTTATTCTCTCTTAATATTAACAACAAATTTTAAGAAGCGACCATGGTAGTTACAAACTTTGTTCTGATCTGGTCTCAGCCTCAGTCATCCACCAAGATTAGCAGATTTATGGGGACAATTTCTGGAAAAGTAAATATTAGTAATGCTTAGCATGTCTGATGCCCTTTTGGTGCTCAGTGTGCTTCACGTAGATTATCTGCTATAACCCTCACAATGGCCTTGTAAGGTAGGTCAGTATTATCTGCAATTAGGGTTGAGGCAAAGAGAGAGCTGTCAAAGCCTACCAAGCAAGTTACTCTCCACCTTGTTGCCCAGCCACTAGGTTACACCCTCTGTTGTATTTATGGTTTAAAATGGGTCCCTTCTGAAAACATTCAACCCAAATGACACTTAAAGACACACAGACCTCATGGTGGTCACATTGAGTTTTATGACATTCTGTTAAAGTTGGGTGATATAGAGGCTTTGAGAAACTGCCTCTCAAATCCCTAAATTCTCAAGGAGCAGTAGCATCTCTTCAGAAGCTTGAGTGTACATTGTTATGATTCCTCATAGACTTGTAATGGGGAATCAGATATCACAGCAGCTTGTTAAAAAGGTTGGGGCAGGGGAGAGAGAAGCACTGTAAGGAGCGGAAGAGAAACAAATCGGCCAACAAGCATTTTCAAAGATGCTCCGTAACTGGGTGCAGATCACACACGCACAACCACATCATTTGCTTGATTTTCAGGAGATCAGGATTAGAAATCTCAGTTCAGAGGTGCGTCTTTGCAAGATTTTACTGTATCTTATTTTATTTTACTTATCTGCCTTGCTTCCCCCAACCTGCATAGGAATGTGGAGCATGAGCCAAAGGGAACATCTCCTGCGCAGGTCCCTTTGAAGCTGGCTTGCTCAAAAGCATGGCAGAGCTCATGTGCAGCTCCCAAGTTGAGCAGATTTGCGCATGGTGGGTTTTAACAGAGTTGTCTATGGTTGTATAGATCATATTTCAAAGTGCCGCTTATAGAAATGCCAGCTGCTATTTTTCATCTCTAAGAAGTGGCAAAACTCTGTTTAAACAACAACCACCAAACAACCTTACTGTGGTACAGTCGATGCAAACAGTGCAGTGCAGAAAACTGAATTGGCTCTGAAAACGGGATGCTTAGAAGTTCTGTTTGTGTTTGCTGCCAACAGCTATAGATATATCAAAGGTTGAATATACTTTACCATGAACCTCCTTCAGAAGCCAGGATTTTTGCCAATCACTTTCATTATTATCTTCAGTCTTAAGGGCTAGAAACTTGATGCTTGGCCTAGTAGCTAAGAGAATGAGCTGTGATCCAGGATGTTCCAGATTAAAATCTCATCTCTGCCTCAAACCTACCTCGGGGCTTGAGGCAAGTGACTTGCAGGCTCAGCCCCCTCCCTATCTGCAATGTAAGTAATATTCATGTACTTTACAGCCTGTTGTAAGGATTACATGGCAATGTAGGTGAAGCTCTTTGAACAACGTTGTTAAGAGAAGAAAACCAGTGTTGTGAGACTGCTGAATTATCTGCCCAGAAGTGCTTTTCTGTAGAGGTGCAGCGAGATTGCAGAATCCCAGGAAAAGAAGAATGCATGCCATGGATATCCTTTTAGCTGTTCAGCTTATTTGTGCGAATAAACAAGAGGCAGCTTTATGAGAAGAAATGGTTCAAGAAATATGCTTTCCAAGAATTAATTCAGACTCTTGGAAACCGGAGGATTGTTTTTAACTGTCTACTTTGTACATTTCAATCCTGCCCTTCCTCCAGGGAGCTCAAGGCAGCATCTTTGTTTCTCCCTCCTTTTATTCTCACAACAACCTTGTGAGGTAGGTAAGGCTGACAAAGTGACTGGCTCAAGGCTACTCAGCAAGCTTCCATGGCAGTGTGAAGATTCAAACCTGGGTCTCCCAGATCCTATTTTAACCACTGCACCATGCTGGTTACCTGTTGAGCTTCATGACTAGTGGAGATTTGAATCTGGTTTCCTTAGATGTAGTCCCGCACTATAAATTACTATATCACACTGGCTCCATCTTGTTTTAAAACTGTGCCAGCTGTAAAGGTAGATGTGCATGCTGTAAGGTAAAAAGGGTGTTGCTTCTGGTTTTTTAAAATTAAAACCTGTTCTCCTTTTAAAAAGATTTTCCACTGAAATTGGCCATCTCCATTGGATCATAAATGTATTTTTAGAATCACAGGCAAAGCTCAGCTTGGGGGAGGAGCACTGTAAGTACAGTATTAAAATTAACAATATTTGAAAAAGCCCACTAATGCCTTCCCTGAGAATCGTTCCCTGTGAAAATGAAGTTTAACAAGCACCATCAAGACATCCAGCAGTTTGTCCAACAAGGATTAAGGTGCGAAGGAGGTCACTTGGACTCGTCCCAGCAGGTGGAGGGACGAAGAAACTCTTTCCTAGGAATTTCCTGCCTCTTTGTTGTTTGTATTTCTGCCAACACAATTGGGGCTCCGGCTGGGTGTGCCCCAGCATTCCCACACGTGCACCTCTCTCACCTGTGTGCCCCAAATATGTCTGTCTCTTATTTGGCAAAGGTGACTATGATCATTTCTTCCTCTTGAACGACGTGGATTAAAAAAAATGTTGTGAAATGCAGCATCCTTGATTCCCTGCTCTTTTCCAGTGGTTTTGTTACTGTAAGTGGCAGGAACATTCTGGGATAAAGAATAGTTCCTAAAAATGGGCCTCGCTACACAGGTTTAAGGTAGAAGATGATCATTTTGAAGTAGAGTGTTGAGGGACTTCTGGAGAAGATTGGTAGGTGTGCCATAAGCTGGGCACCCTCACATTCGATGATTTTGACATCACGCTGTGCTAATGAGGAGTTGCACGTTAGAGGCAGAATTTGGTACCATGAGCATCTCGGCTTTTAAAAAATGTGTCTAGTCCTGAGGCTGCTTAGACCAGGGGTCCCCAACCTTTTTGAGCCTGTGGGCACCTTTGGAATTCGGACACAGTGTGGTGGGCTGAGCCATAAAAATTGCTGCTGCAGGATGTGGAGGCAGCCATAAAATGGCTGCCGCAGCTTGCCTTCAGTCACACAGTGAAGATGCTTGTGCACAGCCAATCAGAAGCCTTGCTGGGCAAAAGCCCTACCTGTTCCCACCCTCTTCCTAAATTTACTTTGCAGGTGCCATGGCACCCACAGGCACCGTGTTGTGGACTCCTGTCTTGGACGCTAGAAATGCAGAAGTTTCTAGTGCTTGGTGAAATCTCTGTGGCCGGAGGGGTGGAGTGGGGTGGGGGTATTTTTGCAGTGATTCCTGCCATTCCCCATAGCTAAAATGTTGATCACTATGGTCTAAGGCTCACAGCAAGGTCACAGCCAGCATTCCGATGGAGCACTAGATGTAGAATAGATGGAATATAGAAAGAAGTTCCACACAAAAGGGCAACCCAGAGGCCAGGTCCAAGATAAAGGGAGCTGCAGCAGCAGGGGTGCAAGAAAACCGCAGGCAGGAGGGAAAGGAGGTGTCATGGGAGTTGCCCAGCATAGACCCCCTGGTACTGATGTCAGGCCTGGTGGCAGCGCCCTGCAAAAGGCATTGTTCTTATCCTGGGGCAGCTCACCGCCAGAAGCACCAGCCTACAGTCATCACCCTTTCCGGCAGCAGGCCCCTTCTCCAAGTGGCACACCTGTGCATCTGCCAAAGTGTACCTGCCCACGCGATGCCAGAGATGGGAAGATGTCTCTGCCCTCGGTTCCTGACTTGCTTTCTCAATGAGATGTCTTCTGGCTTTTAAGACTAGCAGAAGCAATTAGCTGGCTCTGGGGACCAAAACCTTGGCCAACTTGTCACTTTAAAAAATGGATCTTGTTGCCGTTGATCTCTGAGGCTTTATATCTCGAGCCGGAACATTGTACGGGAAGCCGTGCCTAATGACAACCCATATCCTCAGCATATCAAGGCAACAAAATGGGAACCTTTGTCTTGTGCTTCTAGGACTCCTAGACGTGTTCTGCGTTAATGGCATTGTATGTGTAGAGCATTGCAGCTTTGTCTAATACAAGCCACAGCTAGGGAGCATGGTTTCTTTAAAACCATGCAAAGAAGACCCAGTCACCTACTGATGGTATTTGTGGCACTCTAGCCTAGTGATGGAGATGTAGGACAACCTTGGAAATCATACCAAGCTGTGTCTTTCAGGGGCAAGACTCACATGAAGCTGCCTTATAGTGAGTCAGTCCATCAGGGTCAGTATTCTCAGACTGGCAGTGGCTCTCCAGGGTCTCAGATCACCAGGTTTTCACATCATCTATTGCATTCTCCTTTAACTGGAGATGCTGGGGATTGAACCTGGGACCTTCTGCATGCAAAGCAGAGGCTCTTGCCCCTCCCCACACCAGAGGGGAGGAGCACCTGCCCATAGGAAGGTGCCTTATACTAAGACAGACCCTGGTCTGTCTGGCAGTGGTTTTCTGTGTCACAGTTGGAAGTGTTTTCATTGCCTGCTACCTGAGACTTTTAACTGGGATGCTGGAAATTGAACTGGGGGCCAAAGAACAGAGGAACGTTGCCATCTTCTTGGCCAATTTTGTAAGCTTCTTCGGAGTACCTGGCTGGGAACAAAATGCCGGATTAGGTTAATTCTGTCTGTTCCTGCAGGGTAACTCTGAAGGTTTGTGCATTTGTATAACTGAGCCACAGAGAGGTCTGCTCACCAGTGAGCTCCCAAAGCTCTCTCCCCACCCACCACCCACCCCCGGTTGAGAATCCTGACTTATCAGGTCTGGAAAAGGTGGGACCTTTTAATACAACCACTAGGAAAGTGGTATCCCAGGAGAAATCGTGTGTGCTCTGCATTCATGCTCAGTTGAGCAGGTACCTTCATTGCTGCCGCATGCAGAATTCTCCCTTTGACATGCCGCTGCAGATCTTGCTTTTGGGCACATGCAGTTCCCATTTATCTGTTGAGCCTGCTTCTGGGCCGTGCTCTCAGCCATAGCCTCCTGAGGCGGTTTACAAAATGTTCAAACAAATTTCAAACCCATTTGAAAATGCTGCTATTAAAATATAAGAAGTTGTGAAAACACCAGAAAAGGCTCCAGCTGATCAAAGCAATATTAGACAGGGTAGCCGTTTGTACTAGATTTAGTTAAAACCTGGGTGGTTTCTTTAAAGTGTTAAGCTCATTCTGAAAACTAAGCAGGTTCAGTGCCAACCAAATAGTTATGGGGAGGATATTCCATGACTGAGGCACCACCACAGAGCAGGCCCTGGCACTCATATCCAGCACGTGCCCAGTAGTCCTTTGAAAAGGCCTTCAGTAACTATTATGGTAAAGTTCCTATCCTAGAATGCCATGGACAGACTCCCAAGAAGCTCTTCACCTCTTGTGGTTTATTGGTGAGGTGTGTAGATCACAGGAAGGTGTGTGGGACTGGGGGGAGATTCTCACGTCCCCTGAGAAGAGGCGCCATGCGATTGCCATGCTGCTGGGCATGCCGGGCTGCTTTGCGGAGCCGGGATTCAGTGATGTAGTTTCTGCTGCTTTGGCTGCCACAGTCATAAATTCCTTCCTCCTTGCTATGGTCGCTCTACTTCAGCAAAATGAAAATCCAGTTGTGTTATCTCCGGCTCCCTCTGGATGTTGGCAGGTTCAGGTGGTGAAATATGCTCTGGCCTTTGGAGGGGGCCACCTCTTTCTGGGAATATGAGGCAAAGAAAGGTTCCGCGAACAGGGTCACTTCCTTTTGGTCTTGAGACCTTTTTGTCTTGAGAGCCTATGGTGGGTAAGGGAATGTAGGTGGAGAATGGGCTTGAAACTGCTCTGATATCTTCTTTCGGTCGCAGATTCAGATAATAGCACTCCAATGGCCATGGGGAAATGTAAGGAAGCTGGGTCTCAGAAAGGGGTACTGAGGCTGGCTCCCAAAAGCGGATCGGCCTCGAGACGTATTTGGCACTCAGGGCAGAAAATCCAAATCCAGCGTTAAAAACAAATGACAACTTGCTGCTTTTAATGGTGCTGCGAATCTGCTACTTTTTAAACACGGTCAGCCCCGTTGCTACATTTGAAACAAAACTGTAGTAATTTGGGGGAATAATATGTCCCTGACTCTCTGCCCAGGGGTAATAAGGGAATTCCAGCTGGCCAGGAGTTCTTCAGTGATTGCAAAGGGATGTTACTCTGCCATAGCAAAATAAAACAGCACCTTAAAGACCAACCGTTTATTTCAATATGCACCTATGTGGGTCATAGTCTACTTCATCAGCTACATCTGTAATGGAAAATGATGCTGGGGTTTTTTTATGGGGTAGGTGGTGGTGGGGAGATGTCTTGGTGTGAATTACGCCATGTGACTTCCCAGTGTCAATTCTCAGTGTAAGGGGAAAAGGGAGGAGCTAATGTAGAAAGGGTTGGTGTGAGTCCTGTCATTCAAAGGGAAGCTCTCAGGGAAGGAGACCTGAATGGTGTGATCTTTCAGCTCATTTCAGCCAGGCCCTCAGCAGCTTCGCATGCGACTTCAGTCCAGGCCGCTATCGTGCTCGTGTGCTGTTGCGTGCATGCAGCACAGCTGAAATGAGACTCTGGGCACATGCATGAGTTCACATGCAAGTCCTTTTTCCACATCGGCAGTGCACATAAATCAGGCCTTAACACTGAGTGGCTAATCCAGGTGCATTTTAGTTTAGTTGGACCAGGTTTGATGATGTCATTGGATGCTGTCAGGGGTTTGAGAATAGTATACCAGATGGACCCGACACTGTGTAGCCAGGTCACTTCAGGTTAATTTAGCCTTGGTATATATTTGACCCACCCTCTCGTATGTACAGCTGGAAAGGGTTAAATATTTAACATATTTGTACCCCCATGTCTCTCTTCAAACACAGAATCAAGGCTTGCAAAAGTTAAAAACAGTAATACCAATACACATTTCAAGAAAGTGCATATTTAAAAACAACAACAACCCAGCCATCTAATATGCAAGAAGAATGAAACCAATCTCCTTATTTCCAGTTCTCCTCAAAAGCCCTTCTAAACTATTCAGTTTTGTAAGCCTTTCTGAAAGGCAGGCGCTTTCTTAACTGCCTCCAGATGGCTGTTTCAAAGTGGGGTGGGGGAGCCACATTAATGGCCTGAGATTGGATAAGGCAGGTGTGACAAAACTACAAGAAGGGATAGCGAAAGGACCTTTCCAGGAGGGATGGAAGAAGAAGAAGAGTTGGTTTTTCTATGCCGACTTTCTCTGCCACTTAAGGACGACTCAAACCGCCTTACAATCACCTTTCCTTCCCCTCCCCACAACAGATACCCTGTGAGGTATGTGGGGCTGAGAGAGCTCTAACAGAGTTGTGACTTGCCCAAGGTCACCCAGCTGGCTTCATGTGTAGGAGTGGGGAAACCAACCCGGTTCACCAGATTAGCCTCCACCGCTCATGTGGAGGGAGTGGGGAATCAAACCCAGTTCTTCAGATCAGTCTCCACCACTCCAAACCACCGTTCTTAACCACTACACCACGCTGGCTCTCAGCTGTTGCACAGGCTCCACTAGGGAGAGAAAGTTGGAAAAGGAGTAACGTTTGTTTCTAACAAGACCATTTCAGAGGGTAGCCAAGGGTAGATTTGACTCCAGGACCACCTAAGAGACCAACAAGGTTTTCAGGGTATAAGAAGCTTTCAAGAGTCACAGCTCTCTCTGTGTCTGAGCGTTGACACTTGAAAGCTTATACCCCAAAAGGCTTGTTGGACTCCAAGGTATTACTGGATTCCCCTAATGTTGTCTCCTAGGAGGACTTGTATGGAGAAGTTTGCTTCTTCTGAATATGGAGGTTCAAATGTGGCACCTTAGAGACTAGCAAGATTTTTGGTGTATCCGCTGTCAACAGCCAAAGCTCCCTTCGTCAGATACAAGTTGGAATAATGATCGCCGAGTCCTTATATAAAGGGATATAAGAACTCGAAGATCTCCACTTTGATGAAGAGAGCTTTGACTCTCGAAAGATTATATCCCCCAAAATCTTGTTGGCCCCTAGGGTGCAATTGAACTCGAGTCTAGCTGTTTCTAACGAGTATACTAAATTGTCTGTCAGGAGGGTCAAAAAGACCCAAAAGAATAAGAAAAGTTTTCATCTGGCTAGAGATGTGAAGGCCCAGAAAACAACATTCCCAAAGGGTGTCAGGAGGGCAGACTTCATGAAATATTGTCCCTCCTGGAATGAGTGAAGTGCTTTTTAATATTGCCTATATTTCAGGGTTTCCCCCCCAAAAAATTATGTTTTCTGGAGAACTTTTCCAGGGTTTTTCAAAATTTCCAGGGTTTTTCAAATCTTTACAACTCTGCCTCTGGCTTCTAAAAGCATGCAAGTTTGGTGCCTGACTAACCTCTGTAGGGAGGGAGTGCCAGCGTATGGGCACAGCTGTTTCCACAAACAGCCTCCTCTGCCCCAAGCCCCACCCAGTGAGCTCTAAGGCCAAGCAGGGTTTTGAACCTCCATCTCCCTAGCCTACCCTGAACTGGATGGCCCAGGCTAGCCCCATCTTGTCAGATCGGGGAAGCTAAGCAGGGTCAGCAGGGGTTAGCATTTGGATGGGAGATCACCAGGGAAGTCCAAGGTTGCTACGTAGAGGAAGACAATAGCAAAACCTTCTCTGCTCATCTCTTGCCTTGAAAACCCTCTGGGGTGCAACTTGACAGTGCTTTCCACCACAGCCCACCCTAGCCCAAGTCCAACACCATCCACCATCCTGCCTCTGACCTTTATAAGGCTTGTGGTTGACTCTGCATTATTTGAGGGTATATTCTTACAGGTACTTAATACTGACTTACTTTTGGCAAAGTGTTTCTCCTTTTTGTATGTTTCTATAATTAAAAAAAAACACATTTCCCCACTCTTTTGATGCATATTTTGAATGGATCAAGGACTCCTATCTGTGTTATTGATTCAGAGCATAGAGCTATGGGCATGTTGTATAAGGCAAATTATTTGATCCAGAATAAAAATGTCTCTGTGTGTGTATTACTACTGTTTTAATGCCTCCCTGCTAGGGCTGCTTCTTTCACTGAGACCAAGAAAGGGAGGTTTCTGGAGCTGGTGGTGGCCGCTGGTACTTTTCTCATGCAAAATCTTCAAATCATCCTCTTGTGCAGATTTTTAAACTTTTTTTGCAGCTATACTGCAAACTTGAAAGGAAAGGGGGTGATGAGACTAAGGGACTCAGCACTAAGACAATCCTGGAAGTTTCTGTAGAAATGGTTGGGGGTGGAGAGGGAGGCAGAGAGAGAGAGAGAGAGAGAGAGAAGGCCCCCCGAGTTGGTCAGAGGGAACGCTGCTGGAAGCCAAGGCCGGTCTTGCTGATGAGGTCCTTTCTTCTGCAGGCGAATCGTAAAATATGGCTCAAATTTTCATTACGGGCTCTATTGATTACCTTTGGGGACAGATGAATTATGGGGGACATTAAATTAAAAAAAGAAAAGGAAATATTTGAATGAGTTTGGGAGGTCGATGCCAGAACGGCTGATGTGCCGCCGGGCCTTACCGGCACTTGCAGCCTCTGGGGCTTGGAGACCCATGACCTGGGCTGGCTGGCCACGTTTTCATATTGCCCAGGCTCGCGTTTGCCCACGTTTTCAGAGACCTGTTTTATCTCGAATTTGAAAATGCAGGCAAAATGCGGGGAAACGCAGGGGGAGAACGAGGTGACATCTAACGGTCAGAAATGGCACGCATAATCAACACAAAGACCCAAAGTCGTCAAAGGGGTGACGGTGAATGAAACAGCCATGCGTAAAAGACCATAGAAAGTTCAGCAGGTGGAGTGTTTCTCCTCCTGCCGGTTGTAACAAGCTGTAGCCGTTCTATAAGACTTAGAAAAGTTTTTGTGGCATCTTTGCATCTGGATGTCAATCTTTGACTACCTTAATCTTTGGCAGTTACTGGAGCTGGGTCTCTGTAAAGGGTCCTAATTATAATGACTTTAAGCCACACTGGGTTTAATTTAGGACTGGTTCACACATGCATTTCTAAGTGCTAGATTAGTTTGATGTCTGGTGGCTGACTGTGTGTTCCTTTGAAAAGCAATTTTGTTTGAAGTGCTGTGAAAGTTCTGTGTAAAGTGTGGTGTGAATGAGCCATTACAGATCATGCAGGTCATCACTGCAATGATAAAGTACATGTCTGAACTAGTGTATGCATGAATTAGCTGCCTCTCTTTTTATAGAAAGCTGCAATTCTTGTAGCACTTTCATATAGGCACTGGCTTTTGTTTTGCTTTGCTTTATTTTCCTGGAGGATTGGGGAGCCCAGGAATTGACACAAAAGCATGGTAGGCCTTTTTCCCCCCCTCCACTCGTGTGTTGTTTTGATAACTTCTCGGTTCGGTCAAACTGGCAGCTGCTGCCTCTCAGGAATGTTCTGTTGTCTTAGATAAGATTGTGTGGAATGCTGCCCAGGTCCCTCTTCTGCCTCCTGGTGGTGTCCAACAAAGTCCTCCCTCCACTACTACCCCCCTCCATCCAAGCACTTAGAGGCCATCCTTCTCCACCCTTCTGCCCATCCTTGTGCATCTTTACCCTAGCTCCTGACTCCAACTCTCTAGATCAGTTCCTCTCCCTCATCTTTTTGCTGCTGTTCTTCTGGTTCACATGACACGCCAGGCTGCTTTAAAAACTCATAATCCCAGCCAAATGTTTTATGTATCTGAAGGCAGCTGGCCACACCAGTGTTCCCCTAATGTTTGCTACGGTCACCAAAGTCCAAAGGGGAGGCTTGCCATCTCTACGCATTGGAGAACGTAAGCCAGAACCTGCAACCATCTTTGGCTCTCTAGTGTGTTCCCACTGTGTATCCAGAGTGTGCAACTCTCAGGCTTTTTGTGTCACTCAGGAAAACTTCAATGGGTTCCACGTGTGCTCAGCTTGCCACATTAAGGGGGCAGGTGTGTATTTACAAAGGCATCATACAAGCGCTCTGTTGCGAACGCATGTTGTAAGCCCAGCCTGGAATACCTCATATGACTCATCAGTGCGACTAGTTGAGTGCTCTGATTCTTAATTCTATTCAATCAGAGGTTCAAGAATGGCTGAGTAGAAGGGGGACCTCCATATCACTCAGGCTTCCCCTTTTGCTGGTTTCTTGGAATGCCTGAAGGCAAATAAAAACACAACTTATTGCAATTGTGGCCACTAGCTTAGGTAACTGTAAAGGGGAAATTAGACAAATTCATGGAGGCTAGCTGGGTTATTAGCCATGAAGCCCCCATATTCAGAAGCATATAAGTGGCTAGGGGTTCTTAGAGGGAATCTGACCTCTGTGCCCCAGCTTGGAGACGTTTCCAGGGGCATCTGTTTGACCACTGCGGCAAGCAGGGTGCCAGACGAGATTGACGTTTGGCCTGATGGCCATTGCCCTTTTTCGGTCTTTGCAGTTCTCAGCAATGAGGTGTGTCCCTCTTAAGGGATCATGAGCAGTTTCAAGACTAAAACCTGTGCTCCTTTCTTAGGGCATCCATGAAGCAGCTCCCAGTCCAAAGCATCAGGGCAACAAAATGTCAAACTTCAGCGTAAATCTCCAGGCCACAGATGTATAAATTTGAGGCTGTGAGAGTCCATTTACCATTGCAGGCCCAGAAGGGTTCCCCCTCACTTTCTGTGTCCTCATCTTCCCACATAGTGATGTGTTTAGACTCATGGATGCCAGTCTCAATAGCTGCACCTGTAGCAGGTAGCCATATTTACACAAAGCAATTTTGCATATTCAGAAAGGGGTGGCAGTGAGAAAGAATCATCTTTGCATTTGGACTCCTCTGCTTTCGCTCCTTGGCAGATCTCACTGGCTTTTTTGTGTGTTAGTTCTTCCATAAAGCTTGGATTTCGCTTGGGCAAACTCAGAAGGCTGTTTCCATGGCTGCCAGGTCTCCAGGTAGCAACACACCCTTTCTTGTGTAAGCCAGTTTCCCAGAGTAGATTGGCTTTCTGGCAAATAAAAGTTATCCAAACCATTAAAGATCAGAGGAGTTTTGGGAGAAAGCAAGAGAGTCAGAGGCTGATAGCATGGAGGCCACAGAAGTACAGAGATCAGAGTGGTGGGAGGCCCAGGATGGGTGTGTCAATAGTAGGGTTGCCAGGTCCCTCTTTGCAACCGGTGGGAGATTTTGGGGAGCCTGAAGAGGACGGGGTTTGGGGAGGGGAGGGACTTCAATGCCATAGAGTTCAATTGCCAAAGCGGCCATTTTTCTCCAGGTGAACTGATCTCTGTCGGCTGGAGATCAGTTGAATTAGCAGGAGATCTCCTGCTACCACCTGGCAGTTGGCAACCCTAGTCAATACTGATGGCTGTTGCTGGTATTGAACTAGCAACCTGAGGGATGTTAAGCAGGGATTTGGGATACACACCGTCACTCGGCTCTTTGCAAAGGAAGCAACAGTACCAGACAAGGAACCGAGAGAGAGTCGGACCATACATGAGCAGTGTGAGCAGACTAGTCCCTTCCCCCCAATGCAAAAGGTGCCTGTGGGTCCCTGACCAATAAGATGGTCCCCCCAATGGCACAGGAGCTAAGCAAGGCAGGTGGAAGTGAATGGTTTCAGTAGCGTTCTCCATGACAGCACCCGCAGGCGCCTTGGCACTCATCAGCACATTTCTCCGGCACCCACCAAGTGTCCTCAGAAAGTGGGTGGGGCCAAGCAGGGCCATTGCCCAGCAGGGGTTTCTGGCTGGCCGTTGGGTTCCTTTGGGCAGCAGGCACAGCCTGGAGAACTTTGTTGCTGCAGGCAAGTTGCCACCCACCGTGGCCATTGCCCCCCTCTCTGTTTCAGGCTGGGCACCTTGCCTTTGTCCTGATTCCCGCCACATGGGACAAAAGCAAGCCCCTGTTCTGGTGGGGGAGAAAAGCCCTCCCCTCCCTATCCAGGATGGGTGCCTTGCCTTTGTCTAGAGTTGCCAACCCTCGGCAGATCACCTGCTGCTACCTGATGCTTCTAACTAGAGATGTTGGGGATTGAACCTGGGACCGAACCTGGGACCTGCTGCAGCCCAAGCAGATGATCTGCCCTGATCCCTCCCCAAAGTACCCTGCTGTGATACTCAATTTTTTTCAAGTAGAATTGGAATAAGGTAGGCTGGAAAGTGAGGGGATTTCCTCCCTTTATTGGTAATATGTGGCTTGACTTGCTTGCATTGAGATGTTACTATAAACAGGTTCAGGCCCAGAGACGTCTGGATTTTGTTTTGTGGCACTATTTCTTGAATTTTCCAAGTCATTCTGGCATGGGAGGCAACTAGCTTGCTCTTGCTGTCCAGTTGCTGGAGCCCACGTACTGGACAATACTGGGTTGCCATCCTCCTAACTATCTCAGCTTTCATTCTTGTCAAAAACAAAATCTAGTCCCTTAGCCCTTATGGCTCCCACAGTGATCTGCTTAACACTGCAAGCATTCATCCCTTAACCTTCCCCATGTGTCACAGAATGAATTTTGCAAAACAGGTGCAAAATTTGCTGAATTCTGAGTAAACATGCTTAGAAGCATGCTAGACCCTCATTTGTATGGAGCATGGAAACACACACAGACAGGATCTGGTGTGATCAGTAGGTGAAGAATCTTGTCTGGGACAGAGAGCTGTCCTAGATGAACTTCAGATCCCTCCCAGATTCCAAAATTGTGTTGATAATTAAAAAATCCAGGCACTCGGTAGATACTTCAACCTGGATTGCTTCAGAGATCAGGAAGAATGGGAGTGGGCATGTCTAAATGGCAGGATATTTATATATTTAGTGTGGAAGACTTATTTGCATTCGTATCTGATCCTCAAGGTGGTCGGTCCCAGGTTCAGTCTTCAGCATCTCCCTTTAAGGCATCTCAAGGTGGCGGGGATGGGAAAGACCCTTCTGTGCACCAGACCCAGTCAGAGTACACATGAACACACATGAATCAGCCCATGGGTCCATCAAGGTCAGTATTGACTACTCAGACTGGCAGCAGCTCTCCAGGGTCTTGGGCAGAGGGATTTCACGTCATCTGCTACCTGGTCCTTTCAACTGGAGATGCTGGGGGATTGAACCTGGGACCTTCAGCATGCCAAGCAGATGCCACGGCCCCTCCCCAGTGCTGAATGAAACTGACCAATATTTCTGCCTTTATCAGGCAGCCTCATATCTTCATAAGTCAGTTTCTCCTCCTGTGTGGCTCTTAGAAAATTTTACCTGTCTCCTTACTTCTGCAGAAATATATATTATAATATTAATGTTGCAAACCTCTCCTAGGGAGTGGAGCTGGCACAGATGCGGCTTGATTTAAATATTTACCAATACTCCTTTCTTGCCGTCGTTCTCACTGTGGGTTTTCCCCCCCTTAATTGTGTATATATTTGCTCTGCTTGTATCCCATAAAATACCTGCTGTTTTGGGCGTACCCCGTTTTGCAGGGAACATGAGATCATGCTGTAAAAATGCAGTGAAAAACAGTTTCATGCCACAACACATCAAATGGGATTTTGTAGTAAGACAAAGATATATATTTTTTCTCACTCCATGTGTTGAGCACAACATTGGTATGTGTGGCTTAAATTTTTTTAATATTTAACATTGTAGGCAGGGGGAAATCACTTATCATAATAAGCTGCAGTTTATCATTATGGAGCAGAGGGGATTTTTAATTTTTTTTAAAGTTAGCCTAAACAGAAACTCTTAACTGGTTACCTGGATAGCAGCAGCTTCTAGCTATGGTGACTAAAGGGAACCTCCACCTTCACAAGCTCTCAGCCTCTGAATCCCAGTGCCAGGATTCATCAGGGGAAGGCCTCAGCCTCTATGCCCTGTTGTTGGCCCTCCAGAACTGGTTGGTTGCTTTGTGAGACCAGATGCTGGACTAGATGGACCACTGGTCTGATCCAGCAGGGCTCTTCTTATGTTCTTGCCTGGACTAGATGGACCAGTGGTTTGATCCTATGGTAGGCAGCTCCATATGTTCATGATGGAAGTAATCTCAGCACAACTGGAAGTATGCTGTTCATTAGGTTGAAATACTGAGCCTACTCTCCTATCTGGAAGCTATCCCTTCTCATTTACAGAGTACATTTTAAACATGTTCATGAAGAAATAAGCCCCTCTGAATTCCATGACTTCCCAAAAACCCGCGAGTATCTTACAACTGTCCTACTCCAGAAGGGTTGGCTAAGGATAGGGCACTTGGAAATATATTGGTCAGGGTGGGGTGGGGGTGAATTTCTATGCTCTCCTTCAGAACACTAGGACATTTCAAGCGTGGACCAGTTTAACAGCCACAGGTTCCTGCTAAGAACCAGAGGAATGAAATTTTTTACTACATGCTTGAGATGTTGGGCCCCTTCATAGAGCTCCAGTTTCCAGGCTTCCGTGGGTGGGAGTCATGACAAACAGCCTTCCAACTGGTCTATGCCTGTGGCATACTCTCATCCTTTTATCAATCCAGCATCTTTCAAGCAAAGGCCCTTGGTGCTACCTGAGAGCTTTAATCCAGCTGCTGATGCCCAGGGTCCTTTCTGCTTGCATGGGCTCCGTTGGTCAGCGCTGGCCAGCTGGCCTGTTTCTTTTCAGAAATGTAGGCCAGCATCCACCAATGATGGTTCGGGAGTGCTGTTGTTTCAGTGGCCCTAGAAAATCCCAATGTGTAGGAAGTGTTTCTACAGAATTGCTCAAGAGCTCCAGCTTCTCCACCCTCGTCTTTGATCACTTATTACCTTTCTATTTCTCCTCTTCGTTGCTGTAATCATTACAAAATCTCTCTACTTTTTTTTGGGAAAGCTCCAGGACTCCAGGGCCCAGATTGCATTGTACCCAGCTTTTGAAAATGGGTCATGAAGCTTGGTTGGAGCAGGAGAAAGATAGTCATCTTGGAGTAGCTTGGTATTTATTAGGGCATAGAGGAGCGATTGCAAAGTTGCCACTGCTCAGGGTATTTCTTTTGAGGTTCAGAGAAGGGGGTGATCCTAACAAGAAGTGTTAGGATCACAAACACTAAGCTTTTTAACTCTTCCAAGTAAAGTAAGCTCCTAACTGCCTTGTTTTTTTGTTTTGTTTTTAATTTGATGACATGCCAGCGGGCTATCTTTATGCATGTGGTCTTCTCCCAGATAAGGTTAGTGATGACAGAAGCAGATAGGCCTTCAGGACAGGAAATTGTTTTAACTGGTTCCCTGGAGCATTTGGCTCTCTCCAAGGGCAAAAGAAGAATTGCAAAGCAACCAGGTACGGTTTGTCTTGGGGCTCTGACCAGTGCTGAAGCAGATTGTCCAGGCATTACCTTTAGCTGAAAGGCCGAGCCCCAGAACCTGATTTACGTGGTGGTCTGCTTGAGCTCTTGGTGAGCTGTATTTCTTTCACCACTTGAGTGTCCACATTTGCTCCAATGCAAATGGGATTCAGAGAATGGGAGCAGTCTCAAAGGCATGCCTTCCATGTTCAGTTGAGTCCCAGTTCCTTTCATTTCAGAAGCTGTATTCATTTACAGAATTTGTAACCTGTCTTTCTGCCTCATCAGGGCCATGAAGGCATTATAAAAGTGCATCATAAAAACAATTAAAACCAAAATATATACATAAACACAAAAACAGTAATACATAAACACAAAAACAGTAATTAAAACACAGGGCAGGAAGCTGGGACCTCTGAGGGAACCCCAGATGAAACAAAAACTGTCTTCACCCGCTGGTGGATGTCAGTGACAGAAAGGAACAGACAAATACCTTGGGGGTGGGAGTTCCATAGTTTTGGTACCATGACGGAGAAGACCCTATTCTCCGATTGTCACCTGCCGAATCTCAGAAGGCAGTGGCACCTGAAGCAGGTCTTTAAAAGCTTTTTACTCATTCGAAAACATATTCTTTTTCATAGGAAGTTTTTCTCAATGCTTTCTAACATTTCCAGTTTTTCTATTAAAAACTGAAAAATAGTCCTTAGAAAGAAGAACAGGATTTCTCATCCCCCCTCTTTTTTCCAGGCTTCACATCCCTAGGTTGTGGAGAAGACCATCTTTGTCTGTTTCTGAGTCATCCCTTTGGGGCCCGTTGTCTCCTGTGATGGTCTGTGATATACCCTTGTATGGTACTTTTGAGCAACCCAGGACATTCTGTTGTTAAAATCCCCCCATTGAAATAGAAGAGCTCCTTATGCATCAGTTCTCCTACCATTCCACAGATCAGCCCATGCGAACCAAACAACACTGTCGTACAAGCAGAGAGCAGGTTGACACCACTGTTCCAGAAAACAGAGCAAAAAGCAATTCAAGCAGGCAGATGGTTCAGGCAGGCATGTAAAGGAATCGGTTAGAGGGGAAGACACAAGAGAGGCCGACTCAAGAGTTACTAGCCAAGCTGATCTGGGGAAGAATCTTCCTTTACTCTCAACTTGTTAGAGAAGGGGTCCGCAATCTTTTTGAACCCACGGGCACCTTTGAAATTCTGATACAGGGCAGTGGACACAATTACAAAATGGCTGTCACAGGAGGCGGAGCCAGCCACAAAATATCAGGGATTAAGGTTATTGATAGCAACTCTTCAACATTTCAGGCAGAAGCTCTGTTGAACAAGATGCCTTTTAATCTGCACAGCCAATCAGAAGCTCTGCTGGGCAAAAGCCCCACCTAGCCTCATACATTTTCTAAAAGCTATTGGTGGGTGCCAGGAAAGGTGTCGGTGGGCTCCATGGTGCCTATGGGCACCATGTTAGGAACCCTTGAGTTAGAGTCAATTTGCCTTTTTAAGGACACCCAAAACTTTTTTACCCCAGACTTGCAAGTAAGGCTGCAGTCATTACAAGCCCTCAACATGTGATCTGTGTCCATACAGCCTCAAACAAAAAACCTCCCTTCCTCTTCCAGTTCATGAAAAGCTCCTTAGCTGGTCTGCTAGAGGGGTTCCATTCATCAGAAGTGGCCAGATGAGGAGTGGCTGTTTGCAGCCCTGCTCTAAGAGTCATCTGATTTACCCCATGCTCTGAAGTGTACTTCTTCATATTCTTAAGACACTCTTAATAGTGTGGGCAGTAATGTGTGACAATGGGAGTCCACAAAAGCTTCTAGCCAACAAAATATTTTGCTAGACCACCTGCAATTATGTTTATTATCTGTGGCATACAGAGGATACAAAAAGAACGAAAGAGCAAACTATTCCAGGATTCAAAAGCTTCTCTACCTGGTCACCTGGGGGCTATTCCTACTTGTGCCAGACAATCAAGCACATGGCTATTTACAAGCTCAATCTCGCCCACTTTCTAAATTGAGAGGGCCACTTTTGTCTGTTTTCTGGCAGTGCATAATCCTGCTTTAAGACTGTGGCCTTTGAACAATCTAGAAGCAAAGGGTATCTAATGCTGAACAAAACTGCCAGGGAAACTTGTCTAAAGTACTGGATGCAACAGCGCTCTGTTTAGAAGTATTGTGGAATCTTTAGTTCCCAGGAATGTTTGGTTTTTATCGGCTCATCTGAAAGGCGTTTCCATCATTCAATATTGAAACAAAACCTAACTGCCTTGCCAGTATTTACACCTACTAAGCTCTCTTGGAAGGTTCTAGAGAGATGGTTAGTATTTTATGAGATTATTTACTTTTGTAAAGAAACATATTTTCACGATGGTGAACAGGTTTCGGGAATGCTCCTGAGCATAGAGCTCTTGCCACCTCTGGGGGGAAACCAGCTTTTTTTTTTCCTTTAAAGGAATGTTGTGAGCTGTCAATGTTGACGTGTCCTGGGGCATTCACCAGAACCATTTGTCATGCCAGAAACCCTGCAAAAGTCACTCTCTGTCATGGACTTCATGTAGTGCATAAGTCATCTTAGAGAATCCGTTACCACAGAATGTTGGTGGCTGGTAGGACAGATGGCTGCTAAAAATTAGGTGGGTTCCTGGGTGATAGGCCTACTGGTGGCTAGAAGAATGGGTTCTTCTGTGTTTCGGGGTAGTATACCTCTGATAGCAATGTGCCAGAGAGAAACAGGAGATAGCTTGGGAGCTTCTGAAAGGTGTCAGGCTGCCCACTTTTTGAAGGCAAGAGTCCCGGAGAAAATGAAAGTCTGAGAGTGGGGTGGGGAGGTTTGACCCCTGTCCATCCAATTGCCAGCACTCTGAGGAATGAAACCAGGTAAAATGGACTGCGGACAACCAGAAGGACATAACGAGAGCTTGGGTGTGGGTGGAATGCCACCACCAAGGTGTTGCTAAGCCAGCAAGGACAGAAGCAGCCCCACATTAATGGCATTTTATCACTTTGTCTGGGCCACCTTGAGGATCCCTCTGGATCAATAAAGGCAGAGCAGAATTCAAATACGTTGACATTTGGGTCTAATAAGAGTTCTGTTGGGTCATTCTGTTTAATCCAGCACTCTTGGGTAGCAGATATTTGGATGCCTCTGAGGAGCTGAGCTGCCTGTGAGGATCGTCCTCTGCTCCTGATATTGGGAGGTTTCTGCCCTTTTATAACAGCACGTTCCGTTTAGCTATCCTGCCTAACTGCCTTTGATGGTCTGCTCTTCCTCCGTGGAGTCCCTCCCCCCAACCTCTCCAAAACCCTTCAAGCTACTAGATGTCACCGTGTCTTACAATAGTGAATCCCATCCTGTTACCCCTGTTTCTCCCCCTTTCACAGTTTAGGATCCTGTCATCAAATCTGCAATGTTAAAGTGAAAAAAAATCCCATAAAGACGATTCAAAATGCATTTTTGCAACAATGAAGAACATTCCTCTGAAATGAATGACGTTGCCCTCTTTTGCTGTTTGTTTAGACTCTGGCAGTGTGAGTTTCTGTTTATATGCTAGTTGCAAGTAGTTTTGCATTCTCCCTTCTGAAGATTACCAAGGTGATTTCATGCTAACCTAACAAATAACCAAACCACAGCTCAGCTAAACAACCAGATTCAGCTCAGTCAACAGGATTGGCCTGGACTCCCCCCTCCTTTTTATTTCTCTAAATCTGCTTTGGGCTGGTTTATTTGTCTTCCTATAACAGAGCCTGTCTTGGGCGAGGCAGTCCCTCCGGGGAGAGCGCAGGGGGTACAGTAAATCCTCCTCTTTCACCAACTTTCTTCCTCCCCATTGTCTGCTGTAAAGATGGAGGCAGCCCAGAGTAAACTTGCTTGTAAAGTTCGGTTAGAGTATTTCCCCCTCTGCATTGTTGCTTGACATGTCTGGCCAAGGTGATAATGGTGGAGATCTGCTGTGTGGATCGTGTGTGTCTGAGAGGAGGAGAACCAGTTATCAGACATGGCTCCTTGCCTCCTTTTAATGTGGTGTCCAGCGTGGAAAACTTTCCTAGTCTTGGAGAGTTTGGACTTATCCAGTCCTAAAGTTTGGTTCACAGATGCAGTGAGTGGCAGAAATTCATGTGAGCAGCTCCCCAGTGTGTTTCTCGAGATCTTTAGCTCACAACTGGAAACCTCTCACACAAAGACAAAATAGTGTGGAGAATTACATGTGTGCTCTTCAGCAAGTGTGCAAATCTGATCCACATATTTTGGGGAAAGCGCTCTTTGAGTTCATGAGGGCCAGTGATTCTTAGACTTTGCTGTATCGGTTGAGCCTTATCTGCTGACGATTTCTCCTCAGGACAAATATATTGTTTGCAAAAAGCCATGGGGTAATGGTTTATTTCCAGATTAATTAACCTGGAGTAAAAGAGAGGCCTCGTGTATGCATATATCCCTTGAATTCTCCCCTTCATTTAGTTTTCATGTATCTTGCAACTCCTGAACGGCAGCTCTTGGACAGACCATCCTGTTGGATGATACAACATTTCCAGAGAACATTGAAACAAAATCCCAAAGGAAACTGACTTCCCCCAAAGTTACACTTTATACTAATGTTTGGAGCCTGGCGCCAGTCCGTTACAGCCAGGAAATTCAGAGTTTAACCACTGCTTTGCTGCTGGTGGAATCCTAGGCCAGAGTTTGTCAAAAGGTTGGCGCTGGAGTATTTGAGTATGTCTTACTGGAGTGCCATAAGGTAATTCATTCTAAGCAGTTTGCAGTAGTTAACATCCACCTGTGCTCAGTGTGGCTGTAGGTTTCCCAAACTTCTGGGTGTTTTTGTTGTTCAAATGGGCCTATAATCAAAAGCCTGTGTTAGCTACCTTGTAAGTTTAATTTGAAAAACAGCCTTCCAACTTTTTGTCTTGCTGTAAGAACACTCACCTGATCCCAAAGAGTGCTAGAGAGGTGCTTTCTGGTGTGTGAAAAGGATCAATGTCTACTGGGGAGACTTCAGCTAGCTTCATTACTCCCTCCCACCCCTGAAATTGTCATCTCCTAAGAGGGATGGGGAGAGAGCCATCCTTCTATATGTTTTTTTAAAAAAAGGGAATGTCTCAACTTCTACAGTTCAAGGCATAAATTGGTTTGTAGCTTAAGTAAAGTTCTCTCTCTTTTTTGCTTAGAGCTTGAGGCTCTAAACGTGCACCTTCTGATTTGCACAGAAACTAAATTGTAAGTGTGTTTCACCCAGCTGAATTTATACCCTGAGTTTGTGGCATCCATGTGACGCAGCTGTTCCCCAGGTTCTCTGGACCCAGATCTGCAATGGGAAGGGCCAGTGCCTCAGAATGTCATAGTCACAGTGACCATTTCCTGCCTGCATCCCTGGTGCATCCCTTGTTTACCATCTTCAGAAGGGGAAAATCTTCCACGCCACTGCAGACAGATGAAGCAAAATGTCCTTTCCTCCCCAACAGGCAGCTGCCACAGGCAAAGGAGAAACAGTGGCAAAAAAAACCTGGCTTTTAGCCTGACTTAAAACCAGTTTAGGTATATAGTACAGATGTGTCCAAAGGGAAATCCTAGACAGAAACTAAGTTACCTTATGACCTGGTGTCAATTGGCTTCGTTTTATTGGGCTGGGGGGGGGGGGAAAGTTCCATCTGTCCTGCGACGAGCCAACTAGGAGAGCTGGAGTTTCCCAAGCAAAGTGGGTTGAAAAACCAACACTTTATAATATTGTCTAAGGCTTTCACGGTCAGAGTTCATCGGTTCATCACTGAGAGACACTGTCCTTCAGTGTTACTCCTCTGAAGACGCCTGCCACAGCTGCTGGCGAAACGTCAGGAAAGAAAATACCAAGACCACGGTCACACAGCCCGGATAACCTACAAGAACCAACACTTTATAGTTTTGTTTTCTGCATTTTCACAACTCTGGGGTGTCCCAGATGGGGTATTTTTCTGTTCCACACTGGTGAAAGAGAGTTACTTTCTTTTTCTTCATTACATTTTTTTTTTTAAAGGATACGTGCGTTGAGGCAGAAAATATTTACAGGTTTTAGAGCTGACGTGCAAACAGGAAAAGCCCTTTTTTTAAAAAAGTCAGTGCAGTGGATATTCAAAACAGGAATTGCCATGGAAACACCACAATATTTTCTTAAATTGACACAAAGGAGGTTGATAGTTGCAGGGCTGCGACTTCTTCAGGCTGCATTTTCTTTGGCCTGGCACCTGTCATATACTAATCTCAACAGCCCAGTTTTTGTTTGTCGTTTTCTGAAAGAGAAATCTGGTGTTAGAAAATGCTTGTGTTTTTTTTCTGGGACACTTTCTTCCCTCTTTTAAGGTTGGAACTTGCTCTGGCATTTGGTTGCTGCCTTCCCCCCCCCCCCAAAAAGAATGAGAGAATAAGAGGATCATTACTTTAGGGAGCATCTCCAGTGGAAAGGATCAGTTGGTGATGTGAAAGGTCTTATTAACCTGGGATCCTGGCGAGCCGCTGCCAGTCTGAGTAGACAGTACTGACTTAGATGGACCAATGGCCTGACTCAGTATAAGGCAGCTTCAGGTGTGTTTAATACGGCAGCATGACTGAAAAGGGGTCTTGGGTAGCAAGCGTTGGGGAAAATCCCTTCTCTGGCTGATAATCCTGGAGAGACAGTGCTAGTCAGATGAGCTAAATGAACCAATAAGACAGGTTCATGTGTCCCACCTATATATTTTGTGGGTGGCTACATGTGTGGTGAGTCTATGGAAGGTTCACACTTCCGTGATGTATTACCTACTTTGAATGCAGAAGGTCGCAGTCTCTGGCATCTCCGCAGAGCCTAAACCAGAGACCTGGGAGAGCTGCTGCCTATTAGTAGAGGCAGCTCTGGGTCAATTGGACCAACAGTTTGACTCCATACTAGGCGTGTTCATATGATGCTGGACAAGGAGGGGAACAAATTTAAAATAATATTTTTGGGGTTTTTTTTCCTCTCAGGGCAAAGAGACATCACCAATTATAGGGAACCTATTGACTCTGGCTGTGTCCTGCGAGGAGTAATAAGTCCTGACGTTTCTCCTTAAAGTGTGGTTTGGAATGGACTTCAGATGCAGCAATCTCTAAATACAAGGTACCAGCCTGGTTTTCTTATGGTTATTGTTTATGGTCTGGACATCTTGCATGAGCTCTGTTTTGGGGTCCAAGCGTATCCCTTTCTCACCTTAATCCACAAGTCGAGTCATTGCTTGTGTGTAATCATATCGGCTCAATATTGTTACCCAATGCAAATAAGTAAATTGTCTTGAATGCAAAAAAAAAAGTGTATACTTTGTGCATGAGTATCACCTTGTATGCAGTCTGGTATCCTGCAAGCTTGAATTTTTTTTTTAAAGGAGGAAAATTTGCATTTCTCTGAAATTTTGAGCTGCAACCACACCTGCGCTTACCAAGGACCAAACTAAATATGGTGTTAAACACTGAAAACACTGAAAACAGTAACCACCCATCTAGGCTCTCGTGCCCTTCTATAAACAGAATAACACACATGTCCTATCCAGCTTTGTAAACCCCCCCCCCCATATCACATCTTTGCTGGCGCAGACAAATACAGAAAAACACACACACAGCATAGAGATGTGCAGGGGATGATTACAGCAGCAGCCGTGCACTTTCAGTTTGGCCCCAACTTAAACCAAGTTAACTATCATGACTCTGGAGACTGTAGTTTTGTGATGATACAGAGAATAGTCTCCTTTTGATCCTTAGGTTCCTTACCAAACTACAGTATCTAGAGTTCTTTGGGGAGAGGACACAGAAGCCGGCATAATTAATTTGTAATTAATTAATTAATGTTTAGTTGTGTAGGAGCCCTGTGGCGCAGAGTGGTGAGCTGCAGTACTGCAGTCAAAAGCTCTGCTCACGACCTGAGTTCAATCCCAATGGAAGTTGGTTTCAGGTAGCCGGTTCAAGGTTGACTCAGCCTTTCATCTTTCCGAGGTCGGCAAAATGAGTACCCTGCTTGCTGGGGGTAAAGGGAAGATGACTGGAGAAGGCACTGGCAAACCACCCTGTAAACAAAGTCTGCCTAGTAAACGTCGGGATGTGACGTCACCCCATGTGTCAGGAATGACCCGGTGCTTGCCCAGGGGACCTTTACCTTTTTTATAGTTGTGTACCTGTAGCTCTGTGGCTGAGGGTTTGTTCCATAGGCTTCACTTTTAAACCTTCTCAAGCTGGCATCAAAGTTCCATTTGGGTTGCACTTGAATTAAGGGTTTTAGCCTCAGATCCCCTGTCAATCAAGCAGCTCCATTCACTTTTCAGGTGAGAGTGGATGTGGTTTGTTGCTTCCTGCTAATCCATGTGTGAAAGAAACCCATCGTGACATCTTTGGTACCACGGCGGTTCTTTCTTGCTCAAGGTTGCCGTCGGTCATGTGGCCAACAAGAAGGAAGCGCTTCCTCTTTACATAATGTGTAATTAACTTGTGGAATTCACTTGCACAAGATGCGTGATGTCCTTTGTCTAAGATGACATTTAGGGCACATTCACAGAATATATGTGTAGGAGCAGTTACTAATAATGATGGTCAATGGATCCTCCATGTACAGAGGCACTGTATCTCTGACTGAAAACCAGATGCTGGGAACAAACCAGAACCTTGAACACTTACCGAGAAGGTTCCTTCTGCTCTGGGGTACATGGGCATCTTGAAAATCACCCGAGCTTTTCAAGATGCTTTTCAAGGGATTATCTTGTGGCTACCCACAAGCATTTGCTTGACTGCTGTTAGAAGCAATGCTGGATTACATAGGCCCTTACTCTGATCTAGCAAGAGAATTCTTATTGCTGTCTTAACATATATTGCTACCTTTTAATACATACACAGCTGACTTATGGTTTTCAAGGCAAGAGACATTCAGAGGTGGCTTGCGATTGCCTGGCTTTGCGTAGTAATCCTGGACTTCCTGGGTGGTCTCCCATCCAACTACTAACCAGGGCTGACCCTGCTTAACTTCTGAGATCTGATGAAATCAGGCTAGCCTGGGCCATCCAGGTCGGGCATCGTTATCACTGCTGGTTTGTCATGAGAGGGAAGTTTGCTGTCAATAAAGAAGCACCGTGTTGAATGTGCCCCTTCTTGTCTTCCAACCTCTTGCCTGAACAAAGTGGAGAATTCTTCACCCAAGCAGTTCAGGGAAATGTAGGGCGAAAACGCATGGGAGGTTTTGCCTTGGATTTGCCGCTCTCTAGATGCACATTTCCCCCATCTAAATTCTCAAAACTCTGCATGGGGGCTTATTGTTGAGTTTTGAGAATTTGGATGGGGAAAATGTCCATTTAGAAAGCGTCAAATCCAAGGCAAAACCTCCCATGCGTTTTCACCCGTAGTCTTCCATGGTGGCTGTGGAAAGCCAAAGTGGGGGCTCTTCTGAGTTTCTGCTGGGCCCTCTTGCCGGGTCTGTGCGATGTCCAGCTATGCTGTGGATCATCCTGGTGTGTAAATTGGCCCTTTCACCCAAGCTACATCCCATGCCAGAGGCTCCAGGCTGTTCTCTGAGGGCACAAGAATTTCCATCATTTGGGCACTGAGGGTGAAAGCTTCATGGAGTCTTGCAGCCCCAGTTGTCCAGCGGATTATTGGATAAGGATTTGTTTGGTAAATTGTAGCAAAGCACATCAGGGAAGCAGCCACTTCAAAGCATGTGTAAAAACTCTCTATAAATATCTTGCCTGAGTCATCTTTGAGCTGATTCTAACGCTCAGCTGGCATGTGGCGGAGTCCCCCTTGCAGGATCCTACCACCTTGGACAGCAGATGAGTGGAACTGCTTGGTGAAAGCACTGAGTGGCCGGTGAACGAAGGTGGGAGAGAACGCAAACATCCCCAGACGCTTTGTTCTTCGCAGATTGCATGCAAATTCTGGGATTTTGTTTGTAGCAACTGAACCTCCCAGTTGTAAGTGGGGAGCCTGAATGTGGCAATATGCATACCTCCCTGATCATTGTCTCTCTTGACAGTGCATGTTCTTCAACCTGGGGAGGGAGATTGGCTTTACCAACTCTTCCAGGGAACATTTGGGTCCCGGCAGATGAGAAGCGGAGAAAATCGAATAGGCAACTGGGGGGATAGCTTGCATATCAGCTGATTAATTTGCCTTTTATGCCAATAAAGGTATTGAATTTGAATTTGATTAATTTGCCACTGCTTATCCTGCAGCACTACTCAAGTGATTGAGAAGAATTTTGTATATGGTATGAGAGTTCAGAGAGGAAGTGACTATTCTGGGATCCATAACCATTCATTGTACTCTTGCCTAGTGGCTGTGAGTACCTGGGCTGTGAGCTGGGAATTCTTTTGGTCCAGGTCTCGCTTCAGCTGCACACTTACCCTCTGGACTTAGCCAAGCCACTGTTCCCCGAATGGCAGCCCTTCCGACTGCAGAATTGGGGTAATAATACTGATGAACCTTAACCTTTCCTTTTATCCCTTAGAAGCTCCTTGATCAATTGATCTTGAGCAGCATATATCTAGTGTTGGAGGGATATAAGGACTGAAACAAATCTTGCCACTGACAATGTAGCCTTGGGGTCCCTGTCGCTTAGTAAAAAAGGCATTATGTCAGTCACAGAGGCATTGGATTTGTATATTAAAAGGGGAGAAATATAGTGCAATCGAAGTTCCTCGTAAAAGCGGCATTCCAAAAGGGCATGGGCTAATGTGTCAATAGAGCCAGAAGAGCAAGAGCAGATCCTGTCTGAGTATGGTATATTCAGAATTCTGCCCTGCATTACCATAGAAGGGTTAGCATTCAATCTAGCCAAGCAAAAAGCTCTACAGAGACGAGGAGTTGTCAGATAATATGTATAGGCAGGCAGACCACGTGGAGGGGGTAATCCGAAGAACTGGGATGAACAGACGCGACGAGCACGAAAAGTAGTGCTGTTATAATCGAGCTCTTTAATGCGCTCTTTAATTTTGGCAAAAGCTTCAGTTTTCCCAAGATCTGATAACATATCCTGTGAGAAGCCCAGCAACGCCAGTTTCTCATCTAAGATTTTTTGCCATGAGGATTTGAAAGAGTCATGCTTCAGAGAAGCTAGGAACCCCTCAGTGCTAAAGCACAGTTTAAGGTGGAGTTTAAAGGCGGCCAACCACGCCCTAGCTTCAAGTGACATTTCGCCAAACTCGGAAAGAAGAGTAACGTCAGCAACACATCGAGGGGCATTTAGGAGTTTTCATAAGAACTGAAGCAGTGGACGATCTATAGATTCATTGATGACTGTAATCCAGATGGCAACACCAAAGAGGATAATTGGGGTAATTTTCAGGTTAAAAACCTGAATAGCCCTTGGAATATATTTGCCACCTTTGGTGTGAAAAAAATTGACAATAGCACCAACCCCAGGTTTAATTTTGTTGGACACTGCTTTTTGATGGGCATTCCAATTTAGGTTATGGGAAAACAGAATGCCAAGGTAAACAAACTCCTTGACTTGGTCAACCTCAAAGCCATCCATTACCCAGCGAGAAAGAGGCATTTTTCTCCTCTTAGTGAAGATCATGATCTTAGATTTATGATGGTTTATTTTAAGACCTTCCCTAGAGCAGTACTCAGAAAAAGTTTGCAAAGATCTTTTCAAACCAATTCTTGTGCGGGACAGGAGAACTGCATCGTCAGCATAGAGTAGAATCGGGGTGGAATGGCTTTTAAGCTTTGGGGGGTGGCAAGACTCTGAGAAATTGGTTGCCATATCATTCAGGTATAAATTAAACAAAAGAGGAGCAAGGAGGCAACCTTGTCTAACTCCCTTGGCCAGTTCAAAAGGCTCGGTTAGTTCTCCTTGGTTGCCACAGCGAACCTGAGCTGTGAGGTCAGTATGAAATTGCTGAATAAGCCATAGTAACCTCCTATCCATAGTAGAATGTGATAGTTTCAACCATAGCCTCTCCCTTGGGATGGTATCAAAAGCTCCCTTAAGATCCATAAAACCCGCCATAAAGGGTGCCATTTCGGGGGGAGGAATATTTCTCGGCTAGATGGGAGAGCACTGAACAGTGGTCCATGGCAGACCAACCCCTTCTGAAGCCAATCTGTTCCCAGCCAAGGATGTCATTACTTAACAGGGCTGTTGTAAGGATCTGCTCTAGTTAGACCTCACCTAGAGTACTGTGTTCAGTTTGGGGCACCACAATTTAAGAAAGATGTAGACAAGCTGGAACGTGTCCAGAGGAGGGCAACAAAGATGGTGAGGGGTCTAGAGACCAAGTCCTATGAGGAAAGGTTGAAGGAGCTGGGTATGTTTAGCCTGAAGAGGAGAAGACTGAGAGAGGATATGATAACCATCTTCAAGTACGAGTTGTTTTCTGTTGCCCCAGAAGGTCGGACCAGAACCAACGGGTTGAAATTAAATCAAAAGAGTTTCCATGTAGACATTAGGAAGAATTTTCTAACAGTTAGAGCGGTTCCTCAGTGGAACAGGCTTCCTCGGGAGGTGGTGAGCGCTCCTTCCATGGAGGTTTTTAAGAAGAGGTTAGATGGCCATCTGTGAGCAATGC
The DNA here is from genome assembly GCF_029931775.1 of Euleptes europaea. NCBI lineage: Eukaryota > Metazoa > Chordata > Lepidosauria > Squamata > Sphaerodactylidae > Euleptes > Euleptes europaea. The sequence continues at coordinate 3,173,980 of NC_079330.1, forward strand.
TGATTCTGTGACCTTAGGCAGATGATGAGAGGGAGGGCATCTTGGCCATCTTCTGGTCACTGGGGGTGTGGGGCGGGGAGGTAGTTGTGAATTTCCTGCATTGTGCAGGGGGTTGGACTTGATGACCCTGGTAGTCCCTTCCAACTCTATGATTCTAAGAAGGACTTTGAATGCTTGAAATGCCCTCTCCAGGCACTAAGTGTTTTAATTTGCTGTTGAAGGTAGGTTGGGTTTGCCTGCTAGTTCTCTTGCACCTGCAGTGTGCTGACCATGACCGCTAGATAGCCCAGAAAAGGGCTGCCTTGTTGCCTATCAAGTGAGGGGCTGTGGCTCAGTGACAGAGCATCTGCTTGGGACGCAGAAGGTCCCAGGTTCAATCCCCGGCATCTCTAGTTAAAAGGATCCGGTGGTAGGCTAGGTGAGAGACCTGAGATCCTGGAGAGGCACTGCCTGTCTGAGTAGACCAGACTGACCTTGATGGACCAACGGTCTGATTCAGTAGAAGACAGCTTCATGTGTGAAGTGCTTTTGCTTCCACAGTCACTTGAGCTTCAAAGTTTTGGTTTTTTTAATGAGTCTGCAAAGGAGAAAGGAGGATGAAGATGCCACAGAGCACAGGGTTGTCGCATCCATCTGCTCAGGCCCCAGCCTTCCACCGATCCATATTGTTAACATATTGCCTGCCATATGGATCAACTCAGCTCTCCAGGAACGCTTGGGAGACCTGACCTCTAGTGTGACAAGATGTGAGCATGAAGGACGGGGCTGACAGCAGCCCTTGGGTCTTGGAGTGTGAAACTGCAGTCCAGCCATTTCTTTGTTCCTTGCTGTTAGCTCTCTCTCTCTCTCTCTCTCTCTCTCTCTCTCTCTCTCTCTCTCTCTCTCTCTCTCTCTCTCTCTCTCTCTCTCTCTCTCTCTCTCTCTCTCTCTCTCTCCCCCCCCTCACTCCCCATGCCCCAGCGTTTCTATTTTTTTAAAAATTTCCTCTCTCCTGTTTTTCCACATCCCTAGTCTGCGTTGGATCAGTGACCTTCACTCATAACCAGACTGGACAGTTCTAAACTCCCTCCCCCAGGCCTTCGATCAGATGTTTGGTTGACGGCTGCAGAGAGCTGAACAGAGGGAGGGGAAAGAGAGAAGGCAGTGTATTCATTAAGACCCTGCAATGTCTGGTCTCTGTGTCCCTGTCTCGAGATATCTTGAACCATGGATGAGGAGAGACTCTTTAATAGTACTTCACTGAGAACAGGACCCGTCTTAGGATCTTAGACTCACTGCTATGGTTAGGTTAAATTGAGGGGGGGGTGTGTGTTTCTTCTCAGAGTGTGTTTCTTCTCAATAATTAGCCAGCCCGCACAGACCTAGGATTAGTGTGCAAAATGACCAGAGGGTTTGACTAAGGTAGGCTCACCAAGGCCTGTGTTGGGCCCTAAAATCCCCTGATTCTGTCCATAAGGACTAGAAGCTTGGTTTAGAAAAGCAAATCAAGGCTATGCTGTTGTTGTTTTTCTCCAGATTCTGTTACTGTCGTAATTTTTTTTTTTGCCATGTAACTTGTGTGTCAGTTCTACCCAGCTGTGTTCCGGGAACCTTATCTATAAATTCTGCCCTTCCCACAGACATTAATACCTACTTGACTGTGTATTGAATGTTTGCTTGAGTTATTGCAAAATAAAAAGGCAAGGATGAGCCTTAAATTGCAGTGATGCAATAGGTCTGGTATCAACTTTAGTTGCTGAAAGCAGAGTTGCTGAAAGCAAACTCAACTTTGCCACTGCTGCTCTTCTGAGAAGGAATGGGTTCTGTGATCAGGGCCCAAGTCACTTCCAGAGGGCACTTGGACTGGGGAGATCAACTAACAGTCTGTAATTCTAGACACGAGTGTGCCATTTTTAAATCCATGTGGGTGCTGCAGAATATAGACATGAGGATACACATGTAGCTGCCTTCTACTGAATCAGACCCTTGGTCCATCAAAGTCAGTATTGTCTACTCTGACCGGCAGCGGCTCTCCAGGGCCTCAAGCAGAGAGGTCTTTCACATCACCTACTTGCCTAGTCCCTTTAACTGGTGATGCCAGGGATTGAACCTGGGACCTTCTACATGCCAAGCAGATTCTCTACCACTGAGCCACAGCCCCTCCCCATATGGCAGCCTGAACCTGTGAGTGATAGAAAATTGGCAGCTGTACCTAAGCAGAATGCCTTCTTGGAATGGACATACCCCCTTTGTTCAGACTATTGAACATTGACTGTTGGTCCATTGAGACTAGGACAGTCCTACCCCGCAAAAGACCAGGACAGCTTTTTGAGATCTATGCACAGGTAATTTTTAGACCAGCGTTCAAAGTGAGAATTGGCTATAAAGACACAAATGCGTTCAGTGTTTCTGCCAATTAGGTTTAACTATTCAAAGGATCCATCTTTCGGACCTCTGAAAGCAAAATGTGCAAGACATATTACCAGACATAACACCCTATAAATGTGCAGTTCCGAGAACTCAGTTGATGATGAAATCATAAAAAGACTAACTTTGATGTGTCTGCTTATGTTTTTTTATGTATTTCTTTCTCTGCAGAATTCCAGCATGAGTTAATTTGGGGGTTGTGCTCAAGATGGCTGTATCCCAAAACTTCAGTTTTAGTAGATGTGGCCATAGAGAAAACCGGAATAAGTCAGTCCAGCTGTTCTGAGCTAGTAGGCTTGCTGGGTTAGCTGGAGGGCTTCTTATACCTTCTGGCTTAACATGACCTTAGTCTCCTGTTCTGTTCTCCAGAAATACAGAATGGCTACAAGGAGAGGCTGGATTTCCATTTTCTGGGGTGTAGCATATCAGTCTCTCTGATTATGTCAATGCTGGGATCTCTCACACGCTTGCATATGCAGCACATCATTTTTCTGGACCAAGTACAAGTTTGTAATGTGCCCCTCAAACAAGTAGAGACCCATCCCATGATACAATCTCATGAATCATAAAAGAAATGTCTGTTTTATTCCTGAAATAAAACAGTGTTATGGTAATGAACTTACATACTGGGCTGGACCCCAGACCTCTGTAAAGTATATTCGTTCTCCCATCTGCTCCTGCATGGGCCCTGTGTATGCACACATGCACGCGCGCACGCGTGCACCCACACACACACATACATTTAAGGCAGTGGTTTTCAAACTATGTTCCATGAAGTACTGGGTTTCTCCAGTGGGAAGACCAGAAATAGAGGACAGGTCCTTGGAAGTCAGCTTGCCTGGAGGCAATGTTGGGTGAATTTGAGGGAACTTCTTCTTCTCACATAGTCCAATGGTAAGGTCCTACAGCTCAGGATAGGACCCTGCAGGACATGAGTGTGCACCACAAAATGTTTCCCAGAATCCCCCACCATGCAAGTGTTCCATGGTTGATGTGCAGGGTTGGTAACGAATTCTTTCTTTATGAGCTTTCTGGAAACAAAACTAGGTTGTCTTCCCTATCCTTGCTTCACTCTGTTACTTCTATCCGTTCCCCCACAAAAACTTGCCCCCCTCCTTCTCTGGAAATGTTGGGGGATTCTTGCTTTCCAGCTCCAGAAAAGGACCCTGGGGTGTTCTCTCGTTGAGGATGATGGTGTCTGAGAAGGGGTCTCACCGGCTTGCCCCGTGCTTTGGGGAAGGGGTTATGAGGGTCTTGGTGGCGAAATGCCTCTTCAAATTAATCAGTGTCTTCTCCTCCAGAAATGCTAATGGGGAAAAGCAATTAAAGTGTCCCCCCTTTTCACTCCCCCTTTTCTAAGTAATCTGTGTTAAGAGCTGGTAATGAAGGTTTAGTGCCATTGTAACGCAATATTTCAGCTTCGCCAGTTTGAATCAGAAGCAATCCAAAACTGGGAGCGTGTGTGGGAGGGGGAGATCTGATCCCCAGAAGCAGCCTCCACCAGCCTGGAGCTGATCTTCCTGCAGACAAGTTGCAGTGGTATCTCTGTGTAACGGCAGAACTTCCTGCCTCCACTTCTGTAGAGACTTGCAGATGACCTGTGTGTTAAGCCAGTTGTACCCTCTGACATTGCTGTATGTGTGAACATGGTGCTTGGGGCTCATTTGCCACCTTCTGTCTGACTGATGTCTTCCACACACATTAGCTACCCCATTCTAAACACTCAAGGTTCACAAAAATCATTTATAAATATTGCCAATAGAGCTGAAAAGGAGGTAGCGAAAACCTGGTGGGTTCATTGACGTGCCAACACTGAAGTCTTTTGACCCTGACAGGAAAGTGTTGGGACCTGTTCTTGCAATAACTGGGTGGAAGATGAAGAGGAAGAGGAAGAGTTTGTTTTTATATGCCGACTTTCTCTACCACTTAAGGGAGAATCAAACCGGCTTACAATCACCTTCCCTCCCCCTCCCCACAACAGACACCCTGTGAGGTAGGTGGGGCTGAGAGAGCTCCAAGAGAGCTGTAACTTGCCCAAGGTCACCCAGCTGGCTTCGTGTGTAGGAGTGGGGAAATAAATCCAGTTCACCAGATTAGCCTCCACCGCTCATGTGGAGGAGTGGGGAATCAAACCCGGTTCTCCAGATCAGAGTCCACCACTCCAAACCACCGCTCTTAACCACTACACCACTCTGGCTGGTGGTGGAAAGTGCCATCAAGTTCCAGCCAACTTACGGTGACCCTGTTGGGTTTTCAGGGTAACAGATGTTCAGAGGTGGTTTGCCATTGCCTGCCTCCGTGTAGCAACCCTGGATTTCCTTGGTGGTCTCCCATCCAAGTACTAACCGAAGCTGACTTAGCTTAGCTTCCAAGATCTGATGAGATCGGGCTAGCCAGGAGCTGTCCAGGTCAGGGCAAATGCATGGTAGCTATAGGAAACGCTTGCCACTGTGGGCCCCCCTCATCCATGGCAAGCTGGCTTTGAGCCCCTGTGCTTTTCATTAGGGCTAACAGCCTTTCCTTAGAAGATTTCACGTTTCAGTAGACCAGATCCAGCGCTGCAGTCCTAGCAGCCTTGCTGGGACAGTTGTGAAGATTAATAAAATTAATCAGAGAAGGCAAACACAAAATAAGAAACTTGTTCTGTTTTGCTAATATATGGTTATGTGTATCCATTGTGTAAATGGGTAATAAAATTAAATTAAAAATTAAGGAAGGAATTGCATGGGGAGTTAACTTAAAGGGGTGCTAGAAATCAGCCCTTCTTGAAACCTTAACAAGAACCCAGCCTCCCTGATGTGTTAAAGGGAGGAGGGGGCTTATTTGGTGGTGAAGAAAACACACTCTGCACATGCTCAGGGAGATGTGAAGCAAGTCCCAGGACTGAATCTTGCAGGTTCAGGAGGTTAACGCCTGGAAAAACACAATACATGTCATTTTGTTGAAAGGACAAAGAGAGAACAAGCATCTAGGATTCGGAAGCTAGCCTGGAGATGGGGAAACAAACAAACGTTTCACCTGTGCATCTTCAAACATGGATCTGGTCTTGTTTGCACTTGAGTTTATACTGTCACACAAACCCACGTGCTACATTTCTAGAGTAAATGACAGGAGAGGGGAGAGGCTAGCCCCCTGACCCCTGACTGAAGGCAAGTGTGAGAAATGCTTTCCTGCCTCTTTAAACAGCCACACGCCTGGCCTCATGCCGTCCTGTTTTATCTGAGGTCCCACCGCATGTTATTCCAGGGCCGATCCGCTTTAGCTAATTAATAATCTGACAGGAGACACCCGAGGGATTAGCTGCTGAGATGAGTCAGGCCAAACCCCCAGCAAATGAGTCCCGTGCTCCCTGGAGGCTTTGGGGGTGACATTGGGGAAGGGGGGGGAGAGGGTCGCGGCAGGGGTGGGGAAAGTCTGAAAGGGATTTACAGCTCATGGGAGGGAGAGGAACGGTATAAAAGAAGAAAACTAATAGGCCAGGGGGATTTGGGGGAGTCCAGGACAAGTGTGGGTGTGTATAGGCTGCACCAGATCTAAAGACGCCTTGTTTTGTATTTATTACTTACACATCACATTTGTTGCCTGTCATTCCACCAAGCAGCTCGGAATGTTGTTGTCATCCCATTTTATCCTCACAACATCCCTGTGAGGTAGATGACTGGCCCTCAGGCCCCCCCTGGGGAGCTGCATAGGAAAGCGGGTGTGAGCCGCAGTCTCCCACACCAAGCCCCTTGACTCCACATAGAACCTGGCTGTCCTTGAAGCAGCGTCTGTCGTGGGCTGGTCGGAGCCCCCCTTCTCCCCCGTCCCTTGCGCGGGAGTTTCCTCGAGGCATCTGGCTGGCCCCAGACATTCACTGGGTGGACTCCTGCTCTGACCAAGCAAGCTGGTGCTAAGGAGTGAGTGCATCAGAAGTCCTTTCTAACAACAGGATATGGCCTCCAGTCAAGGGCAGAACCCTGTTTCCATTTGGCCAGCCATGGAGGCAGTTGTGACTCCTATATACCCTGTAAAGCCAAGCCCTTTCCATGCCTTACTGGGGAGAGGCCATGGCTCAGTGATAGAGCATCTGCTTGGCATGCAGAAGGTCCCAGGTTCAATCCCTGGCATCTCCAGTTAAAGGGACTAGGCAAGGAGGTGATGTGAAAGACCCCTGCCTGAGACCCTGGGGGGCCGCTGCCGGTCTGAGTAGACAACACTGACTTTGATGGACCAAGGGTCTGATTCAGTATAAGGCAGCTTCACGTGTTCATGTGTATGTGTCCTTCGGGGCTTTGCTGCTGCCCTGGTCCCCATTGACTCATCTAGACCCCCACACGCAGTCTCTGGCAGCAGATGTTTCTGGAGGGTATCTGTTTCTTCCTAGGCCTCTAGCTGCATCCTTGTGTCTTCTTACACATACACACACACACAGGCGCGCGCACATGCACGGAGAAGCGGTTTGGCGTCCTTCCTGCAATCTTGCCAATTGCCCGTCCTGCCTCCTGACCAACATCATTAGCGCTGGGTATTTATATTTCATTAACGACATTAAGCCAAAACAGTATTAAAAGCCAACACTGGTGATAAATAGCATATTAATAAAGAAGGAAGCCTGCTGCAGCGTGAGCACGTGAGGGCTCGGGAACAGCCAGGGCAGCCGGATGCAGCCCCTCTAGGCTTGTCCCAGGAGAGATTGAAGGACGGGGCGGGCGCCCAATGTGAGAAGGCACCTGTGGGAATGGCTGCAAGAGGCATGCAGAGCCCAGACATTCATTTGAACAAGACTGCCTGGTCCCTGGGAATGGGGAGGAAGACGTGAAGGAAGACGAGAAGGGGAGAGGGGCTGTAGCTCAGGGGCAGTTTCATCAAAAGGTCTCATGCAGAGGGGAAGGGGGGCAGAACCTCAGAGGCAACAGTATAGCGAGGAGCGTGCAAGTGTGTTGAGGGCCCAGAGTCCATTGGGAATCTGGGTACGTGTGATAAGAAGATCCCATCAGTGGAAGGCAATCGGGTGCAAATAAGCAGGCAAGCGGTATTGCTCTGGTTTGAAAGTGGCAAGCTCCCGGGTAGATCCATCCTTAAGACCAGCAATCTTCCGTTGAGGCTGACCTGCCGCCTGTTTCGGGCACCTGCCGATCACCAGCGGCTGCTGGCTTTTCACCTCAGATGCTGCCTTAACTAGGGTTGCCAACCTCCAGGTACTAGCTTGAGATCTCCTGCTATTACAACTGATCTCCAGCCGATAGAGATCAGTTCACCTGGGGGAAATGGCCGCTTTGGCAACATTGGACTCTACGTCATTGAAGTCCCTCCCCAAACCCCGCCCTCCTCAGACTCCGCCACAAAAACCTCCCGCCGGTGGCGAAGAGGGGCCTGGCAACCCTAGTTATAACAAATTTAGGAATAAGAAATGTGCTTTTTTTTTTTTTTTTGCATTGGCATTCATTTGCCTGATTGGATGGGGGGGGGGCAGCAAGTGAGATGAAGGTGTGGGGGGGGGGTAGCCAGAGTTCTGCTCCCTTAAGCTGAACTTCAGACTCCTAAAGGGGAATAAAGTTATTGGCTTAAAAAAAAGAAAGAAAGAGGAAAGCCTGCAGAGTCCTTCCCCTGCCCCCCCCCCCCCAATACTGAAACACGTTCATTTATTGTGATTTGGCATTTTATATTAAGGAGCAAAGCAGCAGGAAAAAGGGCCCAGTGACCACCGACGGCCCGCTCTGGTTTTACATCCTGCTTTTCTGGCTGCTGGAGCACGGGGTGCTGCTCAGGCTGGGTCCAGTCCCGTTCTGTCTTTGGAGTGGCGTGTGAGGCTCCCATTTCTGCCTCTTTCACCCGCCTTCTCCAGCACCAAGGCTTTCGTGGCTCTTGCTCCTTGACTTGACACCACGCACGACAACTCCTTTTCGGAAAGGAATTTTAATCAGACTTGACTGAGGAGTGCTGAAAAACACCAGGAAGTAATTAGAAATCCAAATTTATGGCCTACTGAAATATTTTCCTGTCCGTTTCTCTTTGCGTAAAACGGCTCTGTTTACCTCTGCCCCACTCTTTCCACCCTTCTTTCCTCTTCTGCCTTGTTCTTTCACTGACAGCATTTCTCACTAAGCTGGCGATCAGGTCTCAACCCTTTGTGTTCTACCTGGGAGAGGAAGAACAGGCAGGCTTGGTTCTGACGGGAACCGGACCAGTTGCCAACCCCCCTCTTTTGAGAAACGCCTTATCCTTCAGGAGCTAATGTGTAAGCAGCAGATTTGAGCTGAAAATCTGCAAATCAGCTCTCCCTTAGAGATCACAGTGGGTCCTGTCAGATATTTTCCTTCTGGGTGCAATGAGTTTATTTATTTATTTTATTGCATTTTGACCCCACCCTCCCCAACCCCAAGGTCGGGCTCAGAGCGGCTAAAGATGTTTAAAGATGAACCCTAAACTGATAACATTTCTTAGGTGGCTTCAATCTTTCCCTGTGTTGGATGCTTCAGGAAAGAGCGTTTTAAGACCAGTTCACAGACATATGTTCATTGCTCGTTGTCTCTAACATCAAGCAGTGACTTGTATGTGAGATGATCTGCTGGAAGGAAATAGCCAGAAATTGCCATCTCCCCATATCCGCTCAAACGGTTTTCTCAATGGAGACGGTTCGCACACTTGGCTGTGAGCCATCAAGGGATTAAAGTGTGTCTCTGTTCTCCTGCCCTCCCGTATGGCCCCTTTGTTACCTTCTTTGTACCCCCAATGGCTACACTGAAAAGGAAGGAGCACAGTTCTGGGCCCCATCAGTGCCTGTGGATCTAGGAGGAGTCCCTGCAATTCCGCAGGGTCTGATTGTGAGGGGGGCCTGGAGGAGGCAGCAGAGCCCAGTTCTCCCGAGCTCTGCTTCCTCAGCTGCCTCATGTCGCTTCTCCTATCAGCAAATGGGAAATTAACCCAGCATCTTCTGGTGGGGTTGGGCCCCGTGCCAGCCTGTGGGCCTCAGCAGGTGCCCAACCATACCGACACGAAACTGGTTCTGTCGCTAGGAATCCTGAGCATGTTCCATGCATGCATGTACACATACACATGTATGCCCCTTTTCTATCTTCACCAGATATTCTCTGTACTTTTTTCCCCAGACCTATCTTGGCAGTCCTTAAGGACTGGAAACTTTATTTAAGAAGAACAAACGGAATGCTGTGGTTCTTAGGAGACTAAAATCTGCACCCATTTCTGAATTTCACAGTAGCATAGGATTGCAGATTCCCGAGCTTTGTAAAGCATGAGGAACAGAGCCTGTGCAGGAATTAGTGGCTGATTGTTGAGGACTTTAGAGGAGCTTCATGAGGGTCTGCTTAAACATTGGTTTGCACTTGGGCATCTCAGAGTAGCAGGGCTGAACTTGAGGATCAAGGCAAGCGGTAATTCCTCTGCCCTACAATGTGTGGAATTTGTTGGTCGGATAAGAATTTTTGAATCTGCAAGTTGCAGGTTTGTTTTTCTTGGCACTAAACTGCTGTTTTTAAACAAGAAAGATACCTCAAGGAAGTCCACTCTTGTTCCTTTTTCTTCTCTCTGTAACCACATTGTGTATGTGCCTATACATTTTTTCTAGGTATAATTAAAGACTTTGAACAGTTTACACCCTATAGGGTTTTCCACTTTTATTGGATTCCTCTGCAATTAACTTTTGCATGGAGTTTCGGTGGAACTGGGAAGGTTCCAGAGATGAGTTCTCAGCTCTCCCCATAACTGTATGATCAGCTTTGGTCCGGCTGTGTTCCTGCCTGCTTCTTTCCCTGTCTTTCTTACACTCCATCAAAGCCCTTCCTACCTTGGTCTTTCTGTCTGCTTTGTGGAGGTGTAATGAACGTTTGAATCTGCCTTAACTCCTTCTAGCTCAGGGTAGTCAGTGCAGTGGCTCTCTGAGATCTTGAGCAAAGGAGGTACTTTCCCCAACACTTGTTACCTCTGATCCTTTAACTGGAGATGCAGAGGACCACACCTGGGACTTTATGCATTCAAAGCCACTCAGCTACCACCTCTCTGGTGGTTTGGGAGTTTGCTGTTAGTAGAAGGTGACTAAAGAAATGAAAAAAGGGGAGGTGTCTTGATGGCTACTAATCATGCTTGATAAATGAAATCTCCATGCTCAACGGCAGTGTGCCTCTGACCACCAGAAGCTAGGGGGCAGCAACCTGAGAAGACCTTTGTGCTACATTTGTGGGCTTCCCAGAAGTATAAGAAGAGCCCTGCTGGACCACATGTAGTCCAGCATCCTGACTCACACAGTAGCCAACCAGTTCATCTGGCGGGTCAAAAACAGGGCATAGAGGCCAAGGCCCTCCTCTGATGTTGTGTCCTGGCACTGGTATTCAGAGGTAGACTGCTTCTAAATGTGGAGGCTCCCTTTAGTCACCATGGCTAAAAGCCACTGATAGGCCTGTCCTCCATGAATCTGTCCAATCCCCTTTTAAAGTTGTCTATGCCTGTGGCCACCACTACATCCTTTGGCGGTGAATTCCACATTTTAAGCACTTTCTATATAAAGAAGTATTTCCTTTTGTCCGCCCTGAATTTACTGCCCATCAGTTTAATTGGATGCCCTCGAGTTCTGGTATTTTGGGAGAGGGATAAAAAGTTCTCTTGGTCAACACTCTCCACCCCGTGCATAATTTTATAAACCTCTATCATGTCTCCCCTCGGTCATCTCTTTTCTAAACTCTTTAGCATTTCCTCATAGGGAAGGTGTTCCAGCCCCCCCCCCCGCCCCCAATCATCTTGGTTGCCCTCTTCTATATTTTTTTCAGCTCGGTGATGCCCTTTTTGAGATCAGAACTGTACACAGTATTCCAAATGAGGCTGCACTATAGATCTATAAAGAGGCATTATAATATCGGCTATTTTATTTTCTAAGGTGGTTTGCCACTGCCTCCCTCCGAGTCATGCCCCGATATTCATTGAAGGTCTCTCATCCAGGTACTAACCAGGGTCAGGGCTGAATGTGTGTGACTGGCCCAAGGTCTCCCAGCAAGCTTCCATGGTGCAAGTGGGGATTTGAACCTGGGTTTCCCAGGTCCTGGTCCAGTACCTTAATTGCTATACCACACTGGCTCAGTCCCGAATATAAAATTTGCCTTTTTCACCGTTGCATCCCTCTGGGTTGAAACTTTCATTATCAACTGTGACCTCAAGATGTTTTTCCCCCTCAGTCTCAGCAAGTTCAGGCCCCATTAGGGATTTTTTGTTGGGAAATTGGGATTTTGAGGCAACTCTTTGGCCACTGTAGGAAATATGATTAATTTGCATAATTTATGCATCTTCATGGGGAAGAAAAGGCTCTGATGCTCCATCTCCTGGCTGCTGGAAATCCTACTTTTTCCCGCCCTGCCCCCCCTTCTGAGCTTCACCCAGCATTGCTCATACACTTTCTTCATAAGGGTTAGAAACTTGACAACTTCTAAAGTAGGTTGAGATTCCATAGCCAGTACAGAATGGTCTGCTTGTGTATACTGTGCCATCTCAATCTCCATGGTGTTTTACAGAATGAGATAAGCAAAAAGAAACAGTCCTGCCTAAGGAACTCACAGTCTGAATGATGTTGTTGGGCAGATGGGTAGAATGCTTACAGCCTTGTGTGTGTGTGGGTATGAATATGGCCTAAGATCACGAGATTCTCTGGCTGCAGTGCGAGTATACATGTCCATGCCATTTCAGCATTCAGTACTGCACCTAGCGTACGGGGTGGGGGGAACTACACAATGGTTAATAGTTGGAGTTGAAGCCACGATTTGGGAAACGCTCAACCCTGTTCTCCAAGCTGAGCTCTCACGACACACACAAAAGAGGCAACACATGTTGTGTGGGGGGGTCTCCGGAGACCTGTTTCCTTTCATGCTGTGCCGTAGCTCAGGCAGCTGTCCGATTCAATAAGGATTGTCAGAGAAGAAGCACTTTCTCATTCCCCACCTCCGATTAGTTTTTCTTCTGTCTCATCCCCAGCCTTCTCCCCTCCAGTGCATGCACAATATTGCAGATGCACCATGCACATGTACAAGCGTGGTTGTGAGCCAAGGCCCACCTGATAGCCACCAGTTGAATGCAAAGCAGTGCATTCCAGGTCTGGAAATGTGCATCTGCAGCAGCCCCAGCTGAACTTTCATGGCGTTGCAAATGAGCAACCTGGTGCAGAATCTGGCCTCTTCTGTTCTCAGGGTTCTGCTCCCGTAGTGCATCCTTCTTTTGCCAACTTATTCCAGATTGCTTGATCACCTATAGCATAGAAACAGAATGAAGCAATGATGAAATTCTTGATGTGGGTCCCCTGGTGGCAGAACGTGGTCCCTCCTTGTTTGTTGAACGTTTGTCCTATCCGTCTTCCAGCAAATGCAAAGTGACTTTTTATAGCCTTGCAACAAACCTGCCAGGTAGGCCAGTGGTTTTGCCTGAGGCCCCCTGGCAAGCTGAGGATTTGACCCTCCCACTTCTAAGCCAAATGCTCTAGCCGCTGTGCCACACTCTCACCGTGTGCAGACACGGATATGCACGTAATGACTACAGAAGTAATTCTGTAGAACTTAAGAAATCTTTCCATCAGAATTGCTTGGGGGAAGAAACTAGAAAGTATTTCTTCACACACAGTGTAATCGATGTGTGGAAGCCATTCCCACTGTATGACCAACCCAAGAACAGGGTTCTCCATGGCTATTATATGTGATAGGAATTGCCTCTCTGTCTTCATGGGTAGTTATCCCGATTGCCAAGTGCTGGGGGCAAACAGGATGGGGGCCACGTTTCCCACCCAGCTTCTGAGCACCCAGAGTTAATTACTTGGCCACTGTCAGAGAGGGATGATCTAGGTGGACTTTTGATCCATCACAGCAGCTCCTATGTTGTTAACTCCCACACTTCCCCTGTATATGCTGAATTCACGTGCAAATGCACTTCCCCACATCTGCCAGGCAGACGTGCACGCTTCCATACCATCTTGTAGGCCTCCATTTGATCAGACAGCAGCTCAGCGGAGTGAAGTAGTCTTTGCAAACTTTTTTCCCTTTTTCAAAGCGCAAGGAACAGCTGTCTCCCACCAACCCAACCCCCTTTCAAATTTAAATAACCCACATGAACAAAGTTTGTAATCTGGTGGGGTAGGGGAGAAAAATTAACCCAGCCCCAAAGCAGGAGGTCTGAAACAGTCAGAGAACTGGAGGGGGGGAGAAGGGAAAAAAACCCTCTGGTTTCCAAGGACTGATTAGATGGCATGCCAAGAGTATTAAATTTTGCAGACATTTTAACAGCAATATGCTAGATAGTTGGGTGTCCCCTGAGGCTGGTGGATTTTTTATATCCTTTACAGAAGGTCAAAGCCCTCTTCTGCTTCCCCCCCCTCCATCTTTCCCTCTCTCTCTTTTTCCATTCCCTCTCTCACAATTCTGAATGTAGGAAATAAGCAACCAGCTACATCTGTGCTCACCAGGGAAATTGTATGGATCTTGACAGTTTCTTCTCAGGGTCCAAACTGGGAGGAACCTTTGGGTTTCTTTCTTTCTTTCTTTCTTTCTTTCTTTCTTTCTTTCTTTCTTTCTTTCTTTCTTTCTTTCTTTCTTTCTTTCTTTCTTTCTTTCTTTCTTTCTTTCTTTCTTTCAGAAAAATGTGTGTGTGTGTCACAGACACATTATTTTAAAAGCAAAAAAGGCAGGAAAAGAATCCATCTGGCGTATGAATAATTGAAATGGCTCAACTCTGTTCCTGTTGCTGTTCTTCCCTCTCTGTTCTTCCTCCAATCCACCTCATTCTTGCTAGCGTTCCCCCAAGGGGGGACCGGGAGAAAGGTAAAGGAACAAAGATTCCTTTGGAGCAGATTCAGCAGAGAACGCTTAAGTGGCTTTTGTGGCTTAGCAGGATCTTCCTCGGAGACGGGCTTCAGACGTAGCAAGATACACGCTCAGCAAGATGCACAAGTGACTTGGGTTCATGGAGCCTGAAATGCTTACTACAACGTCTGAAATTAGAGACAGCCAGAAGGTGGGTGAGCAGGTTCAAGAATGGAAGGGTGATCCCGCTTGATGAAGGGTCTTGTGAAATCAGAAACCTGGCATACTGTTACTTGAAGTGGCATTCTTCAGCAGTAGATGTCATTCATCCTCCTTTATATTCCTGCTCATTTAAATCAACATGGTAATTGCTGTTCAGAGATACAATATTTTTCTTCCTACATAGAGCTAGGAAGAATTTTGAATTCTCTTGTTGTGTGTGGGGAAAATCACCTATTTCGTCAAAATGACATTTGTCCCAAAGCCATGGCCAAGAATGTACCATGTGCTGTACAGAACATAAGTGTGACCTAGTCCATGTCTGGAAGGTTTACAGTCTACATTAGATAGACAAGACTGAGTAGGGGCTTCGGGGCCACAAGAAACATAGGGGTCACAATACACTCAACTGAATACTTGTGGAGCAGGTCAAGCAAGGCCCTGCTCATTAAGAAAGAGTTTGCAGAAGCAGAGATGCATGGAATGGTTGCCATGTAAGACTACGATGAGGGAAACCTGGGGTCAAATTCTTACCTGGCCATAAGGCTATCTATCTATTACTTTTTATCCCATGTAGGGAGCTTTGAGTCTCAAAAGCGTATACCCTGAAAATCTTATTGGTCTTAGATGCTACTGGACTCGAATCTACCTCTACTACTGCAGACCAATACGGCTACCCTTGGAAACAATTTTTATCCCAAACTCCAATGAGTTCAGGGTGGCATGCATAGTTCTCTCTTCCCCATTTTATCCTCATGACAGCCCTGTAAGGTAGGCTAAGCTGAGGGAATGTGACTGTCTCAAGGTCGCTCAGCAAGCATTGTGGCGAGGTGGGGAGTTGAGCCTAAGTCTCTGTGATTCCAATCCAGCACTCTAACCACCATACCACACTTGGCTCCCTCTGGGTGACTCTCTAACTTGCTTCGCAGGGTTATTGTGAGCATTAAATGGAGGAGGGGAGAACCATCTATGCCAAACGGAGCTGGATGGAAGAAGAACAGGATAAAAATGTGATCAAGAGGAAGAGGAGGAGGCAGCCTGGTGAACAGAGAAGGGCAAGTTGCCCAAGACAGAAGGAAGAGTAACATTCATGATGAGTTCTAGAAGCCAAAGTTGCCCGCTGGCGACTGGTATTCAGAGGTATACTGACTCTGAACTTGGAAGTTCATTTGTGCCATTATGGCTAACAGCCATTGATGAATTTATCTGACATCAATTTGTCGAATTTCTTTTTGAAGCCATCCAAGCTGGTGGCTATCCCATGGTCAGGGGCGCCTCACATTTATGTGCTACCTTGGAAGGAGGATTAAACTGGAGGGGCCAGGCGACAATCTTAGACACACCAGCACTGAACTCCTTGAGCTTTGGAGACTTTCTTTCTTTCTTTCTTTCTTTCTTTCTTTCTTTCTTTCTTTCTTTCTTTCTTTCTTTCTTTCTTTCTTTCTTTCTTTCTTTCTTTCTTTCTTTCTTTCTTTCTTTCTTCTCTCTCTCTCTCTCTCTCTCTCTTTTTTTTTACCCAGTTCCAGCCCCTATAGATAACCAGAACCCTTTTTTTGTATCCTATCTGAGGCTTAAAAGGGCAGCTGCCTCTGTAGCTGTGGCATCTTGCTACTGGACAGGTTGCCAAGGGCTTCTTCCTCTCTTCCCCCCAGGTTCTGCAGCGTGTGCAATCCCGCAGCCCGGCTTCCCTGCTTGGCCGATAGGAGGAAATTGCAGATCCGAGAGTCGGCTCAGCTTGTTGCAAAGTAGCACTAAATAATCCGCGCACCTCTCCCGCCCGGCACATCCTGCTGAGCCCTCTCGGCGCTCTTGCCTTCTCCCCCCCCCCCCGCTTTTTCCCTGTCTCGACCCCCCCTCCCCGGTTTGTTGCGATCTCAGCGCTCGCCGCCTCCGAGGTGCTGCTTTTTCATTTCCAAAGTGCTTGAGCCAGCTGAACCATCGTTGCGCGGTGCGTCCGGAGCGGAGCCCCGACCGTCTCTTTAAAACCATTTAGAGGGAAAACAAAGAACTTTAGTGCATTAATTCTGGATGAAGATGGGTCTCCAGATGACAGCCTGATCCATATTCTTCCCCACCAGACACCTTCCATTCTCTTCCTCCCATTCCCTTCCCTCCGTCCGTCTGTCGTCTTCCCGGCTTTCCTTCCGAATTGAGAAGTTGCTGCTGTAAAGGTTTCCAACCTTTAAGTGTCCATCGCGGGGAAATCTCTCCCATTCTTTTCCCCCTCCCCTTAAATAGTTAGCTGAAGGTAAAAGGAAATTTTGTAGTATGTACACCCTGGTGTCTTGCTACCTTTGTTAGGTACAACCAAACATTTTAAAGCAGTAGACTAGACTTCAGGCTTTACAGGAAGCCTTTTTATTGAAGGGGTGGGGAGAGGCTATGGCTCTGTGGTAGCGCATCTGCTTGGCATGCAGAAGGTCCCAGGGTCAATCCCCGGCATCTCCAGTTAAAGGGACTAGGCAAGTAGGTGTGTGAAAGACCTCCGCCTGAGACCCTGGAGAGCCTCTGCCTGTCTGAGTAGAGAACACTGACTTTGAAGGACCGAGGGTCTGATTCAGTATAAGTCAGCTTCATGTGTGTTCATGTGTTCATATTGCTTGTCGAGTGTCTGGTGGGAGTTCCATGTGCAGATACGAGGCTGCCTTGAGCCATGCCAGGCCGTTAGTCCATGGAGATCAAAATTGCCTATGCCGACCGGCCATGGCTCTCCAAGGCGTCATCGACTTGAAATCCTTTAACTGGAGGTCCTTTACTTGGAGATGTCTTGGACCAGGAGACCCCCCAACATGGTGCCTCCGGGTGCCAGGGCACCCTCCAGCTCCTCTCCTGATTGGCCACGGGAGTTGTGATTGGCTGTGCAGATTGCAATAATGTTGTTTCAGTGGCAGATACCACTGCAGGGTGGTTTCATTCTCTCTCACTCCTCTTTACCAGGGTTATTTTGTTAAAAAATTACTCCTCTTGGCCCTTGTACTTGGGCTTCTTCTGTGTGTGTATGTGTGGTGGTGGGTCCACCCCCATGGTAGCCATTTTGTAGTTGCACCCACTACCTTATACCAGAATTCCAGAGTTGGAGGGTGGAACCTGGAGAGGGGAGGATCCCACAGGCTCAAAAGGTTGGGGTCCCCTGTCGTAGACTGAACTTGGGAACTTCTGCTTGACAGTTTTAAGGTGCCATGACAGCTATAGCGCATTGCTTCTACCGTGGTACTCTTAACAGTGACAACGTTTTCTAACATCATTGAGACTGAGGAAGAGTTGCGTGAAGTTTAAGATCTGGCTTGCTGCTTTGTGGTCCTAATAAAGATATTCTTACATTGTTCCAATATTAAGGATGGTGCCTAGGAGACCAGGTGGTGGCTTTGGGGGTGGGTAGGTCATGGGGGCAGAGCCTGGCTGCGTCTCCTGCCTCAAGAGTGCAACCTGATAGGTAGGGTGGGAGGGGAAATAAATAAACAGCAAGAGGGGTGCATCTGTTTTGCAGTGCAATCCGAAGTTGAGTTACACCTTTCTAAGCCCATTGATTGTAGTGGTCTTAGAAGGGGATAACCCTACTTCAGATTGCACTTTAAGCGTCTTATATTTTGCAGATGTTGTGCACACAGACTTTCAGAGCACTTTGCCTACTGGTGGCCAGTAATAGCTACATGGGACAGCATTTTAGGGAACTTTATGCAGATTTGCTAGCATCTTTTTTGTAAGAGTAGTTTTTTTGTGTGTGTGTGTGTATAGTCTTTGAAGCTTAATTATAACAATGCTTGCATAGGGCAGCCTTGTTTGTGTGTTCACACACGTTATCTCGGTGACCCTATCAACCACCCTGTCAAGTAAGTCGGCTTCATCCTCACGTGACAGAGGGCCTGCTGAGGCTGAGAGATGGTGGCTTGCCTTCTTTGTACATTTGTGGCAGAGGCAACATCAGAACTGGGCACTTCTGACTTGCCAGTCAGGCCTGTAGCCATGACACCTTAATGCTTGAGCATGCCAAGATGCTAACAGTGGTGTCTTTTGCCACACATCTACATCTCTGAATGCTCTTGTGTGTCCTTGGTATATTAACCTAAAGCTGCTACAAGAAAATACAGCTGGTTCAAGCCACAAAGGGGAGTGGGGGAGGGTTCAGAGCGCTCCTCTTACTTTGCCCCCACCCCAGGATGTTCCTGTCCTGCCTTTTGCACATTTGCAGAAATATTCGCTGGTAGATATTCCAAGATTAAAAGTGGAGGGTTTATTTTATTTAAAGGCTCATCTACATGGTAGTGGTGATGGGGAACTGGACGCAGGTTGCCACTGACTCATGTCCTCCCTCCCCCCCATCTCCTTGGTAACGTTTAGTAAAAGAAATGTATAACACAATCCCATTGTCTCTGCCCCAATCCGGTTCATTGTGTCCTGAACACGGTGGCATCGTGTCACTTGTCAGGCAGATGCAGGAGTGGGACGGGGGTTCGCGGGGGGCCACGTTTCCTCCATTACTAGTTTCTAGCATCAGGAAGAAAATAGATTCCTTTTAAATGTGGTGTTGGAGGAGAGGGTTACGGATACCGTGGACTGCCAAAAAAACAAATCAGTGGGTTATAGATCAAATCAAGTATGAACTGACCCTAGAAACTAAAATGACTAAACTGAGGCTATCGTATTTTGGTCACATCATGAGACGACAAGCGTCACTGGAAAAGACAGTCATGCTAGGAAAAGTTGAGGGCAGCAGGAAAAGAGGAAGACCCGACAAGGGATGGATGGACAATAAAGGAAGCCACAGCCCTCAGTTTGCAAGACCTGAGCAAGGCTGTCAAAGATAGGACATTTTGGAGGACTTTTTTTCATAGGGTCGCCATGAGTTGGAAGCGACTTGACGGCACTTAACACACACACACAGTATCAGAATAACATCCGATCGGAGTGCTGGCTTGCCATTGAAACCGGCTGGCTGTGATGCTTACGAGCAAGTAGCTTCTCATGGCTCCATCCTGCATCTGGAGCAAAGCAACCAGCAATGCTGCCAGCAGTCTCAAGGGCAAAACTTGCAGGGGACAGTAGTCTAGATATTGTGTGTGGAAGTGAAATGCATGAAGGAGCTGATCTCCTAGTAACAGAAGCAGGGCCTCTGCCGGGAATGGATTGCGCCAGCAATTCCAATTTTGTTCTGGGATGCACCTTTGGGAAAGCACAGGTTATATCCATCTATTTAAAAAGCCATCTTAGAGTATGGGAACATGGTTATGTGTTCAGAGTACAAATCTGAGCCTACACAGGCCTGGAGGATTCCTCTCATCATTCAGTTTCCTGAAACTTTGAACAGTCTGAACAGGGAGGAAAGGCAAGAGAAAGATGAGAATCTTTCAAAAGGCATTCAAATCAGGTTCGGGAATGTATGAGAACAAAGATCTTATGTAAAAACTCCCACACGTGTTACAAAAGCAGCATGTGAAACTTCTGGCAACCTACAAATAATGAGGTATTTATATCCAATAAAACAAGTTTGATGGGGAAATCGTTCTCCTGGATTTCCATTGGAGGCTGAGTTTCGGTGGCTGGGTGTGTGTGCATGCATGTGTATTCCCCTTTTCCAACAATAAAATGCAGTGCCAAAATATATCCATTGTAATGATATCTAAATATCAGTTGTGTGCCATTTTATGTTCAATGATCTGCCCAGTCGTGTTGATGCAGCTCACATTGGACACAGGGTGCCTTTTAGAAAGTTGGCTATAATGTTCGTAACTGGCAAAAGGAATATACACTCTGGTTAGAACAAGAGTTCTCAAGGAAAACCCGTGATTTTTCTAAATCAATTAGGAATCCTTTGGCTTTCAAAGACTTAAGGAAATGTATCGCACCACAAGAGAGAGACGGTATGGTTAGAATGTCAGCACAGGATCTGGGAGACCCGGGTTCACATCTCCACTCTGCCTTGGAAGCTTGCTGGGTGACCTTGGCCCAATCACTCTTTCTCAGTCTAACCTACCTCACAGGGTTGTTGTAAGGATAACAGGGAGGAGAAGAGAAAGGTATAAGCTGCTTTGGGAGGAAAGGCGGATTATAAAAGAAGTAAATAAATACAGTTTTGTGAATCAGAGCTAACTTTAACAGATGCAGTTTGAAGTAGCATGTGAAAAGTGATTTTGCAAGTGAAGATAAACACAATTGAATGCTCATTCATGGGGGGAAATTGACCCCCATGAATGAGCATTCAATTATAGAAAGCTAAATATCAGGGAGAAGCCAAGGCTAGGACTCTTTCCCCTGGTGTTCAGGTTTTCTATGTGTTGAGGATTTTTAAAAATAATGTAGGATCACCAGTTCCGGGTAGGGAAATTCCTTGAGATTTGGGGCGGAGTCTGGGGAGAAGAGGGACTTCAGCAGGGTATAACACCATAAAGTCTACCCTCTAAAGCTACCATTTTCTCCAGGAGAACTGAGGTCTGTAGTCTGGGGAGCTGTTGTAATTGTGGAAGATCACCAAGCCGCACCTGGAGGTTGGCAACCCTAGGTGTGCAGTCAAATAAGAGCACTGCCACCTCTTACAGTCTAAAGTCCTACAGTCCTTCCTACTTCAGGGGAACTAAGTCATAGATTCCAGAGTACCGTGAGGGGCTCCCACCACGTATTTTAATTTGACTTCCCATACAGTCTCAGTTTCCTGTCAGGAAAATGGGAGTATTAGTAATTTCTCTCTCAACTTTGTTATGAAGATGAATTACTCTCAAATTAAAGGTTCTGTGGAATACGCAACTACACCCTGGCTGCAGGGTATTTGCATAGAAATTAGACATTTAAAAGTATTTATTGTCAAGGTTTTCTGACGCAAGTGAACTCGAACCCTAGCCTTTCAGGATTATGACTGCATCTCCTTTTACCCAATGCTGTGTAGTAATCAGAGAGTTAGACTACTGGGTCTTCCACACGGGTTACCTGCCCTGAGTTCAATGGTTTTTGGGAAGTGGGATTTTTTCCTGCTTCCTTACAGCATCCTGGTGCTTTCATGCACCTCTGGGGGTTCCCCTGGCTTTTCTCTGATCTTTCTCAAATGTACTTTGCTCAGAAGTTCTGGAAAAGATCGCAGTAAAGCCTGGGGGGCGGCTATGTGGTAGATAAATTTGGATTTCCTGCCCTACATGGCAGCTGTTTTCCCTAACCCTGTCCCTGCCCCAACCATTTCCTCCCCCTGCCACTGGGGGGCTTTTTAAAAAGTCAGCACTAGAATATTGTTATATCAATATACTATTTGAGCAATAGGTGTAGCAGGTTCTCTGAATGCTCATTTTTCATTAAAAAAATTAACTAAGTCTTCAGCTGATTTCCTTATGGAGATATAAAGAAAAAAGCATATCTTTGGAAGGGAAGGGGTTAGGTACTTTAAAAAAAATGAAACTAGGAGAACCTGCTACATCTATTGGTGCAACAGTATATTGCTATTTTGATCTTCTCTGTCTGGCCCTGCAAGTCTTCCCCAGCTTCCTGGACTTCATCAGACCCCATGACCTGATCTCCCTACTCTTGTCTGAAATAAGGGTCAGCTTGACTCTGCAGCCTTCTCTTCCTCTGAGGTTGCAGCAGTGTGTTTATTAGTCTTACTAGCAATCTTGTGAGTTAGGTTAAGCTGAGATCCAGTGATGCGCCAAGGCTGCCTTAGTTTCATAACTGGGGAAGGACTTCTGGGGAACCTGAAGGAGTCCTCTTTTCTTTGATTCCAGAAACAACTCCCAAGTTCTTAGAAATGCCCACACTAGTCAGGGTGAAGTTTTTCTTACTACTGAAATGGCTTGGTGATAGTTCTGCTGCTAAGTATCAAGGAGAATTGTGCATTACAAGTACAGATGTGGGGTAAATGTGGTAGTGTGTTTTCACCCAGGCAGTTCTGCTGGTTCTCTTTGGCACAGAATTTTTTTCATTTTGGAGGAACAGTTTGCTCCAGGTTGCTGGCAGGGAAATTGAACAGGCAGCTTGAAAAGAGCTCAGTCAGCCAAGCATGCTGGATGTGTAGTTGAACATGGAAATACCAAGGCAAGTTCCTTACTTCTTTCTCATAAATGAGCTCAGCTCATGATAACATTTTCTGGCTTCTTCATCTGATCATCAGGAGGCTGTTTGTATTCACCATAGGTGAACAGATGAATTAATATATATACAACCCTACTTTTCAGCAAATGTCAAAGATCAAGACAGGTGTTGGAGACCTAGGTGGTGGGAGGAGCTATAGCCCTTAGATTTATTTTTAAGTTCCTAGTTTTTTAATTATAAGAGTATAAGAGATCAGAGACCTCTGTATTATTTTCTTCTGTGTGGGGTTCTTGAAGGGTGAGAGAATGTTAGAACAGAGCACCAGTCATTTATAAGTTCATTCTGGGTTTTGTCTTTTTTAATTTAACAAAACAAAAAAAAAGGATACATAGCAGTTTCTCTGGGGAGACTGAACAGAAAAAGCGACACCTGGGGAAAAAAGCTAGTCGGGTTTCCCTTCCAATGTTGCAAACTGTGTTGTGCTGCCGGAATTCAACAACAACAACAACAACGAAAAAAGGGACCGTGGGGGTGGGGAGCACTTCCTTCATGCATATGGAGTTTTTTTGTGAAAAAAAATGGTATTTTAATGCTTTCTATTAAATTGGGACTAAAAGTGGTGTCTTAATTTGCATGCATTAGCATATTTGCATATAGATCACTGAAATGGTGGATGAGCAAAGAACCTATAAATCAAAAATCTTTTAAAGGCGCAGGCACCCCATTAAAAATATTGCCATATTTTTCTGCCAGCATTCTGTCTGTTTGGGTGAAAACTCAGCTCAGCTGTTCGGTTTGCTAGTTCTATGCTGGATTTAAAAAAAGAAAAAGAAAAAAAATGGATGTGTTTAGAAGTCCTTTATGGTCAGCATAGAATCTTAGTCTTTTTCAATCATGTGTCCAGTGCAAAGAGACTGGACACCTTATATAAGGGTGGAAGTAGGAACAAAGTCAAACCAACCCCAGGTTTGCACAGTTCAGTCCAGACTAACAGTGACTCTCACGTGTTTCTCAAGGCAAAAGTCTTTCCTAGGTTAAATGCCTGAAAGCTTAAAAAACAAATTAGATACCCTGGGGTTGAACCTTGTCATGCCCTGCTCACAACTGTAAAGGCTAGACACTTGGTTTTAAAAAATGGCACAGTGAATTCGGTGCTCGGTAACAGTATTGTGGGATATATGCACCTCTGCATTTTAACTTCAAGGGGACACAGGGGCACGGAAAGACAGAGGCTGGCATTTGGTCAAATTGTTGATCAGCATTCCCAATGTGACCAATCAGTGAAAAAAGAAAGACGCTGCGGCTTGAGCTCCCTCTCCCTTTGAAACAATTCCCCCCTAATCCTCGCTGTCTTAAGGGGCTAGATCTGTTGAGGGCAAAAGGACTCTGCACAGTATATATGCACCTGTATCTTGGAGCATCGCATGTTTCAGGGTGGAGGCCCTCTCTTTGGAAAAGAGGCTCTGGAGTGACGTCTCATCTTGAACCCAGCCCTCAGAAACTAGTCCTGTCCCATGCCCATAAAGGCTGTTTCTGATGCGTCCCACAATATCTAGCCCGTTACTGACCCAGAAGACTGGTGGGGAGAAACCCCTGGTACAGATGCGTCCTTTGTGGCCCGGTGGGTGCAGTTTGTGGCCTTTTATATTGGGCCGAATGAAAACACCGGGGGACGGGGGAAAGAGGGAGCCCATGCTTCACCGCTAATGAGGATCGGAAACCGATTGAACGGCACAAGGTGCTCTGCCATCAGGTTGTGGAAACGAAGGGCTGGGGGAGCTCTAATGGAAGCTGTTTCAGTCGAAACGGATGTCGTATTGATTGCTGTATGTCTATATTTATATATATGATCGAGTGTATAAACTTCAGCAGATGTACGGCGCATAGATAAATAAAATGCATACTGAAAAATTAATGAAATGGGCACGCAAATCCACCGCCATCGATCATGACGGCTGCCTGGACCAGGGGTATTTTTTCTCTTTTTCCACATTTTAAATAGTTATTTTAAAAGGCTCGTTTCCTTTAGACATCCGGAAAAAGTTGCAGTGGGGCATGGGACACACTAAACCCACCTCATCGCACAAACGTTCTCTGGGATTGCATGAAATTTAGCATGATGGCACCAAAGCTCCTGATGCTGATGTCAAAAATGAGGTGTGGGGTGTGTACTTTGTCAGGAGGGGCATTTATAGGGTTACCAACCTCCTGGAATTGCAGCTGATCTCCAGATGACAGAGATCAGTTCCCCTGGTTGAGATTTCCTTTCAGGGAAGTTTGTGAAGTTGGAAGATTATCCCAAACCACACCTTGTTTCTCAGCTTTCCATTCGGTAGACCTGTGCGGCTGGGAAAATTGGATACTGCTTCTGTGTGATCTTCCCCTTGAAATAGTAGTTTGGGGGGAGTTTGAGGGGGCTTTAACAAAGAATGTTTCTGTATCCTGGCACAGCTTGGTCTCCCAGGGTTCTTTGTGGAGTGGCCGTGAGTTATTACTCTTCTGTGTGGGAAATTATTTTTAAAAAATTTTTTAGTTTTTCAGAAGTGCTTAATAAAAATTCTGACAAGAACCTAAAACAAGAGCACATACTGTATTTATTTATTTAAAACATTTGTTAGCCACCTTTCTTCCTTACAGTGCTCAAGGCAGTTTACAAACATAGATAAAAAACACAGAATAAAACACATTAAAAACTAAAATTTAAAATCATTACTCAGATTGCTACTAATCTGAACCAAATGCTGTCCTAAATAAAACCATCTTCAACTGCCTCCTGAAGATGGAAGGTGAGAGGGGCAGATGCAACAACATAGACTCTCACAAAATTGTCAAAGGTGGCATTCTTATTTTAGAATGTGTCCCTTTTGAGAAGGGAATAGTGTATGGCCAGCCTTATAACAATGGTTGCTGTCGAATCTACCCACCCATTGAAAATCCCCAATTGGGAATGAGTCCCATTCATGGCACACTGTGATAATCCATGTTGCATCCAGCTTGTGGGGTTCCTAAATTTAGAGACTCTGCTGTATCTTTGGCTTAATAAAGCCACTTGGGGGACCAATCCTGGGTTTTAAAAAGACTGCCCTTTGTGCATCCCAGTTCATATGGTCGAAGGAGAGGTTGTGTGGTATGCTCGGCAGTGTTATTTTTAGTCTCTTTTTTCTGCTTGTGGTTAATTGTGCCTCCATTGTTGAAGTAGCAACGCTCCTGCGTTCCAGAAGGGTCATAGAGAGTTTAATGGAGCAGCCCGTAGTTCCTTGTTGGGGGAACAACCTCCTCCTCTGCTTTTCTGGAATCTTGGAAATGCAGAGGACCTTTCATGACATACCGTTGTCGGATGCTGTGCTAAAATCCTTTACCTGTGCAGGTCTTCCCAGAAAGATCTGAGCCTTGCGATTCAGGGTGTTTGTTTTTATAGTATCTTTTGGCAAAATCCAGTGGGCAGGGGCAGTCTTAGCCAATAGACAACAGGGGCATCTTTCGGAGCCCCGTGCTTGGGGGCCTCTGACCACCCACAGCCTGACCCCCAAGGGGGTGGGGAGTAAGAAGGAAAGCAGGCTCCTCCCGCCACTTGCACCTGCCCCATCTGGGATTCAGGCAACAGACTTCTGCTGGCAAATTTAGGGTTGCCAGCTCTGGGTTGGGAAATTTCAGGAAATGCTGAGGGTGGAGGCTGGGGAGGGGAGGGACTTCAGCAGGGTATCGTACCATTTTCTCCAGAGGAACTGATCTCTGTTGTCTGGAGATCAGCTATAATTCTGGGAGATGTCCAGGCCCCACCTGGAGGTTGGCAACCTTAGGCACCATAGGTGGCTGGTGCATGCTTTTCCCCTCCCCTTGAATGGAGTGACCACCACCCCTTGCTTGGCCCTAGCGTGGCGGTGGGGGGATGACTGATTCTGGGGCTTCATCCTAGACTGGTGCCCTGAGACCCAGAATGACTAAGACCACACCTGCTGGGGGTGGGTAGCCAGTTTTTCTGCCCAGGTGTGTTCCATGTGTCACTTTCCATGAAGACAAATGCTACGTAGGAACCTGTAACTTTTGAGCCTATAAACTTTGGCCTCTTTTTATTTAATCCTGTTTTCGTTGCACCACTCCATGTAGTCATCTGGATTATCCAGTATAATTTTCTGATCCTCATCTGTATTGATGATTCCTTCCACTTTTGTGTCATCAGCAAATTTCACCAGCTTCCTGTTTATGCTATTCCACCTACCTACTCCAAGGTCACTAGTGACAATATTGTAGGAAATTGTTCACTGGGCACAATCCTTAAAAGAACTCCACCACTTTACCCTCTCTGAGCCATGTGCCTTTCAGCATTACTCTTTGCTACCTTGAACTAGTTTTCTTCCCTTGTCTTGCCATGTCCATATTAATGAATTCTTCCCAGTTCCTTACATCAGGTTGTCAATGTGGAATGTGCTCTGAACAGATGTGGGGTAAGGGATGTGCCGGACCCTCGGGAGCACATAGCTCCTATTCCTGTTATGCGAAGTGAGCTGGGCTTTCACTACCACCTTGTCTGGCTTTAGTGCCACCTACTTCCCTGCTTTATTGTCATATCCTCACTATAATATGGCCTGTATCCTGACTCTGAACAGTGAAGGGAATAAATAAAAAGCAACAGAAGCCTGTACCCTTCGATATTTCACAGGTGAAAATGGCATCACGCTTATAATGGCCCTGTTCCTTTATTAAGTATTCCTGCTCTACTGTCTCTTCCTGGTTTCACACTGTTGAAAGTGTTACTTCAGCCATTTTTTTTTACTCTGGCTTAATTTACTCTGCAACAAACAGTTCTGTACTGATTTTAAAATCAGGGAGGTATCTGCTCTTTAGTAATGATGTGCTAGCAAGAAGAAAACTAATTGTCTTACAAGTTGTTGTTCAAAACATTACATGGTACTGTCAAGTCCATGCATGTGCATTAGAGACAGTCGTCTTCCCCCATTTTAACCTCACAACAACCCTGTGAGGCAGGTAAGCCTGAGAGAAAGATTGACTAGCCCAAGGCCACCAGTGACCTTCATGGCAGAAGAAGGGACAGGGTGCCCCTTCAAGTGAGCAGAGTCCAGATTGTGTTGTGTTAATGCCAGTCGGAACTGCATCCCACAGGTAATTCAGTGCACCTCTTTAAGGACTGGGGTAATATGGGCTAGTTAGTGGCCTTAGGCAGCAGTGTGGTTAGTGCAGAGTCAAGTGATGTATATGTAGTTTGCACATATGGTTGCCAACTCCAGGTGGGGAAATTCCTGGAGGATTGAGGTAGAGAGTGGGGATTGGGGAAGGGAGGAAGGGACCTTAGTGGGGTATGATACCACAGAGTCTACCCCCCAAAGCAGCCATTTTCTCTGGGGAAACGGATCTCTGTAGTCCAGAGACCAGTTGTAATTCTGGGAGATCTCGAGGCCTCATCTGGAGGTTGGCAGCTCTATTTACACGTTCAAATGGCAGAGTCCCACAACTTCCAACTGCAGGTGGAGCACTTTGTAGCGCTCCCTTATGTTAAAAAAACCCCTCCCTGCCAATAGAAAGCAACACAGCAAGCAAAGAGAAAGAGAACCTTTGTCTCCCATTGTGCTGGTTTTCTACTTGCAGGGCGTTTTTAATGCACACTCAGCGTGGCAGTCCACCCTCCAAAGTGGTGCCGTCTGTTCCGCCGCCTCCGGTGTGTGGTGTTGGCATAACGTGGCTGCTCACAAGAAAAACGTTAACCTGCTTTCTCCAGGTTTTCCCAGAGACGAAAAGGCCCCAGACAAATAAAGGTGAAATTCTGGAAGAGATCCTGCCTCTGAAGAAGTTTCCAGAATGGAGAGGCCCCGGATCTCTTGAGGTATACCAATTGGTCCTCATTGCTGTCTCTAAATTCAGCACAAGTAGAAACTTGGGGACCGCCGAGGTAGCAAGTTCAAGAAAAGATGTGAAACGAGGAGGCCGCGTGTGCCTCCCTTTCTTTGATACTTTCTTTTCTTCCCCCTTCCCCATCTTCCTCCCAGCGTTTCTAAGAGACTCTCTCTTCGGCTCAGAAAGCTACGTAGGCCCGTGGCGGCTCAACCTTTTCCTCTCCCCGAGCCCCGGTCTAATCAACCCCTATAATTTATGCAGAAAATATGATTTATATTTAATTTCACCACACTTGCATTGTTAATTTGAGATGTAATTAACCCGTCGCTATGACAACTAATTTCGTGATGCCGTAAATTACCGCCGTCTTTTCATCAAAATTCAGTTAGTTTGGCTCCTGTGTGCAATGTACTGATGCAATTAGGTTGCTAAGGGCAACCCAAAAGTGTTCCATTTCTTTTGTGTATCTGCAGTGGGGCAGAAGCTTTCTGGTGCCGTTGTCCCAAAGTCCTGTTTTCTTTGGGAAAGGGAGCAGGGCGGCGCGGTCCGTGGAGAAAAGTGTGTGACAGAGAGCAGAACGAAAACCGAGAGGGCCCTCTCCCCGGATAGCTCTTCCGCTCCCGCTCTCCCGCTCTCTTCGCTTGCCGGCTTCTGTAATTGTTTTTAAACGCTTTCTTCCCTGTTGGGCGTGTGACCCTCCGTTCGCCCCAGCCTGGCATGCCCTCTCTCTTCCATACTCCATCAAGAGAGAGGCAGAAGGCTCCACTAAGAGGGGTTTTTTTTAACCCGCCAACCTTAAGAACGAACCTCTGCTCTGTCCAGAGACTTTTCCCATCCTTCTGAATTTTTTTTTCTGATTCCCTCCCCCCCTCCTCCCGCTTGCAGATCTAGAACTTGTTTATATAGATTTTTTCCTTTGCTGCCCCCCTTCTTTATTTAAAACAAAAACCCTGTGTGTTGCTTTTGTCACGTTAATTCCCATTTTGCCAACACCAGGGGCCCAGGCAGACGAGTTACTAAGGAACACAAAATTTTAATTAGTGTATTTTAATCATTCAGGCTTTCCGAGCTAATCCACAGACCCTGGAGAATTCCCGAGATGCAGCCCTGTTCTGCTTTACCATTTATTGTTGAGTCTACTATAATTACTGTTAGCAGGTGGGGACTGGGAGATGTTTATTATGAGTTTTTCATCTTTAGTATAATTACCGGGAAAAAACAAAATAAAAAGATGTCGGAGCGTTTTTGTTTTCCTAGAGATATTTTTCTTCTTTTTTTAAAAAAAATATTGTTTTAAAGTGTGTTGCTATATACATATGTAATTTGGTATTTTTCCCGCGCTTTCCAGGCAAGCGTTTGCCAATTAGTTGCTGCTGCTTAAATTATTTATTTGTCTTGTCAAACGATGGAAAACTGGCATCAGTCCGTCCCCCTTATTTATTTATTGGATAATTCCAGAACTTTTGTGCCTAGAAACTAAAAACCAAGTAGTTTCCACGCTCAGGTGCGAGGGGGTTTCTATTATTTATTTATTTGGGTGAGGCTAAGAAGCTGGTCTGCAACAAAGCAAAGCCCAAGAGGAGTTTCGAGTCCCTTAAAGTGGCAGGAAGGAGGGTGGAGTTGGGAGGAGCCTCCCCAGCTCCAGCCTGTGTCGTCCCCGGATCGGGCTTTGGCGTCGTTTTCAATGCAGCTCAGTTGCTGGCTCCAAAAAGAGCAAGATTAGAGCAAACTCGTTTCCCCCCTTGTCTGAGCATCCTTTTTTAAAATAAACCTGTACTTGTCCAGTTTTAAGGGGTACCAAAGTTAGGGTTGCCAACCTCCAGGTAATGTCTGGAGACTACAGAGATCCAGTGTGGTGTAGTGGTTAAGAGCGGTGGTTTGGAATGGTGGACTCTGACCTGGAGAACCGGGTTTGATTTCCTGCTCCTCCACATGAGCAGCGGAGATTAATCTGGTGGACTGGATTTGTTTCACCACTCCTACACATGAAGCCAGCTGGGTGACCTTGGGCTAGTCACACTCTCTCAGCCCCACCTACCTCACAGAGTGTCTGTTGTGGGGAGGGGAGGGGAAGGTGACTGTAAGCCGGTTTGATTCTTCCTTAAGTGGTAGAGAAAGTCAGCATATAAAAACCAACTCTTCCATACTTCAAATATAGTCCATTTTATAAACTTTAATTTAGGTATAATGTTGTACTAGGTCTGCCTTTCATCCCTACTGTATTGACTAAGTATACAATATCGTAGAGCAATTATAAGTGCACCAAAGTTGGATTGAGGAAGTTGATGTTGTTATGTAAACTTATGTTTTGTCATTGTTATGTACGAAAATTAATAAACTTTAAATTAAAAAAAACCCCAACTCTTCTTCTTCCCCTGGAGAAAATGGATGCTTTGCAGGGTGAAAGAAGAAGAGTTAATTTTAATACCCCACTTTTCTCTACCTTTAAGGAGTCTCAAAGCGGCCTTCCCTTCCCCTCCCCACAACAGACACCTTGTGAGGTAGGTGGGGCTGAGAGGGTTCAGAGAGAACTGTGACTAGCCCGATGTCTCCAGCAGGCTTCATGTGGAGGAATGGGGAAACCAACCCAGTTCACCAGATTAGAGTCTGTTGCTCTTAACCACTATACCACTCTGGCTCCCATCCTTAAACCACTCCCTTCCCAGGCTCCACCCCCAAATCTCCAGGAATGTCCCAACCCAGAGTTGGTAACAATAACTACCAGTGTTACCTGTCTTTTATTGTCCTGTAAGGTACACAGCAAACATATGACAGGGAGCTAGTGGGAATGCAGCAAAGAAGAGCAATGCTGGGTCTAGATTATGCATACACATGCACATCCGGCTCTCCTGCAACTTTCCGATTTATTTAAACTTTTTAACTCTACCGAGCAATGTGGCTTGGGTAGCATAAGCACGTGTGCATCTATTAGCTGTCTTGCATAATTTATTCTGCATCTTTTCATGGGGAGGGGCAAAAAGTGGCTGCCCACTGGCATTCTCCCCGCCCCAGATCCTAAACTGACCCCTGCAAGCCTCCGACCTTTTCCAGCAACTGAGTTCCTCAGAAGGGTCAGCTGTACTGACTGCAGCGCTTGGTCTCTGTCCCTTGGTCCTGGCTCCTGGAGGTGCTTTCTCCCAGAAGCACAGCAAGCGGCTCTGTCCTGGGGCTGCCTCTGTACAGGCAGACTGGTCTCCACCTGGAGCCTTTTCTCACACAGGCCCAAGACGTGTAGGGCCGGGTACCACAGAGGCTCTTGGTAGCTTTCATGGCTAAGATGTGTGACAGTGGAAGACCCATGGATTGAAATGCAAGTCTGTCACCACCGCTGCTCAGGCAGGGGAAGCAATTTAAAGTATTCCAAGGGCTGTGGGGAGACCTGTAATTTCTTCTCTTCCCCCACTCCATCTCCCAATGCAATTTTTCCTCCAACCAGGCTCCAGTGCTAGGGGGATCCTGCAAGGAAGAAGCTGCAGCCACCAGGGGTTCAGCATCCTGTGTCTGCTTAACCCTTTAAACTGTACCTCCATCCTCCTGCTTTACACTTGAACATGGCTTTCTCTGGGGGCCTTATGCAAATACCCTTCCTCCCCATAGCTATTGCTCCAAGCCCTTCCTAGACATGTTTAGAAGCAATAATTTCAGATGTAGTGCCCTTCTTTGGTTTTTGGTTTGTTTTCTGCCTGCATGTTGTACCCTGTTGCCTTGATCTAGTGACTCTTGAGCATGTGCAAAATTTGGATGACCCCCCCCTCCCCTGAGGAATCTGTATGAAATTACTAAAGAACCATAAGAATTTTTGGAGTTTCCTTGGCAGAGGGATTTGTGCTGATCTAAGGCGACAGAGCACCACTTCCAGTCTTCCAAACTCTATCAGCCATCTTCCCTTATCCCCCATTTTCCCCTTCCCTAACACCAAGTACTAGGAAAACAGGGAGGAAATAGGGTCCTTACTCAGTCCCTAGAGTTGTCACCTCTGGGTTGGAAAATTCCTGGAGATTTTGCGGGGTGGAGCCAAGGGAGGGTAGAGTTTTGGGAGGACAGTATCTCAATAGGGAATAATGCCATAGAGTCCTCCCTCCCAAGCAGCCATTTTTTCCAGGGAGATCTTTGGAGATCAACTGTAGTTCTGGGAGATCTCCAAGCCCTACCTGGAGGCTGGCAACCCTGCCAGTCCCTCCAGTCTCCTCTGTGTAGATTCCCTCACCTTGAGAGTGAATAGAAGTATTTTTCCCTCCCTGGTGCTGATTTTCAAGTTTTCCTGGAAAATTCCACATCTGTGCACAAGTTCCTTGGCTCTGTTGGGGTGGGGAAGAGGGGATCCTGGTGCAGATGGGTAAGCCTGAGACTCTTGTGTGGAATTTCTTCATTGAAATTATTTGTGGTTGTCCCCCCCCCCCCCGCACTTAAAAGTGACAAAGGAATGTAGGAGGCCTTGGAAAAATCTTTCCCTCCCTCACTAGAAAGGATATCCTTATAGCTCAACTTGCTTTCTTAGTTTTTAAACTGGAAAAAGTGGCCTGTATATGAGCAGCCGCCGAGGGGCACGCTAGCTTCTTGCCCCTTGCCTTCCACCCAGAATTTGTGATACTGCAGAACACCAAGGGGCAGGCCTTGAACTCTGGCCGCTGTTCTTCCGTCCCATTCCACGCACTTCATAAAGTTTTCTCTGCCACGCTGGGGGGAAAGGTTGCCTCTGAGCATCTGCAGAATTCTCGATGCAGTTGTTTTTTAACTCAGAAGGCAGGATCCCAGCAACTCCGCGCTTTCGGAAGGAGATGTGATGCTAGGAGATGCTAGGTTGCTGTCTCTTGGCGAACGCCACTGCCTGTAAGAACAGCAAAGGAGTTACAGCACTAGGCGCTGGCGAGCGAACGTTGCCAGGGATGGCGTCCGTCCAGGATGTCAGCGTGCGGCATCTTTCCTCTCCTGAGTCACCACGTTCTTTTCTGGCCCTGCTCCTGGCCTTTAACAAAAGCCCGAAATGAAGTCGGTGACGCTCTTCCCATCACCTTATCTTTATGCCAGTCAAGGCTTTGCCTGCTATGGGAGGCCCAGGGGCAGAGTCAGCCCCCACCCCTGAAAAAACGGTTCACTTCTGTCCAACCCCCTCCATCGATGGCACTGGCGAATGCCCGCCTGCGGCCTTGTCAAAAGGAGGCCTTAAGGGTGGGACGCGTGCAGGTCTGGAGCTTGCAAACTTTCCCATCCCGCCTGCCGCAGTGGCACGGCACTACAAAGAGATCCCTCCTGGCCCCGCACATGAAGCCCCCCACCCCACCGCTCGCTGGCTCGCAAGGGTGGGGTGGGGCAGACGGGGCTGGCCTCTCGGGCCGCTCATTATTGAGTCTTCAAGCGCTGGCAGGGGCACTCCATTAAAAAGCCATTTGCCTTTTGTGCTGGCTCTCCCCCCCACCGCCCTCCAGCCGCCTCCCGCTCATGTGACGCTGGCCACCGTTGTCAAACAACAACACACATAGTTGGCAACCTGGCAAAAACTGCCAGGTCGTCATAGCAACTTGCCCAGTCAATCACTTGTTGGGAGCAACAAAAAGGGAGGGTGGGGGGAGCCGTGCGCTTCCAAGTCAGGGCCCTGAAGACTCACTTCGATCTCCTCGGAGTCTCCTTTCGGGAGCGCTTCCACCCCCTTTTAATTTGTTGTTCAAGCACATCCGGAGGGGACATGGCAGACAAACACCTGCCCCCCCCCCGTCAATAACCTGTGGGCCACCTGTTCCCACAACCCTCCTGGCTTGGCATACGTCCTGCTATTACAGCCGGGGGGATTCTTAATCCTCACCCCTCCAAGCACCTGGCAGGTTGCCCCCGGATTCCTCTGTGTGCCTCCTTGGCCCTTTGCCCGCAGTGCGCACCGCATTCTCTCAGACACACTTGGCACTTTATTGGGGGGGGGACAATTGGATTCGTCCAGCACCTGGCATAGTGCCCAAGGGGAGGTGCAGGAGAAAGAGAGCATGTCTCAGTTCCATGTGGGTGCCTGGCATGGAGACCCAAAGGCCCACCCCTCCCTGTCACTGGGCAGAATGCCCAGGGGGGCGTTTGATTTCGTTCAGTCTGCCTGGAGTGGTGCCAGAGGTTATCTGAAACTGTAAGGTGCAATGTACAGTATATCTTGCTGCAGCGGTAGCACCTAGTTGTCTCCCTGGCAACCCTGGTGACCCCCCCCCCATAGTATTTGGCCGGCACCTGAGCCGTCTCACATGAAGCCCTAACTTGTGATAGAGATTCCACTTCCTTGTGGCCACAGTCGCTTGTCCATGACCATCCTTGCCACAGTCTCACGTTCCCTTTTGCACCAAGCGGGTTTCTTGCATTGGCCTCCGATCATTTGCTTTCCATGGGAGTTGCTCCCAGAGGGAGGGGAGAGGTGTCTTTCCTCCTCCTGTCCCACGGATTGGGATGCTGGCAAGGCAGTTCGATTTCTGTCCTTCAAGGGGATGACCTGCGCAGTCACGTTCACGTGGTGGTGGCTTCTGTAAAGCTGCTGTGAGCGCCTGTTCATTGTTGCTGTTGCCATTGTTATTTGTACTCTGGTGTTTGGGTGCCCTGTCTGGTGAACGTGATTTCTGATTGTGGCTCACCACAACGGGGGGGAAGAAACAACAACCCAAAAACGAGTTGTGCCAGGATGTGGTTTACAGCCGTCTTCTCAGGAGAGGTCACTGTGCGGAAAATGGCTTCAGAACACCACTGTAGCATCACGCTGGCAGCGTCAAACATCACTGTTTTGCCTGCATTTTTTTCCAGTGTATTAAAATACTTTTTTGTTGTTGTTACATGCTCACTTCTTAAGGTTGTAAAGGGCAGGCGCTTGCCAAAGGCCACCTTTGCATGAAGATTTGAACCGGTTCTTCCATGTGTCTAACAAATCCCCAGGCAGCTGTACCCTGCTGGTCTTCTGCTTCTAAGGGGAAAACCTAAGGGGCTGGTTATTATCCTGAACGTTTTAGAAGAAGAAGAGTTGGTTTTTATATGCTGACTTTCTCTATCACTTAAGGGAGAATTAAATCGGCTTACAGTCACCTTCCCCTCCCCACAACAGACACCCGGTGAGGCAGGTGGGGCTGAGAGAGTGTGACTAGCCCAAGGTCACCCAGCTGGCCTCGTGCGTAGGAGTGGGGAAACAAATCCAGTTCACCAGATTAACCTCCTCTGCTCATGTGGAGGAGTGGGGAATCAAACCCCGCTCTCCAGATCAGAGTCCACCGCTCACACCACTGCTCTTAACCACTTCACCACGCTGGCTTTTACAAGACATTAAAGTTTGGGTGCACAGTTCTTTTGTACAACAGCTCTGGAAGGTATGTAAATGGCAAGGAAACTGAAGCTGACATGTGGTGGCTTACTCACAGTCGGCCCCTAAGCTGCCAGGTTCCGATTTCTACTCAAGAGCCCTTTTACATGACCTTTGGCCTTCCGTGACAGAGACCAAGAATCCTTTGCACATTGCCATGTGTGAAGGTTATAAATCTCTCTCTGTATGTTTTGGGAATCCATGTGCAAGTGGCAGTAACACAAACATGTGTGTGATCTTCACATATGATGCACATTAATTCCTCTCCCTTAACTCATATATAATCTCACAGTAAACTAGCATTAATCAAGCAAGGATTTTATTTATGTAAGAGGAGAGTGTAACCTCAAAATTTACCGGGATTTGCATCATCTAATTTCTGCAGCAGAGACCAGCAGTTACTAAAGGTGAACCAGAATCCAGCGAAGTGTACCATATTTTCTTGCTGTCCCTTATTCTTAGGTGCTAAACATGGGGGCGGGGGTATACTTTACCGGAAGGCAGAGCGGGGCCTTGCCCAGGCTGTGAGCCCCACAGCCCCTCGCCTGTGATCTCGTCTGTCGTGTCAGGAAGCGAATAGAAAATTGTCTTTCATGAGATCTGTGGGATAGGATAGTGGGTGAAGGGGAACGTTATGCGTTTGTACCCGGCCCAGATCAATGATGGGGCCCTGCTTGGCCTTACCTGAAAATCAGCGCCTTGTGCCGTTTTTTGCAAGACCCTGTTGGTGATTTGCCGTTTTCAATGTGGCCCAGGCTTTCATAGAATCATGTAATCATAGAGTTGGATGACCACCAGGGTCATCTAGTCCAACCCCCTGCACGATGCAGGAAATTCACAACTACCTCCCCCCACACCCCCAGTGACCCCTACTCCATGCCCAGAAGATGGCCAAGATGCCCTCCCTCTCATGAACTGCCTAAGTTCATAGAATCAGCATTGCTGCGGCTTTGTTAAGATCTTCTTTGCCTCTCTGCCCTTCCTTCAGCCTCCCCATCAGCCAGAGGAACAACTCCTGAAGGACAAGAATCTTAAAAATCCACTCGTGTCAAGAGTTGGCGCTGTCCTCATCCTCCTTCCGCTCCATGCCAAAGCTTAACAAAGCTGTTAGCGAGGCTGCAATCCCAGTGCTGCCGTCACCCCCTCCTACTTTTGGGGGGAGGGGTTGTTTGTTTGTGAGCTGCCAGCTTGCATGTCAGGGTTGGCACAGAGGGAATGCTGCCCGGATAGATGGATGAGGAATTTCTGGGCGTGTCGAGAGCTTAGAGGAGTGCCATGCCAAGTGCTGGAGGGAGAGAAGTATGTTGCACGAAGAGGTGGCAAATTGCGGATCGTCTCCTTGGAAGAGCAATACGCAGCACCACCAGCTCTTGTGTAGTGAAGTGGCTAAAGATTGAGCAATGAATTGGGAAGTCCCGGTTCCAGGCTTGCCTCCGCTGCCACAGATTCCACTTAGTGGGCCTTAATCTCCCGCCTGGGCTCAGCCCCTTTCCCTCATCTGCTGTAGGGAGTCTGTGATGCTGACGTCCTTCATGGCCCTGTCATAAGAATTACAAGATTCTAAATGTGAGCTCTGCAAATGATAGGTAAGAATATTGATTCAAGGTCACACTTTGTGTGCACATGTGCACCCATAACTATCGCTTTTCCTTTTGTGCTTACCACTAGTCTTGTAGAATCACAGATTTGCAAGTGGCGCATCTGACCCAAAGCCCTGGCAGCAGGTGTACTAAGCCCTCAGATCAACCTGTGTCCTTCCAACCATGGCATATCTCAAGTAGATGGCAGCAGTAAAAGAGGTTCTTTTGAAGCAATGGCTGCAGATAGCTCAAGCAAGCTAGCCAGGTTAAATGCTGTGGAGGAATCGAAGGGAGAGAAGATCCACCCCAATTGGTTCCCCATAGGATATTAGTGAGATTCATGGTGGTGATGGGAAGTGCCGTCAAGTCACAGCCAACTTATGGCGACCCCGTAGAGGTTTCAAGACAAAGAGACATTCAGAGGTGGTTTGCCATTGCCTGCCTCTGCATCATGACCCTGGACTTCCCTGGGGGACTCCCATCCAAGTAGTATCCGGAGCTGATCCTGCTTTACTTCTGGTAGCTGACGAGATCAGGCTAGCCAGGGCCATCCAGGTCAGGGCTATAGTATGAGAGAACCCCTTAAAAATGTATTGTGTGTTTTTTGGATTGAAAGTAATAATGCAGGGGGGGAGGCTGCCAAATGCATAACAACCTGGGAGATAATTCAATTGTAATCCCGGATAGGTTGATCATTGAGACATATGAATATTCCCACCGCCATCCCACACAACAGTCTTTTAGCTGTCACTGTCAGTCCCTGAAGCCCTGGAAGAAGATGGGAAATCCCCAGGAACATCTGGGCCCTAAAAGACAGTGAATCATCAACTTATTCTCTGTGCTCTCCTTTTGAATTGACACCGAGCAGTTCTTAATGCCCAGAACAAGAGCTTATGTTGCCCAGATGTTCCTTCCCTCGCCCTACAGGCTTTTCTCCCTCGTTCCAGATAGGTGATGGCAACAGGAACTCAGTGGAGGGAGGAATGAAGTGTACGTGGCACATGCTCAGGGGCACTTTGTTCTTCATTGTTATTTTGCATGCTTCATGGAGACCTAAACCCCGACACTACAGTCAGTCCCCTGGGCAAAGCGTTAGTTTAAACTTTCATTTGCAGGGGATGAGCACCTTTCTGAATGTGCACTTAGTGCTTCTGCAGCTCGTGGTTTTGCTGTTTCTGCACACAGTGCATAAAGAGTGTACCAGAACTACACTTTAAAAAGTGGATCCAGGTTTGAATCCGCAGTCATGCCATGGAAGCTCGTGGGTACCCTTGGGCCTGTCACATACTCTCAACCTAACCTACCTCACAGGGTTGTTGTGGGGATAAATGGAAGAGAATGATGTGAACTGCTTTGGGTCCTTGGGGAGAAGGGCAAAGTATAAATGTATTAAATAAATAGGCGGACCTTTGGTGTGATTTAGTAAATGGTCTTCTGCCATTCTTTCCTCACCTCCCCCTTAAAATCCTTCTGCAGTAACATAGTAGCTGGATGAACTTGGTTTCAAAGGTTAATATCAAAATCTGGATTGGATTACCTAAAAATTACTTACAACACCATTAAAATCCTGAACTCTCTTTTTGTTTTGTTTTGTTGTGGCTGTAAATTAATTTAAAATGTCAGGGACTTTCCCTCTCCCTTTTCTTTCTTTCTTTTTCTTGTTTGAGAAATCCAATAAGAAGTTGAGCCAGTGGAGCAATCTGCAAACTGTCTGGCACGGAGGAAAGTGTGTCTTTTCAATTGGTGAGAGAGAGAAAAAATATGGGCCTTAACTGGAACCATATGGCAGCGCACTTGAGAGAAATCTGCTGAAAAGGAAAGGAGGGAGGGAGAGGAGGGGGGAGATGGCATGCCAGGCGGAGGCAACAGGCACGGCTTGCGGCACGTGGTTTGGGGAGGGGGGGTCAGGAGGAAAGGGACCAGCTTGGAAGGAGGCAGGTGCTTGTCTGAGTGTGTGGGGAGGAAGGAAGGAAGGAAGGAAGGGATCAGGCATGTGTGTCCGAAGAGGCAGAGAGCTCAAGGTGGGGTAATGGAGCCATCCTTTATCCATTCGAGCACTCCTTGGTCCTATAACCCTCACCAGACAGGGTTTGCAGGGGTTTTCAGAGCTCTACAGAAACTCTGGACAGGGGTGAGATGTAGGGTTGCTAGCCTCCAGGCAGGGCAATTGATCTCTAGAGACTACAGGAATCAATTCCCCTGAAGGAATTGGCTTCTTTGGAGGGTGGCCTGTATGGCATTGTACCCCACGAGGTCTCTCCCTCCTCAAGCGCCACCCCCAAAATCTCCAGGCATTTCCCAACCTGAAGATGGCAACCCTGGCAGACTAGGGATGTGCTTGCTTCTCCCAATAGTAGGCAGGGCACTACTATTGGTCTCTTAATTTATTCTGTGCCTTTAAGGAAAGGCTCCCTCTTTGCTTTCCTTTGCACTTGTTGCATCTCAGGATGGGAGACAATGTAGAGACCTCCTGACTAGGGCCGGGGAGCCGTCTTCCTTGCAGGATTTCATTTGACTCCCGCTGGCCCTATGAAACTTGAGTCAAAGGGTACAGCGAAAGGGATTGCCTGCAGCATCGCCTGTGAGGGAAAGGCAGAGATGCCCCCACTTGGACCAATCTCTCCTTGGTGCCCTGGCTCTTCCTGAGCTCCCTCCTTGGCCTCCATCAGAGTTAAGACCTCGCTAGGTCTGGCCTCTGCTTGTCCAACAAGGGTTGCCAACCTCCAGGTGAGGGCTGGAGTTCTGGAATTACATCTCCAGACTACATAGATCCATTCCCCTGGTGAAAGTGGCAGCTTGGGAGGGTAAACTTTATAGCCCTTCATCCCAGCTGCCCTCTCCTCCCCAAACTCTGTCCCCAAATCACGAGGAATCTCCCAAGTTGGCAACCCGAGGCCTGACCCATCTGCAAAGAGGCTGGTTTGAGTGGCCTCTGGCCCTGTTTTTGGCACTGAGTGTCGAGCTTGGCTGGGGCCGTCCCTGAGAGTGGGCCAATCTGCCACCCTGGGGCTGTCAGCCTCAAATCTATGATTTGGGTTCTTTGTTTTTTTCGCCCCGGTGGCAAAGACCAAAGAGGGGAAAGGAGCCAAAGTTGGTTCGTTCACACTCTCCACCTTTGGCTCACATCTCTCTGGCATGCCTCCCTCGCTGTGAGAAAAAACTCCGCTTCCCTTCTCTGACTTCTGCTTGCTGACATGTGTTCCCCATTAGACCTTAATTTCAGAAGATTTACAACACATTAAGTAATATGTAGGTTATTTCAACTTTAATCTGCTGAAGTTGAGAAAAATCTAGATTAAATTCAAAACACACCGTTCTTCAAAGCTGGGAAAGGGGGGTTCTTTGCTGGGGGGGGCCCACTCCCCCCCCTACTTTCACATCTGCCGAGGGACTTGCCACGTGGTGTGGGGGAGTGGGGATTTCAGACCTTCAGGTACAACAGCAGCAGGCTTGCCAACCTCCAGATGGGGCCTGGAGATCTCCCAGAATTACAACTGATTTCCAGAATACAGACATCAGTTCCCCTGGAGAAAATGGCTCCTTTTGGAGGGTAGACTCTATGGCATTATACGCTGCCCCCCTCCAGAGCTCCCCCTCCTAAGGCACCACCCCTAAATCACCAGGAATTTCCCAACTCAGAGTTGGCAGTCCTAAACAGGGGATCCAGTATCTTCACTAAAATGTAACGAACTGTTCCCCCCACCCTCCAGGTCTTACCAAAAAGAGGGACGTTTGGGTGATTCCCATGATCATTGAAGTCCCAGTTATTTAAAGTCACCTGGTTTGTATTCCAAAATTTGACTCCATTTTGCAACATCCAAATTGTGTAGCAGGCACAGACTGCTGCGTTGCAAGAAATGCATTCATTCTAAGCTTCCATGAGACCAAAATGCCCACCTGGAAGAGGCTACCAGCCACTGCAGCTCTCCATGATTTGTTGTTCTACCATTGCCTCCTTTCTCATGGTTGCCAATTGGGGTGGGGGTGGGGGGAAGGATATTATTCCACCTTGTCTCTGCACTGGTTATGACTGAGGCATCCTGCCATCCGCAATGTACCGGTGCAACAGAATGACCTGTCCTCAGAGGAAGTTTCCCACTGTATCTCTGCATGAGCCACTTCTCTGGCTTCGCATCCCTCCAAACAGCCATGCTTGGAAGTGGGCAGTTCTGCCCCACCTCTGCGCCCATTGTGCTTGAATTGTTCAGTCCCTCCCAGCGCCGAGATGGAGCAGAAATTACTGTCCTCGGGAGAGGCTGTCTGTTGTGTGTCGACTTGAGTCACTGCTCCAACCTGGCCTCCTTCCAGTAAGGAGACCAGCTCAGAAGAGTGACTTATGCAGAAAAACAGATGGGGGAGGGGCTTCTGTGTAGTGGGGTGGTTCTTACCCATTATGTCCTTAAAGTAAGCAATTTTGCATGTAAGCATCCATCCTGTTTTAATTGGGGGGAAACAGAGTGTGTCGGTTATCTGAAATTTGGGGGAATCTGTTCAGTCTTTCTATATATGTGTGTATTATACGCTGGAAATTGTATGTAGGTCATAGTTGGTTGTAAAGCTGGCTCCTAGGGCAGATAATAATAAACCCGACCAATAAAAACAAAAGGCTCCGCTAAATTTAAGTTGCCCCTCATCTGCCTCCTCTTGGTCATTTGACACCGACCCGAAGAGGGAAGTGTCACCATCCCTCCAGAGAAAGCATACTGGCTCAGGTATTGTGGGATGGCAGCTGGAGCCCTCCAACCTGTCCCCCACCCCACATGCATCCACTGGTAAACCGAAGAAATCAGGGCTTGGTGACCACATGGTTTGAAAAATAGGTGGTGGTGGAGACTGTCTCTGGATGAGCCTTAAGTGTGGGTGTATTTGGAATTTGTTTGTAGGCTGCAGAGGCTTCTGAGTTTCCTCAGGACTTTGGGCCTAGATAGGTTGGTGGGTTCTACATGCCCCCATCCCCCCCTGGCCAATATGGCCCAGGGTATACCTCCAGCGCATTGTGCAAAGGGCGTTGAAAAGAGGTAATAATATTATTTTTGCCGGCCCTTGGCTCAGTCGTTGCAAGGT
Organism: Euleptes europaea; assembly: GCF_029931775.1. NCBI lineage: Eukaryota > Metazoa > Chordata > Lepidosauria > Squamata > Sphaerodactylidae > Euleptes > Euleptes europaea. The sequence goes on from NC_079330.1 coordinate 3,216,186, forward strand.
AGAGGTCGGCAGGCAGGGCTGGAAGATGAAGTACTCCACCCGGCGGGTTTGGCAGATGCCGCAGCCGGGCATGTGGGTTCACCCGAGCGTGCCAGGCAGGTAGCGCATTGCCCTGTTTCTCCTTGGTTGTCTGCTAATCTCCATGTCCTGGATCACGGCTTCCTGCGAGCCAGGGATGGAGGAGACCCTCTGAAAATGATGATATGTGACAATCAGTCACAGCAATTAGTGTTTTGGTTAACAGGCCTTTTTTGTTTTCTCTCACCCAGACAGAATGTCACAAATAAATCCTCGCCTGCATTTGCATATTAATTGGATCGGAGACGTCAAGCATCTTTCATTAAAGAAAATGATCTGCATATTTGGAGACATAAAATAGTTATTTTGATGGGGTTTTTTTTCCATAAGATCAGGGGGTGGGGGAGGAAGGTGATGGGAGCAGTGGAAATTGAGGTAAAGTGGAGGCAGAGAAAGCGGCTTGGCAGCTTTAACCCCATGTGGTCCAGTGCAAACTCACCACTGGGCCAGGGAACCACTAAATAAATAAATAAAACGAGACCACTGACTGTGGAATTGGGACAGGGGAGTTGGGCGTCACGGTTTCCTTGCAAAGCATGTACTTGGAAATAGCAAGAGTTGCCTTCCATTCCAGCGAGCGGCTGACTCATAACGGCACGCAACTAGAATGAGCCTGGCCAGGGCGGCTCTGAGGGACTGATCCATCCAAAGGCAACGCTGGGGTAATCCGCAGGGACGTCGACGTTCGAAAGAGGGCCTGTCTTTCCTTTGGTCTGTGCAGAACACAGCAGTTCGTAGCAGCACAAGAAAGATATTTCCCTTTAGGCCATGGATAGTTGCAAGAGGATGGGAGCGGCAGAGCCTCTGGACCTGCTACTGCAGAGAGCCGGGCCTGCAAGCCCCACTGCTCTGTTTGTTAGTGTATTAAAAAACATCTCTCCTTCCATCAGTGGGGAGAGGGGGCTCAAGGCAGCATTTCTTCCTTAGGTCTTGTGGAACGTTTGCAGCCCCTTTCCTCCCCAAGGGCGGCTTCTGCTGCCGCGTTAACTTTTGTACGAAAGGCAAGATTTGCAAAGTTCCCGGGCATTCATAAGCATACCAGCAGCGTTTGGTATCAGCAGCAGTGTTGGAGTGTGGGAGGGAAGCAGAGACAAAAGTCTGATGTGCTGATGAGAGTCTTCACAAACCTCACAAGGACCAAGCCGGGGCTGTGAGGAACAAGGCTCTCCACCCCTTTGAGCCCCACATATAGGCTTGCCGACTTCCAGGTGGGGCATGGAGACCTCCTAGATTACAACTGATCTTCAGGTGACAGGGATCAGTTTGCCTGGAGGAAATGGCAGGTTCAGAGGGTGAACTCTCTGTCATTAGGCAATTCTGAGCTCCTTCCCCTCTCCAAACCCTGCCCTCCCCCGGCTGCACCCCCAAAATCTTCAGCAGTTTCCCAACCAAGAGCTGGGAGGTATTTGAGCTGCTGTGCTGTAAAATTTTGATTTTCTTCCTTGAAACTCATCGATTACTATGCTGTGTATACCCTTCACTGCAGTAACTGAATGGAATTTGATTTCTACCTGGCGTCTACCAAAATACAAATAACAGCAGAGTTGTCTGTGACCAAAGGCAGCTGGTGACAGCTCTACATTCCGTCCTGCAATCGCCAGGAGAGATTCGCCTCATCAGAAGGGCCCTTTTATGCCCAGAGTGTCTCATGCCAACTCCGGCTGGCAAACTGGCAAAAATCAGCCGCCACCACTCCCCCTACACAGCACACACAATATTATGGAGGTGTTTCTTACTATATGTTTTCTGTTGGCAGCCTCTCCTGGGCAGCCCACTGGTATCCAGGGAACATTATCACACGCACTCGAAATAACCCAGAAAGCTGCCAACCCCATATTAGGGAATGAATCCCCCTCGCCAGGCAAAGGGAAGGCAACATTTATTGACAGGCTGGTGTGACTGCCAGCAGCTTGGGGTCTCTCCCCCCCCCCTCGGCCTTTTAATACCAGCAGTCCAGGAACCATCTCTGGAATGGGAGAGTCTTCGCATTCTGCTGTTTTCAAGGTGCCCTGGCCTCAACCTCTGGTGTTTACACGGGAATTCATGTCCTCCTTTGGCAAGTGAGACCCCTCTTGGGAGGACTGTCTCAAGGGCTGCTCCTTCTTGGCTGGGACCCAGTTGCTCTCCTCCACCCCTTATTCATCTTCATGGCCTGTGTGCCTGAACAGATGACCTCTCAATGAACAACTAGGGTTGCCAGGTCCCTCTTCACCACCGGCAGGAGGTTTTTGGGGCAGAGCCTGGGGAGGGCGGGGTTTGGGGAGGGGAGGGACTTCAATGCCATAGATTCCAAATGCCAAAGGGGCCATTTTCTCCAGGTGAACTGGTCTTTATCGGCTGGAGATCAGTTGTGGTAGATTCAAGATGGACAAAAGGAGGCACTTTTTCACATGATGCATAATGAAAAGGAATTTGCTGCCACAAGGTGTATAGATGGCCACTAGCTAAGATGGCTTGAAAAAGGAATAAGATAAGTTCATGGGGGATCCACCTGGATAGTGAGAGGGAACCCCCACAAGAGGTATGTCGCTGGTCACCAGCTACTGGAGGACAGTGGTAGGGGAAGGCTGTAGCCTTAATGCTGTGCTTTGTGGGCATCCTGGAGGCATCTTGCTGGAAACAGGATGGGCTAGATTGGCTTTTGGTGTGATCCAAAAGTGTGTTGTTATGAATGTGGAGAGACAGAGAGAAATGCAAAACTGAACGACATCAAAAAAAAAACAAAACCTCTCTCTCCCTTTCCCTTTGGAAGCTGGGACTCTTGGTTTTTAGGCACGCCCTAACTTTAGGACCTGCCGTGACCTGGATGGCCCAAGCTAGCCTGATCTCATCAGATCTCAGAAGCTAAGCAGGGTCAGCCCTGGTTAGTATTTGGATGGGAGACCACCCAGGAAGATCAGGGTTGCTGTGCACAGGAAGGCACTGGCAGACCACCTCTGTTAGTCTATTGCCATGAAAAACCCCAAAAGGGCTGCGACTTGACGGCACTTTACACACACACACAACCTTAGGACCTGGGATACTTCGAATACCTGTAAGAATCTGAGCCAGTTGGTCTCTCTTTCCCCTGTCTGTATGGCTGACAGAGATTGGTACAGGTCCAATGCAGCCTATTCAGCCCCTGTTCCAGTTTTCCCAGTTAAGAATGTGGGAGTAATTGGTGAGGGGGTCAGAAGCCCACAGCAGACTTGATATTTTCACATACAAACTTCACTTGTGCCCCTCCGGCTGGCTTGGACAACAGGAAAGACCAGCAGGGGTTTGCCTTGCCCCAATACTGGGGCGTTGTTTCCGTTTCTCTCACTCACCAGTCTGGGCCTTTGCCTTGCTCTGCCCTTCTTTGCGGAGCAGCTAGGTCTGATGGAGGGATTCTTCTACACCAAGCAGGGTCAGAGGTTTCTGGACATGGCCAAAGAGCCAGTGTTGCCCTCTTGTATGAGGTCTTTTTGGCAGCAGTGACGGAATAGGCTTCAAAGCAAAATGGCAAGCTAGAAGGCGCACCAAGGCACCTGTCAAGTCTTAGCAGGAAAACCTTGGAGAAGTTAGCACTCCTGGCAGTCTGAGCTTGGAAGAGGGTCTCCCTCCTTCCTTCCTTCCTTCCTTCCTTCCTTCCTTCCTTCCTTCCTTCCTTCCTTCCTTCCTTCCTTCCTTCCTTCCTTCCTTCCTTCCTTCCTTCCTTCCTTCCTTTGTTGGAACTGCACATGGACACACCCAGCCTGCCATTTGCCACAGTGCCGAGCGAGAGAGAAGATCTGGTCATTTGTGGCATGCTTGGGTTTAGATGGACAGGAACTAAAAATGGGCTCTCTTGAGTGAACACTGTTCACTTAGCAGCCAGCTGGCACTATCAATCATGCACCGGCACCATCAGGAAATGATTCCCAATCAATTATAATTGCTCTTTACCTATTTCCTGTGTAAATCACTTAAGTTTTTTTTTAAAGGCAAATGCAAGAGGAAATGAGAGATTGGAGACGTCTTACCCTCAACTTCCTCTGCCATAGATTCATGGGACCAGAAGGGGCTACAGAAGCTCATGGGATCCAGCCCCTCCTGCCAAGGCAGGACCCTCCAGACATCCGCTCTCGCTTCCTAATTAACCGAGACCACAGTGCCCCCCTGAGCAGAGGACAGGCATGAAGGAGCTGTATCTTACCCTGTGAGATCCATGGTAAAGGTCAAGGCAAAACCCCATCTAAGGTCACCCACCAGCCTGACCTCTTTGGGGGTGGGGAGGTAGTGGTAGAGGGAGTTCTCAGATGTCCTTCCCTCTGTGTCTAACTTGTGACTTGGATGTGAGCTAATAGGGTGTGTTGAAATTGGAGGAGCATGAGGTGGTGATGTGTCACTGGTTGCAAATATTTGTTAGTTACAGACTGTTGGTCTGCCGGACTCGGGTCCAGCAGCACCAACAAGATTTTAGGGGCATCAGCTTTTGAGAATCAAAGCTGCCTTCGTAGGATTCTAAGAAATGTTGTTGGAATCCTCAAGCTCTCAAATTTCCTTCAAAAAAGCATTTCAGACTTCCAGTCCTCATTGTTGTGTATCTTACAGCATATGCCCAAAATCTGGTGAATGTCGACATCCCCGTATGAATTCCAGGAGAACCAAATTGAATTTCTGCACATTTCCAGAAACAAAGATGTGCTTCCCCAGTTTGCAGGCAGTGCGCCTGCAATGAACACTGATGATCATACTTAGGTTAAAATCCACTGAGACAAAAAAGGGGAAGCTGTTCATTAGAAAGATTTTGGGATATCGTGAATCCTCGATGGCCCGCAAGCTGTGCCTGCCTGCCTTGTTGCTTTAATGAGTGGGTTGTCACCCACCAGGGAAGGATGGTGGCGGAAGGGCAAGACGAACGGGCACATGTTCTGCCAAGCCCGTGGGTTACAAGCAGGCAGGCTGCTCCAATGCCAGCCATCCATCTTGGCAGTTATTTTATGGAGTCCTCGGACGTCCGGAGTTCTGTGGTGTTTTGTTAAGCGCCGTAACGCAGTGTTTATTTAATGTGGGTTTAACTGCCTCGCGCTTTTATAAATCAAAATAATTAAAAATAATAAATTTGAAGGTTGCGCAGTGGCAGGGAGGGAAGGGCCTGATGGAGAGAGGGAGGCAGGCGCGTAAGGATCCCTCTTCGTGCACTGGAGAGATTTTTATTTTGAGATGGGGGGGGGGTTGACCAAGGCAAGAGGTGGTGTGTGTGTGTGGGGGTGTCTGTGTGGTAGTTTCTGTTCACCTCTGCATTCACATTGGCCTTTAGCAATCCATCAAGCTCTTTGAGAGGGCACGGAGGACCGCACCAAGTGCAGGGGGGTGGGGGATGGATAAAGAGCCAAGAAAATTCAGTTGAACCTAGAGAAGGAAGAGGTACTCACTTAGAGTTTGGGAAGTGCAGTTGCAAATAATTTGCTAGAATCCTCAAGCTCTTTTCTCCCAAAAGAATCCCCACATTTTAGCCTGCTGTGCATATATATGTCGTACATTTGCCATTTGTGAATGATGACATTTACAACGGGACCTCTGGCCATCCCAGATTAATTTGTTTGCACTTCCAAAACTGAATATATATTTCTCCAGTTTTCAGCCAGTGCAATTCCTAGGGTTGGTTGTGCTTCATACTCTGGCTTGAGCACAGCGCTATCCTGTCCAAATAGTCCACAAGGGTGCCTTTGGCCTGCAGGGCTGGGCAGTCGTGACAACTCAGTGTGGGACAGGCACGTGGGAATCATAGAATCGTAGAATCATAGAGTTGGAAGGGACTAGTCCAACCCCCTGCACAGTGCAGGAAATTCACAACTACCTCCCCCCACACCTCCAGTGACCCCTACTCCATGCCCAGAAGATGGCCAAGATGCCCTGCCTCTTATGATCAGCTTATGGTCATAGAATCAGATTTGCTGACAGATGGCCATCTAGCCTCTGCTTAAAAACCTCCCGGGAAGGAGCACTTACCACTTACACAGCCGTAGCCAGCCCCACCACGCTCCTACGCCTGGGCAAGAGTACCACGAGCCCAGTGGCCTCTGTGCCACTTGGAGCGCCCATTCCAGAGGTGGCCCAGCCTGGCTTAACTCGCGCAGTGGTTTCGAGTAGCCTTCGGGTGGGCAGTATCTCTTAGGTCTGAATCCGTGCCTCTCCATCTTGGCTTGTCTAGACAATCACTCTGGCCAAAGACCCTAGTTTGGGGGCTTGGTGTTATTTATGCCCAGAACATCCCCTGTCCCAGGCAGAACGGTGGCTGCGGTGGTGGTGGGCTGCATTGGAAGTCAGTCAACAAGACCCTTAATCTGGAGAATCGATCTAGCTCAGTTGCCATTATTTAATGAATGGGTTGTTTAAATAAAATTAAGTTAAAACATTTATAAGTGCCCAAATGCTTGAGCAGTTGCCCCCGGGACCTTTATCCTCATTGGCCGAAAGTTGGAAGCCCCTTCTTGCAAGGCAGTTAGGTAGAATGTGCCCTGCAAACTGGGATCCAAGGGGAAACCTCCCATGCATAAATGACCAAAGTCAGCATATAAAAAACAACTCTTCTTCTTCCTGTTGCTTCTTATATCAGCAACTTCCCTGTGGACTGACCGGGAGTGCTGGGTGGCCCTGAGCACAGGGTGGCACTAGGACCCAGGCAGGGTGTGTGTGTGCCCCCCCCCCCGCGCTTGAAATGTTCTTTTTGTGTCAGCTTGATAAGGAATTTGATGGCTTTATCAGAAATACCAGTGCCTTATTTAGCAGGGTGAGGCGAGTGCCACTCGGCTCCACACAATCTGTTGATAAATGGCAAAAGCGCACAAGGGAGGGGGGGAGAGCTGGCGCAGGCCGGCCGGAAAGCCTCAACTTTTCCCAGATTGCGCTTGCACTTTGGGACAGCTGATAACGAGGGTTTGCTCTCTCTCTCTCTCTCTCTCCAGCTTTCCCTATTTTTATTCGCACGAGGGAAAATGCCTTAAAAGGTGGGTGCAGGAAAAGGAGAATTTTCCCCCTCCCAGTTTTTCAAACCCGTCACCTCCTCTTTAAATGTGACCCAGCGTTTAATTCGTATAATGCGTAGCAGGGCGTTGTAGGTCTGCACCAAAACCACCTGCGCCTCTGGAGGGGGGGAATGGAGGTTTCTTCCCTGTGCCAGAGAGGAGCTGGCCCATTGCTTCCTTATCAAGTGAAACAGTCTGGATCTTTCCCTACCATGTGCTGGGATCTGGAACACTGGCACAGTGTCTTTGAGGTTCTGTGCCATGCCACACAAGTGAGGGAGAGGCTGGAGGTTTTTTTTTGGGGGGGGGGCTAGCTTGGGGAAGCCAGTTATGCAACTATGAACTGTCATCTTTTTTTTCTGTTAGAATTTGGGATTGCTGAATGAGTGGGAACAGGATAGCCAAAAAGAAGTATTTAATTCACACAGTGCACAATTAATTTATAACATTCACTGGCACAGGATGTGGGGGGTGACCTAGGGTTGCCAGCCTCCAGGTGGGGCCTGGAGATCTCCAGAATTACAACTGATCTCCAGGTGACAGGGATAAGTTCCCCTGAAGAAAACAGCAGCTTTGGAGCATGTACTCTGTGGCCTTATACCCCCTCTGAGCTCCCTTCCCTCCTCAAACCCTTCCTTCCACATGCCTTACCCCCAAATCTCCAGGAATTTCACAACCCAGAGCTGGCAATCCTAGGGTGGCCGCTGGCTAAGATGGCCAGAGGGGAGACCTAGACAAAGATAGTAGTCGTGACACATAAATGGATCCTCCCTATTTAGAGGCAGTATACCTTTGAATAGCAGGTGTTGGGAGGGGAAGACCAAATGCCCTGGCTGTAGGCCTTCTAGGGCTATCTACCTGGTTGCTGTTGGAAGCAGAATGCTAGGTCAGGTGAACTTTGGGCTAATCCTGCAGGCCAGGTGCTGCCCCGCTTTGCTCCTTCGCTTTGTACTATTTAAAGGAAGTGATGTCAAGTCACCTGGCTGGCACAGCCCCGGGAGAGCAGGGTGTCACCCAGAGCCACCTCAGGGTGGGCCCAAATTCAAGAGGTGCAATGTGAGCAGTTGCAGGGAACCTGAGAAAAACCAAGAGGGTTGTTATGATGGGGGAGAGGGGGGAGACACTGAAATTTCCCACAGCCACCGTTCTCTCACAATCTCAAAGGTAGAAACTGCCGGTATAATATTAAACAGAAGCTGAGAGCCCAGATCTTGACACAGCATTTGGGGTTTGTGTTTGGTTTTTGTTTTTCAATCGATGCAAAGCCAGGAAGTCTTGTCTTGCCTACAGAATTGGGACCCAGGGAGCGGGAGAGATCCTTGGGACTGCTAAGCATCTTGTGATGAAGCCCGCTGGTAGGAATCGGTCCTGGACAGAATTAGTCTGTGCAGTCTAGAGCTTTGAAGCCTCTGATAATATAATAAACATTCCCAGGATAGGTTTTCTCTGGCGAAGGTTTTGATCTGGATGTCGGAAGAGCGTGGCCAGCCCTGACGCGAGAGGGGTGTGGGAGCCAGACGGGCAGCCAGAGTAATGGAGATGACAGGGTCAGCCGGGGCCTTTGTCCCTGCGGCCTGATTAGAGCTTGCCCGCCCAGTTCCTTATACTTTGGGGGCGTTGTTGGACAAAATAGGGACTTCCTTAATTCTGCCGAAGCACAGGAGAGATTGGAGTTGACATCCCGGGAACCTCTTCCTTCTCGAACAAAAATCCCCATCCCTGCTGGGGAAGAAGAAAATCTTTTGAATAAGGGCTTGTCAAAATCCTCTTCAAGATCCAGGGTGGCCGGTCCTTGTCAAAGCGGCCTAGCCTTGAAGGGCTTTTGGAAATACACAGGAGACCCTTCAAGGCTAGTTTGGCGAGAGACGGCTCAGGAACAGCAGGCCAGAACTAGCGGGGAGTGAAGCCAACAGGAGAAAATGTGGGGCTAGCAGCAAGTTGAGAGCCAGCGTTGTGTAGTGGTTAAAGTGTTGGACTCGGATCTGGGAGACCCAGGTTCGAATCCAAACTCTGCCATGGAAGCTTGCTGGGTGAACGTGGGCTAGTCTCTCTCAGCCTAACCTACCTCACAGGGTTGTTGTGAGGATTAAACAGAGCAGAGGAGAACCGGTTTGCATCCCTGACACAGCGCTATGTATACACACCCTGTTGACCGAAGGATTGCTATTTTATTTATTCAGTAGATTTTTATCTTGCTTTGCCTCCAAGGCACCATATGTGGTCTCATCCTCATTTTATCCTCCCAACAACCATGTAAGGTAGGTTAAGGTGTGAGAGAGTAATTGGGTCCAAGGTCATCCAGGGAGCTTCATGGCTGAGTGGGGACTTGAAGGTGGTCCTCCCGGGGCCTAGTTTGATACTCTAACCCCTTTAGTATGTTGGCTGTTGCCTGCAGCCCAAAACTCCCTGGAGGAGGGAGAGGGTACAAATGATCAAAATTATTTTGACAGCCTCTGAAAATCTTACATCCCAAACCAAGAATTCCTTCCTTCACTGTACTTGGGTTTTGGTAAAACCCATAAGGATCTTCTGAATGCTATGTAAAAGTAAAAGCAGGTTGATTGGTTTTAAGGAAACAAACTATTTATTATTTATTTTATTTATGAAAACATTTATATTCTGCCTTTCCTCTTGATTCAAGGTGGCTTACAATAATAGTTAAAACACCCCCAGCTAAAACCAAAGTTAAAATAGCAAACCCCACATTAGCAATCATGTCAGCAAGATGTTGGCAAATTCTGTTTCGGAGATTTCCTTTTCACATATTTTATTGGTGTGAACAGTCTGGAACCTGCCATCTCAGCTATTAGGAATATTCTGGTTATAGCAAGTAAATAAATGAAGAGCAGAAGCAGCTTCCTGGCCACTGTCTTTTGTGCTGCAGCCGGAATTGGTCCACTGGCCATTCTAGTTACTGACCGGTGGTCTTATTTCAGCTGGCTGTAGCATATGCAGCAACCAAGGCCATGCTCTATGGGCCTTTGTCTGAAAAGAGACACTCTTTCGGGTCTCTCGTGGTGTTAAATATCTGGGACTTAACAGAAGTTACAACTATCTTGCTGAGCTGAACTCACAATCGCGTGCAGCCAAGCTACAGGTTGTATGTCACATATCCAGCATGTAGTAGAAAAGAGCAAGAGTCCAGTAGCACCTTAAAGACTAACAAAAATATTTTCTGGCAGGGTATGAGCTTTTGTGAGCCACAGATCACTTCTTCAGATCTGAAGAAGTGAGCTGTGGCTCACGAAAGCTCATATCCTGCCAGAAAATATTTTTGTTAGTCTTTAAGGTGCTACTGGACTCTTGCTCTTTTCTACTACCGCAGACAGACTAACACAGCTACCACTGTGAATTATCCAGCAAAGAGCATGGGAAGGGAAGGGCCGTGAAATTTCTGGGAAAATAGAAAAAGTAACGAAGCCACTGGTCTCTTCCAAGGCGGGGGGGGGGGGGGGGAGACAGACAGCATGCATGATTGTCGGCTTGATGAATTCCCCCTGGATGTAATGAGCTGGTTTTCTGCTGTTAATATTGCATCTGCTGATGAAGGCTTCGTTAGGATAATGGAACGAAGCTAAAATATAAATGACTCGCTGTCAAGAAACAGCTTTTGCTCGTGTTCTCCTGACAGTTCCTGGGCCGTGGCGGTAGCAGCCAGGGGTGTGCGTGTTCTGTGTGTATGTTTAGTGCGGGCATGCGTTTTATTTGCCCCTGTGAGAAGGGGTGACACCTGGCTGGGCTTATGGCCAGAATCAGTTACAAGCCCCAGAGGGCCAGACACTGGGCTGGGGGACTTGGGGGTAGGGGATGGACTCAGCTGCCAACCAAAAGAAAGAATCCAGTTTCTTGTTGGCCGGTTGATAGATTGATCTGAGTGATATGCTGGTTTTCTTTGAGTCAGGAGCCCTCAGGCCAAAGTTATCAGGTTGGTAGCCCTTGGAGGGGCTGTGCATAATACAAAACAAATACATAAATCCTAAAAGTATCCGGAGATGTGAATTTGAGGGCCTAACTGAGGTTTTGCTTTCAAGACAAGTTTTTGGTCCCTTGCACATTTGGGAAAGAAGCTTCTCTTTGGCTTGTATGAAAATTTCAAAGTCCCCCGACACACACACACAAACAAGATTTTTCCCCTTGGGAAATGGGGGAGCCTCTCAGCCTTTTCACCCTGGGTGGGCCCACTGCTAAGCTGTGGGTCTTGACTGGTAACTAACCATGCTGACCCTCCTGGCCGATGGTGTCGGGTGATGCTAGAGACCCAATCGGGTGTGTCTGTCCTATATCAGGCTTTCAAATCTGCTGCTTCCCCCTGTGTATGGGCAGTTTGCCACTGGGTGTGGCTACCAGGTTCTCCCTCTGTTCTGAAAGTCCTTTGCCTACCTGACACCTGCATGGCTTCAGCCTACCTTTTGACCTTGGCTTGCCTGTCTGCCACCTGCCTGTTTACACAAGGAACCTGCCCTGGCCCTGGGCCCGAGTGCCTGACTAACAGCCCCGATAAGAAGTCGTAAAATAAATGCAATAAACTCAGAAGCACCAAAACTTTTTAATAGAATTATGACGACAAGTGAGTGATACAAACCAAAGGCTTACAGCCGAGGAACTAGAAATGAGCAAGAGTCCAGCAGCACCTTAAAGACTAACAAAATAAGCCGAGGAACTACAATAATTGCCCTGCCCTTCTAAATTTCATGGAGGAATTCGTTAAATATTCCTGGGGAGGCTGTTTTGTTGGTGTGGCACCAGCACCAAGAAGGCCCTGCTCCAGGCAACTGATCATCACCCGTGAAACTGCTTTAAACCGAATCAGTCCACTGGTTCATCATGCTCAGTATTGTCTACTCTGACTGGCAGTGGCTGTCCAGGGTCTCCGCCAAAGGTCTTTTCACACCAACTCATGCCTGATCCTTTTAGTTGGAGATGCCTGGGACCGAACCTGGGACCTCCTGCATGCAAAGCAGAGGCTTTTCCACTGAGCCACAGCATACACATACCGCCCCTCTCCGATAGAGATCCAAGAGCAAGGTTGCTTTTGTTGATGAGAATTCTTGGAGAGGTCTTTATGAGAGGAACTTGGCCAGGGACAGATGTTGCTCAAAGGGTTTTAAGTTGCTAGTCGCCCCTTGGCTTAAGAAATGCTTTCTATCTACACTTCACCAAGCTCCTCTCCTCCACCTAACAAATAAAATGAAATAAAACAATAAACCACATTTTAATGTGCGTGCGCGTGCACACACGCACATTAAATCTAATGGCTGGCTTATGTCACAGTGTTGTGGTAGGGGAAAAAGCTGATTCACGGCTTAGCAATGCTGCGAACAAGCTCTTTCCCTCAAAGTGCAAAGCATCGAGACATCATCTCGAACCAACACATCTGAAGAACATTCAAAACCAGGGTTTGGGGTGGGGTTGGAAATTATTTTTTTATGAGACTATAAATGTTTTGTTTTGGGAGTTGGTTTTTTGTTGGGTTTTTTTTTTTTTTGCTTGATGGGCAACAATAACAGGTAAATAACTGGGGTGGAGAATCTTGGAGGAGAGTGTTACGGATACCGTAGACTGCCAAAAAAAACCCAAACCAGTGGGTTATAGATCAAATCAAGCCTGAACTGACCCTAGAAGCTAAAATGACTAAACTGAGGTTATCGTATTTTGATCACATTATGAGAAGACAAGAGATCTGAGCAAGGCTGTCAAAGATAGGACATTTTGGAGGACTTTGATTCATGGGGTCACCATGAGTCAGAAGCGACTTGACGGCACTTAACACAACACACAGCCGGCGGTGGGAACTAGTGGTTCGCCTAAAATCAGTGAGTGAATTGATGGCAGAGTTAAGACTTGAACCAGGGACCTTCCCAGTGGTAGCTCATTCTCTTTGTCGTACCAGGCTCAGTCAGGAATTTGTCAGGAAGGAAGAAAAGAAAAGAAAAGAAAAGAAAAGAAAAGGAAGGAAGGAAGGAAGGAAGGAAGGAAGGAAGGAAGGAAGGAAGGAAGGAAGGAAGGAAGGAAGGAAGGAAGAAAGAAAGGAAGGAAGGAAGGAAGGAAGGAAGGAAGGAAGGAAGGAAGGAAGGAAGGAAGGAAGGAAGGAAGAAAGAAAGAAAGAAAGAAAGAAAGAAAGAAAGAAAGAAAGAAAGAAAGAAAGAAAGAGGAAGGAAGGAAGGAAGGAAGGAAGGAAGGAAGGAAGGAAGGAAGGAAGGAAGATTGCATAAGGCATTTTGTAAAGCTTCCAGGGCCAGAATGGCCCCTCCCAGCTCGTACGAAACTTCCCACCTGACCTTAGAATTGCATTCTGTCATGGTGTTGTGTGGGTGAGACAGCAAGAAAGAAAAGGCTGCGTTGTGGCCAGGCCACAATCTATCTGTGTCAGGATGTGGCTGTGTGGTGGTTGCTATTGGTGGATACAGATGGGTGGATTTGAACTTGAGAGCAGGGTCACATCGCCCAGCTCCGGCCTCCTTCCTGCAACGTATGCAGGGGGTGGGAGCTGAGCAGATTGTTAGCTGCCGGCCCGACCAATCACCAGAAACCTGCAGGCTGTAATTGAACTTACATCTTTTCCCAGTAGGGCAGCGAGAGCCACCTTTTGATTCCCACAGGTCACTCTGAAGCGTATTTTATTGCACCAGTTGAACACCTTCGTGAGTGGTCAGGATCCAGAATAAAGTTGATTATGGAATCCTGTTTAGAAATAACACACATACAGGCTTTGTTCAAAAGCAAAAGAAGTGGAATGTGTTCCCATGTGTATACGTTTTTCTTTTCCTTATACAAAATTCTGTGGATAATTTTTTTTGCCATCGCATGGTTTAAAAAAGAAAAATTGGTTGGGCCACTAGAGGCCAGGTAGAATGGCCTTGCGATCCAGATTTTGTCCAAAGTCACCAGTTGGCCATCCTTGCACTGGACGGGGCATTGTTCTTTTTAATATTAAATTTACACCACCTTTTGGCCTCCTGTAGCCCACCTCTGCCCCCCAGCACTTAAAACCTCCCAAAAGGCACAATGAAGAGGACGTGGTGCTATCTTGTCCACATCAATTGCAGAACTCTAAAGGTACGCATGCAAATGTGACAGACGAAGCCCCGGGTACACTCAGGTATGACTGTAGCTAACGTGGAGCCCAAGTATGATTGGAAGCAAGTGATTTTGTGCACAGAGTATTTTGAAAACTTTATTTATTTTATTTATTAATTAAAACATGCATACCTTGCCTTTCTTCATAGTTCAAGGCAGCTTGTCCCGATGAACTGTAGAGGAGCCCACTAATTCCATCTCTGGCCTCAGACCCCAAAGGCTTCTTACTGCCCTTAGCAGAATTGTTGAGTGGGAATGAGTAGATGCAGTGGCGGTAGAAAAGTGCTGATTCTTCACTGAGTGAGGGCTGCGGCCAGTATCCGGTCATCTCAGCACAAGTCTTCCTCCGCTAACAAATCACTCTTGCCTTCGTTCCTTACCTCTTCCGTATATCATAGACTGTACACGGAAGAGGGTATTTAGGAGCAATCATATCTGTAGTTGAAAGAGGCCTCTGCAGTCCAGAGGCCAGCTAACTCTTCAACATAACTGCCTGCCACATCAGCAAGAAATTCCCCCATAGCCTTCAGGGAACCATTTGGATCCATCCTCCTCCAGGGGCAGACTATCTTAATAGGTTCCCTCCCCACACGCACACACGCAGGGGTTTTGAGCCTCCAAAAACTTAAACCTTCCAAGTAATGATCTGACTATGACAACAGTTACATTAATCTCCTCCACCTCCAGATCAGATGATAGCCACCCTTCACAGAAACCAAATTGAGGGTATGACCAGCTGTATAAGTAGGACGGAGATATCCTGAGACAGCCTCTCTCGCTCCCCGCCCTTCTTGTGTTCGGGACTCATCACCAGCCTGATGCAAGAAGGTACGGTGAAACAGAGAGCGGAGAAAGCCTGTCTCTGGTGTTTTATTTTAATACCCTGCCCTTCCGATAAGCTCAGGGCGGCCAACACTTTGCAGGGGCAGTTTTGTTTCCTCCTCTGCTAAACCGTTTGCACCATTCCCACAAAGCTCTCTTGCGTCTTCTTCGGCCGTCCCACAGTTCACAAGGCTTTTCTCCTGGAGCCTGTCACCTGGAGCATGCAGAGAATGTTTTATCCCCCCTCCCCTCCTTCCGTGGGTTCCCTGCTACTTCATTATCTTAATCACTGTTGTGGTAAAGTTTCTGACCTTTCTTTTCAGCCCGGTTATGCTGTTTAACCGCCACTGACACTCGTCCCCTGGCGCTATTACCAAGGAAACCCTTTGCTTAGGCTTCTGCCCATCCCTCACACCCCCCTTGCTTCCCGTGTCCCTTTCTGTTTTATGGGGTTTTCCCCCTTTCCTCCTTTTTTTTTTTTTGTTCTTTAACATGGTTTTCCTAAAAAGTTTTTTAATCAATCAAATTTCAGGCAGAAAATAGGCTCGGTCACGCCTGGTCTTTGGGTCGTGTGACACTCCCTCGGGGTCCTGACAGCTCTTTAAAAGGGGGGACTCGGGACGCAGGGGCCAAACAGAATGTTTCTCCAGGAAAGGGACGGTTTCCATGACGCTTCCCCCCCCCCCCACTGTCCGTCGGGCTGACACAGACCTGAAACTTTTGAAGGGAAAAAATAATGGCGGGGGGAGCATGCGTGTGTGCAGGAAGGATAACAAAAAAAAGAAAGAAAAAAAAAAGAAAAAGATATGAAGTGGAGGTTTGGGGGGGGGATTTGAGGAAGTATTGGATGCATTGACATCTGTCCAAGCTCTTGTGAGGGGTGCGGGAGCTGTCAGCACATTAGGAAGCCGGTGGGATAGACAGTAATTTAGTCAGCCTTTGGATTCTGCATAATCAAGGGTCTTTTTAAAAAATATAGTCCATTTTTCATCCCCTCTCAAGGCATTCACGCAGGAGAGCCGGTCATCTTGTCACGGAGAGAGAGCGCTTCTGGGTCCTGGTATGCATTCCATTCTCTGACCCCTTTAATCTCTCAGCCCTGCTCCGTTTCCTTCCAAACTGCATTTTGGGTCAGAAGGACCCATCTGTCTTGCCTCTGGCTCCGTTTCGAACCTAAGCCAGCCCTGGCAGAATGTCTTTGAGAGCCTTCCTGTTGGTTTGGGTGGGCTTCTGTCTCGGTTCTTCTCATGTAGGGGGTCTTCAGGTGTCAAAGTGCCACCTGGAGCAAATGGGTCTTCTGTCTTGGGTGCTATGGATATTGGGTTTCCCCCGTGTCACAGTCCAACCTTCTTCGCCTTCTCAGGCTTTACTCTTTTCTCACCTGTCCAGGTCTCCTCTATATTACACTGCCCTTCCTATTTTTATTATTAATGATTATATTCTGTAAGTCTGCTTGGGCAGCCCAAGCGCATGTTAGTAAGAGCTAATACAAGGTTTCCAGATTGTATGGGGAGGGGTTATGATCTATGGTTGACTGGGACATAAAGGGGCTTGAAGACAATAACCATCTAGTCCTCTGCAATGTCCATTAACCTGCTTGATTGTTGTGTTCAGTTGACTTCCCACTTTGATGCACGTTGTGGCAAAGTTGTCTTTATTTCTCCCTGTCCCATCGGAACCTCCAGCAGTGTGGGGAAGTGAACGGCAGACTGCTTAGCAAAAGGAACCAGGTCCTGACAAACAGCTGTGGGGAGGGGGGATTGACCCCGTGTGCATTTGCATGCAGTCTGTTGGCCGCCCATTACTAAGTGTGTCTTGAACCCCGTAAAAAATTTATATTACCCTTAATCAGCAAACGGATGGCCCCTTATAGAACATCCACTTGCCAATTCTTGCTTGACATCCACTTGACATCCACTTGCTTGAACATCCACTTGACATTACAACTGATGTTACGGTGAAGGTGGTGGAGTTTTTGGCAAAAGTTGTTAATGTTAAGATTCAAACTTAATTTTAATCTAAATATTATCTGTTTGTCTCTGACCTTGTGACCATCAATATTATGCCTATAAAGGTTATCTGATTCTGTGTGTCTTGAAGACCCTGAACGATTGGAAAGGCGGCATAAAAATGTTTTTTAAAAAGAAAATAATGAATTGATGAAGGAAAGTGTACCCTCTCACTTTTACCAGATGATGTGGTGGTCAAGAGTGGTGGACTCTAATCTGGAGAACCGGGTTTGATTCCCCACTCCTCCACATGAGCGGCGGAGGCTAATCTGGTGAACCAGTCTGGTTTCCCTGCTCCACATGAAGCCTGCTGGATGACCTTGGGCTAGTCACAGCTCTCTTAGCCTCATCTACCTCACAGGGTGTCTGTTGTGGGGAGGGGAAGGCGATTGTAAGCCTCTGACACTCCTTAAAGGTAGAGAAAAGGAGGGTATAAAAACCAACACTTCTTCTTCTACATACGTTTGTTTTATGTGTGTCAGCAGAATTGTTCATAGTGGAACATGAGCAGTAAGGGGAAACCACTTCTGTTGGGTTTGGGCTTCTTCGAAAGAAGATTTGGGGAACTATTTACTTTAAAACATGCACTCCCCTAACCTCTGGGAAATTAGTCTTTATTCTTTTAGGTAGCAGGAATCTTTATATTTTTTCACTGGCCTTCAAGCCTGGCCCCCAAATTATGTGAAACAGTTTCTGTAGTCTGTGTAGCCTGGCTACTTTGTTCATGATGTTTCCTGGAAATTTCCCCCATGCTTCCACTTCCCACGTACAATAAATTCTGTTCTGGATTGTGCGTTGGGGGCGTCTGGAGTTGTTTTTATTGTTCTCCCAACCCTACGGTTGTTAGGGTGGAAGGCAACAGTTTGCCATTGTGAATTGGTTGTCCATTCAACTTGTCGCGGAGCACCTGCTCCACACCAAAGGGACGGGATTGTGCAGTTTCCCATCCAGTCTGCAAACATTACTTTTCTGTGCCCGGAGCAGCTAACATTTGGAGGCCGAAATGTCTCCGTTTGCACGGTTCTCCTCTCCCTAACAAAAACTGGCATCAATCGAAGTGGGTCACTGTAGAGAATTGTAGAGTTGAGACCAGTAGCACCTTAGAGACCAACAAGATCTGGGGAGTGGGGTGAGCTTTCAAGAGCCAAAGCTTCTTTCGTCAGAGAGAATTATCTGGCTGGCCTGTGGCAGGTAGTGGGACAGACAGCATCTCCTGTTCTCTTAGTGGCAGTAGGCTTCAGATGTCTCTTCCTAGGGTTCCCAATTTCCTCTGTGTCTTTTGGGCTCCATGAGAGAAGGGGATCCCTTCTTTTGTTGTTGTAGACTCTGTGTTTGTGAAGATTGTTGATTCTAAGCGAGAAAGATACACTCTCCTTCCAATTCGGGGCTTGGACATTGTTTCTGAACATGCTGAGGGGCCAGGGCTCCTCTCCTCAGTTTCTGAGGCTCAGGGTCCCTTTTGCACAAGGCTGAACCATGACACCGTCTCCTATAGAACTGGCATTTCCGGTGAGGGTGAAAACTGCCAAATTTCTGCAAAGCGGGGTGCCCATTCTGTCCCATTTTATGTGAAGGGAGAATGATGCTCTGCTTGAAGACAGTGAGGAGCTTGGGTGATAATAAGGGTGCCCCTTAACTTCTCTTGCACAAAATAGGTGTTCCTTTGTCCTTCACTGCTGAAAAAGCTGTACCCACTGTGCTTCTGACTACCAGGAAGCTACCAAAGAGCTGGGGGTGGGATTGTGGCTTGCCCAGGCAAATTTGGCAGTAGTATCACTGCTTCTGTTCCTCTTTGACCTTCACTGCTGTATTTTGCAGTAATTTGGCTGGAGGGGAGGGGAACCTAGCGAGAGGATTCAGGAAAGGGCAGCAGCAGAAGATAAAACATTAAAAAACTCCCTGTGTTAAGGGGAATGCCTTTAATTTTCATTATTATATTCTGATCCCCCCACACTTTGTCTCTGGTGAACTTGTATATGTCCCTTGAGGGGACATCGTCACTACACTTTTAGACCTGTCTTTAAGACTCAAGTCGCCCCAGAAGAGGCTAGAGTTTTCCAACAAAGCTGTTTCACAAAACAACAGTTTGCAGTTTGTGCAACCTGGGGCCTGCCTGATCCACGAGGCAGAGGAGCCGTCTGCCTCCAGCGCCAGATTTTGGGTCACTGTTCAAGGGCCACCATTAAGGAGCAGCTAATGATCAAGTATTTAATGTATTTACTTTTAAATCACCGGTGGGTGTTGGGGGTGGATTTTTCACCTTAAGCCTCCAAAGGTCTTGGGTTTGTTGTGAACCCTCAACATTTGAATTGTTTTTAGACTCTCCAGGTAAGTCTGGTGTGGAGTCCACGTCCCATAGTGATCTCTTAGGGCTTGTCCACACACGCTAGTGTATCACTTGATGAGTTTTCAGTCACAGATTCTCAAACGCATAGTATATGCTCAGAATCCATGCCTCAGATAGCATGTAGGGTTGCCAACAATGAGTTGGGAAATTCCTGGGGGTGGGTTTTGGGGAGGGGAAGGACCTCAGTGGAGTATAATGCTATAGAGTCCCCTCTCCAAAGCTGCCACTTTCTCCACAGGAAACGGTCTCTACCATCTGGAGATTGGTTGTAATTCTGGGAGATCTCGAGGCCCTACCCAAAGATGGGCAACCCTGTTAATGTTTCTGTGGCCTAATTCCATTCCACATCAAAACACATGAAACTGCCTTATGCTGAATCAGACCTCTGGTCCATCAGTATTGTCTACTCAGACCAGCAGTAGCTCTCCAGGGTCTCAGGCAGAGGTCTATCACATCACCTCCTTGCCTAGTCCCTTTAGCTGGAGATGCCGGGGATTGAACCTGGGACCTTCTGCATGCCAAGCAGAGGCTCTACAAACTGAGCCACAGCCCCTCCCCAATCAATTCTGCCTCACTGAAATGCACAGTATTTCAATACATTGTGACTCAAAATCTGCATGAGCTCTGGTGACACTAGTTCTGGTGTTACATTCGAACATGCAAGCACCTGGCGACAGCACTCATGTGTTTCCCAGAAGCAACGTGTGAAGCGGCTGTGTTTCCAAATGGCAAGCGCCAAACCAAGCAAGCAAAATCATGTGTAAAAAAAGTTTTGTTGCCCGTAATTCAAGGAAGTTCTTTCCTCTTGCCTCTGCATGCGTCTGCTGTTGCTTTAAGATGAGAATGGTGGGGGAATTGCCCGCCGGTGCCAGCTTTCATTCGGAGCGCCTCCCCCCCCCCGCCCCCCTTCGGAAAGTTTCCTGCCCAATTGTTATGTGCGATCCGATCTGAAAGTTACTCTCTAAGCTTCTTGTCACATTTTGACTTAATGAAGTGCAACTGAAGTGGGAATTGGGGTTCATCATGCCCGTCTCTCTGTACTCCCTTGTTGTCAGGAAACAGGGGCGGTTGGGGACCGTAATGCGACGCTGCAAGTCGTTATCATTCCGGTCAGTCTGTTTAACACAAAATTAAACAAAGAACTAATTAGTGCCTCATGAATTAATAAATGCGCAGTTGCTGGGGAGGAAGAAGGGAAAAAAAGGTTGTTGGAGAAAAGATATTGGAAAAAGTCAAATTAGGAGGTAGCGGGACGGGAAGGGGAGAAAGGAAGGCCCAAAGTCCACTTTGGTGGGAAAGTTTTCTCCTTCTCCGCTCAAGTTTGTCCCGAGTGCAACAGCCGGGGTGGGGATGCGGGATGGCTTTGATGTTGTGCCCGGCGAGCCTGCGCTGGGGTCCCGAGATGGGCAGCCAGGTATAAATATTTATACAGATCTTGTAAATATTTTGCTGCCAGTTATGGCGGCTTCTGGAGCCAAGAGGGGATGGCAGTGTGTCCTTTGGTGGCTGTGGAATTGCGCACGCCTCCTCAGAAGGGGCCGTAACCTGGGTTGTGCGTATTCTGTGATTTAGTACCGAGCACAGAAATTCAGCATCCTGAAAAAAACACACACACCAAGTTTCTAGTCCTTAGTGCTTTAATTTTTTGCACATACTCTTGTTGTAAGCCACCTTGAGAGCAGGATCAGGTAGGTTATACATTTTTAAAAAGTTAATTAAGACTGCAGTGAGACATTTGAATGTATAATGTCTGGTAAGCCTTTCTGGGCATCTGTGTGTGGCCAAAATGTCCTGTGTCAGAGGGTGGGGCTTCAGTTGCACATTGGCCCTCCCGCAACCAATAAAAGCAGAATTAATTATGCAAAACTATGAACGCTGCTTCAGTTTGGATAATTGACACACATTTCAGAATTCGGTTTTTCTCCGCGCAGGATTTTGATTTATCATTAGAAAGCAGTACACTGATCCAAGGTTACATTGCCTACGTTTCCTTATGTAAATAGTTTTCCTTCTCCCTTTGGTCTCTCCCGTCAGCTTCATAAAATCAGACACAAGCCCCCTTGGTGCTTGGGGGATTTGGGGAACCCAGGAGGAAAGAGGACTTAAAGGTGCTGATGCTTGAGCATAGATCCGGAAGACATTTCATCCCGTTCATGTGGGAAATTGGCCTTAGTTGCTCTGTAGTAAAAAGGGAGGCACTTTGCATACGCTCTCAAATACTACAGTATTGTGACTCTGGACATTCTGTAATGAAAGTTTCGTACTCAGAACAAACCCTGGAGCTGAACCGCGGCTTGAGGGTTAATCCTCCCCACAATATAGTTGGAAGGAGACAACAAAGGAGCAGTGGGTGAATTCAGAATCTGTGAAATGAGCAGCACGGGGCCTACCTTGTGGAGTTGCTGTGGAGGAATACCCTGCGAAGCGCACTGCGCATTAAGTGCTTTGTAAATGAAGGAGTGGAAAGAAGTGAAGGGGTCTAGTGGTTTGGGGGCCAGGCTGAAGACAAGGTGAGAGCCCTGGGCTGACCAGTGTTTCCGGGCCCCAGTATGTAAGTGGGCAAATTTCCTGCCCTTCTCTAAGAACTCTCCTGAGAAGCTTAGGCTGACGACAAGCAACTTACCCAAGGGCACCCATCTTGTGAGCACTGCGGCCCCGCTTCAATCATATGCAACAAAATAACCCAAGCGTTGTGTTTCCTTCAGTCTCTTAACCTTGCAGAGGACTGTGGGGTGCATTTTCTTAGAGAACCTGAGTCTGCCATAATAGCACGTTTTTAAATCCCTGATTAACAGTGTCCTAGAAAGGAACACACGTGCATTGTGCATGCGTGCACCCCTCCCACTGAGGAGTTCTTTTTGGGTGGTTTCTGCCCCCTTTTTGAAGGCATTAACTAAAGGTCCAGGGTGCTTTGGTGGAGGTTGTGAGCAGGAGATGTGGCCTGGGGGGGCGGGGGGCGGGAATCCTTATTAGGGGGACATCCCCCCCCCCATCCAAGCCTGGCTGTGCCCTGCCCTGCAGAACCGAAGCAGATCTCAGCTTTCGACGTTGGCTCATTGTCAGGCAGAGCTGGGGGAGGAGGAGAGAGTCCATCCTTAAGAGGACATGTCAAGTACAATTAGCGTTATCTGTCTAAATATGTGCTGGGAACACGGAATACAAGCGGAGGCCTGGGTGGCTTTAATGGAGACACATGCAAGGTCAGCCCGCCTCATGCAATCCCCCAATCTGATTTGGGGGATTACACATTCTAAGTAAATTGGCGTTATTCCTCTTGCATCATTGATAAGCTGCGGTCAAAATAATAAAGGGCCGGGGGGGGGGGGGTTGGAGGGGGCTGCGGAAGCAGATTTTGTTGTTGTTTTTTAAAGTCTAGCGCTGGGTAAGGCCTGGGTTGGGCGACGTGGGAATAAAGCACTTGCCTGCCAGGAGAGGGCAGGGAGAGGAAGACACAACAAAAAGAGAGAGAGAGGAAAAGATAGGTGAGCAAAAACATGGGACGTGGCAGCTTCATCCACACCGGAATCTGTGGACTTGGCTTCTTTTCAGTTCAGGCTCAGTTGTGGGAGATGTGAAGTAACAATAAAGAAGGTGGAAGCACCTTTGATCATGTGCAGAGTGCATTTCCCCCATCTCCCCACACTGTCTGTCTACTTTTCGTTCTTCAGGGAAACTGCCAGCAGTGGAGATGGTTTGCGTTTTGGCCGAGGATGTGCTGTCTGGGGACCAGGGAAGCAGCGGGGTCTAGCCGCCATCTCGCTCTTGCCCCTCCCAATTGCAAAAGTTGTGAGGGGCTTCCTCTCCAAAGATTGTTTTTCTCCCTTAGCTACAGGTGCAGACTTTGAACCTGGAAGCAAAAGAGCTCTCCAGTCGAGCCTGCAGCCCAATCCAGAAAAAAAAAATGTGCTGCACACAGAGGTGTGGTGGAAGCCATGCCAAGCCACACGTTACACACCAGGTCGGACGTATCTTTTTCTTTACATGGTTGGGGATAGTATGCCCCCCCCCCACCTTCCCGCTGTCAGTGGGAGAAGACAGCCCTTTAGCAGCTGCTTTCGTAGCAGCTGTTTCTACCTTCTCCCTCCCCTCAGTTATAGGGAGGGCCCTGTCCGGAAGTCTCACGGTGCATTTTTTCTTATGCTCCATCACAGTTTCGGAACATATGGCTCTAAATAATTCAATTTACTTTGCATGATTTTTTAGCTGCAACTGTTGTTGTTTTTCTGCACATTTCTTTTCGCTCTTGTTTTGCTTTGAGTTTGCCCAAGCTAGCCTGTGTGTGTGTGTGTGGGGGGGGTCAAAGGAGCAGGTGGGGGTGGAAGAGGCGTGCAGGCCTTGCACTGTCTGCCCCCTTGCAGTTTGCTCTGCTGAGGTCTGCTACCCTTTGTGGAGGGTGCACGGGGGTCCCTTGCGAGAAAACATCTGAAGGGGTGATAAAGAGGGGTTTGGAATTAAGCATTCATACCTGTCTTTTCACACAACAGTATCTTATCCCTGCATTAACTTCAGCCGCAAAGGGTTCTGCGTATGCACTTCCTGCACCCATTTGGGTGGCAAGCAATGCCAGCCTCTAAAGATATTGGTGTAGAGTAGCTGGGCAGAATGCATTATGGACCACCAGCCACCCAAATGGCATCTGTCAAATGGGAACAGCAAGTGTGTGTAGTCTTGTTTTATTAGCTCTTTGAAAACGGGGTCCCGGTTCAGCTACTTTTTTTCCAAAAGGGCTCAGATTTATTTAAAACATACTCCAGAACCATTGGTTGTGTCTCCTTCAGATTTCATATAATGCATTAACTGCCTTATACGGAGTCATAGAATCATAGAGTTGGAAGGAACCACCAGGGTCATCTAGTCCAACCCCCTGCACAATGCAGGAAATTCACAACTACCTCCCCCGCACACCCCCAGTGACCCCTACTCCATTCCCAGAAGATGGCCAAGATGCCCTCCTTCTCATCATCTGTTTAAGGTCATAGAATCCACATTGCTGATAGACCATTGAGTCAGACAATCAAAGTACCTTTTACCTGGAGATTCCAGGGATCGAACCTGGGACCTTCTGTATGCATAGCAGATGCTCTGCTTCTAAGCCATGGCCCCAGTGGATCAACAGTAAAATACTACTAGTGTGCCCATCTGTAATTTAACACCAGTCTGCTTATGGATCTGATCAAACCCTGCCAACGCCACCATGTGCTTTGGTCCCTCTCTGCATGTCCTGCCTCCATTATTCATCACCCTCCCCTCTTTTCTTTGCTCCTCAGGATGAAGTGACTTCACAGCTTAAAAAAAAAAAAACCTATCGAGGAATCAAATTCCTGATCACCGAAAGGTAGGAGAGACTCCCAAGATCACAAATGGGTATGTCCCCCATGCGGGTTCTTTTTCTACTTTTCCATGTCTTTTTGGCTGTCTAGTTTGCAAGGCTGTTGTTGTTCATGTTTACACTCCCTGAGGACGCTTAAAGTTGCCACAAAGAACTATAGCTGGCAATTGGGGAGGGGTCAAGTACAGGTGTCTGGCTGGTGCATGTCTCTGCTTTGCTAAATGTGTAATTGCTGGGTTTTCTGGAACCCTCTGCTCTGTCAGGTCTTGTACTGTGTTAACAGAAAGAGAGGTACAGACATTTATTTATGTATTTTACTTAAAACATTTGTATCCTGCCTTTCTGCCCAATTAGGGCTCTCCAACAAGTGAACAATTAAAATGACATTAAAAATCTATCTTAAAAGACAGTGTGCATATATAAAGCCAGCAATTAACAACGAACAAGAAAGAGGGTGAGTAGGGGAATGCCAGACGAAACCGAAGAGTCTTCACCAGCCGGCAGATTAACAGTTATTGAGGGGTTTCGATAGTCTTTAATACAGTGCCGCCATTTTGTCTGGCTGAGCTGGAATCGGGGAGAATTGTGTTAAAATGCACAACTCTCATCACAGGTTTCCTGTGTGGCCAGGCTATGCTCTTTTATGGGAAGGAAAGTAAGCAAGTAAATTGAAGAAATATTGTTCGTTTTGCCCGTCTGCTGTTCAAGAATCTGATTTGGATCTGCAAGTCTTCTCTTGGAGATCCTGGATCATCAACATGTTAGTCTTAATGGATTGCCAGCACATGAGAGTGGAAACCCAAACATTTTTGGAATTGTCATCTGATGAAACACCGGGCTGCCCCTTTTCCAAGACATTGGGGGCTTTTCCGAGTGGCCAGTGAAGAAGGTCAGGCCCGGTTTTCACGGATAACCTATGTTTGCTGCGGGCAACTTCAGAGTCTGGGCCAGAGCACTGCAAAGAGCCCTCACCCTGCAGCCTGAAGTTACCCAGCCACAAGTTTATGGCTGTGCGTGAGAACGAGACCGCAGGCTTTTGGTGCCTATGAAGACTGGCCAGATGGCATCGAATTTGCCCTTCCCATATCTGCTGCATTTTTAGCCAGGTGTTAGCAGAGCGAGGAAGGCCCCTGCTTCTTGACAGAGCCGCGCAGGGGGCCGGGCCCAGTGGTGTCAGAGGTGACCGGTGGAAGGCCAATGTTATGTAAATATTTTCTGCTGAAACATGGCAGGAATGAGCAGGCCTTACACACCCATCCATCATTGCCTGGGGCAGGGGGCCTCTGTGAGAGTAGGAATTGGGATGGGGGGTTGCAGACAGAGGCAGCATGTGCCCCGCTCATAAACTGTTTGTTTTCTTTTTGTCTCTTTGGCTTTTGGGGCGCCCTGCTGGGCACCCGACTCTCTGCTTTGTCCTCTCAACCTCTCCACCCACCCGCTTGGCCCTTTGCGTGATACCCCCCTTCCAGAGTCTCTCTCCAGTGTGCGTTTCGGCTTCTTTTTCTAACTTCAAAGGCTCCCCTTTATTGTCTTGGGATCGGCAGGCAGTGGCCCTGAAACATGATCACAGCCAGGCGCGGTGTAGGTCACCCCCTGAGCACCCTGCCTCGAGCGCTCAAAGGAACAGGCGGATGCTTCCCTTTGCATGCTTCACAACCCTGGTTACAGCTCTTTCCTCCTCCAATGCAAGGCTTCGCTTTCCCTCCCTCCTTCTCTGGCTTTCACACTCCCGCTCTGCTATTTCCCTGCTTCAGTTTGTCCTGCCTTTCCTCCCACTTAAGGTTTACCCAGGTACTTGCTTGTTTGCCCTGTCAGTAGCATGACATTGTGCCCAATCAGAAATGAAGGAGCTAGCGCTCCAAAATAAACATGTGGGATTCTTCATTCCTGACACACGCACCTTTGAGCCTGCTGGGGGGCTGTGAACAGCTAGAACGATTGTGCTAGATCTCAGGGGCCGGCCTCCAATTTGAAGGTCACATGCTGTGCTCAGGGCTTGAAAAGGCACTTCAGGTTCCTAGGTGCTGAGCACCCAGGTGGAAACTCAGGAGGAGAATCAGAGACTTTTCAGGAAGAGGAATCTTCCTCCTTCCATGGCAGGAAAGCTAGTCACTAAAGTAATCTCTTCCCCCATTTCATAACCCTCCCTCTGTTTTTCTTGTTTGCAGTGGGTTTACATGCTTTTTTCTAAAAGTAAGTTTGGGAGTTCTCCCTTTCTTAGAAATCATTTGTTGCTGAGGAAATCCCCATTCCCCTCTAGGAAGCACAACCATTGAAGCTGTGAGCCCAGGGTAGCATTTGCATGCATGAATTGCGGGTTGTATCTGTGACACCAGTGGGTATGACAGAGCCCCCCCCACCCCCAATGCCGGCGTCATTTTATGAATGTCTTTTAATATAGCATTGTTTTGATGGATATTTGATGCTGCAGGTTTTTTCCATTTCAAAATGTGCCTGGTTTTTAATGAATTGTTATGCTGATGTTTTTAATTTGTAAGACACCTTGCTCTGAACCACAGGTTGGCTTTATAAGATACAAACGTGACCCCCCCTTCTCCCTCACATCATTAAACTTTTAACTTATTTCGTAGTTCTTTGAAGGCTGTGCCTTCTCTCCTGATTTGTTGTGGGGTTTCCCCACCCCCTTTGGCACACCTTGGAGAATGGCTCCTTCCCATAGAGCAAAGCCACACCCCTCCTTCAGAAACGTGGGGACAGTTTATTGTGCTACTGGCACTGAAACAGTGTGCAAGTCTAGTAGAGAGAGAAATGCAGGGTTTTTAGCCTCTGGCAAGGCCCCTTTGGTCTCTGTTCTCTCTCTCTTTCTTCCTTTTTCATCTACTCGGAAGCTTTACTTTACTTCCCTGTCACCCTAATTGATTGCATTAACCTTTCAGCGTATTGGATTTCCCCGGCATCGTGTGGAGAGTGCTGTGCAATATGCTTATAATCTGGGCCGTTATGGACAGGGAGCAGTCAACAAGCCCCCTTCACCAACAGGCTCCCCCTGACAGATCGGCTTTCAGAGAAGGAGAGGAGGGAGGGTCCGGGCAGGGGAGGGCGCCTGAAATCGCCCTATAAAGCTCCAAGAAAGTGATAGATAAGTGCTGTTTGGGCATCTGAAAATTGTTAGTATGAGGGCTGAGTTCCCATTATTTACACAACACAATTTGAATTTTCTGAAATCGCTACTATGAAATTTGAATTTTCAGTGGAGATTTTGGCGTATTTTCAGTGGAGATTTTGGCATATATTTTTTTAAAAAAATATGAACACACACGAAGCTGCCTTATACAGAATCAAACCCTTAGTCCATCAAGGTCAGTATTGTCTACTCAGACCGGCAGCAGCTCTCCAGGGTCTATGGCAGAGGTTCTTTAACATCGCCTCCTATCTGGTCCTTTTAGATGAGATGTGTAGGATTGAACCTGGGACCTTCTGCATGCAAAGCAGATGCTCTACCACTGAGCCACAGCCCCACCCCACTGGTAAATGCATACTAATCACAAATGGTGTGGAGAGAGGGACATTTTTTTCTCCTCTTGTAATTTTAGAGTTTACAATCACCTTATAAAATAGGCTGGTGGAAGGTTTGGGACCAACCAGAAAACATGCTTTTTTTGCATGAGAGGCAGGGATGACGGCCGCTAGCTTAGAAAGGCTTTTTCAGAAGGTTGGACGCAGTCATGGAAGAGGCCATGAGCCATAAGTAAAACCTCTCTGTCCAGTGGCAGTGTACCTCCAATTACCAGCTGCAGGGGACAAAAAGAAGAGGAAGACCTTGATGCCCTGCTTAAAGGCCACCTCATGGCATGAGTCCTCTTCTCAATGAAATGGCTTTAAGGGTGTTTTACACCAAAGCAACCGTTTGCAGGGAACAAACTCAGAATCGTTGTCTGCCACTCTCTGAGCCAGCGAAGCCGGGAAAATGAAACGGAGTGCAAAGAGGCAGCCAAGTTTTGATTCCTCCTCTTGTTTTTCATTGGGAGAGGAAACCCGCAGGCGGAGAGCACACCGGCTTCATTCACCCCTGTTACAACTGGGGCTCTGGACTGAAGCACGTGGCATTTCCATCTGGAGAGTGCCTGAACGGCTCATGGTCCTGATGACCAGAATATTTACTGGCACCGATAGAGAGAGATTTTATTGACAGCATTTTGTAACATAACAGAGCAAATAAAAGTGACTGGAAGCCAATATGACGGTAAGTTGGCCAAGATGTCCCGTAAATGTTACAGGGTTTTTGTTTTTCTTTATCACTGTTATTTGTTTGGGAATGTAAGTTTCTTGTTCGATTTGCTGTCGGACCTTTGGCCCCTGCGCCCCATTTATTCCTTTTAGGAGTGCTGTCAGATGTAGAAACCCAAACTGGAGACACTCAATTTGTGCAATTTCTGACTGATTTTCTTGGTACCAGTCGCGGCTTTCTTTTGTCTGTCTCAAGAGGGTTGGGAGACCCATGCTGGCTCAGACCAGTGGCTCATGTAGTCCAACATCTGATCTCACACAACTGCCACAGAAGTCATACCCTTTGTGCATGGAAGTGCAAACCCCTACAGATTATTGCCCCCTAATGGTGTTCTGCAACTGGTGTTTAGAGGTATACTGGCTCTAAACATGGAGGTTCCATTTCACCATCATGGCTAATCGCTGTGGGTGGCCTCTGCTCCTTCTTGAATTTGTCTGATCCCCACTTCAAAACCTTCCAAGCTATTGTCCACCACATCTTGTGGTAGTGATGTTCTGTAACTTACAGACGCATTTAATCTCACCCAAACTTTTCCACAGCGTCCCTCAAAACTGTAAGCAGGCACCTAGAAGACATTCTGCAGCAGAAATGTTTTAAGGCATGGTAAAGCAAAACTTTTTCTCAGCAGACCACATTTGTTAGGTTCCCCCCCCCCTGCAAAAAAAGGTGGGCTGCCAGTTAGAAAGGGTGACAAGGAAATAAAATGGGGTGGTTTGGAAGTAGAGTTGCCAGTTGGGTTGGGAAATACCTGGAGATTTGGGGGGGTGGAGCCTGGGGAAGGCGGGGTTTGGTCGGGAGGGACCTCAGTGGGGTATAGTGCCATAGCATTCACCTCCTAAAGCAGCTATTTTCTCCAGGGGGCCTGATCTCTGTAACCTGGAGACCAGTTGTAATTCCGGGAGATCTCCAGCCACCACCTGGAGGTTGGCAACTCTATTTGGAAGGGAGGATTGGGGGAGATGAGATGATGACTGGAAAGAGGGGGGGAGGAGAGGGCAGCACCTCCGAAGGGAAGAGTAAACAGGCGCTGGGCGGAATTAAGTTAATTGATTGCTCCCGCAACAGGCTGAACATTGTGTTATTCTGTCGCTGTGGCAACAACCCCCCAAAAATTGTCAGCCTGTTCGGAGGAAGCGAAGCGAAACATTGTCTCATTTGCGTGATCCTGGTGTTTGTTTTCCTTCTGAGGGGGGGCGGGGTGGGGATCCATTGATCTATTGTTTGTTCAGAAAACTCGTTCTGTTTTTTATAATAATAAGATTTAAAAAAATCAAAGGTGGTTGGAGGCAGGGGGGAAATAATGTCAGCTGTTTCCTCGAGTCACCTTGGTTTCGTCACGGGGCGGGGGGGGGGGCACAGAGGTGAGAAAATAACCGTGTTTTGCTTGCTTCACCTCTCTGGTCGGGGTGTGTGTGTGTGTTGTGCTTTATAGAACTGCTCTGAAATTCAGTTAAACGTCAGAAACATCTTGTTCACTTGGCAGGGATGGGGGGGGGGATAAAATCTCTGGATATAAAGGGGGAGATCACCAAAGAAAAACAAGGCCCTTTTCTCTACGCTCCATGTCTCATTTCCACTTCTCTTACTTTATAATTCAATATTTATTTAATTACTAACTCTCTGCTGTTTTCCAAACAGGGACAGGCTTGTGTGGTTTCCCTGTTGCTGCTGCAGCTGACGAAGCTGTGTGCGGAATATACTTATACCATCATAACAATCTGTAAATTAGGCTGTATGAGTTCACATCTTTCATTTTTTTTAAAGTAAGTCTCTAGCTCCTTTTGTTGCAGAGATACCGGTTTGAGGAGAAAGGCATATCTGTGCAGTGAAAGAGGCTAGAGAATTAGTTCCCCCCACCCCTGGAAAAAAGTCCAAGGAAATTCAGAAAGCCTAATACACATACTTGTTATAATGATATTCAGTTGCCAATGTACAAAGGCATCCCCCATGGCGGGGGGTGGAACGTCCACCATAGGGACAGGCATAGGGAAAATGGCTTCCCTGTGGGTGGGACTGGGAAAAGCTGAACTTTCCCACCCATTCAGCCACCATCTAGGTTTTTCCACAGATCTTTCCCAAAACTTTGCAGCAAAGCAGGTTTGGGAAAGATGGGAGGAAAACCAGGGAGGTGCATGAATGTGCCGCAGTGCTTTGGGGAAGCAAGGCAAAAACCACTGCCCAATGGCACCTAAGCTGGGACCATCAACAGGTGGGGAAACGGTCTCTGCCAGGTGCCATGAAAGAGTCTCATAGAATAGAGGCTTCAAGTATGCAGGGGAGGGGAAACAGAGCCGCCCTTCCCCCCCCCCCCCGTGGGGTCTTCTGTGCCTTTATAAGTTGCATAAGAAGCTGCCTCGTACCAAATAGTGGTCTATCTAGCTCAATATTGTGTTTTTGACCAACAGGGGCTCTCCCAGGTCAGGCCAGAGAAAGCTCTTTCCACTCTCTGTGATCCTTTAACCAGAGAGGGCAGGACCAAACCTCAGACATTCTGCTGGCAAAGCATGCGTTCCCCTGCTGAGCCCCCTTTCAAAACACAACGGGTGTGACTTCCCCCTCCCCTCCCCCAGCACAAAGATGTCCCAGTGGAGAAACCTTCTCTCTGTCCACCGTTAAAGGCACATTTTTAAAAGATGGCTGCTCCACAAGGAAAAGTCCGTGGCGATTCATTTATATATACATCAATAGCTTATATCCCCCTCCTGTGCCAAAAAGCACCTGAGCCAAACGTGGTGGTGGTGGAGAATGCCCTCAAATCTCAGCTAACCCCTCATGGGGCTTCAAGGCAAGAGGCGTGCAGCGGTGGTTGTGACCCAGGACTTCCTTGGTGGTCTCCCATCCCAAGTACTAACCAGGGCTGACCCTGCTTAGCTGATGAGATAGGGCTAGCCAAATGTAGCCCCACGCGTTCACGTAATTCACACAAAATTAAGAAGAAGAAGAGTTGGTTTTTATATGCCAACTTTCTCTATCACTGAAGGAAGAATCAAACTGGCTTACAATCACGTTCCCTTCCCCTCCCCACAACAGGCACCCTGTGAGGTAGGTGGGGCTGAGAGAGCTCTAAGAGAGCTGTGACTAGCCCAAGGTCACCCAGCTGGCTTCATGTGGAGGAGTGGGAAAACAAATCCAGTTCACCAGATTAGCCTCCGCTGCTCATGTGGAGGAGTGGGGACTCAAGCCCTGTTCTCCAGATCAGAGTTTACCGCTCCAAACCACCGCTCTTAACCACTATACCATGCTGGCTCGCCATAATAATAATAAATGCATAGCACATGGGGGGTGGCAAGGGAGTGCTCTGGAGGGACAAGGACAGGCTGACTCAGGAGTGGGAGCTGCTTCCATGAGCTCTTGCTTTTTTTATCAACCAGAGGAGCCAATACCCAGGCCTTATGGGGAACCAATCAGAAGCCACGCTGAAATACAAACA
Source organism: Euleptes europaea (assembly GCF_029931775.1). Taxonomy (NCBI): domain Eukaryota; kingdom Metazoa; phylum Chordata; class Lepidosauria; order Squamata; family Sphaerodactylidae; genus Euleptes; species Euleptes europaea. Next base: position 3,248,498 of record NC_079330.1, read on the forward strand.
GGAGCTTCTACCTGGTTTGTGTAACCAGACCTTGAAGGACTGACATCCCCAGTCTGCTTTTCCTCTTCCCTTTTGTCTTGTAGCTATCAGGCTGCTCTTAAGTTGTCTTGCTTGTGTGGAAGCAAATGTGTTTAGAATTAGGGTTCTTTACACTCCCCACATTCTTTGGATTCACGTGAAGCTGCCTTATTCTGAATCAGACCACTGGTCCATTAACATCAGTATTGACCACTCTGACTGGCAGCGGCTCGCTGGGGTCTCAGGTCTCTTTCATGTCACTTCCTACCCGATCCTTTGAACCGGAGATGCCGGGGATTGAACCTGGGACCTTCTGCGTGCGAAGCAGAGGCTCGTCGACTGAGCCACGGCTCTCCTTCCTAATAACTCAATATGAAGGATGCCTTTGCTTATACCAGGTTTACAGGCGAAACAAGGATTAAGATACAGAGACTTGCACCAGGCCCCCACCTGTTGAAAGTCTAGCAGACAGCTCTGGGAGCTGATCTCAAATCTCCCATGTCAGAGGCCCACACTTTATCTGATGGGCCACAGCAGCGTGGGAAACGCCCACTTCTCCATAGATTCCAATTCAGACCCATATTGCTCATTCCCAAGATCTTGTCCTGGTCTTCAGTGCCTGTGCTGGCTATTTTGGAGTAGATTTCCAAGATGGGTCAACTTTTTTGTTTTCTGCCTGCAAAATGGATTGGTGTCTGTCGGTCGGAGAAGTGCATCATACAGGGAGAGGGGATGGCCCATTTATCTTCCGTATTAATTATTCTTTCTTTTCCCTTTCTTCTGATGAGGCTTCCTTTTCTCATCTCTTCCCTTTCTGTCTGTTCTGCCCCCTTCTCAATCATTATTTGTCCCTTTATATATCTTTTGTCTTTTCATCCTCTCTCACTTCATTGCAGTATTGCAGACACCTCACGATGGGGGGGGGTCCTTCAACAGCAGCCATTGTGAAATGTCCTTCCCCAATTCTGCCATCCATCCATACCCATGGTGTCCTGGAGGGTGTGGGTATTGTTGTGGGTGCATAGACAACCAGTCTGTATGTGTGCTTATTTCTCTCTGTGTGTGTGTGTGTTAGAGAGAGTGTGTGTGAGAGAGAACGATTTGACTGGCAGACTTGCCAGTAGAAACCTATTGGCGTCAGGAAAAGCTAAATAACCCAGTAACTGGTATGAAGGTGAATTCATGGTCTGATGAGCACTGAAAATACAAGAGTTCTCTAGACAGGCAGAGTGTGGAGTGGGAAATAACAGCGCTGAAGCTCCAGAGAAAGCCTGGGCAGCCAAGGGCAGAACATGGGGACACCCGCTGAGGACTAGGTGAGCTGGGCAGAGCATATGCCAGTGGTCTGGTATAGATCTGGGCATCCTGAAAAACCTCAGGAAGAAGCAGTAGCCAGTTGCTAGTTCTCATGGTGCCAGATAATAGCTTGGAAATATCTCCATCCTCTTCCTTTCCCCTTTGTTCCCCTTCCTTTTGCCAAATGTTTCCAAGAACGTCGGTTGTGGAAATCTAATAAACAAAGCAACTAGTTGCAGATATGACACCTACACAGATTTGATCTTGTAGGGGGGAAAGTAAAATACCTTTGGGTATGAAGTGGGGCACGAGAGTTTATTTGGCTTAAAGCACATGAATTGCACGGCCACTTGCGGTGAAGTCAGTTTCCCAGGTGGTGTCTCCTACCTGGCAGCAGACACTGTTTTTCCTGCAAGAAGACGGGATTGATGCAGAAAAGCATGCCACCCACAACAAGTCTTGAAGTGGCCGGCATGAGTCTGCTTTGCCGACTTTCCTGAAGTTCCTAGAGATGGAGCTAGTTTGTTGTTTGTTTTCCCCCTTGGGGGGTGAGCGGCTGCAGCGTGAACATGCACATCAGCAATGGGAGTACTTTCAAAGAGCAGGACGGGGAGGGCTCTGTGTTCCCTTCCCAAGCACTGTCTGTAGAGCACAGGACACCGAGAAAGGCTGATTGGTCCAAAATAAAGGCCCCACTTCCACCAAATCCACAGTGGCGTGGGTACAATTGCTTTGCAGTTAGCAGCAAGACTCCTCGGGCCTAAGCAGTGCCTTCAGGGGTTCCAACCCAACCGTTCCTGGTTTTAATTTAACTGAATGGATTTTGGTGAATTCTGAAATAGCCTTCCATCACTTGGAATTGACCCAGTGAGGAGACATTGCTAAGCCCACCTGGGAAAAACTCGAGAATACTTAAAGGAAGTAATACCAGCGTGGTGTAGTGGTTAAGAGCGGAGGTTTGGAGCCGTGGACTCTGATCTGGAGAACCGGGTTTGACTCCCCACTCCTCCACATGAGCGGCAGAGGCTAATCTGGTGAACTGGACTGGTTTCCCCACTCCTACACACGAAGCCAGCTGGGTGACCTTGGGCAAGATGCAGCTCTGTTAGAGCTCTCTCAGCCCCCCCTACTTCACAGGGTGTCTGTTGTGGGGAGGGGAAGGGAAGACGATTGTAAGCCAGTTTGAGTCTGCCTTAAATGGCAGAGAAAGTCGGCATATAAAAAACAACTCTTCTTCTTCTTCTTCTTCCTCTTCCTCCTCCTCCCCCCCCTTTGGGGTAGAGGAAAAGAGTTTATAATCTCCCCGCAACTAGGGAAATTAAAGAATCCACACTGGTGTTGAGGGGTAGATGTTTTTTTACTTTTCCCAAAGGGATGTGGATGAATGTGTGGCAAGGCTCTAAGAATTCCACTGTGCCAGCGTAGCATTCCAGGGCGAGACGGCAACCTCAGGTGCGTTGCTGGGCCTGGTGCCGACTTCCTATGCAATCCACAGCAGAGGCGGGAGCACCAGCCAGCCAGCCAACTAGAAACCTCTCTTGTTCTCTCATCTTCCAGCTCTGTGCATTTTCTGACTCTCTCATTTATTAATTTCTCCCCTTCCCTGGCATTACGGGGGAGAAGAGGAGGAAAAGTAGGAGCAAGAAAAGGATTTAGTAACAATCCTTCAAATTGCAAAACTTTCATCCTTTGAATAATGTGTCACAGAAACTGATGGGTGATAAAGGGGGAGCCGGAGCCCAGCCAAGAATCCGGCTCAGCCAGTTTCCCTTATTTATTAAAGAAAAAGCCTAGATAATTAACTTTTTTGTTTTGTTTGCGGGCGACTCCCCAGACTGGCAACTCCAGGGCGCCTGGCAAATGAAGCTTGGTATCAGCTCCGCCAGAGTGGCACAGCAAGCATGATTCTGTGCCCAATGATTGCCTCGAAACTGAAGCAAAAAAAAAAAAAAAGCCCAAGTTTGTCAGTTTCACGAGCTGGGGAATGATTTCCTCGTCACAGGGCTGCAGCAGCACAGAGGCCTTTGGGGGTTCTTTCCATCAGAGAAGGCACCTCCAGTTTCCTCCCACCCCACTTTTGGCATTCTGAGTCCAATCAACCAACCAGGATAACTTGGGTTGTATTCGCACCCTTAGAAGTAAGCAGGGTCTTTAGAAGTCTGTATCTTCTTTGCTTTGAGAGCCAGGGTGGTGTAGTGGTTAAGAGCGGTGGTTTGGAGCGGTGGACTCTGATCTGGAGAACCGGGTTTGAGTCCCCACTCCTCCACATGAGCGGCGGAGGCTCATCTGGTGAACCGGGTTGGTTTCCCCACTCCTACACATGGAGCCAGCTGGGCGACCTTGGCCTAGTCACAGTTCTCTTAGAGCTCTCTCAGCCCTACCTACCTCACAGGGTATCTGTTATGGAGAGGGGAAGGGAAGATGATTGTAAGCCGGTTTGAGTCTCCCTTAAGTGGTAGAGAAAGTTGACATATAAAAACCAACTTTTCTTCTACTTCTTTTGAGAGGGCTTCACAGTGTCCTTCTCTGGGCTGGAAGGAGCCCCTTGCTTTAGACAGGTATCCTGGGTAGGGTAGGGGGCGGACATTTCTTTGTTTTGCCCATGGTTGGTTCCAGATGAACAGGTGCACTAGAGGCGCTCATATTACACATGAATGCTGTGGCAATGGCTGCTGGTCCAGATGGGCTTGCTTGATCAGCATCAGTGGTGCTGCGACTGTCATTCCAAACCTGTGGTTCCAGGTGCCGTCCCAGTTGGCATCTCCTCCTTTTCTCTCTGGCTTCCTGTTTGGGGTTACTGTTACTCTTAGAAGAGATATCTAGAACTGTCCTCCTTGTCTTTCATTTCCAAAGTTGTTCTTTGCACATTTGCAGTACACGTATGCACAGATGTTCAGTGGAGCTAAAAAAATTTAAAGAGGAAACTTGCGTAGAACAGTTCAGGCTGCAAGCGGGGACACCTACTCACACCAATTATCCAAAATGAGTGTGGCCTTCTCGTGAGTAAATTTACTTGTGAGTAGGACTTCTATTAGAAGCAGCCAATTTAGCAGAGACAGGGTTTGTCACAAGATACTGTAGAATGGCCTGAAAAAACCATGATGCTGTTCTACTGAATTTAAGAAGGTCTGGCCCCCAGTGGTGGGAGACCACCAGGGAAGCTGTTTTGAGCTCTGAGGAGAAAAGTCACAGTAGAAGACACCTGTATTAATGTCCAGCCAGGTGTGGCAAGCAATATACCGTGTTTACTCAAAAGCGAGATGACCCTGAATGTAAGACAACCCCCTAAAAATGTTGTAGGCACATAAGTAAGTGCCATCAAGTCACAACCGACTTATGGTGACCCCAGCAAAGGGCTTTCAAGGCAAGTGGGAAGCAGAGGTGGCTGGCTATTGTCTTCCTCTGCAGTCTTCCTTGGTGGTCTCCCACCAAGAATCTATCCTGCTTAGCTTCCAAGATCTGACAAGATTGGGCTATGCCATTCCGCTTTACCCCCTTTCCCTAATGTCATTCACACAAAAATGTATTATTGGACATAACTGTAACTTGTATACAAATAAAACATGACCCCCTTCTTGTTTTGATGGGGGCGGTGGATCCTAGTCTTACATTTGAGTGCATACTGTAGTGAGAAAGATAGTGCTTCTCTGATGAGGCAGTAACTCTTCCTCAGGCAAAACCTATCCCTGATCTGGAACCCCTCTTCAGATTAAGAAGAGGCTGCTTGAGAATATGTCCCCAGACATGCCCCGCAATAAACAGCTGGTGCAGACCTGACTTGCCCAGACTGCAGGTGTGCAGCAGAAAACAAACCTGAGGAATGTTTGAGGCGCAACAGCGTTACTGGCAAGGCAGAGTTTGCCAGCCGTGGTGCAAGCTCCCCATTAGCATGGTGGCTTCCCGTTGACCTAGAAACTTTCTCGGAGGCTCAAGAAAGCAACGAGAGGTTTCTGCTTGTCTCTCTGAGCGTGGGATCGTGTCTGTCCAGCCCTGGAAGAGGTCCAGCCAGAAAATGGCAAGTGGCTGGAGCAGAGGCAGAGAGGCAGAGAGAGAGAGAGCTTCCCTCGATGGATCCTGGTCTGTGGCATGTGCAGCCGGGCTCAGCCTGTGCTTCCCTCCTCTGACCAGCAAGCAGCCTCTGTGCTGGTGCAGGAAGCAGGAGATTGGAGTCCCACCCACAGGGTGTTAATTGATTTTCCTTTCCTTTAAGCCAACCTCATCCTGAGGTGGGATGGCCCATTTCAGGAGCTGCTCTTCACTGTCATACCACCAAAGCAACAACCCCCGTGCCTTTTCATGCCCTGTGCTCCATCACCTGTTTTCCTCACCTGTGCCTTAGAGACTAGGAAGGATATTTTTCAAGGTTTTTGTGATAATCCCCCCTCTTTTTTTATTTGAAACATAAGGATGTGTCATTTTTTTTTGTTTCAATTTAGCATTGGAGAATTTTATAATTTAGTAATTAAAATCTCTGATAGGCTTTAGAAATTGCAGCTAATTGAATTTAATGGGAAGATGATTTTCAATTTTATTTGATTACCCGGACCCCTGGCATTGGTATTTATGGGAAAAAAATGGGAAATGTGCAGTGTGGGCTAAGATGGCATAATTGAATTAGGGCTAATCGGATTTCTTCGTCATGAATTTCACTATAATTTTCCTATAATTTTCCATTAGATATCTAGTTTACAAATATTCACAAAGAAATGAAGCTCTTTCGGAATGGAGATTGCTGGCTAACAGGATTACGAAGGCGATTGCGCGGCAGTGCCAGGCCAGGCTCCTTCAATAATGCAATCGCTACGTCTGTCTCACACTTTCCCCCCTCCCCATCTCCTCCTGCCGCCTCTCCCTCCCCAGACCATCGGTAGGAACTCTGGTGCTGCCCCCCTTTCTGGTTTTTCCATGTCCCACTGCCATTCACACATGCCGTTTGCCTGAATTCATTCATCTCATGTTGTTTGCAGCATGTCTTGAAGAGATATAGCCATAAGCACATCTGAGCAGTACAGAATGGCATCCTCCAAATTCTCCTGGGCATGTGCAGAATGCATTTTCCTCCCTCCACTAAGTAACCTGATATTTGACAGGAGGTTCTGTGAAGGCAGCTAGTTATAAGTTATTATTGGTAACTATTTTTGATCCCTTCTATGAATTAGTATATTAGGGAATACATGATATGAAGACTTCAAATTACTGTAGCAACCTTGGCCAGGCTTCACAGTTCTGAAGCCAGGGGGGCGGGGAGACAGAGCTTCCAAGGCAGAATTTCTTTGTTTTTAGAAATAAACCTCTGAGGAGTGCATGACGGGTAGTGTCTTGTGGGTGTGGCTTGCCACAGGCTAATAAGGACACATAACTCCACAAAAGCTGGTGTGCTCAGCTACACAGCTCCTTGGGCAGATGTTTATCTCTGACCCTAACTGGAGACAAACCACCACTCAGAGCGCCTTCGGTGAAGCACATGATGCAGATGTCATATCTTGGTTTGTTTGTTTAGTGTATTTCCAGACTGCCTTTTGATCATATCTTCACAATACAGTTTAAAACCAAATGACAGAAAATAAAAAATCATGAAAACCATAAATGATTGGTTTAAAAGCAATGCTAATCATAGAAACCCTGCAGTCTAAATCAAAGGTCCTTGGGAACGGGTAGGTTTTTCAACCAGTCCAGTAAGCACTCAAGGATGGATTCACTCTCAACTGGGGTGGGGGGGGGGGCTTGGCCTCTCTCTCAACATAACCACCTCTCAGAATTGTGTGAGGCATCAGGTACTCCACCTGAGCTTCCTTGGGCAAACATCACCCAGGAGTCTGAGATGCACCATCTTAAAAGCACTCTTTCCCAGACTGTTAGTACCATTTGCTCAAAAGTGCACACCCAGATCCCTTTCCTTGCGTAACCTGCTTTACATATGCACACGTTAACATTTTTTAGGCCATCATTTCCATTCTGCTTTGGATAGACCCAAGGGAGAGTCTTTCCAGAGGCTTGAAAATACTTTGCTCTAACGTTCCTTTGCCTGGAGACACGCATTGCTTGTGTTCCTTTGCCTTTTGTTGCAAGGTAGCTGGGCCATAAAGAATCTCTCCTTTGTCAGCCCGTCTCACTGGAGTCTTTTCCTTCATTCCGTTCTTGCTCCCTTTCCAAATTTTGAAGCATCCTAAGTCAGCCCTTTTGCTTTGGGGAGGGGCTTGGAGATCTGTGACAAAATCTACCCTCCTGTATTCCTGAGGTTCTGTTCCTGGCGTTGCCCGTTTAGAGATCTCAGAGGGTGAAAAACCCTTCACCAAAATACAAGGCGATGTACCGAGAAACATTGTAAAATGTAACAGTGGAAGAGCATGGCTCTGAGGACCCTTATTTCGGACAAAATGGGGATGGGGAGGTGACAAGGCATGCCTGTGTTGTGCTGCTAGGCCTTCACTAGCAGGAGCCCCAGGGCCGAGGAGTGCCCAGCAAGCAGGGAGGGAGGCAGCCAAGCAGCAGAGCCAGCATTCACGTGACCTGGGGTTGCCAACCTCCAGCTGGAGGGGGGCGCATCCTCCTGGAATTACAACAGATTTCCAGATTGGTTCACCTGGAGAAAAGGGCTGCTTTGGAAGGTGAACTCTATGGCCTCACATCCCTGCTAAGCTCCCTCGAGGAGGAGGAGAATGCCCTCATCCAGGGTCGTAAAGAATGGGGAAATGAGGGAAGGAAGTTACAAGATGTGGTTGTAGCAAAGGACGGGTAGGTGCTGTGAGTGGAGAGCCTGCAATCCTGCCAGCCACGTTGCTCCAGGGGGCCCTGCCCTGTAGACTGATACTCCTGCTCCAGGCTTTAGCAGTGCTCATCTGCCGTGTCATGCCAATGAAGCAATTGAAACCAAATCAAGAAGGGAAAGAGGAGGAATTGGAGGAAAAGGGAGCGCAGTATACCTGCTACTCCCAACGCCCAGGCCTCCAGGCGCCTCCCTTGACGAAATACAAATGAAAGAAAAAAATTGGCTAGAAGAGGCTGACTCTATTTGCCTAATGGATTTCCAGATCAAGGCAGAGAGAGAGAAAGGGAAGGAGAGACTCCTGGCAGCCAGATTTGTGGACCTTCCTCAGTAAAAAAAATGCCAGTGTGTATAGTGGTTAGAGTGTTGGATTTGGATCTAAGAGGCCCAGGTGCAAATCTCCACTTCGCCATGGAAGTTTGCTGGGTGACCACACACTCTCAGCCGAGCCTACTTCACAAGGTTGTTGTGAGGATAAAATAGAGGAGGGGAGAATGTTGTGAGCCACTTTGGGTCTCCACTGCGGAGAAAAGCCGAATGTAGATGAAGCAAATAAATAAATGTGATTTCAGATCTGAACAAAATCCAAGAGGAACAGCAAGCCAGTTCTGATAAATGGGGAGGAGACACGTGGAGGTGTGGTCAGGGTCAGGCCCTTAAACCTGCGTGTTCCCAAGGGGGCCTTCCACAAACAGCTCCTGCAGTCCCTTGACCCGGCGGCCGAGTCACTTCCCTTCCCACAGTGGGACTTGCGCTTTGTAGCCCATGGAAGAACCGCCTTGGCGGATCCAAGCAGTTCTTCAGAAAATGTTGAAGATCCTTTTAAGGGCTCAACTGGACTTTGAGAGGATTTAATGCTTTTCCTTTGTGTGTGTGATTGTGCATCCTTGGGGTTTTACTGGATCGTTTTATGATAACTTGTTTTGTTTGTTTTGCAACTTGCTTGGAATCCTAGGAATGAGGCGGCATATTTGATTTTTAAATAAATGTGATTTACAGAAGGTTTGGGGATGGAGATGGCCGTTTGGAGCGAGGAGTAGGGGGATGTTGCCTGAGATCCTTTACCTGGAGATGCCAGGGATTGGCTTTCTGCACGCAAAGCAGGTGCCTCTACTGCTAGGGTTGCCAGCTCCAGGTTGGAAAATACCTGGAGATTTTTGGGGTGGAGCCTGAGGAAGGTGGGGTTTGGGGAGAGGAGGGAAGAGGCTTCAGTGGGGTACAATCCCGTAGAATCTACCTTCTAAAGCAGCCATTTTCTGCAAGTGAACTTATCTCTGTCACCTGGAGATTAGTTATAATCCCAGGAGATCTCAGCCTCCACCTGGAGGTTGGCAAACCTATCTACTGCTGAGCCCCTGTCCCATCTTGGAAGAGCTCCTTTCCTGTGATTATCCATGTTCTTGAGTATTCCATTATCATCCGGGCGCATTGCTAAAGGTTACACTGGCCCTTGGCAATGCCCATTCTCTAGTTGGACCAGCTGGGCAAGACATGGGTGGGCAGAGAGGGGCACAGCCACTCTGATTGATGCTCATATCTGTGCCAGGCGCTGTACAGAACCGGGCAGAGTTGTGATCCCCAATTTTACAGTCTACAATTAAATTGACACAATAGAAATAAGATAGGAGTGTGTGTGTGTAAGTAATGGCATGGGGAATTTGAATTGAGGAAGGCTGTGTGGAGGAGAAGAAGCTGAACTTTATCCACGTTGGGGAATAAGTATCCTTTTGATTTTCCCCCCACACATGAGCCATGCAATGTGTCTTGTGCTAAGGCAGATCCAGGGCAGAGCGGCACATCTTGCACTGAATTTTTATGGAGTTTTACGTGGTCTTGTCACAATCCACAAATGTTAATTAAACATATAGCCACAGCTTTCCAGCCCCCAGAATAAATCTAGACTGTTTTTCCTTGGGGGGGGGGAGTGCTGTATGTGAACAAGTACATGTAGCCCTCATACGTGGTTTTCTTTTCCTCTGCTGATTTTCTCCTGGGTGTTCATGGTGTACAATTTTTTTTGTTATTCTTATTATTTTATAAATGAAGGAAAGAATGCAAGGGAGGGTTTTGAGGTGTGTTGGGTAAATAGACCTAAGCCCTTTTCTTTAAAACAAACGGACAAACTGTTTACCTGATTAAATAGGTATTTTGTGCAGTTTGGGAGTGTGTGTAACTGGGGGGGGGTACTTTAAACATCCTATACTTGACTGGGTGGACTCTGTAAAGGCAGGACTCTCCTCATGGGTGGAGGGGGGAGAGAGAAATGTGGCAGCCAATTTCCCAACTGCAAAAAAAGAATCATCTGCCAAAGAGCTTGAGGGAATTCCTCTGGGCTCAGAACACAGTAGGGGAGAACCAGAGAGGTCTGGTAGAAGCACAAACAAGAGGAATATGTGCAGGTTCAATTCCCAGACCATAAACTGGAGAGGAAAGTCACTTTGGGCAATTCTGCTATCTTCGGTTTTATTTTTCCTACCTGCAAAATGGAGATTGGTTTTATTTTATCATATTAAAAGACATGTTACTCCCTTTCTCTAAGTTAAACATTGGCTTAAAATGCCTTAACAGCATTAAAAACGTATCAGTAAAACCAGAAACAACGAGACGTTTCTGCCAGCTCCTCAGGCCCTTCTGTCTTAACCAACAAGGCTAAGATGCTAGCCCTCATGTACCTGCACCAACAAAACCTGGAGCCTGCTACTTGGTTGTGAATCATGCAGTTTAGCATATGCTTTCTTTGCAAAAAATTATTCTGCTTCTGCTGCCGAGGTGAAAGAAGAAAGAGTTCAGGCCCTGCCTCCAATTCAGTTTCAAGCAGGATTTTTTTAAAAAGAGAGCTGAGATTTGCAAGACACGGACTTCCCGGGCTGTTTGTCCAGTGCTGTGATTGTGGAACACCCAGAACCCTAAATATAAAAGACTTTGCATGCTTGCGTGTTATATATGTGATGAGTACTAATAAATGATCTGGGTAGTTATGGTGAACGCCATCAATGATGCAACAAGCTTAGCAGCAGCCTGTTTTCATCCTTATTAAAAGTTTCTGGGGCTACCACAACTAAAGCTGGGATGTCACCATTGTGAGGTCTGGAAGGAATCCTCCTTCCCTTGAAAATCAAGCTGGCCGGTGATTCTACAACGGATGCAGTGTTTGGCTTCCTCCACAATGCATAGCTTGGCTCATTCACTTGAGCCATCTCCTTTGCAGGTGTCCTGCACACCACCAAGTCTCTCATTTTAGCTGACTGGTCTGAAGTGTCCAGGGTGGTCTGTGGGTGCAGAGTCCTGCCATGTGCTGGGAGATTGGGCTCAGTGTCTCTTTTTGTGTCTGTCTGATTGGCACACTGGTCTCATTGCAGAGGAGAGGTTGTATTGCATTCTGCTCTTTATCCTGTGTTGAGTCTATAGGATTTGATAGCTCAGGCACACCCTCAAAGATAAGGCGGCATTGAGGAATGATGTGATAGGGATCCATGAATGTGTGGACTCAGTGCTATCTGGCAAAATGAACTGGCATTGTATTCAGGATGGTCTACGGAGTTCCTGGTGGAATGCATCGTTTATTGCCACAGGATGTTGAGATGCTCACTCGTGTAAGTGGCTTTTCAGAGAGGTTAGATCAGAGGTGTCAAACTCAATTGTTATGAGGGCTGGATATTACATAAATGCCACTTGGTTGGGCCAGGCCATGTCTCATCAGCCCAGATCAAGAGTGGGTATGTGTGGCTGCTTTGGCTCGCTCGCGGGCCGGATAAGAGGTCTCAAGGAGCTGGATCCGACCCACAGGCCTTATGCTTGACACCCCTGGGTTAGATGAAGCATGGCGGCCACTGTTTCAGAGACTAGTAACCTCCAGAGGCAACGGAGGCTGGCGGGTAAAGCAACATGCCCTGTTTGGGAGCTTCTCGGGAGCATCAGCCACTGGTGGAAGCAGAATGTGAGGCTAGAAGTTGCGTGTTCTGGCCCAGCAGAGCACCTCACCGTGTTCTGATGGCCGCAGCTATTGAACACAATCGCCCTGCAGGTCTGACCTGTTTCCATGTTGCCTCTACAACTTTCTGTGTGAGGCAACCACATGGGAGGAGATCGCTCAGGAGGCAGGGAAATTGCTGAACGCCCCCCCCCCCGAAGATTTCCAGTGAGGAAGCACTATCCTATGGTGGCCCACTTGCCATCTCTGTGTGAACTTCGGTGCAAGAGAAAAGGAAAGGTGAATTTTTGCATAATATTCCACCCCCATCACTCCCCCGCTAGTTGGTTTTGTCCTTCTTGTTGACAGTAAATTAGTAACAGAAGCCCTCTACCCCCCCCCAAGAATGCAGGTAGAAAGTCGTCACCCTCTTTTGTGTGTAAAATGCTTAGCAAAATGGGATTCTGCTTCTTATTTTTAAATTTATTTTAATAAATGTTAACGATCATGTTTGCTTGGTACATCTGTGAGCCAAGACTTAATTCTCTTGTGTACTTTGACGTGAATCTGAAGCCAAACCCTTGGGGAGATGCCACTTTTGTTTAAGCCAGATCTGGGCATATCCCAAGTCCACATGCTGTTAGGCACCAGGATCCCAACATCTCCATTAGCATTTTGTTTATTAATCATGGCCGACAAGTTTCCTTGCCTTTAAACGTGGATTTTCTACTTACTACCAATAATGGTTGTTTCTCAGGTCAGGGACTTTATTGTAGGTTGGGAAGGCATTTTCTCTCATTCAGAATGAGAGGTACCCCCCCCCCCCACAGTAGGTACCTTAAGTCATGGGTTTTCAGACTGTTCTATCTTTGGACCTTTTCATGTTTAACAAAGAACCTTATGTGCTGCAAAGGATTCTGTTGAAGGGCCAAAGGACATGTGACACTGAGGGTCCATTACTGGGTCTCCTGATGTACAAAAAACCCTGCAAACAATAGTTGCAGCCCCTCCCCCAATACAGATCGACATTAGAATGCTGAGAAAGGGGGAAGGAAGGCTTAAGAATGCACATTTTCATGATCAAATCTGCCCTGCCCTCAGTTGCTTTTAGGGAGGGAAAGACAGATTCTGCATATTATGCAGCCTGAGACAAGAGCCCCCCCCCCCCCACATCCCCATTCTGCAGCAAAATCCTGAGCATGAAAGAGCTGTGACCTCAACATTTCTCCACATGAACTGGGTGGGAGTGCAGCCTAGAAGGCGTACAACAGCCCATATTGCGGGGGAAGTTTGGCTGTAGGAGGCAAGCTGTCTTCAGAAGGTTATCCACCATCCCTGATCTTCCTCAAGGACAAACTACACAGTCAGGCCTTTGGTGCATCTAACTCAGTCTTGTCTACTCTGGCCGGCAGCAGCTCTCCAGGGTCTCAGGTAGAGGTCTTCTATGTTCCCTTCTACTTGATCCTTTTAATTAGAGATGCCAGGGATTGAATCTGGGCCTTCTGCATGCCAGACAGATGCTCTACCTGCTCCCAAGTCCCAGTATGGAAACCGTTGCCTTAAATAAATAAATTCCACCTTTCAGACTAAGGAGCTAAAGTGCCGGAGGATAATATGAGGTCTGTAGTGACAAATGAGAATACCTCCTGTCATGATGGAGACTGAAACAAACCCAGCAGCTACAAGAACTGAAGATGTCAGGAAAATAAGATAGCAGAAGGCAGAAGATTAGAACTTAATGCAGAATAGCTGTTGCAACACAGCTGGCTTAGAAACAACTGGTGGAAGGAGCAGAGCTTTGTATGGATGCAAGGTGTGGACGGCACAGTGGGAAAAGGAAGACGAGGAACTGGAGAACAGTTCTAGTGGGGTGAAAATTGCCTGAATGGTATTAAAGTTTTGGTTATGGTTGGAGAAGAAGAAAATCACCATACGGCAATTTGAGAAGTCTGGGCTGTCCAAGAAGTCAAAGTGTGCCCCACCTGTTTTTCAGATAGCCAAGTGGTTGGTTGCCTGGGGCAGTGAGAACCACCCTCCAGGCTGTTCACCAGGGAAGCCGTGCGGCAGTGGATATCATGGACAGGCCGCGGGCCCAGGAGCAATTGGGAGGAGGATAAAAATGAAGACATTCTTTCCCCCTCTACACAAACAGCCACTCAAACCTCCCCTTTGGGATTCTGCAAGCACTCAAAACCTTTAGCAGGCTAGTCCACCACCACCCCATTCCCTTTCACTTGACTCTCTCAGTGCCAATGCCCTCCAAAGCAGGCTCAGTCCTTATAGGGCTGTTTGCAGGTTCCTGTCTGAGTAATTTTCCCAGGGGTATTTCTTGGCATACCCTTGGGATACCTAAAGAGCCCTACTTTGGCTGCAGGTGGTCTGGCTAGCTGGGCTGCTTTTGTGATTGGCAGAAAGGCCAGCCACCTTACTGTTAGTTATAGCGATGGGGTGGGGGAAACCACCGCTATTTTATCAGGGAGGAAAAAGCACAGCCTGTGAAGAATTGAGGGGGGCTGAAAATTGGTGGGGGAGGGGTGAGTGAGCCTTGTTGCTTTTTGGGTCCTTCACTCTTGTCCGCCAGTGGGGGGGGGGGCTGCCAGCGCACCAACAGGGTGGGCAACTTTGCTGGTGCCAGAAGAACCAAACTAGGACTGGCCGACAAAGTTGCCCAGAATTTTGCTCCAGCGCTTGCCACCCTGCAGTGGCAGCAGTCATTGAGGGGGAGGGGGGAAATCTCCCCTCACCGCAACTGGAGAGCCAGTGTGGTGTAGTGGTTAAGAGCGGTGGTTTGGAGCGGTGGGGTCTGATCTGGAGAACCGGGTTGGATTCCCACACTCCTCCACACGAGCGGTGGACGCTAATCTGGATTTGTTTCTCCACTCCTACACACAAAGCCCGTTGGGGTGACCTTGGGCTAGTCACACTCTCTGCCCCACCTACCTCACAGGATGTCTGCTGTGGGGAGGGGAAGGGAAGGTGCTTGTAAGCCGGTTTGCATCTTCCTTAAGTGGTAGAGAAAGTCGACGTATAACAATCAAGTCTTCTTCTTCTTAACTTTTCCTTTATCCCTTAGAAGCTTCTTGATCCATTGAGCCGCGTAATTTTAAATCTCACGTTTGAAGGATGCTCTTAACTTTCGCACTTTGGAGAGTTGGGAGAACTGCGGTGTCCCCCCCCCGCCCCTCCTTAGGAGGAGCCAAGAACCACCGGCCGGTCTGTGGGCTGAGGAAGGGGCGTGCGTCTGCTGCCCACGGGCTGTCAAGTGGCAGGGCGGGTTTCGCGGAGGCCCGCCGCTTCCAGCTTCTCCCGGTCCACGTTTGCTTTGCAGCCTGCCCCCCCCCTTAATATCTTAGTGGGGGGGGGCGTGGAGATTCCCGCAAGACGCCACGCTTTGGGGCAGGAGCGCTGCGCAAGACCCGACTGTGCAAGACCCGACTGCGCCAGAGCCGGCGCTTTGGGGCAGGGTCCCTGCCGCCCTCTCGCCCGCCGGGCGTCGGTGCGGGGCTCACCTGCCCTCCAGCTGCGGGGCGGGGCGGGCGGCCCGGGGGGGCGTGGCCCGCCCGCCAATCGGCGTCCCTCCCGGCGGCAGGCCGCGCCCCCCGGCCGCTTCTCCGCCACTGAACTGGCGGCGCCCCCGCCGGTGGCCGGACGGGCCGGGCCAGCAGCGCGCCAGCCGTCGGGGGGCCGAGGAGCATGAAAGTGGAGTACCGGCGCGAATTCGGCGGCCGCCTCGCCGACTATGGTGAGTCCCGGCGCTGCCCGGTGCGGTGCGGTGGGGTGGGGTGGGGTAGGGGGGTCGCCGCTCGCTCGCCCGCCCCCCTGCTCCCACTTTGCAACAAGCCTGGCGCGCGGCTCTCCTGCCTCCCCGGTTGGTTTCTCTCTCTCTCCTTTGCGCGGATCCCCCTTTCCCGGGAGCGCCTCTCTTCTCCTCCTCCTCCTCCTCCTCTCGGGCCGGCCGACGGGGCTGCCCGCTCTAGAAATAGTTTCTCGGGGAGTTTCATCAAACCAGCTGATCCGTTCGGTGTTTGGCTCCGACTTCTGGGTTGGCTGGTTGGTTGGTTGGGTTTTCCCCTTTCCGTGAAAAAGAGAGAGAGAGAAGGGTCTCAAAAAAAACTAAAACCAACCCCCCCCCCCCTTAGCCACCCCAAGTTCGTTTCCAGACAAACTTCCCCGGTGTTTGTGGCTGTCCGTGTGTGCGCGCGCGAGAAAGAGAGAAGTTTGCAACTGTGTTGGGGTATGGGGTGGGGGGAGATGGTTTGACGTCTGCGATGGACAGCTTGTCACTTTGAGAAGTCGAAGAGGAGGGGGGAGTTGTGCTGGCCTCTGCTTCAGGTTGACTTCCCTGGGTGGGGGGGGCCCGGGGGGGGGAGATGCTCGGCAGTGTGGCAAAGGGAGGACCAGGCGGCCGGGAGGGGGCTCAGGTGCGGCGCCAGGTGACAGCCGGAATCCGCTTTCACTTTCCTTTTGGGGGTTCTGCGGAGGTGTGGGCCTGGCCTGGCCGCCTCCTTCACCCCCAGCTTTGTGTTTTTCGGGAGAAGGAGGGGAACCCCTTGAGCAGGCCGGCCCTGGGGGGGGGGATTTCAGAGCTGGGATCCCTTTGCGTTGTTGTTGATGGGTGCCGGGCATTGTGTGAGGCCCCACGAAGGGGGGGGGATGACAACGACAGCAGACCAGAAAGGAGGAAGTTTGCCGGGTTTCAATCGCTGGTGCATTTCTTTCTTTTTTTCTGGGAGGTGTTTTGTTTCTTTCTTCAAATATTATTTTTCCCCCCCCCCTTAATTTCTTCAAATGTTATTCCCCCCCTTCTTTCTGTAAGCTTCCACCATCCTGTCCGTAAAGGTTGCTTGTCAGGTTCTCGGCACGCTGTCTAAATGAAAAGGAATTTTAATTTATTTGGGACAAGCTGGTGACGGATGAGGAGGCTGCTCATTACATTTAATGAGTCTTTTCTCGCACCTTGGCTGTGTATCTGGGATGGGATTGTTTTCGTCCTTTCCTTGCGAGGTTCATGGGGGGGGGGTCCCGTTCTGGCTCCACCTCCCCTCTTTGCTTTTGTTTATGGGGGAGGGCAGGGGGCCATCAAAGGCCACAGGAGAGCTGGGAGGGAGGGAGGGTTGTTCCTAGCTATGGTTCCCACGGCCCAGGCCTAGATGCCTGATCTGGAGTTTTTTTGTTTTTTTTTGGGGGGGGGTGCACAGTGGCCTGTCATCAGACTACTTCAGGCAGAGAGATATAGGCCTGCACGTCCACATCCCAGGATCGTGGAGTGGTGATTTAGAGTCCACCTACAGCTTTTTTGTTTGGTTTTCTTTTGGGGGGGTTTCGGGGGCATCTGTAAGCTCAAGGGGCTCCAAGGCTTGAACTTCACTGCCCCTTTCCTGGAATTTTAGAATTGTCAGATAAAGAAGAACTCACCCCAACACAGACACCCCGAGACTGGATTTGTGCCTCCGTAACACAAGATTTCACCTTATCACACTGTTTTAATTAATCCAGAACAGCTGCCACTTTCTGGTTCTTGGCTCAGCATTGAAATTTGCTGGGGGGGTAGTTTGGCCCCTTTCTATACGTAGGTGCTAGGAAAAGGGGAGCCCAAGTGCCCCTCTCTGCACAGAGTGATCTTGATAAGTTTCTCATCCCAGTGAACATTTTCACTCACAAACTAGTAACCTTCGTTATCTGTGGGGCAACTTGGCCCCCACTGGGAATCTGGCACGTATGAAACCCTTTCCGTGGCTGTAATAAAATGGTAGATGATTGACTGGCCTCAACTTTGCACCTGTTATTTTGGTCTAAAAAAGAATGAAAGTTTTGTGTTGTGTTTTTTTTATTTAGGGTTTTAAAAAATTATTGGTTCATCCTGCCAGGAATTAAAAGCATCAGGAAGGGTTTAATGTGCTTTGTTCTGAAATGTTGGTTCTGGAATGATCCAGTCTTGGGTGTGTTTTTGTTCTTTATTAGGTCAAGGGCTTTAAATGCGTAGGCTTGATATGTATTTGTTAAGGATGTGGCTGTGTTTTGTTTTCCTCTAGGAGGCTGGAAATATTAATTTAAGGGGAGAAAAAGGCTTTCTTCTCTAAAGGACTATTGGAAAAGTTTGATTATTTAGGTTCAAAACAATGTTAAATGTGTTTTCCTGTGGCTCCATTTCCCATGTCTCCGTTTCGCTAAAACCCCACTTTGGGAAAGCAGCTCCCCCTCCTGGTGGGAGCTATACCTCTCTCTCCAGTAAACTCTCCCTTGGGCAAAGGGGTCAGCAAGATTCCTCTGCTGTCCCATGGCTGCCGCAGTCATCCTTTGGCATGTAGTATCAAGCTAAGCAGGGCCAGAAGTTTATTTATCCTTCCACCAGCTGAGCTCCAAACGCACATGAGGGCCTCCTCTGTGCATGTTCAGGCAACTTGGATCATCTCTGCTCGTGCAGGGAAGCCTGGGACGTTGGCTAAGCCATGGAAATGAGCACCTGAGAATTGTGTTTAAGTCAGCATTACCTTCTCCGTGTGGGTGAACCCGTCCGTTGTGTTCTGGGGCCAACGGCCTCGCTCCGTCGGAATGCTTATCTCTCGCCAGGGCCTGCCGATCTCCTTGAGTCATTGTGACACAAGTTCTCTCAATACCCTTTGAGCCATACCTGAAAAGGTGCCAGGTAAGAGAAGGCGAGTCAGAAGTGTTTACCTTGCAGTGTCCTGGTTGCATATAGGGCTCATAGATAGTCGAGATTGCTTAATGTCGGTTTGTCGGCATCCTTTTGCGCATCTCATCATGGCAGTCAGAGGCATCGGTACTTCTGTGGAGGTAATTCAGGCGTCTCTCCCCTGTAGTGTTTGCACACTTTCTATGAATGATCGTTGCCTTTTCTGCCCAAGAAGGGTCATGTTGATTAACAGGGAAGGTTTGTCCAGGATTCTCCATTTTCCTCCTCTGTGTCACTGATACAGGCGCTGTAGTACAGAGTGGAGTGGGCCCATCTCTTGTAAGTCACGTAAACAAACAGGGACCAGATAAAGTCCGTCCCATCCCTTCAAGGAGTTACATGCCAGGCAGACAACATCTCCACCATCTCCCCAGCGGAGACTGCTGAAGTTTGTTCTTTGTTCCGTGATTTATTTTGTATTGGGTACAGAATTCAGTCTGGGAATCTTAATTGCCATTAAAAAGACAGAGAAGTTTCTTGTCCTTATGGCTGCCATGACAGGCATGGAAGTCTGGGAAGCCCTCAAGAGCATGAAGTGTGTGGTGTTGGTTGGGCATTTCTGTTGGTTGGGGGCGATGCTTCAGGGCCCTGAATTCATCACCTCGTCCCAAGGCTAATGGAAGCAAGAATAAATTATGCAAATTAAATAAACACATGTGCTTAACATCTGTAGGACCCATCTTTTGCCAAGGCAGAATTTGGGTCGCCTTGACAGTGTCAAACTGACCTGCCTCCCCTTCCTCTCTCTTGGTGGCTTTTCCATGGGAAACCATCTTTTTCTTTCATAGTACAACGGAAGGCTTGGTAACATTTGGTCTCTTGGGGGATTATCACTTGAGGCAAAGATTACTGGTTCAGTCATAGCGCACTTGCATCGCATGTGGAAGGTTCTCTGTTCCATCCCCGGCATTTCCAGTTAAGGGATCTTGAGTAGCAGATGTTGGGAAGACCTTTGCACAATCCTTTGGAAAATTGCTGCCAGTCAGAGAGGACAGTCTAGATGTAACAATGGTCTTATTCTATAGAAGTCAGCTTCATATGTTCAAACACCAAACTGCAAACAGGCCTAGGTATGAAACATGCCATGGCTCAGCAACAGAGCGCAGGTGTTGCATGCAGGAGGTTCAAACTGGCTTGAAAAGGGTTACCTGTCCATGGGAAATCAGAATCTCCTCCAGGTGAGCAGGCGGGGACGCTTTACAAGAGTTAATACTTTGTTTCTTGGAGAACACAAATAAAGGTTGAGAGAACAGGTGAGTTATTAAAGTGTTTATGGGCTAGTAATTTCTTTTTTTAGAAATCCAAAGATATCAGTTTCATGCCATTTCACTCTTGTTGTTTTTTTAAAGTTCCTTAGCACAGGATTAAGAGAGGGAAATCTGAGGATGCCTATAGGCACTAAATATACAGGGCAGCGTTTGTTAAAAGCTATTATAACTTTTATTCAGATCCCTTCTCTTTAAGAAAAGAAAGATTTCCTGAAGTGACTCTGCTTTTCTTCCTCTGTCTTTTCACTTCTGTGGAAAAAACTCAGGGCAAAAGGAATCCGTTTTGGACATGTGGATTTCTTTTAAATTCAAGCACACTGCTAAAATATAACTTTCTTGCCTTATCCCATCCACTGAATGTTTTAGTCCAGCCAAAAAACTTTCCTTCAGAAAAAGCCCATGCCTAGCAAACCAAGAGGCATTCCTACCTCATTTTGAGTCCAAAAGCACCTTAGAGACTAACAAGATTTTTGGGGGATAAGCTTTTGAGAGTCAAAGCTCCTTCCTTATTGGTCTCTGCGGTGCTACCGGATTTGAATCTAGCCCTTCCACTGCCGACCAACATGGCCACTCGCCTGAAACTCTTGCTGTCTCAGAAGGCCATTACCCAGAATAGCTCTCCTCGTGGCCTGTCTCATTTGCACGTGGTGTCCAGTTGGTATCTGGAAGAGGGCAGTGGTCTGAATGATTTTTTTTCATTTCTGTCCTGCTTGTCCTCTACCATGGAACTCAAAGTGCCTTTATTTACCCTTTATTGCTTTTTAATTCACCCATCCTTCTAAGGAGGTCCTGGCAGCATACATGGTTCTCCCCCTCCTCCATTTTATCCTCACAACAATCCTGTGAGGTAGGTTAGGCTGAGAAAGAATGACTGCCCCACGGTTGCCCAGTGGCGAGCAGGGATTCGAACCAGAGTGTCCCCAGTTCTAGTCCAGCACTACACAGATGTCCTTTCCAGGCACTGACTAGGCCCAAGGCCTGCTTAGTTTCAGCAATGTGGCTGTGCCCTGTGCCTTCTGACCACACTGGAACCAGTAACCAGGAGAGATTATGTTGGAGGACATGACCCTTAGGCATGTGAGGCGTAGAAAGCCTGGATATTAGCTACGATCCTTTTCCGTGTGTTTCTTGGCTGGTTTCTTCATATTGATAATTTAGAGGGCATTTTAAAAATGGACAGAATCACTCTTTTGCCCGCCAGCATGCTTTTTACTAGCCGTCTACCGTTGCCACGTCTGTAATCTGTGGCACAAATGATGTGGCGCTCCCTTCTCGTCCAGTGGGAGCCTGGATCAACATTGCTTCTCTCTTAAAACATGGTTGGCAGGTTGTGAACATTCAGAAGATGTCTGAAGTCAGGTGAAGCTCCCCTTTCCCAGAGAAGTTCTGCTTTAGATCAGAAGATCAGGGCCTTGTGGATCTCTTCTCTCGTGATCCAGACTACTTGTATTTCCAGGGGCTTCCCACTGGGAAGAGAGGACAAACAGGCATTTTCTTTCCTTTTTATCCCTGGTCTCTGAAAGAGTCCATGCACTTGGCAACACTCCATTGCTCCTATCTCTCTCTTAACAGAGCGGAACCTTCTTACCAAGGTTCTGTTCTGGGAACCCAAACTTGCATCATGATGACCCCATCTTTCTTCAGAGGGAAATGTAAGTGAAAAGGAAGGGAAATGTTGTCATCTTGAGGCACCAGACAAGTTGGCAGCTCCCGAGGGTGACATCATTAAAGTGGACACCCACACCATCAGTATGTGGTCCCAGGGACCATCAGCACTCTGGCTGCCAATGTGAGAACCATAAAAGGAGCAAATGTGATTTTCATTGGGTTAGAACCCACAGGCCACAATCCCGTTCAGCCACACGTGCGTGCATCCACACACACAAGCGTGCACCCTCTGGTTCACTGTGGACCGGATCAATTTGGACGTCTTCAGCAATAAAAAATGCCGATGTCGTCCTAATTCACCAGGCCCCGAGATGACAGCAAATTTACATTTTTTAATTAAACTAGCAGCCAGTTTTTATGAGAGGGGGCTGGGTTATGCAAATCAAATGGTTGTGTACGAAAGATTAGGAGAGTTTGGGAATAAATTCCACAAATGCTAATAAAAAAGAGAGAGAGAAAGAGAGGGAGAATGAGAGAAAGAAAGAGGGGACCTTGTTCTGTTGCCCCCTTTCAGGCTGATTTCCCTGGAGAAAACTAATGGGGGGAAGGGAGCTTTCAAAGACAGGTAACATTAATTTTTTAGGATTGAAGGTTCTCTCAGACCGAGACCCCTCCCAGAGGAATGTGACACTTGGACAGCTAAGGAGGGGGGAACTTATTAGCTGTTGTGTTTGCATCCCACTGAGACCTTGCAAGATTAGGACTGCCAGAGGAGAGCGGGGCTGCTCCAATTGTCCTCCCCCAGGGCCCACATTTGCACAGGTTGCAAGAAAGGGGCTGAGGTTCAGTGCATGGAGAGGCTGGTGATTCCGCATCCTGATTCTGGGTTCACGTGGCACAATGGAACACTTGCCACCAGGCCCTCAGGCTCTGCAAAGCGTGGAACAATGGGGTACTTTGCCATTAGCCCTGTGGGGCTGTCTGCAGAATGGGGTTGTGAGGTTCCGGTACCATGCCAGCAATATTGTGTTTGTCTGAGGTGGCTCGGCGGAACTTCGCGAAGTTCTGCTTAAACACTGGATAAGATTCAGAATCCATTGTCCAGTGGTGGAATGGAAC
This sequence comes from Euleptes europaea, assembly GCF_029931775.1. Lineage (NCBI taxonomy): Eukaryota > Metazoa > Chordata > Lepidosauria > Squamata > Sphaerodactylidae > Euleptes > Euleptes europaea. The sequence goes on from NC_079330.1 coordinate 3,271,177, forward strand.
TTTCCTGCCTCCCCCTTCCCACAGCAGCCCACTGATCTCCATGAAATGCTGCCCCTGGGGGAGCGGGAACTTTGAGGAATACATGAGGAGGGTCTGCAGTGGGAAGAGGGAATCAGTGGAAATTGCCAGTTTAGTCTGGATCCAACCCATTCAGCTTAATCCAGGGGCTGAATGTATGAGGGCCAAATGGTGCATACCCTCTGCTTCTGCATTTTCCGCACTTGGATGGCCCGGTTGCGGAATTGTGGAATATGGATGGCCTAGTTAAGGAATTGTGAAATACACCTAGACCTGTTTCTTATTGTTGCTAATGTTTAATCATTTAAATAACATTTGCATTCTACAGAGGTCTTGGCAGTCCTCGTGCCAGTCATCCTTACGTGGTAGGCCACTTCTGATCCCACTTGATAGTTTGGAAGCTGAGATTAACTTTCCTAATGCCAGCCAGCGTTCATACCCAAGCAGGGAAAGTCTGTTGGGCCTGGGATGAGCAAGAAGCCAGGGCTGATTGGCAGCAGGTTGCCAACCTGAGGGAGAGCCGTGGCTCGGTGGCAGAATACTTGCTCTACACACAGAAACCTCCCTGGGATCTCCTGCAGATCAGAGTAGGCAATATTGAGCTGGATGGATCCAGAGCCAGTTCTAGATTGGGGGGGGGGGTGGACAGGCAGTGCCCAGGGCCCCCTTTGCCCCTACCAGGCCCCCCCACATGCCTTCCCTTCCACCCACCCACCTGCATGCCCTCCACCTGCCTGTGCATCCTTCTCCCACTTGCAAGCCTGCCGCTGCACATGCTCAGTTTCCTGCACCACCTGCACATGCTTTCCCTGACAGCACTGGCCAGTGTGTGCAGCTGGGAGCGCTGCTGCCGCTGCCACCAGGTTGTGCCACCACTGGGCACCACCCACATGCCCTTCCTCAATGACTCAGGGCAGTTGGGCACATGGGTACAGACAGGAGGCGGGGGAGTCCCATGGGCGGGGGGCAGTGGCAGTGGGCACCACCAGAAGTCCTGGGCCCTGCCAGCTGCCCCACCTTAGGGTGTGCTGACGCTGACCCTTGGTGGATCACTGGTCTCACTCGGTCAAGGAAGCTTCACATTTTCTTAACATTCGGGACATTCATGCCTCTGTCTCCTCTCTCGCATTCAGCTCCCAGCTAGTTGGAATGCTGGTATAGGAGCCAGTCAGGAAAAACAAAGAGAAGAGTGCGTGTTGGGAGGGGATTTCACCTTTTCAGGCCATCTCAGATAAGGGCAAAGCCCAGGCTGACTACAGGCAGCTGGGTTGCAGCAACGTGTTGCAATACTTTGCGCACCGAAGTAGAAATGATGCTCAGGACAAGTAATGCTAATGCATAACGTAGATAGTGAAGTTGACACAGAGGATTCACGCTTGTGCCCATAATGCCCAGTTTGGAAGTCATCGGGCTCCCAAGCCTGGTGGTTTCAGAGCGTCCTCTGGTTCCAGCAGAGTTCAGGCACCCCTCTGGCAGGGGTGCCCTGGCTCCCTGGCCTTGTTTGCCAAGCTGAACGTGTGTCAGCTGTTGAGAACTAGAGAGAAAGAGAAAGCATTCCCCAGGCTGGGAAGCGGTTTGGGTTTCCAAACCTGGGGCAGTTTCATGCTTGGGATAAAAGCTGAGCAACCCTTGCAGGCGAGAGTGAGGGTGGAGAGACGAAAGCTTTGGGAGCTCAAAACGCGGGGAACGAAATTGGATGGCAGGCCGTTCCGGGCTCAGCTCCCCCGTGGGGCTCCTTTCCATAGGGTGGGGCTAGGCCAACTGTTCTTGCTGCCACTGCTTTTTATTTATTTTTTTGTGGGCGTGAAGTGATGATTCACACGGATGAGTGTGCTTTTCTTCCGAGCGTCAAGAGCGATGTTAAGACTTCTGCGTGAAACATGCTAAAACAGTAAAATCCCACTCGCTAGACGGTGGAATGCACACTCTCTCAACCCTGCCTAGCTGGGCCTTTTGGGCACGCTTTTGCACACAAACGGTGTGTGTGTGCCTCAAAATAGGCGCAAGCACATATGCACTGGGCCATTTGTCCATGTGCACCCTGTACCACTAAATCACAACACTGTTCTCAGTGACTGTTACTTACAGTTTTCCAGCTGCTGTTTGTTCTCTTGAGGCCCCACCCCCATTGTGGGTGGGGCCTAGGTTGAATGTCTATGATCCCACCAAAGGAAATAATTCTGCCTGGCTCCATCCTAGATCCCGGTTGTCCATCAGGTTTTATCCTCATGGAAAGGAAGCAGGAGAGGATCTGAGAGGGTTCCCCTTCTGCTGAGAGGGATCTCAACGAACAGGGCTTGTTCTTTTTCTGTTGTGGAGGTAGGAGGAAAGCATACTGGAGCCATGGGAGTAGAGCTGTTTGTATGTAGCTTTGGTCCAGGTACAGCAAACATCCAGGTACTCTTATTAACTTTTGCAAAAAGTTTGTTTTCTCTGTGTTATTCTTCTGGGTGTGTCCCTAATGCCACGTTGACAGTATTGGTGATTTGAGGCATCAGTTCTGAGCAGTCATAAAAAACACTGAAGTTCTTATTTGTGTATGCATGGGGGCGGGGAAGCTTTGTCTTTAAATCAACGTTATACTTTTCTTACTTTTTTCCTGCCATTCCTGTAGAAGTACAAGGTAGCTTTTGTTGGGCATTTGTTGGAAATCATTTCTATGCTTGGGAATTTTAGTATGGAAATGGTCAGCAGTTAGTTAATTAAAGGATAAAGGTTTTAATGAAACAAATCATCAGAAAACTGTGCAAGAATGGGGGGATTACCTGTTACAGGTGACGTTACAGGCACTGTCCAATGGGAGTCTGTGACACTGGCTTGGCCGCATTCTACACACTTGTTGAAAGTCATGTGCTGTCTGGTGGTGGGAAGGGGAAATGACAAATGTTGTGATTTGAATGTTGAGGAAATGCAGCATCCTCACAAGCGAAACCACTGTCTTGAATTAATGCCTAATTCCTTACCCACCCACTTGCCCAGGGACACACAATGAGGGCTGATTCACACAAGCTTGTTGGTAAGAAGGTGACTCAGCACCAGTGCCATCCCCAGCGTCAGACATTTTGACATAAGAATAGTAGCCGTACTAATCATTTATGGCTCCAGCATCACCTGGGGACTTGCATGTATGGATGAGCCACTGAAGATTCCACGCCACGGGCTGATCTTTCACTCCTCTGTCTCTTCTCTCACTTTCAACTGCAAGACTTGAAGGGTTAAAAACCAAACAATATATGTGTGCATCAGCCCATGTGGGACGTGGCTAACCAGATCAAGTCTGCATTTCCAGTTGCTGGACCATGTTGGCATGCTGAGACTTCAGAGTTGCCGGTACCAGCTGCTTTACTCAACTGGCTCCCTCCTCACACCCTTTTGAGTCCCTCTCACACGCACACCCCCGAGCTTGGCAGTCTTCAGTCTTGAGACAGGTACGATCAGGATATGGATCTTGGCAAACTCTCAGAGCCTCTTTGGAGGACGACGGTTTGTGACGTCACCTGTTTGCTTTTTTTACTCGTTTATTTTGCTTTGTTTTGCAAGAACATTTTGTGCTGTAAGATGCACCAGCCAAGTCGCAGAAGAGGGCGACTGACAAAGGGTGCTCTAAACTGGTTTTGGCCTCCTTGCTTTCTGGATTTGGGATGGAGGGAGAATGACAATAGAAACAGGGCCCGTGTCTCAGTCACTTTTATGGGCTACCCAGCATATTACAAGGGTTTCTCCCATCCAGACCATGCTCAGGCGTTCACATGTGTTTATTTGTTTATATCCCACGTCTCCCCAGTTGAGACTCAAAGCAGCTTTTAGAATATCATTCTCCCCTCCTCCATTTCCTCACAACAACAACCTCGTGAGGTAGTCCAGGCTGAGAGTTTGTGACAGGCCTAAAGCCAGCCAGTGAGCTTCCATTGTAGAAATGGGGAATCGAACCCCGGTTGCTGAGGATCCTAGTCTGCCACTCTATCCACTATTCCACACTGGCTCGGGGGTCCCCAGCTGACACTCCTCTTTTCAGCCTAAATTCTACACTAATCCCACATTGCCTTTGCGGTGGCCTCCTCTTTCTGCAGTTGTCAGCCGAGGGACCCCTGGGCATCCCTGTGATGCCCACTGAATCCATAACCACTGCCCCTACTTGACTTTGAATAGCTTGTTGGTCATCTTAGAGGTGGGGCCAGTTGTTCAGTCTGAGGGGCACATCTGGGTCTCTGGCCACTTCTGAGAATTCGTAGGGTTGCCAGGTCCCTCATTGCCACCTGCGGGAGGTTTTTGGGGTGGAGCCTGAGGAGGGCGGTGTCTGTGGAGGGGACTTCAAAGCCATTTTCTCCAGGTGAACTGATCTCCATTGGCTGGAGATCAGTTGTAATAGTGGGAGATATCCAGCTAGTACCTGGAGGCTGGCAGCCCTAACGCCATCTCTTCCTGTTTGGGTGGCACAGAACAGGAAGAGCTGGTTGGTCAGCTGGCTCCACAGGTCAAGGGTGTGCTGGAATGTCCGAAAATGCCCAGCCTGCACTGTGGGTTGTCCCGTGCAAAATCCGAACACCCACATAGAAGGATTCAACATGGCTGCCATGCCATGGCCGAAACCCATTGATAGGCCCCGATGTGTGTAACCAGCCACAAATGCCAACTGGCTGAGCCATGGACGGAGGGGGTCATTGCTCCCCCCCTCCAGCCAGCTCTGCATGCCCCCCCCCCACGAGCCGCATCCGCCTTGAGAAGAGCAGTTTGTTTTGCCAGGGTGACCTGTTTAATCATCTCATTTTCTGGTGGCCGTTTATTCCTCGTTACCACGGTTACGGCCCCATTAAGGGGAGAAGCAATAAGGCAGCGAGTCAAACAGGTAATAAAAACATTAAAGCCATGTGCGTATCGGCAGGGAGGGGAGGGCATGCAGTGAGACGAGACGGGCCCACACCGGGGAGATAGTTGGGGTCAGAACTGGGGAGGGGGGAACGGAGAGCAAGGAGGGATGAGGAGGGCAACTTCGGCAAACTCGGGAAAAGTTTTACGGAAGCGGAGCACTGGGGTGTCCGTCCGGCCCGCAAGGTGATGCCACGGTCTAATGCGGCCAAGAAAGAAGGCAGGTTGTGTAGAGGAGTGGGTGGGGCTATGCAAATAGGCACAAGCTTGGTTTTCCACGATTCCCATTAAGCGGCTTCAGCCCTTTCCTTCCGCATGGAGGTTTTGCTGCGGTTTGGCATTCAGACTGGAGCGGGGAGTTTTAAGCATCTGCATGACAGTGCCTCTTGTCCACTGTCTAGGTTTTCCTCTGCTCCAATGTTCCTTTGATACTAAGTGTGATGCTGTCTTTTCAGAAAGATCGCAAAGTTTATTTGCATGCCCTTTGGTTGGGCAGGTGCACATTTTTGCAGGTCTCGCTCACATTGGCCACGTTTCCCTTGCCTCAGCTCCTGTGGCTGCTTTTCCCCAGACCCTGAGCCATTGGAGGGTTTTTTAAAAAAAAAAAATTGGTAATTTGATGTATCACTGTAGCTTAAAATCAGTAATTGACATATTGTGGTGGCTTAATGTTATAGCGATATGTCAATTACTGATTTTTGTTTAAAAGCCCCAAAAATCCCTTTGGTGGTGTGGTGGGGGGGAGGCAGCCACCGGGGGGGGGGGGGGCTGTGAGGCTAGCAAAGTGGAAATTGCACTTTGCCGTGGCGATGAGAGCTCTGCAGGGAAACATTGTGTGGAAGCAGCAGCTTATGTTTCATAGGATAAAATAACTAAGCTGCCATCTGGAAGACAGCGCAAGGTAGCTGCTGACCCCTGATACAGTAGCCCTTAGGGTGGGTGAAAAGTTTAACCCCTCTCCCAAAGGAATCCCCAAGCCGCAGATTTACTCCTAGGTAAGTAAATAGGTGCCATACACTCTCATGGAGAAAATTAAAACATTGGGGGTGGGGGGAAGAGGACATGGGGGGGGGGCGGGAATTAGCAGCCAGAGTAGTTCAGCGGTGGAATCAGCTACGTAGGGAGGTGGTAAACTCCCCCTCACTGGCAGTGGCTGGACCAGCACTTGTCAGGGATGCTTTAGGCTGACCCTGCATTGAGCAGGGGGTTGGACTAGATGGCCTCTATGTCCCCTTCCAACTCTTATGACTCTGTGATGCTACATGCCTCCGATGCGGGATTGGCCGTTTTTGCCTTATTGCTCTCCATCTTGTAGCATTTATTTTTCCAATATTTTTTGTGTGCATCAAAATGCGCAGGATTCAGAGTTACACAAGAACACCTCCCTCTGCCCTCTTCAGGCATTGAAAAACCATCTTGCACCTTGGTGGTGGTGGTGGGGATTCTTTCACACACGCAACAGCTGCAGATAGCCAGTGCAGATGTAGGTCAGAAACAAATGTAATAACTTTACCTGCATGAAAATAGGCTGGGAAAGGCGGGGCCTCACTTAACCCATTCCTAGTGAGTGCTTTTTTTTACTTCTGAACCCGGCAAGGGTGGGGCCAAATGTTTGACTTCGGAGTTTCGTATTTTTGTGCCAGCTGGACTTACCTCTTTTTTATCTGTAAAATGGGAAGAATTGCGCCTCCCATTTTCCTGGGTTGACTTGAGGATAAGTTAATTAAAAGATAGTACTTAGATGTTGCATTAATTGCTTTTGGGGTAAGGGGGAGAATGAGGGAGGGATTAAAATATCTTTGGCAAGGGCAGAAGAGGACTGGCCCAGGGACCAAAGTCTCTCCGTGCCAGGGGGGGCCTTGGCACACCATGTGGCATTGCAGGTACTTTGTCCTCTAAAAAGACAAGCAGAAGTAAAAAAGTGGGGAGGGGGCTGACTTCCAAAACTCCTGGCTGTGTCGCTCTGGGGAGAGAGGAAAACATCCCAGCAGGAACTGGGGAGTTGAGTTTGGGGGCAGTTCCTCCCCCCTCAGCTCCCTTTTCCAGCTGCTCCTGTTGAGTTAATTTTGCTGAGTGCCCCGACCCCCTCTTGGGCCTGTGATGCTGCAGGTGGTTTTTGGTAGTTTTTATTCATTATTTTCTTAATGCTGCTTTGGTTTTTATGGCTGCTTTTTTTCCCTCCTGACTTTATCAGAAAACATATTTGTGGTGAGTGCAGAAGAAAGGAGCCAGAGCCATGAGTAAATATTCAACGTGTAAATGACCTTGGGAGGGAGGGAGGGGCAGATATGAAGGAAGAGGAAAACTTGTTTTTATTAAAAAAACAGAAAAGGGGGGGGAGTATGTTTGCAGCGGGCACTGGGGGTGGGGAATATTCAGAGAATCGGCCAGGAAATGTTGGGGCAAAGTCTGGAAGCGACTCTCCACATGGTACATTGAGTGTTCTGATTTGCAGGATGTTTTCAAAAACTGCTTGCCGAAAGTAAGACCCATTGAAAGGTAATTCACAGGACCAGACCGGTACTTTTCAGCGGCTGTTTAGGTGTGATATTTGTAAGATATTCCCTTCCTAATTATTAGGATCCTTCTCTTGCTGCCTCTTGTTTGCCTCTCACTGCTGATCTGTGTGGCTAAGCCATGCACAGACCGATGTGACAGTCAGGAAAACAGAGGCCGAGAGGACCATTTGTCCAAGGTCTTCGCAGCAACTTTATCAGGCTGCAGACGCAGACGTTTCTGTGTCCCCCCCCCCAAATCAAACTCTCCCCTTTTATAGAAAAGGGGCGGGTCAGTTAGGTTTTGATCTAGTCTTCTTCCTGACTTCCTAGTGTTTGAGCAGCCGGTTGCTAACGGATTTTTTGTGCCAATTCAGACACAACCTTTTCGGCTCCCGGCTGCTGTCGGGTTTTTTTTTTTTTTTTTTTTTTGGTACTTGTTCAGACAAAGTCGCTTGTGTCCCGTTGGCATCCCTGGGCTCAGTCATTTTTGAATGAAAATGGCTTTCTCCCATTTTCGGTTCTTCAGTGTGCTGTTTGAACTGTCTGGAGCACTTCCGAAAACACCACTATTTGCCCCCTGCCTTTTCCCGCGCTGCGTTCTTTTTCAACAACTACAGGCATGTCAATGGTGCTGCTATAGTGCTATGGCACAAATCTTAGGACATTTTTTTAAAAGCTGAAAAAGAATGCGGCGTAGGAAAAGGCTGGAGAAAAATAGCGGCAATGTTTGCAACAGCCAGAGCGCTTCAGAGATGGCTCATAGACAGATTGCAACGAACTGTATGAAACGCCCGTCTCTATATCGCTTTACTCAGATCTGGACCAGCAACTGTAATTGAAAGAGCCCCCAGTCTTTGTGCCACATGATTTATCTACACAGTTTGGTAAGCAGATGCAGGATGTGAACTCAAGGCCTATTCTATATTTGCCAAACCTCAGATGTGTGGGAGAATATAGTAGTTTTGCACTTCTAAAACAAAAACAAAACATGCTCCGGATTCTGCAACCCCTCCCCCCCACCAATATAATTTGCTAAATAAATGTTCTCAGAGTTTTCAGTAGCTGGAAATTTTTTTTAAAAATCATCTGAGTAAAAGTTTGTTGGCACTCTGGAATATGAAACTTCAAAAAAAAAAGTACAGCAGTTGTTCAAATACATGCACGAGAAATGTTTCTGGAATATTTCAGCAAAGTGGAAACATTTCATCATGCTTGTTAGCTTCGTGTTGGATTAGGCTCCCAAGATCACGGGAAGGCCTGGCCAATTTGCCCCCTCCCAGCTGTGCAGCTTGCTTCAACCACTCGTACACTTGTAGGGTTGCCAGCAAAATACTACCCAAATGGCCATTTTTAGCAGCCTCAAATGGGAGGAGTTCTCTTTTCCTTCACTCACTTTGAACCTTGGCTTGTGAACCTCAGGGGGGCCAGAGCAAAGAGCGAAGAATGCCCCCCCTCGTAATGCTCAGGGTTACCCAACTGAAGCTGATTGTTGGTAGGTTCAGGTATGTTAAAAGGAAGTACTTCACACAATGCTTAATGAACTTGTGGAACTCACTGGCACAAGATGCAGTTATCGCCACTAGCTAAGATGGCTTTCTAAAAGGATTAGACAGATCCCTGGAGGATGTGTCTGTTGATCGCTAAATGGAACCTGTGGAGCTCCAGGCAATGGGGAAAGCAACGGGGGAGGGGGTGGGCATTGTTTCTTCCTCCGAGGGACCGCAGGGCCTGCAGCGGAGGAGGGATTGTTTCCTTCTCTTCTCCTTCCCCAAGGGTCCCCCTGCAAATGAATGGTTGCTTTCACTTCATTCACTGGTAGGGAATCAGGCATTAGGAGGGCAGTAAGAAAGCTAGTTTGGGGAAAACACAACACCCCCCCCCCCAGACTAGGCCTGCCAACCTCTGGGGGTGGGAGGGCTAGAGATCTCCTGCAGTTACAACTGGTCTTCAAATTGCACAGCTCAGTTCCGCCAGACAAAGTGGCCGCCTTGGAGGGTGGAATCTGTGGCATCATTTCCCTTCTGAACGCCCTCCCCAGGAACCGCCCCCAAATCTCCAGGAATATCCTAAGCTGGAGTTGGCAACCCTACCTGAGATCCATGTTGCCCTAAGGGGGAAAGTAAGGACTAAGCTCCCCACTGAAGGATTTCCCACTTAGCCATGGCCCTTCAACTGTCAAGGCTCTGTCCCTTGGTGTGGTCTGTCAAGTGCTCCCCATTTCCTGAGAGCTCTCTGCTGAGTGTCAGGATCGTATTGCTACTTGGCGGGGCTGTATACGCTTCAAGCTTTAAAAAAACGATCGTCAGAAATCTCTGCTGAGGAAAGGGAGATTCTGCGACCTGTGTAACCGTGCAAAAGAAGAAAATTTGAACAGACTTCCTTTTTCTGTATAATTTATTTTGGCGGGACAAGATCAGGGATCCACCGTGCGTACATCATTAATTTAAACGTGAGCGTCTGGCATCAAAGTCAAAGGCGAGAGGAGCTGAAGCAAAGTCACCAGCTCAGATGCCAGAGTGGGGAAGTGTAACTCTCGGGCTAATGCCTTTGGATGCGTGCATCTCCAGGACAGTTGTGGCTCAAGCGAACAGATTGGAGGGTTTCAGGCACATGTTGCACAGGGTGGGGGGAAAGACACTTCCTTTCTGTACCTTTTAGCTGCTCACATAAACAAAGTTGCCTTATACTGAATGAGACCCTTGCTCCTTCAAGGTCAGTATTGTCTACTCAGACCGGCAGCAGCTCTCCAGGGTCTCAGGCAGGGGTCTTTTCACTTCACATACTTGCCTAGTCCCTTTAACTGGAGATGCCGGGGATTGAACCTACGACCTTCTGCATGCAAAGCAGATGCTCTACCGGCGCTGAGCAACGAACCCTCAAAGAGGAAAGGACAACCATGTATGCAGCTGAACAAACATGGACACATGAAGCTGCTTTATACTGTATCAGACTATTGGTCCATCGTGGTCAGTATTGTCTACTCCAACTGGCAGCAGCTCTCCAGGGTCTCAGACTGAGGTCTTTCACATCACCTCCTACCTGATCCATTTAACTGGCGATGCTGGGGATTGAACCAGAGACTGTCTGCATTCCAAGCAGATGCTGTACCACTGAGCCACAGCCCCTCATGGGATGGGGAGTACACCCCTGGGTCTGAGCTTCCCCCTCCTTTACCTTTCTCATTCTGTAATAAATAGACCAGGTTTGTCTCACCAGACTTTGGAGACCTGATACATGGGGAGACGCTGCACTCGCCCCCCCACCCCCCCACCTACACACAATTTGGCACAGTAGACCACCCTGGCAGGCTTTTGTATATTACTCGCACACAGACGCACACCCCGTCAAAGCCGGTAACTTGTCCCAGAGTTTGTGGCAGGCAGGCAGGCAGCGCAAAGGTCTCGTGCTCCAGGGTCCCAGGTGTCCTGCTTTATTCACCTCCCCCACCATCATTGTCTGGGGTGGGGGAGGGAGGAGGGGGAATGGGTGTGGTTTGTGTTCCAAATGGGAGGCAGCGGAAATCTCGGAGGGGGGAGAGGGCAGACTCCTTGCAGCGAAGGTGTTAACTAATAGCAGGTGATTAAACATGACAAGCAGTGACATTTCTGTGTGGGGTTCTCTGTACCAGCAGTGCCAAGAATGAAGCTATAAAGGCTGACATTTTGTGTTATGCACTGAGGTTTTTAATAGACAGCCTTCCCTCCCCTCCTCCCTGTTTATTTCTTTCATTCTTTCACCCGCCACCTGCCCCCTTTTTCTCCCTTCTCATACCTCCGTCCCTTCGCTCGCTTCTCCCTCCGGTTTCTGACTCCTCGGCCACCTTCGCTTAAATGCCTCGACCCTTCTTCCTCGTTTCCCTTTTCATGTCTTTTCCCATTTGCTTTTCATCCCCCCTTCTGCACTTTGGAGAGTTTTTGCCATCCTGCTTTGTGCTGTAACCCTGCAAATGTTTTGCCTCCCTCGGCCCGTTTCAGCGGCACCCAAAGAATTGCCGTGCCACCGAACAAACAGCCTTTCAAGGCATTGGAACTCTTCATTGCTCTCCTAGAGAGATGAGTTAAATTTGTGGAAGGAAGCTGGAATGCAGACACTTCTGCAAAAAGGAGGCCTTTTATAAGTGTCAGTGATGCAGAAGTTAGGTCCAGAAATGCTGTTGCCTCACTAAGATAACTGTCCCGCTCACTGTTGAGGGAAAAAGCTCTCCCTCTCTCACAAGCACAACCCTCCTTTTCAAACGTAACTCTCTCACTTGGTGGTACGACCGCTGTCTCTTTTTCTCTGCCTTTTCTCTTTCTGGAAGATAATTTCAGAGGGTAGCTGTGTTGGTCTGCTGTAGAACAGCTTGATTCGAGTCCAGTAGCGCCTTAGAGACCACCAAGATTTTCGGGGCATGAGCTTTCAAGTGTCGTATCTGACGAAGGAAGCGTTGACTTTCAAAAGCCTGAAAATCTTGCTGGTTTCTAAGGTGCTTCTGGACTCAAGTCTAGCTTTTCCCTTACTGTTTCTCACTTACTCGCTAGCACACCCCTCTGCCAAAGTCCTCCCTCTTTCCCTTATCCTTTCTCAGTCCTCCCTTTCCTGTCACCCTTCTCTGTCCCTGCTCTTTTTGCTCTTTCCCCGAGCTGGCTCTTGCCTCTTTCGGGGGCGGGGGGCGCAATGGCAGTGCTGGAGCTATCAGTAGCTCAAACAGCTGTTTTCCAGGGAGCAGGTGCCTGCCACTGCGGGATGGTGGTTTGGGGTGTGTGTGGGGGGGCTCTACAGTTTTTTTGCCTGTCTCAGAAACCAGCGTTCTCAAAGCTCTCTTTCTTTTTTTCAAGTTCAGCCGAGTTTTGAGTTAACAGTTGTTGGCTTTACTCTGAAAAGAAGGCAACAGTTGTGCCAATGGAGAGGTGCCAGACAACTGCAGAGTGTCTTTCTCACTCTTTCCAGAGCTTCGGGAAGGGCATTTGGAGGTGATGGTCACCATTGCCGCAGCCCCTTCTTGCCGGCTGGTCTGGCTTTTGCGCTGCTTGGCTGCTGCCTTTCTAATCCTGCATGCAGTTTGTGCATAGGATTAGCGTCCCATAAGCGCAGCCCTTGCCCTGCAGTGGAGGGGTGTAGATTTTTGATGCAGCAGTCTACATTCAGGTGACTCTTGCAACAGACAGCTAGTGTGGTGTAGCGGTTGGGGTGGCACCTAGCATCTAGGAGCCCCAGGTTTGAATCCCCACTGTGCCATGGAAACTCACTGGGTGACCTTGGGCCAGTCACTCAGTCTCAGCCTAATCTCACAGAGGTTCTTGTGAGGACAGAATGGAGGAGAAGGGACTGGTGCGTAAGGCGCTCTCGGTCTCCATTGGGGAGAACAGCAGGGTATAAATAAATGACCCATGAGAAAAGGGTCTGTTGACAGCTGTTAGCAATGACAGCTCAACAAAGCCTCCATGTATAGAGCCAGTGTGCTGAATGCCAGATACTGGGAGGTTAGGCAGGAGGGGGTGGGTTGTTTTTTTCAGTCAGTGGGCATCTCAAAGTCATCTTGTTGTTAAAGCTAAATTGGGCTTAGAGGGCCTGTCGGTCTCTTCCAGCAAGACTCATTATGTTCTTAAAATTTTCAACATTAGTGAGGGTAGGGATTTATTTCCTTGACGTGTAGAATCATAGAGTTGGAAGGGACCACCAGGGTCATCTAGTCTAACCCTCTGCACAATGCAGGAAATTAACAACTACCTCCCCCCACATCCCCAGTGACCCCAACCCTCCCCCTCCATGCAGGATCCCACAATCAAAGCACTCCCTACAGATGGCCATCTAGCCTCTGCTTAAACACCTCCAAAGACGGGGGCTCCACCACCCTCCGAGGCAGCATATTCCACCGTCAAACAACCCTCACCGTCAGAAAGTTCTTCCTAATGTTTAGGTGGAATCGCTTTTCTATTAGTTTAAATCCATTACTCCGTGTCCTAGTCTCTGGAGCAACAGAGAACAAGCTAGTTCCCTCATCAACAGGACATCCTTTCAAATATTTAAACATGGCTATCATGTCTCCCCTCAACTTTCTCTTCTCCAAACTAAACAAACCCAACTCCCTAAGTCTCTCCTCATAGGGCATGGATTCCAGACCTTTGACCATTCTGGTCGCCCTCCTCGGGACACGCTCCAACTTGTCAACATCCTTCTTAAATCATGGAGCCCAAAACTGGACATGGTATTCCAAGTGAGGTCTGACCAATGCAGAATACAGTGGTAGTATTACTTCCCTTGATCTAGACACAATTCTCCTATTGATGCAGCCCAGAATTGCATTGGCCTTCTTAGCCGCCATATCACACTGTTGACTCATGTTCAGTTTGTGGTCCACTAAGACTCCCAGATCTCTTTCACATGTACTGTTGTCAAGCCAGCTATCTCCCATCCTGTACCTGTGCCTTATGTTGTTTCTGGCTAGGTGAAGCACTTTACACTTCTCCCTATTGAAATCCATTTTATTGCTTATGGCCCAGCTCTCTAGTCTATCGAGGTCATTCTGAACTCTTACCCTACCCTCCGGGTATTAACTACCCCTCCTAACTTGGTGTCATCTGCAAATTTGATTAGCATGCTCTCTATTCCATCATCCAAGTCATTTATAAAAATATTAAATAGTACTGGCTCCAGGACAGACCCCTGTGGTACCCCACTGGTCACTCCTCTCCAGGATGAAGTTGTGCCATTAATGAGCACCCTTTGGGTTCGGTTGGTCAACCAATTACCAATCCACCTAACAGTAGGGTTGCCAGCTTCGGGTTGGGAGACTTCAGAGGAGTATACTGCCATGGAATCCACCCTCCAAAACAGCCGTTTTCTCCAGGGCAACTCATCTCTGTAGTTCAAAGATCTTTTGTAATTCTTGGAGATCTCCAGGCCCCACATGACATTGGCAACCCCATTGGACAGTCTGAACTGAGCTTTAAAGCAAAACATCTATGTCAGGCTGGGGGATTTTCTATGTCAGTCTGGAATTTTCAGGAACTATTTGGTGGCTGAACCTATTAGAAACACACATTGGCAGAAGTACTTGTCCCTATATTCTGGGTTTTCTTTTAAAAATACTTAAATGTGGGATCAAAGTATTTTGAACAAGTAAATAAAATGACAGACTCTGCTTTGAAATCATCAAGCATTCCTGAGATAGCCGGTAGCTATTTTGCCTCATTGGCAGTTAAAAGAGGCAAGAGTTAGGCCGCTGGGCCTCCCGTTTCCTGGTCTGGACCATAAATAGCACACTGAGCTGGATACCTACAATTGTTTACCAACATATCCCCTTAGTAGACTCCTTTGTTGGAAGGCAAGTTGGATGCAGAAGACTGCAAGGCCCTAGAATAAGACAGAGTTGGGGCCGAAACTCCAGGTTCCATTATTCGAGCCCGCTCCATGGACCAACTTGTGTTTTGGTACCCTTTAGCTCTGGGTCCCTGGGGTGCCTTCGCCACCTCCATTTGTAGACTGGGTGTTATCCAAGAGAAGATCATCCCCAAAAGCAAGGTGAAGATTCTCACCTCCACAATTTCTACTCCTGGCCAGTTTCTGACCTCCCCCCCCCCACACACACACAAGAGGTCCCACATGCGTGTATGGATACTGAAGAAAGAATAAATTGGAAAGATGTTCCCTTTCCCCACATAAAGCCAGTTTTCTTGGGAAATGCTTGGTCAGAAACATAATCTTTAGTAGAGGATCTACCATGTCTGCTCACAGTTACATTGGACAGCCCCAATTAGAATGTTCCTGTATTCTGAAGAACATCAGAAGAACATGCTGGATCAGATCAGAGGTCTGTCTAATCCAGCATTCTGTTTTCTACAGTGGCTGAACACAAACACATGCCCAGAGAAGGCCTACAGGCCAGTAGCACAGCGGCCAAAGCCTCACCCAGCAATGTATGGTTAGAGATGCATTGCTTTTGAACTTGAACATTCCTTTTATCCATCATAGCTAAAAGCTATTGATAAAGAATATTATCCACAAATGTATATAATCCCCTTATGTAACCCAGTGGCCATCTCCACATCTTGGGGCAATAAGTTTCACAAGTGAATTATTCCATGTGTGGAAAGAGTCTTTGTTTTTTGTTTGTTTGTTTAATCTCATGTCCATCAGCTTCATTGGGTGAATCCACCCCCACCCCCCATGTTCTGGTAGAATGGGTGAAGGAGGGAAATTATTTCTATCCAGCTTCTGTCCAGAATTTGGTCATTTCCCCCCCCCTAAAACAAAGAACACCTAATCTTTTTAGCCTTTCCTCATAGGCCCCTCTAAGCCCCTCCAATCAAAGTCCCCCTCCCACCCTCTAGATCTCATTGATCCTGCGTTACAGAGAGCGACTTTATTGCAAGCTGCCAAGTAGGTCAGATCAATAGAAGTCTTGAGATGGGCGTTTTGGCAGCTGGGACGTCTCATTTGGTCCACACTCTTCTCCCCTCCCTCTTTCCCTGATACTGGCAGGGGAGCGTGAGGGACCCACAGCAAGCCTGGAACTCCTTTCTCAGGTTGTGACCAGAAAATTTGACTTGGTACTCCAGTTTTCTTAGATGTACACAAGGATGATGCGTGTATTTGCAAACATGTGACTCAGAGGTCAGCTTTCCAAGAACCTCATCTGTTTTCTGCCTTTAAAACAACGGGCTTCGTTTCCAAAATTAAACTGCAAACCTTCCCTCCACCCTCTGCCTGAGACCCTGGAGAGCCACTGCCGATCTGAGTAGACAATGCTGACCTTGATGGACCAATGGTCTGATTCAGTAGAAGGCAGCTTCATGTGTCCATGTTCCCATCTGACCCCCTGCACCAATTAGAATCCAGGGAAGCCCAATTGTTATAAAAATGAAATGAATTTCTAGCCCTGGTGTTGTCAGAAGAGACTCTTCTGTTAAGTCAAACTGGATAACAACCCGAGGGATTTGATGTCTCCCTTCAAAGCATGTGGTTTGGCTCACTTGCTCAAGTTATCTAGGGCAGAAGTGGGCTAACTGTAGTCTGCCTTTTTTTAAAAAAGTAGAACCTCTAGGTATTAAAATTTTGAAGTAATAGAATACTTAAGATTTCTAAACACTTTAAGACTTGGCTAGCTGTCATTAAGTAATCCTGCACTCCCCCTTTAGATTAGAGGTGTCTTATTCAGTCTTGATCTAGCATTCTTTGCAAGAATCCCTGGACTAGATAGTGGTGGTGGAATGGTGATCCTTTAGGGTTTTCAAGGCAAGAGGCATTCAGAGGCAGTTTGCATTGCCTGCGTCTGTGCAGCAACCCTGGACTTCCTTGGTGGCCTCCCATTGGAGTACTAACCAAAGAAGAAGACCCTGCTTAGCTGCCAAGATCTGACATGATTGGGCTAGCCTGGGCCATCCAGGGTCAGGCCTGTACTAAATAGCCTGCCAAAACACTGGCCTATGGATGAGGGACTCCTTTCTGCCCACCTGTGGCTCTGCGATAGCACCTACCTGACCACACAGTCGCTTAGGGCTTGGCTATTCTTTGGATATCCAGGAAAACCATGGGCAATCCAGGATTTGCACCTCAGCATCCTCAGAGGCATTGCAAAGGATCCTGGGATTGGAACACACTTGTGGGATTGCCTAGGGCTGCCGTGCGGCCCGGTCTCCATCCTGGCAGCGTGCCGTGTCCTGGATTGTAGCCATTTTGTCCGAAAGAAAGGTGCCTAGGCTGGGGTGTGGCTGATTCTGCAGTGCGTTTGGCGGGCGAGGAAGATTGGACTTGACACGGCCTTTTGTTCTCTACCGACTCAGCCCATTCTCCAGTCCCCCCATTAACCTGTTAGCCCCCTCTCCCTCTCTCTAAGCAGGTGCCGATCCCTCTCCTTGCAGTAAAAGTTAATGAAATGAGTATTTCGGGATGGGGGTGGGAGGAGGGATGGAAGTTGTGTATGGCACCCTCGGGCCCAGGGCTTATTAATGGTGACCTGCCATTAAAAGACGAAAGTGCTAACCTGGTCATATTTAGCAGCTTTCAACGGCATCCCTGTGGCCTCTGCCGGCAATATCCACTCCTGCCTCTTCCCCTTCAGCACTGGGCCAGCAGGAGCTGACGGCAGACTTTTCCCTGCCACGATGACTCTGCTGGGCAGCTCTAAAGTGTCTCTGGGCGGCCGCTGCTGCCAGACAAGTCGCACCAGCCCAGCCCACCCCCTTTGCTCCGGCTGCTCGGAGTGGCTTTGCGGTCTGATTAACGCCAGCGCTGGGAAGGGGACCAGACCCTGGCCCTGGAGTGGAGCCCCAGTGAGGGGACCAGAGGACCTCCTTGGTGGAGGGTGGGGAAGAAGAGAGGGCGACGCACTCCTCCGACACAGCGCCAGCCCAAACAGAGAAACCTTAGGTGCCAAATCCCAGCTGTGTGCCCACCAACGCCGTGGAGAGAGAGAGAGGGCCGCTGTTGACACCTCTGAGGGTCTACTCAGAGGCAGTTTGGCTGCTCAAGGCCTGGGTGGTGTCTGGTCCAGGGGACAAGGGAGGAGTTTTCCAGTCTCCATTGGCCTCCTGGGGCACCTTGGTAAAGACACAGAAAAAAATCCAAAGTGAGAAAACACCAAGAGGAACTCCGCCAACTCTTGATTGTTTAACACATCAAAAGACATGTGGGATTTTAATTCACACGGAGCTACAGAAAACTGTGGGCCACCCCTGTTTGAGCTGAACCCGAAGATGAATTCAGTATGCATGGAAAACATGTGACAGCTTTGCCCCCAACATGGCTTACAACTTGCATCTCGTTTACTGTGCGGCTCCAGAGCTGCCAGCGGCAAGGCCCCTCTCGCCCCATCCCCTGGATCACAGCCCAGCGTGTTTCTTCCTTCCTTGAGCTGCACCAGACGGGCAGTACCCAGGCTGCCTGAACTGCCAAGCCCTCGCCCATCCACACCATCAGCAGTGGCGAGCATGATGCCAGCAGAGACGGCTCAGTCTGCGCAGCCACAGCAGCACCACAGCAGCTCCCAAAATAACCGAGCCTGCGATTCTCGTTGGCTTTGGAGCCTTATGGGACGGCCTTCGGCTTCCCGTCTCCCGGCTTGGCTGTTCTCTGGCGCGGCTGGCTGGAAAAGGTCAATGTTCTGCCATGGCCGGGAACTCAGAAACCTCCTTGAGAGCGTGGCAGCTGCAACTGCTGGTTTGGCAGCAGAGGTACGGGGGCAATCCTCACACACACTCTCGTTTGGCTCTGTGCCCTAGCTGATCCGGAGCCAGGTCTTACTGCAAATCTCTGCATCCTGTTAGAAATCTTTAATCAGCTGGAGACGGCTTTTGGCTGGGGAGGGGGGAAGAAATAAAACCTCTACCCACCTAACTGCTTCAGCGTGGTGGTGCTCCAGGTCACATCTCTGGTAGCAGAAAAGGGACAAGTCAGTGCAAACTTTTGAGACACCTGAGCAGAGGATTCTTTCGAAGAAGACATGAAGGGGGTGGGTAGATATTCAGGGTTGTGGGGAAAGCCGTCTGCACATGCTCAGAGGTACCCTGCCCCCCTTCATGTAGTCTGCAGCTCAGCGCTGACTGCTGAAGCAGTCTCCAAATGAGACTACATTTCCCTAGTTGGGACTTTCAAGTGGAAAGCTATGGTCTAGTTCCCTCCTTTTGGGAACTTGAGGCTCTTTCCTCTGTCTTGTAAAAAGCAGAGATACCAAGCTCAGTGGAAGATTCTCAAGGAGCTATATTTTTCAAGGAGGGGTACATGAACACACAGGTCACTTTGAGGGATTCCAGATAATTTAGCCACAGTGGTTGTGGTCTTGTTCTGTAGAATACTTACTGTGGAAGGTGGTCCTGGAAGCACGTGGGCCCTGTTTACTGATATCTGTTGCTGGTAAATCGTATCCCTCTATAATTTTGGGGGGAGGTTTGGGAGGGCTGTAAAAAAACCAACCACGTATGCACACTGTGCCCTGGATTCCCTTCCACCGCCACCTAGAACCACCTGACCAGATGATAAACATTGCTTGTTGCATTGGAGCTGCAGCTGTTCTATAATTTATTTAAAGCATTTTAACTCATCTTTCTCATCGAAAGGACTCAAGACAGACAATCAGATGTGCTGTGAGATCAAACCTCTATTATAAGTTTAAAGGGGGGAGGGAACCCTTAAATCTTAGCGATCTCAGAAGCCGGTTGCAAATGTAAAAACAAACAAAAGGATACTGTTATCTGCTTCAGAAGCCTGTGCCACATACCGAAGCAAGAGAAGAGTGGGTGGGGGGAGCCCTCAGGCAGCGATCCTGGGTGCGAGAGCAAAGGTTTTACAGTAGCCCTGTTTTCATTTGTGAAACGATGTCTCGGAATTGCCCCAGTTCCTTTCAGTGGGGCTCGTGCAAAAGGACTCTCTGGTGGGTTGTGCCCCACGGAATCCGTGGGGCTCCCACGCTCTTGCTGTTAGATGCGCCCAATCTCTGCTGCTTGCGGCGGAGCTTCTTCCGGGCACTGCAAAGAGTGGGCCGAGGCGACTCAGTGGGCCTTCCAGTCGTCTCCCACAGGCGCGGTTTACCACCAGGAGAATAACGCTGATGGGTCTGAACAGCTCCAGCCAGGCGACGAGGGGAAAGAATAACAGGCTCCCCATGTCATGCGTGATTACGGGGCCGTGGCTATTTAGGGAGAGACTGGGGGATTTAAGGCCGCTTCTGTTCTATTGTCTCGGCCTCTCCGAGTGCCGGAGACAGGAATTTGGTGGATAAGTTTTTAGTGGTGGGGGAGCACGCACGGGGCGGGGCCGGCAGCATTTCTGACTTACACTTGAGCAGAAGCAAAATTGGGTTTGGAGATGCCAAATGATGCCAAACTGCTGGAACTGAAATCTAGAATGTGAATCGTAGACTGGGGGAATTGGGGAAAGGGGTCCAAGATCCAGCCATGCATAGTGCCTTGAAGGAAGGGGCTTTGGCTTCCATTTCATTGTGGTTTGGCTCACTGACCTGAATCATCTGCTATTTCTGAAGCCCAGGCAATTTCTGATTGGGGGCGCACTGTTGCCTAGGTAGATCTATGTAGGGTCCAGTGACTGGTTGGGCATTTCAGCATGAGGACAGATTAGATTATTTTTTTGGCTTCCCCCAACTCTGCCATCACCAGGCTCTGCCTCAGAAGCCATAATCCACAGCCTGGCCTCCTTGCAAGGCATCTGAGCAAGCAGCCTGCTGGAGACTTCATTCCGTTTGTGGTGTGCCTGCTTGTCCCTCTGCAATCTCTGGCCAAGGAGGATTTTGCAGGGTTTTGTACACAAGAACAAACATGAAACTGCCTTATTCTGAATCAGACCAATGGGCCATCAGGATCAGTATTGTCTACTCAGACTGGCAGCAGCTCTCCAGTCCCTTGTGTAGATGTCGTTCACATCACCTACCACCTGGAGATGCCGAGGATTGAACCTGGGACCATCTGCATGCAAAGCAGATGCTCTACCACTGAGCCACAGCCCCTCCCCTGCTTGTAGTGCTTCAAAAACCTGCCCGCTCTTGTTTGATCAGTGACTGTGGCTGGACAAATGAAACAAGTACGCACACCAAAGAGAGCCATGTGCTTCTGCCATCCATCTCCATCTCCATGTTAATTAGAGGCCAGGAAAAAGAGGTGAAGTAGAAAAAGCTGTAACAAGCTGTTAGAAGTTTTTCTACAGGACATTGCTGTGCTGATAGCAGGTGAAATTCAGGTTCCTTTTATTTTTTAAATAAACCCTTAAACTTGGGAATACAGGTCTGGATTACATTCAGTGCAAAGGCAGGTGTGTTCCCACGGCTGTTAGGTTTTCTCCAGGCCGGTGGTGGTGCTGAATCTTCTGCTGAAATAGTAGTTTGTTAAGCTGTTACCCACTTTTCAGCCAAATATTGGTTCGCAGGAGTCAGAATGCACCCGTGTGCCAAGTGTTCCAAAGGAAGGAGATTCTCATCTCTCTGCTTTCTGTCCTCCTCCTCAGGGCCCCAACAGAGGCAGTTGGAAGCCGGAGGACCGAGGCTCTCAGCTGGACCTGAAGCCAAGCCCAATAGGGCCTGTTGCTTCCCCCCCCACACACACATGTGCTTGACCCTCCTAGGGTTTCTTGAAAGAAACTCTGTGGCCAATTTTGGAGCAGCGTTTCCCTCCTAGGCAAAAATGATTGGCGAGAGTGGGCATTTACAGAGGCAATCTCTTCTGTATCCCTTTCCTCCACGCAAGGGAATAGCGGGTGAGCTCTGGTTTGGTCTTCTATGCCTGGCAGGCAAAGCCGATAGGAACAGCAGAAGTAGACTTCCCAGTCCAGTGGCCATTCAGCTTTTGCTAGGTATTAAGCTTCTAATGTGAATTTAGCGCTGTTTTCAAAAGCGATGCACAAAGACCTGAGTTGCAGAGGCAAATTAGACGAAGAGCTGCAATTGCAGAATATTTATTGCGATGCGAGTTTTGCCAAAGATGGCGGAAGACACGAAGAACGGCGCTTCTTCAAGCCGTCATCCGAAAGGCTCTCATCTCCTGAATTCCTGGCCACAAGTGATCTGTAATACCGTGGAGGTATAATGAGTCCCACCCCAGCAGTAGGCAGTCTGTCAGTCTGCTGACCAGCTCTGGCCCAGGGACGACCACCTTTTGGCCCCAGGACTCACCCAGCTGGGCCCCTAACAGGAGCCGTTGGGTTGCCCACAAGCTCCTCTCGGCTGATTTCAAGATGACGCGGGAATTTCCAGCCTGACACGACGTGTGCTGGCCACATTGCCGGCAGCCCTCCATGGCAGCAGAGGCAGTGTCCTTGACGGGGTGGGGGGGCTCTCAGGTCCAGGGCGGCAAAGGGAACACATCAGCTCCATGACCTACTCTGCGGTGTCCCTGGCGGTCGGCCCCTCGTCGTCTGCTGGCTGGGGAGAGGCCTGCTGTCTCCAGGGCTGTGCCGGCAACCCCGTTTCCCCGCTTCGCCAAGGGGCAGACATCCGTCCGTCTGCTGGCAGCGCGGGAAGGCGGGAGAGCCTGGCTGGCTCTGCCGAGGAGGGAGCCCCTTTCTATATGGAAATGAAGAATTTAGGCTAATGGAGCTCAACCATCTCTAATTTTGCGATGGCAGGAGGATTTTGATTGAAAGTAATTAAGCAAGCTAGCTGTAAAATTAATTAAAGCAAAAGGGGGGGATTTTTTTATTGGATTGGTTAGCGATATAGCGGCTGTCAAATGGGGGACGGATGGGGGTGACCTGAATTCTCTGCCCTCCCTCCCTCTCGCTCGGGACGTTTATGTCACTGTAATCTCCTTACAGCGGCTGGTGTGCATTTGTTTGAAATAATCAAGGAAATATGGTCAGAAATTGTCAGCTTTCAGATCTAATTTACCTGACAGCCCCGCGCGGGCCAGAATGCCTGTGAGAGAGCGAGACGGCAAGTGCGCGCGCGGGCGAGGTATACTCACGCACTCATGGATGCGTGCTGTTGCACAGGCAGGTGGTGGCAGAGGGCATCTCTCCGCCTCTCTTTTCTTTTCGTGTTTTTAGCTCGACAAATTAGGACCTCCATGGGGAGGGAGAAAAATGGAGGAAGTCTGTGAGTTTCCTGCTTGTCCCTCCTGTCTCCCTCCACCATCGTCCACCCTCTTCATTCCCTCCACCCTCACCTCCTGCCTCATCCCTGCGCCATAACCAGCTTTAGGGCTTAAGGAATATAGGATTAGGGGAGGTGACTGTAATTCTGTATTCCAGATGGCCAACAACAGCTAAATCTACTGTCACAAATATCTCTGTTTTAAAAAGACGTCCAAATTAGTTCCTTTTGTTACAAGCTCTGATTGGAGGAGTCTTCCTGGAACACCTGCAGAAGCAAAGAGCCTCCAGTTCTGGCCCTCTGAGGTCAGCAAGGGGCTCCATGTGCCCCCCCCCATATGATCTTTTCTCTGTCTCCTTGGGGAGATCACAAGCCTGAGCAGAATGGAGAGATGTAGCCCTATTTCAAAAAGGATGAGATGTTGTTGTTTGGAGCAAAAAGAAATCAGATCTTAAACAAAATATAACTACAAAAAAAAATTATCCAAATACAGGCACAAAATGCTAAATTGAGTCTTTAATGGGATGATCCATTCTGAAAAATTTAAGATATGATCCTGGGCTTGCCAACCTCCAGGTGGGGCCTGGAGATTAGGCACACGAAAGCATGGGCGAAAGCAAAAAGTGCCTCTTTCAGGACAGCAAATCTGCTACCCTGCCTCAAGTCCCCCAAAAGAAGACCACCCAAATCAGCCCACTCACATCAGTCTCTCTCTCTCCCTCCCACCCTCCCTCTCTCTCTCTCTCTCACTCACTCGCTCAAACTTAAACCTGTTGTTTCCTCACATCAAGGCATCTGCCCCCTTCCATCAGCCGGGAGGGGTCATGGATAATCTGTTGAGCCGTCTGGGGACTACTCCCTCACAATTAGCCCCAAATGAAGAAACCTCAGCGGACCATTCTGAACCATTAACCTAACAGAGGAGCGGTCAGCCCTGCAGCTCCAGATGTTCTTTTCCGGGTCTACTTCAGCCGCGGGAAGATGTGGTGGTGGCAGAGACACTTTTCCCGAGTCCCCTTTTGGAGCGCAAGTTGGGTCCACCCTGTGGTTCAGCCTGCAATGGCGGCTTGACCGGCTTCTCAGAAGCATTCATCGTTGGCCTCACTCTGTACCTAGTAGATAGAAAAGTTGGGCTACATTTTTTATTGGTACATTAGTCAACTTGAACTTTAGTTAATGGATCAGGGGGCGATTTTAATCAGCAAGGGGCAAATGTACTTTCTTCGTTTATACTCTGCCTTTCTTCCCCAATGGGGACCCAAATGGCTTCCATCGTTCTCCTGTCCTCCATTTTATCTTTGCCACAACCCCTGTGAGGTAGGTTAGGCTGAGAGTGTGTGACTGGCCCACGTTTCTGTGTTAGATTCAAACCTGGGTCTCCCAGATCCTCATCCAGCGGGATCCACAATTCCATTGGAGTTGGCAGGGCTGCAGATCAAAGGCTTGTGGGTGGTGGTTTGGGGGTGAGTTCTCCCAGATTTCATTTTCTCTCCTGGGCCTTCTCTGGATCTGATCTTCGTAGCAAGAGGAGGGGGACACGGCCATGATTTCATGCCTGTGGCTGAGTGGGGGACGGCATCTCATGTCACTGGCATCGCTCCTTGTTGTGGAAGCAGGATGCGTTATGCAAAATAATGGCTTATTTTATTTTAATTTTATTTATACCCCACCATTCTCCCCAGAGAGGAGAAATGAGCATCGTCATCCTCTCCTCCGTTTTATCCTCACAACGACAACCCTGTCAGGTAGGTTAGGGTGAGAGAGTTTCGTCTATCCGTGTCACCCAGTGAGTTTCCATGGCAGAGTGGGGGGATTGGACTCCCAGATCCTACTCCAACACTCTGGTGGTTACATCCTTCTTGTCTGTACAGAAGGGGAACTGAGGGATGGTGATACTTGTCCCTGAAAATGAAGAGAGCCATGGCTGATTTTGGACCCTCCAGGGTTGCAAAACCAATACTTCACCAAATGCTACTGGAAATGCATGCCATCCCCTCCTGCCACCTCCCCTCAGACCTTTGGACAGAGTGAAATACCAACCTATCCTTCTACTAGGTATCCCTTTCCCATTCCAATCTATCTCCTACAAGAGCATCAGATGAACCTGGCAGTCTGTGTAAGACCAGGATCTCGGCTTCATTAATTCTGAACACGCTTCCCCCCCCCCCACCCCCGTGCCATTTCCCCTTTCCAAGGTTTGTTTCCAGGCTGTCTTGCTAGTATGGGCTTGTCTTGTGGCTTATTAAATCAGCACCTTTCAGAACCTTTGAGGTGAATTCAGATTCATAACAGCAAATTCCACCCCCCACATTTGTGCCCCCCCTTGTGTCGAGCGACAGCTTATTAAAAAAAACCTCCACTGGTAATTGCCTAGGAAGTAGTATTTTAATACTGTTTTACAATTTCTTCAAGTTACTTCCCCACCTAAATAAAAAGAGTTTTATTTTCAAGCTTCTAGATAGCCACACATCTGGTCGCCTGTGGCGACTAAGAGTTGCCTCCAGGCAACCAGCAGGGAAGCATTTGCCAGTTGGGAGGGCAGTTGTTTTTTTGCATGTGCCGCATATGAGTAACATAAGGATGTGTTCTCTAGGAAAGGAAACTTTTGGGCTTGGTGGCTTTTAAAAAACTTGTTTGCGAGGCTGTGCGTGTTACTTCTGCATTCTCCCTTGCTGCATGTAACTACCAGTCCAAGCCTAAGTCCTCTGGACAGGATGAAGTCTCAGAAGGAGAAAGGTAGCCCTTGCCAGAAGGTGGGAGCCAGAGCTCAGTTTGAGCCAAAGCTCCCTTCTTGCCCACTAGACTAGTAGCATAGGGTCTTCTCCGTCTCCTTCCCAAGGTGCCTTTCTCCCTGCAAATGCGTAATATCAGCGGCTGCCCCGACCCGAGATCTCGGCCTGAGCAGGTCAGGCAGACGTCCAGCTTCTGGCCTTTCACAGAGTGTGTAAATCAGACTTGTTCAGGAGGTTGTTTTTGGAAAGGGGATGGGGCTGTAATAAGATGGAATGGGGTGAAAACTGGACAATCAGTCGGGTGTAGTGGACAGAGCGGTGGAGAAGGTTCCTGAGCAACCTGGGGTCAGGTCCCCGCTTCTGCAATGGAAGCTTGTTGGGTGACCTTGGGCCCGTCACAAACTGTCTGCCTGGCCAACTTCACAGGGTGGTGGTTGTGAGAGAGTGGAGGGGAGCACGATGTTCTAAGCGCCATTTTTAATCACAACAGGGGGAGGAAAGTGGGATATAAATAAATAAATGTGCTGCCTGTCCTTCAGGAGGATGCTTTGACAAAGGGACAAGGGCTGAAGTTTATGGCCCAGTTTATTGTTTGTGTGTCTTGCTTTAACAGCATTGTTTTCTAATTTCCAGAATCTGGTTTTTACATTTCTTATACTGTTTTTAATGCACTGCATTCTAACTTTGTGTTCCAATCTTATTTCAATGTTTATTACCTGTCTTATACTGTTCCTAAAGCACTGCTAAATTTTGTGATCTGCCTTGAGTCTCAGCAAGAAGGATGGACTATAAATAAAACAAACAAATAAATAAATAAATAGAAAGGAAGCAGACAGAAGCAGACAGATGGCTCAAGCACAATCAGGATGGTGTGGACTGACTTTCCACCACCCTGGTTTTGGCGTTTCTGGGTTTCAGGTTTCTAGCCCTGAGTTCCTGCAGTGGAAATACCCAAAGCTAACCCACTTTTTGTTCATGAGAATGCAGCCGCAGGACAGAAACTTGCAGGAAACTTTGTGAGTTCTTCTTTCTGTCAGAATTTGCAACCCCTTTTTGTCATGGTTGAACAGGGAGACGTTCCAAGGCTTAATTGTTGTGGTCCTCTCTTCACAGTAGCCAATGGCCGATTTCCAAAATAGAAGCTGCAAAAGTAAGCCCCTTTGCCCTTCCAGCCTAGATCATTCTCTTACTTCCTGTGTGGTGTTGTGGGGGGGGGATTCATCCTTCCCCCACATGCACCGTGAGGTGTGTAAGCACTCCTAGAAGAATGTGGGCTTCCTTGTGATGTAGTGATGTGTCTCCTTTTCACAGAGTCTGTTTAATGAGTTTCTGTTGGATGGCTCATATCCCAAGTTTACCAACCCTGTTTTTGTGCTTGACTAAGGGCTGTTTCCAGCTTTTGTTTCCAGGCAGGCTGAGGGCCGGATTGTACAAAACAGGGAAGCATACAACAGGGCATTTACCTCCATGCGTGTCAGTGTTTTGTCTCACGCGGCACTTCTTTGCATTCGGCATTCACATGCCAGTGATCTATAGCCTGCAGGAATGTTGCGCTATCAGATGAACAGGCTAGCCTATGAGTTAAGGTCTACTTAAACCAAGATTCCGGTCTGTGGAAACTCTGAATGGGTTATTCTTTTTCCTGCTCCCCACTTCTGAGAATCCAGGTCTTGAGATGCATCTAGATGTCACTGGGAATGGTTAGGCTTGCATCTGTCTCACTGCTGAAGGGCACATGTGGAAAATTCTGGAAGGCAGTTGACTAAGGGTCTGAAGGATCGACTAGTAGAGCCGTCTGCTTCTTTGCAGTCTCATTCCATGCGGCTCAGGTACCATCTGCAGAGAGGAACCCCACATGCTTCTTCCCCGGTCGCACATCTCTCCCCCCCCCCCCCGTAACGTCTGAACCAGCCCAATCCCTCTGAGCCCTGCCACTGTGCGGCGGAGACCCCTTTCAGGCAACCGGTTCCTGCAGGGGGTGAAGGAATAGTTCTGGGAGTGGCGTTTTGTTTTTTGCGGTTCATGTGAACTCTTCTGGGGAAATAAGTCAGGGTACTTAGAATTCCAGAGGACGTGAAGAGTTGTCATCGTCCAGAGGTACTAGCTGTGGATTTGCTTCCCTGCAGGAGTTAATAGCAGAATAACCCCAGCAGCGGTTGGCTGTCTGCGTGGTGCTAATTACCTTGGTCAGCAATCGTTTTTTGCTAGAAGGGCACTCAGAGGAAGGGATGAGGGGGGAGGAGGCCACAGGCTCCGCTGACCCCTCCCCAAAGTGGCCTGTTGGCAGAAGCCAATGGCTCAGATGACATTCCTTCCCCTTCCGTTTGCCCCTCCTGGACAGCCGGTATGCTGTCCCCTTGCCACCGGCAATAAGGTTGTCCTGGAACTGCTGCAAACAGCTGTTGAAGCACTTCATTGGGGGCATCACAAGCCCCTTCCTGTCCCAGGACCCCACCTTGTCAGGAAATTGCACTGCTTCTTGAACGTCAGCTCAGCCTCGGCCGCTGGCCATATCTGTAAGTGGTCTGTCGTGGCTGCTGGATCGGGGCACCCAGCTGTTTGACATTCCCATTTCAGTACCCCAGTGGTCTCTGCACAAGATGGTCCCCTTCCTCACCTTTCCTTTGCTCTTCGCCCGAGCAGCCAGCTGTGCTCCGGGGGGCTTCTCTCCTGCCAGGCCTCGATCTACCCCCTCTGGTTCTGTAGCCATTTTTTCCTGCCAGCTCAGGGCATTGGGAACAACAACAACAAAAATTTTTTTGCTGGGATTGCCAAAAAGCCCTGTGTGCTCTACGACTCCCCAAACATCCCTTTATTTTTATTGTTCTGTTAATTACTGTTTAAACTTTAATAAGTCACTTTGTCAGGAGGGGGGGGGGGCTTGCAGTGAGGTTTCTGTGCAAACACTGGGCCCAACGGTGACTCTAGTGTAACATAACCCTTTATACAATGTGGGAATGTTTAGACTGGAACAGAAACTTGTTATTTTAATGACAGTTAAAGCAAAGAGGGAAAAGGCAAACGAAAGAAGGAAGTGAATTTGATGGGAGAATAGGTTCATCTGGGTCTCTCGCTCTCACACTCTGGCTTTAGCAAGAGGCACGCAGGCAGGCAGGCAGCTCGCTGGCCAGGAAGGGGCTTGCTCCCTGTCTCCCGAGGGGGATATTGCTTGGAACGGGGGTTTTCTTTCCTTTTCCTCCCATGGCACAAACAGCTTCATGTCCACACCCTAGTTTGAAAGGGGGGTTGGGTGCAGCCAGGATCTGTGCAGTTCTAGGGTTGCCAACTCTAGGTTGGAAAATGCCAGGAGATTTGGGGGTGGAGCCTGGGGAGGGCAGGGTTTGGGGAGCGGAAGGATCTCAGCAGGGTACAGTGTCAGAATCCACACCCTCTGTGGCCTGGTGATCAGCTGCAATTCTGGGAGGCCTCCAGGCCCCATCTGGCAGTCGGCAACCCTAGCCCAGTCCACATCCTCTGTGATCGTCACTCGCTTGTCTCCATCTTGACCAAAGACAGTTGCGGACCCTGTGAAAACAGGACTACCTGCGCTTCACATTTTGCACTTTGGATGTGGGGAAAGGGATCAAGGAGTCTGGCTCTTCCATCTCTCTTTACCCTGCCCTTGCTTCACAGAGCTCAGGGTGTCGTGTCTGGTCCTCACCTCTTCCATTTTATCCTGTGAGATCGGTTAGGCTGAGAACAAATCATTGGCCCCAGGTCACCCTGTGAGCTTCACAGCAAAATGGGAATGCAAACCTAGGGCTCCCCGGCCCTGCGCTATGCTGGCTTCACACGTCTCTGGTTTTTCAGCTAGTGCACAAAAACCACCAGCTGATCCACACTGTGCAGTTTGCTGGTCATATC
Organism: Euleptes europaea; assembly: GCF_029931775.1. Lineage (NCBI taxonomy): Eukaryota > Metazoa > Chordata > Lepidosauria > Squamata > Sphaerodactylidae > Euleptes > Euleptes europaea. The sequence continues at coordinate 3,300,669 of NC_079330.1, forward strand.
ACATGAACACACATGAATACATAAAGCTGCCTTCTACTGAATCAGACCCTTGGTCCATCGAAGTCAGTATTGTCTACTCAGACCAGCAGCGGCTCTCCAGGGTCTCAGGCAGAGAAGGGTCTATTCACATCACCTACTTGCCTAGTCCCTTTAACTGGAGATGCCGGGGATTGAACCTGGGACCTTCTGCATGCCAAGCAGATGTTCTACCACTGAGCCATGGCCCCTCCCCATATCAGGGTTCCCGAGCCCCTCGCTTCCTTGCCTTGCCCCTTCTCCCACCCCCATATACTTCTCCATGCTGTTTTTTTGCGGTGGCTGCTGGTCCTCCTTATTTCTTGATAATCCTGTGGCTTTATGGGGTTGTCTAAAGCAGGGGTCCCCAGTGTGGTGCCCATGGCCGCTGTGGATCCTGCCAACACCTTTCTTTGCACCCACCAAGCGTTTTTTTAAAAAGTGGGTGGGGCCAGATGGGGCTGTTACCCTGCAGGGGTTCTGATTGGCCGCTGGATATCTGATTGACAATGCAGATTAGAATAACAGTGTTTCAGTAGCAGCTGCCACCACGGTGTTGGTTTTATTCTCTCTGCCCCTCTTTCCCAGTGCATTTTAAAACGACCCCCTCCTCTCTGCGCTTGGGCTTTCTCTCTGTGTGTGTGTGTGGCTCCACCTCCTGCAGCAGCCATGATGTGGTTGCGCCCTCCGCCCTGTGTCATAATCCCAAAGGTGTCCACAGGCTCAAAGAGGTTGGGAATCCCTGCTCTAGACGCTGGAGCAGCCACCGCCAACTTCTGGTGCCCCACGGTAGGGAGCGTGTCAGCTTGCCTTGCAGGTTAGCTGGCCAACAGCTGCTCTGCACCCTCCTCCTCCTCCTCTTTGGCTTGCTTTGGACTGTTTCCTTGCCCACTTATGGAGGCTGCAGCACTTAACCCTCCCCGCCCCCCAAGTAATCTGCAGCAAATTTAAAAGCCAAACAGAGTGGGTGATTGTACCCGTGGGGGAACCCCCCCCCAAAAAAAAAGGTTACCGGCTCTCCCAAAGTGGAAGCAGCCCTTATTTCCTGGGGGATTCTTGTGACGTTCGTGATCCTCCAGAGCAGCTCAAAGAGGCCATGAAGCTCTGGGCATCTCCATGCTGGGCTGGGCTATTTTTAGCCCCTGGCTATAGATAGGCAGTAAAGTCAATGGATATATACGGTTTGAAAACCTTCAACTTTGGCTGACCTTTCTGAGCAGCTGAAGCAAATTGGCCAGAATCAGAGAAATTTGGGGTTGAGGGCAGAGGGGAATGGAGACGGGGGGGATGGGCAGTCCAGAAGTGACCCCCTTCCCACTCCCCACATACTAGTTCACAAGTGAAGCCCTTCCTGGCGTGGTGGCTGCTGTTCAGTTGCTTGAGGCGGGTCATGGGGGGGCCGGCACCCTGAAGTGCTCCTTCTCTGCTTGACTTGCTGCCCAGAGGGGTAGACGGACAAGCAAAGTAGCCACCCTTAGGGTTGCCCGCTGAAGGTTGGGGCATTGCTGGAGATTTGGGGGTGGCAAGTTGTGAGGAAGGGCTTCAGCAGGGTATAATGCCCATAGCGTCCACTTTCCAAAGCAGCCATTTTCTCCAGAGGAGCTGATGTTTGTCATCTGGAGATCAGCTGTAATTCTGGGAGCTCTCCAGACCCTGCATGGAGGTTGGCAACCCTACCCATGGGACTGGATGGGGTGGAGGAGGCATGAAGAGGGTTGCTTATAGTACAGCAATAAAGTTTCGTATGGACTTGACCTACGGCATCCTTTCCAAAAAGGCTGGCTACCTCTACTTTATGGCCTGGCTCCCATATTCCCTTGGCATCCTGAGCAAGAAATGGAAATTAGCAGGTGCCAGAGTTGTATCTGTTCATCATATTTTCATCATGTCTTTCCTCTGAGGCCTGGCTCCTCTGAGGCCTGGCTCTGAGGCTTGGCTCAGGAAAGCAAACACGTTTCTTTCCTCCTCCATTTTGTCCTCACTACAACCCTGTGAAGTAGGTTACTCTGCGAGAGGGTAATAGACTAAAGATCACCCAGTGAGCTTCATGGCTGAGTGGGGTCTGGGCCCAGGTTAGCCTGATCGGTCCAACCGTCTAAAGCTGTGCTCTTACCGAAGTCTTACAAAGGGGACGGCTTCTTAAGCCTCTTGGCCGAGTGCCTTTCTTTCACCTCTTGAGAGAATTATAACTTCTGCTGGCAATTGTGGAGAGCAGTCTTTGGGTGTCCCCCGTGACATTGTTGGATGCAATATTAGGGAATATATCAGTGCATCTAATGGTGTGTGTGAACCTTTTGGGACGGAGAAGCCGAGTCAACAGAAGCCGCTGTCTTCAGCTGCATTGGTCTATGCATTCTTTTGAGTGGCACAAAACTAATTTCTTCATTAGCGGGAATGGGAAAAGTAACTCATTCTCCTCTTCAGAAAATGCTTTTACTGATTTTTCAGATTTTGAGTTGATAGTGGTCTGATCGCTAAGCTTGTGTGTGTGTAAAGTGCCTTCAAGTCGCAGCCGACTTATGGCAACCCCTTTTGGGGTTTTCATGGCAAGAGACTAACAGAGGTGCTTACCTGAAGTAAAAATGCATGAACAGAGGGGGCGCTAGCACCCCCAGGCTCCATGGACCCTTTGTGAGTGATTAGAAGGTGCCTCTTCTGGGGTATTTGGGAAAGCATGTTTGGAGAGAGAACTTCCTTTCTGCAAGACTACCGTGGGCGGGTTATACGTTTATACGATTATGACCACTTCGGGGTATCTCTTTAATTTTATTTTTATTTGTATTAACAATTCAGCTTAGAATAAGAACCTGATTCCCCAGGCACTGGTACCAGATTTTCTTTGCACAGCCAGTTCCCAGGTCTGATTATGTGCTTGGGTAGGACATTCGTATAGATCTGTGTGTGTGTGTGTGTGTGTGTGTGTGTCCCAACCCGCATCAAGGCAGGAAGCGAGGGGCAGATGGCACCCCTAGACATAGCGGCAAGCGGAGAGCACTTTGCTTTTCAACGAGAAGCTGTCCCTCTTCGGCACCGATGCCCGAGGGCCACCGAGCTCCCCGCGAAAACGAATATTGACTGTTTCTTTCCCAATCCGCCGGAGGGCCTCCAGATGGGTGAAGCTGAACAGGCACAGAACCGCCTGAGTCTGGTGTGTGTGTGGGGGAAGGACACCCCCCATCCCTGCCCACCATCATTTACCCTCTCCTGCCCTCTATTTTCCTCCCCTTCCCGTGGCCAACGGGAGTCACTTTGGCTGCCCAGCTTTGCTCAAGGATAGAGCCCCCGAGGAAGGCAAGGAGCCACAGTATGGGGGGGGGATTTTTTTGCTGAGGTTTTCCTTTTCTGTGCTGCGCGTTTCCCTAAATTGCCTTTGACTGTGTGCATCGCTAATGAAAGTTTATGCCCTTGTTAGAAGGACAGCCAGGTCCGTTCCAGTTAGGGTTGGGCCTGTCTTGCTGCCAGCTGCCCTCCCCTGCACACACACGCACACACACACACGCAAGTGCACAACACACACAGGCATGCATCCCCGCTCTCTCCCTAGCGAATAAGTAGAGGCTGTTATAAAAGCGGGGGGGGGGGGGAAGAGAAAATTCCATATTTGTGTAAGTTGCTTTAAAAGGGTTTTATCATGTCATAAAAAAAAGAGGGAAGTACTCTCGGAAATTGATCCTGCAGACAAGTCCACCGGGCAGAAGGACGTTAGGATGTTAATGGCCATTTTGTTCCTGGGTGGCTTATTAAAAAATTTATACGTAAATGCTTAAAATTGCATAAATTATTTAAAAAAAACATAGTAAGCAATTTGCAAATTGCACTTTACTTTTTTTCCTCTTCTTTCCCTAATTTCTCTTTGTATAATTTTTTTTAACAGAAAGGAAAGGGGGGAAATCTTTTTTCCTATAGGGAGAAATGTTCTCTTACTTTTCTCTGAAATGGCCTGTGTCAGAAATTATTTTTTTAAAAAAACAAAACAAAACACCTTTTCCAAGCCAGAAATTAGGATGGGGTATTTTGTAAAGAGGGGGGGAGGGGGGGAGGGAAAGGGGGGGCAAAGAAAGAAGTTTGGACGTGATGAGTGTCTCTCGCCAGTGCGGAATGTCACCCACACATCCTGGAGATCGTACTGGGGAGGTTTATGATGGTTTCCCATTGATTTGTTTCCTCGACGCAGCTGCCGACCTCTATTGAGGGACAAACATAATCAGCGCTGACGCAAATTAGATGGTTATTCGTTTTGAAAATTGACAGAAAAACAATAAAAAAGATGAAATGCTCCCAAATCAATAGATATAATGAAATTCAAATAATCCGAGAGATGAGGTCTCCATGGCAACTGATAATGTGGAAAAGAAAACAATTTAATAAAGGACAGACACACTTTGAAAACAGATTGGGCAAAGGGAAGGGGGGAGGGACAGGGGGGCGGTTTGGGGCTGGAGGGGGGAGCAGGCAGGGGGAGGAGGTGGTGGTGGTGGTGGTAGGCTTTTAAGTGGGGAGGGGGGCCTGCCACCTCTCCGGTTGGTTAGCGGAGCCGTGGTGAAGGATCGCTGTCCACCCCAAGGACGCCGGGCGTAATTAAGAGCGGCTTTCGGTCCAGAAAGTGCAGATTCAGGTTTTAATACACAAAATTATTTCAGGAGCACTGAATCGGAAAGTCGTTTGTTATGACCTTCCTGAGAGGCCTGGAGCAGGGCATGTTGGAGGCGCGGCGGCTGGGCCCGCTGAGTTATGGCATATTTGTGTTTTTATAGTGCGGAGGGGAGGGGGGAAGGGGGGGAGAAGGTTAAACAGTATTTACAGCTCACTTGTTTTCAGAAAGGAAAGAGAAATAGAGTTCATGAAAAGATGAGAGAGGGGAGAGAGAGAGAGAGATTCCCCTGTCCAGTACAGATACACCAAGAGATGCGGGGGGGGGGGGGGAGATGGAGAACAGACTTTCTAAACTGGGGGGATCTGCCTTTTGGTGCCCACCCCTTATCCCATGCACTTGCACCCATGTTTGTCTCCATTGCTGTGGCTGGGTTGTGATGTGCGTGAACACAGAGGCTGAATGGATCCCCGGTTCGAGTCTCATCTCCGCCACAAGCTCACTCGGGGGCCTTAGACGTGCCACGGTCTCTGTTCATCTGCAATAGTACCGTCCTACCTTGCGGGGATGTTGTATGGATTATTGGGACAATATACGTGAACATGTGCAACTGTCGTGTTTGATGATGGCGTGCAATGAAAGTGAACCATGGCATCACGCAAGATTTCTTGAGAAGGCCTCTTGAGAACGAAGTATATGAGGTGGATCCCAGTGCCCAAGGAACTCAGCAGCAGCAGGCTTGGCTAAACAGGAATTTGGGAAGGTCTTGATTAAGGGATCCCCCCCCTCCCCAGGCAAAATCACAACTTGGGCCCCTTTTGCAGAAGTATCCATGACTTCTGTGTTGGGGGCTTTGAATGAGCTCTCCTTGACAGGGTTCCCTTTCCACATCAAGCCCAGATGGAGCCCAGGGTTCTTTCCTCTTCTTTCCTGCCCAGTGCTGTGGATCACCTCAGAAGGCCAGCCCCACACGAGCTCTCCGCTCACATGGAGCTCAAGGCCTGCATTGTTTTCTTTGGATTTGGGACGGCGAAACCTGAACGTGTTCTTTCCTTGGCAACATGCCGGGCTTCCAGGGAAACTTTCCAAGACCCACCTTGAACCTGCCAATCCCCGGGAGACCAGTGGCTGCATTTCCTCTGGCCCTGTCCATCCACCCACCTGCCACTGTAGCCTGGGGTGGGACTGTGGCGCAGCGGTAGCCTGTCTGCTTTGCATGCTGGAGGTCTCTGGCCCAATCCCCGGCATTTCCGGTTAAAAGGGTCAGATAGCAGATGGTGGGAAGGGCCTCTGCCTGAGATCCCGGGAGAGCTGCTGCCAGCCAGAGTGGACAAGACTGACCTCCCTAGACCAGGGGTCTGACCCCTAGAAGGCAGCCTCTAGTGTTCTCTTCAACCCTTGTTTTCCCTAGTAAAATGAGATGCGATTGATGGCTTGGTTGTGGTGCAGACGTTAACACTTCCATCTGATTTATTGAGTTACTTAGCCTAGAAGTGAGACCACTTAGACTCGTTTTGGATAGTAAACCTTTTAACGTGGATAAGAAAAAAATTATGATAAAATATAATAAATACGGGAAGGAAGGAGATAACCTGGCAAATGGAGAGGGGGGCATGCTGGCTTGGGGGGGGGGCAGGTTGTTGATGCCGCAGTTTTATGTACATCACACACGCAAACACACACGCATAAGGAAAACTGTGAACAGCATTTGCTGACACCCTGCAAGACAGTCCTAGTTTGGGATGAAATTTCCCCCCTTAACAAAAGTGTCAAGGAAAGGGGGTGAGAGGAGCTATAAAAATGACGTTAAGCGTTTAATTCGGAATAAATGTGGCACTTCCGTTTCAGAGCAGGGCCTGGCTGGCAAGCCAGCTAGACATAAGTGGTTGCTAGGCAAACTCCTTCCCAATCTATTTACTGTAAAAAAAAATGTATCTCACCTTCACTAGAAGCTCTGGGCAACTTATAATAAAGATGATATTAAAAACCAGATAGAATGGGCAAATACAAAAAAAAACCTGTTCTAAAAGTTCACATTATGAAAAGAACAAACATTACAAAGGCCCGGATACTGTAAACTTTCTCAAGGAGATCCCTTGAAACAAGACAGCCCTGCAAGCTTCTCATGTTGTACGCTGCCCTGCTTTGGCAGAGGGAGGGCGAGATAGAAACGTAATAACAATATTTGGCAGTGGTCCCCTATGTGGGTTGGGGGGTGCCTTATAGAGAAGGCAGCTGAAGTTGTGCACAGTCTCTAGAGAAGGTGCATTGTACAGAAGCAGCTGCGTGGAGCAAGGCAGGCACACTGGTTCCTGTGTGGTCCAACCTAGATCTCGTGACCGTTTTGATCTGGCCCAGAAGCCGCCGCACAAGCGTGCACACGCGGCCACATCAGCGCTGGAGCAGCGGTGAGGCTGTTTGTTTTCCCTTTAGTTGAGCAAGGGTCCTAGGACGGAGAGGGAAGGCCGAGGAGTGACCTTGGCTGGCCTGTTTATTATGGGCTTGTTTGTACCTAGGGTTGTAGGGATGACTCAGGCTCTCAGTGACATTTTAGGATAAAAATGTCAGAAGAGCCCTGCTGGATCAGACCCAGAGGTCCATCTAGTCCAGCATCCAGAAGAAGGAGGAGTTGGTTTTTATATTCCAACTTTCTCTACCACTTAAGGGAGACTCAAGCCGACTTACGATCACCTTCCCTCGCCACAACAGACACCCTGTGAGGTAGGTGGGGCTGAGAGAGCTCTAAGAGAACTGTGACTAGCCCAAGGTCACCCAGCTGGCTTCACGTAGAGGAGTGGGGAAACAAATCCAGTTCACCAGATTAGCCTCCGCCGCTCATGTGGAGGAGTGGGGAATCAAACCCGGTTCTCCAGATCAGAGTTCATTGCTCCAAACCATCGCTCTTAACTATTTCACCACAGCAGAGGAGTGACCTTGGCTGGCCTGTTTATTATGGGCTTGTTTGTACCTAGGGTTGTAGGGCTGACTCAGGCTTTCAGTGACATTTTAGGGTAAAAAATGCCATAAGAGCCCTGCTGGATCAGACCCAGAGGTCCATCTAGTCCAGCATCCAGTCTTGCACAGTGGTCAAACAGTTCCTGTAGAGGTCCAACAACAGGGCAGAGAGGCCGAGGCCCTTCCCCTCATGGTGCCTCCTGTCAATAGTATTAAGAGGCTGACTGCCTCTGAATGTGGAGGTTCCCTTTAATTGCCATGGCTAGTAGCCGCTGCTAGACCTCTCCTCCCTGAATCTGTCTAATCCCCATCTGTGCCTGTGGCCATCATTACATCCTTCTTGAGAGAAAATTGACCTTGCCCCAAACATTGGCCCTTCTTGATATCTCCCCTTCAACCTTTGGCCCCTCCCATTTCTGTACTGTTGGCCTCTTTGCCTACCCCACCTTCTGGGATCCTTCTCTTTCCCAGCTTTGCTTGCTTATTTTGGTCCCAGGGAAGAGCTGGAAAGCACACGGCGCAGCTGCCGAGCTTAAAGGATAAGCAGAACTGGGTCTAAGTGCTAGATTGGGAGATCTTTTGGGAATCCTGTTAATGCCAGCTTGTATTTCATGACTGAAGGAAAGCAGGGTAGACATATAATCACAAAGTATGGAAACACATATCACTTCACACATGAGTGTTCTCAAAGCAGTTGATATGATTAAAATATTTTAGAAAGTTAAAATAGTGCAAGTTGTAGGGAGGAGGTCTTCAGCAGGAGCAGGGAGGGGCCATAGCTCACTGGCAGAGCATCTGCTTGGCCATGTTCAATCCCTGGCATCTCCAGTTAAAAGGATCAGGTAGGAGGTGATGGGAGAGACCTCTGCCCATCTGAGAAGACAATACTGACCTTGATGGACCAATGGTCTGATTTAGAACAAGACAGTTTTGTGTGTGTTCATGTGAGCGTCCAGCCATAATGGAGGGTGCCTGGCCGCAGAGCCCAGAGATTGTTGCCTTCCATCCCTCCCTGAAGCTCCAACGTGCTGCACTTTCTAACACCCCTAACCCAGACCCAGCAAAGTTCCCTCCTGAGGCGACGCTGCTCAGCACCCATTCCAAGAACCTGGCTCTGATCTCCACAGCAGCACTATCAAGAAACCCTGTCGACATAAGAAAACAATGAACAAGTGCAGAGTAAAGCCAAGCATCAAAACAGCACAAACTCTTTGAATAACAGAGGCCAGTGTAACGTTGAGTCAGAAGTGTTTTTTCCCTGGCCCTTCTAGCTAAGTAGATGCTTGATGAGCAGATGGAGGGAGTCCCACAGGTGGGAAAGCACACTGAGAAGGCCCAGTTTCCGGCAGCCACCCACCCTACTTCTAAAGGTGAAGGCGTCCAGAGCAGGTTCTCCACTTAATAATCTCAACATTTGCCCCCAGCCCTGCAGTTGCCACTCAAGAACTGCTTCTACTGTCTTCAGCGCCCTCATTTTATTTCCCCTGGCTTGTAACCAAGAAGTAGTTTCATCTGAGTTGGCCCTGAACAAAGCAGGAGAGCCTCAGAAGTCTACCTGGTCTTGGTCCTTGCAGACCCTAGAGATGTCTCTGAGTTATGGCATCTTGACCAGGCCTCTTTCCCGTGGTGGATCAGAGAGGCCTCACGTCTTAGCCTTTCAGGCTGTAATCCCCTTAAAACTTGACAGCCACTTCCCACCCAGGCCGACTCCCAGAATCTCACAGTTGTAAGCAGTTTGACAGTGCAGACAATGGGGGATGCAGAATCTCTCGAGAAGGGTCCTTAGTACACACGAGAGATTTGCCCAGCACCTATCCAGCTCTGTTTCTTACTAGCCTCTCATCGCTCCATGCTCAGGGGGTGGGGGGGCTTGCAGCCGGGGCAATGCACAGTTAAAGCAAACTGGTCTGCGTTTAGGCCGGCTGACTCCCAGTGCAGTCTGCCTGCCTCTTTCTCCCTTGGCCAGTTGATATATGACATAAATTAGGCCTCTGAAGGGGGATACTGCATCCTTAAGAAGAAATATGTCCTCATTTTTCTTAAACACCGTTTGCACTGAGTGAAATGTTTAGAAGGGACGCTGAGGGATAACTTTATTTCTTACTAGGGAGTTCAGAGCCGTTCAGTTAAGCTCATAAAACATTGGGAGTAAGGAAGCTGACAGTCTTCCCGTGCATTAGAAAAACCATTTTTCATCTGGGTGGAAGTTCGCCCCAGGCCAGGGCCTGGGGTTTACCAATGGGTATTTTGGGTCTGGCGACCAAGTTGGGAACAGGAACTCAATCAGAGGCAATCTCTGGGGTTCACAGGCCATCCTGTCAACAAGGAGATAGCTCGGAAATAACTGATCTCACTATGTGCAGAAGCATTTCGGAGAGGATGGAGGACAGAGTCTCCCCAGAGAGCTCTATTTTCACCCCCGTTGTGTCTAGGCAGTGAAGTGGGAGTGTCAAGGAATTAAAAAGGACAGAGGGCAAGGACGTGGTGTCTCAACCTCAGTGGTGGTTCTAATCCCGCTTGCCAGAATCCGGCCGCTCTCCCTCCTAGAGACAAGAGCAGAACTGGGCTCCCAGAATCCCCAGCTCCAACTCATAGGTCATAAAGATAATTCTCAAGGAGGCTGACTCCCAGAATCTTTTGCTCTGACCCGTTAAGTTGATCCTTGAGTGGTCCATCGGCCTATTTTGCTATCTTAAAACGTGTGAGTTCCCAGAAGTAATATGGGGGATGGTCACCTCTACCACCATTTCCCATGTACTCGTTTTTGAGGCATTCCCAAACTCTTGCCAGGATAAGTCCTAAGGAAATAAACAGTTTGGGTCATCAGGTATCGTGAAGTAGAACCACAGTGGTGGTGGGGGGGGGAGTTATAAGATACTCGGACCAGAACATCAAAAGAGCACCGTAGTGCCAGGATTTCGCTGATGCTGTGAACAAAGGATATGCGCACCAAAAGGACCTTGTGGCCATGCGCTCATGTATCATGTCTTTCCTCACCTGTTCTCAAAGACTATCCCTCAGTTGGCCATAGGCAAGGAAGTAAGAGGGGGGAGGTGAGTCAGAGGAACTTGTGCCTGCACTAATGACCTCCTTTTTTAGAACCTCAAAGGTTGGCTTGCAAGGGAAATGGAACTTCCCACTGAAGGATGAAGGTATCTGTGAGGAAGACAGTCATGGGGATGCCTGCTCCCCCACTCCACCCCGAGTTAACCTTGCCAGGATTTCCCCCCTAAAACAAGGTGTGTGTTACAAATGGAGATCTCTCTAGCTTAGATTCCTTCTCAGGAAGCCAGAAAGCATAAGCCCCCTGGTATGGGGTCCCCCGGGGCTTCAAGGTTACCAGGCTGCAGGTAAAGCTCTTGGCAGATGATGCAAAATGCCAACCACGGAGGAGACTCCATCCCTCCTTCCCCCTTCTCAACACCCCCTTTTTTTCCTGACGCCAAAAGATTTAATATTTGTTTGAAATGAGAAACAGTTCTCAAATGAATTTGGAGAGTCGGGGAATTAATGTCAACTCACCCCCCCCCATGCGTATACACACAGACAAACTTACCAGTTTTCTCTCTCCTCTCCCCCCCTTTCAATTTCTGAAGCCTCCTGATTTGAATATTTATAAATATCAGTAAATTATTTATTGTAGCAATCTGCTGTGCCATTTCACCCATCGCCGTTAACACTTTAGGGTTCTCTCTCTCTCTCTCTCTCTCTCTCTCTCTCTCTCTCTCTCTCTCTCTCTCTCTCTCTCTCTCTCTCTCTTTCTCTTGGGATTAGGGGTGGGGGAGCTGAGCGGGGGCAGGGGAAGATGTGGAGAGGGTGCGTGTTTGTGTGTATGCACTCTAGGTGTTGCCCAGAAGGAATTGCCACTGTGTGCCGCACAGCCAGAAAGGAGTTTCAAAGGACCCTTTGCTTTAATGTATATTACCTGTAGCGAGAGGGTCTCCATCTGTGAGCGTGTGTGCGTGTTTTCTGTGAGTTTGGGGTTCTTGCAGAAGTGACTGGGGAAAGTGGGAGAATTGTCAGGGAAGGAGACAAAAGAGAGTTAGAAGGCTGTTTGTCTTACTGCATTACTGTCAGGTGTAAAGGACATATGACCAAGGTTAAATTCTGCACTTGAGAAATGCTGGATTCTGCAACTGCGTGCAGATTGTACACCATTTGTACATCTTTGCTTATTTTTTACAAAGTTTTCTACTTCTTTGAGTCAAGAGAAGGGGGGCAGAAATCCTGCCCCTTCTGACCACTGGAAAACTTCCTCAGTCTCTCCTTTGCCTTAGCTTTACCTGACCCTCTTATCAAGGGTGTCTTTGTAGGTAGGTAGGTATTTATTATTACGGCATTAGCCAGAAAAGATACAAACCTTGTCAATAAAACCGATTACATATATCTTTGTAGCTTTAAAGCAGGGGTCCCAAACGGGGTACCCATGGGCGCCATGGTGCCTGCTGACTCCTTCCTTGGTGCTGACCAGATGTTTTTAGAAAGTGGGTGGGGCCAGGTGGGGCTTTTGCCCAGCAGTGTTCCGATCAGCCATTGGAGATTTCATGGGCTGTGCCAATTTTTAAAAAATGTTTTGGTGGCAGCTGCCACTGCAGCACAGGATCTTTGCTGAATGACTGAAGGTGTCTGCAAGGAAATGTTGTAAACAATAGGTTCATTTCAAAAGGCCCCTGTTCAACAGAGCATCTAACTGAAATGTTGAAGAGTTACTATTAGAGTTATGCGTGACCTCACTCCCTGAGATTTTGTGCTTGGCTCCGCCTCTTGTGGCATCCATTTAATGGTTTTGCCTACCACCCTGTGTCAGGATTTCAGAAGGGGCAGTCTTAAAAAGGTTGGCGTCCCATGCCGTAAAGGTTAGCAGCTTGCTTTTTGAAAAAGAAGAGAGAATCTGACATTCTCCTGGGACTGGATTCTGCACCCTGTTTGGTACTTGGGCGGGGTGGAATTGCGGAGTGGGCCGATTCCCGCCAAGAGGCCCTTTTGTGCTTTTTGATCGGTGGACTCTCCTGTCTGCCATCCACAATGCTCTTTTCTAAAAGCCTTGAAAATGAGAACAGTTCGAAAAGAGGGAAGCAGAAGGGATGGTTAGCGACACTGCTCCAAGGTCAGTCGAAAGAGACTGTGTTCCACTAAGCCGAGGTCATCTCTTGAGCTAAAAGCAATAAAATGTTTTATTGATAAACTGGGGCGGGGGGAGATGATAAAACATACAGAGTCCGCTCTCGTGCTGTGCTCTGGATGCTGTTGGGTGGTCATAGCTGACATTCCTGAGAACCACCTTCCCTCCCACCCACTCACCCCAAAGTATAAAATCCAGCTGGACTGGTTAAAGGAAATTCTGGTCTCCTCGGGAAAGGAATGGGCTTGCTCTGGGGAGTGTGAGTTACATTCAAGGCTTCACGGGGTTCAACAAGTTTCACGGAGAGCGTTTGGAAGGCCGGGCCTCTCTCATGGCATCCAATTCTCATCTGCTCTCTCCTAGCCTCCTTGTCCAGCTCTTCCTTTCAGCAACAGCAGGTCTTGAACTCAGGGCTTTGAATTAAAAAAAACCACACGAATTCATAGCACAACTCTCCTATGGCAGTACCATCACGTTCATTTTCAGTTTGAAACAGCTGTTACTTCCATAAGTGATCTGAATCAGCTGGACACGCACTTGGTTTTTCTGCACCATTTTCCTTTCTGTTCATCAGGGGAAAAGAAGTAACCCCCACCCCCCCGTACTCAACTGGCTTCCAAGTCTGACCACGTCATTTCAAGCTGCCTTAAGGAGTAGAAGCATTGTTTATGTTGAAACAAAATTTGAAAGCAGCAGTTCTCAGGGTGCTGAATTCTGCACCCAGCTTCAAATTCTGTGCATTATCTGAAGAAGTGAGCTGTAGCTCACAAAAGCCAGAAATTTTGTTAGTCTTAAGGTGCCACTGGACTCTTGCTCTCTTCTACTGCTAGTGACAGACTAACACGGCTACCATCGTGATCTACACATTGCACAGTGTGGCCAGAGAATCTCGGAGGTCAGGAGTCAAAATGCGGCTTGGCCCAGATGGATCCTCCTTGAAGAGGCCCAATCGTCAGCCTCTGGTCCCGGTGCCTAATAGCAACATCTCCATTCTTCATTCGCATTTCTTTACTGAAGACATTTTTAGCCTGCCTTCCTCCTAAAAGGGGTCATGCGGAAGCCCTCTCTCAGCATGTCTAAAAAGCAGCAGAAATGGGCACAGCTTCCAAATCCAAATGCGTGCACAGGTACTCCCCCCCCATTTCCTCCTTCATCCGCCCCAAACAATGTTGTAAATAATTGATTGGATGAAACCCTCGCAGCTCCTGGAAAGCTGGCACGGAGGCCCCCCTCCAGAGCTGAGCTACTCAGCTGGGTATAAAATTCTTCAATAAGAATATGAAAGTTCCATCTGTTCAGGGTTTTTTGTTTTGTTTTGCTGTAGTGGGGTTTTTTCCCCTTTTTTTGCTCAGCCCTCTGAAGTGACAGTTCTTGCAAGCTCTCCCCCCCCCTCCATCCCCTCCATACTTGGGGTGTCCTTAGCCTTCCCCAGGGGCCACTCATCTAGTCTAGAATTACAGTGCCTTCTCCAGAATCCCTCAAAGAGTTTTTCCCTTGTACCTAGAGATGCCGGTGTCCAGGTGGGACCTGGGGATCCCCTGGAATTACAGCTCGTCTCCAGACTACAGAGATCAGTTCCCCTGGAGAAAATGGATACTTTGGAAAGTGGACTCTGTGGCATTGTAGCCCACAGGTGTCCCTGTCCTCCCCAGGCTCCATCCCCAAACCTCCAGGAGTTTCCCAACTTAGATCTGGCAACCCTACACCCCCCAATCTCCCGCCAGTGGCCGGAGGGGTCCTGGCAACACTTCTTGTGCCTCTCAATGAGCTTTTCCTCTCAGGGCCTTCCTTCCCCTGACTTCACGATCCACACCTCAGGGAGATCCCCACTCCTCCAGTTTGTCTCTTTGGTCTCCTCCATCCCTTCAGAAATAGACTTTTAAACCTTTCAGTGTGCACTGGCAAAGCATTTTGTGACCTGCATAGATTATGCAAATTAAACACATTTGCACATATTTGTATAATTGCCAGTAATGGTGTCACCTGTTTGTTAAAAACTCTGCTCAGAATTCCCACCCAACACCTAAATACACACACACAGCATTTGACATTCCATTATCTGTGACCTCCGTGCTTGCAAGCCTTGCGGACTAGAAACTTACTTTGAAAAACAAAAACTTCAGAGATTCTCAATACGTTGTATTCTGTGCTTAGACTTCTTCCTTGCAAGGAGCAATCCCAGAACATAAACTGACCTGCTATGGGGAGGGGCTGTGGCTCAGTGGTGGATCATCTGCTTGGCATGCAGAAGGTCCCAGGTTCAGTCCCCGGCATCTTCAATCAAAGGGACCAAGCAAGTAGGTGATGTGAAAGACCTCAGGCCGACACCCTGGAGAGCCGCTGCTGGTCTGAGTAGACTATACTGACTTTTATGGACCAAGGGTCTGATTCAGTAGAAGACAGCTTCATGTCTTCATGTGTGTTTTCAGGAGATGATCCAGTCATGTTCTCCAGTATTCTGGCACTAAAGGAATGTGAGGGGCTATCTCTGGGAAAACCTCCACATCTAATTTCAGCATCTATGACCCAGGCAGCAATTTCTACCATGCCATTTCCTGCCCTTTCTCAAGGAGAGCTAGGAACTTTTAAAGACATGAACCTGAGGGTTCTTTAAGTTTTCAGGGGCTTTTGCACAAACTCGGGGCTATGGGCTCCTTGGGACTCCCCTTCTTCCCCGTGGCCGCCGCACAGGGCGGGCATCTGACATCTTCCTTACCGTGCAGCTATAAACGTTCAGCGGTATTGTTTTCACAGGAAGCGTTCAGTGTAAATACAGCATGTGGGAGAGTTTGTCCTGGGCAGAGATGAAAAAGCCTCCGTGACAAGCTTGGGTTATAAACGGCTTCCTTAGATTGATGGAAAATCAAAACATTTCTTTTTGGGAGAAGAAAATCAGGGGGGATGTTTACTTAGCCTGGAATCTTTACATAGCGCTCAATGGAGACCAAGGCCAGGGGGGATGGGGGAGGGAGAGTTGACGTGGGGGGTGGGGTCGGTGTGCCACTTTTAGGTCCCAGGGGTGAGGGCTCCTTACCCAAAATCCAGGCATCAGCTGTACTTCAAGGCAGTCTTTAGACAAACAGCAAAGTGTGTGATAATACCTTAGGCTGCAGGCGGGGTGGCCACTTTTGAATGTTCATGAACGTAGGAAGCTGTGTTCTGCCGACAAATATTGGCCATCAAAGCTAGGTAGAGCCCCCATGTTCAAAGCCAGTATACCTTTGAGTACACACACACATGAAGCTGCCTTATACTGACTCAGACCCTTGGTCCATCAAGGTCAGCACTGTCTACTCAGACAGGCAGCAGCTCTCCAGGGTCTCAAGTAGAAGTTCATTCATGTCACCTACTGGCAGATCCTTTACTTGGAGATGCTGGGAATTGAACCAGGGGCCATCTGCATGCTAAGCAGATGCTCTACCACTGAGCCATGGACCCTCTAAATGCTCCCCAATGTAAAAGGCCTTTCAGCTTCCCATACTCCAGTGGCATCACCATCAAGTCTTGTGCCCGGTGGAGAATTGTATGGAGGGCGCACAAACTTACACACACACACACTGTAGCTTTCCCAGAGATCTTGTTCTTCATCTGCACTGGCTTTCCCCCTCTGGGCCGTTGCAGACAATGGGGAAATTTGGTGCTGGCAAACAGGAGCAAGTTGAGTCAGCTGTATTTTACCTCGGTCGTGGTGTGTGTTGCCTCACTACCCTTGCGCATGATCTTCCCACACTGCCCGGGCCTCCGTCGGCTACCCTGCTGTTTGGATTGTAAGCTCTTCATGGCAGGGACCTGCTGTTGTTTTCTGCACAATATCAGATTATTATCATTATTGGCAGGGGGAAAAAGGGATAGGCTGTCAGGGGGTTGGGACCTCGGAGCAGCGCCTTTGGAAATCCCATTTTGGAGCAGCAGATCATGAAGGAGGTTATGCGTGGGTGAGAGAATCTGGCACAAGGGCCACAAGGCCAGGACTTTGAACAGGGGCAGAACCCCAAGTCTGAAAGCTGGGTTCAGAGGGGGGACGAGACACAGGCTGTGCGGGATCGTTCATTTCTTCAGCAGCACGTGGAGCTTTGCTGTTGTCCGGTCCCCTCTTCCTTCGGGTAAATATTTATAAAATCACTTGGCTGTCTGGATTGTGTGTGTGTGTGTGTGTGTGTGTGTGTACACACACGTGCTCGGCTGCTCCCCTCTGGAGTGGAGGGCCTGGCTTTCTCCCTGGGGAAAGTGCAGAGGGATTGGAATGAATGAGGCCCTGGCGGACGGAGAAGCGGCAGAGCCGAGAGACGCCTGGTCGCGCTGAGGCCGGAGGGCGCCTTCTTCAGGGGCTGCTGATAGGATACGACGCCTCCTTCTTGCCCGCAGCTGCCGCTGGCCAGCAGGGCACGGGCGGGCCTGCAGAAGAGGTCCGTGGGCAGGCCTGCGCGTGGTGCTCTCCTCTCCCTGTGCTGAATCATCAAGGGCCGCCGGCTGCCTCGGAGGGCGCTGTCCGAACCGTTCTCCTTCACCTAGCCTCCCTGAGCCAGCCCTCCTCCAAAGCACATGGCCGGGTAACCCCCCTCCGCCTGCCTGGTGGGACCGGCGTTGGCTCTCGCTCCCACCCACCTTAACCTCACTTGACCCCCTCCTCGGCTGTAGCCCAGGGGAAGACTCACTCCTAAGTTTACAAGGCCTTGGCTGAGCTCCTGGATCAGCTTGGGCCCGGGAAAAGCGGTGACGAAAGGGTGACCTGGATTACCCCAAGCCGGCAAGGATGCCAGCAGGTGTGAGAGCCAGGCAGCGAGCGTGTGTGTGTCCCCATCTCTGCCGAACCTGGGTGTGTACAGGGTGTGTGCTCTTGTGTGAGTACATGGGTGGGTGTGCAAATAACACAGGTGTACGTGTTTTTGTTTTGCCTTTATCTGAGGATCTGATGTTTGTGGGTGAGAAGAACAAAGGGAAGTGGGCACTTTGGTTTGACAGAGATTGCAGACCACCCACTTCGAGTGGGACTTGTTATTGGTTTGGTTCTGTCTCCCTGTCACTTTGCAAAGCTGTTCAGTTGCCTCTGCCTCGGCTCTGGTCAGCTTGGATTTGAAGGCGTAGGACGTGTTGCAATAAATCAGCTCCGCATTGAGTGTAGATGAGCGAGTCATGGTATCCTTGCCTGAATCCTGGGGTCTCCAATAACAGCAAGCAAAGACATAATGAGTAATCTTCAAGAAATGCCCAGAGCAACCGAACGGCATTTCAAACATGATTCCAGACTTGTTCTCAGCAATGCCTACCTGGGCCTGCCATGATTTGCAACCTTGTGCCAGTTGCTCAGGCGTTGCGGCTGACGGCTAGAGAACGTTTGAGCGTCTCCGTCTTCCTGCCATGCTGGAAGGGGTGAGAGAGGCGTTTGTTCCCCGCTGGCCCGCGTTCAGTGGGCAGCGTGCAGCCAATTGGTTTCCTTTGCTGCTCTGGACGGGAGAGCATGCCTGAAGCTGTCAGCCACTAACGCTAAGCAGCCCGCACTGGCTGCTGGACAGCGAGTCTAAAGTTTCAGGCTGTTTGCATTGGGCTGTCATCGTAGAGGATTAGGGGTTGTTACAATTGCTTCTGGGAGCACCGCTGAGGGTCTGACAGAGAGCCACCCGCTCCTGTGTCTTGGGGCCCAGGCCACAGAGACCAGCAGGGCCTGGGGTGGGGGGAGGGCATAGGAGGCAGGCAGCCTTTTAACCAGAGCAACATTAAGAGCCTCTTTGGGGCAAGGCAGAGGTGCCTTTCTTACCTGCCCCCCTTTCCCTCGCATCTGTTTTTCCTCTGCAGCCGCTGTGGATAAACAGTTGGGGGCTGCAAGGGTGGGGGGCATTCAGAGCAAGTGCCAGGGGTATGACAAAGTATGAAGGGGGAGGGGGTTGCTCACCTAGGCAGTTTGTTGGCCCGGAGCATCCCGAGGGTTGACTCACACGACTCGTCAGCATCTCCTCTTGGGCAGCGGTACCGATTGCCCTCACTGCGCGGGAGCTTTATTGCATCTGATGTTAGGAGCAGAAAAAGAGGCGCCATGTGATAGAAACCAGGAGCTTCTTGTGGGAGACAGCTGCATTTGGCACACCGCAATAACAGGGCACTCTGGATCCAGGCTCATACAGCAGCGGAGAGGGGCTGACCTCTTCATTCTTCCCCTGCTGTTTGCGCCCAGCGTCTGGTCATTGGAGGTATCCTGCCTCTGGAGATGGAGGTTCTGCTTTTATCCATTGCACCTGGTAGACCCCGGCCTCCACTGTGAACTTGATTAATCATTTTCTAAAGCCCTCCTGGTGCTGGGATTGGGGGAAGCTGGAACTGTTAGGCTTTTTAAAGTCCAGGTTAGTGAACAGCTTAACCTATCTGGCTCCTGATATCCTTGTCTTCTTTAGGAAATGTCACATTGTAAAAAGCCAGCCCCAAACCAGTGAGATCTTTGAAGAGGGAAGGAGGGACATGGTGGAGTGTTATATTGGTGGTTCTTCATGTTCCGCTTGCCTTCATCTAGTGGTTTATTTATCAAAAGAGAGGGACATGGTCATAGTCTCTTTCTGCAGGAAATACTATAAAATGGGGTTGCTGGTTCAGACCTAAAGCCCATCTCGCCCACCATCCTGAAAAGGTTCTGTTCCTTGGGCTTTCTTCTCAGCATTTGGAACTTGGGGGGTATACTGCCTCAGGGCATGGAGGTTCCATTTAAGTGTTATAACTCATAGCTGTTGGGAGAACCTGCCCCTCTAATTTATCCAGTCTTGTGAGTGTCGTGGAACTCAGAGGCGAAGGGCTAAGGCAGAGATACGACTCCCATATCCGGACCTATCAATCCAGCTCAGGGGTCGCCAACGTGGTGTCCATGAGCACCATAGTACCCGCTGACACCTTTCGCCTGGCATCCACCAAATGTTTTTAGAAAGCAGGTGAGGCCAGATGGCGCTCCTGCCAAGCAGGACTTCTGATTGGCCACTGAAAATCTGATGGGATGTGCAGATTAAAATAACATTGTTTTTGGTGGCAGCTGCCACTGTAATGTTGATTTTATTCTCACACAAACCTTTTTTCTCTTGTCCTCGGCACTTGGGCTTCCTCTGCATGTGTGTGTGTGGCTCTGCCTCCCGTGACAGCCGTTTTAGTTGTTGCGCTCACCATCCTGTTTCAAAACTCCAAAGATACCCACAGGCTCGAAAACATTTGGGGACCCCTTGCTCTGGCCACTCCAGCAAAAGCTCCCTGAATCTTCTCAGCCCACATTCTCAGTACCCCACCTTGATCACGTTAATTGGCCTCGGAGAAAGCAAGTTGTTTGTGAAAATGTTTGGGCTGGACTGGAGGTGTGTAAACTTTATTGCATATTCAGGATTATCTTCCTAACGTCAGTTCTTCCTCTCTCTCTCTCTCTCTCTCCCCCTCTCTTGTCCGTCACCTTCAGCTGAAAGAACTATATGCACTGACGCAACCTCAGGAAACACCAAGATGGCTGCCAAGCGCAAAGGTGGCCTGAAGCTAAATGCAATCTGTGCCAAGCTCAGCCGCCAGGTCGTCGTTGACCACAAAGGACCCGAGCCGGCGCAAACCGACAAGGCTCCCCAGGGACGGGGCGGCACCGGCGGCAGCAAAAAGGAGCTCCCCCAGCCTGGGGGGAAAGAGCCGGGGGCCGAGTTTTTGGAGGGCACCGGGTGCGTGCAGAAGATTGAGGAGGACAAGCGGAGGGAGGTGATTGAGAAGTGGGTGAATGGGGAGTACAGCGAAGAGGCCTTGCAGGGGCAACTCAAGAGCAAGGAAGGGAAAGGCTCCGAGGGTGCGGAGGTGCCCCCCGAGGGCGTGTACATGGTGCAGCCCAAAGGTTGCAGCGACGAAGAGGACAACGGGGAGGAGGCTGAAGTGCCACGGGGCACTCAAGACGGCAGCTTCCTGGACGAGCGGGACTCCGATGGGTCTCCTTTGAAGGACGAAGGCTTCCGCCCCTCCCGCAGTGAGGTTGGCTCCAAGCTCAGCGGAGGAGCTCCCCTGGGTAAGGCTGCGTGTAGTGGGATCTCTTTGACTGTTGACGGATGTTGACTCTCTGGACTGATGCTGCCTCCTGGCAGTGGTATTTAGAGGTGTAGACCCTCCACATTCCGAGGCAGTCAATCTCTGAATACCAGCGCCAGGAGGCACCATCAGGGGAAGGCCTCGGCCTCTGTGCCCTGTTGTTGTCCCTCCAGAGGAACTGGTTGGCCGCTGTGCGAGACGGGAGGCTGGACTAGATGGACCCTCAATGGTCTGATCCAGCAGGGCTCTTCTTTTGAGCCACCAAGAGGCGCCATAATTGGGCGAGGCTGTTGGGCGGTGTCATTTTCCTAAGGGATGACTTGATGGGTGGGTTTGGGTCTGATTGATCACCAGGGTTGGGATCAGGAAGGAGCTCCACCTATCCCCCACCCCTGATAATACTGGCCTGTCACCCGGCTGGGGGAGGTATGTCTCTCTCCCCTTCTCTGCCTTGGCTATGGATCAATATGATTAACATAATTTTGATCTGGATATTTGGAGTATGTGGCTGGACTGGATAGATGGCTTCTTTATCCTTTCAGGTATCATGACACCATCATTTGAACCCATAGACCGCTCCCCATCCCATACTGTGTACCGTGTGTAAAGCACACATGAGTGTAAAGTGGAAATATTTAAAATGGGTAGAATTTTAACATTAAATTTTACTTCATGGATATCCTACTTTTTGCCCTAGTGGTGGACCCAAAGTGGCTTACAACCTTCCCCGCTTCTCCATTTTATCCTCACAACAACCCTGTGAGGTAGGCGAGGCTGAGAGTGTATGTCTGGCTCAAGGTCACCCAGTGAACCTCCTTGGCAGAGAGGCGATTCAAATCGGGTTCCCCAGATCCTAGTCTGATGCTCCAACCACCATTAAAACAACAAACAATCCCTCCTACGTTTATAATACACGACTGCAGGCTCTATATATCGATGGTAGAGGAAAGAATAATACAATAATACATATTAAAATGATTTAAAACATTTACTGTAACCACGACATCCAGGACAGCAGGACAAGTTCATTAAAAATCCCATAGAAACTTTGCTATTGAAGCAGAAAGGTGGCATGTAAATCTTTAGAACTGATAAACAGACGTATCAAGTTAAAATAAATTAGAGATAACAAAACACGTGCAACAGCAACGTAATCACTATCATCAAAGTGCCCAAATTATCTTTTTTCTTTCTTCCATTCGATTTTCCACAAGTGTGTCGCAAATCCAGGCGTCTAGAAAGTTGCTACGGTCACATGTGTGCAACGTGTACAGCCTTAGTGTGCAAAAGTAGATGTGTACAAACTCCCGATGCCCCCAAGAAGCGGCAGCCAGCAGTCTCTCTCTCTCCCTCCCCCTCTCTGGCTTGCACTGCAGTCCCTGTGGCGGCTGGTGCTCCCTGTTGAAGGTGAACGGAGAAGGAAGAGTGACGTGGTAGGGTGGGGAGAGATTAGCTGGCACGGGGGGGTGAGGGAACGGTCTCTTTGCCTACCTGCCCCTGGAGAGGCATTCTGCCACCTGCCACGGCCTCCCTGACAAACAGCCA
This sequence comes from Euleptes europaea, assembly GCF_029931775.1. Classification (NCBI taxonomy): domain Eukaryota; kingdom Metazoa; phylum Chordata; class Lepidosauria; order Squamata; family Sphaerodactylidae; genus Euleptes; species Euleptes europaea. The sequence goes on from NC_079330.1 coordinate 3,322,919, forward strand.
CGGCGCCTATAGCAACACCTCAGTCTGCTGCTGCTCTGGCTGGACTCTGTGGACAAACTGGATTGGCCTGGCCAAAGCAAGCTTATTGTAACAAGTTCCTTCCTTCCTTCCTTCCTTCCTTCCTTCCTTCCTTCCTTCCTTCCTTCCTTCCTTCCTTCCTTCCTTCCTTCCTTCCTTCCTTCCTTCCTTCCTTCCTTCCTTCCTGACAAATTCCTGACAAATTCCTGACTGAGCCTGGTACGACAAAGAGAATGAGCTGCCACTGGGAAGGTCCCTGGTTCAAGTCTTACCTCTGCCACCAATTCACTCAACGGCTTTAGTGAACCACTAGTCCCCACCCCCCCAACCGCAGTTGTTTAGCTGTTATTGCTGACTAGCTAGCAAAAAACCAAAATGGATCTTTCTTGTCCTTCTCTCTGTTTTGGCATGGTGGGCGGAGACCCCTCCCATTTTGAGGGCAATCCTATTCTCTTTGCTGCCAAGTCCAAATCCTGGCTGTCCAAAGGCCCCCTTTGTCTGAACTCACTGGCACAGCCTTTGCAGCCTAGATAAGACAGAAGAGACCAAGGTTCCCCGGTTTGCAAGGATGGGGAGTGGGATGTCAACATTAACTTGCCTGGTAATATGGTTGGTTTATGATGACTCATCAAGAGAGGCAACAGTGTGTGTGTGTGTGGGGGGGAGTTATGGGGAAAGTGAAGAGGCAGGACAGGGAAGAGGGAGAAACTGGCCCAGTCCATGCCCTCTGTTTTCAGCATGACTCTGAAAGCCACTGGGGTGTGTGAAAAGTGGCCACTCCAATGCTGCTGAGCCCCATGTTGGTGCTGGTTCTTCTCAGACAACCCAGAGCACCCCTTGAGAACTGTGTTCTTCCAGCAGTCATGCTGAAAACAGAACATTTGAACCCGGCTCCAGTGAAGACCATGGAGGGAGGGGGTCTGTCCAGCAGTTCAGACTCCTCTGGGAAGCATCCAGGAGGTGAGGTATGGAGGCCCACCTCCCGACTGCAAGAAAGACCATGAGGGAGGGGCGTGGGGAGAGCCAGGATGCTGTTTCCAAAGGAGTGGCTTTGGATTGCAGGCAGCTCCCATTCAGAACTGACTCCCCAGGAACCCCAGAGGAGAGGGCATCCTTCCAATGAAGTCTTAACTCCATTCAGGTTTAATAACTTTGCTCGACACTTGGCCCTCCTTCCTACGTCTCTGACAAGTCGCTCCCCCACCCCCATCTCGAGGCTCCATCAACATTTCAGCCTTTTGTGTGTTGGGGGGAGGCTAGCCTCCCTCCCTCCCCCCTTGCCGTTAATAACGCAGCCGAAACTCATCTCTGTTCATCTGTCCCTTCCCTCTTTTCCAGCCTCCGTGAGTTCAGTGGCAACGCACATAATTATGCATATAAGATATAAACAGAGCTGTTTAATTATCCTTCGCCACATCAGTGACAGAGTAATTAACAAACATTGCAAGATCAATGAGGAAAAGTGTGACCTTCAGCTTCCTTTGATAGGAAAGCCCTTGTCTTTCACTGGCACAAGGTGATTGAGCTCGGACTCCCCGCTTAAGTTTGTTTTAATTCCCCCCTCCCCTCCCAGATCCGGCTTCCTCAGTTGGAATCTGCAGTTGCGCCCCCAAAAAATATACGGTTAAAAAGTGCGGGGAAGTCTGGAAGGAACTAAAAGCAGAGAGCCAGTCTGCAGGGAATGAGGAAGCACCAGATGGCAGTGCTTTTTTGCAACATGCTTTCTTCGTATGTCTAAATTGACAAAGGATCCCACCCAAACGGTGTGGCAGGTTTCAGGCAGTAGGGAAATTCACAAAGGACCAGTCAATGGGCACTCTGCCGAGAGATCTCAGAGTGGAGCTTCCATATCCCACACCTTTGTCACACATGAAGCTGCCTTATGCAGAATCAGACCTTTGGTCCATCACTGTCAGGATTGTCTACTCAGACTGGCAGTGGCTCTCCAGAGTTATCAGGCAGAGGTCTTTCACACCACCTACTGCTTGGTCCTTTTAACTGGAGATGCCGAGGATTGACTCTGGGACCTTCTGCATGCCAAGCAGATGCTCTGCCACTGAGCCAAACTGGGAGCGAAGAGCAGGAGACTGTAATTTGTCCTGTAGGACTGGGCTGCCCACGGAAGTCCTGGGCTCCCTGGACTCTTGGCCTTATCCTGCATGGCCAGACCAAGGCCCGGCCTCTTGAAAGGAGGGTTCCACAGGCCATATTGTGTAAAGCAGACAGCTGTAATGGCACTCCCAGGGGTCATGTCTTTGTGTATTCCGTTGGAGCGGCTGTGTTAGTCTGTTGAAGCCAAAATAGCAAAGGGTCCTTTGGCATCTTGAAGACGAACACCGCTATTGTGGCACTAGCGTTCATGAGCGCACTTCATCAGATGCAGGAAAAACTTGCCTTTGCATCTTTTTGCTTGCTCGTTCCTTCTGCTCCTCCCGGCTTCCTCAGAGGAGCATCTGGTTCCCAGGCAGTCTCCCTTCCAGTCCTGCATAGCTTCAGCATCACTGGCTTTCCGTTCATTCTCTGGAGAGGCACACAGTTCATAAATCCTCATTCCTCCACAGGTTGCCCGTAGGCCTCGGTGAGCCTGCCAAGTCCCCCTAGGGCCTCTTTCTCTCCCTGTTCTCTCTCTGTGGCCCCAGCACTCTTCTCTGCTGCTGGTGGCAACGGCCAGACACCTGGTCCCGTCTGCCAGTGCAGCTAACAGTTCTAAAGATGTGTGCATTATGGCAGCCGCGTAAACCCTCCGGCTCGCCAGTGTTTTTACTGGTCTGCCTGCTTCTACATAACTATCTCAGTAGCTTTACAACAGCCTGTCAAGGAAAAAGAAGGGACTTCCATATAACTTCTGACCTCCTTGCCTGGAAGCGATTTTCACTCTCCGCAGACAGCCAGGCAAGTTGGCATTGGGGGGCGGGTGTCGTTTCAAAGCGGCCTAGCTGTTCTCCAGCCCCCAGCCCTTTCCTACCTGCTTGTCTTCAGGACATGCCCAAGGGGCTGCAAGATGGTGGCAGCCTCCCAAGACTTTTCCAAGCTGTGGCTTTCCTCAGGGGTCAGTTGAGTTTCTTCCCCCTGCCTGATACCTTTAAGCCAAGAACTGCCGCAGTCTTCTGACTTGTAGCCCAACAGACAGATGAGGGGCTCTCAGCTCTGAACCATGTCTTGGGAGGGAGACAGGCCTGAATCCGAAGGGCAGATGCAAGCCTTACCCTGATCCTGGTGGGTAAAGGGGCATATTGGACCCTTACTCATGGGTCTGCAGCATGAGCCCCTGGCCTTGCACATAAGGAAGCAGGACCAAAGTGAAGAGCCAGCGCTAAAGGACTCCTGCCTCCAGTGCCTGCTTCCCAATAGCAGCGTTGTGCGGAATGTCTCCCTTCTCCCCCATCTGCACCTCTTCTGTCCCAGGGCCTTTAGCCTCACCAAGAGAGTGGCCCCACAGAGAGCCAGCGTGGTGTAGTGGTTAAGAGTGGTGGTTTGGAGTGGTGGTCTCTGATCTGGAGAACCAGTTTGATTCCCCACTCCTCCACATGAGCAGCTGGGGCTAATCTCGTAACTGGATTTGTTTCCCCACTTCTATACACGAAGCCAGCTGGGTGACCTTGGACTAGTCACAGCTCTCTTAGAGCTCTCTCAGCCCCACCTACCTCTCAGGGTGTCTGTTGTGGGGAGGGGAAGGTGATTGTAAGCCGGTTTGAGTCTCCCTTAAGTGGTAGAGAAAGTCGGCATATAAAAACCAACTCTTCTTCTTCATCATCTTCATCTTAATCTCCGTCCCTTTATGTATGTATGTCTCTTTACCAACTGAGGATCTGTGCACCTACCTACATGTAGTTCCTTTCCCCAAATACCTGCTCTGGTGGGCTATTTTAAAAAATCCAGGAGTAGATGTTCCTACTGCTACTTTTAAAAAATGGCAGAGTCTACGGGAGTACATGGGGTGAAAATCCTGTATGGAAGGTATGTGGTCACTCCATTTGCAAAATGGGGTCTTCCCCCATTTGGGAGCAGCTGGTGCAGCTCAGACATGTGCACACCATTCTCTGAAAGGGAGAGTCTTCTCCCCCCTTCTCTTTGATGGCAGGAAACACATTCACAGAGCACCCTGTGGGTGCTGACTAGTGTTGCCACAGCTTAGCTCTTATTACTAAGAGCTGTTCCCCAGGAAATGAGGAGCAGCCCGCACAGAATCCCGGTTAGCCCCGCATGTGCCTTGGAGACCCACAAGGCTTTGGAGTCCAACCAGGCCCCCAAACGGTGCGGCTGCTTTATCCAACCTGCCTCTTCCAGCCCCTCCCTACTCCCCCACCTCCCTTTCCTGGTCAGAGCAGAAAACGAGACTCTTGCTGGGACCCTCTCCCCGTCCCCCAGAGCCCAGACCTTCTGCTCCATTTGGGCTGTTTTGCTTTCCTTTCCATATATAGTTGTGGTGCTGTCGGCTATTTTTAGCCCCCTTCGGGTTTCTCTCTCTCTCTCTCCTCTCTTTGCTAACTCCGAATCCTTTGTGATACGATAGCTGCTCCTAGCCGTACACAGATCTCTGCTCTTTGGCAATGCCCACAAATGGATAGCGGCAAAATCCAAAGGGCGGGGGGAGCCCTTTTGGCACCTTGTAGCAGAGGCTGAGGATTAAGAAGCAAGGAGGACAGCCCCACAGGAGATTCCTACAAGAGTCCCGAAAGCCCCAAGAGGCTGAGAGCTGTTTTGCCCTCGATCCCAGACTTGCCACGCCGTACTTCACGGCTTGCCTACTTCCCAAGTTCCGTCTCTGTTATTCTTTCCGCTGCTTAACCTTTGTGTGGCCTGACTTGACAATTGCTGTAGGATTCCTCCGCAAAAGAGATTGACAGAATGCAGAGAGGGAAGTCTCCCCCCTTTCAGGGCTTGAGAATAGGAGACTTTAGTTTAATTCCCCTTTCAGATTCCCCCTCTTCTCTCTGTGTGGTTTGACTCCGGCCTGGATGGGGTTTCACCATACTGGGAGTGGGGAGGGGGGAGACTCGCGAGGGGATCGTTTTACAGGTCCGAGGAGAGATGAAAAGCAGAAGCGGGGAAGACGGATTTAGCAGGAACAGGGAAATCTTAGACCTGGGAGAGGCAGGATTGCAGGGGATTAATCGCTTTCGTTGGGGGCTCTAGGGTTACACCAGGGAAAGGCAGCAAAAGGGCAAAAGCTTTGAGGTGGGAGGAAACACTTTAGTGCTGCGGCACATGAACATGAAACGTAATGCTTGCGGCACACCAGGGTGACCAGGGAGGAAGTGGCCCAGGTGAATCCATATTTCTCCTGTTCCCCCCCCCCCCATCTCAGTGGCACTATGAGAGCCGAGCAGTCACAAGCCGAGTCAGACTTCCTAAATCCTGAAGCAGGTTGGTCTTGAGAAATTTGTGGCCAAAATGGCTGGGGGTGGGGAGGTGGGAACATGAATCAGCCTTCCTGCATGAGCGTTAATGGATCCCGAAACCCGAGACAAGTGCCTTTAAAACTGGCTTTCTTTTTCTCACACGTGCACACGGACAAGGACTGAAAAGCACTTCTAGTGGCACACGACCGTTTGGCTGACAGCCCAGCTTTGAGGCAGAAGCCTGACAGACTCTTTCTCTCTCCTTTCTCCTCCTTGGAGCAGCCTGTCCCCCTCTTCTCAGTCCTTCTCCTGCTCTCCTTCTTCAGCAAAGGCGCCTCAACTTCCCCTGGGCCTTCTCTCTGCCCTCTCCTGTCCCCGTTACTTTCTGTCAGCCTTAGCCATACCAGTGTTGTCTGTACAATTTCGGTTTTGTCTGTACCAAGCCCCCAGAATAGAATCTGTCCCATTTTTACTTTGTACAACGGCTCGTGTGCTTTTGACACCGTAGAAACATGGAACAGCATTTGTCGTTTCAGAACCTCCCTATCTCGTCCCCACAGATCTGGGTTCAGATCCCAGCTCTGTGCCTGTTCCCTTTTCCCTCTAACTTAGAAAGGGGGGTTACCAAAAGTCAAAAGTGAATGACTGGATGTGACAGCGAGGGAGTCTTGAAGGACTCACAGACACAGTGCGAGGCAGCAAAAGGTGGCCCCGGAGGAGGAACAGGGTGTCAGTCGGAAGCCCAGCAAGACCATGCAGGCGTGCTGGTCTGATCTCTCATTCCTCCTTTAGGCGGATATAAAGCACCCTCCACCTTGTCCTTTCCATCACCCAGCAAAACTGCCTCATAAGGCTCCTTAGCAGCTCATTTCTGGGCTGAAAGGTGGGATACAAATCCAAATGAAACAAGCTGGGAGCCTGCAAGGAATTGCAGTGAAGTGTGGAAATTCCCACCCCTCAAAATCTTCCCTTCCAGGATCCCCTAGTTCTCAGGGGCTTCCATGGGTTGGTTTCTCCTCCTTCTCCTTCTAACTGATTTGCAGTTGCTCTCGACCTTCTGTGCCCATGGGAACATTTTTGGTTCTTATCCAATTGCTTTGGAGGGTCTCTTCCTTCCCGTCCCCTGTTTTGGTTAATTTGGTTGTCCCAACTGCAAACCATCGCCCAGACCCCCTTGTGGAAGAAGGACTCCCCAATTCTCAGCATCAGCTCTTTCCCGTGCACAAAATACGTTCATATTTTCCCTTTTCTCCAATGATCCCAATTAAGAATATAAGAATGTAAGACTTGCTTTGCTGGATCAGACCTAAAGCATTGTCTGGCCCGTTGTTCTGGTTCCAAGGCATAGGGGAGCTAACATATGGCTGTTTTGTTTGTCTAGCCATCAGAGCTTTTGACAGTGTAGAGGTCCGTTGCCTCTGAATGTAGAGGGTCCATCTTAAATCTCTGGGCAAATGGCAGTTGGTCGCTCTGGTCTGGAAGTCAGATCATTCAGAGGGGTTTTAAGAGAGCCCTTGTTGTCCCGTGGATAGATAGTAGGGCTCAGAGTTGGTTGATCCAGGTTCAGATCTCACCTCTGCCCTTTGGGTAACCTTGAGCAAGCTGCTCTCAGTTCTGTGAAATAAGAGTAATGTAAATTTGTGCGAATCAGCTCTCATTCTGCTTTTGAGACCTGATTCACACAACTCGCTTTGTGGGGGTTGGACCAGAGATCGGAGGGGAATTTAGCATAGAGAGCTAACCTTATAAAAGCTCCATTCATGTGTTGGGTTCACAGTTCCCTGCGTGACCACTCTCTCTTGCTTAGGATACAGTGGCCATTTTTGCATGGTCAATTTTGATGCTCTCTAAAAGCTCTTTTTTAAAATGCGACTTTAAAAATACCTTTTCACGGTCCTGAAGCAAAAGGAGTTCTACTCCCCCCACTCACCTGCTCTTTTGTTCCTGTTTGCATAAGCCATTAGCATATGCATAGCTAACGGGCCTCTGTTGTTTTGCATTGTTCCTTGATGGCGATTATTCCCGGCAACCTCCAAAAGTCCCGTTAAGTGGGCTCTTTAGTAATGCGAAGCAGGTAAGCCCCGGCTTTGCGATCACTTTTGGAATGATGGTTCAGCGTGCAAAATTCAAACAAATATGCGGGGCAATTCAGCCTGGAAAGCGCGCTGCTAATTACCATGCAAAAATCCCCAGAGATACCCATTTATTATTATTTTTAAGGATGCTAGTAAAAACATCCTGAATGGGTTGGTTGGGAGAAGAGTTTGTGTGGTGTCAAGCTGTGTGTCCAGATTGCAACTCACTGCATCTGGATGCAGGGCTCTTTCCAAAGGCTTTTTGTGACCTTGCGATATACCAGCGGGATGTGTGGCAGAACATTTGCCAAAGTGACTAGGGAAAAAGCCCACCAGTCGTCACCAAATAAGTGATGGATTCTATGAGGAGACTCTAAGACCAGACCTATACAAAACTGTACTCCACAATTCTGAGAACTCAACTTGAAGCTTTAAAAAAGTTGCCCGTAACACAGCATTCAGGTGAACCCATGCCGAGTACTCTGTTGTAGCTTCAGTGCATCGCTTTGTCACCGCATGACCCCTTGGTTGTGCGTCTGAACCCATCTCAAACCATCCAGTGGGGGCGATGGGATGGGAGGAACACTCAACTCCATGAGGTCATGGGGAAAGAGAGGGTGGAGGTGGGAAAGGGGAACAGCTGATTCATTTCCTGCTGCTCTTCCCTCCCCCCCCCTTCCTCCAGCGGGTCATCCCCTTTTTCCTTTCACTGTCCTCTCCAGCTTTTGCTTTTGCTTTATCTCTACTTACTGCGTCTCTACTTACCTCTCCCTTCTGCTCCCTCCTCACCATCCCTCACACTACCAGTGTCCTTAAACACATCCGTCTCCTCTGTCAATCCTCCCTCAACCTTTTCCTTCCTTCATATCTTGCCTGTTGCTCCCCCTCCCCTGGCATTTTCTGCCATCTTTCTTCCTCCATCATTCCTCACCACACTCCTTTTCCCCTCAGCCTCCTCCCGGCTGCCACCCTCACACACAGAAGGGAAGCCGTGACGCCTTTGGCATCTTGGCAGTGGCCTCACTTCCAGTAAAATTACTTCTTCTTCATATTAGGCCAAGGCGAGAGTGCAGAGACATTTATGAAACTTTGTTTAATGTACTGAAAAGCCATCGGCTAGAACATTTAGGAAATTGATTTTCCTGGCATTGATGAACTCTTTTTATTTTACCCCAGTATTAATTACTTTTTTTTTAAACAAATTAATTTAAGAGTCGTAAAACCGAACAAGTGAGCCAAACGTCGGTAGATCATGTTCCCTTCTCTCCCCACTCCCCACTCCGGAAGCTGGCACAGGAAGGAAGGGAAAGCCCACCCGCTCAAGTGACAGGCTGTCTTGCTTTCTCTTGATTCCTCCAGGGGAGGCTTCGTCGCTGCGGGACTACGCTGCCACCACCATGAATGAGTTCTTGGGCATGTTTGGCTATGATGACCAGAACATACGGGATGAGCTGGCTCGCAAAATTAGCTTCGACAAGCTGAACGCTTCTACCTCCGAGGCTGCCACAGCCGCCGTCGCCACTTCCCTTGCTGGCGAGGATGCCATGAGTAAGAGAGCCCGCTTCTCCAAGTACGAGGAGTATATCCGCAAGTTGAAGGCTGGGGAGCAAGTCCCGTGGCCGGTCCACCAAGTGAAGGCCGAGGAACTGACCAGCAAACTGGGCAAAGAAGCTCCCCCAAGTCTGGGACAACCAATTCGGTTACCAGCTCCCGACACCTTGATCCTGCCGGAGAAGAAAGCGACCATTTTGCCCTTGCCCTCACCTAGCAGTTCCCAGATGCAAGGGCTGATGTCCCGGGCCTCCAAGTATGACTTCTTCATCCAACAGCTGAAGACGGGCGAGAGCATCAGGCCTCAGAATGGCAACACCTACAAGAAGACCTCCAAGTATGACCTGGAGAATGTTAAATACTTGCATCTCTTCAAACCAGGGGAAGGAAGCCCAGACATGGGAGGGGCCATTGCCTTCAAGACGGGCAAGGTGGGCCGTCCTTCCAAGTATGACGTAAGGAACATCCAGAAGCTCCCCCCGGTCAAAGCCCCGACACCCGCCCCCCTTGCCGCCACCCCCAGCAGCACATCTGTGGCCGGACCTGAGCAGCCAGCCACGTTGCCCTTCAACACTCCAGAGTACCTGAAGTCCACCTTCTCCAAGACGGACTCCATTACGACTGGGACGGTTTCCACTGTTAAGTAAGTCTGCCTCTCTTCCTCTCGTCTCTTCCATAGGGGAAGGGCAGGAAAAAAGAGCCGAGACACTTGATGGTTATTTCGTTGTTGCTTCTTGAATTAAGATGCAAGCTGATGGCTGGAGCCAGCTGTCGAGCATTGGGCACATGCTTAGAATGTTATTGGTGTGTCCTCAGCCATGTGTATATTTATATTTATTGGGCAATCTCAGATCCAGAGGTCCTGGGGACACGTTTTGCATGGCCTGGATAGGTGGGCCACTGTTCAAATTATTTCAGCCTCCTCCCTCCCCCGCCCCCCGCTGTTCCCATCTGAGTATGCTGGCAGAGGCAGCGATAAATAAGAAAGAAAGCTTTGCCCTATGGATTGGCCCCACTGGCCAACCTTGTTGGCTGACTGCTAGTTGGCAATTGCAGTTTTACAACTTTGGTGCAGTCTGCGAGTCCCCTTTGCAAGCTGAGTTCATCAGCGGTCTTCTGTGCAGTCCCAATGCAGGCCTGCACAGAAGATACTTGAACAACCGTTACAGGTAAGTCCCACCCTGTTATCTCTGCCTGGGAAGCCTTCCCCACTCATCCAAGTTGTCTGCATAGAGGTGAAGACATCAGTGAGGCATGCCAGTATCTCAAGATCCCTCCTGTGTTACTATACCTTTTAGCTCTCATCTGTGAGGGGAGAGAAGAAATAGGTGATGGGGCACAGGCAACCATTGCCGTTCCAGTCACGGTCCTGCTTCTCTGGCACAATCTGTTCTTTTTCTTGAATATTCTGCATTTCACAGAATGGGTGCTGGGAGTCTGGAGAGGCTGGGCTCTGCAAAAGATGCTTGAAAGGGAGGAAGAGAACTGAAGTTTAGAGACAATGGCCAGTAGAAGCAAAGCCAAGCAAAGGACTGACTGACATGAAGAAAAAGATTGGCCCTGGCTGCATTGAAGATACCAGGCACAAGTAGCCCGGTGGTTTCCTCCTGTCGCCATGGCTAGATGTTTTCCCCACTCATTTGTTACAGGCTAAAAATCCAACTGTTCCCATACCAGGCCATTACAGTGAGCGCTTCCCCTCCACAGCCTGCTGAAATGCACCTGGCAGTCACCATGTGGCCGGGATGTTTTTCAGTTGTGCGACTCTGCCCCAAGAGTGTCAAGGGCAGCCCGTGTGTGACTCCTAACTCTCAACACGTTTGGTTTTTTGCTGTTAATCACAATCCGAGCTCTGTTTCCTTCCTCCCTTTCATTCTCTCGCTCTCTTTTTCCACTGCGGTTGGGGATGAACCTCAAGTGCGCGCTCTTCTCTGCCCGCAAAACTTCCTTGGGATGGGGGAAGCGAGACTGCTTCTGTGCCGAGCCTCACTTCGGCGCAGTTTCCTCCGTGTGCCGTGCATTTATGTGAGAATCCTCTAAGGGATTTGGGAAGTCAATAGCTCTTTGCTCAGGACTTAGGCTAGTGTTTGGAGTAGGAATGAAGCAGCAGGGGTTTTTGCAGTTGAGAAGATGGCGCAAAGAAAACGGGTGCAGTCCCCATTGTCTCTTCCCCTCAGGCAGCCTCACTGGGCAAGGTGTGTGTTGTACAGGCTACGGCGTTGCCTAGTCAAAATCCCATAGGTGAGAGGAGGCTACCTTCTTTTTGTAAATTGTTCCCCTTACCTGCTTCCCCAGGTCCTTTCACTGTCACAAATACCTGTTCACGGTAGCTCCTTGGCAACATCCCAGTCCTAGCCAATGCATTCCCTTACCAGACCATGGTTGTACAGAGAGTAGAATCATAGAGTTGGAAGGGACCACCAGGGTCATCTAGTCCAACCCCTGCACAATGCAGGAAATTCACAACTACCTCCCCCTCACACCCCCAGTAACCCCTACGTGCCCAGAAGATGGCCCAGATGCCCTCCCTCTCATGATCTGCCTAATTTCATAGAATCAGCATTGCTGACAGATGGCCATCTAGCCTCTGCTTACAAACCTCCAGGTAAGGAGCACTTACCACCTCCTGAGGAAGCCTGTTCCACTGAGGAACTGCTCTAACTGTTAGAGCACATGCACAGAATCATAAGGGACTGTGGCATCTCGGACTGAGCTTCCAGCAGCCATTCCAAGAAGTGCGGGGGGGGGGGGAGCAGTGGTGAAAAACGGAAGAGGCGGCCCGAGTGACAGCAGAGGCTTGCGGGGCTGGTTTTGACCATGTGGCTTAGGGGTCACACCGTTCCCGGGCACCCAGCTGCTGCCCTGGGATGTGGAGCAGTGCTTGAGAGGATAGTGTGAGAGAGAACGAGAGAGAGAGAGAGAGGGGCTTGGACCGTGTCACGACACCGCCTCGCTAACCATCTCTGCCCTGTGTGTGTTTCTCATTAGGAACGGATTAACCACTGACAAACCAGCTGTCACCGAAGATGTAAATATTTACCAGAAATATATTGCCAGGTAGGCCGATCCCTCCTCCCGTGGGTTTCTCGGGGAAGGGGGTGGACGGGGTCTCGGGACAGAAATGCCTAGGAGGAGAAGGTGGGGTTTCTGTCTGTCTGTCTGGGTGAAATGTCAAAAACCAGTCGCGGGCACTGAGTCTTTCCATTTCTCTCTGACATCCACACCGACTTCCCACTGCCGCCGCCACGTTGCCTGCTCCGAATAGGAAGCCCTCCACAGCCCGCCCTTTGTGAAGCCTCTCCCCTTTCTCAGGGCAGGAGGATGAGGAAGAAGAGCCTCCAGAGGCCCGGGCCTTCATCCCACTCTTGATCCCACTCTCCTGACACACTTGAAAACCCCTCGCGAAAAGGGGCTTTCCCCATGGCGAACGTGGGATGAGGGTCACCCTCCGTGCAGTCCTCCCCCATCTCCCTGGAAAACGATCATCTCTCTCTGGCCATAGATGATTTTGCCCCATAACAGATGGATGCCGCTATGGCAGTTAGCAGGGACAGCTGAACTGAGCCCTCCAGGTATAATGCCAGCATCTCTCTGAAAGCCAATACAGGGGGTGGGAGGACAGCCTAGGGAGTGGCACGGCCTTTATGCCCCATAGGAAGGACTCTCCAAAAACACCTGGTGGCCTCCATTGGAGACAGGATGCTAGGTTAGATGGGCCTCTGGTCTGGTTGAGAAGGGTGTTTTGCATCCAGGTGGTTGTACTGACGTAAAGTGAAGGTAACAGGGTGGTTAGTTCACTCTTTTGCACTTCCTCTTTTTTTAAAGACCAGAAATTGTTGCAATCCACATTAGTAAGTAACACAATCAGGGGGAGACTGTTGCTTTAAGCTGGTTGCTCTGGAGCCAAAGGATGTATGCGTCATGGGTACAGGGGAGGGTCTCCCCTCCCCTTCATGCTCATTTTTCCTTCTCCCAAGTCTCTTCCTCGGGGACCTTAAATCACACAGTGGACTTGCTTGGTTATAAGTTATAAGCTCATTAGATTTAAGCTTGTCTTTTGTCAAGATCTGAGGGAGGGAAAACAGCCCTAGCAGGCGGTTGGGCTGTGCTGGTGGAGAAAAGCCCTGCTTGGCCAAATTCAGACCACCCAAATTCAGACCACTCGGTGAGGAGTGGCTCCTTGGCAGTCGGCCTCATGGCAGTAGGCGCTCAGGACCATAAATTGGCTTGGGCTGCCATGAATCCTACAGCCCCTACCGAGAAACCATGGGGCAGGTGTCCTGGGAGAGTTTGCACCACCACAAACGTGTCACGGCCAGGGGCTTTGATAGATCTGCCATTTCTGATGTTTCACTTCAGTACTGATGAAAGAGCCCATACCCCGGCAATCTGGTTGCTCTCTAAGGTGCAACCTGACTTGAATCTAGCACGTCACTCCTTCTGTCCTTATCACCGCCACAAGAAGTGGTAATAGCCAGTGGCTCAGAAGGCTCTCAAACGAGGTTTCAGCAAGCTAGTTAGGAATAGGTCTGACCAGAACTGAAAAGCAGCCTGAGGGACATGGGAAAGTCTGCATTTGAGGAGGAAAAGCAGCTGTCAGGGAAAGGGTTAAGCACCCTCTTCCTTCCTCCCTCCCTCCCCTCTTCACTTAAAATCACAGCCTCCCAAATTGGCTTTTCATTCTATTAAAAAAAAAAAGCCCATAGAAGTTTGGTAGACATTTTCCATGTAATCTGCCCCATGCTCCTTGGACCAGTCAGTGACAGGAGACACCTGCGGAATGGTGCTTTCCAAAACCCCAAAACTCACTCAGGCATCTTTTGGCAGCCACAGCAAATTTACATGCGCTTTAATTTACATGCACTTAAAAAAAGAGAGAGAGAGAACCTGTTTTAAAGCCCTAAATTAAAGGGGGGCAGAGGGGGATTCTGTGTGTGCAGCACAATTAGCTTAATGAGTTCGTTAAGAGGCCTTGCCCACAACCGCCCAGGGATGATCCTTTTTTTCATACAACAAAACCAAGCCTCTTTAGCTAGTTGAGGATGGACGAGGCCTCACTTTCCCTTCCATGTATGTATATTTTTAGCTATACTCTCCTTTTGAATAATAATAATTATTATTAGTGAATCAGCAGATGGTTCGTCTTCAGACCTTGTTTAAATATTTATTTATATGGGTTGTTTTCCTCCCCCCTCCCCCTCAGTTGTAATTGGGATGGTTGGTGTGTGTGTGTGTTTTTCCCCCGTCACACGCTTCATCGTTGCAGAGTAATGAGTGTGTAAACACTTGCTAAGCATGCTGACTTCTGTATTTATTATTTTTATTAGTATTTATTTATCTGAGTGTTTCTCAGTGGTCCTTGCCAGATCTGGCAACTCAAAGGAATGAAGCAAACCATGCATCTTGCATGCTACGGTGCGCATGTGTCAGATGCCATAAGCATCCGCTGCATACACTTTGTTCACTGGGAGTGAATGTATCCCCTTCAGATCCCAGACATGAGTTAAAGCAAATTTTGAAATAGTAAAAGGCCACGAAACATACACTACGAAATCTCAAAGAACAGCATCAGCAGCCTCAATCATTAAAACCCCAAAAGCTTCAAAACTCCTAAACACGCCCCATCTTCAGCACCTTAAAACCCAATAAAGCACATTGAGAACCATCATCAGCATCAAACTGTTAACCCAAGATCAGCTTTTTCCTAATTCAGCCGAGAATGAACTTAAAAACGCTAGATGGCGAATAATTTGTGAGCAGAATTGCACGAGAATCTCCCCTGCTGGCCTGTGTGCCCTGAGATGCTGCCCGCAGCTGAACATAAGGGCAGGGGGTGTTAAAACTACAATTTATCTAGGGAAAAGGTGGAGAGCCGCATGTTTCTTGGACATTTCCACAATACACTGAAGAGGAGGGCCCCTTCTGTATACACTTTAAAGTTTGATTTGGAAAGTACCTTGCCTCTTTGGCAGCACAAGCGACTGTCGCAAAAACTAGAATAACCCCCTAGCTGTGTTCACAGGTACCTCTACCATCCTCAAGGAGGCATCCCTTATAGGTGTGCTAGATCACGGCCATTGAGTTTTAATTTTAAAGTCCTGCCAGCATCTTCACATCCTGTGGCTGTAAGATATGAAATAAAAATAAAATAAAATGTGTTTATTTAGGACAGGATGTAAAAATGTGCTTCCTTTGAGGAGCTCAGGAGAGCACATGTGGTTTTTCTCCTCCATTTTGTCCTTCCCAATCCTGTGAGGCAGGTTAGCCTGACATGGAATGACTACATGGAATGACTGGCATGAGTCTGTCACGGCGAGTGGGAATTTGGACCTGGGCTTCCCCTGATCGAGCCTGAGGCTAACTTTTGTAGCACACTGCGATGGTTCATATAGGACAAAACCTCGATGCAGTATGTAAAACTCCTGGAGGCACACATTACGGAGGGATATAGCTAAGGGCTTTCTGGGTCATATAGCATTTGTGTCACGTAAGTGTGAGTCTATAAATGCCCATCTCCATCCTGTGTGGGGTATATCTTGAGAACAACCCTGTGAAGTAGGCCAGCCTCGAGACAGTGACTTGGCCAAGGGAACTCAGGAAGTTTCGTGTTTGAGGAGGGATTTGAACCCAGATCTTCCAGTTCAAGACTGACAGCCTCCACCACACTCTTGCAGAGGAGAGAGCAGAGCTTGCATGGCCTCCATTCAGCCTGCCCGGTCTTTCCCTCGGCTTCCTTCTCATGACGGTGACTTTCCTGTGGGCTAGATGTGCGGGGCGGGGGGTGGGGGGGAGCCCTTGAGCCAAAGATTGCCTAGGTCTGCAGATGAACTTTCTTTAAAGTTTCCAGTGGCTTTATTATCAATATAATATAATATTTATATAATCTATTGATATTCTTGGTTTTAAAACAGCCGTTATCCGTTCTGAGTAGGTTGGGTTATAAATAAATCAATCCCCCGCCTTTTTTTTTTTTGCACAGACGTGTGCATTTTTCTGCATTTATTTTTGTTTATTTAATAATTTACATCTCAGTTCTCTAAATCTCATGGAAGGTAGCTTTACAACAAGGTCCCTAAATACAGAATACATAAGAGATCAAACATTTAAAAATCAATAGGACATATTCCATCCTGATAAAAGCTACATGCTGTCACTAAAGTGCCCTCGGTTCAGTCCTTGAATGGCCCGGGGGCGGGGGGGGGGGGATCCCAGCTGCCCCAGAGGCCTACTAATGTTTGGGCCAGGTCTGGCCTGGTTTTGGGGCCTGAGATTGTGGGCGGGCCCAGACTTTCCTGGAGGTGGTGTGAGTTGGGACCCACTTCTGCGGGTCCTTTGTTCTTAGGAACGGGATTTAAAAGTCTGTGATGTCTGCTGATGGGTTGAGCAAGCCCAGGTTATGGTCACTTGAGGAGGAGACCTTGACCGGGGAGGCAGAGCCTTGGTGTTCAGGAGCGACACCTGTCAGTTTGGGGGTGGTCAGAGCAGATACTAGCAGAGATAGGGGGTCACCTAGTAGGGCAAGAGGCAGAGACTAAAACAGGGTTGCCAGCTTTGGGCTGGGAAATTTCTGGAGGTATGGGCATGGAGCCAGGAGAGGGTGGAATTTGGGGAATGAAGTAGGGTTGCCAGCTCTGGGTTTGTAATTACCTGGAGATTTTTGAGGAGGGAAGGGTTTGGAGAGGGAAGGGACTTCAATGCCATAGAGTCCTTCTTCAGGTGAACTCATCTCTGTCACCTGGAGAACAGTTGTAATAGCGGGAGATCTGCAGCCGCTACCTAGAGACTGGCAACCCTAGAGTGGAAGGACCTCAGTGGAATGTAATGCCATACAGTCCACCCTCCAAAGCAGCCATTTTCCCCCAGGGGAACTGATCTCTGTTGTCTGGAGATCAGAGGCAATTCCAGGGGGGGGGGTCTCCAGGCCCACCTAGACTAGGTGCTGGGGGATAGCGGAGGCAGCAGAGGCAACAGGGAGAGATCTCAGACCAAGCTTTATTATTCACACATGAAATAATCTATCAAATTTCTATCCTGCCCTTCCTCCACCGACGTCCTGGGCCTCTCCCTGCATTTTACCCTGTGAGGTCGGTGAGGTGCAAACGCTGTAAGCTCCTGGTCCTCCAGGAAGCCAGAGACAGAGCGGGAATCTGAACCCAGGACTCACTGGTCTTTGCCTAACCACTCCAGCAAACAGGTTCTGCAAAAGGCCTCATATCGTTTCAGGGCACGAGGGCTTCATGCAGCCCTTATTTCTAAGGCTAGGGAAGAAGATGGGGGTCCCAGTCTCCACCCATCCCTGTCCTTTTGCTTCTGAAATGCCACAAGGAAGAGTTGAAAGCCCTGAGACCTGGCAACCCCAATCCGCCCCCTGCCCAGTTCCCTGGCTGGGTAAAACAGGCCTTTGCAAGCCCAAGATGGCGGGAGAGGCCTGGCTTGCTTGAGACAGCTGCATCTACTGCCCGTCTGATTTCATAGAATCATAGCGTTGGAAGGGACCACCAGGGTCATCTAGTCCAACCCCCTACACAATGCAGGAATTTCACAACTACCTCCCCCACACACACCCAGCGACCCCTACTCCATGCCCAGTAGATTTGTTGTTGGCTCCTGCCCCTCCAACACTGACATTGCTGTATGTTTTTACCTGCGTGCAGTGAAGGTGTGTGTGGCGAACCAGAGAGGGGGCTCAGCTGTCCCCAAGCACCAAGCCACACATTGTCTATCTTTGAGCTCACCGACAATCGATGAGGCCCATTCGGGAATTTGCAGCAAAGCAAACCAAAGTCTGAAATGTAAGACCCGGAAGTGGTTGACAGAATCATCCTGAAGCGTGCGCTTAGTCGGTCTCTGCACCACGGACTGCCTCGCACTGTGTTTTGACTCTATGTAAATGAGCAGGGAGGGGGCAGGCATTTGTGCGAAATTAGCAGGTGTGCCCGAGTGCACATGTCAGCGAGTGTGTGGGGTGTGTAAGCTTTTCTGTTTTGAGAAGCTAAACAGATGCTCGCCTTTAAAAATTAATAAGTTTGAACTGTTTCAAGTGTCAGGAAAAGCTAGAGAGAAATATAACCCTTTAGGAACCTATTAGCATCAGGCGCATGGCCTGAAGATCCCAGGGCCCAAACTCTGTTCCCGTCCCAGGACACATGACCCTGACCCTCTTGGTGTGCCACGGCAGGCAGTCCTTAGCTGCCGGTATTCACCTAAGAGGGAAAATGAATCTGCTTGCCAGCCCTACACGCAAACTGAATGGAACTGTTCCTCCTCACCAATAGCAACGTCTGCTGTAAGGCCGGGCAAAGCTGTACCTGCCACATACAGACGGTGGGCTTCTCTCTGGAGCAGGGCTGGGATCCTTTTTGCCAATGGAGGTTATGCAGTCAGGCTTTCTTGGACGTTCGCTAGGTGTGCCTGTGCATTTTGAAGTTTGCATCCTGTCTTTTTGGCCCCTGGAGGGCAACCAATATAATAAATAACAGATAATAAATAAATCAGTAAAGTTGAAGAGGAGTTCCTTCTCTGTGGAATTGCCGTGTTTCTGCTCCAATGAGAAAGCTGCTAGCTCTTTGCTCTGTGCGTAACAAACATCACGTGACCAATGCTGTATAAGAGCCCCTGGGAAGTGGCCCATTCTGGCCAACTTCAGGCATTCCTTTAGGGCTCCCCACACTCATGGTCAGGGCGTAGAATGACCCCCTGCTTTCTCCCTGGGGCAGGAAGACATTCTAGCAGTCTGAGCAATCCAGGAAGGCCCTGCAGTCTCCCTTGAAATCAGTCCTGCGAGAGAAGGATAAAAAGGGGTGCAAGATTGGGTTTCCTCCTGGGTAAAGCAAGGATCTCTCTGCTGGAGAGCCAGGAGAAGGGGACCAAAGGACTCAACCAGGCAGGACAAGAAGAGCAGGAACCAAGAGGCCCAAGTGCAGAGTTCCTCTGTTGCCAAGGCAAACTTTGGAAGTATTTATAGATCAGTCTGGTGCCAGGAGAACAGGGCATCCAGCAGGCTGTCCTCTGGGTCGAGGAAGTGGTGCAACAGGAAAGGAAAAGGCCACCCAGGGTTGGCACTTCAAGCCTGGCAAATCCTAATGCTCCGTCAGCCAGAGAGACTGGTGGGGAACCAGCCAAAGCCTGCCGGGCATATGGCGCATGGGGATCTGACATGCCAAACTTGTTGCAGTCTTCTGTAACATTGGACCTGGAAGGAAAGGGCATGGTTGGTTCCAGGTTAAACACTGTTTTTTAACTGTCTCCCTGAAATCAAGGGGGCTGGAAGAAGTGCTTGGCTCTGTCTGGAGAGCACCCCGGCCCTCTGATCTGCCGTGGCTCCTTTGGAACCTGGAGAAATAAAACAGTTGTTGGAGCATCTGAGTGTTGACACCAAGTGCAATCGAGGTATTGGCAGTGGTCAGGTGCAGGTTGAAGCTGGGCCTCCTCCCCAGCCCCCTATGGAATTGTAGTTTTCCAAGGGCACTGCATATCCTGTGCGAAACAGCCCCCCCACGGCAGAACTACAATCTCCAGCGTTTGTGCCACTTCTCTGTTGAAGTGGAACAGTCGCCTGAGCAGCGATGATCTCCTGCCCGTCCTCCAGCGCTTGCATTCTTTTGGAGGGGCTTGCTCCTTTTGGAATGCGGACAGGCCCATCCCCTCGGTTGCTGGAGGCCGGGCTTGCTGTTGTCTCTTTTTTCTTTCCTGCTTTGTTTCTCTGCTGCTGCTCAGGTTTCTCGGTCACCTGTTCTGGTGTGATCTTGATTTCTTGCAGTATTTCTTTTTCTTCTTCCCCTTCCTCTTTCCTCCCCTGGGAAAGGCATGTCTGCT
The DNA here is from genome assembly GCF_029931775.1 of Euleptes europaea. Lineage (NCBI taxonomy): Eukaryota > Metazoa > Chordata > Lepidosauria > Squamata > Sphaerodactylidae > Euleptes > Euleptes europaea. The sequence goes on from NC_079330.1 coordinate 3,342,720, forward strand.
TCTGGCATCTGTCCCCTTCTCTCTCTGTGAATGCCAAAGCAAAGCAGTGATTTAATTTTTTAGCAACGTCTCTCTCTTCTGTCAATTAAGCCCCCTTTCACTCTCCTGAAGGCCCGGCTGTCTCCACAATTGACCTCTCTCTTCCTTGTGTTACATATTGCAAATGCCTTATTTAGTGCCGTCGTTCTCCTCTTTCATCCTCCTCTGTTCTGTGGCGCTCTGCCCTTTCCTGCCATCTGATTGGGCCTGAACCTGGGTTTCCTCCTCAATTCTTAGCTCCTCTTTGATGCCCCGTCTCTTGGGGCCCTTTCACGGCCTGTAGTGCCGGCTGGCATCAGGAACCCTGCAGCAGATGGCAATGGCGCTCTCAGCGTTTCCCCTCAGAGCCCCCTTTCCGTCTCTCCACATCGTTGTGAACCTGCTCATGTTGTGCATTACAAGGCAGTCTGGCAACAAGGCTGAAGTCATCACTGAGGGCCCAGCCAGAACCACCGTTTCATGAGAACGAAAAGGGCCCATTGCCATTCCCTTTAGCCACTGGGTGGTTTGGGGTGTCGTTTTGTAACTGGAAGCAGGATCTGCACTCTGTGCCAGCTCAACTTCCAAGAAGCCCTTGAGAACAATCCCAGATAGGACACCTTCTGTGATCTAGTAATGACTCTAGAGTGATGCCTCAGGTGCACATCTCACTCAGACCTTAGCTATCCCAGGTGCATTTTTTGGCTGGATTTGCCATGCTAGCACAGAATCTCTTTACTAAAAAGCAAGTTTCTAGAATCACTTTACTAAAAAGCAAGTTTCTATAGATCGAATCTGGAAATACCTCCACATTCATGCCTCGCCTCCGTCGCACTCTTCCTTGCCACAGAGTTTTCAGAAACACCTTCCTTGTTTGAAATCTAAATCAAGATAGATGGCCAAATTGTATGTAGACATGTTTAATTTGTGTATTGTATGAGTGCAGAATTTGGGATTCCTAGTCTCAGGATTCCAGTTTAGTTGTGTATGTCACAGAACGGGTGAGCGGGTGGTGATTGTGCCAAGAACCCTGAACCTTCTTGATCCAGAGGGGCCACTGTGCCATGCTTCCTTCAACTTCCCCGCTGATGAGAGGAGAAGGCAGAGTAAGTCCCTGAGGCAAGATGCCCTGGGGAGGTCATCTCCCTCAGCCTAAATTCTCAGGGGATCCAGATTGATTCTTTCTCATTGTGACACAATCTAATTGCCGGTATGCTGCGTTTTCAACAAGCGCAAAGGGGGTTGCCTCCTGGCTCACCTGGTGTGCTGCAGCCCCTGCCCCATCCATCACAAGCCAGGCCAGTTCTTCGCTAGTGGTTAGGTCAGATGCCTGTCAACTCTGCCTCCACTTCTCATTGAGGCATCCTTGCCCATGCACCTTTCTTTAGGGCCCGTACATCAAGAGTCCTTCGTCAGGTATTTCATATCTGACGAAGGGAGTTTTGACTTTGGAAAGCTCATACCCTGAAAATCTTGTTGGTCTCTGAGAAGCGGCAGGACCCGATTGTAGCTCTTCTACTGCAGCTGCTCTCTGAAACTACATCGAGAGTGAGACTGACTTGAAGTTAATACTTCGAACAGGGGGAAAGAAGATGGCTGTAATTGCTATCCTTAAACATATGCCCCTTTCATTCACACTTTCTTTCTCCTTGTCTTTTTTTTCTTTCAGGTTTTCAGGAAGCCAGCACTGCGGACATATTCACTGTGCGTACCAATACCGGGAACATTATCACTGCCTTGACCCCGAGTGCAACTATCAGGTACAAAAAAAAAATGGCCCAAGAGAACACAGGGCAGGCCTTGAACTACACTTGACATGATTTCCCCACAGACGACAGGATCTTTTCACAGCCAGGGAAGATACAGAACGTGTTTTAAGACAGCCGTTCTGCAATGAAGACACCTCTGGTTGTCTGTCTTGGAGGCTTCTGGCATAGAGGATGTAATCTTGTGAATATTGCAATGTGTTCTAGGATCTCTGTTTTCCAAGTCCTGGGAAAATCTGTAAAATGTGGGGTTGGCAAGAAGTACCAAGCTGAGGAACTAATTCACGTAAGCATTGGTCACTGCCAGAACAGTGTTTGGACAACTCTGTGCATTTTCTGCCTGTGGACAGCTGGTTGTGTGCAACAGCATCCGTGTGCAGCATTGAATATTTTGTCGTGCCATTGCTGGGGTATTTTTCCAGGCATTTGCAGTGGCATCTTGCACATGGCAGCAGTTGTACCTGGCCCCCTGAACCAAGCAGAAGATGACATACGTGGGGGCTCTGAATGCTTTCCCAACATCCATCATGTGCCTCATGGGCATTCACAAGTCCAGCCATCAATACCCCCACCGTGCCAGCTTGTGGGAACATCACCATATAATCCTGCCCATTAAAATGTGGCTGTGTACTGATCCCTTTTGTCACAAAAGGTTTCTTCCAGTTCTGCCATCTTTTATACAAGTGGAATCAGCTTCCCATAACATAGCCAGTTGGAAACTTTAGCCAGCTGACATCTGCCTGAATTTCGGCTTCTGCTGCAAGGAACTTGCAAATGGGGTGGGTTGTTAATCCACCTCAGCCTTAGCCTGGCCTGTAACAAGTGATGTTACAGCTGCTGCTACAGCAAAACACCCAGTGATATGAGACGTCTTGGAGCTGCAGTTTCGTTCACAGGAGGGATAGCTGGGTGGTACCACTCCTCGGTGGTAGCCGAGGAGGAGGAGGAAGAAAGGCATAACCCAGGCTGGGAGAGCTGCCAGGGCAGAATTGCCAAGTCAGATCCTGGACCCACGCTGGGTTTGTTTACCCAGCACTCCACGTTTGAGAGTGTGAATCCACTCTTTCTGTGGTTAGCCCTCTGTGCATTGGGGGAGAGGAATTCCCAGGAATTGCTGCAGCTGAGTTTGGTTTCTGCCCCAGCATGCGCCTCAGAGGAAGCACTGTGACCACGACACCAGAAACAGGCTCTGTCCTTCCAAGGATGGCAGGCTGCTGGTTCCCATTGATCACATCAGGGATGTGAGCAGTGACTTGTCTGTATTAGAAAGGAGATGCATTGTCTGATGAGTCAACTCCTAATAGCACAGAGGGCCTTGAAGTACAAGGAAAGCAGAGAGAGAGAGAGGAGGCTTTGGCAATGAAGTCAGGAGCTGTCCTGGCTTGGGAAGAGGGGGAAAAATATACTTGATCCCACGAGGGAAGAAAGCTTTAGGCTGATTTTTTGCAAATGCAAATTATCCTGCAGTTGAGATATATTTTTGTAATGAATGGCGTTCAGTAATAAGTGGCCGCAAATTAAGGGTGATTGGCAACGGAATTCCTGTAATATAATGCCTCAGGGAAATCAGTGCTCAGGTCTTCTTTGGAGTTCCCGTGTAAATCCCAAAGTTTAGTAAAAGCAATAGAAATAGAGCAGGATATATTTTTTGAGTGGGGAAGCAAAATGTGGAGGGTGGGCGGGGGGGGGGGCGGTTATCAACATGTCATCTGTCTTTTATCATGGAAAGAATTTAAATATTTCAGTACAGGGAGTTTCACATACTATCGCCATTTTTTAATGATTTCATACTGTGTTTATCACCCCTTTGGGAAAGTCAACATTTTGACACTTTGTTTTTTTCCCTTGTTTGGGAAACTGAAAGAGAGCATGAAGTGAGACTTGGAGAGATTTTGGTGTGCTGTAGGTGGGTTGGTGAGGGTCAGTTATGAGATGGGCCTGCCTTAGAGGGAGGACAGAGCCCTTCTGCCCCGTCCTGGTGTGGCCGAGCCCATTCTTGTTTCTTTATTAAAACACTTCTGCCCTGCCTTTCTCACTGACTACAGTAACTGACGACACCTTGCCATAGCACGCTCCCTTCCATGTTCCCTTCTCATCTTAGAAAGACTCTTCCATCCATTTCCCCCAAGGTGTCCAGAGGACAGTCTTCACATCCACTCCCATCCCAGGCTGGACTCAGACAGCGGTCCCTGTGACCAAGCTTGGGAAGCCAAGCATTGACTGTCCAGATGTGGAGACTGTCATGGGAGAGCTCCAAGATAGGGAATTTGCAGTAAAAAAAAAAAGCCAGTTTTCCCAACTTAGGCCATTTTCACACAGGACAATCGCAACCTTTTTTGAATTTCCCACGGCTGGAATTTGCAACAGAAGACTTTTTCGACTAGAATGAGCCTGAAACTGGCTCTTATCTGATTTACAGTGTTCACAAATGCACACAAAGAGCATATGAGTTACCAAGGGGCGCTTCTCTGGCACTTGTGAAAATATTCTTACTGGTTACTTTAACAGGGTGAAATCATGTCATTGCTGAGTATGTACAAAAAAGTATTTGCCCTGAGACAACCCACTCCCCCTCCCCTAGTGCTGGCACCTCTCACGCTGTGCATCTCCATCTCACCACCAGAGATTCACAAGTAAGCAAGACGTGATCCGGCATTACAACATGCACAAGAAGCGCGACAATTCCCTTCAGCATGGCTTCATGCGTTTCAGCCCCCTGGACGACTGCAGCGTTTACTATCACGGCTGCCACCTGAACGGGAAAAGCACACACTACCACTGCATGCAGGTAACAACCCCCCTGCCAGGGAGTCCCCTTTTGCCATGTGGGGAAGGGCCTAGGAGCTGCGTCCTTTGCTTGCGTATTCTGATAGAACGGTGTTCCCGTGCGGTGCATGCGTCCAGAGTGCTACCAGAGAGCCACTGTCCTCTGCACAACCCTGTGGAGCTAATATGTTGCAGTGGGGATTTATAATTGGATTCTAGCAGATCAGCTGTGTTAAGCGGATGACTTCTTCTAGCAAAGAATAGCACCGCAGCTATGTTTGAGCAAAGAATTCAGTGTGGGATCAGAGGATGATCTGGAAACACAGCTGAACATACATCATTGGTATGGCTGTGTGAGACCCATGTTCTGATCCCTGCTGAACTAGGAAGCCCACAGGTAGACTTTTGGCATATTTTTTCTTTCTCTGACCAACCCAACATGGTTGAACAAGATAAGAAGAATATTGTACTTCGATGAATGCTATAGTCAGTAATCACTAATCTTCTGTTCTCTGCAAAGTGTCCCTGGAGGGTTTGGAGGGTCTTTCCTGTGACAAGACCCTCTCTTATATTTGGGCAAACTTTTCTGGATGTAGAAACAACCAAGAACTGCAGAATTGGGATGTGGAATAGAAAGCTGATATTTCCTGCTTAGGGTTCCCCCCTCAGTGACTCATCCGGGCAGATCCTTTGTAGAGATGCAGCAGGTTCAAACTCTGGAGGTCTCTCTCCAGGATGCTCCTTCCTCAAGCCAAACAGTCCATCAGAACTGCTGTTTTTCCCCTTGATATACAGCCTCTCTGCGCAATGCCTGCCCTTTAGCAGTGGGTCTGTCCCTTTGTAGCCAGCTGCTGAGTCAATCAAATATTAATCATGGCCCAGTGTTGAGAGAGAGAGAGAGAGAGAGAGAGGTAAATTCTCTTAGGATAGTTATAGGAGAAGGAGGGTTCTGAGAATTATGGTGTGGCTCTTTGCAGTTTCAGAAATTTCAGGAGTCAGCTAGCTTTGCAGCCCACCATTTCTTGAAGCCCCGAGATGATCTTTAAAAATCTACCAGATGGGACAGAAAGTCTCTGGGCATTGTGTGTTTGGAAATAGCCAGACTGGTGCTCTTTGAAGAAAGTTAAGAGGGGGACGTACAATCTTAGCCAGTTGCTTCTGCACCTGAATTGTGAAAACAGCACCCCCTACCTATTGGCTCACACACGCAAGACAGCAGTTTGGCCCTGTGTATACTCATTTTCACCAAGTTTGTGATTTTTCAGACCCTGGTTTTCCTTGGAAACTGATTAGGAATTTTGCAATGAGAAAATGCTCAACAGGCTTAAAGATAGTTATAGAGGGCAGCTGTAGAAGAAGAAAAAGAGTTGGTTTTTATATGCCGACTTTCTCTACCACTTAAGGAAGACTCAAACCGGCTTACAATCACCTTCCCTCCCCCTCCCCACAACAGACACCCTGTGAGGTAGGTGGGGATGAGAGAGCTCTAAGAGAACTGTAACTTGCCCAAGGTCACCCCAGCTGGCTTTTTGTGTAGGAGTGGGGAAACAAAACCAGTTCACCAGATTAACCTCCGCTGCTCATGTGGAGGAGTGGGGAATCAAACCCGGTTCTCCAGATCAGACTCCACCGCTCCAACCACCGCTCTTAACCACTACACCAAGTTGTGTTGGTCTGCAGTAGAACAGCTAGATCTGAGTTTACCTGCCACTGCTGATCTTCCTCTACAGGAAATTGTGCATGTTCTGGGCTGGCCTGTCAGCCTGCACAGGGTGCTGGGGAGGCTCTATAAGTCAAGCCCGTCTCCTCCATGAGCTGAGTGTGCATTCCTAGGGCAAATCTTCTGCCCACCAGAACAGCATAAGAAGAGCACTGCTGATTAAACTGAATGCCCGTGTAGACCAGCACTGCGTTTCATCCAGTGGCCAACCAGAAGTTCTTGGGAAGCCCACAGCCCAGTCATGAGGCACCCTTCCCCACTGATGCCCTGGTAGGCTGCCCCAGGATGTGGGGGCTCTATTCAGCTTTCATAGATGAAACAGAAAGGGTTCCTTGTGCGTAGAAAGCTCGAAAATCGCTGCGACAAACCCAGTGACCATGTTAAGAAGAAAGGTGTCGGAACATTATGAATTCCCAATTAAAGAAAATATATCTCAAACAGTGGTATTTGTGCCACAGGCATTGTGAGGGCGTTTCCCCCCTTTTATGTCCATAATTGGTGTGGACAAAATTCAGTTAGTTGTTTATACAAATGGACATTTTTCATGCTTTAACACAAAGAGCCCCGTTGCAAATGATTCACTAGAAGGTTTTTGTTTAATTTTTTCTTTTAACACCACACCGGGTCTGTCTTCTTTCAAGGTGTCAGTGGGGAAAGAAGCCCTTTTCTTTTGGAAATAGCTGCAGTTCTCTCCTCGCTGCTCTTCCCCCACCTCTTCTTTTTTCCCTTTTCTGGGTGTTTGTCAGATGTTTTGTTACTACCTCTGAATCAGCCCAAGTTGAACCGGGCAAGGGGGGCAGGAGGTGTTTTGGTTTGCTTCATTTCTGAGACGGTGCAGGCGTTGGCACACGAGGCACAGAAGCCGGCGGGAGGGAACAAAGCGCTCTCGGCCAGCACGATGGCATTGTCGGATTCCACTGGAATTTTACTCAATATGGCAAATTCACCCTCTTTACTCGGGGTGGGGGTGGGAAGTGAGGTTTCAGCATTCCACCTTTGTCACACAGCACACACATGGTTTTAAAGTAAAGCAAACAACAGACCTGAAGCAAGGCGAAAGGACATTGTATCCCGGTGACCAGATATCAAAGTGTGTGTGTGTTAAGTGCCGTCAAGTCGCTTCCGACTCATGGCGACCCTATGAATCAATGTCCTCCAAAATGTCCTATCTTTGACAGCCTTGCTCAGATCTTGCAAATTGAAGGCTGTGGCTTCCTTTATTGAGTCAATCCATCTCTTGTTGGGTCTTCCTCTTTTCCTGCTGCTCTCAACTTTTCCTAGTATGACTGTCTTTTCTAGTGACTCTTGTCTTCTCAGAATGTGACCAAAATACAATAGCCTCAGTTTAGTCAAAGGGTAACCATACACAAAGGACAGCTTCCTTGTTGTGCAAGGGAAGGAACCGTAGCAGCTGGCTACTGTGGATTTTCAGGCATTGGTGAGAAAAGTTGTACTTGCAGAAATCACCTTTCTGCACAGCCTTAAATGCCCCCTGCCTCCATGGCACCTGGCAGTGCTTCCCTTGGCTGTGAGCTGACCTTGCTTGGATTTCCATGTTGGTCTGGCCAAGTTAGCAGCCTGACCTGTCAGCAGGTCCACTTTGAGCAGGCAACTCCATAATTTTAGGGCTCTTCCTGACCCTAACACTTCAGATGTTTTTCTCTCAACAATGCTTTTCTTTGGATCTCTTGCATTTCTGTGTCGAATAATAAATACACACTCCACACCCTGACAGTGAAGTTTCAAAACCAATGCCATTTTTTCTAGATAGGCTCACAACATGCCTTCTCTTCTTTTTACCCCCTTCTCTTCCCCTCCCCCCATCTTGTGCCAGGTGGGTTGTAACAAAGTCTATACCAGCACCTCCGATGTGATGACCCATGAAAACTTCCACAAGAAGAACACACAGCTCATTAATGACGGATTCCAGCGGTTCCGGGCCACGGAAGACTGTGGCACTGTGGACTGCCAGTTCTACGGGCAGAAGACCACTCACTTCCATTGCAGGTTGGCCCCGTGCATCTCCCCCAGCCCCCCAGGAGAAGAGTCCAAATCACTCTGTATATATTTTCCTTTGTATTTTGTGGGTATCGTTTAGGTTGTTCTCCAGGAGTCTGCTTTGGCAGGGACTTGGGGAAGAGGAGGAAAGAATGCGGAGAGGGGAGACCGGGAGGGCTTTAAGAGGGGAGTGGACATGTTCATGGAGGAAAGGGGTATTCATGGCTATTAGTTGGAATGGATGCTGGTCATGCTGCATACCTGTTCTCTCTAGTATCAGAGGAGTAGGCCTATTATTTTGGGTCTGGTGGAACACAGGCAGGATGGTGCTGCTGCAGTCATCTTCCTAGAGGCACCTGGTTGGCCACTGTGTGAACAGACTGCTGGACTTGATGGGCCTTGGTCTGATCCAACAGGGCCTTTCTTATGTTCTTATGAGGCTGCCAAGACGGGGTGGGTGGGGAGGAGGAGCCATAGGAGAGGGCAAGTGTGGCTCCACCCCTGATTTCAGGAAACCCTGCCTGGTCCTGCTGTAGCTTCTGAGATTTTAGTAGCCCAAGTCCCATTGAAATACACAGAATTAAATGCACAGCTGAATATTTCAGTTCATGGGATTTTGGCATGCCTTTATTATTGGCTTGTTTTGACTGAATGACCCCATTTGGAATCCAAATAAAGCAGTCAGTGTGGCCAACGAGAGCCTTACTGCCGGGGGGGGGGGGGAGATAAACTTTTGTACGCTGGTCTGCAGCTCCCTGCCATCTTCCAGGGAAAGCAAGTGGCCTGTCACCCCCCCTCTCCCTAAATCGCCGCGTTTCCCCCTTACAGGCGGCCTGGCTGCACTTTCACCTTCAAGAACAAGTGCGACATCGAGAAGCACAAGAGCTACCACATCAAGGATGACGCCTATGCCAAGGACGGCTTCAAGAAGTTCTACAAGTACGAGGAGTGCAAGTACGAGGGCTGCGTCTACAGCAAAGCCACCAACCACTTCCACTGCATCCGGCCGGGCTGCGGCTTCACCTTCACCTCCACCAGCCAGATGACCTCGCACAAGCGCAAGCACGAGCGCCGGCACATCCGCAGCTCGGGGGTGCTCGGCCTGCCAGCCTCCCTCCTGGGAGCCAAGGAGAATGAGCAGGAGGAATCCAGCAACGACGACCTCATTGACTTCTCGGCCATGAGCTCTAAGAACTCCAGCCTGAGTGCCTCCCCCACCAGTCAGCAGTCTTCCGTCTCTTTGATTGTCCCGGGGGCGGCCTCCACGGCGGCAGAGCTGGCCCCCTCGCAGACCTCCAGCAAACCCGCCAACAGCATGCCGTCAGCCTCTAAAATCTCTGGCCTGCTCTCCCAAACCCTTCCTAGCAATATACCCTTGGCCTTGGCACTCTCCAACGCGGCGCTTCCTGGATCGGCGGGCTCCTATTTCCCCATCCTCCCTAGCCGTGTTTCCACGCCTCTGCCTTCCGGCTCCACCAGCTTGATAGCCGCCGGTCCGTCTAACCCCAACCCAGCATCCTCTGCCAACTCCCCCTCCCAGGCCATCTCAGGTTCCAGCGAGGCAGTGGCCACCTCTCTGCCGACTCCAGGGGCATCCATAACAGAGAGGATCTCCGCCAGCAAAGGCCTGATCTCACCTATGATGGCCAGGTTGGCTGCAGCAGCACTTAAGCCCTCCGTGGCTGTGGAAGCAGGTGAGTCCCTTGCCTCTCCTCCAAGTCGAACAAGGGCATGATCTACCGTTGGGGGAGCTTTGGTTGGCAGGGAATTCATCCAGCCTGTGGAATGCAAGATTTGGGAGCGGGGAAGAAGAATGGGCAGTGTTCCTCGGGGAGACAGCTACTGGATACTGGGATCGGAAACACCACATTGTTTGAGGCTCCTGTACGGAACAGTTGGGAGGGAGACATGTTGGTTCGAGGAAAGGGGGAGGAAAAGAACCTCCTGTTCTGCTGACTGCCTTCCAGATCAGCTGCCAAGATAGGAAGCAGGTTTGGTTTGGAAACACGCAAAGTCTTTCCCAATCCTCTTCCATCCTTTCTCCCAGCCCCAAAACCCAGCTGCAGCGTTCCACCTTCTTAATGATACATTAAGGAATGAAGGACCTGTGAGAACAAAGACCAGAGACCTAGGGCAACACCAGATATTTGGCAAAGGAGATCGACGGGGAACAGATTCACACAGCTGTTTTTAGTTCACCTTCGATGCGGCAAAGCCAGTGAGGGCTGAATCGACTGGCAGGGTGAAACATCCCCCCTCCCCGATTTCCTTCAGTCAACCGATGCCCTCAATCTACCCTATTTTTTGGAGGCTTTTGCCAGTTCATGGTCAGCTGTAGTTGGAGTTATTGGAAGAATATGCAACCAGTTAGCCATAGGTTGACATGAAAAGGCCAAAAGATGAGCCATAAAATATTGAGCAAATAATATCTTGAGGATAAAGCCATAGAGGGCCAGCAGGGAAGACTGTGAAGCAAAAAGTGAGGGTGATATCTAGCAGCTTCTCAGACCAGACGCATACCCATTTCCTCTGCTGAGTAGAGCTGCATCAAATGACTCCCTGGCTCACCCCTTCTGTTATGTCCACACATCAACACGAATGCTGGATCTTTGCCAGTTCCTTGTAAGCATCAATTTCAGTCCGTGGCTTCGTCTCTCATGCACTGCCATCTCATTGTGGGTTCTCCCAGATTAGCTCCCTACTGGGTCGGTTGGGAATGGCTGCGTCGGTTGCTCTGGCTTTCTAGATCTGAGAAGCAAGCGGCTCTCTCCCCTCTCCATCACCTGGCATCTTTGGGAAGCAGCACTGATGGCTTAGCAGCAAGATATTAAAGGCTGTCCTGCCGAGGCAGATGGCTCTTTTGCCAGCTTCTATTCTGAACCCAGAGTACGTAGCCAAGCTGCTGGGCCTCTCTCCCAGTGCTCAGTTGACACTGTGAGCATAAACGCGTCCAGCGGAAGTGGTGAATCTCCCCAGATTTACTTGGCTATCCTAGCAGTTGAGTCCCTGGTTTTTCTTGCCCAGTTGCCTGTTTCTAGAGGGGGCCCGATAAATGATTTTGCTCTCCCCACATGCAGCTGCTCGACAGTCATGGCGATCTGGGTGGGGCACCTCAGTTGGCTACTTCAGCGTCCTTCAAAACTCAGTGGAACGAAGGAAGCTGACATTAAAGCAAGGAAGAGAGAAGCCTGCTGCAGTTTTCAAAAAACCTTTTTATTCTTACCGTGATTATTTTTAGGGGGGTATTTTTCCTAAAACAGAGACAGGTCATTGAGGGAACTGTTTTTCCTTTATTTTTTAATAAAATGCCACTTGCTGTCTGTGAAACAGTTCAACATCAGCTGTAGTGCCTCCGGGTAAATTAATATTTTAGTCACTTGGGGATTGTGGATAAAAGCTCGGTGGACATGTTCCTGTCAGCAACTTTTCCTCCTGCCATCTCTTCATCCTTTTCTCTGTGTTACATTATTTTCTGTTTTCTCAACTTTGTGGGGCGTTTCTGCCCCCCCCCCGAGGCCATCTATGGGGGGGTTTTGGGTGGGAATTTTCCAATATCAGAGTCAGGGCAGGGGAGAGAAGCCCAAACTTCACCTCCCGGCACCAAGGAGAGGGAAACATGAGGCACCCTCTTGTCCAGACGACATGATGGGCGAGAGGTCATGCAGTTTGAACCAATCTGATTGGCTGTCAGTTTCGATAGACCTGACACAGCAGATGTTCCTTTTGGGCATGCTCAGTGAGAAGGCAGGAGCGGTCGCCAAGGCAACGTCGAGATTGGGGAATGGAAAGGGGGCTTGACTAGCAGTCTAAAGCTGCCACATTGCCTCAGCATTAACAGAGTCTTTAATAAACGCTTAAGAGGCAGCCCCGCAAATTAGTTATGACAGTTTGTGCAGAGCATCAGATCTCCCCCTCGCTCCTTCCGCCCTTCTCCTTTAAAGGGCCCATAGCCTGGACAACTTTGACATAATTTTGCAATAATTATCACTTGAAGAATTTCCAAGCTGGGGTGGACGTCAGAACCCATCACGTCAAGCCAGTGATAAATGCTGACCAGCAATCCCAGACCTTTCCCTTCCATCCCCCCTGACTGCTTTTTTTGTTCTCAAAAACTTTTCCTATTCATTATTTGTTATTCTTGATGTTGGTTGACTTCTTTTACTCGATTCACTTATTCAGTGTGTGTCCCCCTCCCCATGCAACTCTCTCTAATACAGGGAACGGGCAGCTGTCCACCCCTGGACGATTTAACCCAACTCAGATAAAACCAGAAACAACTGAAAGTCCAACCTCTGCACCCACAGTGACCAAGGATTCCTTGCAAGAGCACAGCCTGGACCTGAGTGTGAAGGATCATGGGTAAGAGAGAGGGAGAGAGATAGACTTTGTGTTGGTGCATTCAGAGGGCAGCTGCACAGTCATTATTGGAAAGCTCATTGTGTGGGCGTGGGGATGTGCTTGCATTAAGCCCATTGTCACAACCACCTGGATCCACTCAGGAATGGTAATGGGGGCCATAATTGTGGCATCAGAAGCTAGGGCCTCCCTCCAGGAAGCAGGCACTGTTTGCTAAGATTTTAATTGATCTCGGCATCACACTCCTTCACCTGAGTTCACCTCCTGCCTTGCTTTCCCACGTGCATGAACCTGGCATCTTGGTTCAGCCAAAGTCTTCTGGTCTGCTTGTCTGGAAGTTGGGTGGCATCCTGCTGAGTAGTGAGAAGCCTTGAAAGGTCTTCCAGTAAGCTTCCTCAGCTGTTGGAAGGTCCCCGGTATTTCTCATTAATTTCTTTGGCGTAGGGCTGAAATGAAGGTGTTGAGACAGGAGGAGCTGTCTTGGCTGTTGGGCGAACCAAACTGGCCCACCAAGAGTCTTCCACTTGGATCTCGGCTGAGTCTTCACTGTACCGGCTAGACCTCTTGGAGCAGGAGTAGATTTCATGTTGTCCTTCTGATGCAGCAGGTGGAATGGGGGGGCAGTTTGAAAGGAGAATTAATTGCAGTCCCCCTATGCACATCTTAACGAAACCCTGTTGGTTTGTGTGTTCCAGTAATGAATCAAATGGCCACACAGTCTCGGCAAATTCATCTCTTTTATCCTCGCTTATGAATAAGGTAAGAGCCATCCATCAAAGGCCTTTCATTCCCCCCACCAAGAGAAATTAAAGCCGTGGTGGCGAGGTGGGGAGGGAGGGGGAGATGCGTTTGTTTTTTAATGTTTTGCCTCTAATAAGATGAGTTTGTACCATTTAAATTTTGAGACCATTTTTCATCGGGTATAATTTCAGAGCCACTGCTTACGAATTAATTTAATGAACTGGCTGAAGAAATATATTGCAGCCTCTGACATCCCCCTGTTTTTTTCTCCTCTATCCCTTCAGAAGGAGGAGGGCATCAAGAAGGGTTTGTTCTTCATTTCCAAACGTGACAACTCTCTTCCCCCCCTTCTCTCTCTTTTGTTTCCCAGTATTAATTCTATTTACCTACATTTTTTTTAATGAGCAGGAAGATTGTGTCTGTGTTATCTGAGAATAGGAAGGAGGAAAAATGCTCAAAGTTTTAAGCCAGAGTCTTCCGTGCCAAGTTTGTTTCTCTGATTCTCTCTGACGGCACCGCTCTAAATATTCATTTTTAAATGTGCAGTTTTTGGTGTCCATTGTTTTTAAATAACGTACCCAATGGAAACAAACATTTTTTTCCTTTTAAACAATAAATGTGGCTTTGGCTGCACCCGTTATGTCAGCCCAAGCGTCCACAGAGGCATGCTTGAGTATCCTGCGTGTTGGGCTTGTGAGGCATTGCTGCCTCCTTGGAGGGGGGTGGTTGGGCTCAGAGCACTAAGTCCAGCCAGGCCACGTCCCCCTCCAGAAAGGACAATTTGACTGTGTCTGATGCTCTCCCACTTCCTCCGTCTCTCTCATCCCTTGTCGGTCCCACCGTGGTTTTTTGCATTCCTCTGCATTTGAGTTTTCACTTTTTTTGTTTAGCACTTAATGGGGCTGGATTGCACCATCATGTTCGGCATTTTTCTGCTGTCCATTTAAATCCATCATTGATTTGGGCCATTTGGGGATAGATTTTTCAAAAGCAGGAAAATTGAACTTAGTGGGTTATATTTACCTGCTGTGTCAACCCGACTGACATCTCTGAGTATCGGGAAGATGTTCCGTGGAGAGCCCGAAGATCCATACGTCTGACCTTGAGCCCTGTTCAGGCTTCCTTAGCTACCCTGCTGGATCAGCCCCAAAGGCCCATCTCATCCAGCGTCCTGTTTCCAGCCTTGGCTAGCCAGATGCTTCCAGGAGCCCACAAACGGGGCATGAGCGATAAATGTTCAAGTTCAATGCCCCTCTCTAGCACCACCACCAATGGGTTGACAGCCTCCTTCCCTCAGACGCAGCATCTGTTTTCTTCTTCCCTCAGATGTCTCAGACGAATCCCAACCTCGGCAGCCTTCTCGGCTTGAAGGTGGAAGCTGACGGCAGCCAACCAGGGGCGGCAGGGGAGGCCTCGCAGTTCCTGGGCAAGGCAGTCAAGGCCCTTGTCCAAGAGAAACTCTCTGAGCCCTGGAAGATGTACTTGCGCAGGTGAGGGCAGGGCCAGACCTGCTTGAAAGGAGAGAGCATGTCTCTGGCACAGAGTCATCAAACTTTGGGCAAGCGTGCCCCATGTCCCTGCAACTTGCTGCTTGCGCCTCAGGGTGCCAGCCCGCCGGCACCTCACTCCTAACTGCTGCTGTTCTGCACATGTTCAGATTATAGAAAACTGTAAAAGCACATCTTTCACAATGTTACAACCATGTAAAAAGAAATTATCACGTGTACGAAAGCCCTGGACTTTGATACTCCTACCGAGGAGGCCTGTTTCACATTCTGTCTCCCCTAGATGGGTGGGCTACAGCGTGTCCAAGCCGTTTATCATCTTAGTTCCTGCATGCTCTTTCTGTGTGGTCATTTCTCTCATCAGGTATTCTCAGCCCCTCTCAGACTATGATAGTCTGTGGATTTCATGATCTGTTCATTAGTTCTCTTGAATTAGGAAATAATCCAAGCTGGGCTCTTCCCGGCAGGATTTGTTGGCTCCCACCCCCATCTCAGCACCGTCATTTATATTGCTCATGCTTCCTCAGCTCTCTGTAGGCCCATATGGTGTCCCTCGCACCCAAGCCCGTTTGGACTCCCCTGGAGGAAATATTTACTGAAATATTCGCCCCTGTCTTCCGCTCATTTTGAAATTCTGTATTTCAGAGTAACTCAGGGAACAATATAGAATTCTCTCTCTTTCATTCACTCACTCACTCACTCACTTTCATTCACTCACTCACACACATGCCAAATCAACGCTGTTTCTTTCAGTGCAATCCTAAACAGTCACACCCTTTTAAGCCCATGGACTTCAATGGACATAAAAGGCTGTACCTCTGTTTAGGATTGCACTGTCAGCCAGTGTCATTTTGCTCTTGTGAATGTCGAATTATATTTTCCTTACTGACAATTAATACTTATTATTGGTTGTTTCCATGCCTTAAGGACCCTAAATTGGGTGCAAAGGTGGCATACAAATGTTTTAAATAAATAAAAAATAAAATGCTCTGCCACCTCCAGAATTGTTCTTGGGGAAACCACAAGGACTTCTAGGTTCCTGAAATCCCACCACGGTCGAGGCTAGAGATGGGTCTGCTCCTATCATACAATGCCACATTTGACTGTCTTTTCCTTTCAGTTTGTTTCCAAAGAATTTATTCTTTGAAACTAGCTTGGCTTTTCTTCTAGTAAAAAGAATTGCAGCATGAGACGCTGGCAGTGCTCTGTGGAAAGCAATGTCAATATATTGAGATACATTTTAAATCTTCACCTTGTCCAATAGTGAACCAGCCTTGAACTATTTTAAGCCATTTTGGTATGTTGCAGCAATACTGATTTGAAACAGTTTGACCTTGCTTTTCTTAAAAATCAATTCAAAGCAGTAACAGGGAACGTTCCACCTTTCCAAATATGATGAGACTGAATATATTAAGGAGGTCCTTTCTTCCTGCATAGCAACTTTCTCTTACAAGATTATAAGTTATCTCACAAGTGAGAGAAACAGTTGTCCTCCTCCAGGATCCTCCAAAAAAGAAAAAAAAGACACCTTCACCAGTGTTTTTCAATATGTAAATGTATTTAAATTCAGTTGCTTCATTAATCCTTTCAAAGTCAAGCAGTTAATTAAAACCCTCTAACCCGTTGACATTCCTGGGGAATCGTATTCTGGTTTCCTCCCATTCTCGTGTATCTCCTCCCTTTCTTGCATCATGCCGGTTTGATCAGTTATCTCAGCCATTGTTTTTTGGCACAAGCGAGCTCCCGCCCTCGCCCTTCGGGTCCAAAGGGGACCAAGGACTATCTTAACTCAGTGGACATGACGGCACCTGGAAAGCCCAGATATGTCAGAAGCCTACCCCCCCTTTGTCTTCGCATCAGAAAAGGATCTGAGAGATCCCAGTGGTCTTGCACAGCCCCACCTGCCCTGTGCTGCTCTCCATAAGGCTTCTCCTTGCTTCTCTCCTTTGGGCAGGTTTGGTACGAAGGATTTCTGTGACGCACAGTGCGACTTTCTCCACAAAGTGCATTTCCATTGCGTGGTGGAAGAATGTGGGGCCCTCTTCAGCACCTTGGATGGCGCCATAAAGCATGCCAAGTAAGTGTATGGCAGGACCATGAATGCCAGCAGGGTCCTTTGCCTCTGGCGCTCCTGTTCAACTGCAGCAATAAAGCAATTGTATTACAGGGTAGGGCTGGTGTGAGCATATCCTGAGGCGGGGCAGCTGCCGTGGCTCAGGGTTTCTGGCAGGGCCCAATGATACAGACCTCCCACACACACACACACACACACCTGTTCACCTCCCCTGCCACATGTCCATGTGCATTTCCCACAGACACAGCTCACCTGGAGGGTCACAGCAGCTGCACACAACGGGAAAGGGCATTATCATGGTGGCTGTGATCACTGGTGGGGGGAGAGCTCGTGAGAAGGGGAAGAGGGGTACGAGGGGACCTGGGGTGGGCAGAAGGGGGCTTCTGCACACTATCTGCCCAGGGCCTCCCCCAATCTGGAGCTGGCACTGTTACAGGGACTGCATCTAAAGCCCAAGGATACTTTCTCCAGCCAGAATTACACAGACCAATGCACCCATTCCTCCAAGCAGATCATCCGAGGTGTCCTTTCCTGTTACTGTGTATTTAAGGAATTGCTACCCTGCCTTTCCACACAAAACCCTGAGGGAAACTTAAGAGGGAGAGCTCAAGCTTCTTTAGACGAGTGACCCACCTAGTTGAGTACCGTCTCCCCTGACTGGCAGTGAGCTCAGGCAGGAGCTCAGGCAGAGAAGGGACTTTCCCAACACCGGCTGCTTGAGATCCTTTCAGCTGAAGGCCACTAGGAGATACAAAGCAGGCCCTCTCTCACTGGGGCCTGACCTTCCCCCTGCTTTAATTTTTTTTTTAACAGGATAAAAACAAAACAATGAAAAAGATGTAAAACTGTGGGTCCGCAGAGGCATTCACAGACACATGCAAGAGCCCATGTGTGTATTCAAGGGAACGGCAGATGCATCTTCTGGCCCATCTAAGAGCAGCGGAGGTTTATTACATAGTGGGCCCGTCAGACTACCGTGACCACCTGAGCAGCTTTCTCCAGGCCCATTTCGAATCTCCTTGTGCACAAAAACAACGAGCATGCTGGCTGGTCCTTGCTTTTGTTTTTTGTACACTTTACCATATTAGGAAACGATATGTTATTTGGCTGGCAGACCATTGGTCTGAAACAATACAAGACAGCTTCAAATTATTGCCAGCTGACAAAGCAGCATGGCCATGGGTTGGATCTCACCTCAGCCTAGGTAGCTTCTCCCAGCCTGAAATCTCCTCCCCCTAATTTGTAAAATGGGAATAAAACAGGGTAGCACTTATCCGTATCTGTTGTTCATTGAGTGGTCTTCTATGCAGGCAAACATAGGACTGTGCATGTGCTGTCCAGCCTGCTCATGCACATTCCCATGTGCACCTGCACAGAAGCCACGAAGATGAACAACACTTTCCCTGTTTTGCAGAGTCACTGTAAGCTAATGTATGCTAAGAGCTTTGGATTCTTGAAATGGATTTATTTATACACTGCCTCTTAACTTAAAAGAAAATTCCGAGTCAATGTCCTCTACGGGTTCTAAATGCTGCTGTTATTATATCCCATCTTTGGTTTGGGTCTTGCTGTCCATGCCCGGCCTTTGGCTGGGCAGCCACATATCCTTCTCCTAGAATTTTAGGTTTGTTTTGGTATATTTAGAAAGAAAATAAAATGAATATGTGCACAGGCAAGCCCTATGCATGCTAGTTACTCCATTTAAAGGGGGAGGCAGGGCTGGCTATAGATGTCTCAGGGTAGCAGTACTTGAAATTGTGAAAGGTGAGGAACTGCTGACCTAAAACAAAGAATCCAGGTCTCTCGGTCACAAGTGCAGAAGAGGTGGTGTCTTGCACAGAACCTGCCTGTAATTTTTTTATGTTAAAAAAGATCCAATAGTAAGGCAGGAGGGGGTGGACAGTGCAAAGAATATGTTGGTGTAAGACATTCGTCCAAATAAAAACCCAGAATGTCACAGTAAAGTTAGCACCTGATTAATGAGGCGCTAATTTGCACACTTAAAAAGCAGGAATTGGGGCACCAATCATCAGGATGGGGTCTGTGGTTAGGTGTGAGCCATAAAAGACATCCATGGTCTAATTATTTACTACTGTTTCCTCTTAACTTCAGCTTCCACTTCCGAACAGAGGGCGGAGCTGTGAAAATAAACTCTGAATTGTCCTTCCCATCTGCTGCGGAGACCAAGACTTCCTTAGCCCCCTTATCACCATCCACCTCTTCCGCCACGATGGCAAACGCCTCTGCCCTGGACGTCGCCACTCCAAACGCGACGTCTGTGCCCTCCACTTCCACACTCCTTGCGTGGAAACAGCTGGCTTCCACCATGTCCCAGATCCCAGCATCAGTGCCTAACCTGGCAACATCACCCTTGGCAACAACTTCCCTTGAGAATGCCAAGCCTCAGGTCAAGCCCGGATTCCTCCAGTTCCAGGAGAAGTGAGTGGCTCTGGTTTGTTGTCTGGAAGGGACAGTCTGTTTGATCCAAGGTCCATCTTCTCCAAAGAAAGCCCCACACAGTTCTCCTTCCTTCCCACCACGGCAGCACTATTACAGCTGTTTATCCCGCCTGCTGAGCGGCAGGTTTTCATTTTACATTTATTTTAAATATAACTTACAAAATAACACAGGGGTCAGGCCCCATCTTGGAAAAGGCATTCTTCCTGCTCTGTCCCACAAAGGGAGCGTATTTGAGTCTAGAACTGTTGTTTGTATCGTACACAGATTTTATCAACCTACCCAAAACTCATGAATAATGAATCAACTGATCATTATCTAATCAGATGATACCTCTTAAAGGTAACATTAAAGCTCTATTTTAGTGGACGTCTGTGCCACCTTGCTACCCAAAGATCTTTGGCAAATGCATGAACTTTCTCTCTTTCCTGATTTTAAAGGGCCCCAGGACAAATTCAGGATGTGGGAGACACGCTGTAAGCAGTGGCAGGCACTTCCTTCAGCAACTGCACATGCCTCCCAAGGGACTCTTGTTTCCTGAAGGATAACTGCTGTCTTTGAAATAAAAAGGATGACAAGAGAGATTCACTCTGTCTACTTTTCTTTCCCAGCGATCCTTGTCTGGCAACAGATTGCAAGTATGCCAACAAATTCCACTTCCATTGTCTCTTTGGGAACTGCAAATATGTCTGCAAAACCTCTGGGAAAGCAGAGTCCCACTGCCTGGACCACATCAACCCCAATAATAACCTGGTGAATGTGCGAGACCAGTTTGCTTACTACTCCCTGCAATGTCTCTGCCCAAACCAGGTAAGAGCAGAATGGAGCAATGATGCGCTGGAGGCTGGGGGAACTGGAGAAAGGGAAGGCTCCTTCCACATAGGATATTTTAACCCACTGGGACGCAACATAACCCTGCATTTGCAGGGAGCCTCCATATGACATGATGCTCTTTCTGAGCATGTCACTTGGGGGCCTCAGGGCTTTCCTCTTTAAGGCAAAGCAAAGGGGAAAACCTCCTTTGCTCCAGCGTAAAGGGGGAAAGGCGGGAGGGCTGCAGGCAGAGTCTCCATGTGGCAGCTCCACTTGCAGCCAATCTGGGGATGGGGCAGAGCTGAGATCCGCCTTCAAAATGGCAGAGCTAAGCTTGGCTTTTCTGCTCCCTCCCCACACACACTTCAGGCCTTTAAGAGTTTCTCTCCCCCCACCCCCGCCCAGTTAACAGGAGCCACAGCTCAGTTGGGAAGGGAAAAGGAGGAATGCTGGGCAATGGAGGGGGGGAGCAGCAATATTATGGCTGTGGTGGCATTTCTGTACCAGCGTGACAGAGGGGTGGGGGCAGAGACAGCAGCACTGGACCAGGGTTTGCAGAGCCCATCCTCACCCACCCCTACCACACAAGGTCTTTCCCAACACTGCCCCTTGAGATCAGCCAGAGATGTCAGGGACTGAGCCTGTACACCTGCCAGAAAAGCTTCCAAAAGGCTTTAGTGAGGCATGCGCATCATTAGACTTCATTGGTAGGTGATGTGGGTATTGGGTTTGCGACAGTAAATACTTTCTAAGGAAGGAGGTGGGTTGCTCTGCATTGACCCGCCTTGTTGGTCACTGTCTTCCCCTTCCAGCACTGTGAATTCCGAATGCGGGGGCATTACCATTGCCTTCGTCCCGGCTGCTTTTTTGTGACCAACATCACCACCAAACTGCCCTGGCACGTGAAGAAACACGAGAAGGCAGAGCGGCGAGCAGCCAACGGCTTCAAGTACTTCACAAAGCGGGAAGAATGTGGCAGGCTAGGTAAGCCTCCCCACCCCTTCTTCTTGGGTATGCCAGGCGGAGGGCAGGACCAGGTACTACCTGACCTCGCCAACCAAAAAGACAAAGTCACTTCTCAGTAATGGCATAAGGACTTGCCAGTTTCTTCAGACGGGTTTGGCCGTTTCTCTGATGAGGCAGGCTCTCTTCTCACATCCTTTTGTTAGTGCCTGTCTGTTTCTGCCTTGAACCATGGGAAGTTCCCAAAACCCTTTGGAGGATCTGTTTCTGTGGAGGGGGGAGGGAACATCAGAGACCCTTCCTGTCTCAAAATCTGCAGGTGGAGTAGTTATTTGGAGAGACGCAGTAGCAAGCACACAGGTAGTGCTAGTACTAGGGCAGACTCCCCAGAGCACAACGTGCGAAGAACACACCAGAAAGCTTTCGATCCAGCTTCTCTTTCTAGTCTCCTGCTCAGTCAAAAATCCAGCTCACTTCTCTGTCAAAACCTTCTGTAGTCAGGCAAACAACTCGCCTTGGAAAAGCTCCATTAACCAGCTTGAATGGTTCCCTCTACTTGGCGGGTCCTGCCCACAAGTCACCAGAGCTCAAATGGCAAAGACATGAAGAATCATGGATACAAGTTTGCTCATTACCATGACAGGGCAGGGCTGAAGGCATGACCTCAATCTGGAGTCAAGCAGAATCAAGGAACCAAACCCTTGCTGCCCTGATCATTAGATATTTGAGCGTGAGAACAAACTCAGGAATCTTCCAGTAGTTTTTCCCCCTCTTCATTCCAGCACCTTGAGGGGCAGGTCTATGAAATGCAGTGCCATGCCTGACTGTCAGAAGCCAATATTTCCCATTTGGAGGGAGAGGATCCTCTCGTTCTCTAGGTTGCCCCACCTTTCTTCTGGCACCCATTGCCGCTTCTGCGCTGGAGGCAATTGCTACGTTGCCTCTTCTGATGCCAACAACCCAGCCGAACGTCAGCACATCAAAGCACCTGATAGATGGCAGAGAGCAGAGGTGTGTGGTTGGCAGCCCCGTTCATCAGACGTATTCGGCAGTGCCAAAGCAATTACGAAATCATAGCCCCCACCCCCACCCCAAATGCCTCCAGCAGTTAATGGCAAACAAAGCAAGTCTGCTCTGGCCAAACCCACACACAGCGCCTCAAACGGAGGAGAGCAGCGAGCGCTATTGGCTTAGCTGAGGAACAGAAGGGAATATATGAACACATGAAGCTGCCTTATACTGAATCAAAACCTTATACTGAATCAGACCCTTGGTCCATCAAAGTCAGTATTGTCTACTCAGACCGGCAGCGGCTATCCAGGGCCTCAGGCAGAGGTCTTTCACATCACCTACTTGCCTAGTCCCTTTAACTGGAGGTGCCGGGGATTGAACCTTGGACCTTCTGCATGCCAAGCAGATATTCAGCCACTGAGCCAAAGCCCCTCCCCCTGAGCCAAAGCCCCTGCACAGGTCCCCAGACTACGCGAAAGCAACCGTGGTTTTTGCAAAATTTAGGAGCCAGCCAGATCTGGAACACAGAGAAGGAAGGGAAACCAGCTTCCTATGCTGTGAGTGCCAGCATGATGTTATGGTTAGAGTTGGACTAGGATCTGGGAGTACTGGGTTCGAATCCTCACTGCTGCTGTGGAAGCTTGCTGGGTGACTTCGAGCCAGTCACACACTCTTAGCCTAACCCACCTCACAGGGTTGTTGGGAGAATAAAATTGAGAAGGTTGTCCCTGTTGCTTTGGGTCCCCGTTGCAGAGAAAAGTGGGGTATAAATAAAATAATAAAAACAGACCTGTGAATGGACCTACCAAGCAATTTTTATTGGTAAATAGCAGCATATGGGGCATTGATTTGTGCTGGGTTCATTGCGTGGAGGCCGGGTTAAAAACAAAAAAAAACTCCCACCCACCCATACCTCCCCCACCATTTTGCTTACCTCCAGCTCCCCTCCGACCTGCTCTTTTCTCTGTCAGGGAAACAGAGGGGCAACCTGTTAATTCCATGTAACAGGACAAATAGTGGCTTCAAGGGACTGTTTGAGGTTGTGGGGAAAGCCCTGGGGGAGAGGGTTTTAAAAATCTGGGTTTGATCTGGATTGGGGCCCATGTGACAGCAGATTACTTATGAAACAGGGAGAAGTAGACAGTGACTTTGTGCTTCTGCAGAATCAAGCTAGCAAGAAGGCTGGGGTGGGGATGTTGGCAACATTTAACCATGAGGACTAGAAGCTCGACTGTGATGTGCAGTGTGATGAGCAGACAAGGTTTTAAGAAAAAGGAATGCGATAGAAGACAGCTGCGCCGATGTTCACAATTAACTGGATGAAGATGTAACATGAGCGAAGGTCAGGTAGGAGGAGAGTACAGTAGAAGGGACAAGACCAGAAAACAAAAGGGTGGAAGTGGAAGATGCTGAAAATGTGAGGGCCAGCTGAGAAGCCAGCCATTGCCTGCTGTTCTTGTTTCTGTAATAAGGACTCCACTCTGGTAGGCCGAGAACCAGAAGCGCTCATGAAAGCCCAACTGCATCTAGGATGTAAGGCCCAGTTACAAACAGGTGCCAAAGGTGGATGGATGCCTTTTAAAAAATTATTTGTTTTGGACAAATAGTTTAAATACACAGCAAGCGCTGAAGTCGTTTCTTCAAACACCAAAGATTTCTGAGAAAACTTAGATTTACTAGAAGTTTGGATCCCCTCTGATGTTGGAGGTGGAGGCAAAATGGCCCCCGCTTTCATCCACTAATCAGATCATCTCCTCTTGCCCCTTTGAAACTTTTACTCTGTGTTGTCATGGTGTCAGGTCTTTGCTGGAGACCTATGAACAAACAAGGCTAAGTACTGTTTAGGTTCCTAGTTTCTCCCTCCCCCCGTACAGCCTATTCTATTGAGAAAGGACAAAAACAGTGAACACGTACAAAAACACAAGACGTGCTCACACACAAAACCACCCAAGATTTAAAGGGGTGTGGGGAGATGAGAGAAGAATTCTTCCGTTTTTACTTCATAAAGAATTTATGTCGGAGTGGCAGCCAGCCGCCCGAGGTAACCTGGGCAACGGGAAACACCATAAGACCGCCCCTTACCTGGTTCTTGGCTTATGACGGACCGTCAAGAGGCTGGGAGGTCGCTGTTGTTTGCTCAACCGGTGGTGTTTCAGGGATAGCTGAGGCCAGACAAAGGCAGCCTCCGAGACGTGACTCTCAGCTGCCCCGGCAACGGGCAAGCCTTCACCTGCCTTCTGCCGATAGAGTTTCAATCCCGCCAGCACCGTTTGTTCTTCTTCCTGAAAGATGAACAGAATGGCCGTGGGATGGGGAGGGCAGGTGAGGTGGGGCTGTGGGGGAGGAAGGCTTTCTTCTGGTGGGGGCAGAATAATATCTAAACAAATACAAACTTGGCAGAGGAAACAAAACTGAATTTTATCCTTAAGAGGAAAAAATGTGTTCTATTCACTAACTGGTTTTGGCAAGGACAGGTATTTTTTTTTAAAAAAAAATAAGCTCACAACGCTCCTGAATTTATGTGCATTATTTTGTTCAGCAGTGTTGACCGTTAATATCACCCTCCCAATTCACAAATTGAATCATGATTTTTATGTTGTCCATCCCCACATCATGCTTCTGTTGCATGGGGAACCAGGGTAAAAAATATGCAACTCCGCACCTCCAACCAAAGAGTTTGGGCCAACTATGTTTTGAGAGCAAGTTGAACTTCTGGTCCAAGAGAGTACGGAGAGCCATTAGCCCCAGGCCAAACAGGGCACTGAACCCAGGTCCAAAAAGCGACATTATTTTATCACACCCAACGGCTGTGCATTGTTTGCTTACGTTGACACACCTCCTTTGACGGAGGCTTCTGTGTTCACCACTGTTCTGCCTCATAGTAAGATGTGGTTATCGCTGAACTTCCTTCCAGCCAGATCTTCCCTGTGGTTTGCATGAGGCAAGGCTATTGAAAGCCAGGTGAGATCTCCCTGTCTGTTTCGAGGCTATACAAGCCTCCTCCAAAGCCCTTCTCCGTTCTTCTTGGTATGGGACTGGTTCTGCAACTTTGCCAAAGTAGGAAGAGTTCACAAAATTCTCTTAAGTTCTCTGTCAGTAAAAACTCATCTCACTCCTCGCTGACTGCTCTTCTGTCAAGCTTCTGTAGTATCCAGTCACTGGATGAGGGGAGGAGAGCCAACAGGGGTTGTCTTCAACCTGAGTAAACCAGTGAAACCATACAGTCTGTAATGGCTGTTTTAGCCGTTTTCTGCCCTTTGCAAACAAGAATCCTTCTTTCCCCTCTCACATTAGGAAGCATTTAATAAAAGTGGTTTTGGTGTATGGAAGAACCAGCAATCATTCCAGAATTGCCCCGGCCTCAACAGAAATCAGTGCCTGGAGTTCATTTGTTACAAGCGACTCAGACGGCTCCAGACGGTGGTAAACTGCTTTGCATTCTCCCTTTCCAGGTTGCAAGTACAACCAAGTGAACAGCCATTTTCACTGCATCCGTGAAGGCTGCCAGTTCTCTTTCCTGCTGAAGCATCAGATGACATCCCATGCTAGGAAACACATGAGGAGGATGCTGGGGAAGAACTTTGACCGTGTTCCCACTCAGGTAACTGACCCCGGCCCGACCATATAAATGTCTTGGCGGAGGGATGGGCGGGGGGGCAGCAGGCCTGTCACCTGACATGTCAGCTTGAGTGTACCTGGTATAGTGGTCTATGTCACAACAGCTGATGCTCTTTAAAAGGATGTGGATGGATGGGCAGGCTGAGCCATCCACATTCCCATATGCAGCGCTGCATGGAAAATGTTACATCAGAACTTAAGATCGATGTGAATGTTCCAGGAAGAGATTTGCAAGTGTGATGCAAAATTCCTGTAAGCTCTTCATTCGCAGATCACTCTCATAAAGCCCACACCAGTTCTCAATCCTCATGCTATACGGAAACGCACTCCTATTAGCTCTAAAAATCAGCAATTTTGGTGGCTGTAAAATGGAATCCAAATCATCAGGGCCCTTCATCTCTTCCCATACCCTAGACAACAGGACATATGCAGGCCTCTGCTGGGCCAGCAAAGTCAGTAGAACAGATGAACACACACACGTGTGTGCATCTTAATCCACACACCAAAGGGCCAGCGCCAGAATTCAAACTGTCTGCTGCTAAATACAGCAAGTTCAACATAGCCTAATGTTGGTGCCAAGATTAGCACTCCCAGGCTCTGACGGCATCAGTATTGACATAGCAGGATTCCCATTGCCAAGATTAACACTCACAGAGTCCAAACGCCAGGTGGTTCTCATGATGCCAGCCCCGGTGCCTTGGCCAAAGGAGCCCAGCCATCCCTTAGGAGCAGATTGAGGCAAAGCGCAACATGTGCAAACAGATGTCCACTTGGACCCTGGCATCCACGCTACGTTGCAGAAGTCCTTCCCGCTGCGCCCCAATCCCCTATATTGGTTTTCTTGCTTCAGGTTATTGGACACACTCCAAGGAATGAAAACCTCCCTCAAGTCAGTAGCATGGCACCTAGCCCAGCATCGTCAGGGACTCCTGCTTCCTTTCAGGGACCCCAAAGCGTGATGGATACAGAGACGGACGAGTACATCGACTACACGGGATGCAGCCCTGGCGGCATTTCCTCGGAGTCCTCCAACATGGACCGCAGCTGCTCCAGTACTCCAGTGGGCAACGAAAGCACTTCAGCAGGTAAGGGGGTCCAGTGGTGCACTGGTTGGTTAAAAATTCTTAGCTCCCGAGAGACTAAAATCACCAGTGCTTTCCAACGCAAACTGGACCAAGCTCCTCTTCAGCCATTCTGGATCTCCTCTGCCATTCACACAGAGATAAAGCGCTCTTTCTGTTGTCTAACAAGGGAGCACTACCGAAATCATCACGGCCCTTTCTTTCACGGTATAAGAAAAGGTATCCTGACTCAGAATGAAATTTACTTGTTTGTAAGGCATAGTGTTGAGACTAAGAGGTATTCAAAGAGGTATTTGCTCCTCAGGGTTGAATTACCTTTTATGTTTTCTTTTTGGAAGACTGTTTAATGCCATGAACAAGATGTTATGGATTCTCTGGCACTGCTTGCCATGGCCAGAAGAATCTTGGGGGAAGTAGTCAGGCCAGGGTAGCCACAGCAGTGTAAAGGGACTGGTCAACGGCCCCACAAGGAATACGATTAACCTGTAATGTGGCCTCATCATGTTCCTTTGAGGAAGAGGACAGTTTTGAAAAAGAATAATTCCTCCAAGTCCTGTTATAGTTGATGACACTTGTTTGCAGCCAGCTTGATAAGCATGAGGGACACACACACAGCCAAAGTGTTGATGTTCTAGTTAACATATGTTGCCTTATGCTAGACAAGGAGAGTTGATGGGAGAAAGATAGCAATCGAGACAGACCACCAGTAGGCTCAGATAAACAGCCCCTCCCACAGCCCTCTCTTCAGCAGCGTCACTGCCCACAGCATCTTCCAAGGATGACCTAGCTTGACCACTGCTGCCCTGCTGCCAACAACATGAGGATGACAGCCATCCCTCCTACCAGTCATGCCTCCCCCTCAATACAGGAGGCCCTGAGCCTCCCCTCCTCCTTCCTTATATTCTCTGGTAACGCTCACTTCACTGGCACTGTTGTTCATCATGCACCCTCCATCTTCTTCTCTGCTATGGTTCTGTTGCCTACGTGTGAATGTGCTCTCCATTTTCATTGTATCGCTTCCACTCTTGGGTTCTCATTTTGGTTCTGTTTTTGTTTTTCTGTTCCCCTTTTATTTTATTTTTGGTTCTTTTTTTTCCTGCTGTTTTTTCTTTCCACATTTCTCCAGGCTGCCTGGCTGCTCCTCCTCCTGCTGCCGCTGCTGCTGGTGATGACGTTAGCCACAATGCACCACAACCACCACCTCTGCCTCCATCTTTCTCACAAGCCCTGCTCAGGTCTCCCCTCCCTTCCCTCCCCTACCTCTTCTCTCCATCTTGCGTCTCATACTCTCTGCTAAGTGCCACCCTGGGATCCAGCAGGGGCATTGTCATGCCCGCCACAAGCTCGGCAGGGTTCTCACCCATCATGGCCACGCCAGCTCCGGTCAAAAGTGACGTGCCTCTAGTTCAGGATGCGGCAGGTAAACTGTTCTACACTTTCTCTCACAGTTAACTCCCCCCCCCCCCCGGTCACCCTGTTTCCATCTTCCCACTGTAGTATTTCTAACATGTACCAAAAATACTAGATTGCTTTAAAAAAAAAAGAGAGAGATTTTAACAGAAAACAGATGTCAGTTTAGATTGTGCTAGAAAATGAGTTTCCAGAAAAGTAATGTAATGAGATTATTTGCATATAACTGGATGGTGATTGAGTTGTCTGAATGCACCCTAGCATGTCAATGCACACTGCAGTTAAAGTGGTTTACTGTACTCATGGTGCATATAGGCAGAAGTGTTGCCAAAATGATCAGTTTCTTTAAAATGTAAGCTGCAAACACTAGCTCAGCCAGTATAAAATCTGCCTAGGAATATCAAAGGTGATTTCAGCCCTGCATAAAGCAGTTTCTATGTGGCTTGTTAAAATCTAGATAGTGCATCTGTAGGGAGGGGCTGTGGCTCAGCAGAGGAGCCTCTGCTTTGCATACAGACGGTCCCAGGTTCAATTCCCAGGATCTCTGGTTAAAAGGACCAGGCAATAGGTGAGGTGAAAACCTCAACCTGAGACTCAGGAGAGCTGCTGCCAGTCTGAGTAGGCAGTGCTGACCTTGGTGGACCAATGGTGTGATTCAGTGTAAGGCAACTTCATGTGTGTTCATCTGACTAAGATTCAAAGGAAAGCTTTTCAAGGAGTACTTGTTTGTTTGGGCATAAGCAATCAGCTCTACTGACACAGAATGTGCCTAGATGAATGTGTTGTCTGCTTGGATAGGTTGAGTTCATTGAGGGGGGAGGGGCCTCAAAGTGCTTCTTCTGTCTGGCAGATGGTCTCCCCATAATGGTCCTGCCATCACCATGGACTGTAGTGGAGATGGGACTAATGCAGGATGACGTTCTGGGTGTGTATAAATTGGAGGCACTGTGGATATGTATCAATCTGCCTTCAAAAGTACTAATGTGGACCCAAGCCCTTCTTGCAAAAAGGCCCACAGAATAAAGAAATATCTGTCTGGATCTTTTTCTGCAGATTGAATGAGCACCTTGCATATATGTGTCTACCAGTTGCTAATCCGTGCTGTTCCCCCTCCTGCTTGTGAGGCAGAAGGGAACCACTGAGGCTCCAGCTTGGATTCAGCTGTAATTCTAACATGCCAAGTCTTTTAAAAATGTATAAGGGTCCTTCTCCCAAATGTGGTTGTAAAACACTGACCAGGAAATGAGGAGGAGAGCTGAGAGAACATGTAAAACATTACTTTTTATCAGATGGACAGGGTGGCTGTGGAAGCTCCACAAAGTGCAGGT
The DNA here is from genome assembly GCF_029931775.1 of Euleptes europaea. Lineage (NCBI taxonomy): Eukaryota > Metazoa > Chordata > Lepidosauria > Squamata > Sphaerodactylidae > Euleptes > Euleptes europaea. Next base: position 3,372,346 of record NC_079330.1, read on the forward strand.
GTTCTGAGCAAACATTTAGAAAACGAGATCTTGTTCTGTGCTCAGGCTGTCAGCTTCCCTGGTGGAGCCTGCTGCTCACTGACGTGGTCTGTTTTAGCCTCCTGCTTCTTTGTTCTAACTGTGTGTGTAAAGTGTCTTCAAGTCACAGCCGACTTATGGCGACCCCTTTTGGGGTTTTCATGGCAAGAGACTAACAGAGGTGGTTTGCCAGTGCCTTCCTCTGCACAGCAACCCTGGACTTCCTTGGTGGTCTCCCATCCAAATACTAACCAGGGCTGACCCTGCTTAGCTTCCGAGATCTGACGAGATCAGGCTAGCCTGGGCCATCCAGGTCAGGGCTTGTTCTAACTAGAGTACAAATATTTAGGTATGGTAGCACCAGATCACAAAGTCCCTCTAGAAATAAAGGATTAAGGGGGGGATGTACAACTAGCAAAAAGCAGCAAAAGCCCCTTTCTTCATCTCTAGTGCCATTCATAGCTTGCAGAATCGGGAAAAGGACAGAGTTCACAGAGCAGCCCTACTGGGCCTGATCTGATGAACGGCTGAAAGTCTCGACTGGTACAGCAGTGTGGTTTCAAATGTCCATTTCTCTTCAGGGATGCCTTGACTTTGCGATGGCAACATTTTAGAAATTAAATGAGAACAGTTTGTCCAAAGGGGTCCACTGCAATACTCCTTGGATAAAACTTGATTTCTACAGCTTGGCTGTGGTCCATTGTACTTCAGGCCCCCTCAGAGATCTCATTCCAACAACATCCACCAAGGGCAGAGATTAACGTGTGTCAGGAGAAAACCGCTTCTCTGAATCCAGCCAAACTGGAAAGAGAAATGGTCCTGATCCAGCTTAGTCCTGAATTCCTCTCTCTACCTTCATTTCTGCAGGGAACACCATCACCATGCCAACTGCAGCAGGGGCCAAGAAGCGCTTCTGGATCATCGAGGATATGTCGCCATTTGGCAAGCGACGCAAAACCGCATCTTCCCGCAAGATGCTGGACGAAGGGATGATGCTGGAGGGCTTCCGGCGTTATGACCTCTATGAGGACTGCAAAGACTCCAGCTGCCAGTTCTCTCTTAAGGTCACCCACTACCACTGCACCCGGGAGAACTGCGGCTACAAGTTCTGTGGCCGCACCCACATGTACAAGCATGCGCAACACCACGACCGCGTCGACAACCTGGTGCTGGATGACTTCAAGCGCTTCAAGTCCTCTCTCAGCTGCAACTTCCCTGACTGTCAGTTCTCGGGCAACAGCACGCACTTCCACTGCCTGCGCTGCGGTTTCCGCTGCACCGACAGCACCAAGGTGACCGCCCACCGCAAGCACCATGGCAAGCAGGACGTGATCAGCGCCGCAGGCTTCTGCCAGTTCAGTTCCAGCGTGGACTGCGAGGTGTCCGACTGCAAATACAAACTCAAGTGTTCCCACTTCCACTGTACCTACCCAGGTTGCAAGCACACGGTGGTGGGCATGTCACAGATGGACTCGCACAAGCGCAAACACGAGAAGCAGGAGCGAGGAGAGCTGCCGGCCATCTCTCCAGGGCCCGAGGGCCTCCCCCACTCCGCCATGGAGTACGACACGCAGAACTCTTCCGTCAACCTGGACAGCTCCCTCAACCTCAGCACCGACGCAAACACCTCCCTATTCTTCCTGCAGAACGCTGCTGGCGTGGGCCTCAACGACTCCCTGGACCTCAGTCAGAAACCACCAGAGGTAGCGAGCAGCACTCCTTCTCCCGCTGGAGAGGGCACGGCCCCCGGAGAGCACGATCAGGTACCAGCTAGCAGTGGCCAAGTGGAGGAGGAAGACGAATCTTCCCATGATGAGGAAGATGAAGAGGAAATGAATGAGGAGGAAGAGGAAGATGACGATGATGACGACGATGAAGATGACGATGAGGAGGAGGATCTGAACACAGATTCCGAAGAGTCGCTTCCTGAGGCAGAGGGCTTGCCTGCTAAAGACGTTGGGGAACTTGGAGAGGCCATTTCTCCTTCTGCAGACCACAGCGATGCTTCCAGGCCACCGAGAGAGCAAGCCCCAACACTCGCCCCCCCTGAGGCCTCCACTTAACCTACAAACAGCAGGATTTGGGTCTTTTTTAAAAAAAACTGACTTGATAGTGGACCCTACTATGTGAGGCAAGAACAAATGCTAGGATGGCAAAAGAGACATCCCAACGCCACCCCAGAACACGCACAAGAGTGGAAGGAGAAAAAATCCTTGGACCAGATGAAGAAAGCCTTGTGCCCATGAGAGGGGTGGAGGGGGGCAGAGGGAGCCGTCTGTTGGGACGCACGTGTTTACAGGGTGGCAGACGGCAAATCACTTTACTATTATGCAGATAGGGTGGGCCATGGAGAAGATGGATGTGCTAACCATTAGGGCAACCGTTCCCCCCCCTCCTTCCCCAATCTACTGCTTGTATGTGGGGGGGGGGGGAACAGAGTTGTTTATTTCCCTCCAATTCCTATTTTATTTTCTTGTTCTCATTTGTCCTTTTAACACTCCTCCCATTCTCAGGGAGAGGGGGCAGCTAGCATCCGATGGTGAATATTGGGGATAATGATAATATATATTTGCAAATAAGGATTTGGTTCCTTTAAAGCCACAAGCTAAGTTCTTTGCCATCTGAGGGGGGAATTGGGGTTGGGGTGGGTGTCAGTATCACTCATACTTCTAATTTTTTTCTCCAGCATCAAATGAATAGGAGAAATATGGGTCTCAGGCAGTTTGGGTTGGTTGGGGAAGGGGTATTTATTATCAGTTTTAAAAAAGAGAGAGAAAAAAAGAAGCATTAACTAACCGAACAGGGCTGGGAATGGGGACGCTTCTCTGTTCTTCCAGATCCTCTTTGTTATTAGAGAAAATAATAATTATTATTAATAATAACTTTTTTAAAAGAAAGAAAGAACTATTTATATTGCCAGACTCCCACCCATGAGGAACAGTCCTGGGGGGACGGGGCGGAGGAGGCTTCTACCCAGCGGTAATGGAAGTAAAGGGTATAGAGTAGCAGTGAAAAGATTCCTTGCAGAGGGGCTTGGATTTAACCCTCCCCAGCCCAGACACCATTGCCCTGAGCATGTTCTCTTTCTTCCTTTCCCTGCTTCAGAGCCCCCTCCCTCCAATTCTGAACTTGGGGTAGGATATGGATTGGTGGGGAGGCGCTCGGGATGCTGTGCTCTGCCTTGCTGCTAACAGAAGGAGAGGAAAGAGAGCATCAGTACCTCATAGCGGGCCTGGCTAGCCCTTGTTCCGGAGGATGGTTTTTATTTAGCTATGATAAGGAAGCAATCCTTCTGTCCCTGGCTGCGGTCTCAATTTTTGGACACCAATTATGTTTCATGAAAGTTGAAAAAGCGGGCAAAACCTTCCACTGTTTTAGCGGGAGTAGGTTTGGGGGGGGGGTCATACCTTCCAGGTCCCCTCTTTGGATATACTTGGGCATCTTTCCTTAGAATTGGGACGTGAACACTATACCATTCTGAATCCAAGGATGGAGATGCTTCTTTGCCCTTGTGGGGCGGCAGTTATCCCAAGTTGCAGTTCACAGAAAGTGAGAGGCCTGGTTGCCCTCTGTTAACACAGCTGCATGGCGCACAAAACAGCAGCCGTTGGACTGAAAGCTCAGTCCCACAGCCACAGGCAGAGTCCAGGCACATCCTAAATGGGGAACATGTTAGAGCCCCCAAAAAGTAGCTGTGGAGAAGTTGACTCCCTGGATCTGCAAAGGTCCTTTTGCTTTCCAGTACTTGGTGGTTTCAGTTTTGAGTTGTTAATGCCTAACCAAGCCAGCCACAGAAACAACCCTCTGTGTCCAATGGACATGTCATTTTAGTGCAAAAAGGCTCAGAGTTTTATTGAATTCCTCGATTGAACAGTCACACACACAAGCACCTCGGCAGTTGAAACAGAAAGGATCTGATAAGACTATTGGTGGGGGCTAAGGGTTTTTTACGACTAGGGATGAAAGACAAGAATAGCTAAGAAAAGGTCGTGGGGCTAATACTATGGCGGGAGAGCAAATAGAGAGGAGCCATACAAGAGTGTCTAATAAAAAACCTCTGCCTCACAGATCAGACCCACTCTGACATCCTGTTGGGTTACTCTTGTACAATTATCAGCTCCATTCACTCTCAGCTAAGGGCATTTTCCCCCAGCATTCAAAAAACTTGGTTAAGCAGTAAAAGCTATGGGGGGGTCTTCACCAGTCCATTTGGCACAGCTCTCCCTTTTGAGCAGCAAGCAATTCTGACTTCAGATTTCAATTAGGTAGCTATTTTAAAAAAGGAAAGAAAAAAATGGTCACTGATGGTCACTTAATCATACGACCTTCTCCCTCTCCAAATTCCAAATTGATTTGTTTGTGTGGCTTTTTCTGCACACAGGGTGCTATTTCTGCTTGCCCTAAATTTTGTTTTGGGGAGACGGGGCATCTACTTTTCTCCCACCAACTAGAAAACTCATGACTCCCAGTTCCATAGCTAAAATCAAAACAAACAAACCAACAACAATGAACTTGGGCTGCATTTCAAGACCGTTTTTGATATGGCAAATCAATAGCCACCACTTCGTGCACACAGAAAGGCAGGATTTTAAAAAATGTTTAAAATAATAAACTCACCAAGAGTTGACGTTTCCCTGCAGTTTTGGCATCAGGCAGTGGTTTTCTGATGTTTAGCAAAGGGTTACTGACTCTCCTTATCGTTGCTTGACCCTCTGTTTAACCGTTCTCTTCCAGTATGTGGCAAACTCTGATTTTATTTATTTGTTTATTTATATTTACATTTTTACCCCCACCCTTGCTGCCCAGCCGAGGCCAGGCTCAGGGCGGCTAACATCAACAAAAAACATACAGTACAATAAAACCACAACAATAATCTGAAAATTATTTAATTTCCAGTTACTGATCAATTAAATAAATTAAATAGTTAAAAAAACAAATGGCGCTCATCATAAATGCATAGGGCCGGTTCCTGCACTGAGGAGACAACAGCACCATGCCAGCTAAGTAGGGGGAGAACGTCAAGTCACCAACTTCACAATGTCAAAAACAGTGGAGAGAATTGGCAGTTGATGAGATTTTATTCCATGTCTTTGATCTCTCGGAGGGACTCAAATTTTTGCAGAAATTGAAGCCAAGTAAATAGTTTAATAAATACAAATAAAATAAACTGGGAGAGGACAGTGACGGACAGTGCAGGATGTCTGGGCAAGATTTGAAAGCACATTTTATCCCATGTTTCTTACTTCTTAGGTACCATGGGGTGGTAACAGGCTCTACAACGCTTGCAGTCATATTTTTGGAAAATATTGGGGCAGGGGGGCAATGCTTAAGCTTCGTGTGTATGTTAGTAAATGTCTCGGCATCACTTGAATAAGCATTTGACGACCTAGAAGGCTAAAGAGTTGACAACTCTCTGGCACCTTTAACAGAGGAGTAGGCCCACAAGCCTTGGCAATAGTAGCTCCCACCCAGCTCTAACCACTTGGCCAGTGCCTCCCAGCTAGCAACAAAAGCAAGAGGGGCAAAGCAGAGGCACACACAGATATGGGGGTTCTACGTTCTTCCCCCTTGTGGTTCTCTGCAATTTCTTTTGCTTCAGCCTCTTTTCATTCCACACTTACTCTCCTCAAGTAACTCCTTTCCCCTCCCCCCACTTCCAAAACACCTGATGGTCAAAATAAATACAACAGTCGATCCCTCCCCAGTTTTCAAACCTTCTGCTTATTTTTTCTCCACTTACAAAACAATGAAAGGGAGCGTTTTTTATATCTATAAATATGATCCACTGCCCTCCAAGGGCCCTGATTTGGGAAGAAGCACTTAACAGTCCTTGGCTCACAGGGTGAAATTAAGAACAGGCTTAAAAGCTACAGCAAATGTCAGTGCTGTGATGGATTTTTTGTTTTTTGAAGGAAGGAGGAGAGGCCGCCAATTAAAGCAAGGCATTTAAGGGTGGTTAACTTTGTCAAGCAATAAGCCACACGGTCCTGGGCCACAGTGTTGCATCCCAGTGGAGAATGTATGCCCTTTGGCCCTAGAGAAGCCATTCCACTCACAAATCAGAGGGTGTAATGCAGCGTGATTGAATTTGCAGGCCAGGAACCCATCCTATGACAGCAGGAGGGAGGGGCACCATGTGAACATGCTGCTCTGGCACCTGCGTGGATGGCATGGCGTCCAAAGGCACAGCAGCCGGGAGGACACCAGGAGATGCAACGGCCGTAAGAGGGTCTCGTGTGCTCCAGTTCAACCAGCGGACTTACAATGTCTTCTGCTGGATCAGGCAACAGAGTGAGAGGGGTATTCTTGAAGGTCATAAGTGGACTGCAGTGGAACTCGTCAGCTTTAAAAATGGGGCAGGAAAAGAACAGAACACAGTTTTCAACACACACACAACCAAAACCATAGGCCTGACCCTCTTAACTATTTGCTTGCTCTTGAAAAGGGGGGGGGGAGTTAGCCGCTCTCCCAAAAGGGTTATAAAGTTCATAGGAAATGATTTTTGTAAAGGAAAAAAACATTTTTTACATGTAGCAAAAGTTTTTTTTTTTAAGTCCCTAAATTTAGAAAGGAGAAACAAACCACACAAACAGAGAGACAACTTATGAGGGAGAATTCTAGCCTTTTGTAAAATCCATATTGCACACTAGGACTATAAGCCATTGCTAGCTCATTTTGAATTTTAAATGTGTACTTTTTTCTCGTTTTTAATTTTTCTTTCTGTGTGGGGGTGGGGGGTGGGGAGAAAAAAAAAAAGTGATGCTTGAATTACCAATGCTCTTTTTAATGTTTTATAAATATGTATGTGTATATATATATATAAATATAAAATAATATGTATGCACATATATATGTGTGTGTATATATCTATATGTATATACCCTATATGTATAGATATATAGCTATATATAGGTTTTTGAGACAAAAATAATGCAGAAAGTGAAAAAAAAATCCTAAAACAGGACAGTGTGCTCTGATTTTACTTGAATTTGGTCTCCTCAGCACCTACGTTATTAAGAACTGAATATTTTTCCACTTGAATTTAGTGCTATTAGAAATTTAATATATGTGTTTTATTTATTTGATTTTTTTTGCATGACTGATGCAAGGTTTGACATTTTCACTCAATAAAAACTGGAAAAAAACAAACAAGCAAAAAAAACCAAACTATTGCAGCTTTCTGCTAATTTGTAGTATGATCTTACAGGAATGCAAATCTTGTTTTATTACTGCTGCTACTGTTACTATTATTTTGCACTTTTAAAATTTCGTGGCAATTCTTAATCTCTGACTTCTTTGGTCTCAAAATTCTGGGATCAAAGTTGAATTGCTGTAGACAAAAAATGCCACCGTTCCAGCCTGCCGGGAAGTTCTGACATTTCAAGGTGGGAAACCCCTTTCCCTAATTCCAAATTGAGGCGGAAGGGAGTGTTACTCAGTAGTGGGGTGGGTGGGAGAGAAGTAGTAATACTACTAACTATAGCGTGGATTATGGGGGGGGGTGATTGAGTGGAATGTCTGCGTTTATTGGGGGGAGGAATGACTGCAGCATCAGTGCTGGAACAGGAAAATTTCGGTTTAAATCCCTGTTCACCCATGGAGCTTGCTGAGTAACCTCTTCCGAACTTACTTCATATGGTTGCTAGGAGGATAACAGGGGAGACCCCTTTTTCGGCCATAAGCTCTGGTCCCCATTTGCATGCAGGAGAACTGGGACTGTGATTCAATCAAAACGCCCACTGAATCCGGAGCTGAGCTGTTCCTCTATTTGCCAGCAGACTGGCAAGCTTGCCCCTTTAAATATGGAGAAATGCCTCTGCTGGTCTGGAATGAGGTTTTGCAGCCGGAGATCAGTGCTGCTCTCGCAAGCCCTGCACTTCAAACTACTGAACCAACATACCCTGGGGCTCAGTTTCCCAGGGAATGTCCCAGCTCCTCGCGAGTCTTCCTACAAAGTTTGTAGAGCACAATCCCTCTCTTTAAGTAACTGAAAGGCAGGTCAGCCTACCACCGCATCGCAGATCTGATTGGGGTTGTTTGGTCAAGACCAGTGGCTGTTCAGTGGCTACACTAGCTTCACAATCCCATCCCTTAGCTGGTCCTCCTCTTGGTTGACATCTGGCATGGGGGAGGGGACACTGGTGGTGACACAAGAAGCGATCTCTGAACAGATCTTATGAGCCTTAAAAATGGAAAACAGACAAGACAAACTATAGGGTATTCTGCCACTTCTATGCCAACAGGTAAATGTACTTCCATTTTAGCAGCCCAATAGACAAAAGTCTGTCAAAGTATGGGTGGGAGATACACCATCTGCATAGTTTCAGGAGGTTAGCTATGCCGGAAGTATGCATTAGAGGTATCTGATGAAGGGGGCGTTGACTCACCAAAGCTTATATCAAAAAAATCTTGTTGGTCTCTTAAGATGCTACTTGACTTAACTCTAGACTATCTGCACACAACACATACACCAGAGCTCCTCTTGACATTGCACAGTACCAAACTTCCATCCGTTGCTGTCACAATATATCTGATGGGTGGGGGACTACTTTGAAAAAGCAAAACAAGGTGCTGCTAGTAGTGCAGACCAAGTGTGCACATGCACATTCACACTCAGCGCACACAAATACATCACTACATGAACATGAACTTTGGTTCTAAAGTAGCAAAGTAGACCTTCCCTGCAGTTGCTCTTGTAAAAGATGAAACTCAAGGGCATGACACAGCCAAATGAAGCCCGTTCAAGTCCCAGCAATGTCAACAGGAGATTTAAGGGCAATGGTCCCATAAAAATTAGTGAGATTTACATGAACTTAACTTCTGGCTGGCATGCACTCCGCATTCAAAAAACAGCGACTGAGATATTATGGAATAATGGTCTAGCTCTCGCTGTCAAATCTTGGCTTTGTTTTAACCAGCAAAAGTAGGACAGTACTCTACAGAAAAATCCTTCCTTCCACTTGCCAGTTTTTTTTCCTGACCAGAATGTGGAGGTTACTAACTTTGCAAAGTTTACAATGCTTTTCTATGGTGGGGGGCGACCCATTTGGGGGCCCATAAAATTGGACTCCCTATCCCAAACTTGGTTCATGCAAGGAGAATCCCTTGCAGGTACTCTGAAAATTTGATGACTCTACCTTGAAAAAAATTCCCATAGGGAAAAGCCAAAAAAAAATCTGAATGCTTATTTGGCTTTTTTGGTGATTGGCTATCCGATTTAGGATTGATTCCCAGTTTTAATATTCGGCTGAAATTAAACCCAAAAGAAGCCGGAAAAGCCGTTTGTTTGTTTGTTTATTTTTAGTTCAGTAAACCCAATACGCACACTCCTAGTGCAAAGAGACCAGAGCGAGGCCTCTGTGTGTTTCCAGCTGCCTGTGTCATCCCTTCAAAGGGCTCCTGGAACCAGAGGCACAGGCCAAGCCAAGCAGAAAGGGGGGGGGGAGATTATGGCTCGTCTCCCTTTCAAAGCCACCCCCTCATCCCCAGTAGTTCCGCTGCTGCTCCCAGCCAGCCTATTCTTCAGCTGTCATTATCCAAACACGCTCCTAATCCGACCTCGGAGCGCAGAGTTTTGTTCTTGCTGGAGCCGTGCCTGTAGCAGACGCGTTATTTTTACATTAATGCTTTTTGAGCAGAAAGAAACAAGACACGTACAAACACACAACAAGCACCACCGGCAGCTCGCAGGGCTCCCGTCGGGACTTGCTCAGCTCTCTTTGTTGGGCTCCCACTTCTCTTCCAGAAGAGAGTGACTAATTTATGGGAGAGAAAAGGCAAGTTCGACAAATTAACACGCAGCCTGCAGGCTGGAACAGGGCTGGCCAGAAGCCTGATGGGCTCTCTGCCTGGTGGAGGCTGCGAGGCATGTTCTCTCCCCTACACACACATACACACACAAACCCGAGAGATGAACCAGGGAGATGGGGCGATCGCCACAAGTTTGTGTGATTTCTCGGCTGACAGGCGCTGTGTGCAGAGCAGCCTTCAAAGGCGGCTGTTGAGCCGCAGCAGAGTTGAGCACACACAGGAAGAAGGACGCGTGAGACCCCAGAACGCACCTCCATGGAGGCTGCGGTTTGAGAGCAGACGCCTTGCCCCCAGGCCATGCACATGTACTTTGGGTCCCACCTTCGCCTCTGTCTCAAAACCCGAGGTGGCTGATGGAAAAACAGGATGAGCAGATGTTCTCCTTCAGTTCTGCTGCCTGACTCCATCCTTAAAGGTTGCTTCCTTCCATCTACCCAATTATGATCAGGAACACAAGATATATCCGAGGGGTCAAAATCATCTAAGCTCCACAAGCCCCCAAATATGCATACGTTATCCCTGGGTCCTGCAGCAGAGAGGACAGGCCCTGCAGGAAGAGCAAATCTGCCCAAGACGTGAGCAAATCATCTTCCACCAACCACCACCAGGGCCTCTAGCCATTTTTCTGAATCCATTTTTAAACACAAGAATCACATCAGCAAAACCCATCCCGGGCAGATCGCAACAGGAACTTTTGTCCCAAGGGATTCAAGTGGCCATCACTAATACCTCAGCTGCACTGACCCGGATGGGCCAGGCTAGCCCCATCTCATCAGATCTCAGAAGCTAAGCAGGGATGGCCCAGGTTGTACTTGGATGGCAGACCACCAAGGAAGTCCAAGGTTGCTATGCAGAGGCAGGCAATGGCAGAGCACCTTTGTTGGACTCTTGCCTTGAAAATCCCATGGGCTTGCCATAAGCCAGCTGTGACTTGAAGCTACTTTCCACCAAATCACAGCAAGCAGCTCAAATATCTCAGCAGCCACAGCAGAAGCTAAGCAGGGTAGGCCACAATTAGTACTTGGATGGGAGACCACTGAGGAAGACTGAGGAACCTATGCAGAGGAAGGCAACAGCAAACCACTTCTGCTCATCTCTTGCCCTGAACACCTGTGGACAGGGTGGACAGCACATCTTTTATTCAGGTGTAGTAGACCCCAGTGGTCACCAAGATCATGTGGAGGGAATCAGGGCTGTTCTTACCATATGGCATCTACCATTAAAGCAGCAGTACAAGTCTGCCAAAGTCAGCAACTCACAGAATTATCTTCTAACTTGCCCACTCTCATAAGCATAAGTCAGTGTTTTGTGGCCTGGAAGAAAGAGGGAGGGAATTCAACTCTGTCCTGGTTTACAAAACTTCCCCTGCCTGGTCGCTTGGAGGCACATCTACTTGTCACAGCTATTTGCATTAAAGAAACACAAATTGTTAAATTATTTAGACTGCTATTATATTTTTAACACTATATGTGTGTGTGTGGGGGTGCAATTTGGATATACAGCCTCAGGCATCAAAACATCTTGGATTGTTTCTGTGGAAAAAATACCTTTCTTAACCCCAGAGAACTACAACAGAGGACTCAGCCTAGCAATCATATGGTATTCTTCCTAAATATCTGAGCCTTGAAGGGCACCAACAGAGCCCTTAACACCATATATTCACCCTGTTGTGGCCACAATTTGGCCACATTTCTTCTCCAGGATCTGCCCATCTAAGGCAACAAAGATCTTGACAGAGGTCTTTTATGCATGGCTATTTCACTCACCGTCACCCCTGTCCCTGCGTTTCCCCACTATTTGCCCACATTTTCAGGGACCTGTTTTATCTCAAATTTGCAAACGTGGGGAAAATGTGGGGAAAGGCAGGGGAAAAGCGAGGCAACCTCTGACGGTCGGAAACGGCATGCATAATCAACGCAAAGACCCAAAGTCATCAGAGGGGTGACGGCGAGTGAAACAGACATGCATAAAAGACCAGAGAGTGCATTCTCATGGGCATTTTCTGGTTTCTTACTGGAAGAGTGTGCATATGGGAGCAACTTACAGCAGCCCAATACGTCGTGTTGGAAATTATTGTTGTTGTTGTTTCTGTTGTTATCATTATTATTACTAATCCCCCCACCCCCCACACAGAGTTTCTTACCAATTAGCTGTCCAAGCCAAAAGACAGCACCAGGCAAGCAGAGGGCTGTAAAGGCACAAAGAAGAACGGTGGAGCAAGCAGCTCCCAGCCACACCTTGAAGGTGCACAATGCTCCAGCTAGCGCCCTGAGACACACTCCTCACGCTTTGTTTGGCACTGGCAGGGCCTCCTACACCCAATCTGAGACAAACTCAGGAGTTTTGCAACTTCTGGAGGGAAGTGAGAAGCAAACCTGAAGGCTCCAAAACAAGCTCTTAGCTGGTACATCAAGTACATGCCACTCTTGGGGATTGCAGAGAAGGGAGAGTACAGAAAACCCTGCCAGCACCTCCCCCTTTGAGCAGGGCCCTTTTTAGAGAACATGTGCTCAAGGCCCTACTTGAAGGTTTTCCTCCTAACCAGCATGCTCAATACAGATGCCAAACTAGTTCCTCTTTAGCCCTATGCACTGGGTGCTGGATAGTGATCTCCAACTATCATTAATAGAAAATAATCAAAGAACTGCTCTAAAATAATCAAAGAAATGCTCTAATCAAGCTGATTATAATACGCATTGCTTTAGAAAACAAAAAGTTAATACAGAACAGGGCCACACCTCAACTGTAAAACAGTTCTCTCTTCCAGCATCTCAGTTGCAATACAAAATGCTTTGCTTTGCAACACAGCTGAAGTAGACCTTTAATGTATTTTTCAAGAGCAAGAACGCCGCTTTGCCAACCATCACCCTCCCCCATGTAGTTGCCTGCACACTGTGGTTAAGGTACCACTTGGCAAATGTTCACTTCACATCTGGTGTTGCATTGCCAACTTAATTTCAAGAACATTGGATGGAAGAGCCAAGACAAATCTCACAGTTACAAGGCTGAGCCTGGAAGAATCTAGTGCACAAAGCCCAATACAGGCATACCTTGTTATATTGTGCTTCGCTTTATTGAGCTTTGCAGATACTGCATTTTTGAGCAAGTATATCAAGGCCGTTTTTCCAACAGCATGTGCTCACTTCGTGTCTCTGTGTCACATATTGGCAATTCTCGCAATAGTTCAAACATTTTCATCAATATTATAGTACATTAGTATACATATAGTATATTGGGAAGGCTCGTGGCTCAGTGGTAGAGCATCTGCTTGGCATGCAGAAGGTCCCAGGTTCAATCCCCGGCATCTCCAGTTAAAGGGACTAGGCAAGTATGTGAAGTGAAAAGACCCCTGCCTGAGACCCTGGAGAGCCGCTGCCGGTCTGAGTAGACAATACTGACTTTGATGGACTAAGGGTCTGATTCAGTATAAGGCAGCTTCAGGAGTTCATGTGTACATGTTTTTAGACATAATGCTATTGCACACTTAATGGACTACAGTATAGGGTAAACATAATTTTTATATGAACTGGGAAACCAAAAAATTCGTGTGACTTCATTTATTGAGATATTCATTTCATTACAGTGGTCTAGAACCAAACCCGCAATATCTCCGAGGTATGCTTGTACTGGCAATCCCCGCACTGCCCGATACAGCAATCTTGGGGTCCAAGCATTATTTTATTATTTATAGGAAATCTATCCTTCCCTGCCTCCAAAGTGCTCAGGTCGGCAGACATGGTTCTCCCCTGCTCCATTTTATCCTTACGACAGCCCTCAACCGAAAGCACATTCCACTGTGATTTGTGAGAGGCCGGCTTGTTATTCCAGGCCCCCCAATGTTTAATACGCCAAAGTTTAATATCAGTGAATACTAGGCCTGAAGCCTGAACCAGTGTTTCATAGAAGGAAAGCAGGGTGCTTTCCCTTCACAGTTAGGCTGAGACAGAGTGACTGGCCCAAGATCACCCAGTCAGCTCCATGACAGAATGAAGATTTGTATCTGAGACTCCCCAGTTCTCACTGGCCCCTCTCTGCCACCCTGGCTGACAATAACATAATGATACAACCAGGAGCTGTGTAAGGTGCAGTGCACCTGTTTGGCCCACTGAACTGTAGGTACAACTGATGAGGCGGGAGTGAGGACTGTACGTTTTTCGGCAACATTGGCTCCTTGCCTGACCTAACTGTGCCAAAGCTGACATTAATGAAACTGTGGAATAGGGATAATATCTCGTTTAGCACAGACCTACTTGTGTTGGAGGGAGGGGGAAATATGACCTTAGTTCCACAGGAGAATGTGAGAGGGACTCACAGGTAATTCTAAAGTGGCTGCACATTTGTGTCATGCAAACCCTTTTGTGGGGATCAAATTGCAGTCTTTCTGACACTGGACTGACAAAAATAGGTCCACTTTTGGGTTTTAACTTACATGAACAAGGAGAACCATCAGTTCTGTTAATATATAATGCTTGAAAAGGGGAGGGGGGAAAGGGCCTACTGCCACATCAACTGAATTCCAACCCTAGAAAAACTTAATCCTGTACCCCATACCAGAGCAGAGTAAAGCAATACCATCACTTCGCGTGATCTGGACACTATACTTCTGTCGATACAGGTCAAGATCACATTTGTCTTTTTAGCTACAGCATCACACTGCTGACTCATGTTCAGTGTTTGGTCTACTAAGACCCCAAGATCCTTTTTGCACACACTACTCCTAAGACAAGTCTCCCCCATCCTATAATTATGCATTTGATTTTTCCTACCTAAATGCAAAACTTTACATTTATCTCTGTTCAAATGCATTTTTATTAGTTTTAGCCCAATTATCCAGCCTGTCAAGATCATCCTGTCTTTTACCATATTTGCAACCCCTCCCAATTGAGTATTGTCTGCAAATTTAATAAGCATCCCCTTTCTTCCTTCATCCAAATTATATATCATCAATCCTACATGGAGTGGACTGGCTATGATTACTTAGGGGAGTGGAGAAAAGTACCCTGCACATGCTCAGAATGCACTCTATAGTAACCCTTTTTATGTTGGAAGTTAGTGTAGCGTAATAGCAGGCCGTTCTCTCCGTCACCCTCAGCTGTCTATAATATGGAGATAACAAGTGGTCTACCTCACAAAATTATTGCTAATTAATAATGTATATGAGGCGCTTTGAACACTGAAAGCACTGCAGAAATGCTATGTGTTATCATCATTGTTCCTGGTCCGTAGAACTGAAAACAAATTCTAAAACCAGTTTGAAGTCTGAGCCCCGGCTCCAATTACGCAAAGCTAAGTTACACTATTTTCTAATGTTTCTCTTTGGAGAAGTAGAAGCTGCTTTCTTTCCCCTCAGAGTCTAATTTTTTAATGCACACCTGAAGGAGCCAGGGTGAGGAACAGAGGTCTTCAAGGCCAGGCACGTCTTTGAATCCAAGGCTGGGAGGCTAAAATGAGGACATCTTTTCCTCCTTTTTGGCAGGGAATTTTTTTAAACAAACAAAGTGAAGAAACACTGAGGATTTAAGTAAACAGTGGAAGATTTCTCTGACAGGCGAGCTAAGGAGCCTTTGCCCTTACCCCTCTTCTCACAGCCGCTACTCAGAGTTCACATCACCCTCCTCCAAAAGCAGCACCCTACTAATGTGGCCCCCTGAAAAATTAGGGGCACCCTTTCCTTTGGGACCTGATTGGAAATAGACAAACATTACCATCTGTAGCTGCAGCCATTTTCTTGCACTTTTTTGCCAGTCTGTTAACCTGCTTGTCTACCTTGAACAAGTAGAGGTCAGCTTGCTAATTCACATTAATAACTCTTCCCCCTATTAAAGAAACAAAACCACTGGTTAAACATGTGAGTTTTCATTCAATTAACTGATTAAATTAACACATATATCTACATGACAACACTACTGAAGACAGTAGTGTGTGTCACAGCCAGTGCCATCTTAGAAGGGAAATTCCCTCTGCGGAATGCCTCTTCTAAGATGGTTTTTGCAATCTTTAATTTCATCAAAACAATTTTTTGATCTGCCCAATTAATTGGGGAACCAGTGGTAAAACGTTGTAACGTTAATCTAATTGATAATTGTCCAGTCCAACCAATTAATAACCTCAGCTTTGCCCACATGTAGGTTGGATGAATGGGAAGCTGGGCCCTCAGCAATACATTCGTTTTCTAAAATCAGGTGTGCCAGGATTTACACCTGCCTGGAAAACACAACCGCTGATCTGTCCGCCTTCTTCCCACTTTGGCTCCAGTAAGCTCTCCTTCTCTGGGGCTTTTAAGCAGAGGCTAGATGGCCATCTGTCAGCAATGCTGATTCTATGACCTTAGGCAGCTCATGGGAGGGGGGCAGGGTTGCCAATCTCCAGGTAATAGCAGGAGATCTCCTGCTGTTACAACTGATTATTACCTGGAACTAGTACCTGGAGGTTGGCAACCCTAGAAAGTGAGTCCCCTGAATTTTACAGGGGTATCACACGCGCTGATGTTTGAAACGTGTCACTTCAGAACAGACTACGTAAATCAACCTCACAGGATTAAGTCGTAGCCCTCAATTTATATCCAATAATCTTCTGGGGAATCATACCAACATGGCTTCTGTGGTCCCAATCAGGACAGAGAGCTGAAGGCTAAAGTGGGTACTTTGGGGCATAAACAAACACAAAACCATTTTAACTCACAATAATTGAAGTGTGTGTGGGGGGGGAGATAAATCTGTGTATCACCACATACATATCCCCTGTTAGGGCCCAAGTTACCTCAAAAAATTTACCTCAGAAATTACAAATGTCCTTCCTGGCCAAATTTCTTTCCCAGTCAATTTAAAAAAAATACTAATTTCCTTATGGGTTATTTAGATCCTTTTTTTCCCCTTTTTATTTTGGTCTCAGTGTGACATTGTCCAGGGCCGAATTGGCCATATGAGCAGTATCATTAAAGTAAAAATAAATATCCTTCCTGGAGGAAAAAGGGTATTACCGATTTGCTGCTTCAAACATTTGTACCGAGACTTTTATGCTTTTTTCTTACCAAAAGGGTCAATATGGGGCAATTAATTCCAGCTGTCTGGAAACTGAGCCCCTCAAATCTCTTTAGGTCTGCCAGGTCCCCCTTCGCCACCGGCGGGAGGTTTTTGGGGCGAAGCCTGAGGAGGGTGGGGTTTGGGGAGGGGAGGGACTTCAACGCTATAGAGTCCAATGGCCAAAGCGGCCATTTTTCTCCAGGGGAACTGGTCTCTATCAGCCAGAGATCAGTTGTAAAAGCAGGAGATCTCCAGCTAGTACCTGGAGGTTGCTGCCAAAAAAAACACAGACTCAGTCCTTTTTAGTACAAGATTTCAATATCAACAGATATTCAGCAATAATTCTATTCACTGTATTCTTACAAAAGACTGTATAGCTATGTGAACTATTACAATAATAAACCAACTAGTGAAGTCATATTACATATCCCAACATGGTACATATGTAATATGTAATATGACTTCACTAGTTGGTTTATTATTGTAATAGTTCACATAGTTATACAGCCTTTTGTAAGAATACAGTGAATAGAATTATTGCTGAATATCTGTTGATATTGAAATCTTGTACTAAAAAGGATTGAGTCTGTGTTTTTTTGGCAGCAACTAATTTGTACACAGAAATGTCTATTTTTTGCTAAGTACCTGGAGGTTGGCAACCCAACCTCCTTACAAAATATATCAGTTTCCTTCAGGATCCCGTGCCCTTTCCTGTGGGCCTTCTAACCACTACATAATGAGTAGGGTTGCCAACCTCCAGGCCCTAGCTGGAGATCTCCTGCTATTACAGCTGATCTCCAGCCGATAGAGATCAGTTCCCCTGGAGAAAATGGCCGCTTTGGCCATTGGACTCTATGGCGTTGAAGTCCCTCCCCAAACCCTGCCCTCCTCAGGCTCCGCACCAAAGACCTCCCGCAGGTGGTGAAGAGGGACCTGGCAACCCTAATAACGAGGCGAAACAGAAGCCTCCATTTTTAGTGTCTGTGAGCAGCACAGACCAGAGTAACGCCATTTTGAATAGTCCTCTGAAGCAACTAATGCTGTTTTGTTGTTGTTCACAGAAATAAACCTCTTGCTGTCCCCTGAACAGAATATCCACCTCACGACATCAACATGGGGGGGGGGGGCATTTTAATCACTCTTTTAACAAGTGAGATGAATGCTCTGAGAACGATATCTGAAAACCCCAAGTCTCCTGAGGAATTAAACTCTCCCAAGACATAGGGAGGTTGTGTATGTTTGTGGGGGACAGGAAAGCATTGCTTCAAAAGGGCCAGGCACTGCCACAACCCTCAAAAGTATTTGTGGAAATTTCTCGTCCTGAAAGACAAGCTACAAAACTACAAAAATAAAGTGTTGCTGAGAGCTGGATAATCGTCTCCTTTTCCAGAAAGGAACTTATTGAGTCTGCTTGGTGCTCACTTCTGCCCCATTTCAAATATTTTTACCTTATTTGGATGAAATATATTATTTTTCTAATGAAAGGATTTTCCCCCCTTCTCCAAAAGGCTGGTTTTCCCCTTCGGTCCAGCTGGTGCCTTTATTAGGCTAACGTTTGCTTCCTTAGGGGGAGGATGAGATTCCCCCCCCCTCAGCTGCGGAGAAGCAATGCCAGCCGCATACTGTTCAGGATTCCTGGTGCATTGCCTGTGTTTACCCTATTTTATCTACAAATGCTGCCCCCCACTATTTTCTATCTGTTGCCCTACCTAGATTTAACATACTTGCAATAGCTACCATGACTGCCAGACAAGAGCACAGATTGCCGGTGCTTTCTCCCTTTGGACAGATTTTATACACTGTGCAACAGGCAGAAATTCAACAGGCGCTGCATTCCCCCCCAGTAAGGATGACTGAAATGAGCTTCATCTGGTGAATTTTTGTACCTCATGCATGTGCAAACAGATTCCAAGCATCTATCTAGAAACTGATGCCTGAGGAGAACGAAGTGGTAGAAGAAATAACACCGTTTTAGGCTCACAGGTGGCGGATTCCAGATTTGAATGTCCCTTCATAAACTTGCTCCTGCAAATGGAACAATAGCAATGCAGGTTACAAAAGATTCTAACCTGCCTGCTCCCCTGCCCCCCCCGGGCCCCCACCTGCAGAGGCAGCTTCTTACTTGCAAGGAGCATTCAAAAACTTGCTCTTCCATAGGGTTGCCAACCTCCAGGCACTAGCTAGAGATCTCCTGCTATTGCAACTGATCTCCAGCCGATAGAGATCAGTTCCCCTGGAGAAAATAGCTGCTTTGGTAATTGGACTCTATGGCATTGAAGTCCCACCATTCCCCAAACCCCACCCTCCTCCGGCTCCGCCCCAAAATCCTCCCGCCAGTGGCGAAGAGGGACCTGGCAATCCTACTCTTCCACATGCATGGAAGTGATGCCATTAGTTCTACCACCTCACGTGTGAACCAGGCACGTGTGAACCAGGCACGTGTGAACCAGGATTAAAATGGCAACCTCTTCATTAGTACAAACTTAACTCCGGCACACCAGTGCAAAACTCCCTTTAAGGACATATGTGGCAGCAAATAGTCCAGGCCAACCATTTCACCTCAAGATTCTCACAAAAACTGCTGACATCCTTGCGAGCAAAATCATAAAGGTTTCCCATTTTACCAATGGAAGATTGAAGGGAGAGCATGATTTGGAGGCCAGACCTAGCAAAAGACAAGCCTTCAGTCCAGATCCTTCAAATCCACTTTTTCCCTGCCAACAAACATGCTGCCTTAACTGACTCCCTCAAGGGCCATTCTTTGCTCGGACAGAACAGATTAAAAGAAAAAGCCTTAAACCCAAACCGAAAATACAGTAAGACTCTGTGGATTCCATATGGCCCCTCAAAGAAACTGTTTGCTCAAAATCTACTGGATGGATCTTGAGAGTCTTGGCTGTATTTAATAAGGATAAAGTTTCTAGCTCGGGTTGTGGAAACAAGCATGGAAGCTTGTTTCTGTGGCCAGTGTAGTGAAAAGGTTTAAAAAGCACCAGGCACAGACAAGACCCTCAACATTAGTCATTATCCAGCAGGAATCTCTTGCTTTAGGAAGCACACATCACGATTTGCAGAAGCTGGTCATGGGCACTGAGAATGAAATTTATTTCAGAAGTATTTTCTCTGAGAACGCCTGTCAAAGGAACTTCTAGAGGTGTTTGCAGACACCAGATATGATCACAGTTCTTCAGTGACATCGTAAGATGTTCAATAGCCTCCCCTACACATTGACACCTGAGTGCCAATTGTCCTGCAGAAAGCAAACATGCAACAGCCTGGAAAACCCACCTCGGAGATGTTTGAATGTCTGTTACATAAGCTGCCTCCCAGTTCTCTGAGGACCTCTGCTACATTCTCTGCAGTTAAGGATGCTACATACGCACCTGTGGCTTGTGTATCAATCTTTCAGCATGGAGGGGGGAGGCTCTACAAAAACACCCAAAGCCTGATGTGATGATTCCTCAAACAGTAAAGGAAGGACAAAGAGGCACATTGTGTGGTTTCCAAAATGACCATCCAAGTCTTGCATCACATATATATGGCAGATAATATGGGACAATGCTTCTAAGAGCAGAGTATGGGGTTCAGAGAGCTCACTCGGTAGCATTAGAGAGAGCATCGGTATGGAACCAAGACAACTTGGTATGTGTAGTCAGAAAACCCAGGCCCTTCTGACATATACAGCTGCAGGCCCAAAAAGATCTGCTCTTTCAACAAGGAAGGACTCTGTGGTGTACATACCGCAATTAAGAACATTTGGAATAATTAATGGGCCCACCCACACATACCACTAGTATATTTACAATCACTAATGCATATTCCACAAATTTTTACCAATGAAACCAAGGACATGCTCACGATCAGCGCCGGTGGATCTGGCCCATCTAATCCAAACATCCCGTTTCCCACAGTGGCCAACCAGATATCCCCAGGACAAACGGGACATGGAAGTCAATGCTTCTCCCTGTCGTTTCCCCTTCCACACACATTTAGCATCTCTGTAGAGCGAGGCCAAAATCACATGAATAGGACTTCGGAATATGCCATAGGATTAAATCAGCATTTGCAGGTGAAACAAAGGGGATCAGGAACTGCTTCTTTTCCACCACCTGCCAATCCCAAGACAGAAAGGGATTCAAAAGCTGGTTACTTTGTTGGTGAGGCAATGGCCTCAATCTTCTCAAGGCTGATCCGAAGAACATTTGCAACAGGTCAAGACCTTCTCCTGAAAAACTTGGCCCCATTAAAGTCGTCACCCCTACTGGTTCCCAAATAAGGTGGCCAGTTTGCCTGCAGAGCGCCACTTTACCAGTACCCAGATCTGTGCAAACTAATTAAATAAGTCACGAAACAGAAAGCATCATGAATCACTGGCTGTTTTGTCTAAAATGTAAATGCCATCTTTGAGGCAATTAGTGAGGAATTCATAATTTGAGCAAAGACTGGAAAATAACCCCTTTTCTGTTACCTATTTATTCACCTGGGAAGTTCAGCAGGAAGAAACCCATTTGGAAAGCTATTCTTGTAAAAGGGAACGCCTATTGATAAAGCGGCCTTCTTTCCACAGAATGTGTTTCCTTGGAGCTTTTAGGCTAAATTATCCTTCAAATACTCATTGATTCGGTATTTCTTTTCCCCCAGCAAGATTTGCTTCAATCCTATCCAAGGTGAAACTTGGTTGGTAGGAGAAGAGGCGGCTATGTTCTCTAGTAGTGTCAAGGATTTTAGAGGTCCTGAGTGTAATTGTCTGACTTTGTACTTTGGCTTCACCTCAGAATGCAAATTTTAAATGTTTGAAGCCACATTCACAACAAGGAACTTGTGTATGGGTCACTTAGAGGGGCTGTTACCCAATTAAAGAAAAAATATTTGATTAATCATATTTATTTTAATTGACTCATCAATTAAATCTGCACACCACAAATAGTTTTGAAGGGAGGGAAAGCTTATTTTCTTTCTGCGACTGTGCTGCAATTCTAGAATAGGAAAGAAATGTCTGTTCTAAGATGGAGTCCGCCATTTGCTGTGCGTTTAAAACCTATTTTGGCTAACAAACAGACTGAAGAAGGGAAGAACGTGATGTTGAATCACAACCAATTAATGGAGACCCCATTCATGGGTTGCTCCAGGTAAGAGATGAGCAGAGGTGAACCTGAATACAAATCACTGTAAAAATTTAAAATCTGCTGCTTGATTAATTTGAGGCACATCTTAAGTCAGTCAAAATGTTAATTAATTTAATGGATCGATCAAGTCTACTGCTCCCACTTCATTTTTGCATGGGTCTACATCTCCTCATGAATGGCTGGGTAGTTTGGTTTACAGGGGCTCTTATCACACACACAAGATCATACCTTAATATTGTGTTGATTAATCTGAGAATACTGAAACTCCCCTCCCTCCCCCCCCCCGGTTATACTCCCGCATCTCTAAAGTGAATTAGAATCCCCACATCACCCATGATGTGGATCTTGAGTGTGTCTCCATTTCGACAGGGAGTTAGTGGAGCTTTTAATACTGATGTGGATTCATTTCAGCTGGAGTTGTATCAGAAGCCATGGTGGCTGCTGTGCCTTCTTCCATGCCATTACTAAAAGCTGCATGACTCATTGGTAGAACATCTACGTTAGATGCGGAAGGTCACAGGATCAATCCCATGCACCTCCAGTTAAAGAATATCAGGTAGCTCATCTCTGGAAGCAAATCACAGTAGACCACACTGAGCTAGATAGACCAGTGGTCTGGTCGTGTAAGGCAGCCACAAGAAGAAATAATTTATTTAGTTTGCATAATTTATGCAGGTTACAAAATTTGGGCACAAAATTATCCTAATATCAGTCTTTTAAGCTGAATAAATGGGAACAGAGGGAAAGCTTGGACCACAGAGAGTGTTCCAACACAGCCCAAGGGGAGGGGGAAAAACAACTCGATTTATACAGGGGATCTCATGAATGAGTCACGATATTAGCTATTGGAAATCCGAGGTGTATCAGGTAGAAACGTCTCTCTGCAGTGTGCTGTAAATCCCGTGCCCTTTCCATAGGACACACAACCTACTTTTTCACATTTTCCCCAAGGACTGATGTCGTCCGGGTAGCTCTCTGTTTTCAGATCTTTCTATGTATATAAAACGCACACTGACCGGCCATGCATTTTCCTCTTTATACCCTCTCTTCACTTGTGCCTGCTTTTTCCCTTTTACAAGGATTCTTGGCTTGTTGGAGACAAAAAATAAAATAAAAAGAAGGGGAGGGGGGAAGAAAGTGAAATCTTCTAAGAAAAGCTGCAGCTTTCAAACACTCCTCAAATTTGTCCTGTTTTAGCTAAATGTAATGTTCTTTGTGAACGTTAAAGGCGAGAGTGAGAGAGAGACTCACTCCTGAGGAAGATATACATCCATTTAAGGAAAGAGAAATCACTACAGTCAATAACAGGTCTAAATACAGTCATGGAAAGGTCCCTTCTCGCGCCCCATCAGCATGAAAATGTCACTGTGTACCAAACACACAGAGGAAGGGGGGGGGGAGAACCCATCTAGGAATCACTCATTTTTAAGACGGGGTCAAATCATGCTGCCAATTGATGAGACAAACAAAGTTATGTTTCTGAATTTCTGTAGTGTTTCCCTACTGGAAAGCAAACTTACGGTAGGAAGCACCACAAATTATTCTTTGCTCTGCCATCTCTTTGAAGACATGGGGCAGTGGATACAAAAAGATTGTACAATCAAGTAGTCCAAATTCTGTGCCAACGCAAGTACGATTCTGCAACATTAATACATTATACAAGTTGAGCAGCTTTCCTTAATTTATTTTAGTGTTTACTGTTCTGCATGTTTCCTACAGCAGCTGGACAGAACTCCACAAACACAACATGAAGGTAATCAACTGACCCCACGTTGCTGTTCCTCGACATCTGGTATTCAAAGGTAGACTGCCACTGAGCATAGAGGATCCACAGCTTTTAAAAACCTAATTTAACCAATTTTTGTTATTCTACATAATATTTGTATGTGCAGATTGAAGTGAGGGTCAAAGAGGGATACAAGAGGACAAACACCTTATACACACAACCACTGAAAATCTTTAATCTTTGATGTCTGAGATTTTATCAGGCATTCCCTGTTTGTCAAGGGCATCTCCAATTTGAATCTGACTTTTCTCAAGCAGTCCCTTCACAACATTTCCAATTTATGCCATGCCTTTTCAGATTCACCAGCAACCAGATCCAACAGCAACTAAACTGTAAAGCAGTGTCGACCAGACAATAAAAAACAGGTGCCCTCAAAACATGTCTCTCCTTTCTAGGAAGTGCATAAGAGTTACAAAGCATCTTTCCAGAATATTCCGAAAGCCTTAAGAGCAGCCCAGTTGGATGAGACCAAGGGTCCAGCCAATCCAGCATCCTGCCTCCAAATGAGTCCACTAGCAGGGCATTTAGGGAACATCTCTCCTTTTGATTGTCCCCAATGAATAAGAAGCTCTGACCTGGACGGCCTGGGCTAGCCACATCTCATCAGATCTCAGCAGCTAAGCAGGGTTGGCCCTGGTTAGCACTTGGATGGGAGACCTTCAAGGAAATCCAGGGTCGCTGTGCAGAAGCAGGCAATAGCAAACCACCTCTGAGCGTTTCTTGCCTTTAAAATCCTATGGGATCGCCCAAAGTCAGCTGTGGTTTGACAGTACTTTCCACCACCACCAATGAACAAGGAGGATCCATTTAGCTTGTGTGACAAATATCTCTTATAGGACCCATCATCTCTCAAAAGAACATAACAAAGCCATGCTGGATCAGACCAAAGTCCATCAAGTCCAGCAGTCTGTTCACACAGTGGCCAACCAGGTGCCTCTAGGAAGCCCACAAGCAAGACGACTGCAGCATTATCATGCCTGTGTTCCACAGCACCTAATATAATAGGCTCCTCTGATCCTGGAGAGAGGAGGTATGCATCATGACTAGTATCCATTTTTTTTAATCTCTCACATTTGTGCAATACTTTTTAAAGGCATGGAAGATCCAATGAGTAACCATGTCATCCTTAAATTTGTACAAACCTTTGTTAAACCATCTAAGCTAGTAGCAATCACCAGTGAAGTCCGAAACGTATACTATGGGTTGTGTGACATGTTGTGTCCATTTCTGCAAACTGAATATCATGGACTTCATCCAATCCCACAGAACTCACAACTTACTTGCAAGACCTCGCCTATTCTTCAGAAAGGGATTCTGTACCATGCAGCCAGCTCTCCCAAATGAGCTGTTCCCTTTTATTTGGAAGATTTCTTTGGCAATTCTATAATGCTCACTGCTTCTCTGGATTAAAGGCAACTGTTTATATGAACATAGCCAGAAGTGCCTTTTGGGAGGAGAGAGGAAAGGGTTTATTCAACCTCTCCTATGTAGGCTGCCCCATAAATGAAGAATATGGAACGAGAATGGTTGGAACACAAAATCTGTTTACTTTCATGGCAATTAACTTATA
Source organism: Euleptes europaea (assembly GCF_029931775.1). Taxonomy (NCBI): domain Eukaryota; kingdom Metazoa; phylum Chordata; class Lepidosauria; order Squamata; family Sphaerodactylidae; genus Euleptes; species Euleptes europaea. The sequence continues at coordinate 3,397,678 of NC_079330.1, forward strand.
TATATGTTTAAAGAGGCTTCAGTTCTGGAATCCATCCTACCGCTTCCCTTTATTCATCCTCTTTCCAACAGAGAAAAGAGACACCCAAATTCCAAAGAAAAATCACAGCCGCAACAGCCACAGCCTGGCGTTAAATAGTGGTAACTCATATTTATTACAATTATATACAATCATATTTTATATTTGAATTCTATACATGATCACATGGATGAGCACGTTTCTGCTTTCCCCTTAGTGAGGTCAAGGAGGAGTGAGACTTGACACATTGCAGGAACCTAGGCTCTTTCCTCACGAAGTGAACAGGAATCAGACACCGCTAGTTGGATCGGCCGAGAATACAATGCCGCAAAACAAAGAGCTTCCCAAAGCCAATGATCTGTTGCCATTTTCTCTACCCAATAAGGCAAAAGTGAAGGGAAGTGAGCGGGAATTGCAGGGGAAAGGGGACTGGGGTTTGAGAAATAGGTCTCCACCCTGAAATTTTGTTTTGGGGACGAGCACTTGGTCCTTGGAAAAACAAGCCTCGGGTAGCGGGTGTTTCTCCTTTTCATTTGACGGGCCCCAAATCCCGTCATCAACACCAAGAACCGCTACCCAGTGGCCACAATGCAGGTCCAAACTGGGGAATGAGGGGGAAGGCTAAGCAAACAAGCGTTCAATTTGGTTTCCTTTCCCTGCAGGGAAAATCATTTCAACCACAGGGTGTAGCGTAGGGTTAGCAACTGGGGACCAGGATCCAAATCACGGACACCTTCCCTCCCCACTTAAGGTGCAACTGGGGCTGCTAGGGTCCCACCTCCTCTTCTCATCCCCTCACTAGAAAAGAGAAACTTCAGACTGCTGGGAAGAGCAGGGAGGCAGCCAAAGAATTGGGGGGGGGGAGGAAAGAAGGCATGATGGGTAATAGAAAAGTACTGGTGAGGGAGCTGACTGGCCACTCATGAAGGAGGCCCGGCCCCAAGAATCCTCGAAATGGCTCCCAGAGCAAGACTTGTTTTCACCGAGCAAGCAGCTAGTCAATCTGCTACCCAGCGTGCTTTCCTTTGTCCCTGGAAGACTGGGAAAAGAGGGGCAGATATAAGGCGGCGGTGGTGGGCTGTTTGATGAGAAAGGGCCTGACTTGGGAAAGAGGGCTGATGGAGAACAAATATCAACCAGGGAGAGGAGGGGCGCGGATGGTCTGTGGGACCACCCAGAAGGCAGAAGCCCAACTTTCAGTGATGGAACATCGACTTGGTAAGTGGCTTTGGCAGTGGTGATGGAAGAGGGGTTTGAGATGGGTGGGAAGAGGCAGGAACCCTGGGGTGATGTGGGCTGTGTGTTTTTAGCAAGGAGACCCCGTTTCCCCAACTGTGGTGCAGGCTGAGTGACAACCAAGCCCTCTGTTGACCCGGGACGTGAAAAGGGTGGTAAAGATGGGAAGGGGAACCACCAAGAGGTGGGCTGCTCAGGCCCAGCTTAGCTCAGTGGCCACCAGGCTCACTAGGAGATCACAACGATACTCGCGGTGAATCACGGGGGGAGGAACAGGGGAAATCACTGGGCAGGGAAGAGGCCCAGGGGATGGAGCATGACGGAGAGGTGCTCGGAGCCAGGAAATCGCCATCCCAGCCGCACTAGTCAATCTCGTTCTCATTGCTGGCCCCTTCGGGCCTCCTTAGCTTCTCCACTTGCTCGTTGATCTGCCCATCCCCGCCTCGTCGGTCCTCCGTCTGGACGTCCAAGCACTCCTCTTCGTCCACGTGGCTGACGATGTCGTCGTCATCCTCCTCCTCTTCCTCCTCCTCCTCCTCCTCTTCCTCATTCCCTTTGTCCTCCCGCTTCTCCTCCTCTCCCTGCACCTCCATCCGCACCTGTCCCTTGACGTCGATCATGGCCTCGCCCCCTTCCTCGGGGGTCAGCAGGTGGCAGTTGACCTTCGAACCTTCGGGGCTGTGGTTCTCCTTGATGGGCGAGGAGGAGTTGGACTCGTTGCTGACCGGGGAGATGTCGCTGCTGGTGCTGTGGTTGTTGGCGACCGGGTTAGACGGGGAGGAAGGCTTGACTGGAATTTGCCAGGAGGGGATTTTGGGGGCGGAGGGTGAGGGAGGGAATTGCCTCCTGGGAGAAAGAGGAGAAACAGAGCGGCTTTTGGGCATCTCAGAGACAAGAAGTAAGAACTTCTGAGAGGTTGCTGACGGACTTTTCAAGGGGCCATCAGAGATTCACCCCTGCCCTAGCTAGACCAGACCAAGGCCTACTAGACAACCCAATCTTCACAAAGAGCCCCTGTGGATGCTAGAGCACAGGTGGGCACATTTTCATCCTGATAGCCACATAGGGGTCTCCATTTGCTTTTGAAGGAATCTTCCCACTCTGCCATTCCAAATGGCCCCCAAGTCATTTAGCAGCTTTCAGGGAATATCAGCCCAGTATTTATTTTATTGTGTTTAATTTATACCCCACCCTTTCCCAATTAAGTCAGGCTCAGGGCAGCTTCCAACAATAAAATATACTATACAATATACTATACAATATGATATAAATTAAAACATACACTTAAACCATTGAATTAAAACATTTTACAAGTCAGTTAAAGATGGCAACTAATTCCACACTTACTATAAATACTAAATTTTCCCCTGATGGTGAAGTGGGTACATAATGGTCGTAGGCAGAGGACCACCAATGACCTAATTTTCTTTCTTTTTAAAAAAGTTTTATTAATAAAAATGGACGGTCAACAATAAATATATACATAAACTAAAAACAAATAGTCACATAATCACCTAAATGACATTCCTCCGGGAGTGGAGACAAGAAGAGAAACAGGAAAAAGATAAGGGCTCAGCAAAGGGAAAAGGAAAGGAGAAGGGAAAATGAGGAAGGGAAGGATGGACAAAGGGGAGAAGGGGAGGGAAAGGGGGGAAGGAAAGGGGGGAAAGAAGGGGGGAAGGGAGGCCAACTGATCTACTAAACTGTTGCTGCCTCAACCGTATGCCTGGTGGAACATCTCTAACTCACAGGCCCTGTGGTACTGGGTTAAGTCCTGCAGGGCCCGGGTCTCAGTAGACAGAGAGTTCCACCAATCTGGGGCCAGAGCCAAAAAAGCCCTGGCTCTGGGTAAGGGCAGCTGGATAGTCCTGGGGCCAGAGACCACTAACAGTAGTTGATGCTTCGATTTTGTGGGATCATGCCCCTGATCAAAAATTCTTGTGATCCCGAGTGGCCTCCAGCCAAGATTTGCCCACCTCTGTGCTAGAGAGTTCATCAGAAACACAGCAGAGGTGCTACAATGGCTGGCAATCTACCTTGTGTCCTCCCATGTTCATTTTAAATGGGCGCCAGCCAGACATGCCTGAGATAATGTCAACCCTCCCCTGTAGTTAAACAGCAGGGGAAGATCAAAAGAGACCTGTGGAACTGCCAGCCAGCAGGTACGAGCGATCTCGGCCCCAGTGACGTTGCCAGAGGCATGGGGGGAAGCCACAGGCATCCCTTGCTTGGGGTTAACAAAATTCCTTGAATGAACCCTGCTGCAGGGTGGAAACCCCACTGACGTAGGGCACAGGCTGCCTTTTTGAGAGGTGTCGTTCAGTGATACTTCACGCTAGAAGCACCCCATAGCCGGCTCAATATGTTTATTCATCTATTTATCCATTAAAACATTTATATCCCGCCTTTCTTCGTAGTTCAAGGTGGCTTACAATAATAGTTTAAAAAACATTTCCAGTTAAAACCACTGAGCATTGACAGAGCCAGCTGAGCCCAGAAGGGCTAGCAGCACCCTGGGGACTTGCCTTGGACTCAGGCGGCAGCACAAGTCCAGGAGGCAGCAACGGACACAGCCTACACCCATCGCCTCTCCCGTGCCAACTGTGGCCAGGATAAGGTGAGTCCCCAGTGGGGTTGCCAGCTCTTCCAGAATTCCCCTTGGAGCCAGGCACTGGCATCATGTGTCTGGGAAGCCAGCGGCATGGCGGCACCCTCTTGTTAACGTGGCATGTCAAGTGGCCACGTGGGTGGGGAACGAGCCCCGTTCTACTCTCTGCAACTCCCCTTCCAACTCTAGTCCTGGGAGGCCGCTGATTTTGAAGCCAAAGTCTCCTCCGCATGCAAATGAGCTAATGCCCGACATTATTCACTGGTATCATAAAGGCTATCAGGAAATTCAATTTGGACTCTTTTCTTGGCTTGGGCATCACCGCCTCTTCCCTTTGCTGCTGGGGAAGGCTGCATTGGCTGGCTCTATTTATTTATTTTAACAAATATATTTCCCAAAAGCACTTATCTCCACAGCTGCATTAAAAACACACACAACACACACCGCCAGGACAATGAATTTCCTCTTAGTGACAAGATGTCCCCTTGCGCTCGCAGACAAAGGGTGGCCTGTCCTTGCTCTGCTCACCAAATGACTTCAGGCAGCAACGAAGTTTTGCACAAGAAATAATTCTTCTACATACAGAGAGGTACGGCCGGAGGAGGCTGGGTCAGCCCCCTCTTTATTCCCCACACCTTTTAGGAACTGGACCCATAAGGAAGGGAGAAGTTGTAACTCAGGGGCAGAGCACCTGCTCCGCAAGCGAAAGGTCCGAGGTTCAAACTACACTAAGGCCATTTATACAGGGTCAGTTTTGATGCTCGCTCAAAGCTCTTTTTTTAAATGTGACCTTTAAAATGCCTATTCACGGTCCCGATGCAAAAGGAGAAATTCCACCCCCCACTAGCCTGCTCCTTCGTTCCTGTATGCATAGCCATTAGCAACTGCCGTGTGAATAGCTAACGCGCGGCTGTAATTTTGCATGCTGCCTTGCGGGGATTCTTTGCGGCGGGGGCAGAGCAATCACAAAAGGTCGCGTTAAAGGGGCTCTTAAGAAATGGGAAGCAGGTATGCACCAGCTTCGCAGTCACTTCCTAAATGATGGTTCAGCGTGAAAAACTCAAAAAAAATATGCGGGGCAATTCAGCCTGGAACACGCTGCTAATTACCAAGCGTAAATGGCCTAGGATTCTCTAAGGAACAGTTTCAGAAGGTAGCCGTGTTGGTCTGCAGTAGAACAGCTAGATTTGACAGGGCAATTTAGAGATCTTGCTGGAGTCTAAGGTGCTACTGGACTAAAATCTAGCTGTTGCAAGGAACAGGTGATGAGGAAGACGTTCTCAGCCCCAGAATAGGATAAGCCACTGCCAGTCAGAGCAGACAATACTGAGAAGTAGCCTGACTCAGCATACAGCAATTTCAAATGTTCACAGAGGACCGTGAGTCAACAACACTCCCTGATCCGGCCCCCCGAGAGCCGTCATCTGTCTGTTGAGGGTCTTCAGATGACCAGCCGGCTCCTGGCAACTAGTCGCATCCCAGGTTCGGTTGCCCAGCTTCCTCTCCCCCCCCCCCTTTTAATTAAACATTATTAAATAATTTCAGAAGGTAACTTCTCAGTTGTTTTAGGGAAAAAACAGGAATAAAATTCATGGAGAAAACAAGAATCCTGCCAACATTTTAGGCGCTGTTTAGTGGGGGAGAAATAAGCACCCACAGTGGGGCTGGGTCACAACTGCACCCCAAATATTACATGCTACAGAATTTAGGGAATTGCCCATCAAACTCACTACACTGGCTGGGCCCTGCCCCCACCCCACAGACAAAGAAAGGGTCTCGTGCAGAAAAAAATATGATTCTGTAAAGAAACCAAATGAAAAAGAAAAGAACACTGCCCCACCTCCTCTAAGACAAACAGCCTAATGCCAACTGGACAAGCTGCAGGAAGTATGACATGATGACATGCTGAGAGTCAGTTAAAAGGAAAAAGGGGGCCGATTTGGCTTGCCTGTGGGTTGCCTGTTGAGGAATAGGTCTTTTTTCCAGATTAAGGCCAGATTCACAAATGCACCACTTCAAGCTGACGATGGAGTGCTCCCATATGTCAAAAAACTTCTGGCAAACAGAAAAACTACAAGGGGGCTTGGCAGAACCTATTTCCCTGCTAAGCTAGCTTCCTAGTTGCATGGATATTTTTTATACAGAGGAACGCTCAGAGCCGGAATCCAGCATCTGCTCTCTGGAGGGGTCCAGCTCGTTCTGCCGCCTCCTTTTCCTGTGAGTGTGAATCAGGACTAATATGCTGGCCCCGCTCCCATAATCTCCCATTTTCCATACCGGTTAAGGAGCAGTCCTTTTAGCGAGTAGATCTCCGACTTTAGCTCGTTGATATTCTGAGACTCCAGGATCCAGTTAGTGGAAGTTGTGGCCTAGTGTTCAAAGAAGAGATGGTGATCAGGGGTGGGGTGGGGGTGGTAAGAGATTTAAGCGTCTCCAAGAGAAATTATGCCCCAATCTTTAATCATTTTGCATTGGTCTCTCAACTGAATTATAAATCGTGTATGTGAAAATATCCCACCAACTGGCAACATCTAAGAAGACAAAGGGTCCAAGAAGGTACACAGAGGATTGGGTTCAAAGATTTGGGCCGTTGTGCTCGATTTCTGTCAAAAGCTAAAGATTTTTAGACATAAGAGGCAATCTACGCAGATAGCAACTGAAACAGATTGAACTGCGTAACATTCATTCAAAGTTCGCTTGCTCCAGCATCTGTTTCCAACAGAGGACAGCCAAATGTGTCTAGAAAGCCCACAAAAGAGGGACATGAAGGCGACCGCCCTCTCCTGCTGTCCTTACTGAGCACCTTGCATTCAGCTGTATGCTGCCTCTGAACCTGCATGCTCCTTTTAGCCATCGTGGTGTTGTGGTGAAGTGTTGTAGTGTAATAGGTGGTGACGGCGTGATATAGTGGGTAGAGTGTCAGACTAGGATCTGGGAGACCCAGGTTCAAATCCCCTCTCCACCACAGAAGCTTGCTGGGTGACCCCTTGGGCCAGTCAAACATTCTCAGCCTAACCTGCCTTATAGAGATTTAGGAAGCGCCAACCTGCATAGCGGGGAGGGGGGCAGTGCTAAAACTCTCCCTCTCTGATGAGTTTGCTTGACATATAAAGGGAAGAGTTGTTTGGGGGATTCTTTAAACACACACACAACCATCTGCCTCTAGCGTGATGTAGTGGTTAAAAGTGGTGGTTTGGAGCGGTGGACTCTGATCTGGAGAACCAAGTTCAATTCCCCACTCCTCCACATGAGCAGCGGATGCTAATCTGGTGAACCGGGTTGGTTTCCCCACTCCTACACACAAAGCCAGCTGGGTGACCTTGGGCTAGTCACAGCTCCCTTAGAGCTCTCTCAGCCCCACCTACCTCACAGGATGTGTTTGTGCTGGCGTAGGCCAAGGGCTGGGCGGTGCCCGCAGTCCTCAGACGTGCGGGAGGTATCTAGCCCCTTTCGGAGCAGGCAACAAAGATTCTGCTATCTCCCAAGGTCAGTATTCAGAGGCGTCGTCAAAACAGGCAGGAGTCAGCGGCCGGAAAGATCAATCATAGCAGTAGCAAGAAGGCAGGGAAATTGCACGGTTGCTTCCGCAAAGTGAAAGCGTGCCTGCACTGCCTTTATCAGTCAGTGCACTTCCAAGCTAGGCTTCATCCTGCAATGACTCAGCACCAGTTCTCTGTCTGCTTAGGCTTTCCAGGCGAGCACTCCTTCGCCTACCCTGCAAAACTATACACTGGCGAGTCCTGATATGCCTATCAGGTTCAGGTGAGCTTGGAGGGCTGCCATTCTCAGCTTCCACTGCAGGAGTTGGGGGACGAGTAGCTTCTGTCTGCCTTTGTTCCATCTCTCTGCCTAGCTGTGGTTCCTGCTGAGTTGTTTCAGGCTCCTGTACTACTGACTGCAATGGAGGTACTGAAGGCCCAGAGGCAACCTGTTCCTCCACTTCAGCTTCAGAGTCCTCTGGGTCCTCAGCTCCGAAGGCAGGGCCCATGACAGTGTTGTGGGGTGATTGTAAGCCGGTTTGATTCTGCCTTAAGTGGTAGAGAAAGTCGGCATATAAAAACCAACTCTTCTTCTCCTCCTCCTCCTGCAGCCTGAAGTAGAGCAATCTAGAATCCCACCACCCTTTCTCTGCTGAATGTGAGAACGGGCTCTTTAAGCCACTCAGAAATGACTCCCAGCTAAGGCTGACTTGGCATCAAGCACCTTCCCAACCAGCGACAAACAGCAGCTGACAACATCCACGCAGAGGCACTCCCCCGGGGATTCCTCTCCCCGTCAAGCCTCGGAGGCAGAAAGAATCGGGAGCCACTGTTCTGGCCCTCCAAAGCTACCGAAGCGCATTAACAAGCCAGCGGTTTCCACTCACAGGCCTGCGAAGGGACTCGGATATCCAAAACACATCTGGTGCCAGATGCTGGAGGACTTTAAGAAATAAAATTTGACATCTGGGGCTTTTTAAAACCAGCTTTCTTTTCATTTTTTAAACTGCTGTAGAAAATCCAAGCCCAGAGATTCCCTCCCGTCTTTTCATTTAATGCAGATTTTTTTTAATTACTTAAAGCTCTTCCTTTTAATTTTTTACAGCATACCAGTAGGAGTTGGGAGAAAACAGATTAAAAAAATACAAAAAAAACTTACGTCGCAGCTGAGAAAACACAAGCTTTTAAAACCTACAGTTTATGAGTTCAGCCAAGTCTCTTTTTGTATATTATACACATGCGGTTTCGATCACACGGCAGTGAATGCTACCATTTTAAGAAGAGAAAGATTTTTGAAAGAAAGAATGAAAAGAGGAGGCAGTGTGGGGAGATTTTTCACAGGCTCCTTGAACCACCAAAGCACTTCCTTCTTTTTAAAGAAACCCATGTGCTTTCTTTAGATGTCCCCCACAAATGGTTTCCGAATTTCCTGGCTGGCTCTAAGCCACTAGGGACCTTCTGGGTTAGGGGACACACGAATTGATGCAGGCCCCTGGATATACTTCCCCAATTGCCCTGGGCTTCCTATTGCCCAGGTTGTCCAAAATGTGGATTCAGTGTGGGTATTTCAACAGCGTGAAAGCCAGGAGAAAGAAAACTCCAACCAGTCCTGTGGTCTGAGTGGTGGAGATGGCTGCTGGGATCAGGACCACAGGGCTAAGGAAGGGGAGAGTTTAAATCTTCTCCCATAGCTATTTATCTGATTAAAAAATGCACGCACGCACGCACACACAAAACACTGGTGTGCTCTAAGTCTCTTTTTGTGGCTGCCTTTTTTCTTTTCCAGAGCAGCTCTGGGAGGAGCTGTGGCACAGTGGCAGAGCCCCCGCTTGGCATGCAGAAGGTCCCAGGTTCCATCCCCAGCATCTGTAGTTAAAAGGATCAGGCAGTAGGTGATGTGAAAGACCTCAGCCTGAGACCCTGGAGAGCTGCTGCACATGAACACACATGATGCTGCCGAATGTAATCAGACCCTTGGTCCATCTAAGTCAGTACTGTCTACTCAGGCCAGCAGCACTCCAGGGTCTCATTCCTCTGGTGGTGCAAACCAGAAAATGTGATGTTGGAATGAGTCATCTAGGTGGATTTTGGGGGGGATCTATGCACTAGAAACCACCACTTCCCGCTTGGCTTGGGAGATCCTGAGAGAATCCCTCCTGTGGCTTGGGACCCCTAATATAATGTGGATGTAGTTCCACAGAACTCACGTCTGGGTTTCTTTCCTCCATGAAAGATTTTTATTTGCACCCTTGTTTTATTTATTTATTTTATTGTGTTTGGGTAATAATAGTAATGTCACATCGCGATGTTTACTAAGCAGACTTTGTTTTTGGGGTGGTTTGCCATTGCCTTCCCTGGTCATCTACACTTTACCCCCAGCAAGCTGGGTACTCATTTTACCGACCTCGGAAGGATGGAAGGCCAAGTCAGCCTTGAGCCGGCTGCCTGAAACTGACTTCCGTCGGGATTGAACTCAGGTTGTGAGCAGTGCTTGGACTGCAACACTGCAGCTTACCACTCTGTGCCACAGGGCTCTGCTATTGCTTTTACGATTCTATTAAAACCTATGTGGTGGGGACGAGGGAGGGGGGGCACATAAACAGCCGCTTGCCTGGCTGCCCCCCCCCCCCCCCGTGAATAGGAGTGTTCCCCAGGCGAGCAGGTAGGGACGTTCTGAAAAGTGTTCTCCTTTTTAGGCCACACCAGGGCTCCCACAGGGACACCTGAGAAGAGGTGGGCTAGTAAACTGCAGTGGTCATTTGCAAGGGTGGAGGAGGAGAAGGAGCACCTTAGAAGCCGCCAGTTCTTGAGTGAGTTCCTGTATTTTCTGCTGCTGCTGGATGAGAAGTTCCTGGACGGAGGCTAAAGTTGTCTGAAGTTGAGTCACTGAGGGAGGAGAAAAAAAGAACAGGAGACTTATTAAATCACTATCAGTGCAGACACACACACAGACACAGAACAGAACACCTTTTCTTCGCCTCTCCGTGATGTCAAGCTGCAAGACGCTTCTATTCCTCCTGTACCTGATTTATCTGTGGGCGTCAGCTCATTCTAACCCCTCATAATTTATCTGCACCGTGGGTAATCTACCTGCACTGTATCTAACCTCCAGTATTTCTACTTTATCTTCCCTTTGTATAGATGTCTATAGCCCACAGTATATCCGTCCGAAACCTCTCCCTTCTAATTATATCGGTTTATGATTTGCACTGTCTCCCTGAACTTACACAGCTTCGGTGTCATTTATCTGCCTAAGGGCTTCACACAGAAAACACTCCGCGCATTAGATATCTGCCCAGCCCAGAGATGGACACCTGGATTGAGCAGCAGGGCAAAAGGAACAGGAATCCACTTGCACCTTAGCGCTTGTTTACAGACACATGAACACACGTGTGGCAGTAACATTACTGCAGACATTTCTCTGGAGCTGAATCCAAGACCAGAGCTTGAGAGGGAGTTAGAATCCCACTTCATTTATCTTTCCCATTCTATGAATGCACACATTGAAAGGTGCATAAATGAGAGCCAGCGTGGTGTAGTGGTTAAGAGCGGTGGTTTGGAGCAGTGGACTCTGATCTGGAGAACCGGGTTTGATTCCCCACTCCTTCACATGAGTGAAGGATGATAATCTGGTGAACCGGGTTGGTTTCCCTGCTCCTCCACACAAAGCCTGCTGGGTGACCTTGGGCTAGTCACAGTTCTCTTAGAGCTCTCTCAGCCCCACCTACCTCACAGTGTGTCTGTTGTGGGGAGGGGAAGGGAAGGTGATTGTAAGCCGGTTTGATTCTTCCTTAACGTCAGCATATAAAAACCAACTCTTCTTTTTCTTCTTCTTCATGTACGGCTCGATTCAGACCACATGCCAAACTGAGGTTAAGAAAACATAACCATGGCCTAGTGTGATGTCTTGATGCTTACTTAACCATGGTTTCGTGACCCACTAGTAAACCTAATTCAGAAACTCTGGTTTGAAGAAGGTTTGCTAAGCAGTTCTGCGTCAGGGAAAGGCTCCGTTGGAGGAAAAAGACTGGAAGCGGAATGGATCCACAAGATCTGACTCAGTGATTTTCCTGGATTGTTTGGGAATTGTAATTATATTAGTGAACATTTGTAAGCTGACTTGGGAACCATCGGTTGAAAGTGTGAGATATAAATAAGCTAATAAAATAACATCTCCTGTCAGCTACCCACAGCAGGTTAGAAAGTCCAAATCGAGACAACAGCAACATCTGGGCAAAACTGAATTTTGGAAAGGCTGATCAGGGAGAAATTGACTCACCAAAGGAGAGTATCTAGGAACATGGCTAAACCAGGCTTCTGTCTCTTGAGTGTGAAGTACGAATTCCTGCCTAATTCCACATATAAACTGGCTTTTAAAAAAAAATTCAGTCTCATGGTACCGTATGTGTTAAGTGCCGTCAAGTCGCTTCTGACTCATGGCGACCCTATGAATGAAAGTCCTCCAAAATGTCCTATCTTTGACAGCCTTGGTGAGGTCATGCAAATTGAAGGCTGTGGCTTCCTTTATTGAGTCCATCCATCTCTTGTTGGGTCTTCCTCTTTTCCTGCTGCCCTCAACTTTTCCTAGCATGACTGACTTTTCCAGTGACTCTTGTCTTCTCATAATGTGACCAATGGTACTCATGATACTGGTCGTGTTTTAAAAACTCGTGATAAAAGCCCAAGTAATCAACAAGCAGGCACAAAAAAGTCTTCGTGAGAACACTTCTTCTGGGGCTTTCTTCCATCATGCCTCAAAAATGTCTTTTTCGCCCATCCCTGCCCTTTATTCTTTTTTCTTTTCTTTTTTCCTGAACACACAAAGAGGCTTTGGAAAACTCAAAAACATGTGCTAGGGGTTTTGTGACATGTGGGCTGGTCCCAATAAAAAGGTATTGCACAACGGTTGTTTCGGGAGTTTCATCCGTAGACCAACACAGCTGCCTCCTTTCCATCATTCTCCGCCTTGCAACGCCTCCCTTATTTATTTATGCAAATCACGTTTACTAAAATCGCCAACCTCATTAAAGAAGTTTTTAAAAACAACGCAAACCATCATTAAAGAGACCAAATGTAACCAATAAAGCTGTCACAAGCAGCCGGCAACCAAAGCAAAGTATTGTTCGGTTAGAAATGGGCAAAGAAAACTGTTTTAACCTGGAGAGCATCTCTGAACAGGGTTTGGTATACCCACACCTTTGGGTATACAGTCTGGAGGAACATGATTCAGCCACCTTGTGGAAACTAAGCATGTGCGGGTCTGGCCACTGCCTGGATGGGAGACCTCCTGGGAAACCCCCCCCCCCCGTAAAGTGATAAATTCTGATGAAAGCAGGGCAGGATATAAATGAAATAAATAAAATAACTTGGGTGCCGCTACAGAAAAGGCTCCTTTCCTCCGGCAACCACCTGTGTCATGTCTGAACACATACACATGAACGCACATGAAGCTGCCTCATACTGAATCAGAAGTCCATCAAGGTCGGGATTGTATACTCAGACTGGCAGCAGCTCTCGGAGTCTTTCATGCCACCTACTGCCTGGTCCTTTTTAACTGGAGATACTGGGGACTGAACCTGCCATCTTCTGCATGCCAAGTAGAGGCTCTTCCACTGAGTTGCAGCCCTTCCTTAAAGGATGGGGTTAACTATAGAAGGGGCTTCTGGAGAAGATTGTAAAGATTGGGCAGGTCCCTCCACTCGGTGAAGGAGCTAAAGAGCCCAAAGTCTGGTTAAACTGAGTTTATTATACAGCCAAAGTGGAAGAGATTTGGGGGTGGGGGAGATTTTTGCTTGGAAAGAAAATTGACTCTTGATGGAGGGGAATGGCGTATGTCTGCTTGAGAGGATTTTTTTAAAAGGAAAATTATAATTCAGAGCTTTCATCCAGTAAACAGGTTCATAAAAAAAATCCCTGCAGCGTGACAGGTAGCAGGTAATCTGGGTCATCACGGGGGCGCTGGGTAATGAACAGGAGCCCTATGGAGTCAATAACGGAGAAGGTTGCCGAGGTTGGGGGACGCTCTGTAATTACAGCCTCTCTTGACCCTGCCTTGGATGCTTGGAAGGAAAAAGGGGAGGGGGAAACAGACACCCAAAGGTGGGGAGGGGGGAACCCAAAGAAAACCCTCAGAGAAGCAGAAATTAAAAATGAACTTTACAGCCCCTCCGAAAGGCTGTCATTTTATTCCCCTTATTAATATTCTGAGGTTGGGAGCCTTTCCGTAAAAACATAATTAATTGAGGCCGCGCCGACAGTAAACAAGCAATTTCAAATTAAACCGAAATGACGGCGGCTTCATTTGCAAATGTGAACAGATTTCTCAGAGCAGATAAATGAAGTCACCATATAAAGTGGAGATGGAGGGGAAGGTTGGGGAAAGAGGAAGGGAAGGGGGGGTAGAGAGGAGAGGCAGAGAGAAGGGGCTTCGCAGGGCTAAGAATTGATGGAATCATTAATCTTCACCTGTCTGCGTCACGGTGCCGCTCATTTCGGAAATGTTCGACTCGATCCTCTGAAGTTGCTTCCTGTCTTCCTTGCTTCCCATGATCAGAGGGAGGAGGTATTTCTATGAGAAAGAGCAGAGAGATATGTTGGGTGGGTGGGAATAAAGAACAAACCACAGGGATACTCTGGCAGGACCCTAGACTGTGAATCACTCGGCCCTTCTAGGAACCATTCAGGAGCGCTAACGATGTGCTTGAGAGACGGACAGGACTGTCTGCCAGTTGTTTCTAGGATGTTGTGGGAGTCCATGCGAAGGAGGCGGGGAGAAGCACGGCTTAAAGCATTTAGGTTTTAAAACCTTGCTTTACTGACCTCTCCAAAAGCAAAGCATCCCATCACGTGCACAATTCAGTATTTTCAACTCTCACGTTTGTTTGTTTTTTAAAGCAAGTTCTAGCCCTTTCGACAGTAAAGAAAATCAGCACTTGGAACAGGGGGAGAATATAGGGTAGCCGGCTCCTGGTTGCGAAATTCCTGGAGATTTTGGGTGTCGAGCCTAGGGAGGGCAGGGTTTGGGGATGGGAGGGGTTTCAGCGGGGTATAATGCCACAGAGGCCGCCGCCCAAAGCTGCCGTTTTCTCCCGGGGAAACTGATTCCTGTCACCTGGAGATCAGTTGTAACCCCAGGAGATCTCCAACCACCACCTGGAGGTTGACAACCCCAGGAAAACACCATTCTTGGAGGAAGGGGGGTCCCCTGCAACAGAAAGGGTGTGTGGGTGGGGACTCCGTGTGTGAAACTTCCCTTTCCAATCCCCACTTAGCCATGAACCGTAACCACAAAAAGCAATGCCTCTGTTCCGCCGCAGCAATAAATTAGATGAAAACAGTGACGGACTTTGTGTGATACAATAATGATCTAAAAGCATTGCTGGCAAACAGCAGGCCATTCTCTTGATTTCTTTCTTTATTTAGGAATTCTGAAGCGTTAAAACTACATTAAAATAAACGCAAGTTCTAGGGGGAAAACATAGAGGTCAGGGGGAATGCCACACCTTGATACAGAAATACGACGTGTATTTTTATATGGTGGGGAGAATTTACACTGTCTTGAAGTTAATTTTTTTTTACACTGATATGCTATAGAAGTTTTAACTAATAATAATGTTTTAAATACTAGGTAAGAAAAAGGCTCTCAACTTTAAGGTTGACAATGAGGAAACTGAAATTGTTCAAGACTTTCTGTTCCTTGGCTCCATCATCAACCAAAAGGGAGACGGTAGCCAAGAAATCAGAAAGGAGATTGAGACTGGGAAGGGCAGCCGTGAAGGAGCTAGTAAAGATTATGAAGGGTAAGGATGTGTCACTGGCCACCAAGATTAAGTTAACTCATGCCATTGCATTCCCTATTACTATGTATGGGTGTGAAAGCTGGACATTGAAGAAAGCTGATAGGAAGAAAGTAGATTCCTTTGAAATGTGGTGTTGGAGGAGAGGGTTACGGATACCCTGAACCACCAACAAAAACAAATCAGTGGGTTATAGATCAAACCAAGCCTGAACTCACCCTAGAAGCTAAAATGACTAAACTGAGGCTGTTGTACTTTGGTCACATTATGAGAAGACAAGAGTCACTGGGAAAGACGAACATGCTAGGGAAAGTCGAAGGCAGCAGGAAAAGAGGAAGACCCAACAAGAGATGGGTTGACTCTTTAAAGGAAGCCACGGCCCTCAGTTTGCAAGACCTGAGCAAGGCTGTTAAAGATAGGACATTTTGGAGGACTTTGATTCATAGGATCGCCATGAGTCGGAAGTGACTTGACGGCACTAAACACACACGGTACCATGAGACTGGATTTTTTTTTTTTAAGCCAGTTTATATGTGGAATTAGGCAGGAATTCACACTTCACACTCAAGAGACAGAAGCCTGGTTCAGAGTCAGAAGCAACTTGATGGCACTTAACACACATACAAGAACGAGGCTAAAGACTGAGATGCATGTCTCTGTCTCCAGCATCTCCAGTCACAGGATCCCAAGCAGCGAGTTTTGGGTAAGACCCTGCACCTCATTCATGTTCCACTTACCTTGTAGAGCTGGTGGAAGCCAAATGCAATACCAGCCATGATAATGGCTAGAGCGCCGTAATCCCGCCATCTGGAGCTTGGTGGACCTGGATGGACAGAGATAAGCATCATGAGAAAGAGTGAAGCCTTTTTGCTGGTTCCCACTGATTCAGGAAGAAGACCGCAGCCACTTGCCCTAAAACTAGAAACGCTTCCTGGGAACGTGATGAAAAGCCAGACCATCTGGGCAGGGGCATCCAAATTCCAGACATCAAACCAAGCTGCAATTTGCCATCTTGGATGCCAACTGCTGCTTGTTTCTTGTGTTGTTGCATTCCAATCATTCCTCATGTGGAGCAAGTTTTTTTTTTAATCGGCGTGAAAAAGAAATCAGTGAAGCAAATAACTCTTCCTTAGCTAGGTCTGAAGAGTGTTGACAAATAAAGAGAGCCGCCGGAACCCACAATCTTAACATCTAAGTACTTCCTGCCAAGTCATTCTCGAAGCCTTGAACATTCTCTGTCTGTCAACCCTCTCCCCATTTTCCCCTTTTATAAACTTTTTATACCCAGCTTTCCCCCCAACGAGGACTCAACAGCTTAAAACACTGTTCTCCCTTCCTCCGTTTTATCATCACAACAACAACCCTGCGAGGTAGATGCCGTGAGAGAGAGTGGCCTGAGGTCATGTAGCAAGATTTCCACATTAAATTCAGGATTCCAGTCTCATCTCATCTGCCCTACTCCTGACGTTACTTCTATACCGCTGGAAACACCTCTCAAAACCTAGTGCCCACCTTTCCCATCAATTTACCACTGGAAAAGTCCCATTGCTGCAAAGACTTCAGAAAATGCGCTGGCTGCCCTTGGCCTTCCTTGATGCATCCAACATAGCCTCTTTTCTATCCCGCTCTCCTACCTTTAAGCGCAAACGTATGGACAGCCACTTGTGTGATTCACCTACGGTGAAACAAGAATCCTCTCCAGGCAACCAGAGAGGAAAGCTTTTGTTTGCTGGGAAAGAGCAGTGGGGGTGGGCTGGAGGGGCACGTGTGTTCTTTCAGGCTACTTATGTACCACATATGGATATGTTTAGGCTGTCAAGAGATCCATAATTCATATGGACTAGTAGAAAAGAGCAAGAGTCCGGTAGCACCTTGAAGACTAACAGAATTTCTGGTAGGGTATGAGCTTTTGTGAGCCACAGCTCACTTCTGAAGCTCATACCCTGCCAGAAATTTTGGAGACCTTCAAGTTGCTACTGGACTCTTGCTCTTTTCTACTGCTACAGACAGACTAGCACGGCTACCCATCACAATCTCACATATAGACTAGTAACTTTTGTAGGATCCTTTCCGAACATCTTAGTGCAGTGGTTCTCAACCTGGGGGTCGGGACCCCCAAGGGGGTCGCAAAGTGTTTTCTGGGGGGTCGCCGCCACTGTCCTGGGACAGCCCCCATCCCGGGCTGTCCAGGACTTACCCAGACGCCCTGTAACCCTGAGCAGTCCACGAGGGCAGGGAAGACCCCAAGCAGAGAGGTGAGGAACTGGCCGACCGACAGCCAGAAGGAGCCGGGCTGCAGAGACGCAGCGGCGTGCCGCTGCACACCAGCTGTAGCCCTGCTGCCCAGCTGAGAGGCGGGCGGGCTACAGCTGCACACCAGCTGTAGCCCTGCTGCCCAGCTGAGAGGCGGGCGGGCTAGCCCTGGGCGCGGTCGCATCTGTGCCGGGCGGATGATGCGGCAGGATGTGTGGGAGGCCAAGGAAGCTCCCCTGGCTCGGCCAGTTTAGGTCTCGGAGAAGAGGGCAGTCTTCCTTGAGGCCGCTACAGCCACGTTGTTTTTACTTTTAGCCACGCTCGGGTGGGGCAGGAGCTTCAGCCTGGAATCCAAGTGCGCATGTCTGTAGTGTGGCTTCGCTTTTCTGCCCTGAGTCATCAGTTCCGCTCTGCCCTGAGTCATCAGTTCCGCTCTGGCAAGGCCAAGAGGGAGAGAGTCGAGGTGCATGCGCAGTTCGGGATTTCCCCCTCGAGCGCACAGGTTCGGTGAGGCGCAGACGGAGCGGTGACTGGCGGAGGGGAGAAAAAGGCACGAAAAGTCCGAGCGGGATAAGCGGCCCTCGGCTCTTTCCTGGCCCTTCGCTCTTGTGAGGTGATTAAACAGAGCTCCGCTTTGAGGGATAACTGCAGTTCTGTGCACAGTGTCCCAGTCACAAGAGAGGGGGTTTCCTCGCGAGAGCCCTGGCCTGCTTGGAAGAGTTTTTGGGGAGAGAGGGGAGGACAAGGAACGCAGTGCATGCTCAAAGGCACTCTTTCCTCCGTGCCAGGAAAGGTTGCCGCGCCACACAGTCACAGCCGCTGCGCAACAGGTGGTAGTACCGTTTGCTTGTTTGTTTTAAACTTTAAAATTTAAAGTAATTATATATATGGATACTGCCAAAAAAAATGTGTTTTCTTTATCCAATTGAAAATGTCATTTATGCAAATTTATGCAAATGTGATGAGGGTCACAGGTTACTTGGCAACTGTAAAAGGGGGTCGCGACTTGAAAAAGGTTGAGAACCACTGTCTTAGTGGGTCTCATTCTTTGGATTGAAGGGGAGCAGAATGTGTCTTAATTTACTGATTTTTAAAAAAAAATGCATGTTGCCCAGCTTTTTTAGACACATCATAAACAATTTTCAACCCTTGGCCTTGACTCTAGATTTCCCAATCCAAACTCCAAATCTGCCTCTTTAAATTGTCTTGCACTGAGAGCCCTACTTTGAAGGACTTGCTTAATCCCGCACCACTCCCTACAAACTGTGCCAACTTTCTGCTCAGGCGTCACCCCCCGTGCTCCACCGTCTGCTGTGTCCTCTAGGAGGAATCTGAAGACACCTGTGGGTCTCCCCATAACACCACACAAGAAAACTCCATCAGCTTCGGCCTTTCACCCCTTTCATCTCTCCCTCCATTGCTGTAATGCTCGCGCTAAGAACATTTTATTGCCCCCTGGTTTTCATTATTAATGAAAAGGGACCGGGATGATCTTTCGGAAAGTTCAGAGAGTCTATAAAGACAAGGAGCTGAAATGCCATTTTACTCGTTTTAGAGATGTGTGAAACAATTCTGTCTTCTGGCAAAAAATAAAGGCAGAGGAGAAAGGGGGGGACGCTAATTGGTAGAAAATAGCCCCAGCAAGGACTCCGCACCAAACTCTCTGATGTTGCAGAACATGGGATATCTATGGGAAAGGGTACAATCTCTGCCACTGCTCCGAAACTCTGCTGGTTCAAGGTGCCAAAGAAGAAGAGGAAGAAGTTAAGAGTCCCTTGTCTGGAAAGGTGGGCAAAAGTCCAGGATGTGGCCCCAGAATCGCTGCCCCCCAGCTGCCCAAGCTCCAGACAGGGTGGGTGCGAGTACCCTCTTCTTTCTCCCCTCCTGGGGTGATCGGAGATGTGGGTGGTTGGTCCCCCACCCCCAGTGCAGGCCCCAGACCAGCTGCTAAGACTGCCCCTGAATCAAGCCATAGAATCATAGAGTTGGAAGGGACCACCAGGGTCATCTAGTCCAACCCCCTGCACAATGCAGGAAATTCACAACTACCTCCCCCTCCCCACACCCCCAGTGACCCCATAGATTATCAAGTTACCTGAATGTGGCCACACTCTCCTACTTAAAAACAAACAGTTGTGATGCTGATGATGTGGGTCATTGCAGGTCAAAACCTGACTCACCGTCTGAAGACAAGCTCTGGGTTCTGGTGGCAGACAAGCAAGGTCATATCCCCATTCAGCCAAGAAACTCATCGGTTAGCCTGGGGCCAGACACCCTTCCAACCCAGCCTGCCTCACACCCAGTTGCTGTGAGGCCAGAACAAGTTCCTAGGAGGATGG
The DNA here is from genome assembly GCF_029931775.1 of Euleptes europaea. NCBI lineage: Eukaryota > Metazoa > Chordata > Lepidosauria > Squamata > Sphaerodactylidae > Euleptes > Euleptes europaea. Next base: position 3,417,407 of record NC_079330.1, read on the forward strand.
GCGGGATACCAAAGCAGCACGTTTTCATCACACGACGTGGGGGGTAGCCTCGAGGGAAAGCGCTGCAAATACTGCCCCCCAGTTCAGCGGCTTGCCTGCTGAGCAGTGTTTCAAAGATAAAGTGGCTTAATTGATTACAAGCTCTTTGATCAATTAAAAAGGTACCCTCTTTAATTGGGCAACAAGTTTAAAAAAAAAAAAACTTTATTTTTTAATATGTAGTTAGGAAAACTGTAACTGGCAGCTGCCATCTTGGAAGAGATATTTCCCTCTGGCCTTCCCCCCTAGATGGGATGCGTCTCTGAAATTAGTGCTCGTTGTGACCCACGTGTGATTCATCTAGAGAGAAAGTATGCTAATTTCTTCAGTCATTTTGTCTTTACTCATATGTAGACCACTCCTGAAAGAGGCATTACCCAGCATGGTATAGTGGTTAAGAGCCAGCGTGGTGAAGTGGTTAAGGACGGCAGACTCGAATCTGGAGAACCGGGTTTGATTCCCCACTCTTCCACATGAAGCCTGATGGGTGACCTTGGGCCAGTCACACACTCTCAGCCTCACCTACCTCACAAAGTGTCTGTTGTGGGGAGGGGAAGGGAAGACGATTGTAAGCCGCATTGAGACTCCTTAAAGGTAGAGAAAATCAGGGTATAAAAGTGAAGTCTTCTTCTTTTCACGCTGAATGGGATGTCTCTACAAACATGGTGCTGCCCATAGCATGCACACTCATCACCTAAACACCAAATCAAATTTCTTCCAAACTTTTACTCTTATTTATTCACAGATTTAGACCTGCCTTAGAAGAATCCTATTTCTTTCTCACAAGGAATGGAATGCCTCTTCTAAGATGTTAGCCATGATGTGCGCATTGCATCATGTTCTTCTGCTCCTGAAACTTTTTCTTTCAAATCCATTGGTTACACATGTAAGTGCCGTCTAGTCGCAACCAACTTACGGCGACCCCAGCAAGGGGCTTTCAAGGCAAGTGAGGTGGTTTGCCATTGCCTTCCCCTGCAGAGTTTTCCTCGGTGGTCCCCTATCCAAGTCCCAACTCTGCTTAGCTTCCCAGATCTGATAGGATCAGGCTATACCATGCCACCTCCCCTCCTATTGGTTATTCCTCTGCAAATTTAACTGATTAAAACTCACATTATTTCTTAGTTTTTTCCCTTTAGCTGGGGGTGGGGATGGTGAGTTAGGACTCACACTTGAATCCTAAAGAGGAGGAGGAGGAGGAAGAGCTGGTTTTTATATGCCGACTTTCCCTACCACTTAAGGAAGAATCACAGCGGCTTACGACCACCTTCCCCTTCCCCTCCCCACAACAGACACCCTGTGAGGTAGGTGCGGCTGAGAGAGCTCTAAGAGAGCTGTGACCAGCCCAAGGTCACCCAGTGGGCTTCGTGTGTGGGAGCGGAGTAAACAAATCCAGTTCACCAGATTAGCCTCCACCGCTCATGTGGAGGAGTGGGGAATCAAACCCGGCTCTCCAGATCAGAGTCCACCGCTCTAAAAGCATCTCTGCTTGATTGGCCTGGAAACCATTTCTAATTTGCCACCAGCGAGGGGCTACTTTGAGAGATAAAAGTCCAGAAGAGAGGAAGAGTCCTACCAAATAGCGACAGGTAGCTATGGGACGTTGACCTTTAGGCAAGCGCCATGCCTGCCCGTGATCACCCACGATCGAGGGTCATAAATGCCGGAGAACTCCGCTGGGGTGACACGAATGCTTGTGGAGCACCTGAGCGGAGGAACTCCCTGGGATTTGCATGTAATGAAGGGGGTTAGGGGAGGTGGGTAATAGCATATACAAACCCCATCAATCATTTAAACACTTAGCGTCAAACTTGTCCTCACTGTTGGATTAGTGTATTTCATAATGCCGGCAGCAGACAGTTTTGGCGTTCCTCCTTCCTCCTCAAGTGGTGGTGGGTGGGGGAGGACAGGGGGGCTCACTTTTGGAGCGCGTTTAAACTAGTCAGATTGAGTGATGCTTCCAGCAACTAATCGCATGTCAAATAAAAGATATTTTATGTAATAAATTACCGCTACAAGTAATTCAGATGTCATTTATCAGTTTTATTATCCCTCAGCCCAAGTCTTGTTTCTCTATATTAATCAAAATCAAGGAGTTGGAGGGTGAGGATTTTTTTAAAAAGCAGTTTTGACACCTCTTGGCAAAAGTACAGGCGCAAAGGGGGGGAGGGTTCACGTGTGCGCAAATCGAGGAACCAACACAGAAGGAGAGAAGTGATTGTCCTTAGCCAACGTAGAAGACCAAACTTAAGTTTATGTATGAACACGTCAATCCCTAACGAAGCACTTTCCAAGTCAAAGTTCCGTGCAAACAAACTTGATTTTGCACAATCTTCTACAAGATGTTCGGGAAGGCCTCCCTCTGGAGACTTTCTCCATTTAGAAGCCATGACAGCTCAAGGACACTTAGCCATCCTGGCTTAGGATGTTTGGGGATGACCCTACAGGGCCTAGTTGTCGTCTGCCGCCCCTCGTAATAGGCTTGATCTCGAGGAAAGCCATGCACACCCTCCATGAGCTAATATTTATTTATTTGTTTATTTTAAGCATTTCTATGCTACCTTTCCACCCGCGTAAGGTCCTCAAGGCAGCGAACATCAAAACATTAAAATATTTGAACATTAAAACAGCATTTAAGATAGTATTATAGAACACTTCAATAAAAACGTCTGAACGCACAAAGGTACAACACCAAATCCAGGGAGGAGAGCCGGCAACCGGCAACCAACCTTCAGCCAGCCTGTCACCCGGGACACTCAACCACCCATCCTCCGGCATGAACATCTGAAAGCTCCTGGGCAAAACTAGGGACCCACGTGCCTACAACCACTATGTGACACTACCCAATTTGGCCTTTATGGATTCTCTACCTAACGCGTCACCTAAAATTAACCTCCAACTTTGTTAATATAAAGGATCAGCACATTTTTCTTTCTTGCTGCGCCTTGCTGACGGATCAGGTGTTGCGACTGGTGTCAGAGACAGATTCCAACTACTGCTGGATAGTTTTCAGCGTGTGCGGTCGCTTCTCTGTCCTAGCACCGTTCGGTGTATCCTGATACCTGCTGTGTACCCAAGCACAACCTGTTCTCATCAAGCCTGAAGGCCTCCTATACTTCACCTTGAGACTACTATAAAATGCAGATGTGGGGCTGTTCCATCATGCACTAAAGTATGGGTTCTCAAGAAGGGAGGAATTCCCCCCCAGAGGGGAATTTTAGGGTTCCGGGGGGGGGGGGGAACTGGGTCCATTATTCAGCAAAGTGTGATTTCCTGTAGATTATGTACAATCTGTAAAATTGTAGTTTGTTTTTTTGAGTTGGACTATCTTGGAAAGGGGGGAATTATATTCTGAACAATAGTGAAAGGGGGGAAAGGAGCAAAAAAAGGCCAACAGCCACTGCACTGAAGCATCTTTTTCTCCCCATCCCCCACCTCTAGTTTTTCTTTTCTTTTTTTTCTTTTTCTTTTTTTGTACTGACTCATCGTCCTGAGAAAAAAATGCTCTGGCAAATTCCAAAGCTTGCTGGTTTCTGTGGGACAATTTGATGGTCCTAATAAAAGAAGTTATTTAACACTGCTGTTGTTTCTGAATTTTCTGCAAAAGACTTCAAATAAACAGGCAATGTTAACTTCTCAACATTCCCTAGATAGTTCTCCTCCAAGGACAAGAAATGCAGGGGAAACTAATTAACAAGGCAATAATAATACTTCCTCATACAATACTGGATTTAACTTTCATTTATGGAATTTCTAAGACGCAGAGAGCTCCTATGGAGCCAAAAGACACTTTTTACAATACATCAACATAAAATAATAAAGCGAACATGCAATTAACGTATGGAATTAATGGCCCCAAGATGTGATGAGAGCCACAACTTCCAATGGCTTAAAAAAATAAACACTAGACCAACAAGTCTGATTCAAATGTGTAACAAAGACACAAACTGCAGGTCCTTCCTGGACTGAACCACAAAAGGCCGAACACAAAGAGATGCAGGAGAGCAGCCGCAGGAGGAAAGAGGTACTCAATCCCCACACTTCAATCTCACTCACACACCCCACGCTGCTGTTTTATACAGCCACAGAGATGGAAGGGCCCTTCAAGGCCATCAAGCCCAACGCCCTGCTCAATGCATGAAATCCACAGAATCATAGAGTTAGAAAAGACCACCAGGGTCATTTAGTCCAACCCCCTGCACAATGCAGGACATTCACAACTACCTCCCCCACATACCCCTAGTGACCCCTACTCCATGCCCAGAAGATAGCCAAGATGCCCTCCCTCTCATGATCTGCCTAAGGTCATAGAATCAGCATTGCTGACAGATGGCCATCTAGCCTCTGCTTAAAAACCTGATTCTCCCAGATTCTAGTCTGTCACTCTAACCACTACACAATGCTGGCTCTGAGTTAGGCATAAATATTGCACGAGAAACAGAAGGGGCTGGAATGTGCCAGGAATTTAAGAACATTTGCTGGCTGTTCAGGAGCTACTTACTATATGGCGCAAGGGGAGGGGGCTGAGTCGGCACCAACTGGGCAGGAAGGTTCTGGTGCTGGGGCTCCTCTTTGGCAGTGCCCGACTGCTGGAATGCGACTTCGATTTCATCATCCGTCAGCCCTGGTGGGAGAAGAGGAAATGCAGATCATTCAGCCAACCTTTGCTTACCCTCTCTTTGCAATCATTTCCAGCTGGCATTATATTTGGACTAGGGGAAAGGCTGCAAGAGATAGGAGACTGGAGTAGAAGAAGTGTCCCTTTTCTTACTTTGCAGAGGGGAGGGGCTGTGGCTCAGTGGCAGAGCTTCTGCTTGGCATGCAGAAGGTCCCAGGTTGAATCCCTGGCATCTCCAGCTAAAGGGGCTAGGCAACTAGGTGATGTGAAAGACCCCTTTATGTTATACAAATCACTGGCAAATTTAAGTTTTTATATAATAAAATTAATAATGCCAGAAACACTGTGTTCGTGTTCCCGCCATTCTAACAACTGATCAGAGGTGCGCATTGAAGAACAAGGGAACCCATTCTCCATCCCCGTCTTTTGGAAGGTTTACATTTGGTCTCTGACTGTACTTGGTATTTCATTTGTAGAGAAGGATTGATGTATTGTAGAGGAGGATTCTGGCAGCAGTAAATCACACCTCTTATTCATTCCCTACATCTTGCTATTACTTCGTTAGGGGGAAAAGCCAGTGGTCAAGGCTTAAATTTACCCGAGTAATCACAGTGTTTGCTGAGAGAGGGTTGCAGTGGGCAAGTGCACGTTATATGCTAATATGTGCCAGTTTCTTTCCTAAGACAAGCTTTTAAAACAAGAAGGAAGTATCATTGGAATCCGAAGCTGGTGTGGCAGGAAAAAAAAGAAGCTATGAAAGTTTGAGAGAGATCCTAAATATAATCAAAACTACCTTATCTAATATCAGAGTGGCTGGATCCTGTGCCACTCATGAAAACAAGAAAAACTGGGCCACGCACAGAGAAGGCGGGGGTATCTAAGAACTTGGAAGCCTCCCCAGGAATACCAAAAATACGACCTTGCAAATCAAACCCCAACCTCCAAAATGAAGAACCTCAACCCCCACCCCGCAAATGGTCGGATGAGGACTCAGCAGGAAGTAGTTCTAGGCAATGGGAATGGGTCCCCAACACTTTCCTGTTCTCCCTCTGACGGCTCCAGTAGGGTTGCCAGCCTCCAGGTACTAGCTGGAGATCTGCTATTAGAACTGATCTCCAGCTGATATAGATCAGCTCACCTGGAGAAAATGGCCGCTTTGGCCATTGGACTCTATGGTATTGAAGTCCCTCCCCTCCCCAAACCCCACTCTCATCAGGCTCCGCCCCCAAAACCTCCCGCAGGTGGCGAAGAGGGACCTGGCAACCCTACCCACCCTCCTCAGGCTCCGCCCCCAAAACAGGTCAGTGGGGTGTGGGGGGGGGTAGTTGTGAATTTCCTGCATTGTGCAGGTGGTTGGACTGGTTGACCGCTGGTGGTCCCTTCCAACTCTATGATTCCAGGATCACTACGCAGGGGCAGGCAATGGCAAACCACCTCTGAACACCTCTTGCCTTGAAAACCCTACAGGGTCGCTGAAAATCGGCTGTGACTTGATAGCATGTTCCACCACCAAGCTAGGCCCAGCCTTTAAGATCTAGTGTCCCTAACAAAGCTCAAGGAAAAAGTTTGGCAGATAAATCTGCCTCCCGAAATCTGGATTCACAGGCTGGGTGGGGTGGGGGGACACAACTCCTTTCGTTGCTGCAATTTAACCTAAAGCGACAGAGTATTAGCCTCCGACGCCACTTTCCAAATGTGGCTCATTCAATTTCCTTAATTTATCTTTGCGTTTATTGCTGCTTTTGAAGTAGCTTTTCTATTGCAATTCCACGTTCTTACCCCGGAAAAAAAAAACCGGAAAAAAAGAGAACATATACCATCAACTGCAAATGTGCCTCATTTTAATCTGTAATGGTATAAAAAAAAAAAGACGATCAACAACAGCCCAGAGTGGGGAGAAAACTAACAATAATGCAGGAAAACAGACAGAGAAACAAAAAGCTAATTATTGGGTTAGACGACTAATTAGTCTAGATCGTTTCTGAAGATGGGAATAATTTGCTTTATTTTATGACAAATGCCGAAATAAAAAAAGGGGGAAAGGGAAGAGGAGGGAGGAAAGAATCAGGTCTGACTGTGATTAGCATGAATGGGATGCAGAAGACCAGGAGGAAATAAAAGCTAAAACGGAACAGATCGGAGGAAGGCCCTGCCAGAACTTTCAGAGACTAAGTTTACGGTCCCCGTTTGAAAGGCTGCCGCTTGGCTAGCTGGCTCACGCTGGCACTACACACAGCTATCCTGCGCGCCGGGGAAACACCGGGCCTCCCATCTGCACCGGCCACAACATATGGAAAGGATTTGGCCAACGAGAGAGAGAGAGAGCGGGGGGGGGGGACCAGCTGCTGACCAACATCTGTGAAGGAAGCTGCACAGCTGCTTTGCCTTTTCCGAAAGGGAGAAAGTGCTCACTAGGAAAACCCGGGGTGGGGAAGGGGGGGCAGAGGGAGAAGAAGAATATTTTGCTAAAGGAGAGGTGGCAAAGTAAGGCCAGGAGAGGATCGACTTAAGAAATGATGAATTAAAAAATAGCAAATTAAATTCTAAGCTGCCCGGTTTTAAGCGAGTAGGGGTTGCAAATTTGAACACATGAACACATGAAGCTGCCTTATACTGAATCAGACCCTTGGTCCATCAAAGTCAGTGTTGTCTGCTCAGACCGGCAGCGGCTCTCCAGGGTCTCAGGCAGGGGTCTTTTCACTTCGCATACTTGCCTAGTCCCTTTAACTGGATTGAACCTGGGACCTTCTGCATGCCAAGCAGATGCACTACCACTGAGCCACAGCTCCTCCCAAATCAAAGTGCAAAACTGGTACAGATCAAATATGAAGTAGCTGTAATTACTGTCAGCTTGTGCAAGATGTAGCATGGTCACTAAAAGCCAACCCTGGTTTTTGACCCTTGCAAAAAATCTGCAAGAGATCCAGCTCTTGCAATGTCCGCTGGCAAGGATTGGGACCACTGCTGAGAAAGCTCTTAGCCTAAAGCTCTCTGACCTTATGGTAAAGCGGAACCTTCAAAGGCCCTTGTTGGCTAAGACCTTTGTATGCAGACGGGGTGGTGTATCAAACAGAGAGAGACGGATGGTCCCTCCTTCTGATTTCAGTCGATTCCCACAGAGCCCTAGTGGAATACAGAAGCTTTTCCTGGACACAAAGCTCTCAAGGGAAAGTGTTCCACTACCCCAAAAGCCACAACCAAAAAGGCTCTGAGCCAGTCTTGTCAGCTGGTGGTCAAAGTCCCAGTAGATTCATTTGGGAGGTGAGTCAGAAATTTCCCTCACTTTTCTGCAATCTGTTCAAGGTGAAGTCTATTCCAAGAATGCAATTACATGGTCACACGAAGCTGCCTTATACTGAATCAGATCATCGGTCCATCAAGGTCAGTCTTGTCTGCCGAGACTGGCACAGGCTCTCCAGGGTCTCAGGTAGAGGTCTTCTTTATCACCTACCACCTGATCCTTTTAGCTGCAGATGCCGGGGATTGAACCTGGGACCTTCTGCATGCAAAGCAGATAGATGCTCTATCACTGAGCCACAGCCCCTCCCCTCAAATGAGTCTCACATCCAGTGAGACAGTTTTGTTTCCCACTCTGTCCATGTTTCCCACTCTGTCCATTCAAAGAGAGCAAATGTGATAGATGTTATCATTGAAGATTTTATAGTAAACTACAGACCAAGCTTTCGAAAGCACAGGAAATAACCGTGATTTTTAGCCTGGCCCGGTGGGATAAAATGGATAAAAAATTGTTTCTTGCATTAATCTAGTCATATTAGCCAGTGACAATAGGATTACCGTATATACTCGTGTATAAGCCGAGTTTTTCAGCCCAAAAAAAGGGCTGAAAAAGCCGGCCTCGGCTTATACACGGATCAATACGGTAGAAGGAGGGAGGAGGGAGGAGGGAGAAGGAGGGAGGAGGGAGGGGGGAACTTACCGCCGCCGTCGAGCCACCGCCATTTTTTCCCGCCGGGAGGGGTCTTGGGCAGCCTCTCTGCAGCCGCAGAGAGACTGCCCTGGCCCCCCCGGCCCCCGCCGCCATTTCCCCCCGCCGGGAGGGGCCCTGGGCAGCCTCTCTGCAGCCGCAGGGAAGCTGCCCTGGCCCCCGCCGGCCCCCGCCATTTTCCCCCGCCGGGAGGGGCCCTGGGCAGCCTCTCTGCAGTCGCAGGAAGGCTGCCCCGGCCCTCCCCGGCCCCCGCCGCATTTTCCCTGCCGGGAGGGGCCATGGGAGGCCCCTGCCCGTCGCGCCGCTACCGCCCACGCGCCTGGGCGCCTTCCTCCGGCCGGCAGCGGCCTGGAGGGGCCTCCTGCCAGCCCAGGAAGGACGCGCCGCCGCCGCTTCGCCGCCTCTCCAGGTAAGTAGTGGGTTCAGGGGCTTTTCCCCCTCCCCCCCTTGGATGGCACTGGGGTCGGGGTGGGTTGGGAGGGCCTGGGAGGCGGCGGGCGGGCGACCTGGGGCAGGGGCCCTGCGCTCTAAAATGGCGGCCGCCGTTTTAGAGCGCAGCATTGCGGGTAAAGGAAATTTCTTATTGCCCCTCGGCTTATACGCGGGTCAATAAGAAATTCCCTTTTCTGGCCTCTAATTTGGGGGGTCGGCTTATACTCGGGTCGGCTTATACCCGAGTATATACAATAGACAGAGCACTGTGGTTTTCATTAGGAATCCTCTTAAGAAGGCAGCAGGAAAAGCTCCAGAGATACAGGCAGTATACCCCTGAATGCCAGATATCATTGGCCTCACCACTTCTGGCAACAGAATACTTGCCTACATGGACCTCACTGCAAGCCAACAATACAGTTCTTTTGTAAAATCATCCAATTTTAGGTTGCTTGGTAGAATGTGAGAGGGTCTCACCTTGAAATGGAAAGGAGGGGGGAGAAATAAATTTAGAGGCAGCACACACAGAGAAAGACACTCAGTGGCTGCATTCTGGCAATGTAATAAACCACAGTTTGTGCAAGAACTGTTCGTTTTTACCAGATCAAGATAACAAATCCTGTTGTGTGCATAAAACCCATTTATCTGCTTTTTTCCTACCCTCTGCCTGCCAGCAAGGAGGATACCCTTCCTTTACAGCCATCTCTGTAGCCAGGCAGCTACTTAACAAACTGTGGTTTGTGAATTCAAACCTGCCAACAAACTTTGGTTTGTTGGGTTGTTTACATGGAGATGTCACAATTAACAGGGGTTTGATCAAAGCGTGGTTTATAAAACCATCATTTACCACAGTTGAATGCAGCCAACCTAGGAGTTATGACCAAGTGATGTTGAAGTCGGCAGGAGTCGAAAAAGCCCCAAACCCAATGAAAACAGCAGAGGTGAATGTATGAGATGTTTCCCTTTGGGAAAACCATGTGGTTAACACAGAACATGAGCACTTTCAAAGCACTATTGATTTCAATGGGAGGGAGAGTTACAGATGTGCTTACATACCTTCCACTGAATACAGAGAGCTTAAAGGGTGCTTCGCTTTGACTGGATCAAGCCCATTGATCACGCACGGTCATCTATAGCCACTACAGAAATTCAGTGACCAATCATGGGGGACGAGGAAAGGAACGCTTGACTAGGTTCCAGCGACTCCAGAGGGTGTGCGACCACTTCATCGTTATACGATCTATTTATTTTCTTAATTTATACCCCAGTTTTCTCCCCTATGGGGACCAATTGGCCTGCATCATTCTCGCTTATGTCACTGTTGTCAGAAACAAAACAGATACTTTCCTTCCATAATTTATAAGATTGTAAAGGCCCCAGCTAGAACCACAATCTCCAGCAGGGACCATATACCAGGAAGGGCAGGGGAAGGGAGGAGGATTTAGGACTGGCAGGGCCCTTGTACTGCTGGACCTAGGTGGCATGAAGCCTTCTACCCCCTATAGTCCTTGGGCAGAGAAGCAGAGAAGAAGTACGGTAGTTTACTCTGAGCAGAAAGGAGACCAGCTTTCAGGCACGTCTAAAGAAGACTTCTGTGCAACCAGAAAGCTTGCTCCCCTTTAGTAATATCATCTGCCCCAGTAAAAAGAATGCATCTGCACCATTTGGAAATTTGACTCGTCAGCGGATCTGAGGTCTGCGCTGCCCTCCACAGGGCCATTGAGAAAAACGACCCACCCAGCAGAACAGGTCCCCACAAACACACATCTACCAGGTCACACCTGTCTCTGCGGCTCAGGCTTCCCTCAGTTCCCCCTTCCAAGTAGCAAATGTTTCAGATCCGCCGGAGAAGATCATGACCTGCCAGGATCCAAAAAGGTTAAAAGGAACAAGGAGGAGAGCTGCCGATTGTAAGTGAATTACATTTCGCCTTGAAAGCCGAGCTGAGCTGCAGCTATATTATAAGGAGGCCTGGTTCGGCGTTGTTTACCATCACCCTGACTAATGCAGACCTTTTTTTTTTGTTTTAAATAATCTCATGCAAATTAGACACACACTTCCTTCCAGTTGATTGCTATCTGCAAGGAATAAAATAACCGCAGAGGGTACGGAGCAAGGACTGAGACAGAGAGAAGGATGCGAGGAAAACAGAACGTGACCTGCCCCCTCTGCCTCCCTCCCTCTCCCCCTTACTCTAAGAAGCTGCCTTTGGACGGATTAGCCCTTATTTTCTTAACACCTTAAAATATTATTGTTGTCTGTAGAGGTCAAGCAGCTCTGATCTGCATGATACCGTAGGGCATTATGAATGGTTTTTTCTTACAGAATGATGAACGAGATGTGTTTTCTAAGGCAAGTTGTTAAAATGTTGTTACTCCCTCAAAAGGCTTTCTGAAAGCAACATAAGCCAATCGACAGCATCAGGTAATTCCAACTCCTGGACACTGCAGATGTACCACACCCTGAAATCCTGTTGCCAGCTTCAGATTCCAATAATTAATTTACTTAAAGTATTTATATTCTGCTTTTCTCCCAGTCAATAGGACTCAAGATGTTCTGCTGCTTGTGAAAGAGGGGAATCCGTTTGGAGAAACACCGAGAAACAAGTTCACATTTGAAAAAAGTAGAGAAGATGGTTTCAATCTGTGTATAATTTCAGTTCTGCTTGAAGTCCATGAAAATAAAAATGGAAGTTCAGAACTAGAAACCATCAGTCTTTCAGACACTGACTCGGATTAGGAAAAGAAAGATGTTGGGTGTGCTTTGAAGGATCTATTATTTACAGTTTAACTGACATGACAGACACTTTATTGGCCTAATTTTGTCCACAGTTACTCGGAGACTTACTGAGTGTGCAAAGATAACATCCCATTGAACTGATCTAAAGATTAGCTCAGTATCCAGAGTTATTGATAGGCCCCATCTTTCAGGTGGAGAAGGGGAAGGCAATGCATTTTCCCAGAGATGGAAGCAGTTTGAAACAGGGACCTTTGCTTGTACCGTAACACAAACTCCCTGCTGCTTCTGGATAAACAAGCGCTGCAGGTTTTCGTATAATTTTAAGGAGTTTCTGAATAACTCTGGCTGAATCCAGAGAAGACACTCTTAAGTCCAGGTAGTTTACATTTCCTTTATCATTACACTGATGTTGATTCCTTTTTGAAACTCTAATTGCCCCCACCCCAACTCTCTCAGCAGGCACAAAGCAAGAAGGGCCGTAGCTCAGCGGTAGAGCATCTGCTTGGCATGCAGAAGGGCCCAGGTTCAACCCCCCGCATCTCCAGTTAAAGGGACTAGGCAGGCAGGTGATGTGAAAGACCTCCGCCTGAGACCCTGGAGAGCCACTGCCGGTCAGAGTAGACAATACTGACTTTGATGGACCTTGACGGTCTGATTCAGTATAAGGCAGCTTCATGTGTTCATGCGTTCAAGATACACGGCTCCATCTTTTAACATTGGGCATGTTTATAAGTATTTGTTGGGATAAAATTAAACTTCCTAAACATGCCAAAACGACACAATTTGACTTTTTTTAAAAAAGGTATAGGATTTGTTTTTCCAGAAAAAGAAAATAAACAGGGGTTTCCCTTACAGCTGTAATATTTCCAAAATCTTACATCTCTGCTCACCCAACCCCTTCTTCCCAGATCTCCTGCCTTCCTACTTATTCCTCCCCACCAGCAGCTCCCCACTTGGCTATCTCTTATCCCCGGGGAGGGGTTTTCCTCTCCTCCCCTGATTCTTCTGCCCCACTCCACTCCCACTTCTTTCATCTGGTCTACTTCCTCAGGGTGGCCTAGATCCAAGAAGCCCCTAATTGCTCACAGGTGAGCCAGGGCTTTTAGCTTCTTTTTAAAAAGGAAACCAGCCTACCCCTCCCCATTTCAGACCCTTCAAGCTGCTCTTGAAACAACAACCCCTTCCCCCAAGTTTCAACAGAAGCTGTGCAAGCCCACCCCCCGCCCCCCCGCTCTCGGCATAAATCCAGTCCACGGGCATTTCTGTGAATGGCAACGAACAGCCCACCGGGGTGGCGAGCCATGCTTCTTTTGCCTGCTTGCGGGGTTATTGTGGAACAATATTGTCACACCATTCCTGAAAATGAATTCAGTTGTGCTTTGGGTACAGGGTCGCTAAGGCTGTATTCAGACATCACTCACAAACCTGCAGGCTCCAATTTGGACGGATGGGTGAATGCAGGATTTACCAGGATTAAACTATGGTTTGGAATCACAATTATTCAGGAAGAAACCTCAGTTTCAGCTTCAATCTTGACATGTCTCACCAGAAAAAGAGGAAGAGGAACCCAATAACAAACCACTGTTGAACCCTTCACACCCAAACAGAATCCGTGATAAGGCACGCCAGGAACAGACACATTCTGCGTATACAGAACTTGTGCATATACAGAACTTCCTGGTATTCACAGTGTTTCACCTCCATCCTACCTCGCGATCTTTACAACAGCCCTACAAGGTAGCTCAGTATTCCCACATTACAGATGGATGAGTGGAGGATGAGGGAGAGAGAGAAAAAGTGGTTTGCCCGAGGCCAGCAAGTTCTCAGCAGAGGAGAGCCGTGCGCCAGGGACCTCCTGATTTGTGGCATGGTCTCGCAGGCAGCTTCGCGTGCAGACCTCTCATTTTCCTTCCTAAAAACCAGGAGGTCTCTCTTTATCCTTCCCTCAGCCTGGCCTTTTGAAGAAGGCAAAAGGTCCAGCAGAGTTTAAAATACAGTTCAGTGGGGTCAAAGGTGCAGTGTCCTCTGATCTAAGAAGCCCTGTCAGGTCAATTTAATCTCTCAAGGTTCTATATTTTTAAAAAAGTAAGGTCAACAAAAATGTCCCTGTGCATCTATCCTCCTCTTCATGGAGGCAGCTGATTTGGGCTGAATTTTCTCCCCTCCTCCACTCTTGCTGCAGCTGCATCCCAGTTTCAGTCACGCTAGCAGAGATCCACAAGGGATTTTGGGGTATGGGGAGTACAGCTTCTTCCCTCTGTGAAAAGACATAAGAGGAGCCCTGTTGGATCGGGCCAAGGGTCTGTCTAGTCCAGCACCCTGCTTCCTACAGAGCTAGGCTTCCACGAAGCCACAACCCTTGAGAAACTGTTGTTCAGAGGTATGCTGAATATAATTTTGCTAAATCCACCGGAATTTCTCCATCCTTCCCCAGCATGACACTGAGCTCCCGAAAGTCTGCCAAAAGAAGCAGGCCTCACGGTGCTTCTGCAAAGTGCTCAAGCTTGGATTCTGGTGGGCCTTACCGCCAGGGAAGGAAGGGAGGTCCACTATTAGTGGGGAGGAAAATGTAACTCCTACAACAGCCTTGTAAGGTAGACTGTTATTATCGTCATATCACAGGTGCCCAGCAGGAGCAAAGCCAAGAGGTATTGTAAGCTGCAGCTTCCACCTTTCCCAAGCTGGACAACATAATCATGAGAAACGCTGGACCACAACTGCGGCAATGATCAAAGGAAAGCTTCAGCAAAGTCAAGGGCAGCTGAGATTGTAACTTATAACGGGATCTCAAGTGATGCTGGAGTCGAAGGCGGAAGACCGACAGCTTGAAACCACATCTGGATGACAGCTTGACCAAAGGTTACCGGTCAACCATCAGTAGCTTAACTGTCCTACAACTGTCCATTTCCAAGTTCTAGAAACCATATTTGCCTGCAGCAACCGGCCAGCCGTTATTGGCAAACCAAATGCCAATTCGAAGGGACAGTTGGTCTAGCCTGACCAGATTTTTCTTATGAACCCCGCCTCGTGTGGTCATGCCGTGTGGAAGAGCCCCCGGAACAAATATTCCATGGGGAGAGGCTGTGGCTCAGTGGTAGAGCATCTGCTTGGCATGCAGAAGGTCCCAGGTTCAACCCCCGGCATCTCCAGTTAAAGTGACCAGGCAAGTAGCTGACGTGAAAGACCTCTGCCTGAGACCCTGGAGAGCTGCTGCCGGTCTGAGTAGATAACGCTGACCTGGATGGACCAAAGGTCTGATTCAGGATAAGGCAGCTTCATGTGTTCATGCGTCCAACTGGCACAGCCGGCCCTGAATTCAAGATTTTAGCGGGGCATTTATCTCCCGCTAATTATGCAAAGCAAAAACAAGCCGCTACGTGGGATTCAATTAAAAAGGCACCACTAATACCGTCAGGGAGGGAAGGGTTAAGCGTAGCGGGCCTTTTTGGCATAAAAATCTTGGCACGAGCTTTGCCGCTCTAGCTGAGCTTTCGAAGTCTATAATAAAATGAGGCGTAAACGAAGGCGAGGACGGCAATGTCAAGGGGGGGCGAGATTTTGGAAAGGTTGTTAAGTATCTCCTTTTCCTCGGCCCTGTTTGCTGTCCCCCCCCTCCCCAGCCATTTACAGGACCCCCCAGGTGATTGATGGATGGAGAAATCCACGTCTGAGCAGACAGCTACCTGCCTTTCAAATAACCGGCCCTCTTGCCCTAGAATGGAAGACAAGCCCACCTTTTAAAAAGTGCAAAATGCTTTTTTAAAAAGGAAAGATAAAGCAAACCACCAGGGAGGGAAAGGTATCAACAGAAAAGAAAAAGGGATCCCCTTTGGGGGTATAAAGACAAAAAAAATGACTTTTTTTTAAAAAAATGCTATTTTTATTTACTTATTCAGTTAGCATTTTCTTGCCAGCGTGGGAGCAATGAGACCTCTCTCTCTCTTTCTCTCTCCCCGACACGCGATCCCCCCCACCCCAAAGCTGTTAAAAGTCGTCGGGTGACCTGCAGACCCCTATTTCCCAGAGCCTTGTATAAAATTGAATTTTTTAAACATAAATTACACGTAATGACGACACTGTAAAAACTAACAGTAATGGAAAGCTGTGCTGTATTTCATTAGCCTGTATTATTCCGAGCCACCTGATCCAGGCGGGCCTTGTTTATGAGTTAGTGTGTTAGCAGGATGCCGATGGAAGCATTTGCTTCGACCTTGCAGTTCTCATTGGGGCATGAAATTACGACAGCAGCACCTTGATATTACGGCCATAAATACAGTAAACTGCAAATTTAAGCCAACGGCTCCTATTGTCTCCGAACATAAAGCTGATCGGTATTTATTTAAAAGGAGAATGAAAAAAAATATTATATATCACCTTGTTTATGGGTTTAGTAAACCCCCCCTTTTTTCCTTTCTTCCCCCATCTACTTAATTCCCCCCTTCTAATTTGTTTATTTCTGATCCCAAACAAAATGCAAAAATTTGAACAGATCAGCAGCAGTTTTGAACCCAAAGGCAGTGGGGGCATATCTGGTTTCACAGCCCCTCGGCAAATGCCCTCTTTGCCAAAAAGGAAGCAGTAGTTCAATGTGATCTTACATAGAAAAATGCTCTGTCGACATCCCAAGCTATGTTCTAACAACTCAATCCACCACGGCTTTCTGTAACATAAGGTAGTCACGATGGCTACCTTATTTCTCTACTCCCTGGTTCTTATTTACTCGGTTAAATGCTAACCCGCCTTTTCAATTATATCTTTGGTCAGCAAAAACAGATGTTCTCTTTTGAAAACGAGCTTAAAAAGTGTTGCTTGGAGAGGCGAAACATGCTCGTTCGGTGCATCATTATATGGCGCGGCATAAAATAAACAGCAGCGCACCACACGCTCTTTTCACTTTCAAAAGCACCACGCAGACGAGAGTTGTCCAAGCTGCCTGAGCAAATTCAGATTCTCTCACCCTGGGGGAAGTTTGGTAATTTACATCATGGACATATGAAGCTGCCTTTTGGCAAAGTCACGCCAGCCCAGGACGGCCGTGGTTTGCCTCGTGGTTGCTTTCCAAGGTCTCTCTCCCCACTAGTGATAGAGATCCCAATAATTGAACCCAGGACCCACTGCGAGCAAAGCAGACTTTCTGGCACTGATCCAAGGGCCCTCCACAGTGGGCACCCTACCAACTGCTAGGAGAATTTGGTGCCCGCACACCACACTCCGAGTCAGGACACATAGGGAAGAGGTTAAGCAGAGGCTAGATGGCCATCTGTCAGCAATGCTGATTCTATTACCTTAGACAAATCATGAGAGGGAGGGCATCTTGAGCATCTTCTGGGCATGGAGTGGGGGTCACTGGGTGTGTGTGTGTGGGGGGGAGGTAGTTGTGAATTTCCTGCATTGTTCAGGGGTTGGACTAGATGACCCTGGTGGTCCCTTCCAACTCTATGATTCTATTCTATGATTCTATGACCATCAGCCTAGGGTCTAAGTGGGAGAGATTTTGAAATAAAGCTTGTCTTAAGGGGGGGGGGGAGACAAAAGAAAACAAAACAAACTGTGCTTGTGCCACATGACAACAGATAGATTATTCTCTCTAGCTATTCTACAGTTCCAGATATATCCTGGATTAAACTAGTTCCAGTTTTTTAAAAATGGGAGAGACGGTTACGAGGTGGGGGAGAAAGTTTTGGATTGTGCTTCCCTCCCCTCTGTCTGACACCAGGCATTCTTCCTTGGTACATCCATCCAACCTCCATGCCCAGAGAACATACTCACCTCTATTACATTAAATGTAGCCGGGGAGGGGGGGTGGAGAAGAGAGAGGGGGAAAAAAAAAAACCTCAACACAAAGGCAAAAGGACACCGGGATATCGCAAACCGTATCACGGCATAAATCACAGCATTATAAGCCAGCGCAAAATATATTTCATCGGTGGTTTAAAAGGCAGAGGAGATACAGTTTCGCTTGTCAGAAGAGAGGTCAGGTCTCCCCCCCACCCCCACCCACACACAGAGGCTTCGATGCAACCTCCGTTCGTTCAGAGCCTGCAATTTTTAACCCGACCAACAGAAGAGAGAAGGACGGCAGAGTGTTTTTTTTTTTAAATCAGAGTAGATTGTAGAGATGTTTGAACGGTCTGCCTTTGGTCTTTTTTGGGGTGGGTGGGTTTGAGAATGTAATAAAAATTGCCGCGGGAAATGCCGACTAGCCGAAAGTTTCATTCACATTTTTGCCGAAAAGAGGCTTGCCTCTTCAGCAGTGAAAAAGAGGCTTCGACTGTAGTTCTGTTGAATTATGATGGGTTGGACCAAAAGTCTACGTAGTCCAGCCTTCTGCTTACCACAGATGACAAACAGGCACACACTGGTCAAGTCCTCCTCCGGCTGCTGGCCCCCTACCATCTGGTAGACTGCCTCTGAACATGGTGGTTCCATAGTCATTAATGGGCCTACCCACTAGGATTTTGTCTAATCACCCTTTGAAAACCATCTAAAGTGGCTGACACTACATCCCATAGCAGTGAGTTCCACAAGTTACTTGTGTGCTTTATGAGGGAGCCCCTTTCCTTTTGTTTCTTCTGAATTTACTGTATGTCCATCAATTTCATTGGATATTCCTGAGTTCTTTTATATTTAGTATTTAGGGAGCGGGAAGGCAAATCCTGTCTGTCCGCTACGTCTACACCAGAGAGTTTTATTAACTGCTGCCATGTCCCATCCAAACCTCAAACCCACCTAAAAATTAAGAGCAATTTGCAACTTTTAAGACAGGCATTTCCCTGAAGAACGCTGGGAATTCACTTCTGAGTAGGTACTTGGTGGCAGTCTTCAAGCAGCGGTTGGATGAACATTGTCAGGGATGCTCTAGGCCAGGGGTCTCAAAACTGCGGCTCCAGAGCCGCATGCGGCTCTTTGGCCCGTTGAGTGCGGCTCTCCGAACTTGGTTCGGAGCCCCTGCTCTTGCGCCCGCTCGCGCCGGCAGCCGGGCTGCAGAGCCAGCGCGCCTGAGAGAGAGAGAGTGGGCGAGCTGTCTCTCTCCCCCCCCCCCCCGCCGTGGAGAATGGTCCCCCTTTTCCTTGCCCTCAATGGTTGGGAGGCTAAAGCCTCCCCTCCCCTCTAGCAGCGCGATTGCTGGGCGGGTGGCTTGGCGGTTCCTGGCCCCCCCGCCTATCAGCTGTTGGGAGGGGCAGGCTTCCTTTGGTAGACCTGGCCTCCGGCTGAGTCCCATTGGGAGGCCATGTCTACCCACTGGCTTTCTTGGCGGTAGACCTGGACTCCGAGGAGGGGGAAAAGTCCCCCTTCAGAGGCCAGGTCTACCAATTGGCTTCTATGGGCCTCCGGAGGCCAGGTCTACTGCCAAGAAAGCCAATGGGTAGACCTGGTCTCCCAATGGGACTCAGCCGGAGGCCAGGTCTACCAATAGGCTTTTATGGCGGTAGACCAGGCCTCCAGATGAGGACTCCGGACGGGGAGGGGGAAATGGCAGGGACTTACAATTTAATTTTTATCAATAAATAAGATCACTATTAAGTATGATATCAAGTTTTATTCAGTGTACCTATAGTTTAATTAAGACTTAAAACTTTAATTAAAGTTTATTAAGTTAATAAACAGTGTACCTACCTATATAGTTTAAGTTTAAAAAATTTGGCTCTCAAAAGAAATCTCAATCGTTGTACTGTTGATATTTGGCTCTTTTGACTAATGAGTTTGCCGACCCCTGCTCTAGGCTGATCTTGCATTGAGCAGGGGGTTGGACTAGATGGCCTCTATGGCCCCTCCCATCTCTATGATTCTATGATTCTTTGATTGGTTCTCTCTGTGTAAGCACAGCAAGGGGAAAATGTACACGGTCTCCTTTGCTGGGATACAAACCCAAGTCCACATCAGAACCACGTGCTGCTGAGATTCTTAACGGCAGTCTGGTCTAAAATCAAACTGGTTTCTCCTTTCTTAACTTTCCAATGCAAAGTATGCAACTTTTTCACCACTGAGATGCCAAGATATAGAGTGATACCACTATGTACCTGCAGAGAATCAAGGCAGACAGGAGCTTTCCATTTTTACCAGAAGTTCAGGTTGAGAGAGTCCCTCTGGTTGTATTCGCTTTCTGTGCTAAATTCTGGATTCAGCAAAGACTTGGGCTGAGCTGGAGTGGGGCTGTGGTTAGAGTCTCACAGTACCCCTGGAGAGTCCTGGATTCAAATCTCCTCTCTGCCATAAAATTTATTGACTGACCTTGGGCCAGTTATTCGCTCTCGGACTGTCCTCCTTCACAGGGTTGTTGCAGAGATAACGGGAGGAGAGGAGAATCTGGTGCATTACCACAGGTTCGTTCGAAAAAGGGTGGGATAAAAACATGATCCTAGGATTGCCAACTCCAGGTTGGGAAATTCCTGGAGATTTGGCGGTAGGTCTTGGGGAGGGCGGGGTTTGGGGAGAGGAGAGACCTCGTTGGGGTATAATAATATATCCACCCTCCGATGCAGCCATTTTCTTCAGGGGAACCGATCTCTGTAGTCTAGAGACCAGTTGTAATCCGTGAGATCTCCAGGCCTCACCTGGAGGTTGGCCACCCTATGCGATGATTGCCCTCGCAAGCCTGACATCGTTGGCCTGTGAAAGGCGAAGGGAGTGACGTCTAGCAGAGGGGGGATAAAAGAAGCGGCGGGAGACTGTGCTTTAAGTGACCATACTCAGCAAAGTATTTGAGTGGTAAAAAATGAGGAAAGTTTCATCAGCACTCCCCAGGGAGTCCCAGCAAACATGTTAGCTGCTGCTCAGACTCCCCAGGGCTGCGATTGCCACAACAACCATGACTCTTATGAGATCCCTTATTAGTGTTATTTTGCCCAAAAAAAAACACAAAAACCCACACACACACAACAAAGCACAAAACAACGAAGAAGAACTTTCAAGGGACTAGCTTTTATTGCTTGCTCTCGCAGCAAATATTTTCCTAGCGTAACTGGGAGGGAGCTGTCAGTCTTCCTGGTGCTTCGGGCTTCCATCCGGGGCCAGAGCTCCAAACCGGGAAGCTCACCGCTAGAGGACTTCACCTAATGAGCCACTTGGGACCGTTTGCGTTCAGGCCTCAGCGCCCCCATCAGGCACTGATGGGAAAAGCAGGGTGCATCATCAGCCCCTGTGATTGGCAGGCCGCACGAAGCCTGAGGGTTGGCCAGGGCTGGCATAAATACGAGGAGCCAAGCCCTCTTTGTCTGGCCAACTGAGCAGTCCCTTCTGCCTGACGCATGTCAGGATCCTGCAAAATCCCCCGGCTTGGTCAGAGAGCACACATTTGAGTACTGAGGTCCACAGGGGAGGGGCCGTGGCTCAGTGGTAAGAGCATCTGCTTGGCATGCAAAAGATCCCAGGTTCAATCCCCGCCATCTCCAGTTAAAGGGACTAGGCGAGTAGGTGATGTGAAAGACCTCAGCCTGAGACCCTGGAGAGCCGCTGCCAGTCTGAGTAGACAATACTGACTTTGATGGACTGAGGGTCTGATTCAGTAGAAGGCAGCTTCATGTGTTCATAGATCTGGCTTGGCCTGAACTATCCATGGATTTAAGTACACAAAGTCAGAAAGAGTGTAAGCAGTAACCATGGATGGACTTCGCTCACACCTCTTGCAGGGTTTCTCTTATTTTTTTGCATTTATTTATTTATACCCCGTTTTTCTCCCCATAGCTGGGACCCAAAGCGGCTTTACAATATCGTTCTCCTCCCTCCATTTCCCACACCACAACGACCCTGTAAGGTAGGTCAGGCTGAGAGTTTGTGACGGGCCCAAGGTTACCCAGTGAGCTTCCATGGTAGGAATGGGGATTCGAACTCGGGTCGCCCAGGATCCCAGTTCGCCACTCCATCCGCTACACCACACTGGTTTTCTTCAGAAGAGCCCTGCTGGATCCAACCAAAGGTCCACCTTCTCTCAGACTCTTTTATTTGTTCACAGCAAGTCCAAATTAAAGAGGGGGTGTCAAAAGGGAAAACATTGGGGGAAAGCATTCAGACTTTAGGCCAGTGGCTCCCAAAGTGGGCAGTACCACCCCTGGGGGGCGGTGGGATTACCTAGGGAGGCACTAAGAGGCAAGGGGGCAGCAGGGGGGCGCTAGAAGTGGGGCCCTTCAACTGTGTTATTCGCTAATTTACAATAGACCAAGCTATGGCACCACGCTGTCAAATTTGGTGGAAACTATGAGGATTTCCCCCCAGACTTTGAAGAGCTGGTACCAATGGATCAAGTTCATCAGTTTCATTGAATAAATTTCAACTAAAAAGTTTTAATTTGATTTTGAAAAGATGTGCAATTAATTGTTACTGTTTTGAAATTTTATTGTTATGGTCTTCTTCAGTGAGTCATGCAAACCCCCTATTTTGAATAATGCTTTTTATAGGATAGGGCAGGGGGCGCTGGGGTTGAGTTTGTGGAACCAAGGGGGCGGTGGCCGGAAAAGTTTGGGAACCACTGCTTTAGACAAAGCTCCAGAGGCACCCCCTTCTTTCTAATGTGCCAGGGGTCAGTGACACAGAGCCATGAAGAACATGTTTTGCCGAGCCATCACGCCACATAAATCTCAGAAGCCGCATCCCAGGGATGACACCGAAGCAGGCCGCTTCAACGGAAGCTGCTGTTCGACAGGCGGTTTCAAGAGGGAGGAAACTGCACGGAGGCATCGCTGGCACTCCCCCAGGGAACACTTGCACAGGTCGTACTTGAACTGCGAAAGTTCAGTGACCGGACAGACTTACCCTTTGCAGAACCGTTGCTGTAAGAGAGGCAGTTGTCCAAACTTTCTTCCCGTGGGGAGTTCCCTCCGCCTCGACTCGTCTGCCCAGGAAGTTCGGCTCATTGCCGAGGGTTCTGCGGGACCACGTTGGGTTTGTGTGCGACGCGGGACAGACAGCTAGGCTGTCGCCCCCGCCCCACGCGGACAGAGCATGGGACCCAGAACACAATCTATGCTCCCCGAGGGCTGAGCACCGCCGAGGAAGAGAGAGGGGAAGGCCTGTCATTCAGAAAACCTTGTCTGCTGTTATAGACGCTCTTTGGGGAGGGGCTGTGGCTCAGTGGTAGAGCATCTGCTTGGCATGCAGAAGGTCCCAGGTTCAAACCCCGGCATCTCCAGTTAAAGGGACCAGGCAAGTAGGTGATGTGAAAGACCTCTGCCTGAGACCATGGAGAGTTGCTGCCGATCTGAGTAGACGATGGACCAAGGGTTTGATTCAGTATGAGGCAGCTTCATGTGTTCATGTGTGTGTTGTTTGATAAGATTCTCAGGGACCTCAGAATTCCCCAGAAAGTTTGGTCCAAAGAACAAAACAAATCCTGAGCTCTGCTTCCATCTTTCTGCTTGGTGGCACTATTCTTAGCTCACTCATTGCATGTTGGGGGGGGGGGAGGACGAATTCCACCAGGAAGCAACCTTTCTGTCTTCATGATGCAAGATCAGTGGGGGGGTGGGAGATGAGGTCTCAAAGCCTCTGATAACGGATCGCCAATGGGCAAGCAACAGGCTATGCGTTTATTGACAACGCGGTACAGGTGCCGGTAAATACTGAGCCCCAAGGTATTCTTGGTAAGCGTGTAGCCTCACGGCTGCCCCCACCCCTCCCAGTCCCCTCGATTCCTCCCCAGCGCTCCCAACGTAGGCACTCGATTTAGCTGACACGGAGCTCACACCTCGCAAACAAATTATTTAACTGCTCTTATTCCCCCCAGGGATTGCAGCGATCATTTCAAAACGCAGCTCTCCGCTCGTCTCTCGCAAGCACGCAACAGCCTTGATAGGTTAAACGCCGCCATTTAATTACAGTAATGGAAGCTGCTATTTTTTAGTTCTCATAAACACAGCTTCTCTTTGCCTTTCTTTCTTTTTAAAAAAAAAAAATTAAACCCTCGTACTCAGAGTTAATTTTTTTTTTTAAACCTCTTATACTTCTGAGTTTGGAAGGCTCTAGCGCTTCTGGCGTGGAAGGCAAAGAGATATAGTCTCACCCCTAACATATGAGAGAGAGAGAAATGACTTTTAAAATGCCAAGCAAATGACCAAGGGAAGAGCTTTGTGGGCCATGCAGAAAAGAGGGGGCGAAATGCCAAAGAACGCGGTGAGCCTGCCCTTTTATCCAGTGAGATTATTCCATTTCAAACGCAGGGAGGGCAGCCCGCTACAGATGAAAATGGGTCCCGTAAAAAGGAGGGAAGGATTGAGATATTTCAATCACACGCTGGAGATCTGTTTCCTATTTTCTGCTGTAAGACTTCCGGACTGACTTTGGACAAGCCATAAAACACTGTGTTGCTGGAAGCTCTACCGGCCGGCCTGCTCTCGAGGCAGAAATGATGTCCCTGCAGTGACAGTGCAAATAGAACCTCCATGTACAGAGGCAGGGTACCTCTCAATACAAGATGATCCACACAAGCAACAGGGAAAGGCTGTCCCTTCCTGACCTGCTTGCAATATATTTGGCTGGCTGGATTGTAGACACATCCAGCAAGGCTGCTCGCAACAAGCAAGTATGACATTTCTTATCTTTAAGCGTACAGTATGAATTCTTAATGGAATTGTGAAATCCCCTTCTTTGGGGCATCCTGACCACAGACCCCTTCAGAACCCCTCTAAGGCACTCCATTGGGAGAGGGGCTGGAATGAAGCTGGCAGGGTATGAGAGATACTGACTCCCCAAAGATGGACACATGAACTGCAAAGCTGAACTGTGCCTTGAACCTATGCATACCCATCCACCCTTGGGGTTTATGGAGTGGGTTACAGGATGCATGCAAGTTCTCCAGTTAATAAATGCACCATCAGGACTTGCGCATGTGAATGGGCCGTCACAGATTTTTATGCAGTAAGGAAGATTGGTCTATGGGAAGGAGGGTATAACAGGCAGAGGAGGAGGAGGAGAAGAGGAAGAGGAGGTTTTTATATGCTGACTTTCTCCACCACTTAAGGAAGAATCAAACCGGCTTACAACCACCTTCCCTTCCCCTCCCCACAACAGACACCCTGTGAGGTAGGTGGGGCTGAGAGAGTGTGACTAGCCCAAGGGCACCCAGCTGGCTTCATGTGCAGGAGTGAGGAAACAAATCCAGTTCACCAGATTAGTGTCCGCCACTCATGTGGAGGAGTGGGGAATCAAACCCGGTTCTCCAGATCAGACTCCACTGCTCCAAACCACTGCTCTTAACCACTACGCCATGCTGGCTCTCAGGGTATGCAGCTCAATAGCAGAGCAAGCGTTTTGCACACAGAAAGGTCCATGTTTGGTGCTTGGCATCTCCAGTTGGAAGGCTCTCAAGTCACAAGTGTCTAGCAAGACCCTTTCCTGCCTAAGATTTTAGGAAGCTGTTGCCAGAGGAGCTAATGCAGGGCAAGATGGACCAGTGGTCTGGTTTGGGAGTAGGCTGTTTCCTACGCTCCTGCACCAAACTGGAAGCAGGTGTAGATGTTACCCTCACCATGGACTTGGTTAAAGGAGTGCCTGCTTTGGAGGTCCAAAGGTCAGTACTTCAAGGATCTCAGGTCACAGGTGTGTGGAAAGTCCCTTCTCTGCCTGAGATCCTGGAACGCTGCTGTCAGTCAGAGGAGGCCAGCGAGAGGCTAGAGGGACCAAATTCAATATAATGCAGCTTTGAATGTTCATTGTGCACCTATGTGCTATGAAGTCACAGCCAACTTATGTACAAGGGGCTTTTAAGGCAAGTGAGAAGCAGAGGTTCTCCTCTGCCATTGCCTTCCTCTGCAGAGTCTGCCTTGGTGGTCTCCCATCCGAGAACCAACTCCGCCTAGCTTCCAAGATCTGACGAGATCAGTCTATACCATGCTGCCTTCCCTGTTAGAAGAAGAGTTGGTTTTTATATGCCGACTTTCTCTACCACTTAAGGGAGACTCAAACCGGCTTACAACCACCTCCCCTCCCCACAACAGATACCCTGTGAGGTAGGTGGGGCTGAGAGAGTGTGACTAGCCCAAGGTCACCCAGCTGGCTTCGTGTGTAGGAGTGGGGAAACAAATCCAGTTCACCAGATTAGCCTCCGCCGCTCATGTGGAGGAGTGGGGAATCGAACCCGGTTCTCCAGATCAGACTCCACCGCTCCAAACCACTGCTCTTAACTACCGGTACTCTAGCTCTCCTAATGCTCATCGCGCACAGCCAACCACAATGCTTTCCAAGGGAGTCAATTTTATACCTTCTGTGGCTGCGCATCCCAGATGTGAAACCACCCTCATTTCAGGCCCCTCAAAACCGGCACTCATCTGGGAGCCTCACAGCACAAGACTTTTCTTCAGATCACACAGATTCAAAAGTGTCCTTCGCTCTGGGTGCAGATGCTCTGCCGCAGAAACCGCTGCATTTTGAACTCGGTCACGACAGCCAGAGACGAGTTTGTTTTTTTCAAACGCGGGATCTGCCCGCTGCTGAAAACACACATGGTGAAAGATGAATGTGAGCGCTGTCGGCTTCCCGCCGCCCGCTTCAGACGTACGCGGAGAAAACGGTATCGGTCTTAACACCCTGCCGCCACAATGTTTGGGGGGGGGGGAATCCCACAAAAGGATAGATATGACTGCTAATAGGCAAAAAGATTTCAATATTTGATTTGCTCAGCGGTCCCTCGCACGCCAGCGTCCCTTGGTAGCAAGACGATCCCACCGCCGGCGCCTTTGGTCTCCTCCCGCAAAGACTCAACCTTAAAGGTGATGGAGGTCAGCCGTCGATGGAGACAAATTTAATTTTGTTTATCACCATAAAAGGGGGCCATTTCCATGTTGGTGGCAAGGACATGAATACTGCTGTGGGGTTGGAGTGCGGAGGCGGGCAGGTGCCGAGGAATTATAAACGTGTTTTTGGCGAAATTCAATAAAGCCAATTCTGCTGCATAAGGTCAGCGGAGCGCTTTTTTGAGAAACAAAAAAACAAAACAAAAAAAAACTTGATATGATTGCAGTTTTTAATATAACCCATGTATTTGCTGAAAGATGCTCTGGAAAACTGCGTAATGCAACCGCCCTGACCTCCCCCACTCCCTCTCCGGAGGATCAGAGCGGTCTCCGTGTGGCTTTTGGTGACTCGCAGAAAGCAATCTGCATTATGCACGGCATAACAAAGTCAATGGGTTGCAGGGGAGGGGGTTGTTTGTTGGAAGGTGCCTTGAGTTTCACGGAGAAGGAAGTCTCTCCCTTCAGGGGAGTGCTGCACATCTCTCGTCTAGCCAAAAAACATTCAGGGGAAACAGGGATTAAGCCCACACAGAGCTGACACCTTTTGTGCATGAACAGCTGAGACTTCCATGTCATTCAATGCAGCGAAGGTCAGACAAGCTCCTTACTGAACCAGGGCTCTTGTGGTGGAAAGTACCATTAAGTCACAGCCGACTTATGGCAATCCCATAGGGTTTTCAAGGCAAGAGACGTCCAAAGATGGTTTGCCATTGCCTGCCTCTACACAGCAACCCTGGACTTCCTTGGTAGTCTCCCATCCAAGTACTAACCAGGGCCGACCGTGCTTAGCTTCCAAGATCTGATGGCATCAGGCTAGCCCGAGCCATACAACCCTAGTTCTGCGAGAAACCTGGTTGGGCTTAACCGCGGTTAGCATCCGCACAAAGACCTCTCTCTCTCAGCTAGGCCGCAGGGGAAGGAATGTTCATGACCACATGGCCTGTGTCCAAATTCTTAACCATAGTTAAGAGACTGCCCCATTGTGTGTATGCCTAAATTAAAGAACTGCCAGTTGTAATGCGATGTTAGGTCAAAAACCCCAATCCCAAAGGCAGGACAATTAAAAAAAACAACCCTATAAACCTACACAAATCTGGATCACAGCATGCTGCAAGTTGAGAATGCATATGCTTGAAAGAGGTGTTTACCCAACAGTAGTGAAAGACGGCTCATGGAAGCAAGTCAAACCACACCCTACAAGAAGAAGCCCCCTCACCCCATACAGGCTCACTAGCCAAATTTCCTTCCAGACTCCATTTAAAGTAGAGCATGACAAACTAAACAAAACTTTCCACCCACCCTAGGCCAGTCTTGCTGAGGTTCAGCAATAAAGAAAATGGGAAGGGTGGCGCAGTGGTAGAGCACCTGCTTTGCATGCATAAGGCCCCAAGTTCGATCCCAAGAATCTCCGGTTAAAGGGTCTCAGGGAATTATCTTTTTTAACCCCTATACTGTGGAGGGCGGTTGCTGGTCACAGCAGGGAAAACTGAGCTAGATGGACCCACAATCTGACTGGGTTTAAGGCAGCTTCATGAGCACGCTTGGTTCTTTGTTATAGGAACAACCCACAGCTCTCAAGGGTAGATGATGCGTTATGCTGGCAAGAAGCCGCAGGTTCGATCCGCGGCATCTCCAAAGAAAAGACTGGACGTGGCAGGTTTGGGGTAAAGACCTCCCGCTGCCTGAGAACGGAGGGCCATGTCCAGCCACTGCAGTCTAAACTGGGCTGGATGGACATACGGACGTAAGAAGAACCCTGCTGGATCAGTCTGAAGGTTCATCGAGTCCATTTCTGCTCACACAGGCGCTGACCAGCTGCATCTGGAGAGCCCACAAGCAGGAAGACGGCAACCGCATCCTCCCCGCCGTGCTCACCAGCAAATTATACAAAGAGGCATACTGCTGCCTCTGGTACTGGAGGGAGTAGATATCCATCACAGTTAATAGCCACTGATAGCCACGTCCTCCATGAATTGGTCCATTCCCCTTTTAAAGCCAGTGTGGGGTAGTGGTTAAGAGTGTCAGACTAGGATCTGGGAAACCCAGGTTCAAATCCCCTCTCGTGCTGTGGAAGCTCACTGGATTATCTTGGGCCAGTCACACTCTCAGTGCCTACCTCACAGGGTTGTTGTAAGGATAAAATGGAGGAGAGGAAAACGAAGTAAGTTCCTTTGGATCTCCACTGGGGAGAAAGGTGGGGTATAAAAGAATTAAATACAAAATGAATAAAAAAATAAAGCAAGCAAGCAAGTCTTCCAAGTTGGTAGCCGTGACCACACCATGTGGCAGTGAGTCCCACAATTTAAATGTGTGCTGCATGAAGAAGTATTCTGCATAAGGCAGCTACATATATTCATATAGCCTGCAGTTTTTGGAGAGAGGCTTTCTTTCATCGCTTCATGCCTTCCATGAAGAGCCAGAGTGGTGTAGTGGTTAAGAGCGGTGGTTTGGAGTGGCGGACTCTGATCTGGAGAACCGGGTTTGAATCCCCACTCCTCCACATGAGCGGGGGAGGCTAATCTGTTGAACTGGATTTGTTTCCCCACTCCTACACACGAAGCCAGCTGGGTGACCTTGGGCTAGTCACTGTTCTCTTAGAGCACTCTCAGCCCCACCTACCTCACAGGGCGTCTGTTGTGGGGAGGGGAAGGGAAGGGGATTGTAAATCGGTTTGAGTCTCCCTTAGGTGGTAGAGAAAGTCGGCATATAAAAGCCAACCCTATCTTCTTCCAAGGCACCGAAACCAGGCTGGAGAGCAAACCCCCGGGGGAGTTCCGGCTTCTCCATGGATCCCTTTCCCCTTGCTACAATTCCTCTCCCTTGCTCTCCGTCCAACTCCTACGTGAATCTTAACCCATGTTCCAAACTTAATATTTGCCACGTACACAAAGTGCGGGGCGGGGGGGTGGAGGAGAAACACCACCTGAATACAACACTCCAAATCAGGGAAGAGGACAAGCAAAAAAAATCCCCCCCCCTTCCATCCGTGCCAAAAATAACAAGAAGAAATAATTCTGACGGAAGGTATCGGCACAGCTCTTTGACCGGGAGAGGGTGACGCTGGCACCGAAAGGTCAGTAGCTCCAGGGCTGGACTGGGACTGCACGCAACCTGCCGCGGCCTCGACTCCCTGACATTCAGAGGTTTGCACACCCAGGCTCCCATCTCCACCCCACGGAAGGAGGGCCGAGGAGAGACGTTCAACTTCGGCTCCTCCGAAAGCGGAAATCGCGCTTCCCCGGCGAGTAACCACAGAAACCACAAAGCAGCAGGAACAAGCATTGGTGAACGAGAGATCACTTAACGGTGTAGGGCGACGCTCCCCCCATCCCTGCCCCCCCAAAAGGGGGGGCTGGAAGGCATGCAAACTCAGTCTCACCGAGGAAGGAAGGGGCACTGTACTAAATGGAGCCGGGGGAGGAGAGATGCAGAAATTCTGGAGGTAAGGTTTCCCAAGGCAAAAATATATATATATCATGGGGTAGTTTGATTCTCCTCATACTAATAGTGGAAAAGAACTCTTTCACAGCAATGTGTATATTTCTCAACAAGCTTGAGGGACATGAGGAATTGCAAGGGGTAGGGAATAAGTAACAGGAAAATGTCCCTCTCCGGGACACTAGGAACTCATAAGAACACAAGAAGAGCCCTGCTGAATCAGAACGGTGGTCCATCTAGTCCAGCATCCTGTCTCACACAGTCGTCACCCAGTTCCTCTGGAGGGCCAACATCAGGGCACAGAAACCAAGGCCTTCATCAGAACATAAGAAGAGCCCTGCTGGACCAGAGCAGTGGTCCATCTATTCCAGCATCCTTTTGTACAGAGTGGCCAACTGGTTCCTCTGGAGGGCCAACAACAGGGCCGAAAGCCTTCCCCTGGGGTTGCCTCTTGGCACTGTTCTTCAGAAGTTGACCATCTCTGTAGATGAAGACTCCCTTCAGTCACCAGGGCTAGTGGCCGCTGATAGGCCTGTCCTCCATTAATCTATATAATGCCCTTTTAAACTCTCAAGATGATTTCTCCCTGTCTTCCTTCCTCCTGACCTTTAATTGACACGTAACTACCCTCAACATCCTACACTTCCCACAGGACCACTTTACAACGAGTAGCACCATTTACGCTGTGACTAGGGCTGACTGCATGCTGTGATTCCACACAGAAAATGTGCAGAATTCAGCTCCCTGAGAATGTTTTTTCTTCCATTTTAAAAAGCAAGTGTATAGTCCTTATGCTGCAAGGATATGCAATCCCTCCTAAAACCCCAGAAGCAAGAGCGGCGGCTGAACTAGACCTCCAGCAGCTGGGGAGGGCAGTGATGCTTCAGGCCCCCCACACCCCCTTCGCCCCTCTCCTCGACTGGGCAGCGTCAAAAGAGATTGTGCAAAATAGAAGCTGCACGTCAAAGATGCACAATTTGGATTGACCAGGCACAGAATTTCAACAGACACCAGCCTTAAGCCAGTGTGGTGTAGTGGTTAAGAGCAGTGGTTTGGAGCAGTGGACTCTGATCTGGAGAACCGGGTTCGATTCCCCAATCATCCACATGAGCGGCAGAGGCTAATCTGGTGAACCGGGTTGGTTTCCCCACTCCTCCACATGAAGCCATCTGGGTGACCTTCGGATAGTCACAGTTCTCTTAGAGCTCTCTCAGCCCCACCTACCTCTCAGGGTGTCTGTTGTGGGGAGGGGAAGGGAAGGTGATTGTCAGCTGGTTTGATTCTCCCTTAAGTAGTAGAGAAAATCGTCATATAAAAACCAACTCTTCTTCTTCTTAACTACAACCCCTCTTTTGCTGAGAGACGGGACAAAACAGCTAAAGCCGGACAGGAAGAGAAGGGGAAGGCTACCCCCTCCATTACTTATCAAAGGATCCAAGTACGCGGGCATCAAACTGAGCGCTGAGATGGCCGTGAAACGTCTCGGGCTGGGGCTGGCAGGCGAAGTCGGCAGCTCTCTGTCTCTGCCAGGCTGTAAACCAGCCGGCTCCTCTAACTCGGTGAATTGCTCCCGCTAAATGGTTCAAAGAGAGTCGTAGGGCAAGGCCGGAGCAGAGAGAGAGGCTATTACACTTAATGTGACTCGTACCCTCTGTTATGGAACAAATAAATGTACATTTAGAGGATGTCAGGCCTGCCGAGGCGCTCCCACTCAATGGATTCTTTGCGGCATCATTAAAATAGCAAACGGCCGCCTCTTGCGAGGGCTCTTTCCAGGCTCACGCGCAGAGAGCAGAAAGAGAGAAACGCTGAGATTTGAATCTTTTTTGACAGGAAGTTGCAGAGAGCACTTATCAAACCCCATTGGAAAACATTACTTAAAAGAACACACTAAGTTTGCTCCGTCCTCTCCTCCCCCAGCGTGTTGTTTTTTTTTTAATTCGTCTATCGTTTTGCAAGAGACGAACCGTTTTTAATTTTCTTCCGGAACGAATGCACTGACACCGTTTTCAAGCCAGCAGTCTGGAGCTCAGAAACAAGATGCAAAACAGCAGCAGCTATATACACTCTGACAGTCAGAAATAACTACAATGGCCGTCGAACATTGCAAACAAAGGCTTTACAGCATGCTAACAAGCTGGCTGCCTTTAAAAGATCTAGCGGTGCACATCTCCAAAGAATTTGGGAAGAGGCCACGCTCTCAGTGACAGGGAATCAAAATTATGGCATCGCTTCTGCAATACCTAGAAAGCTAGAACCTGGCACGGGCGTAGTCCAAAATTAGGGGACTAGAGCAACTGCCCTACGAGGAGCGGTTAAAACGCTTAGGGCTGTTTAGCTTGGAAAGGTGGCGGCTAAGGGGAGACATGACAGAGGTCTATAAAATCATGCATAGTTTGGAGAGAGTGGACAGGGAGAAGCATAATACTAGAACGCGGGGCCATCGGCTGAAGCTGGAGGGTGAGAGATTCAAAACTGATAAAAGGAAGTATTTCTTCACGCAACACATAGTTCAGTTGTGGAACTCCCTGCCCCAGGATGTGGTGATGACCGACAAATTGGAAGGCTTGAAGAGGGGAGTGGACATGTTCATGGAGGAGAGGGGTATTCATGGCTACTAGTTAAAGTGGATGCTAGTCATGATGCATACCTATTCCCTCCAGGATCAGAGGAGCATGCCGAATATATTGGGTGCTGTGGAACACAGGCAGGATGGTTCTGCTGCAGTTGTCTTGTTTGGGGGCTTCCTAGAGGCCCCTGGTTGGCCACTGTGTGAACAGACTGCTGGACTTGATGGGCCTTGGTCTGATCCAGAATGGCTGTTCTTATGTTCTCATCGCCAGGAACATCCGAAAAGATGTTCTCAACCCCCCATAAGCTGACACTGTTCACTTTGTAATAGTGGACTAACACTTTGAGCAAAGGACTAACATTATGAGAATGAAAAAACAGACAAAAAGTAGTATAAAGTAGGACACTGTCGCTTTCTGGACAAACTCATTTGAGAATGCCTGCTATGGCTCCACCGGAAACATCCTCTTGGCAGAAATGTAAGAAAAACTTGCAAGCCCAGGGCTTGCTTGTTATCAACAGAGGAAGGGGTTGATGTGGAGAAAGAGACAGGCAGCATGATGAATATGCCTGGCCACTTCGCTGCCATGTGATGGACACAGAGACGCGGGACCGGCAAGACGGCCTTTCATAACAGATGGATGAGGATTCTCAATCATTTTCAGAGGAAAGAAAAAAAGAATAAATAAACCTACGTGCCCCAAATACTAGCCTTGTCTCTACCGGTTCTGTGAGGTAAGAGGAAGCTGGCAGGTTTCCTCCGTCCTGAACACATGAAGCTGCCT
Source organism: Euleptes europaea (assembly GCF_029931775.1). Classification (NCBI taxonomy): domain Eukaryota; kingdom Metazoa; phylum Chordata; class Lepidosauria; order Squamata; family Sphaerodactylidae; genus Euleptes; species Euleptes europaea. The sequence goes on from NC_079330.1 coordinate 3,450,695, forward strand.
TATACTGAATCAGACCCTCGGTCCATCAAAGTCAGTACTGTCAGCTCAGACCAGCAGCGACTCTCCAGGGTCTCAGGCAGGGGTCTCTCACATCACCTACCTGCCTATTTCCTTTAACTGGAGATGCCCGGGATTGAACCTGGGACCTTCTGCGTGCCAAGCAGATGCTCTACCTCTGAGCCACAGCCCCCTTCCATGGCTCTCCAGGGTCTCAGGCAGGGGTCTTTCACATCATCTACTTGCCTAGTCCCTGTAGTGGTTACGAGTGGTGGTTTTGAGTGGGGGACTCTGATCTGGAGAACCGGGTTTGATTCCCCACTCCTCCACATGAGTGGTGGAGGCTAATCTGGTGAACTGGACTTGTTTCCCCACTCCTACACACGAAGCCAACTGGGTGACCTTGGGCAAGTTACAGCTCTGTTAGAGCTCTCTCAGCCTCACCTACCTCACAGGGTGTCTGTTGTGGGGAGGGGAAGGGAAGGTGATTGTAAGATGGTTTGAGTCTCCCTTAAGTGGTAGAGAAAGTCGGCATATAAAAACCAACTCTTCTTCTTTTTCTTAACTGGAGATGCAGGGGATTGAACCTGGGACCTTCTGCATGCCAAGGAGATGCTCTACCTCTGAGCCACAGCCCCTCCTCCTTAGCACTGGGGAAGGAAGTCATCAGAGTATCAGGCTGGTGTTTGACACTTGAGTGGCGAGCATGTGCAACGGCAGACAGAATCAGATCAGATCAGAACTGGAAGTAAGGTTTGTCCACACGAATAAAAAAGGGTGGTTGGGAGCAAAGTCCTTTTAAAAACGTTAAAACCACATAAGGACTAGGACCTTTTTTTAAAATAGTTTTTATTGATTTTTAATTCAAATACAGGATACAAAAAGGAAAAAAAGAGAGGGGATAAAATAAGTCCGTCTGATGTAGACAAGCACAGTTCTGATTCCATAAATTCAAAAGCATTTTACATTTTCAAGCTGTTAATTATCGAGCATTTTCATTAATCTAGTATATTTATCTAATTGTATATTCTGATTTCTTGTAGTATATTTATCTATTAATTCGCTAAAATATAAGTATAAAATGGTTGCCATTTCTCGTTAAACTGATCTATTGACTCATTATAAGTAGAGTTCATCATAAAAGTCATTCTGGCCAAATTTGCATAGTCGAGCATTTTGTCTTTCCATTCTTCTATGTCAGGTACAGACATTTGCTTCCAGGTTCTTGCCAGTACCACTCTTGCAGCTGTTGTGGCATATTTGAACACATCTCTGAATCTCATGGGTAAATCAGGTGGTGTTACATGGGAAAAACTTTGTACTTTAGAACTAAAATACACCACAAGTCAGGAAGTGAAAGAAAACTGGTATAAGACGTTCTATAGGTGGTATATGACGCCTAACATGATTTCTCAGATGGCCACCTCGAAGGGAAAAAAGGAGCTTGCTGGAAATGCCAAGAGACAGATGGTTCTTACTTTCATGTTTGGTGGACTTGTCCAAGACTACAAATGTATTGGAAGAAGATTCAACGCAAACTACAGAACATAACTAAAATAAAAATAAGACTGGACCCCAAATACTTTCTATTAAGTGTAGGACTAGGATCTTGAGCAGTGCATTTGGAGGGAAGTTGCACGGGCAACGGGGAGGCTCCCAGCTGGCTATTTTGCGAAAGGAATCTTCTGAGCAGAGCTTGTCTCGGAGGTACAGAATACAGTGATTTGCCCTTTGCTTGGCAAAAAAAAAAAACTTGCTTGAACCTCATTGCGACACTCCTGAAAAATTAATTACAAAGCTGAAGGAGAAAATTAATTTTAGAAACGCAGGAGGTTACTTCTTCCCCCCCCCCTTCTCCTCTCTCTCACCCTCTCTCTCTTTTTTTCCTGGAAGCTGGGGAGTAAACCTTGTTTTCATTTCCATCCTAAGGGGCACAATCTGGGAGCCGTCCAGTCGATAACCTGGCCATCTGAACAAGGTTTGTAATTAAAAGGTCAGTGACCTGGAAAGCTCAGGCCTCACTCTCAGGGCTTCTCAGTAATGATGGAGCTATTAAATTAAGGCGGTTATGAAATCAATGCTAAAAAAGCTTTCATGGTAACGAGCTTCCATTCAAGGGCAGGCAAACTGCCTTGTGAAATGGAGTTAAATTATGAAAAAGAAAAGTAATAATAAAAAAAGAACGGGAGGGCTAAATTGGAATCCGCTCCCTTTCAGAAGCTTCTTTACCTTCTTGGGTATCATTGTCAGAGTGATCTGTTTTGGGTTCCCCTGCACCAGGCAATGGGAAGGGAAAGGGGACAGGCAGGATCCAGAATGATGCTAGATCCATGGGGAGGGGCCATGGCTCAGTGGTAGAGTCTCTGCTTGGCATGCAGAAGGTCCCAGGTTCAATCCCCGGCATCTCCAGTTAAAGGGACTAGGCAGGTAGGTGATGTGAGAGACCCCTGCCTGAGACCCTGGAGAGTCGGTGCCAGTCTGAGTAGACTATACTGAGCTTGATTAAGTATAAGGCAGCTTCATGTGTTCATCCTCAGCTACATTCATATAAGAACATAAGAAAGGCCCTGCTGGATCAGACCAAGGCCCATCAAGTCCAGCAGTCTGTTCACACTGTGGCCAACCAGGTGTCTCTGGGAAGCCCACAAGCAAGACGACTGCAGCAGATTTATCCTGCCTGTGCTCCAAAGCACCTAATATATTTGGCATGCTCCTCTGGTCCTGGAGAGAATAGGTATGCATCACGACTAGTATTCATTTTGACTAGTAGCCATGGATAGCCCTCTCCTCCATGAACATGTCCACTCCCCTCTTCAAGCCTTCCAAGTTGGCAGCCATCACCACATCCCGGGGCAGGGAATTCCACAATCTAACTATGTGTTATTCAAGACCAAAGAACTGATATTTCACTGGGTCATCCAGAACAAAATAAATCAACATAAGACATGCAGATATAAGGCACTGACCCTCCCTTGGACAAATAATGCCAGAAAAGCAAGCCTTCTGGTAATGCAGAACTTTGAGCAGCAACGCTCTATTGGCGTTTTGTGCCTGGGCTGGTTTTAACCTGGCAAAGGAAGGACAATATGACTTGACACATTTCAAGTGCTCCAAAATGCTTCATGTCTATTATCTCATCAACCTGTACAGCCAGGGAGGGCCAGAAGCCCAATCCATTCCCTAAAACCCTTGAACACATGACGCTGCCTTATGCTGAATCAGACCATTGGTTCATCAAGGTCAGTATTGACTAAGACTGGCCGCAGCTCTCCAGGGTCTCAGGTGGAGGTCTTTCCCATCCCTTCCCACCTGGTCCTTTTTACAGGTGATGCTGGGGACTGAACCTGGGAAGGGATAAGAAAGACCTCTGCCTGGGACCCCTGGAGAGCGGCTGCCAGTCTGAAAAGACAAGACTGACCTTGATGCACCAATGGTCTTATTCAGTATAAGGCCAGCTTCATGTGTGTTCGTGTGTGTGTGTGTGTGGTAGGAAGGTGAAGACAATTGGCCTGGTGGCTAGGGGCTGTGCCCGAACCCCTCCTCTCTCAGCCCTACCTGCAGTATGGGACAATGAGGCTTACCTACCTTACAAGGTTGTTGCATGTCACGCAACAAGTTACCATATGCAATAGCCTCGGCTTGGCATGCGGAAGGTCCCAGGTTCAATCCCCAGCTTCTCCAGTTAAAAATGCCAGGTGGTAGGTGATGGGAAAGACCTTTCTCTGCCTGAGACCCCAGAGAGCCGCTGCCAGTCTGAGTTGATAAGACTGAACTTGATGGACCCAGGGCCTGATTCAGTAGGAGGCAGCTCCGTGTGTCCGCAGTCCATTTCAATTCCAACTACTGTTGTTGCAAATGCACATTTAGTGCGCTTTACCACCACTCTCTCTTACATTTTTTCAGATCATGTCAAAACTGAGCACAGCGGAAGACTCAGCCCACAACAGAGGAGGGAAGAAAAGGCAAGGGGCACAGAGAGCCCCACGGCATGGTCCTGATCCGTAAATGAAGCTCATCATTAGCCGGGTCTGATGATTCCTATTTACAAACTTTCTTTCAGGGCTAACATCTGTTCCGGTGGATGATCTGGTAGCACCCTGCTCTGAGTTTCCGGAGTGCCCTTGGAAGGGCGGGGACTACAGGGGGAAATTTCGGAGGGCCATGGGCAAATCATGTGATGTGTCCTCATATGATGTTGGGGGGGTCTAGGTGGGGTGAGAGGGGGCCCAGAGGGAGAATTTCTTTGGGACCCGGGGGTGAGATTCAGCTGCCCTCTCTCTGGTTCTAAGATCAGGCTGCGATTTCATTTGTTCAACCGCTGCGTTTTTTATCCCACCCAGGGCCTCACAGCGGCGTATGGGGTTCCCCCTCCTCCATTTTGTTTTCACAACAACCCTGTGTGGTAGGCCAGGCTGAGAAAGTGAAACTAGCCCAGTGCCTGCCTAGTGAGCAACGTGGCTGAGCAGAGACTAGAGTAACCATCAAGAGCCCCTCTCAACTGCTAGTATTTTCAACTGCTGCCCCCTCCACATTCCCAGCACAAGCTCGCATTCATTCATTCATTCAATTTATACCCCACTTTGCTCCCCAATGGTTGGAGTGCTGATTCAGGAAGAGGCTTAATACTGAGTCTGTCCACTGATCCACCATGGCCAGTCTTGTCTACTCTGACTGGCAGCTGCTCTCAAGATTCTTTGGCCGTATTACTATCTGTTCTTCTTAATTGCAGGTGTTGGGGAGTGAACCTGGAACCTTTTGAGGCCTGGCTTCCTTCCCAAGTCCTTCCTCTGTTGTTGCTTCCCCCCAGCAACTGGCATTCAGAGGTACGGTGCTTCTGAACATGGAGGTTCCATATACCCATCACAGCTAACAGCCACTAATGGACTTCTCTCCCACCCCCACCCCGGAATTTGTCTAATCCCCTTTTAGAGCCATATAAACTACTGGTCATCGTGACATCTGGGGCATTAAATCAATTACACATTGTGAGAAATATTTCCTTTCAACTGCCCTGAATCTACCGCCCAACAGTTTTGCTGGGAGCCCCTGAACTTCTAATACTGTGGGAAAGGGGGGGGAGATCTCTTGTTGCAAACACCCCTTACAATATTCATAAGGGTTACATCTGCTCTTCAGTTTTCATCTTCTGAAGAAGTGGAGAAGTTGTAAATTACCCAAAACGACAACATAAAAATTTTAAAGGGAAAAAAAGTGATAGAATTATCCGAATAACTTTATGTTTCTCATTAAATGCCTCCTCTTCACTCCAGAGGATTAAAGAGCATGCTTTCTGGGACACAGGAATCATAGGGAAACTTGCAAAAGATCTTGCACAAAGAGGGAGGGACGCTTCTCTCGTCCTCCTCCGGATCTGGAGCCTTCAGGAACAACCCGCACAGGTCATGGGAGGGGTCTCAACACTCCCCCAACATCCCCCTGTTATTCTACGAGAAGGCAGTAAGGCTAACTGGAAGAATCACACCACTTCTTCACCACCCGTCGCTCTGGAAACCTCAATTTCCTGTATTAAATAGGGTTAAAATAAAGTTGGATCTGGGAAGAGGTTTATTAAACATAAGGAGAATCAGAATTCACAAACACAGCTGTCTCAGATAAGTCATGAGAGACAGTGTGGTGTAGTGGTTAAGAGTGGTGGTTTGGAGCAATGGAGTCTGATCTGGAGAACCGGGTTCGATTCCCCACTCCTCCACATGAGCAGCGGAGGCTAATCTGGTGAACTGGATTTGTTTCCCCACTCCCTACACACGAAGCCAGCTGGGTGACCTTGGGCATGTCACAGCTCTGTTAGAGCTCTCTCAGCCCCATCTACCTCACAGAATCATAGAGTCGAAAGGGACTACCAGGGTCATCTAGTCCAACCCCCTGCACAATGCAGGAAATTCCAAACTATCTCCCCCCCCCCACACACACCCAGTGACCCATACTCCATGCCCAGAAGATTGCCAAGGTGCCCTCCCTCTCAGGGTGTCTGTTGTGGGGAGGGGAAGGGAAGGTGATCGTAAGTCGGTTTGAGTCTCCCTTAAGTGGTAGAGAAAGTTGGCATATAAAAACCAACTCTTCTTCTTCTTCCTCTTCATTTTTGTGACAAGAGACAGGGACGAGCCCTTCAGAACAACTAACCAGGCATGTGGAAGGTCCTCGGTTCAATCTTTGGCATCTCCAAGGAGAAAGCTTCAGGTAGAGTTACCAACCTACAGGTGGAGGGGAGAGGTGGAGATTCCCCAAAATGACAAGTGATCTGCAGGCTAAAGAGATCAGTTCCTCTACAGAAAATGACTGCTTTATGGCGTTGTCTGTAGTAAAACAGCTAGATTTGAGTCCAGTAGTACCTTAAGACCATTGTATTCCCTATTACTATGTATGGGTGTGAAAACTGGACATTGAAGAAAGCTGATAGGAAGAAAGTAGATTCCTTTGAAACGAGGTGTTGGAGGACAGCGTTACGGATACAGTGCACCGCCAAAAAATCAAATCAGTGGGCTATAGATCAAATCAAGCCTGAACTGTCCCTGGAAGCTAAAATGACTGAACTGAGGCTATCGTATTTTGGTCACATTATGAGAAGACGAGAGTCACTGGAGAAGACAGTCATGCTAGGAAACGTTAAGGGCAGCAGGAAAAGAGGAAGACCCAACAAGAGATGGATTGACTCTATAAAGGAAGCCACAGCCCTCAATTAGCAAGATCTGAGCAAGGCTGTTAAGGATAGGACGTTTTGGAGGACCTTGATGCTTAGGGTCGCCATGAGTCGGAGGCGACTTGACGACACTTAACACACACACAAGACCAACAAGATTTTCGGGGTATGAGCTTTCGAGAGTCAAAGCAGATACCAGGGAGCTTCGACTCTCAAAAGCTGATACCCTGAAAATCTAGTGGTCCCTAAGGTCTGATTGGATTAGAATGTGGATACCAAAGCAGATGAACTTGGGAGGAACGGCAAGTTCTGTCAGAGGTGACCAAGCTGGAACAGGAAATCGGATATCCACAGCAGTGTCCAGATGTAGCCACTCTGTCAACTCTGCAGTGGAGGTTCCTTGGGGCTAGGAGGACATGCCCCAGAACAGCAACTCATGCGGAGGTATAACAGGCAGCTACAGCTGGAAATCCTGTGGCTTCTCTCCACCAGGAACAACGGGATCATTCAATCTTAGCTGACACAGAGGTGCCGCAAAACTACCCCCAACCGATGTACATATTGAGTGAATTTTTGGCTCACTGGTGCCTTTAATTATTTCCATCTTCTATTGTGGTGTAACAGTGGGCAGGGGGACCTGACTGTGGAATTAGTGAGATAAACGATCTGAACAAAACTAGCTATCTGCCAGTGAGACCAGTGTAAAAGGAGAATGACTTGTCAACACTTAATGGAAAGAAAGAAAGAAAGAAAGAAAGAAAGAAAGAAAGAAAGAAAGAAAGAAAGAAAGAAAGAAAGAAAGAAAGAAAGAAAGAAAGAAAGAAAGAAAGAAAGAAAGAAAGAATCACACAGGATGTGCATGTGTTTTTGTTTTCACTTGGTAATCATTAGCCAAGTAATTCATTAGACGCTTTAATCGGGTCACAGTCTCTCTTTTCAGGCCTCCTTCTCCGTCTTCCCTGCAGACACCAATCCCTTCCTCCCCCAGCCCCCAACCTCCCATCTATGCCTTTCCCAGTCAGGGATTTATTAAAATTAAACAGATTAGATGGAACTCCAGATACTGAAAACTGCTCAGCGAAGCCTGCGGTAGGGGAACGTGGCGCAAACACCGGAGACGCTTGTCTCTAAATTGCTCTAAATACCTTTTGCAAATGAAATTCTAACCCAGCTGCGTTGAGAGACGGGGGGTGGGGGGACAGAGGAAAAAAAAGGAATAACTGGTCATTTCGGCAAGAGGAGATGTTCAAGCGGTTTTAATACCGCACGATATCCCGGGTACATTGTCGGAGGGGAGGGGAACGCAGGGCCGAGGGAGGCGCTAAAGGATCTCTGGCAAGTATAGATTTCGGCTCGGGTTACCGTGAGCAATCAACACAGCTTTTAGGCTCAGCTTTCCCCTGCTTCATTGCTTCGATGATAGAGTTGAAATCCCAAAGCTTTTATGATTAATTACTCCCTGTAGGTCCGCATATTTCAAGGAAAGGAAAAAAAGAGAAGAAAAAAAGAGAGAGAAACGTTACCACCACCCCCTATGTAGCACGAGCACAGACCTGCGAGCGGCAGCTTTGAAAACTAATCTGGCAGCCAGGGAACGGCGAGAGGGAACTACCCCATTGCCAGCTGAATCCAGAGACTCCACGATCCCATTCTTTTTCTTTTTAAGGAAAAGAGAATCTAGATTCCTGACCTATGAACAGTGTGCACTGGCCACAGGTGCCGCATTCATGTGCTTCGGACAAATAAGAGTCACTGAGCTAAGTGGCTGAGATCCAGCATGTAGTTAGACGCCTCAATAACCCACTGAAATCAACAGATGAAGGCCTACTTATTGCTGAAGGGCATCTGATCTAACAGTTCGAGCGGTTCCTCAGTGGAACAGGCTTCCTCGGGAGGTGGTGAGCTCTCCTTCCCTGGAGGTTTTTAAGCAGGGGCTAGATGGCCATCTGTCAGCAATGCTGATTCTATGACCTCAGGCAGATCATGAGAGGGAGGGCATCTTGGCCATCTTCTGGGCGTGGAGTAGGGGATCACTGGTGTGTGTGTGTGTGGCGGGGGGAGGTAGTTGTGGATTTCCTGCATTGTGCAAGGGGTTGGACTAGATGACCCTGAGCCATTCTGACTGCCATTTGGCAGAAAGGGGAATTAGAAATGCCTGAAATAAAATTAACAATGTACAACTTGGGGTCAGGTTTTCCTTGTACTATCACTGGGACTAGAAAGCGGCTTTCCCATTTTCAAGACTGAAAAAAAGGAGACCTCAGAAACAAAACACAAGGTCCTTTAAGAAGAAGTAGTAGTTAAAAAGACACCCACCACCGATGCACAAGAATCGTGGTACTACTGCCCATCGAAACGCTTCCATCTGCTGGAAACTATGCTGAATTTCTTGAGACGTGGTTCCTCTTTGCTTCTGAAAGGGCCAGGCAGTCAACTGCTTGACCTTTCAGACTATGAAAGGAAGGCGACCCCAAATTTAACCTTAACCTAACCTTGTATACACCCTCTTTGGCCCCTACACTTCACTGCACAGCCTAGTTCGGCTCTGAAGCAGGCGACCTTTTCACCTGCACCTGGTCATCCCCCCTACTCGGTCCTGCGAAGAACTGACTGAAAGCCTGCAGCGCTTAACCGTTTGTGCTTCTAGGAAAGAGAGAGCGTGACTTGCTCTCATTGTGATCTTTGCTCTCCGAAGTTTGCAACACGGGTCACTCTGTTGCATCAGTTGCTGCGAGCTTTGGCCCTCTTCAGATGAAAACCCAAAACACGGTTCTCAAGACTCCTGAACCCGTACATGTAAAAATGTTTCCCGAACAGAGAAGACGGGGAGAATATGTCAAGATGACAAATCACGCAAAGAAAGGTTGAAGGAGGCTAGAGAAACAAAAATTCAACCGGAGGGACTGAGAGTTAAATAATTACTATGACGATTTTGTACCTTTTTTCTTAAGAAATGCTCTTCTGGTCGCATGGGGGCTTTGGCGGACCCGGGAGTTCTGTAGAAACTTCACTGCTGTTGCAATCTAGGAAAGGGGCAGGGGTTTGGGAAGAGAGGAAAAGAAAGAACAAGATTTAAGTTGGGACATGTTAGAATCCAGATGTATTTGACATGCATGTACGCACTGTTTGGACACAACCGAGTTATCAAAACCCAGTACAAAATGCTCAGTTAGAGAGAAAGCGCTGTCACTTGGATGTATTAATTAAGATCTATGGATGCATCAGATGACACAGATTAATTATTGTATTTAAATCCAGAGAGGAGAATACACGGCACAAGCACCAAGGTAATTTTTGCATAGTTCATAAGCCCTTTTCAGAATGGCAAAAATCACAACTTGTCTCATGGTTTCGAAGGGTTTCTAAGTCCTCGTGAATGCAACGGCATACATGGAAATATGGCCAAAAAACAAACAAACTGTGAAGATGGGAAATGGAAGAAATGTAAAAAGATCATATTTACTGTGCTTTGGGCTCTCAAAATTGATGTATGGCCCCAAAAGGATATCATACCTTTTATAAAAGCTATTGGGGGGAGTGGGGGTTTCCTCCAGAGCTTGAAACTGAAAACGTTACAGCAGTAAAGACACCAAAGTTATCAGAATTAGCCATATTACAAATCCCCAAAACATTTGTTTTCCAAGTCTCATGTCCACCAAGATTTTCCAAGGCCTGATTACATTTCTTAATGCTTTCAGGGCACAGATTTGAGAATACAGATATTGTATTATAGTAAAATTGCCACTTGGTTGATGACTTCTGTAGGCAAGGCTCTCCATTTCTCAGCCACGACAACCTCCCACCAAAACCACAATATGGAGATAATACAGGACTGCCGTAAAGGGCCAAGATAAAATATTAGGAATGTTACCAAATTTCATGAGTGTGGAGTTTTAATTCAAAAATCTGAGATTCTGACATGGGTATTCCCTGCTCAGGGCAAAAGCGTGGCTCCCTTTCCCCTTAATGATACGGACAAAATTCAGTAGAAATAGTACTGTTAAAATTCATGACTGTTTTTGCAGTAAAATCGTGCAAAGATGGAGAGAAAGGAACAAACGAAGTGGGATATCTAGTAAAAATAGGCAGGATAGAAAAGTTCAAAATATGTACAAACAGTAAAAGAAACAAAAAAAAAGGTCTACTCGTACATCTATGTGCAGCCATTTGGATACGAGAAAGACAGCGTGTGAATGATAAATATCTTTGGTACCTGTTAAGTAATCCTGCCAGCAAAATGCTCTATTTAAATGGTGGACTCTGATCTGGAGAATAGGGTTTGATTCCCCACTCCTCCACATGAGCGGCAGGGGCTAATCTGGTGAACTGGATTTGTTTCCCCACTCCTACACATGAAGCCAGCTGGGTGACCTTGGGCTGGTCACAGCTCTCTTAGAGCTCGCTCAGCCCCACCTACCTCACAGGGTGTCTGTTGTGGGGAGGGGAAGGGAAGGTGATTGTAAGCCGGTTTGAGTCTCCCTTAAGTGGTAGAGAAAGTCAGCATATAAAAACCAACTCTTCGTCTTCTTAACAACTGCAAAAAACCAGCCAGGGCCTCTTCTATACTTTGCTTCAGTTGCTTCTGGGCGAAACTTTCCCTGCCCAGGATTCCAAACCTGATCAGGTAGCTCCCGAAAGCATCACTGGAGTCCCTCCACGCTGCTTGCTCCAGGAGCCAAGCACTGGCTGCCAGGTGCCAGGATGCTCCACCTGTTAACCAGCGCTGGCCTTCTTATGCTGCAACTAGCCTTTCAGTGCCCGGCTCCCCGCTTCCTAGACACTTGGTTTGCCAGACCCTGAGCTTATCAAAGGGGAGCAAGATAACTAGAGCGCCTTCAGCACTGTGAACCTCGATGTCTTCAAGAAAAGGGAGGCAAAAAAGGAAAGATCTAACTGGACAAACTTGGAGGAGTTACAACTAAGGTTTATGTGTCTTTTTTTAATGTTAAAAAGAAACCCCAGACTATTGACATGATTAGAACACTTGCCTTCACCTGTTTTTCAAGTATGTATCTCAGGTCAGGGAATAGAGTTCTGATGGGAGTTAATGGCCCTTTCTAGGTACTCCACAGCACATTCCATCAATGTTGTGTGTGTGTAGTTTCTCCCCCCCCCCCTTTAAATTGCATCTCTTATTTCTTTAAATACATTAATCAGACTAGTATAGGCAAAACGGATCCATCGGACAATGCAATAAACATGAATTATCATCTATCCAACATGCATAATGGCTTAAAAAAACATAATAGCAGGTGTAGTTTAAATGATTAGTTATTACACCTGCGGTGGGTCTGATTCAATTGGGGAAAATCATCTTTAATAGGTTAAAAGGTTTAGATCACCCGGCTTCCCCCTTAAAGTGGCTGCAGAGAGGGTATGATGGAGTATCCTGTCATTACTAATTCATTTAAGAAAAGCACGGAGGGATACAGCAAAGAACAGCATAAATGAGCCAATCCAATTTAGACATCAGGTAAAGCAGAAAAACACCTTTTTAAAAAGCATGATAAATGAATTTGGGAGGGAGATGAAATTCATATTTTTATTTTTAACGGGAAATTTGACCAAGTCCCAGCACACTTTAGGGTTTGGGGGGTGGGGTGGGGAGGCAAAGGAGAGCTGGGTGGGAAACAAATCCACTTTTTAAAGTTTAGTATTCAATCACCCCGAGTCATAAAATAATATAAAACCCACCCACCTCTCCGCGACACATAAAGCGCCACTTTGATCTTGTTTATGCCCCTCTTGATCTGTCTCGCTGGAAATGCCGGCGATAGGGAAATTGCACATTTAAATGGCATGGATAGCGGTGCGCCAGATGCGGAAGCATAAACGGCACAAATTAATAACTGCAGAGAAAATGTGCTGAACAAGAAAGATGTCCGAATAAGCAGACACAGAGACGTGCCAGCGTATCAAAAACTACTTTTCTTCTTATATTAATCACTTGGTTCTTTGGGAACTCTTCGATGTGTTCTGCTCTCTGCTCCTCTGGAGAAAATATTGCCGATACAGAAACCCGTGTTCAGGCCTAGCAGTGCACTCATTCCCGAAGCCTCTCCAAGATGGCTGCTTATTTGCTTCAACCCCCCAAAGCTGAATGTCGATCCAGATTCCTAGCTGTCACTTAGCCCCTTCCAAACCCCCAAAGGCTTTGGCCGTCAGAGAAAAGCCTCGGACCAGGAATCCATGCTAGTGTGCCATTCACACTTTAACAACAAAGTTACACAACAAGCGCAAAGCTCAGAGACTGAAGACTTTCCCAGTTCACAACAAACCACAGATTGCAGTTAAAAAAAACAAAAAACTAATATCCCCTAATATCCCCCTAATATCCAGCCAGCACCTTTCCGCCCACAATTTAAACCCAATATTGCAAGTCCTATTCCCAACTTCCTCGGCCTTTCCTCCTAGGGCTTGGTCTCCAGGCCCCTGATACTCTTCGTCGCTCTCCGCTGCACCCGCTCAATTCTGTCCACATCCTTTTTGAAGTGAGACCTCCAGAACTGCACACAATACTCCAGGTGCGGCCTGACCAAGGCAATGTACAGAGGAACTATGACATCCTTGTTGCAATGTACAGTGGAACTATGATATCTCCTTGTTCACTCTTTCTGATCTTCCCCACAGCACCCAGAGGCAACGAAGTCAGCAAGGTGTAGCGGCTGGAGTATCAGACTGGATCAGGGAGACCCAAGTTCAAGTCCCTACTCCGCCATGGAAGCCTGCTACACGACCTTGTGCCGCTTACTCTCTAAGCATAATCTACCTCACAGGATCGTTGTGAGGGATAAAATTAAGGTTGGCGAGAGCAATTTTTTAAGCTGCTGTGGCTCCCAATTGAGGGGAAAATAAATAAGCAAGCCTTGGGTATACCCTCTAGGGAGCACTCTTCATTCATACACGCCAAAAGCCATGTCCATAAACTCCTAGAAGCTGCCCCCGTACAATAAATGTGCACCCACGAACATGTCCCAGATTCCCTAGAACGTGCAGGGGTTCCACGGCCAACACGAGGGGGGGGGGTTCCTCCTTGGGATCTCACGGCCTATGTCAGTTTCACTTCTATATTTAATTCAGCGAGACACGCTTTGAGATTTTTCAGGATTAGGATTTAGATTAAAAATAATTAATTTTTTAAAAAAAAATCTGTCGCCTGTTTAATCCTTTTTAATTGGTCAAATGGGCTTTAATTGATTGAGCTAACCAATTACATGTTGTAGCCTGATGTGTTAAAAAAAATTAACATTAGAAATAAGTGGCAGAGCACTTGGAGGGCAGCTACGGAGCGGAGATTGGGCCGAACCACGATCTACTGGAGCGGCTTGCTCTGGGACGTTGATATCGTAGCCTCACCCTGAAGGAATACACAGCCACTGAACATGGAGGTTCCATTTAACCATAATGCCCAGCAGCCATTCATGAGCCCATTCTCCGTGAATCACTCTGAAGCCCTTTTAAAGCCATCTAAATTAGCGGCCCTCACTACATCCTGTGGCCATGAGTTCCACAAGACAATAATGCTCTGTGTGAACACATGAAGCTGCCTTTATACTGAATCAGACCCTTGGTCCATCAAAGTCAGTATTGTCTACTCAGACCGGCAGCGGCTCTCCAGGGTCTCAGGCTGAGGTATCTCACATCACCTATTTGCCTAGTCCCTTTAACTGGAGATGCCGGGGATTGAACCTGGGACCTTCTGCATGCCAAGCAGATGCTCTGCCACTGTCCTGAATACTGCCCATCTGCTTAACTGGGTGCTCCTGATTTTTTCTGGGAGAGGAAGGGGGGAAATATCTTACTCATCCATAGTTTTATAAACCTCTGCCATATGTCCCCCCCTTAGCTTTTTCCCCGTAAGCTAAAAAGCCCCCCCCCCAACACTTTACCTTTTCCCCATGTGGCAAAAGCAGGAAGCCTTTTATTTTATTGTTTTGGTTGCCCAAAATTTCATGTTGGGCAGGGTGGTGAGAGTGGTAAGGGTCAGGGGAGAGGAGAAGGAAAAAGACAGGGCCGCCACTTGGAGATTGCCACTTGACAACATTCCCAGCCACGTGAGGAGTCCGGTTTGGGTTTGGGGTGGGTATCAGAAGAACAAGTTTCATGTCCGATAGCACCTTAGCGACCAACGAGATGTCCAGGATATGGAAAGCAACTAAATGTTCTTTTGAGAAGAATATTATATATGTACAACTAACTATCTGTCAGACTTTATAGTAGCTGATCTAGTCTCTGACATAATTTAAAGTATTAGAAATGAAGCGTCACATGGTTAATTTTTGTATAAGGGGGATATAATGCTATAGAATACAGTACTTTTGCTCATTGGGACGCAAATAAAAAAACTTTGCTCTAAATATGTTTTAGATAAGGAGCCACACATATTAATATGATATTGGAATGTTGTGTGTGTGTGTTGTTTTGTTTGAAATGTTTGTTTTGTTTGAAACAATAATTAAAAATATTTTTTTTACAAAAGATGTCTGGGTTATAAGATTTTGAGGCTCAAAGCTCTCTTCGCTACACCCTGGAAATCATGTTGGTCTTTAAGGTGCTACTGGATTCGAATCCTGCTTTGCCCTTGGGCCCCACTAGCCAACTTCCCAGTAGCAAAGCCTGGATATGCCGATATATTTGCTAAACAAGGCCTTGCTGGAATTATCCCTATATCCCACACACACACTAACACACTAACAACACAGGCTGTAATAAATTAAGCCAAGTTGGGCTGGAACTTCCTAGCAAAGCTTCAGTAACATTCTCTCTCTGGGATTATTTTTTTTAATGGTCCAGGGGCTGCAGAGGGGGGAAGGCTCCGGCGTGCAAAACATCTACTTTTCAATAAAGCCATTCTATCAAAAAATGAAATCGCTCCATTAAAGAGAGCTAAATTATTTAAAGGGCCTCCCTCCATCACCGGCCTCATCTTTTTGCTAAAGGTCTATTGATTGAAAATGACATTACAAAATTATAGCTAAGAGAGAAAGATTCTCTCTCTCTCTCCCTCCCTTCTCATGCAACTTTTCAGAGTTATCCTTGGCTGCAACATCTTCTGGTAGAACGGG
The DNA here is from genome assembly GCF_029931775.1 of Euleptes europaea. Taxonomy (NCBI): domain Eukaryota; kingdom Metazoa; phylum Chordata; class Lepidosauria; order Squamata; family Sphaerodactylidae; genus Euleptes; species Euleptes europaea. The sequence continues at coordinate 3,466,415 of NC_079330.1, forward strand.
GGGGGGGGTAAGTTCCAATTGGCAGGCGCCAGCATCAAGTTTCTAGGCCTCAGGGAACGTGTGCCTGGGATTTTTTTTCTTCCCAAGCTTTTTATTATTTATCTCATTTTGACCCTGCCTTTCCTCCGAGGGACTCAGGCCATGCAAACGGCATCCTCCCGTATCCTCACAGCAATCCTGCAAGGTAGGTTAGGTTGAGGCAGAACGACAGGCAAACGGTCCCCTGGAGAGATTCAGAGCTGAGCTAGGATTCAAGCCCAGGCCTTCCTCAATGCAAGTCCAATCGTGGCAGCCCCAACTCATTCTCCTGATCCAATTTCATAGAATCATAGAGTTGGAAGGGACCGCCAGGGTCATCTAGTCCAACCCCCTGCACAATGCAGAAATTCAACACTATCTCCCCCCACACACCCCCAGTGACCCCTACTCCATGCCCAGAAGATGGCCAAGATGCCCTCTCTCTTGTGATCTGCCTAAGGTCATAGAATCAGCATAGCTGACAGATGGCCATCTAGCCTTTGCTTAAAAACCTCCAGGGAAGGAGCACTCACCACCTCCCGAGGAAGCCTGTTGTTCCACCAAGGAACCGCTCTAACAGTTAGAAAAAGCCCAGGCCTTCCTCAACGCAAGTCCAACTGTGGCAGCTCCAACTCATTCTTCTGACGCAATTTCCTAGCTTTAAAGAATGCCTTTAATGGGGGAGGATCAGCGGCCGTTTAACTGATAGGGAAATTTCCCGGTGGGCTCCCTGCCCTGGGGGGCTTCTGGTGGCCAGCAGCGGGCAGAGCCGATCCCCTGCAACTCTGCCAGCGCTTCGAGGGGCACCCGGCCCAGATCCTTCAACCACAATGATAATCAGTGTCACTTCATCAATTGCCTCCTCCCGCGCCGCCTGCAGTTTGTGGGACGAAGCAGAGCGAGCTAATGCGTATTGTTAGTGTCGCTAAAAGTGGAGTAGGTGGTGGTTCCTGCAGAGCTGGCTTGCACTGATGTGGGGGGGGGGGGAGAGACACACAATCAGCTTGGCTTGCTCCGGGGCCAGAGTAACTTCGCAGCGCTCCCACCCCGTATTTCTCATTAACACATCAACGATCATTTCACCTGTACAAAATTATTTCCTTTAAATATATATATATATTGTCAGCTGCTTTCATTACATGGCTTTTGGAGATCATTCACGGAGATCCAGGTGTAGAAGAAGAAGAAGAAGAGTTGGTTTTTATATGCTGATTTTCTCTACCACTTAAGGGAGTCTCAAACCGGCTCACAATCACCTTCCCCTCCCCACAACAGACACCCTGTGAGGTAGGTGGGGCTGAGAGAGTGTGACTTGCCCAAGGTCACCCAGCTTGCTTCACGTGCAGGAGTGGGGAAACAAATCCAGGTCACCAGATAAGCCTCCGGCCACTCATGTGGAGGAGTGGGGAATCGAACCCGGTCTCCAGTTAAGACTCCACCGCTCCAAACCACCACTCTTAACCACGACACCACGCTGGCTCCCTGGCTCAACAGGTCCAGAACCAGGCCTGAATCTTGGAAACGTGGCCCTACGGGAATCTTGAACGTCATCTTATTTCTCTGTGTTTGGCCTCTGAAGGCATGCACAGTGGAGGAGGTCCATGGCTTGGAAGGTAGAAATCCTGCTTTGCATGCAGAGGTGCCGAGTTCAACCCCCTGGCATCTCTGTTGAAAGGATCTTACGGGGCAAGGCCCAGACAGGATGGACCAGTGGTCTGACTTTGTCTAAAGCCATGTCAGATGTTCATTTGTGTGTGTGTGCATGTTTTTAATGGCACAAGCAGTAGTTTATGGGCTGCCAGTTGTCAATCCTCATCTGATATCAGCAGCAGACGCTTGCTTTACACATGCAGAACATTCCAAATTTAATCCAGTTAAAAGGATCCCAAGAAGCCACTGTTGGGAAAGATATAAAGATAGAAGGAGGAGGAGGAGGAGGAGGAGGAGGAGGAGGAGGAGGAGGAGGAGAAGGAGGAGGAGGAGTTGGTTTTTATATGCCGACTTCCTCTACCACTTAAGGGAAACTCAAACCGGCTCACAATCACCTTCCCTTCCCCTCCCCACAACACACACCCTGTGAGGTAGGTGGGGCTGAGAGAGTCTGACTAGCCCAAGGTCACCCAGCTTCATGTGGAGTGGGGAAACAAATCCAGTTCACCGGATTAGTATCCACCACTCATGTGGAGGAGCAGGGAATCAAACCCGGTTCTCCAGATCAGAGTCCACCACTCCAAACCACTGCTCTTAACCACGGACTCCAACCTTGGCAGACCTCACTCGCCTCTGGAAAAAGCTTCTTTTACAATTTGTAACTCAAAGGGAGGTACCCAGAGACAGAAAGAGGGAGAGAGAGAGTGGAGATTGTTAAAAGAAGGACTCAGCGGAAGATGAAACTCTTACCTTCTGAAGCACAAAGCTGCCCCCAAAACCCAGTGTCAGAATGAAGGAATAGGAACAACCTCCCTTTGGAGGGGGAGGGGGGAAATAGAAAATGCTGTGTTTTAAGTAAGACAAGGGGGGGGGGAGAATATCCGTTCTCTTGTCAGGCCCAACTTGACAAATATGGTCATCGGTGGCACAACAAAATAGTTGCAAAGCAGCTGTTAATCAGGGGAACACATCGGCAGAACGCTGATGCTAGCACTCATGAAAAAATGCAAGCCACTAATTATGAAGCCATATATCTTGCTAAAGAGGCACCGTTCCTCGAGATTCCAGATAGCGCTCTCTCGGAGTAAGTGTCTGGGATATGCACGCCCCTATCGCTCTTCCTCTCAGCTTCAGAGACTGGATCCCTGAGCCAGCCTGCGTCTCCCAAGCTCCCATTTTCAGGGAAGACAGGACTTGGAAAAAAGTTATTTAACTTTTGGAGGCAAGGAGGTCAGCAATCAGGGACAGGGCTGATTGGTCACCTGGAAAGCCCTTCCTCACCAAAGGGGAGCTTCATAAAGCACTGATATTGCATGTTAATTTAGCACCGGGTTGCTAGGGACTCTACAGAGGTTAGGCAGGATTAAAAGAAACAAACTACTCAGGATGTAAAAATGTGTTTGCTTGTCAAAGCATCCTTGCCTTGTGACAAAAACCAAGGAATGACCACATCGTTTTTGGATGAGTTCCTGATGGGGGAAAAACCAGCATATGAGATGCTCACTTGCATCTTGGCTATCCAATGTCAGGCAGCAGGTGAGGGGACTCAAAATGAAAGGAGGCTTCCCACACATGGGCAATGCAATTCCGCATATAGAAAAATGGGCTTAGATTGGAGTAACTCTGTATAGGATTGCGCTGAGGGGCCCTTTTCTCCCTGACACCCGTGTTTTCTACATGCAGGGCTTTCTTGGTATGCATCGTGCAAGTTCGGCCCACCTGTTATCTGAAGGGGTATGGCCCTCATTCTGGCTCATCTGCTGCCAGTAAGAATTAGGCCTTAGTTCAATGGTCCACCTAGCTTTGTGCTGCAAGAAGGAAGAAGGGCCGTAGCTCAGTGGCAGAGCATCTGCTTGGCATGCAGAAGGTCCCAGGTTCAATCCCCGGCATCTCCAGTTAAAGGGACTAGGCAGGTAGGTGATTTGAAAGACCCCTGCCTGAGACCCTGGAGAGCCGCTGCTGGTCTGAGTAGACAATACTGACTTTGATGGACTGAGGGTCTGATTCAGTATAAGGCAGCTTCATGTGTTCAAGAAGGGCAGATTCTCAGTGGCAGCCACCCCGTTTTTTAATCCCCCGCGTCTAAACATCCAGAGGCAAAGCCTGGAGGAAACACAGCTTTGGTAGCACAGGCCTCAGGTTTTCGAAACTGTACGAAGGTGCAACCAGGAGCTACAGGCAGACAGCTAATCCTAGGAGGGATTCACCGGAGGGCATAAACTCCAATGAAAATATGCTCACGCCAGCTACACTCCCATCCTTGTATCAGAGGTCACTTCCCACAGCCTCCTTTCACCAGAATTAAAGATCACTGCGCGCTCTGCCCTGACACATTCATTGACTCCGCGGCAGCCAATCTCCCATCGATTTAAAAGGCAAGAAGCCATTCATTATATGATATTCGAGGAAAAAACACCAGAAATGTACCCTGCAATATTGGGGGGGGGGGGCTCCCGAGGAACCTCTCCAGCTGGACCGTGTGAAGTCATACCACACGGTGCCTTGGCATCCTTCAGCATGCTCTGGTGCGCCTCTGCATTACTGGCGAGATGCTTTCCCCTACTCACGAAGATCTAACTGCTAGAAACTAGGTCAGGGAGCTGACACCCCAGAGAATGACCACTCCATGAGGTCACAGTTTGACCATTCTCATAAGACTCTTCACAAAAAAGTAAAATAACCCCAACGAACTGGGGTGGCGATTTAGGAGGGAGAGGGACCAGCAAACAGAGAACACCAGAGATTAACGGGGGTGCGTCATCTAAAACTACTCTCCAGGATTGTTACGATAACTCCCAACCAATGGAACGCAGAGGCTTGAAGAATCTTCCTATCTCCTTCCATTCTTTTTAAAAATCATTATTAACTACATCCAATATGACGAAGAGTTCTGGAGAAATAAAAAACTTACACACAGTCCTTTGTTACTTCGGTTGGTCTTTGTGAAAGGAATTTCGTGGCTTTCCTTTTGGGATTTTGCTAAGGACCAATGCAGGAGATGTAGCAGGCTAGACTGCGTGACGTTCACCCCGCGCCGAAATAGCTGGGCAGTGACTGGGTAGCCTGATCAACTAGCGCAGGGGTGGGGGAGCCTTTTTTCCGCCAAGGGCCATTTGGATTTTTATAACATCGTTTACAGGCCATACAAAATTATCAACTTAAAAATTAGCCGACCAAGCCCCAAGCAGGCAGCTGCCCTGGATGACCCACCCCCCTTGCGCAGCCAGCCAGGCATCCAACCGGTGGTGCACTCGCCCACCTGGTGGCACAGGATGGTCTGTTCCACCAGCCGGGCGTAGCCGTCCAGCCGCACGCTGGAGTTTCTCCTGCTCCGCATGGTCTGGGCCTGATTCTACAGCCGGCTCCTGCTACCTCCGCCTGCAGGGGTGAAATGAGGACACACTGGCTAAGAACTCCCCCCCCACGCATTCTGGCCCTGCCCCCTTTAACTTCTCCATTTTTGCCACTTCCTCCCCCATCCCTCTTGTAGTACAGAGGGAATACGTTTCTCCATGGCCCGGGTGGGAAAGGGTTAACACAGTTTCTTGGGCGGTCCTAGCAGCTCCATAGCTAACGACTCTTCTGCAAGGGGGGGAAAAGGTACCTGTCCATGGGAGGGGGCAGATCGCCAGTCTTAGATCCTTCTGGGTTAGAGATCTGCCAGGACCCACGAAGGGCCAGACCAAATGATTTTGTGGGCCTTAAACGGCCCCAGGCCTGACGTTCCCCACCCCTGAACAAGCGTGTCAGAGTTAAATCCTTAAATCCTAAAAGCGCTTTCCTGGAAGTAAGCCCATTGAATAAACCTGAGTAGGATTCTGAGTAGACCTGCTAGAGATTACTCTCTAAATTGGCTTAACCGGTGAGGGCCAACCAAAATTCCTAGAGCTGAGAGTCCAGAAGGTGTTTGTTTGAATATTTTAAAGATATTTTTGTTCTGGTGCATCATTGTGATAAGGGAATGAGAAAAAAATATTAAAGATGCCCTTGTTCTAACAACTGAGAGGCAGAGAATTGCTTAATGCATCCCTTAATATCTCAGAAAGGCACCTGTAAGATGCAAATCTGAACGATCAAATGCTTGATCCGTCAGGTGAAAGGCAGATGGTGAAATCAATTAAGCGTTGTTTAATTGGTAGACTGTCTTAGCCTCCATATAATCATCCGATTCTTGTAAAAGCTGTTTATGCTGGTGGCCGTGACAACATCATGTGGCAATGAGTACCAACTGATTAATTAGGTGTTGCCTGAAACCAGAGTGCTTCCTTTCGATTCTCTTTTAAGCCTGTTGCCTCTCCATTCCAGAAGATGAATGCTTGAATGCTGGTCCTCAGCCTGTCCCTCCTCTCTGAACCTCTCTCTATCTAGTTAAGAGTGTCAGACTAGTATCTGGGAGACCCGGGTTCGAATCCCCACTTGTGCCATGGAAGCGCGCTGGGTGACCTTGGGCCAGTCACACTCTCTCAGCCTAACTTACCTCTCAGGATTGTTGTGAGAATAAAATGGAGGAGAGGAGAATGCTGTAAACCACCTCGAAGGTAACATACCTCCCCCGTAGCTCATATGTGGTGGTAGATTGAAGCTGCCCCTACCGGCTCATGCCAAGCATTTTTCTATTCTTCTAACAGTGTTCACCAGATGCTGCCAGGAGACCCACAGGGGGGCAATTCTACTCTTGTTTGTTCTCCTTTGAGCCCAAAATAACTAACATAGTTAAAGGTAAACCACTTTTGCTGGCATTGCTGTATGACATAAGAAGCATCATGAGCCTAGAGGAGCTTTCCTCAGAGTTTGGGATTAATCCAGATGTCCCCCTGTTAGCTATACAGTAAACGTGAACCCCAGCACTTCGTGATTATAGGGTTCCCAAACATTTTAAGTTAAAACTGCTTACCCACACTGTACCCAAAGACAGAAGATGTCAACGGGATCAACACATGCCAACTTGGAAAATGCAGCCAGCTTTCAAGTTACACAGAATTTTTCTGCTGGCCCCAAATCATGCTATTCTATAAACACTATTGATTTGACAAAAGGTTATTACCTTAACCCTTCTAGATCTTATTGACTAAAGGTAGGATCAGTCCAAAGGTTTAAAAGCAAGAGGCAAAACTTCAAATGAAATTTTCTACTATGCAGTGGAGCTTTAGAAAAAAGGCACAAAAATACAATGTTTCTAGAAGCTGTACACTGTATATAGGAGAAGAAGGAAAAAAACAAGCAAAAAACCAGAGACTTAAATTTACTTTGACGCACAACATTTTAAAGGGCCTGGAATGATAAAACAACCGAAAAATATGCTGAAAGTATAAAGAAGAATTCAAGCTGCACAGAATACCTCAGGCACAGGAAGGAGAGTATTTTTGGACCAGCGGAAAAACTCTGTGTAACTGGAAAGCTGGACACATTTCCCAGCTTGGCATGTATTGATCCAGTTAAAATTATCTGTCAGTCTTTGGGTACAATGTGGCCAAGATTACAAACACACAGTTCTGAACTGATGTGCTAAGGAACTGAACATGCCAAGTAAATTGCTACGAATTAGTGTCTGGGGGAAAAGGGGGGGGTAAGTTAATCCCAGAAGGGGTTGCTGGACTGCCCAGATCTTCATCCCTACGTAAAACCACCTTCAAGAGCCCAGAGATGAAACAATCTTGAGAATGAAAAGAGAAGATACAGCAGGAGCCCAAGCAAAGAGCTCGTGCTCCCCCTAGCCAAAGCCGTGGGGGAAACACTGTCTCCGGCACCCAGCCTCCGCCAAAGAAACGCAGCCCAAATTAAGTGTTTTCACTCGGTGGAAATGAAATGTTTTGCAAGATGAAACAGAAAGAAAATTGTGGTTTTAGGTAATTACTAGTTGGCATTTACATATCACAGGCTGGTTCAACACCTATTCATTTTCCCCTTTTATTTTCAATTTTTAAAAATTGCTCATTAAAACTAACATATGACAGGGACAAGAGAAGGGGGTTAAAATATTCTCTCTCTCTCTCTTTTGGGTTTTTGAAAACAAAGTACTACAAAATCCCCAGATCTGCTTTAAATACAGTTATCTCGAGTTATCGTAGACATCCACTGTGAGCCTGGCAAGGCGATGGTTGGGCGGGGTGGAAACCAGTAACAGCAAGCCGAGAAAAGGGGCACCCGCTCTCTTGCGCCCTGCGGGATCAGGGGAGAGTTTCTCTAATCTGGGGCCAAGGATCCAGTGAGCTCCAGAGGAGAAGAACAGTGGGTTAAAACCTCTCTCTTTCTCTCTCACACGCACACATTTTTTTTCATGTAAAATTTTTATAGCCCACCTTTCTAGTTTCTGCCCAAGGCAGTTTACAATAAAGGGAACACAAAAATCCAGCACTTAAAACCACAAAACCAAACAACACTAAAAAGAAGATAACTGCCCCCTCAACGCTCCCCTCCTCCAAAGCAGATCGCATTAAATGTAGTCCGTTGTGTAGGTCCATTAGGAAATTTTAAAAACCCAAAAGGAAACAGAAACATGATACCTTCCATCAGGGGCAACTAGGAAGCCAGAAGGTAATGAGCAAGCTTTAGAATTCAACAGGGCTCTTTCTTCAGGCTGGATATTAAGAAGAAGGAAAAGGAGGGAGTGGAAAGGGAGAAAGATGTTACAGGTCGCGGTGAAAAGCCCCAGTCTATGATTTATAATATTTCTCATGGAACAGAGAATGTAGATTTAAGTTAGCCTGATACGGTGAATGGGTACTCTTCCTGCAGCATCAGTTGATGGATGCTCACCCAATACCATCTCCCATTCTAGCTAAACAGAGCCTCCATGTAAAGCAGCAGTATACTCCAAATACCAGATGCTCAGGAGAGTATTGTGCCTCTGAATGAGTCACTGTTGTGTCTCTGAATGAGTCACTGCTCTCCCGAGCCCAGCGATTTGTGCAGGACACATTCTGTGTAATATGCAACGTTGGCCAAATTAAATGGATTATTTACAGTAAGTTAGATGTTTAGTTCAAGGGATTTTTCCTCCTCTTATTTTAATTATTTAAAACAATTGTAAAAGTTTTCCTACGTATGATTTTACACAGAATAAGAAGGGATTTCTCCCTCCCCCCCCTTTTAAATTGTATCCTTTCTTAAAGGGCATAAAATATCCATGACAGAATTGTACAGAAGCTGACATGAGCAGCTAATATATTTTAAGGTCTATCGTGTAAATATGTATTTAGGGAATTCTAAAGCAGGGCATTATTGACCCACGCCTCTCTTAAAACACTCTGATATATATGGGGGAGGGGGGAGCCCTCGTTGAAAGAAACAACTTCGCAAAGTAGCCCGTGTTTCAAAGTGAAATATCTGTCCATCTTCAGTTTTTATTGGCCCAGGTCAGAGCATAAAAGATTGATGGTCAAAATGCCCCTTTGGAAAGCAAAACAGAAACGCTCTCTTAGGTTTACAGGAATGCAGTTGCAGAGGATGCAGGAGAACGGCCTTCCAAGCCCTTCGTGGTGTAGTGGTTAAGAGTGGTGGTTTGGAGCGGTGGACTCTGATCTGGAGAACCAGGTTTGATTGCCCACTCTTCCACATGAGTGGCAGAGGCTAATTTGGTCAACTGGATTTGTTTCCCCACTCCACCACATGAAGCCAGCTAGGCAACCTTGGGCTAGTCACAGCTCTCTCAGCCCCACCTACCTCACAGGGTGTCTGTTGTGGGGAGGAGAAGGGTCAGCACCAAGTCACCAAGCCAGCAGGCAGCCATGGGCCTGCCCCGCCTTCCACCACCCGTAGGGCTGCCAACCTCCAGGACGGAGCTGGAGATTTCCCAAGATTACAACTGATCTCCAGAAGACATAGATCAGTTGCCCTGCAGAAAACGGCCGATTTGGAGGGTGGACTCTTAGGATTATACCCTGCTGAGGTCCCTCCCTTCTCAAAACCCCGCCCTCCCCAAGGTCCACCTACCAAATCGACGGGTATTTCCCAAGTGGAAGCTGGCAACCCTACAAACTTGGAATCGAGGCGAGCCAGAAATGCCTTTTCCTGAATTTTCACTTGTTCTCTGGAAAAGCTCTCAGAAGAGACTAGGCATTTTGGAAAGGAGGGAAAACATCTCTATTTAGGCTAGCATTAAGCTAAATCGGTGGTATTTTAATTATGGAGTACATCAGTTTCTTCACTGTTTTAATCGGGAGGGGATGTATTTTTAAGTCTGATTTAATCTTTTCGGGTACTGTAGTCTTACACAATATCTTCCAATTTGCCTTTGCTGACCTCTTCGAACACCGAAAAAGAGGCTTATAAATCTTGCAAATAAATCTAAGAATAAAGGAGAGCGCCTCAAAGACTTAAAGTCAGCATATGCAAGGCTACGCACAGAAAATGACTTCAGTTTCAAAGAAATTATCCTGATCCAAGCCAGGAAGAAAATATTTCAAAATGCCTGGGTTCCAATTACGAATTTTAGACGCAAGCCTGGCAGATAAGATGGGATACGTTACTTTAAATTCTGGTGTGCCGGAGTTGAATTTCTCAGCAGCTGAGCAACCAGAAAGGGAGAGGGGGGAAGTGTACTACATTTTCATCCTGCCCTTCCTTCAAGCAGCTCAGGGTGTTCATGATCCTTCACCATTTTAGCCTCACGACAACCCTGTGAGATGGAAGAGGCTGAAAGAGAGGGACTGGTCCCTGTGAATCACATGGCAGAGTGGAGGTTTGAACCTGGGTCTGGCCAGACCTAGTCTACCACTCTAACCACTACACCACACAGCTCAACCCAAGTACTTTCTGTCCCATTTTCTGACTCCTGGGATTTAGCACAGATGCAGCAAAGAAGGTCACCCAGCCAGAACTCCTAGTAAAAACCAGAAAGCTTCCAATGGCCTTGGTTTTCTGTGGGCCATGCATCATGTTACTCTAGAGTCTACACCTTAGCACCTCTGTGGTGAAAATCTTATCAATTTTGCTTTAGCAAATTAGACTAGAAAACCAGTTCAATTTTAGACCAGTTGGGCCAACAGACGCTGCGACGGAGTATGGGTCTAGTCTCTGCCTATGGGCTTTAAAACATTGATTAAAACTGGTATAATATGTATCCTTATGAAGGGCAGAATTGACCTAATTAATTCAGGGAAACCAGGGGGCAGGAAGGATGATTCACACGTACTGGGGCCATATTGGGCCCCCGTGTCCGCAGAGGATGGGTCCCTCCAGTGCCAAAAGGTGACCTTCTGTACCCCCTCCCAACCCCATGCACCATATTAGGGAACGATAACCGTTCTCTTTATCCCTTAGTGGGACGGTCTAGAGCCAGGGACACAGACTGGGTAAGGGTCACTCCCCAACTCCTGCCTCTGGTCCTGGCAATCAGACTGGAGGAGGGTCTGAACCCTTTCTGCAACTGAAGCCCATTGACTAGATTTCACTCGATAAGGCTTAGCCGCAGCCCAGCCATCTGCAAGAGGCAAGATCTCCTCCGTGCCGGTGGCTCTCCTTTGGAGCTCCTTCCTGGCAAGAATTCATCTGGCGCCTACTCTTTTGAGGTTTCGGCTCCAGGTGAAGACATTTGGCAATAATGAGATAACAAATTGCATATATATTGCTTTTAATCAGTGGCGGCTACTATGGTAGTTGTAGATGGCTTTAAAATTAGAAAATAAGCTCCTTGAAACACCCTTTGGCTAGCAACATCAGAGTAAGTCATGCAAAACCAGTAACAAAAAAATTAAACCATTTATGAAAATCTGCTTGACTTATACAAGGGCCAAAACCTGCTGCTTTTTGGTTGCACAGAATTTAGATGAGCGCAGACTTTTTAAAAATTGACCATATACAAATAGCTTCATGTAAAGCTCTCTCTGAAGAAATTAAAATTCAGGGAGCACAGAGGTGAGCATAATAGGGGTGAATGAATGTTCCCCTTTTCATTCTTAAAACATCTGAATACATGGATTCAATTTTTCACTTTTCTCAGTTCATGCATACGCCTATTCCACATGTGCATAGGGCCTGTATATGTGTATTTACATGTCAAATGCTGATCCTGCTGCACAAACATTAAAAACTGCTTACATTTGGGGGGGGGGGGAATTCAACGTGATCGAACAAAACACAGTAAGCAAAGAACCAGAGGCTTAATATTTTTGTCCACCTTTTGAGTTTTGAATTTCCACTGTTGCATTATCTCTGTTCTAGTGGTTATATGAGCATTGATACGTTATTTTTATGTGTGATATATAATGGCAACCCAGCGATGCAGAAGAGAGAAGCAAAATCGAAACAGGGTTTTTTGGATCCACGCAGGGATGAGAAAGTCAAAATCATCCCTAGACCAAAGCTGTACAATCCATGAATCATAGAGTTGGAAGGGACCACCAGGGTCGTTTAGTCCAACCCCCTGCACAATGCAGGAAATTCACAACTACCTCCCCCACACACCCCCAGTGACCCATAGTCCATGCCCAGAAGATGGCCAAGATGCCCTCCCTCTCATCATCTGCCTAAGGTCATAGAATCGGCATTGCTGACAGATGGCCATCTAGCCTCTGCTCAAAAACCTCCAGGGAAGGAGAGCTCACCACCTCCCGAGGAAGCCTGTTCCACCGAGGAACCGCTCTAACTGTTAGAAAAGTCTTCCTAATGTCTAGACGGAAACTCTTTTGATTTAATTTCAACCCGTTGGTTCTGGTCCGACCTTCTGGGGCAACAGGAGGTCGGACCAGAACCAACGGGTTGAAATTAAATGAAGGTGCCAAGACGTTTGAGCTGAATCACCCCAAAGGAACGGAACGGCCTGCTGTCGGTCAGAGATGCTCGGAGGTGAAGTGACATCATTGTGGTAGCTCCGAGGCTAAAAATACAAGGCCTGTAACCGGCAGGCGGACTCAATGGCGTTCAGAGTCACCCCCTCCCTCTCCACTCGGATCTCCCTTTCTCCCAGACTACAATTAGGAATTAAGACAATATGCCTGTTTGGGTTTGTTTCTGATCAGGGCGGCTGACCTCAGGGACGTTGCTGTCAAAGACGATCCATTAGCTTCTTTTTTATGCAACAGACACAAAAATAGCGCTGAAAATGTGTTCATTTTATTGAGAAACAGAAGTCTCCGGGGCTCATTTCCCACAAAGGGGGGGGGGGAATCAAAATGGTGATGCGGGCATCTGATTCAAAATCCGACCTCAACTTTACTATGCTGCTCACACCACAAAAGGAGGAGGAGGAAGAGGAAGAAGAAGAGGAGGAGGAGGTTTTTATATGCCGTCTTTCTCTACCACTTAAGGGAGAATCAAACTGGCTTACAATCACCTTCCCTTCCCCTCCCCACAACAGACACCCTGTGAGGTAGGTGAGGCTGAGAGAATGTGACTAGCTCAAGGTCACCCAGCTGGATCCATGTGTAGGAGTGGGGAAACAAATCCAGTTCACCAGATTGGCCTCTGCCACTCATGTGGAGGAGTGGGGAATCAAACCCAGTTCTCCAGATCAGAGTCCACCACTCCAAACCACTGCTCTTAACCACTACACCACGTCGGCTTCTTCACCGTGCTATGTTTTGACAGGAAGCCTGTGAGTCACAGTTCTATTTCATTTTCCAGTTACCAGCTCTCATGAGGTTGAACAAGATTGCCTCACACCCCAAGAAGGCACCCGCATTTCCCAGGACACGCAGAGGGCTATGTTCAGCCACGCACCCTTGCAAATAACTAATCAATAAATCAAGTTTTATATCGATACAATATCAGCTGTGAATAAAAAAACAAAGTTAGGTTGAAATAACTAGTTAACAGACCCTACAATGATACTGACAAATGGTCTCTCTTGTCTGTATTTTAATTTTGGTGGCAGACCGCCCCCCCCCCCCCCAACCTCTGGTCATAGTTCCACAGGAACCACAGCAAAGGTAAAAGAGAGATCTCGCGGCCTCTGAAAAGGCTAAGATTTTACTCTAGAGCAGAAGCTTTTGTCAAGGTGTGCAAACCTCAAGTCCACGAAAGCTGAGGCTAAAAAGAGAAATGGTCGGTCTTTAAGTTGGTAGGTGTCTAACTTTAGGTTATGCCTGCAAAGCGGGTTGCGCATGAACACATGAAACTGCCTTCTACTGCCCTTGGTCCATCAAAGTCAGTATTGTCTACTCAGACCGGCAGTGGCTTTCCAGGGTCTCAGGCTGAGGTCTTTCACATCACCTACTTGCCTAGTCCCTTTAACTGGAGATGCCGGGGATTGAACCTGGGACCTTCTGCATGCCAAGCAGATGTTCTCCCACTGAGTCATGGCCCCTCCCCAGTTCCGTCTCACAAGGGGGTCTCCTGAGGCTCAAATGGCAGGGAAGGCTCTGGACCCCCTTCCTAAGGGATGAGAAGAGAGGGTGGGTTCCCTCCTCCTTCCCATTCCTTCTCAAGGATGCAGCTTCCTTCTGACCACCAGCAGCGCCCATGGGCGAATCACAGCCGCACTAGCCAGGCGGTCTATTTTGGTGCTCCGACGGGTGAAAGTGCAGGAAATGGACGTGATCCACTGAGAAGTTCTCCTTGTGTGTGAACCCCACTGAACTGGGCAATGCCTAGTTCCCAATCATTGCGACGGGGCTTGGACAGCCAAATGTCCAAGCCCCAACGCAATGATGTGAATTATGCGACTATACAGGGAGGAGGATGTAGGGTACTGCTTGGATTGTCCAGCTCAGAACTGCCAGGTTATAGGGCCGGAGCCCCCAAACTGTTATCTGCCTGAGTACAAAATCACCAAGGGAAGCGTTCTTGCTCTTTTTCTGAAGCTACGTGGAAACCAAGGCTAACAACGAGGCCAAGGTAGAATGAAATATCGGCTTGTAGGGCTGTCGGCCACACAGTAAATATTCCATGAATGAATGGACTCCTTTCGGTTTCCCGAGGGGGCCATCCGGCATCTTTTATGGCCATTATGTTCACTATTTTTAAAAACCAAAGACCTGTCATGATAACCTTACCGGGGGAAGCGGGGAGGGGGCGGTGATGGTGGAGAGGACTCTATCAACACAGCAAAATGGATTCACTCAGGAAGACACGCGCTTCCTCTTCCAACCCCCGACCCCTCTCGGTGGCTCCGAAATCAAGTCCAGATAATTGGGAGAGCCACTAAGAAAAGAGCCCAGGGCGGGCCACTCCGGGATGCCAGAGAACGGCTAACAAGGAAGCAAACAACAACTGGCTGTAGGAGGTGCAAAGTCCTCACTCGGACAGGAGGTTGCCTGTTGCCTCTATGCATGAGTCTGTTCACTGCTGTGGTTTCCTCCTACTCAGTCTCCGTTGGGAGGAGGGTCAGGGCTAGCTTACGCCTGAAGGAGAATGAGGGCTCTCTCTGCTGTGCTAATTTTCCACACACAGGGAATTGTGTGGATGCACTAGAAGCATGTTTCAATCCCCCACACACCTGCATTCCATCCTTCCTTGCGTCTCAACCAGGTTTATTTTAAGACGTATATGGTTCATCCCTCGCCAGAGGTCTGTGAGGTAGATTAGGATGAACCACCCCAGGCAATGTTAGAATGAATGGCCTGTAGCCCATAGGGTTGAATGCATGACCCCACATGACCGTGGGAGGTACCGTAAGGGGGGGTTTAAACCTGAATGTCCCCAGGCCCAGAGTGGGTGGCCTTCTCCAAGGACGGCAAATGGCACTTTCAAAGTAAACCAGTTCGGGTGCAAGAGGGGTCTTCACTTTTAATTTGGGGAGGGAAAGCGTGGTTCAGCTGGAACCCACAGCGCAGCCGCAACTTGCACGAAAAAGCACATCAAAACACTTTCCGCGAGATCTTCCTGGGGTTTGGATTTCTTTTATTTCATTTTCTTTAAACCTTGAAGTAGTCAGCACATGTCAAGCATTATTACAATTACATTTTTTACCTACTAAAAAATTAATAACCAATTATCTGCTTCGGGGAGGGAGGGGGAGAAGAAGTCCTTTACCTACGCAAGTGGCACGACAGCGCATCATCAGCACATTCGAAACATGCGACGCACATTTGCAGAGCTCCGCTACCTGCTCACAAAGATTTGTTTGGGATCGGGCTTTGTGGGGGTGGCTGAACTCGGGGAAGGGCAACGGGGGAAGCACGCTCAAGGAGGGGCAACAGGGGAAGCAAGCGCTAAAGGAAGAGCCCGACCTGGGCAGAGACGGGGTGGGCAAAATTATCTTCCAGTGGAGGACTCAGTGAAGAGAGAACTAAAAGGACCGACATGTCATGGGTGGGACTTGCTGAAGCCTTGCCCATTTTCCCAAGCCCCACCCATGTCATACCGGAGAGAGGGTGGAGCAGGGATTAGGTACATCCTTGGCATGTTGACAGCGCCAAGTTTAGGCCAAGAAGTTCCAGTAAAAACAAGGATCACAGGCAGGGTGTCCAAACGTGCCCGTTTTTGTTTCTTTTTTTAAAGCAAGGATGCTGTCATTGTGAAGCTTTTCACTTTGCTGTTTGCATCTTTGATATTTCTGATTATTTTGTTCCTTTTATGTTTTTAGCCATTTTTACACCATTTATACACTGGAGGTTATTTTTAAGCAACCAACAACCCCCCCCACCCCCACCCGAAAGAACGTTTGAATATTCCATCCATTTCACAGGAAAAATATGAAAGTGGGAAACAGCACAAAAATAAAGACCCCTGCAAGAAACAGAGCAAAGAATTTGGGATCACTACAGCAGGGCTGCAGAATGCTGGGCAAAGAGCAATCACTGGGGGTGGGGAAACGGGGGAGAGGTAGTTGTGAATTTCCTGCGCTGTGCAGGGGGTTGGACTAGATGACCCTTGAGATCCCTTCCAACTCTATTCTTCTAATTAGGCAGCATCTTTAACTCTCAGGTATCAAGGCTGGGAACGACCTCTGCCTAAGAGTCTGGAGGACAGCCACCACCAGTCAAGGCAAGTGGACCCAGGACCGGCAGACACCGAATGCATGAAACTTCCCCTTCTATCTTGCCCTCGTGGAAAGGAAGAACAAATGTAGGGAGCTATATCATTTATATATATATATATATGGCAAACTGAGGTTTACACACAAACCTCAACTTGCTACTTGCTTCAGGTAGACTAACCAGAGTCTGGAGCACAAATTACGGTTCAAACAAACTGCAGCTTATCAGGAGGTCTGAATGCAGCTCACCCCCATCCCAGGCAGCAGGTTTTGTACTGCTTCTGGAGAATCTTTGCTAAAAGGTTTCCAATTTTCCATTTTTTTAAAAAAGCCATATATTTCTTCTGAACTGGGGCCCCGACACATTCTTCTCCACCCTGCCCATCAATGGTAACCCAATTTGGATGCCTCCAAGCATCGTCTGGAGAACTGCTGGAGAAATCAACGCTTTTTATCTTAAGGGTTATGGATCACTACTTGGCTAAGTACCCTTTTTTTTAAAAAAAAATTATATATATAAAAGAAAACCCACTATTGCAAAGGAGATGGTGCCAGCCCTCACCTTTCTCCAAATCTTGCGTTTTGGAGCTCTGAAAGGAGAGTGAACGTCCTTCTCTCCCTCCCCTATTTCCCCACAGAGAGCTTCTTTCTGCCTCGCCCACTCTTTTAAAACATCCTAAGATTTATTAACATTTACAGTAAAAACAAATAAAATAAACGCTGAGGTAAGAACGCAGTGAGGTAAGGGCTTCAAGCTAGCACCATTTATCTACAGAAATCCAATTAGCACTCAAGTGGCAAAGATACCTGGAAAAGAGCTCCCAATCAAATCAAAAAATGATACAAAAACATTAACCTGATGGCTAAAAACTCCACATTTAAAACATTTAAAGTAATAAAGGCCCTTTTATTGAGTCTTTTCTATATTTCATTATGTTCCAAATTGACCAAATGCACTTTTCTAAGCCTGGGCTTTGTTTCTTTCTTCTCTATTTAAAAAAAAAAATTTAAAAAAATATTTTGCAATCTTTTACAATCTGAGCCTTTAAAAACCACATGCTTCACCCCCCCAAGCTAGGTTTTAAAACTAGAGTGAAAACAGAAAATATTGTTGTTTTTTACGCTTTTCAAACGGAGGAAAAAGGAATGTTTGTGGTTTTATTGCAAAGACAATAAGCCGCACAATGGCAAACAACCAAAGCACCACAGAAATGGAAACATTTCAGACATTTAAGTACCTAAAAGCCCTGCACGTACATTATCCTTCTTCACAACAACCCTGTAAGAGAGGTCAGTTTTGTCTCCATGAAGCTGCGAGTGTAGCTTGCCAGAAGGCACATAGGAAATTTGAACCAGGGGCTTCCTGATTTAAACAGGCAAGGTGTGCCATTTTCCCTGTGAACACGTACATATTCATCACACACAGTTTCTTCTTGACTGAAAAATGTTTATCTCAACCTATTCCAGCACACTAACTAACCCCTACACAACATAGTCAGCAGAGTGGCCCACTTTCCAACAATCACTCTAACCATAGGTTAGTTAAATGGCGGCTTTGTGTGATGTCTGAACCAAACAGGCCAGAGATCGCCCATGTCTGAATGGGAATCTGAACCCTTGTCTCTCTGGCCCTAACAACTACGTTGCACAGGATCTCAGGCTCTTAGCTTTGATGTTAAACCAACGCCACACATTTCCTGTTTAATGACAACATGGTACAGATGAACAAAAAAAGAAAAGAAAAAAAAATACATCAATATGAGTGTCGAGAACAATTTGCCCAATTAAGCACAGTTAAGCCCCATTGGAGTCAACGGCGGAGTTAAGCATGTGTTTCAACCTTTCCTGTTAAAACGAGTTTCTGACTAACTTGAGCTGGTGTTCATGCCTTCCAACAGTGCTCTTGAACATTCAAAAGCTTTTCTTAAAATACCTTTCAACCACCTTGTAAGGTTGTCATCCCATGGGGGGGGGCGCACACACCTGCAGTTGGACTATGGGGCTTGCCTTGCCGGAAGCACCGAGGGAGAGTGGGGCAGAGGACCAGGGTTCCCTCGGGCAGCCCCCAACCTCTGTGGCTCCTCTTCCTACAGGCTGGTGGGGGAAATAATCATGCAAAAATCGCTGTCAAGTTGACAGAGTGATGCTATTTCTTGGGCAAACCCAGGAGAGGGGCTGTGGCTCAGTGGTAGAGAATCTGCTTGGCATGCAGAAGCTCCCAGGTTCAATCCCCAGCATTTCCAGTTAAAGGGACTAGGCAGGTAGGTGATGTGAAAGACCTCAGCCTGAGACCCTGGAGAGCTGCTGCCAGTCCGCGTAGACAATACTGACTTTGATGGACCAAGGGTCAGATCCAGTATGAGGCAGCTTCATGAGTTCATGTGTCTGCACCGAAGCACAGAAAGAGAACCAACAGCCTTCGCACTTAAAGAGAATCCAAATTAGGCACCAAGATATCTAAATTCCTCTTCCTGTCTGATAATGCAAATTAGTTTGCATCAACTTCATCTGTTTAGGCTCGAGTTCAGTCGCACCTTAAAGACCAAGAAGGTTTTGGGGGAATAAGTTTCCAAGAGTCATATTTGACTCTTAAAAGCTGATACACTGAAAATCTTGTTGGCCTTTGAGATGCTACTGGACTGGAATCCAGCCGCGTCGTTTCTTCTGCTACTTAATGAAGCAGGCTGGAAGAAATAGTCGGGCGGCATACTTGGGCTCCGTTGTCCCATGACACTAGCTGAGGTTTCAGGCAGTTGCCTCCAAGTTTCCGCTTGATTCACCTACTTAAAAAAAACCATACACAAACAACTTCCTTCCTTCCATCAGCTACCAAGCCTTTCCAGTTTTCCAAAGTCTTAAGAGGAGGAGAGCCAAACAATTGCTTTTAAAACCAGGAAATAAGACACATAAATGTTTGACGAGAGGAGCCGTTAACTAGGGTGGGGCAAGAGAGGCAGCCACTGAAAATTGGCGTTATCAGGGAAGGGAAAAACCAGGTCATGATACTGAAGTGTAATAGCCAAGGAGAGGGGAGTTTTTTTGCATAATAGCTTATATCGGACCGGTGAGATGGTACAAGTTCTCTTCTCTCACCCTGGCGCTGGTTCTTGGGGCTGTAGAAATGACATGCCTTGGGATCCCAAGACATAAAGCGTGAGGAAGTAGAAGAAAGAATGACTCGGAAAAGGAAAATGAGCTCTTCCCAAGTTAGGTTTTGTCTACAGAGTGAGAGGAAGTTGAAGGAGAAATCATTAGCAAGTCCACAGTGCATCTCTGCTGTAGATCAATTCATTTAGTGCTGGCCCTGTACATTTTACAGAAAAGTACTTCTGATACAATAAAAGGCTCATAAACACGCAGAAATTGGGTTAGGTCCGTTTCAAATTCCTGCCAAACAACGGGTCAGAAAAATGAAGCTCTATTTTAATTAGCTGGACTCAACGAGTGATTTGATAAGAGCCCATGCCGTCTGGATGCTTTTCGGCTCGATGGTCGCCACAAACGTGGACTAAGAGCTCTTCTGATGAGATTACGGGGCTTTTCCTCCTCCGCTCCAGCGTGCGCTAGGCTCCCGCTGGCTGCGCGAATGCCCGGATGTCTGGGGAGATGCAAACAATCATTCGGACAAGCTGCTGAGAGACTAGGCCCGTTCATCCAGAGGTGGGAACCAGGGAACACTTTCTAAAACAGAGTATACCCCTTGCTCGGGCTAACGTGCATTCAGGGCTGTATTCATTCCCGCATTACACAATTCATGCACAGAAATTGGGGTACTTAGCAAAAACAATTTCTTTCTTTCTTTCTTTCTTTCTTTCCTCCCTCCCTCCCTCCCTCCCTCCCTCTGTTGGCCAGTCCTTCTTTGCTGTTTTGGGACCTTTACTCCGAAATATAAGTGGCTGGTAAGCGCAATTTGTTTCTTTCATGCCACTTATTTTTTTTTAAGAAACAAGTTTTTATTATAAACGCAAAGTAATGCACATAATACAGAATGATAAAAATTAAGAACAATGTTTTATCTGTATGTTCTACAAAGTACTTTTTATAAATGCTTTTACGCCTCTTTTATGCAACCAACACAACAACAACAAATGTTTGTTTTGATGGGAAAACGAGGGTGCAAGGAAATGTAAAATGGTATGAAGATAAAGACTTGAGGGTTCAATTCCCATAAGGAAGAAACTCAACCAAGATGGGGATTTTTCAAGTCAAACCCAGCAGGGACGAGATTTTGGACAACATTCATAATTTGAAGAAAGACTCTTGGGACAGAAGGTTTAGATCACAGAACCCTGTTTGGGTGCGGAAGGGCCCTTAAAAGGAGATTAGCACATTTACTCGCACCAGCTAATACAGCTCACAGCTCCCAACTTTGGCAAGCTTATTTCCGTGGGACCGGGCATATGGGCGAGATAATCATACGACAGGACGTGGGAGGAGGCGTCACCTATGGAATAAGCAGCCGCTCCCCAAAAACATTTTAAATAACTGATCGATCAAGCCGGGGAAGTCGTAAATAATTGCAGATGCAGCGAGGATGCTTTTAATCCCAGGAAAACACCCGCCACTTCAACCTGGCCGGCCCCAAGGCAAGGTGTGGCAAGAATCCGCTCTCTCGTTTTTTTACGGGCAAAACAGGAGTGGCAACAAAGGCTGGAATAATCCGAGAACAGATGCCGTGCGGGAGCTGGAGGCTTTGATCTCCAAAGGCTGCACTTCCTCCTCAAACAGGTGGATCCAATATAGCACCTTTGCTGCCTCTCGGCACCATCTGAATTGGGGGAGGGGGGTTTGCAAAAGGCAAATCCAGGAAGATGGGCAAATCTGAGTCTTTGGCAAAAAGAAAACTTACAGTCCCAGGGCCAGATGAGCTCTGCCAAATGAGAACCTGCTGCTTCCTTTAAAAGAAGAGGAGGGTGGAGCAAGAAGACACCACGGGTAATGCCAAACCCAATGTACACATTGGCATCTCAAGCTCAGTGCCCATCGGTGCACAACCCTAGGACAGTAAGGGGTGGGTCATGTACCACACCGACACCTGAAGCTACCGTATTCCAAGTCAGACCATCGGTCTATCAATTTCAGTTTCATTTGTTTAAACTGGCAGGGGCTCTCCAGGATCTCAGGTAGAAGGAGGTCTTTCCAGTCACCTACTGCCTGAGACTTCTACCTGAAGATGCCAGAGACTGAACCTGGGACCTTCTGCATGCAAGCCATGTCGTTCTACAACTGAACCATGCTCCCTCCCTAGGCACAAACTAAGGCACACCCAATGTGCAACTGACCCACATATGATTGTGCAGAGTGCGTGAACGCAGCATGAAGAATCACACACACTCTTTACAAGTACTGTGCCCGAGTTTCTTACAAGCCACTTATGCTGGACAGACAAATATTGGTGAAGGCAGACACTCTAGGAAGAAAGAAGCAGCAGCTCCACTGCTCTGATTTCTGGCTGGCTGCTTTAGTGGTTTTAAATTTCCACAGGGGCATCCAGAAACATGCAGTAAAAGGGAACAGGCTATAGATTTTAAAAGTGTTGGGGATTGGGGAGAATTACAGATTAGCCCTGACCTGGATGGCCCAGGCTAGCCTGATCTCGTCAGATCTGGGAGGTTAAGCAGGGTCAGCCCCATTTAGTAATTGGATGGGAGACCGCCAAAGAATGCCAGGGCTGTTGTGTAGAGGAAGGCAATGGCAAACCACCTCTGTTGGTCTCTTGCCTCGAAAACCCCATAAAGGGTCACCATAAATCGGCTGTGATTTGACGGCTCTTTACACACACAGATTGGCAGTCCTGCAGGTTATTTTTAAGAGGCGCTCAGTTCAAAATGGATAATTATTGGTGGATCCTATAATCAAATCTTCGCAGCAGGGTTTAAAAGAAATTGCAGCTTCTGGAGCCCCAATTCAGATAACTGCCCCCGGTATGGGGGATAAGGATTTATCCAGGCCCCCGTTTGGATAATGCTGCTTGTTAGGTAGGGCCTTCTGGATTCGATTACTCGGAAGAGGTCTCTAATTTCTCTAATTCTACATGGTGGGGAGGTATGCCAAAAAATTTAGAACTTTGCTCAATTTCCTGAGGACGACAGGAACCACGAAAGGACAGGCCGGGTGAGAGACGAGGGAGGCAGAACGCACAGCGTAAGAATGGCGGACATCCTGGGATTTCTCTGGACAAGCGGTCACCCTCTCTGTACACAGCATGACTCCCCCCCACCCACATTTTCTCAAGGGGAAACCGGCCATCGATCTTGGGACACACAACTTCCAGGGCTGTTGCTTATCTCAGAACAGCCTCTGCCGCGAATTCCTGCCTGCGCTTTAATGTTTAAATTATTAAATGCATTAATGTATTTACATTATTCAAGTCTTATGTGCATTTTTCTTGGATAATTTATGTATAAGAGTTTGAATGTCCATGACTGTTAATGTCTACAACCCTTCCTGTTCATTATTGATTCTGGAAAGGGGGGGGTGGAAAGTCAGTGTTTTAATGCCTTATTTTTAATGTATTAAGAGTCTGAATAAGTGCATTCTCTTTTTTCTTTTGTAATTTCATAATTTAAGTAGTGCATTTATTAAACTGACACAGTATGAATTGTGGTGAAGGTTGGCACCAGGCCAGCCTGCCAACGTCGTTCGACCGACCATCGCGCTGCCCTGCAAATCAAGCAAGAGCTCTGCGCCAGCCCTGTGCGCTCTCTCTAAAAGATGGGGGGGGGGATTCATTCGAAGTGAGCTGCATTGGCTTCCAGCCGCTTTCTTCACTGCCACCCCCAAACCCAGCTCTGTCCTGTATGGGTTCCAATCGGACGTTTTAAGCGTCTCACCCCACACACACACACGCTCCAGGAGAGTCTGGATTTTAAAAAGATAGTGCAAAGGGTAGGCCGTGTTGGTCTACATTGTATGAAGGAAGCCTGGACTCTCAAAAGCTCATACCCTGAAAATCTTGTTGGTTTCTAAGGTGCTCCTGGACTCCAAAGAAGCAGATATTAATTCTGCACAAATGTACATGGTTAAATTGTGGAACTCCCTGCCCCAGGATGTGGTGATGGCTGCCAACTTGGAAGTCTTTAAGAAGGGAGTGGAGATGTTCATGGTGTGTGTGCGTTAAGTGCCATCAAGTCACTTCCGACTCATGGTGACCCTATGAATCAATGTCCTATCTTTGACAGCCTTGCTCAGGTCTTGCAAATTGAGGGCTGTGGCTTCCTTTATGGAGTCAATCCATCTCTTGTTGGGTCTACGTCTTTTCCTGCTGCCCTCAACTTTTCCTAGCATGATTGTCTTTTCCAATGACTCTTGTCTTCTCATAATGTGACCAGAATACAATAGCCTCAGTTTAGTCATTTTAGCTTCTAGGGTCAGTGCAGGCTTGATTTGATCTAGAACCCATTGATTTGTTCATGTTCATGGAGGAGAGGGCTATTCATGGCTACTAGTAAAAATGGATACTAGACATGATGCATAGCTATTCTCTCCAGGAGCATGCCTATTATATTAGCTGCTTTGGAATACAGGCAGGATAAATGCTGCTGCAGTCATCTTGTTTGTGGGCTTCCTAGAGGCACCTGGTTGGCCGCTGTATGAACAGACTGCTGGACTTGATGGGTCTGATCCAGCAGGGCCTTTCTTATGTTCTTATGCACTCAGATCCTGAGACAACACTTAGCATATACGTACTTACGATATTACTTTCTCGACAGTGTTCACTGGGCAGCAGTTTCCTAAAAAAAATACATCCAGGCCACTAAAGAAGAATCCCCGCATGAGCCAGTGTTGTGTATTGGCGAGTGAGTCGGGGCAGAACTGGAGCCACCCGGGTACAAACCCACACACTGCCTTGAAGTTCACTGGGGGTCCTTGGGGGGCCCCATCACTGAAATGGAGAGGTGGTCACCCAGAGACACTGCCTTGAGCTCCCTGTAGGTAGGTAGGGGTAAAAATGTGATATACTCAGATAGGTAATTAAAACAACAACATTAAAATATCACCAAACACTGAAGCTCCAAGAACACTGGGGGGGATGAGAGCAAGAAATCAGCAATTAACTGTTGCAAAAATGCCCTCATGCAGATTCAAGACTTGCAAGGAGAAGAAAAAGTCCCAGGGGGAGAATTCCACAAACAGGGTGCCACCACAGAGAAAACCTTGCCTGTAGGGCCTCACCATTTTACCTCAAAAGATTGAACAAGTGGACTGGGGCCTCTGCCCAAGGGCTTAGCAATGGGGATACTCCACACCTACACAGAGCTCTTAAAGGCCCAGAAGAGCCAGTTGACATTATTGACCCCTTATTGGGGAACAGATGCTGAAACAGAGGGGGGCTTGCCTAACACCACCAATGGGAAAGGGAGTTACCAAACACCTTCGTGCTTTGGGGACAACTCCAAGAGACCACCATTAGAAGACAGAATGGTAGGTGGTTGTGGACCACGGCTCTGACAATCCAATCCCTGTGCCGAACCACGCAATGTTGCCTTATGCTGAGTCTGACCTTTGGTCCCCCCTAGCTCAATACCATCCACTCTGACTGGCAACCGTTGTCCAGCGTCTCAAGCAGAGGAAGGCCTTTCCCAGCACCTGTTAACTGAGAGCCTTTTAACTGGAGATGCCAGGGATTGAACCAGGGACCTTCTGCATGTAAAACCCACCCCCTGCCCCAACACTGTGAGAAATTAGCAGGGGAAATCGCTATTACACAGCCTGAAAAATAAAACTGTTTCCCAGTGTCCCCCCCTCCATCAGACACATACACTATATATTAATTATGCTCAAACCATCTTTGACGGCAGAGAGCTCAAAGAAGAAGAGTTGGTTTTTATATGCCGACTTTCTCTACCACTTAAGGGAGACTCAAACCGGCTTACAATCACCTTCCCTTCTCCTCCCCACAACAGACACCCTGTGAGGTAGGTGGGGCTGGGAGAGCTGTGACTTATCCAAGAGAGCTGTGACTTGCTCCAACAGAGCTGTGACTTGCCCAAGGTCACCCAGCTGGCTTCGCGTGCAGGAGTGGGGAAACCAACCCGGTTCACCACCACCGCTCATGTGGAGGAGTGGGGAATCAAACCTAGCTCTCCCGATCAGAGTCCACCACTCCAAACCACAGCTCTTAACCACTACACCACACTGGCTCTCTTCTTGTTTTTTTTTTAAAAGCCTATACACATTTTAGTGCCCTCCCCACACACACACACACTTAAGCAGAACAAACACCGACGCCCAACGGGTTATGTGCTGAACCTCTGCATACGTATCCCGTGTGTGTGTGTGTGTGTGTGTGTGTGTGTGTGTGTGTGTGTGTGTGTGTGACAAACGTCCTCTTCGCAGGGGCAAAACCCCTCATGCTCTCAAAACCCGCATCAAAACGTGCCAGCCTGGCGCGGAACCTGCCGACTTTGCCGCGTGCCGGCACTGTGCGTAATTATGTGATTGCGTGCGCGCGCATTACACAAGTGACAGTCTGTATACAGTTTGTGGAATGTCCAAGCTCTCCCCGGCCGCTCGTTGCCAAGAGCAATCCTGAACACACACGCACACACGCACACACACACACACACACACGAGCCCCCCAGGTCTGATCTACGGTACCATCTTCTGAATGCAGGATGGCGGAATGGGGGGGAAGAGAAGAAAGGAGAAAATACGGGGAGGGGGGAGAAGTTGCCGGTTGCTATTTAAGAGCTGACTCTGCCATTTGTAAGGTTAACTTTTGTGTTTTCTTCCCCTCCCCAACCCCTTGCTCATTACCATTCTTTAACCGTTACAATTTATATCAGCATATAATGTTAAATAATTACAGGGAGCGAAGGCTCACTCTGCTGAGGATATAAAGGCACCGTGGGATTCTACAGATTTAAACAAATAACGCGCTCGGCGGGGGGCGAGCAGATGAATTAGCATTAATACCCTGCCGGGGGAGATCCCAGCGCTGCGCTGCTGTTTAAATACAGATCCGTTCCTGTAACCCGTCCGCTTATGACAGCTCGTGAGCAGAAAGGGTGGCGGGGCCGTGGTGCGGCTTCCCCGGGGGGGGGGGCAGTCCATACGCCCCAGCCTGGAATTTTTTAAAAAAAAAACCCAACAACAACCACAGCAATACCCTGAGTAACGTTTGGCAGGTGAGCCAGCCGAAATAAATAAATAAAACAAACTTCCGCTTAACAGCCAGGGTAGCAGCCAACTAGATTAAAACCTTCCCTTTTAAGAGGCATGCCCGTAGCCAACTAAAATGGAGGAGTTGGCAAAAAGACGGGGAGAGCGCTCTACTCGGACGACAGACATGGCACGGCCTCCTCTGGAGCCCACGTCTCCCCCCCCCCCCGATCTTTAAGAAGGGCCCTGCGTTCTCCTCTCACTTAGGGGATGACAGGACTGCAGCTAGCGTGTGGGGCGGGTAAGCTCAAAGCCGATCGTTTGTTTTGCTAAGAGGCCAATTTTTTAAATTAAAAATCACTTGAGCTGTCATTACAAAAACTATTCCAAACGAGAGACAGAAACGAACAACGGCAGCTTCCTTTCGGTGTGGCTGGAGCTCACCCCAGATTTCTTACTTGAGCCTTGCAAACGAGTCCACAAAAGTTATTAATGTGCAACACATATCACATGCCCATCAATTCGCATTGGCTAGGCAAGCTGTCCGGAAAACCCTATGCAAAAAAGCGCCGTTCTTAGGCAGTTTATAATTTTTCTTTCTTCCTGCTCACCTGGAGGTCGCTCTTATTAACCCTAGGCGAGCTGCTGCTTACAAAGCCTGCTAAATAGCACTGCTTTGCACTTATGCGTGGTTGAGCTCCCTTTCCTGTTTAGATTGCCAAAGACTATCCTCAGTGCTTTGAAGCCTGTAATGTTTGGCTTTTTATTTCCTGGTTCCAAGGGTGAGCAACCGAGATGTGATCACTCCTGCCCTCCCCAAGACAAGAATATGCAGAAAGCACGGCACTGGTATAAAAGAGGTCCCTGTGGCTGGTTTGTCTGCAAACCATTCCTGGACCGTTCATTCAGATTTCTCATTCCAACAAAGTTTTCCCATGTGCATCACTGTGTTCCAAGAAAGAGTAGCATTCTTCCACTCACATTAACACATGATTTATTTTAAGACTTTTAGATGTCACCATAGCTACAGGTTAGGGAAGTAAACTGGTATGCCAGGGGAAAAAGCTGAAAAATGTATGTCCCAGTTACATGCACAAATGCAAGAGAGTCTGGCCACCCATGGGTCTTTTCATACCTATGAGGTATTTTAACAAACTGAAAAATCACATTAAACTTGACAAATAGAAATAAGTTTGTGCGTTTTACAAGTGTTTTGGAAAAGATCGGGGGAGTAGAGAAACATCACTCCCAATATTAAAATGTTACATTAATACTGATATTTATCCAAATATTGATACATGTTATCTGTTTTGCTGTGATCATTTAATTCAGTTCTAAAACTTTACATTTATTGTTTTAAACATTTAATTTTTTTCTGTTCACACATCTAAATGTAGGAGAAGAAACACCTCTTATTTTCAGTGTTAAGGGATAACAAAACAAAGTGTTCTATACTCACATTTCAGACTTTTTTATTTCTTAAAACAAACTTCAATTTGCAAAATGCAAAGGGGGGAAATTCTCTGTGTAAAATCATGACTGTTTGCATATATGTGGAGGTCATTTCCTACAAACGTCTATTTGATGTCTAGCAATTGCAGGGATTTCTGAGCAACTGGTTATGAATGTATTTACTAAGCTGGAGCAGAGTCGATCCTGCCCAAAATCTCGTTCACAAAAGTACGAAAGGTATTTTTGGTTTAATTAAAAACAAAACATTAACTTTGCATATAGAAAAATGCCATTCAGAAAATGACCTATCCTTTTTAGGGTTTTTCTTTTTTGAACTTTTCACAAGAGATGCCCTTAAAAGTTCCAGCTACAGAGATTTGAAGCTCTGGCAATATTTTTTTTACCAAAAAAGGAAAAGAAAGCAAAAAAC
This sequence comes from Euleptes europaea, assembly GCF_029931775.1. Lineage (NCBI taxonomy): Eukaryota > Metazoa > Chordata > Lepidosauria > Squamata > Sphaerodactylidae > Euleptes > Euleptes europaea. The sequence goes on from NC_079330.1 coordinate 3,494,926, forward strand.
CCTGCAGGTACGACATCGACTTTATGAGCAACTTGCATGTTTTGCATCTTCTGCAGCAAGAAAAAATCGGAAGGAAAAGAAAGCCGGTTCTGAGAGAGGGAGAAAGGTGCTTTGCCTGCCCGTCTGCTCCTTGCCTAACCATCTCCATCATCCCGGCTGTGGGATCGGAACGAAGGAGAGGACCGTGGGGTAGGAGAGAGGATGGGAGGGAGGGAGGGAGGGAGGGGGGAAGGAGGGCGAAAACTCGGCTTTACTGGTCCCAATGTCATTGCAAATAAAGACCACGTCAAGATTTAAACCATAATAATGGAAGGGCTATAAAAGGTCTCGGCCATAATGTTTCCTCTGCTATCCCCCTTCATAAAATGCTCTCTTTATGTTGCGTGGTTTGCAATAATACATGTAATGTTTTTGCGAGCCGGCCTCCACTGGGGAAAGCTCGCGCGGCATGAAGCAATGCAGAATCCCACACTAGACGGCAGACGGGCTTTTTCCCGGCTTCCCGACACCAATCTCTGTTGCGCTCTTCTCTTCTCTCCTCTCCCCCACCCCACTCCCCCCACACACTAGGCCGGCGGTGGGTTTGGGAAGAAGAGAAGGCCCTGCCATGCACACAGCAACACCCAATCTCGTCTGAAACACTCAGCTAGGGTAATGCCCGGTGCGCGCTGATCAGACATTACCTGCTTCGATGCTTTCTGAGCAACCGACAACCTGCAGATGAAACCACCCATTCGCACCACCAAAGCAGCATTGGTTGCATGCTTCGAGAAGACCCGCTGGCCTGGTGCAGGGCTTCTTAAACTTTTTCCACTTTCGACCCCTTTTCGCCCAAGAAATTTTTACGCGACCCCGGGTATACAGGTATATAAAATAGGTATACAAATCAAACATTTACTGATAATAAATCATAAAGAAATTTATGCTGTTGCCAAATTTTTTGCAACCCCCGCATTCAGTTACGCAACCCCCATATGGGGTCGCGACCCACAGTTTAAGAAGCTTTGGCCCTCTATGGCCCTCGTTGGCAACTAGAAGAAGAAGAGTTGGTTTTTATATGCCGACTTTCTCTACCACTTAAGGGAGACTCAAACCGGCTTACAATCACCTCCCCCCCCAACAGACACTCTGTGAGGTAGGTGGGGCCGAGAGAGCTGTGACTAGCCCACGGTCACCCCGTTGGCTTCGTGTGTAGGAGTGGGGAAACAAATCCAGTTCACCAGATTAGCCTCCGCTGCTCATGTGGAGGAGTAGGGAATCAAACCCGGTTCTCTAGATCAGACTCCACCGTTCCAAACCACCGCTCTTAACCACTACACCATGCTGACTGTCTTAATGGGCCGCAGGTTATGCTGAGAAAAGAGGCAAGACACAGCCACGTCATCTCTGTGCACTGCCCTCCATTCGGGCATGCCGTCAGGTTCCTTAACACCCCCCCCCCCCATTAAAACAGCAACCGGAAAATAAGCCCCTGCCCCCAAAACACCACACCAGAGAGTCCACAGGAGTGCAGAATTGGGCTTGCCTGGATTTACATGCAAGAAGCCTTAACAGTCAGGGGACAGCCAAGGAGCAGAAAAGAAGGGGGTACCAGGGGGACAATCTTGCTAGGAAAAGCGGAAGGCAGCAGGAAAACAGGAAGACCCAAGATGAGATGGACTGACTCCATCAAGGAAGCCACGGCCCTCTATTCGAAAGACCTGAGCAAGGCTGTTAAGGATAGGACATTTTGAAGGATATTGATTCATAGGGTCTCCAGGACTCGGAAGCAACTTGACACTTAACACACACACACACACACACACACACACACACACAAGGGGGGTTAAGGGGTTTACAGGATAGAAAGGAAACAACACCAGGCGTCTGGTCATTCACAAAAATCTGGCCTGCAATTAACCAGCAGGACCAATTGACCAAAAGATCTACCTTGAGGTATATACTGAAGGCTGCATCCAAAGTGTATGAAACCCTCCTCTTTGACCATGTTTCTCAACAAGGGTGTCATGAAGCGTAGCAGGGTAAGAGCCAGCGAGCCCTCAGTTCGAATCTCGCCTCCTCTATGATCTCATCCGGGCACGCCACTTCATTCTCTCGATACTGTTAAGAGTTTCTATCTATCACATATTAACCCCCCTTCCTCTGAGGGAGTTCTAGGCATCAGACGTGGTTCTCCCTCATCTCCGTTTCATTCCTACAATAACCCTGCAATGTGGGTCAGGATGAGAGACAGAGAGAGAGAGAACAATTCACCTAAGGCCACCTAATGAACTGCATCAGGTGAGAGCAGGGATCGGAACTCGGGTCACCCCAGTCCTAGCCTAACACCCTAAGCACACATGCCGTATACTAGCTTACTGGGGATGATACAACGGTACAGGGAGAGCGGTCACCCGGGATTTGAGAAGAGGGATTGCCAAAAAGGGAGGGCCAGAAGAGAGCAACCACAGTGGGCTCCGACAGTAATTCTCAATCACTGCAAAGACGCTGTGTTTATATCTCCACCGGCAGCCTGAGCAACCGGTGCGACTCTTCATGTCAGAGCTGTCAATTACGGCCTCAACTTACGAGGGGAAGATTGCATGAGCTAAATATGTACAGCCTGGCTCAAAAACAAAGGCAGGGAGGAGGACGGGGGGGGGGGAACGGAGGGTAGGTGTGTGAAATGGAGAGCAGCAGCTAATGCTAACTTCGAAAGGGTGCAGAGAAGAGGGACCATTTGGCGGGGGCGGGGTAACAGGCCACAAAAGTTGTATTTTCAGTGACACAGTAATAGGAAGCAATGTTTTGAGGCATACCGAGCAGTGCTGAATCAAAACAAAAGATCACTCCGACCCAGCACCCTGCTTCCAACAGTGGACAGCCAGACTCCTCTGGGAAGCCCACCAAAAAAAGCACAAATACATGCATGCTAAAGCATTGGTGGGGAAGGCCAAAGCTGGCCAGATCTCCAAATGTGGGGCTAGAACCCCCTTCCCCAGCCACTGAGTGAATGGTCACAGGATTCCTGTTTGGGTCTACTGCAAGCCCTTCAAGCCCATTGCTCTCTTGAACTTGCAACAACTGGGGGGGGGGTGTCAGTCACCATCCTGCACGCCTCCCCCCATGACAAGCTGCACATTGCAATGCCAGCCTGTGCGCATGCAACACTGCAGTTCAATTGTGGCCACAGCAAGGACTCTTATTACTACCGGGAGCTCTTTTTCAGTGGCTTGTTAAGCAGACAAGATTGCCCACAAGGGGGATGAAGACTTTTTTCCCCACCAGAAGCAGCACACAGTACGGAACGATTCCTGAATCGGGGCTGGGAGGCTAGGGATGCAGAAGCTGCTGAACTGCACCCCCCCCCCCAGGTTTCCACTTGAAAAATCCCCGTTTTGATCTCGCTTCTCCTTTGCAAGAGTCTTTTTGCACAAACTGCTTTCCGTTCAATCAATAGAATATTCAAATGTTATTTTGTGTGTGTGCATAAATGGCACGGAAGACACGGATAAAATCAGGAACACCTGCAATGAAACTGGGCAAAATAAAAAGGTGCATAACAATAATGAAAATTCCTACTCAGGGACCACAAGTGTGGGGAGGAATTCATGGGGAGCTCCCCAGGAGCAAGGCGGTGATTCTGAGACAGCAGGACCCCGTCCTGTTTGTGGGTGCTTTCAGCAAAGGGCGTGGGGTGCGCAGAGGAAGAACTGAGCCTGCCAAGATAACAACTGGGTGCACAGAGCAAGAACTGAGCCCACCAAGATAACAACTGGAACTCATTTCTGCTCTATTTTGCAGTGCCCCATGGTTCATTATTTGATTTATTCCAAGCAAAACAGAACATCAAGGAGATGGGGGAGACACTTCCAACATCTCTGTGTGCCCCCTCCCAGCATCTCTTAACTTCTTTGCCATTAAGAGATGAGCCGTGGCCACGCTTCACCTAAAGCTATCTTCCTTCCTTAATCTGTTCGAAGTCACCTTGGAGATCAACTGATCGTAAGGCAGAGTGTAAGCATTTAAAAGGAAGAGAAGCTCCAGTGAAAGGTGCAACATACCCCCAAGCCATGCATGCAGTCACCAACATACTTGAATGGGAATCGGGGACTTCCACAAGCCTATGCAAGGCTGCACACACATACACACACACACACACACACACACACACAACCCATTCTACAGTGGGCCCCTGCACACATCAAAAAGTGTCTCTTACGCTTAGCGGCTTGCTTGGTACACAAACAGTATACACAAGCAGCGCGCGACAGCCAGGGTGGCATAGTGGTTAAAAGTGTTGGACCAGCATCTAGAAGACTCAGGTTCGAATCACCATTTGTGCCATGGAAGCTCGCTTGGGTGATCTTGGGCCAGCCACACACTCTCAGCCTAACCTACCTTACAGGGTTGTTGTGAGGATAAAATGGAGGAAAGGAGAATGATGTACGCTGCTTTGGGTCCCCGTTGGGAGAAAGGCGGGGTATAAATGAAATAAATAAATCCTACAAAGGATCTCAGGCATGCTGGTCACCTCTTGGTTTTTGCTTCCAGTGCACCCTTGAGGCCCATGAATTCTAATCCAGGCTTGCAACCAGGTGCTTTGCCTACTCGCCTATGGTGAGTAGAAATCGCCTCCATAAATAAATATAGAAATACAGAAATAAAGCTGAAGCTGGCAGGGCGAGGCTCCAATCCCCACTCTGTCATAAAGGAGACAGGGTGTCCTTGGACCGAGGGTTTTCTCAGCCTCACAGGGTTGTTCCAAGGATGAGTTGGACAGGGGGTAACCAAATGCCTTCCTCCAAGGGAGGAGGAGGAGGAGGAAGAAGAGTTGGTTTTTATATGCCAACTTTCTCTGCCACTTAAGGGAGAATCAAGCCGGCTTACAATCACCTTCCCTTCCCCTCCCCACAACAGACACCCTGTGAGGTAGGTGGGGCTGAGAGAGCAGAGAGAGCTGTGACTAGCCCAAGGTCACCCAGCTGGCTTTACGTGGAGGAGTGGGGAAACAAATCCAGTTCACCAGATTAGCTTCTGCCGCTCATGTGGAGGAGCGGGGAATCAAACCTGGCTCTCCAGATCAGACTCCACACTCCAGTCAGCTTTTCAAATATAAGGTACACCTTGGACAAACAAGGGTTGAAAGGGAACCTGGCTATTATTGACCATGGTTAGCGGGACCCAGATCTAATACTGAAACGCGGCTGAAGCAAACCAGGGAAGCGGAAACCCACAAAGGTGGGAGCATCGCATTAGCGCCCGGGCTCACAGCAGCCGTCTTCCCACCTGAGGACTACAGTGCCCGGCAGAGACGAGATGGGGTCAAAGGCAGAGATGGGGTCAAAGGCATCGAGGGAAACATTCCAAGGTGCAAGTTAGACGTAATGGCGAACTACAAGCAACGCCAGGAAGAAAGGAGCCCGTCAGGAAGACGGACGGCCATCCCCAGATGTGAGAAAGGCCTCTGTCGGAACTGTGGGCAGCTGCTGCCCTCTACAGGATGTGCTGCACATGGCAAGGAACGTCTGGGGATCCCTCTCAACCGGTCATTGAGCAGAGACGATGGAAAAAACGCCACCTGACCACACAACTTCACATGTGCACGGGGAGACGTTACTTCTCCGCCTGTCCCGATGCACAGAAGGGTCCCGTCCGAGGACAGGGAATGCAGAGTCAAAGATAACATCAAGGGCTGCTTAGCTTAGAGAGAAGGCAGTTAAGGGGAGACATGATAGAGGTCTGTGAAATTATGCATGGTATGGAGAGAGTGGACAGGGAGAAGCTTTTGCTCCCTCTCTCGCGGGGTCACCTGCTGAAGCTGGAGGGGGAGAGATTCAAAACAGATAAAAGGAAGTGTTTCTTCACACAACGCAGAGTTAAGTTGGGGAACTCCCTGCCCCAGGATGTGGTGATGGCCCCCAACTTGGAAAGCTTGAAGAGGGTAGTGGACATGTTCATGGAGGAGAGGGCTATCCATGGCTAGACATTAGGAAGAATGTCTAGACATTAGGAAGAATGTCTAGACATTAGGAAGAATTTTCTAACCGTTAGAGCGGTTCCTCGGTGAAACAGGCTTCCTCGGGAGGTGGTGAACTCTCCTTCCCTGGAGGTTTTTAAGCAGAGGCTAGAGGGCCATCTGTCAGCAGTGCTGATTCTATGACCTTAGGCAGATCATGAGAGGGAGGGCATCTTGGCCATCATCTGGGCATGGAGTAGGGGTTACTGGGGGAGTATGGGGGGAGGTAGTTGTGAATTTCCTGCATTGTGCAGGGTGTTGGACTAGATGACCCTGGTGGTCCCTTCCAACTCTAGGATTCTATGATTCTAAGTCTTCCTGTCATAACAACAGGCATTTCCCTAATGGATAACGTATTTTAATGCAGTTGCACTAACTTAAGTCAAAGGTAACAAGGCGTGGCAACATCGAAAGCAGGCAAGGCAACACCTTGGATTACTAAGTGCCAGAGTATGCAAACTTTCAAGTTTAAGGGAAGAAAGCACCACCTAAAGAACACACAGCTACAAACGCAGTGCGGGGTACTGTCAGATGGGGTCACGTCCAGTGGTCTGCTTTGGTTTCTGACTGATACCAAGGATGAGTCTCAGACAATACCCGGCTCATATCTGAACATGGTTTCTGACCATCATGGTGAGCAGTCATCAAGAAACCAACTCTCCATACCAATGGCGATCACATCATCGTACAAACATCTGACACCTCCCTACGTCAAGTCAAAACACTGCCTGTCTACTCTCCAGCACCTTGGTGAAAGAAAGGGCTAGATTCGAATCCAGTAGCTCCTTAGAGACCAAGAAGATTTTTGGGGTATGTTTTTGAGAGTTAATGTTCCCTTTGTCGTATTCGTTGTGAGAGCCAGTGTGGTATAGTGGTTAAGGGCGGTAGTTTGGAGAAGTGGACTCTGATTGGAGAACCGGGTTTGATTCCCCGTTCCTCCACATGAGCAGCGGAGGCTAATCTGGTGAACTGGGTTGGTTTCCTCTCTCTTTCACATGAGCCCAGCTGGGTGACCTTGGGCTAGTCACACTCTCTCAGCCCCACCTACCTCATAGGGTGTCTGTTGTGGGGAAGGGAAGGTGATTGTAAGCTGGGTTGAGTCTCCCTTAAGTGGTAGAGAAAGTTGGCATATAAAAACCAACTCTTCTTCTTGTATCTGACGGAGGGTGCTTTGAATCTTGATAGCTCATACACGCCCCCCCAAATCTTGTGGGTCTCTAAGGTGCGCCTGGACTTGAATCTAGCTGTTCTAAAGAAGACACGTGCCCTACCATGGATGTGCTGTTCATGAGATACAGCTCCATTACTAGTCCCACGCCACCACAGAAGCCGACTCAAGCTGCATGAGGTAGGAAGAGAGAGCAAATTACGCTCAGTTAAACATAACTTCTCACCCTGGTTTGCGAAGAATTTCAAGGAAACATTCCTATTGATCTGCAGCACAGCAACTTAAGCAGAGGTGACAGATCCCTTCTCCACACGCTCTCGGTAAGTACATTTGCGTCTGTGGACACGGTGCGCACCGATGTATTTGTCCAGATCAACACATTAAAAGGAATCGACAGATTAAAAGACTGCATTTTGAGCGAACCACAAAGAAAAGAAAAAGCCACTCAATGATGAACCGAGTCAGCAGTAAAGAGACAAAACCAAGCCAAAAAGAAAAAGAAAAAGAGATTCGACCCAGAACTAACCAAGAGGTCAAGCATAATAGAAAAACGGTTTGACAAATTAATGCATTCTCCTGACAGCAACCGAAAAGAGTTTTTCTGTCTTGTGCAAGCCATTTTCCATCTCGCTGTTGGTGGGCTGTCAACCTCAGTCTAGCCTGAAGAGGGGCTTCCGAGAATCCTACCTTCTTTTCTTTTCTTTTTAAAGAAAGTTTCTAGTCCATACCGAAGCAAAGACTGCCTGTGTATTTAGCAAAACTCTAAGAGACCGGAGAAGAGAAAGAGAGAGGGACTAATGTACATTTACACACCTGTGAGGCACGCTGTTTGGACCGAACTGTGCCAAACATGGGTGACACTCTTCCCGCTGCATACAGGGCGGCCTTCCGCTAAGTCCCTCCAATTCTAAAACAACCCTGTGAAGTAGGTTAGGATGAGTGAGACTGGTTGGTCCAAGGATACCCTAACCCAACCTACTAACGGGTTGAAATTAAATCAAAAGCGTTTCTGTCTAGACATCAGGAGGAATTTTCCAACAGTTAGAGTGGTTCCTCAGTGGAACAGGCTTCCTCGGGAGGTGGTGAGCTATCCTTCCCTGGAGGTTTTTCAGCAGAGGCTAGATGGCCATCTGTCAGCAATGCTGATTCTATGACCTTAAGCAGATGATGAAAGGGAGGGCATGTTGGCCATCTTCTGGGCATGACATAGGGGTCACTGGGTGTGTGTGTGGGGGGAAGGTAGTTATGAAATGCCTGCATTGTACAGGGGGTTGGACTAGATGACCCTGGTGGTCCCTGCCAACTCTAGGATTCTATGATTCTATACCACTTCTGCTCTTACACTCAAGGAATTCAGGATGTTAGAAGTTTCAGTGTTGTTGCCATAAGCATGCCAAATTTAAGGGCTGCTGATCCAGCAATCCTTCACAAACTTTCGCAAACTACTACCACCTACTTTGTTGGCAAAGGCTTACACAAGTTAGCCCTTGTGTTGCGTCAGGGGCCAGGTATTTTTTCTAACCAGGGAAAACAGCTGGAGTCCAAAGCCTGGCCACACCCTCGCCGGGCCAACCTCACAGGCACATCTCCCAAACAAAAGCAGCTTTCAAGAAACAGGGAATGACCAAGCACCACAGAAGATGTTTATTTCCCCAGAGACTCTGCTGGGTGACACAGAATTCGAGAGAGGGTGCTATCTGCTACTAGCGATGTACTTTTGAAAAAGGAAAAGGAAAGATATCTTATGTTAATTTGAAGCATCTTCTGTGATTTCACTAGACGGGCAGACATCTTGCATACATCACAGCTCTATATAATTTAAAGCAGTTTGTTATCAAGACTTTCTAGGCTAACCCTTGCATGTCGGACATAAACCCCCAATGTGCAGCAAAGAAGAAGAGGAGTTGGTTTTTATATGCCAACTTTCTCTCCCACTTAAGGGAGACTCAAACCGGCTCATGATCACCTTCCCTTCCCCTCCCCCACAACAGACACCCTGGGATTTAGGTGGGGCTGAGAGAGCTCTAACAGAGCTGTGACTTGCCCAAGGTCACCCAGTTGGCTTCGTGTGTAGGAGCGGGGAAACAAATCCAATTCACCCGATTAGCCTCCGCCGCTCATGTGGAGGAGTGGGGAATCGAACCCGGTTCTCCAGATCAGAGTCCACCACTCCAAACCACCGGTCTTAACCACTACACCACGCTGGTCAGCAACTATCTTCTGAAGGATGTATGCACCTTCAATATAAATTACAGAGCCTCCGCAGGGGGTCTTCCCATCCCCTCACTATGCAATGCGTCTCTTCCATAACCGAAAAATGACAGCCTAGGAATTTTCTACAGGTTCTCTTTGAAAGTAGAGAGAGGCAGCTTGAGCTAAGTGATTCTCTAAAAGGGTATGTATTGGGGGGGGATTCCCAGACAGCTGGAGTCTGTGGGCTACGAACATGGAGAGAAACATTCATCAGGATAATTTAGCACGGTTAGATGCTGGCAGCTCAACGACCCTTTGCCCTAATGGATCTATAATGGTCCTATGTTTGTTTGGGCAGATCCTTTGGGTGGTCAGATTGGGGGGGAATTCCAAGAGGCACAGAAGAAACCCTTGACATTTCCCTCCTTTGTTTCCCTCCAGTAGTAATTAGGCTGCACGCTGATATACAGGAAGCAACGCACAAAATCAATGCATGCACGCTTCACTTGCATGCCGGACGACAGGCCCCGGCTGGAGGAGCTTACAGTTACAAACAAGGACCCTTTTCTGCTTCTGTTTGTTTTTGCACATTGCTGTTGTTTTTGTCAGTAGTGGCAACGTGTCTTCTCAAGCTTCATTAGAATGGTCCTGGGGAGAACCCACGCAAGAAACTGGAATTTTCCCTTCCACATGGTGTGGCCATGAAATTCTGCAATCTCTCTCCTTGAAAATCTAAAATTAGTTGCTAGGAACGTAACAAGGGGAGGGGAAAGAGATGAAGGTGGGGGCAGAAAGGGGAAGAATCTGTGTTGCTTCCAGGAGCGGTCACGCTTCACCCTTCTCTCCGCCACCGATTTCCGCCTGCAAATAGTTCCCCAGGGTTGTTTTAAGTTGATTCTCCAGACAACAGAGTGAGGCGTTTGTTCAGCGCCAGCTGCTACGTCAGAAACCCATCACGTGCCAGAAGGAAGAAGCAAAAAATGCCCATCCTGCCTGCACTTGGCAAGCACTTACGCACATAATTAACCAAAACTTTGTGTTGTTTTTGTGAACACAGCTGATGCCAAAGTACCCCCGAAAACAGCTGTTAAACCTTCCCCAAACATCTGGATTTAGCTACTCTTGGACCCAAGAAATGGGGCTGCTTTCAATTGTGTTCTGAGCCATGAGGACTGGAAACCTTCACAGAATTGCTAGGACTGTCGCAGCAAGAAGAAGAAGAAGAGTTGGTTTTTATAAGCCGACTTTCTCTCCCACTTAAGGAAGAATCAAACCAGCTTACAGACACCCTGTGAGGTAGGTGGGGCTGAGAGAGCTCTAACCAAGCTGTAACTTGCCCAAGGTCACCCAGCTGGCTTCCTGTGGAGGAGTGGGGAAACAAATCTAGTTCACCAGATTAGCCTCTGCCGCTCATGTGGAGAAGTGGGGAATCAAACCCAGTTCTCCAGATCAGACTCCATCGCTCCAAACCACCGCTCTTAACCACTACACCACACCGGTGTAATGGTTAAGAGAGTAATAGGCTGCAAACACCAAGAAAGAGCCATGTCTTTGCGTGGGGAACTTTTTTGAGGAATGGGGTGCTGTGGAAAGGTCTCTGAAGATATTTTTAAAGTGTGCAAGCTACATCCGTTGAAATCTCAGAAGACAAATATTGACTGAAGATTTGGGGATACAAATATTTCCAATAAATAACTTTCAAGCAGTTAGGCAGGCCTTACGAAGATCAGAAAAGGCCCTGCAGCACCAGGCCACGGTGTGCTCCATTCAGCCCTATTTCCAGCAGTAGCCAGCCAGATGTTTCTGGAAAGCCCAGAGGGCATGAAAGCAACAGCTGTGCTGCCCCCCCCATTTGTGCCCAGAGGTATACTGCCTTTGGACCAGGAGGCTCCATTTAGCTATCACAATTAACAGGCACCAACAGAGGTTACTCTCTGAATTTAAAGCTACCTAAGCCAGCAGCTGTTATTGCATCTTGCGACTCTGAGTTCCATATGCTCATAAGAACATAAGAAAAGCCATGCTGGATCAGACCAAGGTCCATCAAGCCAGCAATCTATTCACACAGAGGCCAACCAGGTGCCTCTAGGAGGCCCACAAACAAAACGACTGCAGCAGCACCGTCCTGCCTGTGTTCCACAGCACCTAATAGGCATGCTCCTCTGATACTTTAGAGAATAGGTATGCATCATGACTAGTAGCCATGGACAGCCCTCTCCTCTGTGAACATGTCCACTCCCCTCTTAAAGCCTTCCAAGTTGGCAGCCATCACCACAACCTGGGGCAGGGAGTTCCACAATTTAACTCATTACACATTGGGTGAAGAAGCACTTTTTAAAAAAATGATCTCTTTTGATTCTGCTGCTCATTAATACCTCTAAACAACCTTGAATTCTACTGTTATGAGAGGGAATGTGCTCTCTCTCTCTCCAACCATACACAGTTGTGTAAACCTCCCTCTACCACGTTGCTGCTCAGTTGTCTTTTTTTCTTCAGCTGACAAACCACTTTCAGCTTTCCTCCTAAGGAAGTTGCTCAAACACTTCATAACTTTGGGTTGCCCTTTTTTTTGGGGGGGGGGTCTGCATCCCTCTTGGCTCTCCAACAGGACTAGCGAATTTCAAAGTACACAGAGTAAGTGAAATGAACCACAACTGCTCAATTGCCAGAATTAATAAAGGTGCCAGGATCTTGGTGCAGAATTTTAACGCACATATAGCCCTGGATAGAATAGAAAAGAGTTCTTTTTTTATCAGGTTAAATTCAGAGAAAATGGGGGAGGGGGGTGCCCCCCCAGTTGTAATCAGACAGGCTGTGTTATAAACACCATCAAACCAATGTCTTTGTCTGAATGGCATGTCCAGCATGTGTGGGGGGCGGAGGGGGTGTGTGAGAGAGAAATGAACCAGGAAGCCTGTTCAGAATTCTGTAAGTGATTGAAGGATTATGGAGAGGATCAGAGCAAACAAAAGCTTGTGGGGGGGACGTCTGAGAAGGGGGGGCGGCGTGGCACTAAGCATCTGGACTCAAGGAGAGGTCGATCCCACACCACAAATGACAAACTCAGTTGTAAAACGGCATCCGAGCGCGAGGTGCTGACGCCGGGTGAAGCCGCAAGGTTACACTTCCCATTGCGGAGCGGCCAGGCAAAATTTTAATGGGCCAAAACGGACAGCAGGGAAATGAGAGCCCAAAATTAAAAATAATAACAACAATAATAATAATGGATTACGGCTCCCTTTCTCGACTCAGTCCATTTGCCACCACTGAGCGCAAAAGGCGCTGCCCTCGTTTGGCGAGAGACCGTTTGGAACGTGGGGAGGTTACTCCAAGGGGACTGGCCGGCGTGCAATGAATTAAAGCCACGGTTGTTTTGGAAATGGCAGCTGATGCTTTAATATATGGTTGTGATTAAGTTACTAGCCCTCATGGTCACGGAGAGGATCTTGGAAAAATGCGATTTCTAGGAAAAACCTGAAAGGGAAGAAGTGTCAAGGGGAGAGGATTATTATACTGCACTTTTCACTGCTCTACCATGAAGCTCAGGCCTGCTTACCCATGACGAATGTATGCAGGCTCACAGGATAAATGGAATTAGATTTCTCCCATAAACTGGCATTCTAAGCTGACAAAAACCCAGTCTAGAAACCCAGGACGGGGAGGAGGGGCTGTGGCTGAGTGGTAGAGCATTTGCTTGGCATGCAGAAGGTCCCAGGTTCAATCCCCGGCATCTCCAGTTAAAGGGACCAGGCAAGTAGGTGATGTGAAAGACCTCAGTCTGAGACCATGGAGAGCCGCTGCCAGTCCGAGTAGACAATACTGACTTTGAAGGACCTAGAGTCTGATTCGGTATAAGGCAGCTTCATGTGTGTTCATGTGTAAGCTGTGGCAGCCATTTTATGGCTGCGCCCACCACACTGTGCCAGAATTCCAAACGTGCCCGCAGGCTTAAAAAGGTTGGGGACCCCCGGCCTAGAGGGTCAGCACGGTAGATGATGAGTGAACGGCCAGTTTATTAAGGTGTCTGGAGATGAACGGCTGGGAGCAACGACAACACCTAAGCAAAAATGAAGAGGCCAGGAGACAGACAGCAAAAACAAAATTATGAAAGAGAGTGAAAAAGACCCTTTTCCAGAACGAGAACCCCAGCACTCCCAACGCAGATATTTGCCATCATGAGATCAGATTATATTTCAGGGACGCTGATTTGGTTTTGTGATTCTTCCCCCCCCCCCATCTCTCTCCCAATGAATTATTTTTATTTTATATGTACGGCTATATATAGATATATAGCTGCTATGCGTTTCTCTTTCCTCTGAGCAATTATGCGGCAGTATATAAAGAGCAGGGGGAGAAGATGTTAATTAAACAGAAGGTAATTTCTGTCAGCCTGCGGGGTGGGGGGCATGGAGATGGGGGGGGGGAGGAAAAGAGCAAGCTGGTGCAGGGCTCTGTGGAAAACCCGTGGCAAAAAGCACAGGTATCAGTGTCAGCAAACATATATATATATATTTAAAAAATAATAAATTAAGGCCCAGAGTAAGGCTTGAAGGGACATGATGATCTGCTAAAGCTAACGGAAACTGGCACAGAAAAAATATCTGGGGAAGGAAGAATCATAGAGTTGGAAGGGACCACCAGGGTCATCTAGTCCAACACCCTGCACAATGCAGGAATTTCACCACTACCTCCCTCCCACACCCCCAGTGACCCCTACTCCAAGCCCAGAAGATGGCCAAGATGCCCTCCCTCTCGTGATCTGCTTAAGGTCATAGAATCGGCATTGCTGACAGATGGCCATCTAGCCTCTTCTTAAAAACCTCCAGGGAAGGAGGGTTGGTTTTTATATGCCGACTTTCTCTACCATTTAAGGAAGCATCAAACCAGCTTACAATCACCTTCCCTTCCCCTACCCACAATAGACACCCTGTGAGGTAGGGCTGAGAGCTCTAAGAGAGCTGTGACTAGCCCAAGGTCACCCAGGGAGACCCAGATGGGAAACATCCGCAAGCTTGCTGGAGCAATTTTGGGGCAAGACTGGGGTATGAACAGCACACATGTAAACAGAATCTCAGTCCTTGCATACCTGTCTCACTCTCAAGTGACCGAGGCATGGAGTTGTGGGTGGGGCTATGCAGATGAAGGGGCGGGGTTACAGAAACTGCAGCACGTTAGTATCACTGAAGGCAGGAAACAGGTTTCGCCAATCAACCCCATCCCTACGGAGTCCCCCTCCTTTCCTTTCTCCCAAATAACGCAATAATTGCTGTCTAAAATAATGGCGTCATCACCTATTCCCCCCCCCTCATTTTTATGTTACTCTTGTTATGAGGGGGGGCAACCTGCTGCTTATTCTGGGCACTATGGGCTAAAGTAGGAACCATCTGGAGTTTTAAGGTTTTTAATTGGGTTTTATTGTTTAATTTTAGAACTATTAATTTTATTGTTGATGTTTTGATGTGTTTGGATGATGTTACCCGCCCTGGTCTGGGCTGGAGAGGGCGGGTTATAAACTGAAAAAACAAACAAACAAATAAATAAATAAAAATCAACTGGGTGGCTCACGCCAGTCACAAAAGTAGGAAAAGCGGCATCTGTACATGCTGGGGCAAGGGGGGTCCTATTTATGCCCTCTGATTCTCTGTTAGAAGCTGTGAAACCCCTGGGTTTGCCTTACACTGAGTTCAAGAGCAAATCCAGATTAGGAAGGACCCCACCACCCACCCATCAAAACCCTGTTCCAGCAGCCTTTAGCCAACAGGATCCACCATGGGCAGGTGAACATTCAAGAAAGTCCCGGGAGCCTTCGGATGACCCATGTCTCACCCCTGGAAAGGTAAGGAGGGGGGAACAGCCAAAGGTCAAAGTTCAGAGGTCACCCAGAGATTATTTGCACAGCTCGTTTTAACCTCTTCTGCCTTGACGCCCAGGAAGGAACAAACGGAAGCAGATCAGGAGAACAACTAGTCGGCAAGAACACTCTGGTTGAGTCAAACAGTTTGAGAGGAAAGTTACATTTTTGTACTCCCCCTGCATGGACTCACCAGAGCGTCGCGGGACACCACGTTTTCGGTTCCGGGAGAAGAGCCGGTCTGCAAAGAGAAAGAGTGAGGTTAGAGTGCCACCCAATGGCTCCCTCGAAGCACACCCAGCTGACACTTAGAGAATCTGAGGCCAAGCCCCCCCCCATGCAAACGTGCCAAGATCGGAAGCACCCAACGCCCAATTTCCCTCCCCTCCCATGTGGGCATCCTCCCTTCTCAGACCTAGGGCTATTTAAAGACATTATATTACATGTGGCAGCCAACCAAAAATGCACCTGCAACGGTTTTCCAATTAAAAGGGTGGGGGAATTCAATGAACAGAACTTACAACAACAAAAGCAACATAAACATCACAAAAAAGCACAGAGCAGCATTTTTTTTAAAAAACCAACACCCCAGCATAAACTAAGATTAAAACGGATTATGAAGGATAGCAGGAAAAGACCAGGCCTTAATCAACAGAGCACCAACACATGCAGCTGGAAAGCAAATAGGGTGGGTGCCAGGTGGAGGGAATTCCACTGGTATCATAACAGAAAAGGCCCTGTCCTTTGCAGCCGCCCAACTCACTCCAGAGGGTGGTGGGACAAAGAAGAGGGCTTCATGAGAGAGGTCTCAGCCATTGGGCAAGTTCATACAGTAGCAGGGAGGGGCTATGGCCCAGTGGAAGAGCCTCTGCTTGGCATGCAGAAGGTCCCAGGTTTAATCCTTGGCATCTCCAATTAAAAGGAACAGGTAGGATGTGATATGAAAGACCCCAACTTGAGATCCTAGAGAGCTGCTGCCAGTCTGAGTAGACAATACTGACCTTGAGGGACCGAGGGTCTGATTTAGTATAAGGCAGATTCATGTGTCCATCACATCAGCACCAAAGTTTCCGGTGGTTGCAAGCAGCTCAAACCACAGTCTGGAAACCTACTTTGGACCACGATGTGGTTTGGCACTACAGTTAATAAAAGCATCAGTGGAGACTGCTAAGCATGGTTAAGGCTAAGCTCTGAGACCGCAAGGGAAAAGGAGGTGTCGATACAAGAGAGGAACACAACAGTCCTAAGGAGAACACATGAAGCTTCCTTCTGCTCAATCAGACCCTTGGTCCATCAAAGTCAGACTGGCAGCAGCTCTCCATGTTCTCAGACAGAGGTCTTTCACATCACCTACTATCTGATACTTTCCACTGGAGATGCCAGGGATTGAACCTGGGACCTTCTGCATACCAAGCAGATGCTCCACTACTCAGTTTGCAAGACCTGAGCAAGGCTGTTAACAATAAGACGACGAAGAAGAGTTGGTTTTTATATGTCGACTTTCTCTACCACTTAAGGGAGACTCAAACTGGCTTACAATCACTTTCCCCTCCCCTCCCCACAACAGACACCCTGTGAGGTAGGTGGGGCTGAGAGAGTGTGACTAGCCCAAGGTCACCCAGCTGGCCTCGTGTGTAGGAGTGGGGAAACAACTACAGTTCACCAGATTAGCCTCCGCTGCTCATGTGGAGGAGAGGGGAATCAAACCCAGTTCTACAGATCAGACTCCACCGCTCCAAACCACCACTCTTAACCACTACACCACGCTAGCTCTTTTGGAGGACATTGATTCATAGGGTCGCCATGAGTTGGAAGCGACTTGACGGCACTTAACACACACAAAGCTTCTGCTCTGCCTACTGAAGGAGAGGACCAGAGCATCACCCTACTGCGCTCCTGGCTTGAGGCAAGCTAATCCCATTCGGGTAGGAGAGACCAAATCCTGCACATTGCCAGGATTAACATCCTTGCTATGGAACACAATTCTGGAAAAAGCATTCCGAGCCCCCGTTTTGCTAAAACCGGGACGAAAGGAAGTGGAGGCGAGAACCGAATGCGCAATCAACCTTGAGAAGTTGTGCCTGCAACCACCTGCCGTAACCTGCTGTAAATTTTGCTAAAACAAGCAATACCAGTAAAAACACATTTTGACACATGGGGGTAATTTATGCCCACGCTAAGAGGCTGTACTAATAAATGATGGCAGAGCATAAATCAACGTGTATTAAGTTAGTGCAAAACCAGCATTCTGAGCAGGCCTGAACCCAGCAAAAGCACCTTCAGCTTCCTACTCGTCTCTGCGGAGGAGCAAACCCTCTGCAGTAAAACAAGCGGAAATATGCGGAAGGCCATCAAAAATCAACAGGCTTAACCATGCATAGCTCTGTGTTGGACTGATTTTTAGGAAGCTTCTGCACTCCCGTTTTCCCCGGACATAACAGGAACAGCAAGCAAGCACCGTTCTGGACAGTATCCCTGATTTAGTGCTCCATTTCTGCCATGCTGCACAATAAGGTCGTAAATCCCAACACGTTCCTGCAAAGTTTGTTGGGTGGGCTTCATACTGATGTTTGTCCCCTGCCAACTTGGTAATTATTTAGAAGTAATTTTAGGCACTCGCCAGTTCTCCAACCCCAAGCCTGGATAACCAGGTACCCAGGAATTTTCCACCGTGGAACTGCTCTACCCACAGTCTGAAGAAACCACAGCCATGAGCGACAGGACAGGGACTGGCCATTGCGCCAATCCCTGCCAATCTTCACCAGCGCAAAGGGGGAAAAATCCTTTCCCTAGATTTAACAGCCTCTGGCTATCTATCAACTACTTCACACTTTAAAAGGGGGAAATGAAGTTTAATTTTCCCTTGACGTTATAAAGAGAAAAGTCGCCACATCTCACACACAATTGACTGATCTATTTGACAGCAGATAACGCAGTATCCGCTTCTCAGAAAGTGTCTTTAAAAGTTTTATCCAGAGAGCAATATATTTAGTTCGTGCAATATTATTTTGTGGACATGCTAAAATGTGGGCTGGGGAGTTTATTTGATCCAGACAAAATGGGCATTTTCGTTCTTCTGCTGTAATTTTATTGTATCGCCCTTGTGTCTCGGCTGAGTCTAGGGCATTACATCTCGCCAATAAGAAAGTTCGTCTGAACGTATGCATTTCTAACCAGCGGAAATGGTCTGGCAAGGATAAAGTTCTGTTGAAGTGCATCTGGAAGAAGCGAGGTGAACATTGACAATTTGTGTCCTTAAACACTAAGGACCAATCCTCATTTAAGATGCAAGTCAAGGAAACATGTATCAGAATGAGCAGTTCTCAAACTACACTGACGGCGTCCGAGAGGCTAGGAGGGGGTAGCAGTGGCCGGCTCAGTCAGCTCAGTGTGGGGCAACAGGTGACCAAGGACAACTCCATGTTGACAATTATTAGGAAAGAGTTTGACAATAGAACTGCTGACGCAGCAGTGCCTCGGTGGCATGGCCAGAATTGTAATACTGTGTACATTTCTGGTCACACTGTCACAAAAACAGGATGCTCTAGAGCTGGAAAAGACGCCAAAGAGGGCAGCCAAAATGATCATGCACGTTGGAGCATCTGAGGAAGGGGGTTTCAGCTGAGAAAAAAGGCAATGTGGGTAGAGGGAGATGACTGAGAATTCTAAAATAATGCACAGCATGGAGAAAGTAGAGTGTTCTCCTTTGCCCATAATACTAAAGTTGGAGGAATCCAAGAAAACTGGGCAGTAGTTTCATGACAGACCGACTGAAGTACATCGCACAGAACCTTCCCTTGTGGAACTCATTGCTGCAGGATGTAGTGATGGCCCC
The DNA here is from genome assembly GCF_029931775.1 of Euleptes europaea. Lineage (NCBI taxonomy): Eukaryota > Metazoa > Chordata > Lepidosauria > Squamata > Sphaerodactylidae > Euleptes > Euleptes europaea. Next base: position 3,513,971 of record NC_079330.1, read on the forward strand.
TAGCACAGATGGATTTAAAGGGGTACCAGACAAATCCATGGAGGAGAGGGCTATTAGCCAGGATGACCATGTTCAGAAGCAGTATCATAGAATCATAGAGCTGGAAGGGACCACCAGGGTCATCTAGTCCAACCCCTGCACAATGCAGGAAATTCCAAACTACCTCCCGACTAATGTTCTGAATATCACTTCATATTTAGAGCACTTGCAAACCTTTTTAACAGCTTTATCTTGTAATCAAGGTACACGGGGTAGATACTGGGACTCTCTAACAAAAGAATCTCAAGAAACTCTCAAAGCCACACTGGGGTAAATATGACACCAAGCCAGATTTAGGGCTGTGCATTTTTTTTTTTAAATGATAAATTTTGGGTTCGGGTTAAATGGACCTGATTTTTTTTTCAGGAAACCTGAAATAAGCCAAATACCCATACTGGTAAATGGAGGGTTGTTTTTTTTCTGGGTTTCCTGAAAAAAAAATTGGGTCCATTATAGTCTATGGGGATTTTTTTCGAGGCTCCAAGGGGGGGGTGCATTTCAAGGTAGAGTCACCAAACCCCAATGCTTGGGGGGGCAATAAGGGCAGACTTGATCTCCATGGCCTTCTAGGTTAATCTCATTGGCTGCTTTGGACCACACGATACTCGGCTAGATGGACCTTTGATGGGACCCACTGGGCCTCTTCTGATGGTCACAGCTGTTCCCCCCGCCCCTCAGTGGTACATGGAGACGCTGCAACCAGCGGGTTTATCATTTAATTTATTTCATTGATTCACCAAGGCTAACACCACATGCTGACTTTTTTTTTTAAAAAAAAGACAAAAACCTTTAGTTCTGGCATATAATTAAGATCACTAATTAGGGATCATTTGTGTCCCAAAAGAAGTGGCTCGGAAAATTTAAAACATTGTTATTTAATCCCATCGGCGGCAAAGCCTTCTAAGGAGGCAGACGAAGCTGGCTAGAAAATAGGAGGTTTCAACCAAGCAGACACTAAATTAAATGTGGGGGGTGGGAGTGGGGGACACCCTCAGTTTGAGTCTCCCTTAAGTGGTAGAGAAAGTCGGCATAAAAAAACCAACTCTTCTTCTTCTTCCTCTTCTTTTTCTTAAGACTAACTCTTCGTCCATCACAGATGCCAACTTGGAAGGCTTTAGGAGGGGGTAGGACGATCCATGGCTACTAGTCAAAATGGATACTAGTCATGATGCATACCTATTCTCTCCAGTACCCGAATAGCATGCCTATTCTGTTAGGTGCTTTGGAACACAGGCAGTATAATGCTGCTGCAGTCGCCTTGGTTGTGGGCTCCCAGAGGCACCTGGTTGGCCACTGTGTGAACAGACTGCTGGACTTGATGGGCCTTGGTCTGATCCAGCAGGGCTTTCCTTTTGGTCTTATGGAGGACGGGCTATCCATGGCTACTAGTCAAAATGAATACTAGTCACGATGCATACCTATTCTCTCCAGGATCAGAGGAGCATGCCTATTATATTAGGTGCTGTGGAACACAGGCAGGACGGTGCAGCTGCAGTCGTCTTGTTTGGGGGCTCCCTAGAGACATCTGGTTGGGCCACTGTGTGAATAGACTGCTGGACTTAATGGACCTTGATCTGATCCAGCAGGGCTTTTCTTATGTTATTAACTGAGCCTCTCTTCTCTTTTGTTCATTGGTGCTTTAAGCCAACTACTCCCTAAAGGTTGGGGGAAATATTTTCATTCCATTGTGTTCATATCCTCTTTTTAAACAACAACAAAATAAAAAAGGAATAGGGAACATAATCACATCAGCAAGATAATGTGGTTTGGGCTCTGTTCCCCCCCCCCCTCAACCTATTCCAGTTTCCATGAAAAGCAGCAAAGCCGTTTGCCGGTGGATGCAGAGAATTCAATTGAGCACAGGCCGCCAATAAACAGACCTGGATCTGGCCGCTCGGCTTCAAATTGGCCGGGCGAATTAGATTTTATCTGGTTTCCTCTCCCATCTTGTGGTTAAAGGGATTTCACATAAAAACACAAAAACGCTGGTAGCAGCGACAAGAGGGGAAAAACAGTGTTTACATTGTTGAAAATTGCTAAGAGCCCGCATCAAATATTAAAGTGCTGAATTTTGTGTACCAATTGCGGGGGGGAGCAAAAAGAAATTTGGGACTAACATCCATTTTTGAGAGGCTGGGTATAGTCTCAGAGGGGATTCAGTGTTTGTTGTTGTTTTTTCGGCATCCCCAATAAAGGCTTCAGATCAGGGCTGGATCTTCACACGAGCGAAAGCCACATTTGGATCCACTCTGGGTGGCTGGCTGCCGTGGTGTAGTGGTTAAGAGCGATGGTTTGGAACGGTGGACTCTGATCTGGAGAACCGGGTTTGATTCCCCACTTCATCACACGAGCAGCGGACGCTAATCTGGTGAACTGGATTTGTTCCCCCATTCACTGCTCTACTAGGTTGATACCTGCACACATCATATATGACAGACATATACAAAGCAGTATTACAACTAGAACCAATCTGACCAGATGTTTGAGTAATTAGTAATAGATTTTACAATCTATACACATGCCTGGTTTGATTTCTACCCAACCTTGGGTACCCAGCTTTTGTTTCCCCATTCCTACACATGAAGCCAGCTGGGTGACCTTGGGCTAGTCACAGTTCTCTTAGAGCTCTCTCAGCCTTACCTACTTCACAGGGTGTCTGTAAGCCGGTTTGATTCTCCCTTAAGTGTTAGAGAAAGTCGGCATATAAAAACCAACTCTTCTTCCTGCCTGCCTGCCCTCTTCTTTGCTATGGCCTGCAATTAGCCACTTCCTGTTCACCTATGGCGAGGAAACAGTTGTCTCCAAGTGACCACTACAAATGGCACTGCTTCAGACAGGAAGGCTATCAAACAGGTTGCAGGCTTGCACGTTTCTGCAGATTTATTCACAAGACTGGGTCTGCTCCCCGCACTCCCAATGTTCCTGCAGTTCATCCTTCCCGATACTAGCCAGTTACCTTTCCCTGAAGTAATTGCATCTGTGGCTATCTCAGCTGTTTCCCAGAAGCCTCCGTAGGCCCAGCCGTTGTGTGAATCACCTCCAAGATTCTTCTATGAACAAGTGATTAATAGGTGATCCACACAGTCGCTGACTCTCTGGCAGTAAGTTTTAATGGCATCTTGGTGCACTGTCTGAGCCTTCAGGATGAGACAGTGATTTTAAACCTCCCACTCTCCAAGAACCATCTATTACATTTTAAACCTTGGGGAGGGGAGGGCCAGAGGCATCAGAGATACTAGTAAGCTAGTGAGATTTATAGATCTCTTCACCTGAAGAAGGCTCTCTGAAGCAGCTCTAAGAGCACACTGGAAGAGAATCATAGAGTTGGAAGGGACCACCAGGGTCATCCAGTCCAACCCCCTGCACAATACAAGAAATTCACAACTACCTCCCCCACACACACCTAGTGATCCCTACTCCATGCCCAGAAGATGGCCAAGGTGACCTCCCTCTCATCATCTGCCTAAGGTCATAGAATCAGCATTGCTGACAGATGGCCATCTAGCCTCTGCTGAAAAACCTCCAGGGAAGGAGAGCTCACCACCTCCCGAGGAAGCCTATTCCACTGAGGAACAGCTCTGTTAGAAAATTCTTCCTAATGTCTAGACGGAAACTCTTTTGATTTAATTTCAACCTGCTGGTTCTGGTCCGACCTTCTGGAGCAACAGAAAACAACTCAGCACCATCCTCTATATGACAGCCCTTCAAGTACTTGAAGATGGCTGAAGATGGAAGAAGAAAGAGCCACCTATGTCCTACATAGAAAGGGTGTCTTTCATTTATTTAAAAAAATTATATCCTACTTTTCTGCCCTCACAAGGGGCACCAAGGTGGTTAACAAATTAAAACAGATATGATAAAATCACATTTTCAAACCATTAAAACCAACCCCTCCCATCACACACACACACATCACTAAAACAATTAAAAACAAAGCTAAAATACGGTATGCACAGAGACATAACAACAGCAATTAAAACACTGGTCAGGAGGGTGGGATCACTGAGGGAACGCCAAACGAAATAAAAAAAAAACTTCACCCACTGGTGGAGTAAGGCTACAGAAGGGGACAGGCGACTCTCCCCAGGGAGAGAGTGCCAGAGCTTTGGGACCATGACCAAGAAGGCCAGCTGCTGGGTTGCCCCCACCCCAATCTCAGAAAGTGGGAGCACCCGAAGCAGGGCCTTCAAAGATTACTGTAATGGTCAAGCGGGTTCACAAGGGAGTAGGTGGCCTTTCAGGTATGCTGGTCCCAAACCATATAGGGCTTTGAAGGTCAAAACCAGCACCTTGAATGGTGCCCAGAAACAAACTGGGAGACACTGTAGACAGTCCAAGACTAGAGTGACACGATCCCTATGTCCATTAATCACACAGTGCACATCCATATATGCACTTGACACATGAACACATGAAGCTGCCTTCTACTGAATCAGACCCTTGGTCCATCAAAGTCAGTATTGTCTACTCAGACCGGCAGCGGCTCTCCAGGGTCTCAGGCAGAGGTCTTTCACATCTCCTACCTGCCTGGTCCTTTAACTGGAGATGCTGGGGATTACATGCCAAGCAGATGCTCTACCACTGAGCCATGGCCCCTCCCATGAAGCCATACTGGGGAAAGCACAGCAAACTGCACATGCAGCTCACTGCAATGTGGGACCATCCCACGCAGCTCCCTCCATAAGGTTGTTTCCTGCATTTCTTCCCCATGCAGAATTTTTCTTCATTTCTACAACGGAAAACTATCATATTCGAGCACAGCCCCGATGTCTCCCATTCTCTTCTTTTTCTTCTCTTTCAGAAACCAGCATTTCCTCTCCCCCCCGCCAAGCTCTATTGAATTTTACGTAAACTCACAGATATAAAAAGCTTCCAGCTCTCCCAGGACCCAGCCTGAATGATTCACCCAATTAGAACTTCATTGGCTATTATGTACAATATTGAACTACATCAATCAGGTCAGGTTAAGTTAAGATGAATGACTCAAGGAGAGGGATGGACCCAGTCTTTAAGGAAGGGAGTCTCTCTTTTTTTTTTTAAGAGTACTTAGCAATCAAGAGCAGGGACCATCCCTTGATAGCACAAAGTCTGACAGTCTTCTTAGTTCAATGTCAATTAAAAACAAACAAGCCATGCTTCTAGATCTCATGGTTGCAAACGGGAGAACAGTAACACAGACAGGCCACGTTGCAGCATAATAAATGCACATTAACTTAAGTTGCATTATTTATGTGTTACCAAATACCATTTTGTCGCCACACCTGCCTGGATGCTTATCTGTTCACCTTATCTAGAGCAGCCTTTACCCACATGCTTCGGCCCTCCTTGGACTGTACCATTCCTGGCTGTAGGTGGCACTGATTCTTGGTGTACTCCCTCATCAGACATTCCCTTCCAATGAAAAATCCCTGACTCTAAGCAGACATTCTCACAGACAAGGTAGCTTCCATAAACAGTGAGTTTTGGGCACAGGTGGGGGAAGGATTCTAATTTGCAACCTCCCACTTGCAGCTGGAAGCCGTGGACTCCAGGTCAAGGTACACGCCACCTGAGATTTCTCAACACATTATTTATTTACTTCATTTATACCTCTACTTTCTCCTTAATGGGACCCAAAGCAGCTTAACATCATTCTACTTTCCTCCATTTTGTCCTCACAACAACCCTGTGAGGTAGGTTAGGCTGGCAGTGAGAGTGGCCTAAGGTCACCCAGCAAGCTTCCATAGCAGAGTGGAGATTCGAACCTGGGACTCCCAGATCCTAGTCCGACGCTCTAACCACCGTACTATGCTGCACTTAAGATACCAGGCACTCTTAAGGGGGCATATCCACTTGTATTGGTTTGAGATATTTTAGGGCGCCGTGCAAAAAAATGTTGAAGGCAGCGTCCAGGTTAAAAACCGCGAAACCTTAAAATATCAAGCATACTGGTTCTTGTAGGTTATCCGGGCTGTGTGACAGTGTCCTTCAGTGTTACTCCTCTGAAGATGCCTGCCACAGCTGCTGGCGAAACGTCAGGAAAGAAAATACCAAGACCACGGTCACACAGCCCGGATAACCTACAAGAACCAATGAACTCTGACTGTGAAAGCCTTCGACAATATCAAGCATACTGCCATGTAAAAATATAACACCACATACCATAAAACATAACCACTATAGAGAACTTCGGATGCAACCTGAATTAGGCCTGGTTTACAAATGCAAGGGAACAAAGTGGGAAAGAGAGAGCAGAATGGGAAGTACCACATCAGAACACAGGGGGAAGATCGTGTTTTGGGATATTCCCCCATGTTAAGACCTTCCTGAAAACAGAATGTCAGCTCAAGCCAAGGGAGGGGGGAGTCCCCCCCCCCTTGCAGCTTGCGAACCCAGGAAGAATCCACGACATGTGGGATGGAGACCAACGGAAGAAACTGCAGCAAAGATCATGGAGGATGACAGAGGTAACTTGCATTCACAAGTATACTGCACCGGTGCCCTGACCTGGACGGCCTAGGCTAGCCTGATCTTTTGATTTGGAGGTTTTGGTCGACTGCTTGATGGTATGCCAATAAAGGTATTGAAACGGAAATTGATTTGGAGGAGTGGGGTTTTATTTGGAGGAGTGGGGTTTGATTCCCCACTCCTCCGCCTGAGCGGCAGAGGCTAACCTGGTGAACTGGATTTGTTTCCCCACTCCTCCACACGAAGCCAGCTGGGTGGCCTTGGGCCAGTCACAGCTCTCTTGGAGCTCTCTCAGCCTCACCTACCTCACAGGGTGTCTGTTGTGGGGAGGGAAAGGGAAGGAGATTGTAAGCCGGTTTGATTCTTCCTTAAGTGGTAGAGAAAGTCGGCATATAAAAACCAACTCTTCTTGTTCATCTTATCAGATCTCAGAAGCTAAATAGTCGGCCCTGGCAAGTACTTGGATGGGAGACCACCAAGAAAGTCCAGGGTCACTACACAGAGGCAGGCAATGGCAAACTACCTCTGAGCATCTCTTGCCTTGAAAACCCTATGGGGTCGCCATAAGTTAGCTGCAACTTGACAGCACTTTACACACACACACACACACACACACACACACACGGCCCCTGAAAATAGAGTCTGCATTTGCACATCCTATTTGACAGCCACCAACAGATCTATCCTCCATGAACTCATCTCTCTATTTATGGGACATAGAAGTAATAATACCGAGCACACATGAAAAGCCTTGTATGGCCAGAGCAAGGGTTTATCCAGCCCAGCATCCCACTTGCAACAGGTATTTTGAAGGCATGAAGGTCTTCCACTGTTTCCCATAACACAGCACTCAGAGCTCCACTGCACTTGTATGTGGAGGCTCCACTCCAATTATCAATCACAGATAATGTAGTTCTCCAGTATTAACTGCTTAAACAATGTTAAAATAGGTGGTTCTCTTGTGCAGGAATGGAATGAATGACAGCATTACAAGAGCATTTCTTTCCTCGTGGATGGAAAGAGGAAACATGCGAGCCTCTATCACACCCCTTGTCCTAGGAGGGAAGAGTGGGCGTTAAGGAGGGGGCTCTTTTCAGGAGCAGAAGATTTTGATTCTATGGTCTGTTCCAGTCTCTTCTGCTCTGACTCGTAGCAGCTCTCCAGGATCACAATCAGATAAAGCTAGATTTGAGTCCAGTAGCCCCTTAGAGTTCCCCAGAACTCTAGGGGTCCATGAGCAATCGCTAGGGGTTCCATGAGAAATAGTGATGAATAGGCTAATCATATGTAAACCATAAGTAATCATATGTTGGGGTTCCCTGAGACATATTATTGCAAGGGTTCCACAAGGGTAAACGGTTGAGAAACGCTGCCTTGGAGAGTAGAGACCGACAAGATTTTCAGATATGATGTTTTGGCTCTTGAAAGCCCAGAAACCTTTTTGGTGTCTAAGGTACTACTGGACTCAAAACTAGTTCTTCTACTGCAGACCAGACATGGCTACCCAGCTGAAACCATCAGACAAAGGTCCTCTCCCAGGATCTGCCACTTGAGATCGTTTATACCTGGCACTGGCAGGAACCGAACCCGGCCCTTTGGCACATGTTCAGCCAGCGAGCTACAAGCCTTTCTCTGAAGAGCTGTTGGAGTTTCACACCTTGACCAAAATAAATGACATAAGAACATCAAGTCCAGCAGTCTGTTCACACAGTGGCCAGCCAGGTGCCTCTAGCAAGCCCACAAGCAAGACAACTGCAGCAGCACCGTCCTGCCTGTGCTCCACAGCACCTAATATAACAGGCATGCTCCTCTGATCCTGGAGAGAAGAGGTATGCATCATGACTAGTATCTATTTTGATTAGTAGCCATGGATCGCCCTCTCCTCCATAAGAACATAAGGAAAGCCCTGCTGGATCAGACCCAGGCCCATCAAGTCCAGCAGTCTGTTCACACCGTGGCCGACCAGGTGCCTCTGGGAGCCCACAACCAAGGCGACTGCAGCAGCATTATACTGCCTGTGTTCCAAAGCACCTAACAGAATAGGCATGCTATTCGGGTACTGGAGAGAATAGGTGTTAGCCTTGGTGAATCAATGAAATAAATTAAATGATAAACCCGCTGGTTGCAGCGTCTCCATGTACCACTGAGGGGCGGGGGGAACAGCTGTGACCATCAGAAGAGGCCCAGTGGGTCCCATCAAAGGTCCATCTAGCCGAGTATCCTGTGGTCCAAAGCAGCCAATGAGATTAACCTAGAAGGCCATGGAGATCAAGTCTGCCCTTATTGCCCCCCCAAGCATTGGGGTTCGGTGACTCTACCTTGAAATGCACCCCCCCCTTGGAGCCTCGAAAAAAATCCCCATAGACTATAATGGACCCTCAAACAAGACGACTGCAGCAGCATTTATCATGCCTGTGTTCCACGGCACCTAAGATAATAGGCCTGCTCCTCTGATGCTGGAGAGGATAGGTGTGCATCATGACCAGTATCCATTTTTTACTAGCAGCCATGAATAGCCCTCTCCTCCATGAGCATGTCCACTCCCCCCTTAAAGCCTTCCAAGTTGGCAGCCACCGCCCCATCCTGGGGCAGGGAGTTCCACAACCGAACTATGCGTCGTGTGAAGAAATGCTTCCTTTCACCTGCTTTGAATCTCTCCCCCTCCAGCTTCAGACAGATGACCCCGCGGTTCTAGTACGGCTGATCCCGCCCCACCTCCTTTCCTGTACCCCCATTACAGACCGCCGCATCCCCCTCTTTTGAAATGGGGAGGGGGGCAGGAGGCCGAAGGAAAAGGGGGGCCTGCTTGGCCTCCCCCCTTGCAAGGGCACCCTTCCGCCTCCTCCCCATTGGGCCTTTCCCACCTTTGGGAATGGTCGGGGGTGGTGGGAGAAGCTCGAGCAAGCTGCCCCCCCTCTTTCTGCTCCCCCATGCAGGGCTCGCCCCACGGCTCCGGCCCCCGCTTACCTGCCCAGGTTGCTCTGCCTGCTCCGAGGAGGCCATGTTTCCAGACCCGGCTAATCCATCTGCGGAGCGAATGGATGCGGAAGGGCTTCCTCCCGTGGAGGCGGAGGGAGGGTGTCTGGCCAGGCAGAAGCAACCGATCGATCGGTGCGTTGCAAATTCAGAGAAACTGCTGAATTACTGCAGACCATTTCAGAATACAGAACCTTTATTGGCATTTACAATAACAAAACAAACAGGTAAAACAGCTAGATATGGATCTAAAAAAGGAATGAATTCACAGTTCATCAGTAAATTTTATAAAAAATAATTAAATGAGGGTTCCCCTCCTTCTTTCTCCCTCCTTTAGGACCTTGACCAGGAACTCCGTTGATTACAGTTGATATTCAAACTAAAGTCAATGCATTTACCTGGGCTGAATAAAGACCTTGCATTCATGGCTCATTACCAATGCTGGTAATGATTTCTCCACACCCATCTCTCCCCTGGGCATCACAGACTCTTCTGCATACCACACCTCATCCCATCACGCCTGCTATTCACATTTACATACCGTTAACATTTACATACTAATGCTTGTCTGAATTCACTCTCCTCTACTTAAAGACAGATGGATTCACATTCTAGCTGTATCTGAAGAAGGGAGCTGTGGCTCACGAAAGCTCATACCCTACCAGAAAATATTCTTGTTAGTCTTTAAGGTGCTACTGGACTCTTGCCCTTTTCTACTACTGCAGACAGACTAACACGGCTACCCACTGTGAACTTCTCTGTTCCTCTGCAGACGACCACGGTGGTGGTGGTGTGTGTTAGGGTTGCCAACTCTGAACACACGAAGCTGAACACTTATACTGAATCAGACCATCAAAGTCCATCAAATTCAGTATTGTCTACTCAGACTGGCAGCGGCCCTCCAGGGTCTCAGGCAGGGGTCTTTCCCATCACCGCCTTGCCTTGACCCTTTAACTGGAGATGCCGGGGATTAAACCTGGGACCTTCTGCATGCCAAGCAGAGGCTCTACCACTGAGCCACAGCCCCTCCCTCCCTCTGCGTTGGGAACAGTGGCGGACTGGGTCTAAAAATATTGGTTGCCAGGAGACAAAGGGGGCCCACCCACAACTATAAGGCCTTCATTTAATTTTTATAAGAAATAAATAAAATTTTCAAAAAACACACAGGTGGGAAAAGGTACAATTAAAATTCCAGGCTAAGCTTCATTGCGCAGTCGCAAGAGTAAAGATCCAAGCGTATATAACATATGCATCGGCCTCACATAACCCGAATCACAGCTATTTTGTCAGAATTATTATATTCTTAAATATAAAGTACCCTCGAAAAATGATTTTATTAAAAAATATTAAAATAGTAATACAACGTAAATTTTAGTTGCATACAGTAATAATATTGGAACTTCTATTATATTTTCAAGCAACTAAAAGTCATTAACATTTTTAACATATTGTCTAATGTTTAAGGGGCCCCACTTCATCAGGGGCCCACAGGGCCCACTGGCCATCGGGCAAACTCACACCCTGGCCAGTCCGCCACTGGTTGGGAATTTCCTGGAGGTTTGGGACAGAGCCTGGGGAGGGTGGAGTTGGGGAGGGGAAGGAGCTCAGTAGGAATGTGATGCTGTAGAGTCCACCCTCCAAAGCTACCGTTTCCTCCAGGGGAACTGATCTCTGTTGTCTGAAGTTCAGTTGGGATTCCAGGAGAATTCCAGGTCTCACTTGGAGGTTGGCAACTCTAGCGTGTGTTTTGCTTCTTACCACCAACAAACTACCCCAGGCACAGGGTTTAACTGGCCTGACCAGAATTTCCTCCTGCCTCTGCTCCGCTTCCCAGAGTAGGATTGCAAAGCTTGTGCTTTGTTTTCTTTTTTATTATTATTTATGTCCCGCCTTTCTCCACAATTGGAACCCAAATTGGAACATCATTCTCTTCTCCTCTAATTCATCCTCACAACAACACTGAGAGGTTAGGCCGAGAGTGGTTTTTTTTTCTCTCTCCTTTTTCTTTCTCTGACTTTTTATTTGGTAACCGCTTTTGACATGTTTTGGAGAGAATAGTATGGGAACATATTAACTAAAATAACCAAGTTATAGTAAAAACCAGTACAAAGTTCTGTGGCATCTTAAACGCTAACCAAAAAAAAAATGGAATAAAATGAATGTTGATCTTTAAGGTGCCACAAAACTCCTCCTTATTTTTATTGCAACAGACTTAAACCCTTTGGAATGTATTGCAGACTTTGTAGATGTTCATGTGCCACAAGACACATAGAATCATAGAGCTGGAAGGGACCACCAGGGTCATCTAGTCCAACCCCCTGCACAATGCAGGAATTTCACAACTACCTCCTCCCCGACACCCCAGTGACCCTTATTCCATGCCCAGAAGATGGCCAAGATGCCCTCCCTCTCATGATCTGCCTAAGGTCAGAGAATCAGCATTGCTGACAGATGGCCATCTAGCCTCTGCTTAATAACCTTAAACACCTTAAAAGACTAACAAAAATATTTTCTGATAGGGTATGAAAGCTCATACCCTACCAGAAAATATTTTTGTTAGTCTTTAAGGTGCTACTGGACTCTTGCCCTTTTTGACTACTGCAAACAGACTAACACGGCTACCCACTGTGAATTATCTTAAACACCTTGTTTTTGCTGCAAGAGACTGTGGTACCTCCTCCTGGTCATGATATATTGCAAAGCGATTGGACTTTCTCCCCAGTAAGAAGTGCTTTAATGAACCATGCGAGGCACTATAACTATAACTTGTTCGAGTCCAGCAGCACTTTGGAGACCAACAACATTTTCCGGGGCATTGGTCGGTTTTGAACTACATTTCCCGAAATGCACTGGGGAAAGGGAGTCCGGAGCGCGGAAGGAGCGCTAGGAAAGGACCGCACGGCCAGCTGTGCGCTGATTGGTCGTCTAGTGAGAGAGGTAGGTGGCTTTCCGCTTGCAATTTCCAGAGCAGGAAAGCAATGACAGCAGCGGGTACCTCGCTGCCCCTGTTGAAGCAATGCCTGATCAGGCGGAATGGTCAACAGGAGCAGTACGGGGTGGCTGCCTCCTGCCTGCAAGAGCTGCGGAGAAAAGGTGAGAAGCTCTGGGAGGGAGACGGCAGAAGCAGCCGACACATCTGGCAGGCACCGCAGGAAGGAATTCCACCGGTGGAGTTTTCCCCCTCACGGGGAAAACAGCACCTGTTGGATTCCAGCCTGTGACGCAGCTATTAGAGGCCGAGGAGCCGTAGGGACCAACGATACGTATGGCGTTGGGGGTAATTTGGTTTGGGTACTTTTTAATATTGGGTTTTAAACAGGTATGTTGGAATCTTGCTTGTATTATTAATTTAAAACAACATTGTGTGTGTGTGTTTAAATTTGTGTATATTTTTTCTTACTCAGAAATCCTGGCTATTTTCTTTTCCCACACTGAGAAGAAACAGTAGGATCGATATTTATTTAAATAGATATGAAAATAATAATAGGTGGGAGCCAGTGTGGTGTAGTGGTTAAGAGCGGTGGTTTGGAGTGGTGGAGTCTGATCTGGAGAACCGGGTTCGATTCCCCACTTCTCCACATGAGCGGCCGGAGGCTAATCTGGTGAACTGGATTTGTTTCCCCACTCCTACACATGAAACCAGCTGGGTGACCTTGGGCAAGTCACACTCTCTCAGCCCCACCTACCTCACAGGGTGTCTGTTGTGGGGAGGGAAAGGGAAGGTGATTGTAAGCCGGTTTGAGTCTCCCTTTAGTGGTAGAGAAAGTCGGCATATAAAAACCAGCTCTTCTTCTTCTTCTAATTTAAATAAATACATCCATACAAGTTTGCAGAAGGGTGGAACTGATATAGAAAAGAAGCTGCATAGAGTGATGCTGTAGGCTGGTTGAAGCTGGAATAATGATCTCTGCCTGTCCATTGCAAAAGAGCACCTGTGTTTGGACAGCTTGTGAGGAGACAAAATCCCCTGGGTGAAAAGCGCTTCTGGGCAGATCGTAAACATGTATATTTTGCTGCCTTTGGCTGCAAAATAAAACGAAAGAGAAACGGAATAGTATTGGAGAGGAATGAGGACGCGGCACGAAAGAGATCAAGTAGGACAGGGTGTAGACTGAGGAATGAGGAACTGCTTTGAAATTTGATTTGACCTGTGTCATTGAAGGGAAATAGGAAGGGGCAGAGGAACCAGAGGAAATCCTAGAAACAGTCAAGTCATGCAAACTAAAGGGAAGGTAGAGACCGGTAAATCCTGAAGGATTTGCCCAAGACAAGAAAATGTGGAGAGTTACTGAAGACCAACGTATTATTTATTTTCTTCATTTACACCCCACCTTTCTATCCAAGCACCCTAAGCAGCTTATATTGTCCTCTCCCCCATTTTATCCTTGCAGCAACCCTGTGAGGTAGGTGAGGCTGTGTGAGTGGCCTAGGGTTACCCAGTGAGTTTCCATGGCTGAGTGGGGATTTGAACTTGAGCCTCCCAGATCCTTGCCCAACAATCTCTCCAATATGCCATGTGGGGAGTTTTCTGGCAATCTGACCAGGCAGCCTATCAAAAGCAAGGGCAGCCCAGCTCCAGTAGCTGCTGGTAATGTGTCATGGCAGTTGCAGACTATTTGAGAGGACCATTTGCAATGTCACAGGGAAAGCTGGGGCAGTCCAAATCCTTGCAAGGTTAGGTATTCTTAAACCCACTGAAATCCAGGGGCTTAAAGCACGCTAACTTTGTGAAGGATCAGGGCATTAGACCTCACCCCAGCTTCTCTGCCACACTGCGAAGGATTCTCGGGTGTCACTTTTGGATCACGCACAGAATTTCTTATGGGGTAAAAGATTAGTCTGTAGGAAAGAGGGCATAACAGGGCTATAAAGGGGAGAGGCTGAGGCTCACTTGCCAAGCATGCATAAGGGTCCAGGTTTAGTTTTTGACATCTCTAGTTCAAGTGTTGCAGTGCTGGGACAGACCCTTCCCTGCCTGAGACCCTGGAAAAGCACTGCAAGTCAGAAGAGCTGAGCTGGGGGGGACTGGTAGTTTGCCATCCTAATCCAGAACATAGCCCCAGTTCTCAGGGTTGCTTCATCCAGGACATACGCTAAGTCCGTTTGGCATTGTGGTGGCTGTGCATTGCAGGGGGGAATTAATTAGGGACACCATTCCCTGGCTTTTCCAGATATCGTAGGCCACAAGTGTTGGGAAAGGCTTTTCTGTGTCTGAGAGCCATAGTCGGTTGCAGTAGACAGCACTGAGCTAGGGAGACAAATGGCCTGACTCCATAAAACGCAGCTATATAAGGTGCTCATAGCTTGTACCGCGCCTTCTTTACAGGCAGAAGGTCCACAGTTCAGTTCCTGGCCTCTTTAGGATCTCAGACAGCTGTTGTGGAGAAATTCCTTTTCTTCCAGAAACCCTAGAGCAGGGGTGTCGAACTCAATTATGAGGGCCGGAAGGTCAGGCCTGGCCATGCCTCGCCAGCCTAGATCAGGACTGGTGGGAATGGCTGCCTCGCCTGGCGGGATAAGAGCTCTCAAGGGGCCAGATCTGGCCTGCGGGCCTTATGTTTGACACCCCTGTCCTAGAGGGCTTTGGTCATCCTTAGCTAGATGGACCAAAAGTTTGACTCAAAAGCAGCTTCAGATGTTCAAAGGAAGGAAGCTAGCCCAGGTAGGTTTCTTGAGATTTAAGACGTGTTGACAACGCTCTTGTTGAACGGCATGAAAAGAATTGTTAGGGATGGGGGGGGGGTACTACTTGTAGCAGAGATCCCAATTCTGAAGGCTCGCCTGCCATAGATAGCATTATAATTGCACCCATGACTCATGGCCTGGAGCAGTTCTGATTCCAGTAGCTGCTTCTCTCCTGCCCTTCACTCATCACTTACAGGCAGCGCAAATTACTCGGAGGTGACAATTGTGGCTCCAAGCAAGGAATTCCACAGAAGTTACTAGACCCCACTCAAATGTGTGCTACTTTTCTTAGCCGTTTGTGGCACATCCCTTGGAAGAAAGAAGGGAATAGAGAATCAACTACCTTCTAGTTTACACAAGCTTCAGTAAGCTACAGCTGAAGGCAGGCTTTACTTGCCAAAGCAAAGAGCTAATTGCAAACCTGCTTTCTGGGTTATGAGCTTTGACAAAGGAACACTCCATTTTTCCCTTCTGTGTACAGAGAAGTTTCTGCGTGTGCTTTCCACCGAGACCATGCATTCCTGATCTAACCGCTTCTCATAGCAGAGGTTGAGAAAAGCTAATAATAAAAAGATGGAAATGGGAAGGTACAGATTTCTATTCAAGTCAGCCAGTGTTCATCACCCCATCATGAGGCAGCAAATTCTATAAATGAATTATGCGTTTTGGGAAGACATACCTCCTTTTTTCCAGTCTTTACTGCCAATAATTTTTAAATTACTCATAAAAAGGTAATAAAAATCTACTGCCAATCCATTTCATTGGGTGTCCAGGGATTTTATGAACAGGAAACCAATTAGACACACAGCTTCTGATCCGTTCTTCTCAGCACACATTGTTAAGGCCATTGGAGAAGGGGGAAATAGTAGACAAAATGGCAGACAAAGAAACGTTAAATAGAAGACTGAGGGAAGACTTTCTGCTTTGTTGTCACAACTCTTGCTTTTTCCACAGCTTGCGACCTCCTGGCAGGTGACAAGGGCTTAGACTCCATTACCTTGGTATTGGCTGAGGACGGCACCATTGTGGATGACGAGGACTATTTCTTGTGCCTGCCACCAAACACCAAGTTTGTGGTATTGGCAAAGGATGAGAAATGGGCCAGCAGCAATATAGGTAGGCTGTTGTCCATTAGAACTGTAACTTCAAAGGAACAGCAATGCATACTCTGAGCCGCTCAAAAAGCCCCTCCAGCTAATTCAACTTCTCTACCAAGAGAAACAGCAATGGGTGTAAACGTAGGTGATTATGTCTCAAAATTTCGTCTGTTTTTGCTAATCAAGTGGAGTTGGGCATTTGACCCATCAAAAAAGATTCGGTCAGTTGACTGGTGAAATGATTTCAAATAATGGTCCAGTATTTTCAGTGCTTTACCTTCATCAGAACACCATAAAAAAGATACTTTAATTATTAACAGGTTTGATACTTATGCTAATTATGAAAATAAATGTTAATTGTGAAACAAGGAAATCAGTTTCAAGAAATGAAATAAATTTACAATACCGTGTATGTACATGAGTGGACCTCAGCAGTTTTTGTCTCTGCTGACTGCAGAGAACCAGTGTGGTGTAATGGTTACTTGCACCAAAGAATCGTGGGGCTTCTTCAGCAGTACTGGATTGTGGCACAGAGGATGCCACAACTCTTTGCTGTTTCTACTGACAACTGTGCCTCTTTTAGATGGAGGCACAGCTTGGCTCGAGAGAGAGACCACCGAGATAGATGCAGTGGACAGCGAGGGAGAGAGATGGAGACACCTAGCCAGACAACTGAAGGCTGACCTGTCCACCATTATCTTGATGTCAGAGGAAGACCTCCAGGTATTAAAAAAAAAAGACTTCACTGGGAATAGTCAAAATACATTTCCTGCCATCCACATGTTAGCCCTGAGAAGAGTTGAAGAATACAATATGACCATATACCCATATCTGTTGGATGGCTGTTTTCGGAACACAACGAATGGCCTTATTTAGAGCTTAGAGGATAGAGTTGGCTATCGACCTAGAGAGAAGGAGCTATGAGCATATGAAGCTACCTTATGCCAGACCACTGGCCATCTAGCTCACTAGTGCCTACTTGGACTGGCAGCGCCTCTCCAGTGCCTCAGTCACAGAAAGGTCATTCTCAATACCTGTAGCTGAAGATGCAGGGGATTGAACCTGGGCTTTCTTTGAGAGCCAGCGTGGCGTAGTGGTTAAGAGTGGTGGACTTTAATCTGGAGAACCAGATTTGATTCCCTACTCCTCCACATGAGCGGCAGACACTAATCTGGTGAACCGGGTTGGTTTCCCTACTCCTACACATGAAGCCGGCTGGGTGACCTTGGGCTAGTCACAGCTCTCTTAGAGCTCTCTCAGCCCCACCTACCTCACAGGGTGTGTGTTGTGGGAAGGGGAAGGGAAGGCGATTGTAAGCCGGTTTGAGTCTCCCTTAAGTGGTAGAGAAAGTCAGCATATAAAAACCAACCTCCTTCTTCTGTGTTCAAAGTATGTGCTCTTCTGTGGAGCCACAGCACCTATCCAAATACGGTAGGTGATGAACATAAGAATTATCTTCTTGTATCCGGAAAAAAAATCCATCTAGTCTAGCATTCTGTTTCCAGTAAGGGCCAGTCTGATGCCTTCGAAGTTGATTATCCATCCCGTGTTATTTCTCTCCAGAGAGTGATAAATCTGCCTGAAAGTGGAGGCTCTCTTTAGTTATATCTAATAGCCTTGGGCAGATGGTCTTGCGCCTGCTTTGAAATTGTTAGTGTAGAAACAATAAAAGGGATTAAATGAGGAAAACATATAGCAACTCCATCTCTCATTGGGGCAGATTCCAGAACATAAGATTTAGGGGGGGTTACAGGAAGGAAATCTTTTTCCCCCCTACATCTTTGCTGTTTTATTCTAGGTGCTCATTGATGTACCATGCTCAGAACTAGCTCAGGAACTTGCTGAGAATCAGCCCAAAATCCAAACTCTGCAAGACACCCTTCAGCAGGTGCTGGACAGGAGAGAGGAGGAACGCCAGTCCCGGCAGCTTCTGGAACTCTACCTGCAGGCGTTGAAAAACGAGGACCACATTGTACCAAGGGCTGCAGGTGTGTGGTCATCAGCGGTAGCCTTGGTGGGCTTCTTAGGAAGTATTGCAGTGTCAAAGAAAAAAAAGGATGATTCTTAAGAGTATTAAGCAGCTTGAATCAGAACAGCAACGGTCTCCCTTTTTCTTTGGTATAGTCACACGGTTATCACTGTTCATAATTTGTTTAGTATCAGAAAGATGCCAAACACACTACATAACGTCGTAGCACTGAAAATGGCACAGCCACTAAGAAACTGTACAGGCTAAACCAGAGAGAAGGTCTTTAGTCAAGGTATGATTAAATACTCTGCCCACAGTTTTAACTCAAAGGAAAAAGAAAATTGCTTTCAAAACCCACAAGCTGCAATTATTCTGCACTTCAAATGTAGCATCTCTCTTAGGGTTTTGTAAATAATATCTGAACCAATAGCTATTCAGGAGAAGCAAGGACTTGCCCTGAATTTCATACATTTGATTGCTTTTAAGCCTGTTGAAAATCTGCTGGAAAGGGCTCTTTGATGACCCAGAGCTAGTGTTGGGAAAAGACAGGGAGCCAAGGGTGACCTCATCATGGCTAAGAGAATAGAAAAGTTATTTTAATAGGCATCTTCTCCATCAACTAAAGAAGGAAGAAACTTCATTGAGAAACACCAGCAAGGGAAGAGCTGCCAAAATAGACAACACGAGCTCTTTCATGCGCCTGATTTATATGCTAGAGTTGCCAGAATTGCACCTAAACATGAAATTCATGGTTCCTCCTCAGGCAAAGTATCTGAGGAATTTCTCAGAGGAAGCAAAAGAGTTTCAGTTGGGTTGACACATTTTCAAGGTTAGAGATTTGTACAACCTTTTTGATAATGTGCTCCCGGTTCCCATCTAAATCCAGAAACAGAGGAAACTGCCGTGGACGGAAAGGATACGGTTGATCTTGGGGGGAGAAGCGGGGGAGGATCTGCCCCCACCACTCAACTCAGCAGCCAGACCTTGTCACAACTCCGGGAGAAGGCTGCTCCAGAACTCAGCCTGTCCAGTCAGGACTTGGAGGTGGGTAAACCTCGAGTAATTAGCCTGCCCAGAAAGGGTTACGGTTTGGAGTTCTTCAGTTTAGAATAGGAAAAATAAAAAGAAGACTAAAGGTGGAATGCACACAGTGTGGAGAGAAACCATTAAAAACACTTTTGTAAACATAGAACTGCTTTATAATGTATCTCTGCTCTGTGCGGCCATGGCACTCCAGGTCTCTGGGAGAGAAAGGTCTCTTTTAAGCACCTTCTCCCAGAAATCTGGTAACGGAATTGAACCTAGGGCTTTCTTCATGCAAGTAAATGCGTTCCCTTTTCTTTAGTTTCAGTATCGGTGTGACACTGTTCAAGGCCGAATTGGCTACATGAGCAGTATCATTAAAGTAAGTAAGCAAAGTAAATGCTCAACCAATAAGTTATGAGGCTGAAGCCAGCAGAGCAGAACTTGTCTAAGGCCTATGAAGTTTGTGCCGCTATGCTACACTAGCTTTCTCAAGAAAACCCTGGTTGAACAGGTGAAGCTGACTTTTACCAAGACAGATCATTGGTCCAGCTGAGCTGTCCATTGTCTCTACTGACTGGCAATAACTCTCCAGGGTCTCAGGCAGATAAAGGTCTTTTCCAAGACCTTATACCTGAGATGCTTTTAAGTGGCCATGCTGGGGATTGAACCTGAGGACTTCTGCCTGCAAACCATGTTTGACCACTGAGTTACTTCTGGTTCTAGCAGAAGGCATGAGGATCGAGAGGGAGGTACAGGCGTTGGTATGACTGATGGACTGTTTTTCCTGTTTCCTATTGCAGCTGGTTTTCAAAAACAACCCAGAATCCCTTGCTCTGGCCCTGAACTGGGACAAGCCGAAGACGGAGGCCTTACAGCAGGCGTGTCAAGGGGAGCTTTCGCGGCGCCTGCAAAAGGTGCAGGCTCTGCACGCCCTGAAAAGCATATCGAAGGGCAAGAAGAAGCTGCCTTGGGGGGAGTGGCTGAGCTCCAAGCGCAAGAAATAAGAGGCCCCGGCAGCCAACGCTCGAAGTGGCAAGGAAGTAGAGACTCGTTCCAAGAAGAGTCTGGGTGGCTTTCTGTACTTGGATGTCGTCCCTTTATAAACTAACAACTGAGCATGTCAGGACAGCGTTTAAACCCAAAACGTCATTCAGCGGGTCTGCAGGATCATGTGTAGCCAAAAGGGGTTCATCATTCCACAGGGCTCCGTAACTTGCCAGTTGTTGAAGCAAGTGGGGGAAAGTTACTTTGCCTTTCTTCCTGCAAATTATTTGGCACAAGCCTTTAAGGACCTGTCCAAACAATCCCTGGCGAGTATTATATTAAAGCAGATAGAAAAATGCCATTTTAAGTAGGACAGAGAATCTTTTGGGGCTGAGGGGAGCCCAAGTTAAGCAGACGACATGTTGAGTTTTTAGCGGTCGTTTCTGTCAGCACTGGTGTGACACCCAGGAATTTCTGATTTGCAGTCTTCCTTTCTGACCACCTCTCGCCCTAGTCTCTCTTCTGTTGCTTGATGTCTCACCTGCTCTTTTTAAACAAGAGACTGTCTTCGCCTGCTAAATCGTCGCTCCCCTAGAACATGATGTATTTTTATTGCCTCCCTTCACATTTACATAGACTGGGCGGGGCCTCCAAAAGCACCCCTGCAAAGCAGTCCTCAGCTGCTGCCTCTACTTTGTTGCCTTGGCCATTTCTATGGGAATTTGTCAAAGTTTTTTTAAGAACTCACCCAATAGGACTGCATACAAGTTTTACCTGGATGTAGAAACATGGGAGGGCCACTTCTCTTCCTACCAAAAAAATACTATGGGTTAGATTGTTCGTTAAAAATCACTTTTTTACATACATATTACGGTATTAAAGCTTTTGTAGTTTCATTAACATGTCTGCTCTTCATTTCAGTTTATGTATTTCATCTGTGCCCTAATCTGGTCAGCTCAAGCTGCCCCGATCTTGGAAGCTAAGCAGGATTAGCCCTGGTTGGTACTGAGAGGGGATACCACCAAGGAAGCCCAGGGTCACTATGCAGAGGAAGGGAAGACTAAACTCGGTTAGTCTCTTGCCTTGAAAACTCTATGGAGTTGCCATAAATTGGCTGCAACTTGACTGCATTGTATACACACACCTCATCTGCCTTAATTGTGTTTACCCTATGGTGGTCTCAGCAAGGGGGCATCTTTTTCAAGGTACAGATCCCACTCGCTGAATGTGTGGAACAGCCCTACACAATGAACTAGCAACATGCCAGATAACTCCTAAAGATAGCCTTCTTAACTCGCACGTTGATGTTTTCTTGTTCGCATTATGTAATTTTTTCCCTTCAAGGTAAAAAGCATGTCCCTGAAGCTGCCCCAATGTTTCAATTAGGAAATACAGTGTTCCTAATTACATTTATATTCTGCCTTTCCTTTCATAAAGCCCACAACAGCATACATAAGAGTTTTGGGTGGGTTCCCATCTGGGCATGGACCATATCAGACCTACTTAGTTTAAAAAGGTTGCTGCACCTTGTGCCTGGAGTCTGTCCCCTGGGAAGGTCGCAACTAGACATTTTCCAGATACATGCCTCATGAATCTCTGTCACACACACTCCCTCAACCCTGAGCCTCTCATGTTTGGATACAGCTGAAAACCATGCCTAGAGGCAAATAACAAACCTGATAAGGGAGCCAGCATGGTGTAGTGGTTAAGAGCGGTGGAGTCTGATCTGGAGAACCGGGTTTGATTCCCCACTTCTCCACATGAGCAGCGGATGCTAATCTGGTGAACTGGATTTGTTTCCCCACTTCTACACACGAAGCCAGCTGGGTGACCTTGGGCAAGTCACATTCTCTCAGCCCCACCTACCTCACAGAGCGTCTGTTGTGGGGAGGGGAAGGGAAGGTCATTGTAAGCCGGTTTGAGTCTCCCTTAAGTGGTAGAGAAAGTCGGCATATAAAAGCCAACTCTTCTTCTTCTAAGTGTTGGCCAGGGGATGGGGGTTGATACCCAATGGCAGGATGCTTCTGATATCATCCAGTTCACACAAAAACTGGCCTGAGCAGAGTTCAAGTATACCCCAGCAGCTTGAAAAGGGACTGGACAAGGAGGCCCTGGATGAATAGTTGTCAAGGAAAGGATGCGCTCTGCAACCACACTTCATGTTCTCTCTGCATAAGAATGCGGCGCAAAAGGTTAGTTATGCACAGCAATGCTTTATTTCAGCATGTCAAGACGGTTGTACGCGGGGACAAACTCGGCACTGGCAAACAGCAGAGGAAAAAACAGGCATTTTGGGACAATGTTCCTTGGTTGGCTTAGCTTGCATGTGAGGCACAGCTGAAATCTTTCCGTGTGTGCTATTCTCCCCCCGACTCCTCTTCAGTCTCACATACAAAGCCTGACAGTTCATTTGAGGCTGCGTTGCTTGGCAGAGAACACTTTAACCTGCCAACAACAATCTAATATGCCCCCTCCTCCCTACAGTTTCAAAACTGCTTCAAAAGCTACAAGACAGAGCGCTCTACACAGCCATTCCTCTAAAGTGAACAGTTAGATCCGAGTCCAGCAGCACCTTAGAGACAAATGAGTTTCAGGGTAACTGAAACCATCCTCTAAAAGAGTTCCATCGCTGTCGAGCATTGGGGTCTTTGCGCACAGAAACAAAGGCTGTGCTTGTACTTATGCACGCCAGGAAATGAAATCTACAAGCCCCTAGGTAAATCTGTTTAACTTGACATTAACTGGGCCCCTCACCCCACACCATCTTTTTTGAAAGGTGTAAAGCAGTTACGTTCACTCATGGTATTCTGGAGTTTGACTGAAGGCTTCCTAAAGCAGGACGGTTTCGATCATACTGCACATGAAAGGGAAGGAGCCAAAGGAGCAGGACAGCAGAGCAAACAAGCCGTGTTTGTGCCCATCATGAATACAGGATTGTTGTCACCAGGGAATGCAGCCAGTCTTGGTCTTAACAGGGCCTGGGAGAGGGAGAATGAGCTGTCCAACCCCAGAGATGGGGTTGTTCGCTCTTTTTGACTGGATTGCTTGACCTTACTTTGTAATGACTCACCCACCATCTCTTTTTTCTGTTTGCGCCTGCCATTGGAGGGCAACATGCTGACTAAGTGGACTGTGGTTCACGAAAGCTTTTGCCACAATAAAATTTGTTTAGTCTTCAGGTGCCACAAGACTCTTTGTTTCCCTGGGACTAATTATTGACGAAAGGGAAGGGGGGGAATGTAATCACAACAGCACTAGCTCCCAGAAGAGAGCTGTCACTGATCGTACTCATCTCGAGAGAGTCCGATGGTGCTAAGGAAGCATTCCGGGGACATAGTCCTGTTAGCAGGAGGAGAACGTCTTCCAGAAGAAGTTCTTGCAAGGCGCTTTTTCCCGAACTGGGGGCTGAGGAAAGGTCGCTCGCTCTTGCCGGGGACGGAGGTCAGTCTTCTCCTGCCTTGACAGGGGGGCTTCATTCACGTGGGACACCCAGTCGGCCAGCCCAGAGAGGAAGGCGAGAATCTCACTCCTTTTTATGTCTGCCGGGACCTGGAAATACTTGCAAAGGAAGCAGAGGCAAGTTAGGTATTGCTACAGAAAGCCAGGCCCATGGAAACAGCTGGGGAAGTACAGATACTGTATTTACTCAAATGCAAGACTTGTTTTTTTTTTCCAGGTATGCTATCGAGAAAAGGGGGGTTATTTTGCATTCACATACAAGTTACATCCAGCGATATACAAGTTCCCTGAAAACCAGTTCTAACAAAGCAGCATTGGAGCAAATGAGCTGTCTTGGAACACTGATCTGGCTTGGGACTTTTGTGTGATCTTGTTTCCCAGAGCCAGCATGGTGTAGTGGTTAGGACCGGTGGACTCCGATCTGGAGAACTGGGTTTGATTCCCCACTCCTCCACATGAGCGGTGGTCGCTAATCCGGTGAACTGGGTTGGTTTCCCCACTCTTGAAGCCAGCTGGGTGACCTTGGGCTAGTCACGCTCTCTCAGCCGCACCTATCTCACAGGGTGTCTGTTGTGGGGAGGGGAAGGGAAGGTGATTGTAAGCCGGTTTGATTCTCCCTTAAGTGGGAGAGAAAGTCAGCATATAAAACCAACTCTTCTTCTTCCCCTCTAGGGCCTAGTTCTGACTGAGCTGGTCACCGTGTACAATTAAAAGCTACAGATGAAGAGTGATGTGATTGAATACTTTTACATTTTAAAGATCTCTGAACATAGAAAGCTAGCATGTCAAGGGTCATTTCCTTCCCCGATATGCTGGTTTTCTATATACAGTGAGGTTTTTTTTATTGTAGTATTCGGCTAGTCTTAACTGATAGAGGTCAGACTGAGCCTTACCACCTAAT
This sequence comes from Euleptes europaea, assembly GCF_029931775.1. NCBI lineage: Eukaryota > Metazoa > Chordata > Lepidosauria > Squamata > Sphaerodactylidae > Euleptes > Euleptes europaea. The sequence goes on from NC_079330.1 coordinate 3,538,554, forward strand.
AGAAGCCTTATTTAGCTCTCAGCCAGAGGCAGGAAGGAAAGACTGTTGAGCTCCTTCACTGACAGGGACTCAACAAGCTGTGACTTTCTGCCTCTGTGTTCTGCTCTCTCCCACGGAGCTGGGAGTGGATATGTTTTGAGACAGAGGAAAGGAACAGGGGTTCACTCGTTCACCCTTGTTTGCTTCGTTTTTAAGTGGACTTGCAAACAAAACTTCTTCGCTGCTTTGTGGACTCTCTATTAAGAATTCTACTCTAAACCTTTCAATCAAAAAGCCTGTATTAACAAAATGACAAAGGACGTCAGCTACAAAATGACAAGACGTCAGCTAATAAACTATCTGGTTTCTACACTGTAGATTATCCAATAATTTGGATGAAAAGTATCATTTTAATGGTGAATTTTATGCACTGGTTCTTGGATCTTTTTCAAGAGAGTACAGTAAATCAAGCACTCAGAGTTGAAGTCTTAAAAGGACTCCTTTAATGACCGCTTTTTTTAAAAAAAACATAGCAGCGCTCAATTATATTGATAAATGAGGAGCTTTGGTGTATTATCTTTGAAAGCTGAAACAGATACAGTGGAGATCTGAGGGCAAGTTCGTCCATATTTCAAAGCTATCTCAGCCAACAAAGTACACCATTCTTGAAGCCATGACACACTCAAATTCCTATTTTCTGTACTTGAGTTCAACTCATTGCTAATTTCATTCTACCTAATGGAAAAAGGTGGCTTATGCCGCTCATTAAAACAGCAAAACCAAACGACTGACAGACAAGGTAAGGGTTTCTGTATTTTATTTGGGGCTTCTATATTACCATATTTTATTTAGGACTGCATTTGACTAATTTAGTCTTTATTTATTGGTAATTGGAGATTTTATATTGTGGTCTTTTCTGTGTTTTTTAAAACTGTTGCTCGCCATAAGTCGGCTGCGACTTGACGGCACTTTACACACACACACACACACACCACCTTAAGTTCCACAATGTAGAAAGATGGCTAACAAATGTTTTAAATAGATACTTGGGAGACTCCCAAGTACTGACTGTGTAAATTAACTATGAGCAAAAGAAAAAACCCTGGCACTGCCACCAATGGCCTGATGAAGACTGAACGTGGTTCAGGAGGCACAGAATATTGGAAGAAGTTGAATCTGTTGAAATGGAAAAAATATATATATGAGGACATCAGTTTACTCCCCATGAGCTTATATAATCCCAGAAGGGAAAAATTTCCAAAATCACTTATCCCACCCCCTCGATTCATCATATGTCCCCAGCATGTAACCCAATAAAAACCAAATGCTTAAGTTTTCATTAAAATAATAAAATATGTATTATGTATATAGTAACATCAACGTGCATGCTGTTTAACAAATAACGAGATGGCGGGTCCCTAGCCGGAGGAGTTTAAAATCTAAAATCTAAAATCTCTGTAAAGGGAAAGAACAAAGGGAGATAAATGGGGTAAGAACATGCATTCAGACCAATTACACATACTAAGGCTTAATTTCAGTATAGAAGGGAGACTAGCAGGGCAATCCTAGGCAGTTACTCCAGTCTAAGCCCTCTGATTCCAATGCTCTTAGACCAACCTAACTCTGCTTTGAACTGCACTGTACAAATCCTACATAAAATGATTTTTGTAAATGCCATTTTAAGTGTGCCAGGTAGGGATGCCAGCCTCCAGGTGGGACCTGGGGATCCCCTGAAATTATAGCTCATCTCCAGACTGCAGAAATCAGTTCCCCTGGAGAAAATGGCTGCTTTGGAGGGTGAACTCTATGGCATCGTACCCCACTTTGGTCCCCAGGCTCCATCCCCAAACCCCCAGGAGTTTCCCAACCTGGCTTTGGCAACCTAGTGCCAGTCTACACTTCTGAGTTGCTACAGCCTCATACGGGATCAACTGGTGCTGGGAGGCATACGGTCCCATCCTAACCACACTTACCCAGAAGTAAATTCTATGAACTGCCAAGTAAATATACCTATAGTGGGAGCCAAAGCCAGCAGTTCAGTTGGATTAATGCAAAGGCTGAAATGCTACACAGGCTTAGTTAGACGGAGGCATCGCAAAAGAAAATGGGAATGACTTCTGAGCTGGCATTGATAACATGGGGCTGTAAGCCATTACTGGCTCAACTTGAAGCTTGCCAGGGTAGAGAAAGAGCTACCAATTGTAAACCCACATAGTACAACCTAGGAATTTAAACAATCATTCGACTTCTAGCTGCTTATTAAATTTTGATCAATTGAATACTGCCCACACCATAGTAGCAATGTTTTTTTTTTTTTTTAAGAATTAGAAGCATAAGAAATTGCATTCTTAACATAATGGAAACTAAAAGCAAAGTCCACCTTTCATATTTTCCTATTCATTTTACACATCCCCAGATGAAACATCACCTTCGATTAAATTTTTAAAAATCAGTTTCTACTTTCCTTAGTTAATCTCGCATTTAAAGCTTGCTAAAGAGAACGCGCTTTGATCAAAAATGTGCTTGAAATCTTAGCTGTCTCCATCACTTGCAACACAGTGGTGAAGTTTCCTCTGTTCTCTTCTTACCTTGCGGTCTTTCCACACGAGCCCTTCCGAAATAGGAAACGCCGCAGCTGCAGCCCCCATGGACCAGGAGGACGAGATGAACACCAAGAGAAAGAGGCAGAGCGGGGGCTGAGCGAGGAATGCCATTTGGCTCTGTTCTGCTACAAGCAACACCTGCTTGCAAGTTATATTTTGTACTTTTGGAGGGAGGGGGGCATATACACTTCCCAACTTAATAAGTTTTTTTTTATTAAAGCCGTCGTCAATATCCCCCTCTGCCTCTACTCTTCCCCCCTGCCCAAGCTCCAGCAATGACGCACAAACCAGAGAGCAATTACATCCCCAAATTGTGCATCTTGTGTAGTTTTAACCCTTAATTAGAGCCTCTGGGTGCAGTTGCCATTAGAGTGCATTTTCTGTTATTTAAGCTGTGTTTGCATTTTTATTTGCTAAAAAAAACCTAACCAAACCTCATTTCCTCACCATTATTCCCATAATGATTAGAGCCACTTTGAGCACAAAATAGGGTGATTTAGCAACAAATGATTCACAATGGTGGATTTTATGGATGAGTTTAAGGCAGGAAAGGGAGACAGCCTTCTGCGAACAAGAGAGAAAGATGCACAACAGCCTCAAGACATAACCAGAATGAGCTTTTTATGACAACATCTTCAACAGCAACGAAGTTTAGGAACTCTCCAAGTCATCCACAGTCTTAACAGCATAGTAAAGGATGGATGTTCAACTGTAACCATTTCCAAATAGCAGAACTAAGGTCAAGTTACCAGGCTATAAGCAAAAGATGTTTAGGCTCGATGCAAGATCTGAACAAAGGCAAAATTCAGGCAATGGGTCCCCTTGAGAAGCACTCAGCAGTTTGGTGGAAGAAGGCAGAAGTCAAGATTGTTAAATCCTTCATCTCCACACAGGCGCTGCAGAGAACGATGCTAAAACAAAGATTTGTGCCTGAAGATGGGCGAAGAAATAATTCCTCTACAAATCTCCTTGCAAGTTATTGACAAGATCTTATTGCAAGAGCAGTACTGGTTCTTTCCCTCTTCTGGCATTAACGGTTTTACCGTTCAGAGATGCCCTCATTTCCCTAGTATGGGGGTATGTGCAACAAAGCAACCACCTTCACAATCTCCTTTCTGTCCTCCCTCATATCCAGGCTTTTATAAAGTCCTAAAATTTCTTCCTCTTAAGATCTCACAAAACATATTTGATTCAGACCCTGCTCTGCAGTACCATCTCTTTCTTGCTGGACTTTTTCTTCCATCACTTCTGTCTTCTTCAGTCATGTCAAACTGCCCATGCTAAAGGCCTTCTCCTTCCTTTATCCTTACATCATCGCCTCTATTTCTCCATCCTTTTCTTCCTCCAGGCCTTTATCCTTAAGGCTTTCCCCATCTCTTGCCACACACCCCCTTCCTTCTTCCACTCTTTGGAAGCAGATCAGCTATATGACATCTTGGCTTTAATTTCACACTCCCACTTCTGGGAAGTCTGCCAAGTTGTCCAGAGGACCTTCCTTTTCTTTCAGCCTCTTAGCACCCACTTCACTGGCAATGCCCCTCTAGAAAAGCACATTGGTTAGAGATCAAAAAGGCATCCTTGAATTTAGTTCAATGAGCAAGGAGGCTTTAGACTTGTTCTTGCTTGAACAGATCTTCCCCGCTCTGCTACATGGCAAACTGCTTTTGAAACTGAGGGGAGAGTCATAAACAGTTTGTGCAATGGGGTAAGTTAATCTGCCGTCAACAGAGATAACATTAGACGATTCCATTAGGAGAGTGGGAACGGAAGCCTAACCACCATTTTGGATCTCAGCCACCTTCATTTGCAAAATCTTTCCTCCGTGCGACCAGTTAAACTATCCTCAGCCCATCTTTGCCAAACCATTATTCAACCCTTCCTTTCCTCTATATTCTGACTAATTTAAGTTTGACAGTTTGGGGATCACGAGATCCAGGTCTTGTATACACCTGGTAGCATACTGTGAGCTAAATAAAATGTAAATCCATAGAACACTGGATACACAGAGACATCTCCCAAAGAGTAGGATGAGCTGGCTCTCTGCCCTCCAAGCTAAGGTTTATCGTATCAATATAATTAGCCACAGGCAAAACATTATTTATTTTTGCTTAATAGGTTGTCTTCCACCATGAAGTTTTCTATCAGACATCACCCACCTTTTATTTTTACTGGCTCTTCGTTGTTGTTTTTTAAAAGATGGTGCCGCTGCTTGTAGGGCTACTGCTATCATGGATAGCCAGTTATACCTGCATGTTTTATCTGCTTGACAAGGCTTTTAATAGTTTTATTCTAATCAGCTTTTATGCTGCTTACTTTCTGTACGTTTTTTATTGTTTTAATTTAACATCCTAAGTCACCCCGAGCCATTTCTTAAGTGAAGAAATGAGGACCTAAATGTTATAAACAGTAAGTAGACATGACTGCTGCTCCTATATGAATAAAAAGTGTTGTTACAGCCCGAATAAATTATCTGTTTAATAAGTGACTTTGCCCTTGGAAATACAAAAATGTAAAGGCTGTATACCTTTTCCATTTACACAGATCTTTCTTTCCTGAATCCTCTAAAGTATCTGTTTCTCGCATGTGTTCTCAAAGATGGAACCAACACCCCAATTATATTGCACTTCCTTAAAACTAACCACAGTGAGCCCTGCTCAAAGACAAGCAGTAACTGGCAGTATCAGCCAGAGTCCCCGAGACAGCCAGAGAGAAAAGCAGTCAGGCCATGTTGGAATCTTCACTGTCAGCTGCAGCAGGTCCCGCTGGCTCTTCGGAGGTTCTGCCGGATGTCTTCTTTTTCTTTGCTTTTCCTTCCAATTTTTTCAAAGTAAGCTCTTCACTCTTCTGTGTGATGTACCTCAGCTTGAAACAGAGAAAGACTTTATCATTCACAGGATCAGCCATTCAGCCAGCTTAAAAAGCAACTCTAACCCCCCTCCCCCAAAGGGAGGCGATGTGGTATCAAGGCTGTATGATACAAAGGCTAGGAGGATGGCAGTTTTTTGATCACGTTGACAGGTAACTTGTGAACAGAGTTAAGATTTCCGTTGGGATTTTTTTTAAAAAAGGAAAATACAACAGAAGACCAGCAAATCACATTAAAACTTCACTCACTACAGGACCCAAGAAGCATCAGAAATATGAAAACCATTTCAAAATATCCTCTGGAAAAACAAGTTAAAGTCCCAACACACAGTTGAGAGGCTATGAAATTAGTTTCCATCTAGACGTTAGGAAGAATTTTCTAACAGAGCAGTTCCTCAGTGAAACAGGCTTCCTTGGGAGGTGGTGATCTCTCCTTCCCTGGAGGTTTTTAAGCAGAGGCTAGATGTCCATCTGTCAGCAATGCTGATTCTATGACCTTAGGCAGATCATGAGAGGGAGGGTATCTTGGCCATCTTCTGGGCATGGAGTAGGGGACACTGGGTGTGTGTGGGGGAGGTAGTTGTGGATTTCCTGCATTGTGCAGGGGGTTGGACTAGATGACCCTGGTGACCTCTTCCAACTCTATGATTCTATGCCCACCTGCTTGATCTCTGCTATTACAGAGCAGAGCTGCAGCAACTCGCAGATTATGGATAGCTTCATCTGGATGGAGGCATCCTTATGGATTCGATCATTTAAAGGGCTCCGATGGAGCTGTGGTTCAGTGGAAGAACCTGTGCTTGGCATGCAGAAGGTTCCAGGTTCAATCCCTGTAATCTCCAGTTTAAAAAGGCTAGGAAGGAGGTGAGGTGAAAGACCCCTACTTGAGACCCTGGAGAGCCACTGCCAGTCTGAGTAGATGGATCAATGGTCTGACTCAGTATAAGGCAGCTTGATGTGTGGGGTATGGATCCACTCTTGGTTGCCCCTTACAAATATAATCAGATTCAACTCTAGCATATTAATTGTTCTTTGTATCAAGTACTCCTTGTTACGGAGACGGTTATAGATACAACACGGCAGATTCCAGTGCAAGCCCCAGATCTTTTGCTTGTATTGTTCTGCCTTGACTCCCTTATTAGAGTGACGCTAATAATAAATGTGTTTTTTAAAAGGGGGCTATTAACTAGCACAGCTGCAGTCTCAGAGTGTAGACGGGAGCAACCGTCTTCTTCTTCCTGACAAGATGTTCCATGCCCAATTAAGCTACGCTGCAGCTGTTAGCTCAAGGACGCGCAACTCAACTGCACCCTTTACCCACAATTTTTTCCAAGACAGCAACATATTGTGCAGACAGCAACTGGAAGCAGAAACTTTCCCACATTAGGTTAAAATTAGAAGCCATGCTATTTGGGGTGGGGGGTGAGACTGACTTAAAATTTAGTGTTATTTTTACAAAGAAATGGTTACATGCCTAGCCTCAAAGGCAAGAGAGGCCAAAACCTACCTTGAAAACATTGCCACCAACACACATGCCAACTCAAGCCAGAGGTAGACATTGCAGGAGATGGCTGAAAATAGCAGCTCTGAGTCTCCTTTATTTTATTTATTTAGATTGTTTATATCACACCCTTCCATCCATAAAATGGGCTTCCAGAGCAAGGCACGATGCTTTAAACACATCACTTCTATGTTCTTGCAGCCAGGTTTAATACTGCTCCAGTGTGCATCACTACACTTCTGAGGACAACAACAGTATAAAAGCAAAGCAAGAAAAGCAACAGCCGTCTCAGTGTTCTCACCAATCATCTAATCTCAAGAAGAAAAGGCAAATGAAGTAGGAGCAGATATTAGTTCATTTAGAAATAACCTAGCAAGAAAGGAAGGCTTTCATCTCACCAGTGAGTTGCTCCTTCTACACAAAAGTTTCACATCTTCAGGTTTAACTGTAATTCGTTTTGCATGCCTGAGTGAAGAGAGAAGGGTGGGGGGGAATACAGATAACTATCAAAACATGAATTGCTTACAGGAAAGTTTACTGGCTGGTGCTAGCAGAAGAGGTACTTAGATTAATATGAAACTACAGAAGAAACAGGCAGCACAGTTTTAGACTGTGTTTTTAAGGTCAGAAAAGATTTGTCAGTCTTGACACAGCAGTTTGGGAGTCATTCTTAAGCACGTTCCAAGTAATTACAGCACATGCTGTTGGCTTGGAAAGAGGCCTGCAGAACACTCTTCTCTCTTGGCTATCTTCCACCATGGTCCACAACTCTCACTGGCTTCTCTTGGCCCCCAGTACTCCTCAGTGACTTTCCAGATCCTGGATGGGCAATATGTTAATGACAAACTGAAATGAACACTTGAAGCTTCCTTATACTGAATCAGACCCTTGGTCCATCAAAGTCAGTATTGTCTACTCAGACCGGCAGCAGTTCTCCAGGGTGTCAGGCAGAGGTCTTTCACATCACCTACTTGCCTAGTCCCTTTAACTGAAGATGCCGGGGATTGAACCTGGGACCTTCTGCATGCCATGCAGATGCTCTACCACTGAGCCATGGCTCTCAGTTCCTGCTCCTGTTATTTTTGACACCTTAAGCCTGGGTGGATCATCTTGAGGATTCTGGGGCACTTTGCCATTTCTGTGAAAAACTGACTATGCGTTTGCAAGCCACTTCTGGAAACAGTGGGTGCCCACTGAACTGGCCTGCCCTAGTCACTGCCCAGTCTGAATTGGCAAGTGGACTGACTTTGATCTCTCCCTGATGGTACTCTGTCTTCACCCCACCTCTTTCCACAACCACTGAGATCTTGCTTTGCTCAGGAGGAAGCCTGATTCTGCCACTGTCACATCCCTTCCTCCCAAGACTAAAGACAGAGCTGTGTGTCCCTCAAATCACATAGTAGAGTCTACCCGGATTCTGCCTCTTCAAATCGCAGGTAAGGAAACATTACAGTTTGCGGTGCTCTTTCTTTTTTGTGTGGTCTCCCACAGACAGACAGAAGACAGACAGACAGACAGACATCAATCTCCCCACAAATGGGAAAATAGCATGTCAAGAAACTAGTAGATGTTCTCATTCCCTTGCATGCACATTCTCTATCTACGTGGAGGGCGTTTTGTGTTTGTTTGGTTTTTTGTTTTGTTTTTTGAAGTGAAGAAGCAGGCAAACAATGTGAACAAACAAAGATTTAAAAGAATGAATAAGGGGCTGAATCAAACTGCCTTTTAATTCTAACTCTTATGGTAAAAAATAAAAAGGTTAACATTACTACTGCATCTTCTTTTACCTGCACTTCTTCAAACATTCAAAAGCAATGATAAAGGAAGCTTTTTTTAGAGGGGCAGGGGGGAATGTCCCTCAACAAACCCTACAAACAAATCTGACAAACAGAGCTGTCTTAGAGCTCTTGCTGCCACAGACCAGGTGCTATGTGAGTCATTCACGTCCCACTTGATTTACACAATTACATGCTTGCCCGTTATATAAAGGCGCTGATTTAGAACTGCTATTTGCAACAAGTAAATCGACCTCCGATGACCCAGAAGAATGAATACACAGGCAGGCAGGCAGGCTGCCATTGGGGGCAAAAGATGTGCAATCAGGATTAGTAAAGTGCCCAAAATGGCTAACAGTTGACTAGCTGCTGTTGGAAACGGAAAGTTGGACTAGATGGACACTTTGGCTGGTACTGCAGGGCTCTCCTGATAGTTCTGACATGAGCTGGAGCAAACAGTTTGGGCTTCTATACAATTCCTTCCTTTATCCCTTAGAAGCTCCTTGATTCATTGATCTTGAGCAGCATAGTTTTGAATCTAATGTTTGGGGGATATAAGGACTGAGATAAATTTTGCCACTGCCAATGTAGCCTTGGGGTTCCTATCACTTAATAAAAAAGGCATTATATCAGACACAGAGGCATTGAATTTATGTATTAAAAGAGGAGAGATATATTGTGCTCTAAGGTCCTCATAGAAACGACATTCCATGAGCTAATGAGTCAAAGGAGCCAGAAGAGCATGGACAAGTCCTTTTCGAGTAAGGTAAATTCAAAATTCTGCCTTGTATAGCCATTGAAGGGTTACAGTTTAATCTGGCTAGAAAGTTTGGGCTTTTACATGACAGGTGAGGAGAGGCAACTGTGTGAAAGGGACGGCAACACAAGAAGCAGCAACATTAATAGTGAAGGTTAAGATGCGGGTGGAGCCTTGAAAGTGGTGTAAACAAGCTGGAATATGGCTGGAAGACTAAAAGAACTTCACGATATTTCTAATACATAAGTGGATGACATCATAAGAAGATAAGAAAAGCGCTGCTGGATCAGACCAAGGCCCATTGAGTCCAGCAGTCTGTTCACACAGTGGCCCAACCAGGTGCCTCCAGGAAGCCCCCAAAAAAGATGACTGCAGCAACACCATCCTGCCAGTCTTCCACAGCATCTAAGATAATAGGCATGCTCCTCTGATCATGGAGAGAATAGGTATGCATCACTGTTGTCTAAGGCATGCTTAGACCACATGCTTATCACTGTGGTCTAAGGCATGCTTTGCCACAGGGAAACTCAAAACCACCCAAAGGTGATGCAGAATCCTCACACCAAGACTAAGCCGCGTTTTAGTCAGTTAGGTGGCTGGCTTTCTCACTTATCCTATCGTAAGAACTAGGTGCAAACAACAACTCTAATTTAACAGAGCTACTGAAAATACACAAGTAATACACCAAAGTACAGTCTCCAAATTAAATCTGCTTAACTCCAGCCTGGGTATAGGTGAAAAAGAGAAGTTTTCTGTATATGGAGAACTTTAATTTTAATTGAAAGCTGTCTCGAGCAGGACTCTAATGAGGCAGCATAGGGTGGATGATAGTCAGCCAGAGCCAGCATAAACTTCTCATCCTCGTTCCTTCCCCCATCCTGCTGACTATCCCACCTTCACCCTTCACTCCTGGCACTCTCAGCCATCTAGCATTCTCCTGCTTCCTGGCTGCCCTTTGTGCCTGAAGAAGAAGAGTTGGTTTTTATATGCCGACCTTCTCTACCACTTAAGGGAGACTCAAACCGGCTTACAATCACCTTCCCTTCCCCACAACAGACTCCCTGTGAGGTAGGTGGGGCTCAGAGAACTCTAAGAGAGCTGTGACTAGCCCAAGGTCACCCAGTTGGCTTCGTGTGTAGGAGTGAGGAATCGAACCTGGTTCTCCAGATCAGACTCCACAGCTCCAAACCACCGCTCTTAACCACTACACCATGCCTGGAACTGCCCTCCAGAACACCTGTGTGATACCACCTCTCTCGCTTCTTTCAAATGCCTTCTCAAAACCCGCCCTTTCCAGGAAACCTTGATCACAACTGCTTCGTCCCCCTTCCCCAAGTGTGTGCAATCAGAATGAATGCAGATTCTTCCCCTTCACCTCCTTCTGCTGCCTCCCTCAGGTTAGGTCTGCTATTTTCCAGTCCTTTGGTAAGGAGGCCAGATTGCATCTTACTGTGGCAGATTGCATATTACTGGTCAATTCAATTAGCTCTAGGGCCTCATCTCTCATCACACCTCTTTAAGAAGGTCCCAGGTTCAATCCCCGGCATCTCCAGTTAAAGGGACTAGGCAAGTAGGTGATGTAAAAGACCCCTGCCTGAGACCCTGGAGAGCCACTGCCGGTCTGAGCAGACAATACTGACTTTAAAAAAAAATATTTTATTAGGATTTTACAAACAAACAAGCAAACATACAGTACACACACATTCACACAGTTTATACTCCTTCGGGGTATAAACTGACTTTGATGGACCAAGGGTCTGATTCAGTATAAGGCAGCTTCATGTGTTCATGTGTAATTCAGCTCTAGAGACCAACACTGAAAATAGCTCCACAATGTGGGTAACCACCCCACATCTTTTATATGATTTTATTGATGCCTCTGGACTTGATAAGGTATAAAATACACGTTTATTGGATTTGGAAGGTTTTGATAATAGATTTGGGTGGCATGGTTTTATGTGGTATGATAAACTTAAGACCCATACGGCATTTCAACATCATGTAGTTAGATCATCTTTGATAAAAACCTGGCAAAATTATAAACATCTTTTGGAAATGAAAACACCGTTATGGATATCATCACAAGAAATGCTAACATTACGACCATTAAGACCTTCCCAATTCATTACATATCAAGATCTTTTAAAATGGGAACATAATCAATACGCCCTAAAGGACTATGAAGATCTGAAAGAATATTTGACTTGGTTTCAATATCATCAAATAAACTCTGTATATACCCAGGATATGAAGATAGGTTTCACTAAAGATAAATCACTTTTACAACAATTTTTGTTGGATACAAATGATCATTTGATTTCAAAGATGTATAAATTGCTGTTAACTATATACACCAAACAAGATCAAATTAAACCTATGATGATCACCTGGGCACAGACATTGGGACACAACATCCATTGAATAGATGGGAAAGACTTTGGTCACTAGATATGAAATCCATATTGTCACAACCACTAAGAGAGAATACATATAAGATGATCTATAGATGGTATTTGACACCAAAAAAGTTGGCTACGATGTATAAAACAATGTCACCGAACTATTGGAAATGTAAAGATGAGATTGGTTCTTTTCACCACACCTGGTGGTTGTGTGAAAAAGCAAAGGACCGGAAATGATGTTGTTAAGTATAATACCGGAAACTATCTTAACTCAGAGATATTTCTTGATATATGCCACCACAGCAAGATTGATGTATGCAGCAAAATGGAAAACGGTGAGGTTTCAGATAAAAGTGACTGGATACAAAAAATGTTAGAACTGGCAGAAATGGCTAAACTTACTGCGTTAATAAAACAAAAGGAGAACAGGGAGTTTGTGGGAGAATGGGAGGCATGGAAGTTATACTGTGAAAACGAATTAAATAAGGGGGAATGTAAAGGCTACGCATTGTTCTAATCCTGGTTTTGAATATAATAATGTAAGAGTGGACTTTTTTATTCTTATACTTTTTTTTAGATTACTAAGTGATAGGGACCCCAAGGCTACATTGTCAGTGGCAAGATTTGTTTCAGTCCTTATATCCCTCCAACACTAGATATATGCTGCTCAAGATCAATTGATCAAGGAGCTTCAAAGGCAGTGGTTCTCAACCTTTTTCGAGTTGCGACCCCCTTTTACAATTGCCAAGTAACCTGCGACCCTCGTCACATTTGCATAAATTTGCATAAATGACATTTTCAATAGGATAAAGAAAACACATTTATTTTTTTGACAGTCCAGGGTATCCATATATATAATTACTTTAAAGTTTAAAACAAACAAGCAAACGGTACTACCACCTGTTGCGCAGCGGCTGTGACTGTGTGGCGCGGCAACCTTTCCTGGCACGGAGGAAAGAGTGCCTTTGAGCATGCACTGCGTTCCTTGTCCTCCCCTCTCTCCCCAAAAACTCTTCCAAGCAGGCTGGGGCTCTCGCGAGGAAACCCCCTCTCTTGTGACTGGGACACTGCTTGTGCACAGAACTGCAGTTATCCCTCAAAGCGGAGCTCCGTTTAATCACCTCACGAGAGCGAAGGGCCAGGAAAGAGCCGAGGGCCACTTATCCCACTCGGACTTTTCGTGCCTTTTTCTCCCCTCCGCCAGTCACCGCTCCTTCTGCGCCTCACCGAACCTGCTCACTCGAGGGGGAAATCCCAAACTGCGCATGCACCTCGACTCTCTCCCCCTTAGCCTTGCTAGAGCGGAACTGATGACTCAGGGCAGAAAAGCGAAGCCACACTACAGACATGCGCACTTGGATTCCAGGCTGAAGCTCCTGCCCCACCCGAGCGCGGCTAAAAGTAAAAACAACGTGGCTGTAGCGGCCTCAAGGGGGACCGCCCTCTTCTCCTCCGAGACCTGAACTGGCCGAGCCAGGGGAGCTTCCTCGGCCTCCCACACATCCTGCCGCATCATCCGCCTGGCGCAAGTGCGACCGCGCCCAGGGCTGGCCTGCCCACCTCTCAGCTGGGCAGCGGGGCTACAGCTGGTGTGCGGCGGCATGCCGCCGCGTCTCTGCAGTCCAGCTCCTTCTGGCTGTCAGTCGGCCAGTTCCTCACCTCTCTGCTTGGGGTCTTCCCTGCCCTTGTGGACGGATCAGGGTTACAGGGCGTCTGGGTTAGTCTTGGACAGCCCGGGATGGGGGCTGTCCCAGGACAGTGGCGGCGACCCCCCAGAAAACACTTCGCGACTCCCTTGGGGGTCCCGACCCCCAGGTTGAGAACCACTGTTCTAAGGGATAAAAGGTAAAAGGAAAGGAAAGGATAACAACTAATAATGCATAAATGAAAAGTAATGAAGGTTAATATAAGTAATCTATAAATGTATAATGATATTTTTGCTCATGAAAATATAGGGTCATTTTCTTTGGATTAGAAATTACAATACAAAAGGGAGAAATGGTATATCAAAAGGATAGAGGAGGGGGGAGGGGAGTCTTTATTGTTATGAATACTTATAATTTAGATGAATAATGTTTATTTAGTAGATATATGATACCTGTATGATTGCAATATATGTTGTAACTATAAAATAAAATAAAATTCATTGATAAGGTATAAATTGTGGATTTTTACTGGAGATTTTAATGGTAATTTATGTGTAGTTTGTCATTATTTACATGATTCATGTATGGTTGTGCTTATACAGGATGTAAGCCACCCCAAGCCCAACCTTGGTTGGGGAGGGACATAAATTCATTAAGCAAACAAACAAACAAAGTTTGACTCAAATAATTCATTCTCTTCTCTGCAATCTTATCCTCCAGTAGCAATATTTTCACTTCTTTACAGGCCCAGCTGTCTCTCTGGCTGGGATTTTGCTTCTGGTGTATTTAAAGGATGCTTTAATGTCTGCCTTTTTTTTTTTTTTACTAACATGCTCCGCAAGTTCTTATTTTGCTTGCCTTTCTATCATCCTTTGCTCATTCTTGCTTCCCTCATTTGGGCAAGACTTCCCCTTTTTAAAGGAAGCCTTTTATGGTTTCCTGGACTTTGCTCATAAACCACACTGGCATCCTCCTGGCTTTGATGGTACCTTTAATCATCTGAGGTATCCATTATATCTGAGCTCCAATTATTGTGGATATAAATCATTTCCAAGCATCCTGAAAGGATTTGACCTTCTTTACTCTCCCTTTCAACTTCCTTTTAACTAATCCCCTCATTTTTAAGAAGTTTCCTCTTCTGAAATCAAATGTGGCTGTGCTGGACCTTCTGGGCAACTATCCATTGACAAAAATGCAGAACTTAATAGCGCTGCCTTCATAGTTCCCAACAGGTTGAGCAATGCTTTCATCTCACATCAGGTCTGGAGCACCCCTCAGGAACAAGTCCAGAGTCATCTCCTTTCTAGCGAATTCTGTAACTAACTATTTCAAGGCAGAATCATTTATGTTATCTAGAAATTCTGTCCTTTTGCTAAGGTTGCGACACGCATTTAACATTTGCACAAAATGCAATAAGTGCTGAAGTCACCCAAAGTGATTGCTTCTCATTTCTGCCTCCACTTCAAGATCACTCTTCAATGTTTTGATCAGATAGACAATAACAGTTGGGGTGGGGGAGTATAGTCCTCTTGTGTTTTCCTGCTTGTTAGATTACATGTCCTCTTTGAAATACAGAACTATACCAACCCCATTATGGCATTCACTGTCCTTTCTACTGTGTTTGTATTCAGTGATACTCCTATTTAGCACCAAGCACTCCAGCTCTCTCATCTTGGTTCGGAGGCTTCTACCTTGTACATACAAATAACTGTACCTTGCTTCTCTCTCCAAGCATCCTTGGAACCTACCGTATTTTTCGCTCCATAGGACGCACCTGACCATAAGACGTACCTAGTTTTTAGAGGAGGAAAACAAGAAAAAATCTTGTTTTCCTCCTCTCAAAACTTGTCTTATGGAGTGAATGCCGGCTGGGCACATGCGCGTTGGGACGGCGCATGCCGGCATTCCCCGTCCCGACAGCCAGCTGGGAGGCGAGCGGGGCCGCACAGAGCCGGCTGGGCGCGAGCTGCCGTTCCCCGCCCCGACGGCCAGCTGGGAGGCGGGCGGGGTGCACAGAGCCAGCTGGCCGTGTGCGCGTCGGGACGGTGCGAGCCGGCGCACGCGCCCAGCCGGTTCTGTGCGGCCCTGCCTGCCTCCCAGCTGGCCGTCGGGGCGGGGAATGCCAGCTCGCGCCATCCCGACGCGCACGCGCCCAGACGGCATTCACTCCATAAGACGCACAGACATTACCCCTCACTTTTGAGGAGGAAAAAAGTGTGTCTTATGGAGCGAAAATTTTCCTCTACAACTTTCTGTTCTTCCAGAAATATCCTGTCATTCAGTCAATGTCATGTTCTAGCCTCTCCTCATTTACATGACCTGGCAAGTTTACCCCATCACCCTCTACAAATGAGTTAGCCCAAACCAGATGCTCTCCGTTTCTAGCTAGTGTTCTGCTAGGAGTTCGTTTAAATGCTGCTTTTGTGATCTTTTTGATATGAAAGGCCAGCAGCCTGCCTGCCCTCTCCCGTCCCCTCACCTGCTATGGAAGCACCTCCTGGAGTCCTGCTAGACACAGCAGATGAAGGAGGGAAGAGGGGGATGATAAGACTGGGAAAGGACCAGGCAGACGCAGCCACGGATGTCTGTTTAAAGCCACGTGTCCAATGTTCACGTTGCAAAATGACAATCCTACCCACCAGTACTGTGTAGCAAAAAAAAAAAAGTTTATAGGCTTCAAAACTTGTTTCATAAAAATAAAATGTCACAGCAATCATTCTGCACTACTGACAGCTCTAATTTGACAGACAGGAACCCATCAGTTGTGAAGACAGGACAAACTCTTCTGAAAAGCTGAAATCAAACCACCTACTTAACGCTGCTCTTGAAGGGGTTCGATTTGCTCCTAACAAGCTGCTTACAAAAGGGGACCCTCCGACCGCTGTTTGCTGCAGCTTAGCCATACACCTGCATGCAATTACATTAGGCAGAACACAATCCACACGCAAGGCTTCACTCCGGAGGCAAGGCTCCACACAAAGGCGTCATTATCCTCTAGGCAATTTGCTTTTTTGTGCAAGCTGTGTACATACATTTTCTTGCTTTATACAGGCTTCCAGAGCAATTCCGAGAATAAAAAAGGGAGGGGGGAAATCTACCAAAGAATCCAGAGTCTTTGAGAGCTACACACATCTAGGGAAAATGCAACCACTCTTTGAGCCAAGTACTCAGCAATGCTTCAGAAGGATTGGGGGGGGGGCTGGGGGGGAGAGTAAGAAAAGCTTACAAGTTTGAATCAATACCCTGCATTCAGACTACAAAATAATAGAACTCTTGGCCCTGCCAAAACATAAATGGGCTTCATCAAAGTCTAATTCTAAAATTCAACATCATCTCGCTTCTGGGGAAAACAGAGAGAAGAGAGAAACTTTTCAACATTCAGATTTTTCACCAAACACACACAGACGTGCACCCTACGGAGCGCTCTGAGAGCTCCAAAACACTGATGCTGGAGTTTGTAGGACTTGCATGGATAAAAAGCCACACAGCCAGGGGGCGGGGGCGGGGAGGACTCAGGAGGGAGAGAGAACCAAGTGAAATCACCCTCCCCTTTTTTCCCCATCATTAGAAATCCCATTGGGGCAGAAAGCAGTGGTAGTCTGGTTCCTCCTCCTAAGCCCCCCACCCACCCGGGGGAAGGGGCTTGTGACTTTTTGTCTGCACAACATCCTGCATCACTGGAGGTCTCAGGGAGCTACTAGGAGGAGGAGAGGGTGGGGAAAAAACTGTGTCTGCACACATCCATTTGCCCATGCCCCACTGGATCCAAATCACTCTCTCCCTCTCTTTTTTTTCTTTTCTAGTATTGCATCTTTCCATAGTACTTACTTAGCAAATCTTTCAAGGTCCTGTGCGAAGGTGTCTGAAAAGGAAAGTAAAAAGTTATCTCAGACTTTCCCCCTCTCAAAGTCTAGAAAGAAGAATAGTTTCATTAACTTCATCAAGTACACTGGCAGAATATCTACTGCAAATCAACCTCTCTCTATTGATCTGATAAATTCCACTGCATTGTGTGTCTCTCTGACTGACATCGATTGACTGAGCTGGTGCGGCAGCACAAAACATGCAAAACGTTCCAGCTGCTCAGGGGACAAAGCAGTCAAAAGATTTGCAGTCTAGAATTTTGTAACAGAATGTATTAAGTGTGTGATGAAACTTCACACAGGCTCTAGAGTTGTAAGCAGATTTGTAAGACAAAATGAAGAATGGAAAGAGGTCCATAAAGTACTAATGCTCTGAAGCAAAGTTTGCAGCGGTAAGGTGATTGAAGGAAGGCAGCAAGTAAGCAATTTACTGAGAAGCAAGCTGAACAAAGAGGTAGATTTAAAAAGGAGACTTGAAGAGACAGGGAAGGGGGAGCAATTTCACATAGATTTGAATTAATCAGCCCATTCTTTGTCTTTAGCTGAAGGCTCCAAGTTATTGCAATGACTATCCTTTGCCAGATCAGGTGACTTGCTAGTATAGAACACACAGCATACAAAGGTGTAGTCAGGAGCCTATGTCCACTATAAACCTCACTCACCAAATATACGTTTTCCTCTTAGAGTGAAAACAAAATTGCATATGCTGAATTTTCTCTTTTGCATAATTTTGTCTCCAGGATTGCAGCTTGGAAATGCGTTGGCACTGTTTGGGTGGGGGGCAGACTGGGAGAAGACAATGGTATGGAAATTTGTAAAAGGTGATCAATATACACGGGAAATAGAGAGTGAGTACATGGGGTAGTGTCTTGAACTAGGGACTTTAGCAGCAGGGCCCAGAGATTTTATTTCTCCACCACAGGAAGCAGAGGTGCTCTGCTGTCCGCAACAGTTGGCCAGAAGATGGTACTATGATTTTCCACACAGCAGGGATCAGATAACCAAAGGAGCCATCTGGACTAATGCATCACTAATTCAGCAATGTTTCTTCCATCTGAGCAATTTAGCCAGTTGCAAATAGAGCTGTTCGGAGCCTGCACTGATTTTTACCCTACCTACCTTCCATCGAGAGAAAGTCAGACAAAGAGAGACAGAGAGAGCACCCAGACATCAGGTTGCCACCCTGAGATGAGCTACCACCAACCACAGCACTTCCTTTTCCAGCTTTCCTTCCCCATCAAGAGGACTAGAATCTTTTTTTAAAGAGTTTGCTGAGTTCTAAGCATGCCACATTCTGCACATAATAGCAAAGCTCACATGTATGTATCGAACACATAGAGCTCTGAATATAAAATACACTGTTAAAAGCAACAGTTAAGTCAAGTGTGTGTGGGTGTGTGGGGGGGTGATGTTTGGCCTGTTGTACAAGGGATCTCTCAGAACTTGTCTAGGGCTCCCTCTGGTGCTAGGAAAAGCAAAACAAATCATTAAGTCAGCTCCAGAACATCTATTATTCCAGTTCTATTTTTGAAAAGCATTAAAATGCTGATTGCTTTGATGGACAAAAATAAATATGCACAGAAAAGCCATACCACATTGTCTGAAGGTGATTTCAGAAACAGCGGCAATAGCTTGTTTACTAAACTGGATATCTTTGTCTTCTGCAACTTCTTGACAGAGGCAAGCAACGGTGTAGTGTACGGCAGCCCTCAATCTCTGGAAAGGATGGAAACGAAACACACTTTGAACACACTTTGTGTACCATACACACTTTGTGTACCATACATTGGCTCTCCCACATGCCACATCAGGGCTGCACTTCTTGTGATCCGTTGGCATCCAACAAAAATGGAAGGTTTACTAAAGGCCAAACATGATACGAGATGCATAATATTATGCAAGATGAAAAGAAAGTGGAAAGAGAGTACCTGTTTCTTCCTCTCCCTTAATTCTGGAACTCAATGTGGAGCCCAATGAAATTTGGGCAGTAGATCCACAAGAAGGGGCATTGGTTGCTGGCTTTAAAATGGGATTAGACAAATCCACAGCGGAGGGCCCTCAACAGTTATTACACCCCACAATGTTCAGAGACAGTTTGCCTTAGATATTGGAGATGAGCTACTGCTTTCATGCCCCGCTTGTGGGGACCATGTAAGAATCTGGCTGGCCACTGTTGGAAACAAAATGCTATAATAAATGGAATTTTAGTAGTCTGACCCAGCATGGCTCCTTTTACAAATCCCTTATAAGCATGCTTAGCAGACTGTTGGTTGGTTGGATCACAAATTGTGTAGGCCTTCGCCATGTGCATAATAAAGATATTTTAAATTCTAGCCCAGTTTTTTATCCTGCTGGATCCTCAAGGGAGGTCACAACAGTTTTAAAAACAGTAAAACCCATAATATATGATACAAAGTCTAAACACCAGCACGGGCCTTAAAACATACTTAGTTTAGTTATTTTGTATTTATGTTATTTCTTTACGTTATCTATAGTCCATCTTTCTCATTGGGACTTAAGGCGGATCACATAAAGTTTAGAACATAAGAAAGGCCCTGCTGGATCAGACCAAGGCCCATCAAGTCCAGCAGTCTGTTCACACAGCGGCCAACCAGGTGCCTCTAGGAAGCCACTAACAAGACGAGTGCAGCAGCACCATCCTGCCTGTGTTCCACCGCACCCAAAACAATAGGTATGCTCCTCTGATATTAGAGAGAATAGGTATGCAGCATGACTAGTATCCATTCTAACTAATAGCCATGAATACCCCTCTCCTCCATGAATATGTCCACTCCCCTCTTAAAGCCCTCCAAGCTGGCAGCCATCACCCTGGGGCAGGGAGTTCCACAATTTAACTATGCATTGTGTGAAAAAATACTTCCTTTTATCTGTTTTGAATCTCTCACCCTCCAGCTTTAGCAGATGACCCCATGTTCTAGTATTATGGGAGAGGGAGAATAACTTTAAATTTAAGATAAGACTGTTTCACAAGAAGTGTTATCTTCAGAGAAATACATAAAATGGTTAATAGGGGATTTGGGGATTTTATGCACCCTCCCCCAAATTCCAAGTACTCCCAAAAAGAACCCAGCACCACAGGCAAGGAGACAATTTATGTTATTGATTTGCAAATTTAGGAGTCAGTTTTCTATTTTAAAAAATCAACGCCATATTTAACACAGATGAAAATAAACAAGCAATGCAAAATACTTTGTTTAAAAACCACAGTATTCCAGTTAAAACATATTGATCAGCAACGGCAGCAATAATAGAACATTTAAAGCAGGGTTAGAGACCTGAAGAAACAACTCAGAGAAAATTATGCATATTGTCAACATTGATTTCAACTCTTTGGGACGGTACACCAGAAATATATTTTTGGACCTCAAGCAAAATGTGAAAGATTTTTTGCAGTGCAATGTTGGAAGTTGTTTATACCATCACGCAACTAGAAAATGCATTAACATGTCATGCAAATCCTTGTCTTATTACACTATTTATTAGACCTCCTCATCCTATTGAATGCACTGACTTACATTACATAATCTACCAGATTCTCAGTGCGTAAAGCAGATTATAAACCATATAAATCAATAAATCTAATAGCCAACCCGGCCCCATCTAAATTCAGACACCACAAACAAACATCAACACATCAAATCACATACACAGTATAAACACGCAAAGTTTGCCATTCGATGGCCAACTTCTTCTGAATTACATCTCCACGTATTCTTCTATACCTGTTAACACCTTTATTACTTATTAAAACCTATTTAACCTAAATCTTTCTCCTTCTATCTCAACTTAATTCAGTTCTATTCCAAATTAATAACTATATATTGGAATAGAACTGAATTAAGTTGAGACAGAAGGAGGAAGATTTAGGTTAAATGCGTTTTAATAAGCAAGTTATTAATTTGGAATAGTTACTAATAGTTATTAATTTCGAATAGAACTGAATTAAGTTGAGATGGAAGGAGGAAGACTTAGGTTAAATGCAATTTAATAAGCAAGCATATATATATTAAATATATAACAAGCATCTCTATTGAATTCCATTGAGAAAAGGGGGGTGTCTCTGTACCCCAATGAGGTCCCCCCTCCCTCCCCAAATCCCGTCCTCTCCCGGCTCCACCCCACAAATCTTCAGGAATTTCCCAGCTCGGAGTTGGCAACCCGACAAGGACCCCTTTTTTCTCCATGAAGGTGGCAACCCTACGAGTGACGGGGTTTCCCCCTCTTACGGGGCCCGCTTCTATCTATCTATCTATCTATCTATCTATCTATCTATCTATACACACACAAATATAAATGTATCTTTATGAGGCACTGAATAAATAACACACACATATAATATACATTATATACACACACACAAATATACACACATACAAATATATGTACACACACACACATATATATATATAAAACACACACACACATTTAATATATATATCATAAATATATCTATGAGGCACTGAATAAATAACACACACATATAATATACATTATATACACACACACACACACAAATATACACACACAAATATATGTACAAACGCATATAAATATATCTTCGTGAGGCACTGAATAAATAACACACACATAATATACATTATACACACACACAAATATACACACATACACAAATATATGTACACACACAGACACACATATATATATAATACACACACACATATAAGTATATATATCATAAATATATCTATGAGGCGCTGAATAAATAACACACACATATAATATACATTATATACACACACACAAATATAAATATATCTTCATGAGGCACTGAATAAATAACACGCACATATAATATACATTATATACACACACAAATATATGTACATGCGCACACACTGAATAAATAACACATATATAATATAAATTATATATAGACACATAAATATACACACACACAAATATATGTACACACACACACATATATACATATAATACACACACGCATATATAAATATATCTTTATGAGGCACTGAATAAATAACACGCACATATAATATACATTATATACACACACAAATATACACACACACAAATATATGTACACACACACATATATATATAATACACACACACACATATAAGTATATATATCATAAATATATCTTCATGAGGCACTGAATAAATAACACGCACATATAATATACATTATATACACACACAAATATATGTACATGCGCACACTGAATAAATAACACATATATAATATAAATTATATATAGACACATAAATATACACACACACAAATATATGTACACACACACACACATATATACATATAATACACACACGCCTATATAAATATATCTTTATGAGGCGCTGAATAAATAACACGCACATATAATAGACATTATTCACACACACATATATATCTATGAGGCACTGAATAAAAGCCGGCTTCTCCTCCCCTCCCCCCCCCCCCATTTACCTCAGCGTCTGAAAACTCTTCGTCCGTCTCCTCGGACTCTCTTCTTTGCGCCATCCCAAAATGGGGGGGGGGAAGAAAATTTAATCTCCCCCCTTCCCAAAAAATAAAATAAAACCTCCCTCACAGAAAACGACACGGAAAAGGAATCCGGAAATGGCGCTCGAATTTCCCGCCCGCCGCCGATGATGGCGGCTCTGAGGGGAAGTGGGCGCGGAGGGAGGGAGTGAGGGAGGGAAGGAAGCAGGCCCCACATGGCGGGCCGCATCAAACAAGGGAGGCGCTGGGAAACGGGGCGTGGGGGGGACGAGCTCGTCTGGGGCCCCTATGGGACTGGGGCGGGGGGAGAGGATCGGGGAGGCCGCAGCCGTCAATTACTCTCTCGCAGACCAAACTACCTCACAGGCCGCAGCCATAAATTACTCTCTCGCAGACCAAACTACCTCACAGGGTTGTTGTAAGGGTCAACACTGAGCAAGGGGACACCGTGCACGCCGAGCTCCTGGCAGGAACGGGGGGGGGGGGAAATGCAATAAATAAAACTAGGAAGCCTAGGGTTAAGGGTGGGTGCAGCGACGCGAGGCCCACTTGGCCCGCCATGCAAAAAAAGGAAATCGTGTGTACATTGGTTTCAGCCCTTTTTTAACAATCCAGATTTAAAGCCACTCCTGTGGCTGGGACAGGCCGCTGGATGCCACTGTTTGCCCTTTCAAGAGGTGTGTGTAATTACAGTTGATACTCAAACTAAAGTCAGTGCATTTACCAGGGCTGAATAAAGACCTTGCATTCGTGGCTCACGACCAATGCTGGTAATGATTTCAGAATACAGAACCTTTATTGGCATTTACAGTAACAAAACAAACAGGTAAAACAGCTAGATATGGATCTAAAAGAGGAATGAATTCACAGTTCATCAGTAAATTTTATAAAAAATAATTAAATGAGGGTTCCCCTCCTTTCTCCCTCCTTTAGGACCTTGGCCAGGAATTCCGTTGATTACAGTTGATTACAGTTGATATTCAAACTAAAGTCAATGCATTTACCTGGGCTGAATAAAGACCTTGCATTCGTGGCTCATTACCAATGCTGGTAATGATTTCTCCACACCCATCTCTCCCCTGGACATCACAGACTCTCCTGCATACCACACCTCATCCCATCACGCCTGCTATTCACCTGTACATACCGTTAACATTTACATACGAATGCTTGTCTGAATTCACTCTCCTCTACTTAAAGACAGATGGATTCACATTCTAGCTGTATCTGAAGAAGCGAGCTGTGGCTCACGAAAGCTCATACCCTGCCAGAAAATATTCTTGTTAGTCTTTAAGGTGCTACTGGACTCTTGCTCTTTTCTACAAGAGTTGTGTGTATGTGTGTGTGTAAAGTGCCGTCAAGTCGCAGCCAACTTATGGCAACCCCTTTTTGGGGTTTTCATGGCAAGAGACTATCAGAGGTGGTTTGCCAGTGCCTTCCTCTGCACAGCAACCCTGGACTTCCTGGGTGGTCTCCCATCCAAATATTAACAAGGGCTGACCCTGCTTAGCTTCTGAGATCTGACGAGATTAGGCTAGCCTGGGCCATCCAGGTCAGGGCTTCAAGAGTTACGGATTAAAATTAAAAAGGCCATAATCCTCTTTCCTGTCAAGCTTTTGCATTGCTTGTTTGTTTTTTTATAGATTAATGGAAGTCCGCCTTTCATGACCGTAGAGTCCCAGTCCATGCCCTGCTTGGGGACTTTCCAAGTACATTAGTAGCAGAAAAGAGCAAGAGTCCAGTAGCACCTTGAAGACTAACAAAACTATTTTCTGGCAGGGTATGAGCTTTCATGAGCCACAGCTCACTTCTTCAGATGGTCTGAAGAAGTGAGCTGTGGCTCACGAAAGCTCATACCCTGACAGAAAATATTTTTGTTAGTCTTTAAGGTGCTACTGGACTCTTGCCCTTTTCTACTGCTGCAGACAGACTAACACGGCTACCCACTGTGAATTATCAAGTACATTCGAGTATACACGTATTTGTTTTTCCCCTTCTTTCGTTTTTCTGTACCCTTAATTAAAAATGAATTTTTTTATATATTATATATATATATATATATATATATATATATATATATATATATATAAAAACGTCACATCCCGACGTTTCCTGGGCGCGCCCTTGTGTGTGTATATATATATATGTGTGTGTGCCCAGGAAACGTCAGGATGTGACGTCACCCCATGGGTCAGGAATGACCCGGTGCTTGCACAGGGGACCTTTACCTTTATATATATGTGTGTGTGTCAGTCTGTCACTAGCAGTAGAAAAGCGCAGGAGTCCAGTAGCACCTTAAAGACTAACATTTCTGGCAAGGGATGAGCTTTTGAGAGCCACCGCTCACTTCTCAGGATACAGCTAGAATGTGAGTCCGTCTATCCCTAAGTAGAGAAGAGAGAATTGGACACATAACGGCAATGTAAATGTCAAAAGCAAGTAAATGGCATTAGCAGGTGTGATTGGATTTGGTGTGATATGCAGAGGGGAAATAGGCGTGGAGAAATCAGCATTGGTAACGAGACAGGAATTCCAAGTCTCTATTCAATCCAGGAGAATGCATTGTCTATATCTGAACTCTGTGTCTGAAGAAGTGAGCTGTGGCTTACAAAAGCTCATACCCTGCCAAGAAATGTTGTTAGTCTTTAAGGTGCTACTGGACTCTTGCTCTTTTCAGCTGACTGGATCAGACTGGATCTCTAACTTTTATTGTGGAAAATATAAAAAAGTGTTCTCTCCATCGAGTGTTCTATCCAATTCTTATCAAACAAGTATTGCTCCCTTCTTACAGCGCTCTGGCTGTTCAGGTCAAAGGCTACTAGGCAGTCAAGAAGCAGGCACTTATTTTCATTACTATATAAAAATTAAATAGATTGAAACATAATAGGTTGCCTATGTTTGATTATGTTTGGTTGTCATATTGCAAATGGTTTTGAGCTCACGCTAGTGATGATATTTCAGTTAGAGAAATAAATACAGGATATTCTCTAGAGATCCACCTTCTTCAGTTTGCATACTATCACAGAAAGAAAAGTTATGGGTCTGGTAAAGCTGCAGCAAGAAATATTAAACAGAATGAATTGCATCCTGTTTAGTCTTGATTGAAACTGATGTTTGTTCCCGTCCGGAAAATATGGAGCCAACACTCACCTCTGCCAAGGATTTACTGGATACTTTTACAAATTTATTTGATTTATATCCCACCCATTCTTAGTCAACAGAGTGCTGAGGATGGGAGAGGCTAAGATTCAAAATCCCCGCTCTGCCTTGAGGGTGACCTTGGGCCAGCCATTTCACTGCAGCTAAGCCTACCTCACGAGGTTGTTGCGAGAAGGGGAAAGGAGAACCACGTACACCATTCTTGGAGGAAGGATGGGATAAAAATACAGGGAACAGAGACTCTTTGTTATATGCAAAGTGAAGCTCACCAAATAAAGATAATAATGTAGCAGAAGTGGAAGAAGAAGAGTTGGTTTTTATATGCCGATTTTCTCTACCACTTAAGGAAGAATCAAATCGGTTTACAATCTCCTTCCCCTCCCCACAGCAGACACCCTGTGAGGTAGGTAGGGCTGAGAGAGCTCTAAGAGAGCTGTGACTAGCCCAAGGTCACCCAGCTGGCTTCATATGGAGTGGGGAAACCAACCCGGTGCACCAGATTAGCCTCCGCCGCTCATGTGGAGGAGTGGGGAATCAAACCTGGTCCTCCACATTAGAGTTAACCACTACACCATGCACAGAATTTAATTTGTCAATGGAGTTTATTTTGGCCTCCATACAGGACGCAACAACAATTTTTTAAAAGCAAAAGTTCACAAATGTGCTGTCGGGAAAGTGCCGAAGGAATAGACTAGCCAGCAAAAGGAATGTCTTGAGTCTACAGTATTTTTCACTTCAGTGTTCCTGCTAGGCATTGTATGATGAAGAGGACACCGTGCCCCCATGCCCGGTCCAGTTAGTGTGGATGAACTTGCCCGGCTGTGACAACAGTTCATAGGTGTGGGCACCAAAATAATCCCGCTGAGCCTACAAGAGATTGCATACAAAACAATACATTAAAATCAAGGCTGCCGAAATACCGTTAAATAAGTTCAATAGACCACCAGATAAACCACCAGACCGATTAAAAGAAATCTGTACGAAATCTTGCTCAAATTATTGCTAAATCAGAGGAGCAGGAAGACTACAGTGTTTCCAGTGAAGTAATTACAGCTCAGTGGCAGAGTATAAACTTGGCGGGCTGAAGTTCCAGGGTTCAACCCAGACATCTCTAATGAAGGATTCTTGAGTATATAGAAGAAGAAGAGTTGATGTTTATATGCCGACTTTCTCTACCACTTAAGGAAGTCTCAAACCAGCTTACAATCACCTTCCCTTCCCTTCCCCACAACAGACACCCTGTGAGATAGGTGGGGCTGAGTGAGTGAGACTAGCCCAAAGCCACCCAGCTGGCTTCATGTGGAGGAGCGAGGAAACAAATCAATTTCACCAGATTAGCCTCCGCCGCTCACGTGGAGGAGCAGGGAATCAAACCCTGCTCTCCAGATCAGACTCCACCACTCCAAACCACCGCTCTTAACCACTACACCACGCTGGCTCTCTTGGAAAGCCATTGTCAAACAGAGGAGACAGCACTGAGCTAGAGGGACCATGGTGTAAACTCATTAAATGGCAGATTCATACGTTCACTCTTGTATGTTCAACTGGTCCATCTGTTAAGGGGCAGAAGATAAACAATGGGATAAGCTTCCAAAGAGCCTCCATCCCTTGGTTACTTGTTAAACCTGCTTACCTGAATCAGGTTAGCTGGCAGAGTACCATGCCTGTACCCATCATAGAATGAAAGTGCAGTGGTGAAACATGGCATGGGGATGCCAGTCTGGACACCTGTGCAGATGGCACGTCGCCAGGATTCCTTACGGAGAGATGAAGAAGAATATGTTGCTGCCAAGCCTACCAACATTCTACAAACAAGTCTGAGAACCAGTAGACGAAACATTACCAGGCATAGTTATTTTTTATTTTATCTATTTATTAAGTTTATACCCCACCCTCCAAGGCAAAGCCAGGCTCAGTTACGAACAAATCAAATAAAATACATACTAATACATCAAGATTAAAACCTACAACTTAGAACTTTAAAACTAAATAAAGTGCACAGTACATCAGAAAAACAAATTCTGCTTTTGAATAAATTACATTTTGCATAAATCGCTCACATCACACCCTCCTGATCACTGCTACTCCTGCTAAGAGATTTCATCAATCAGTCCACACATTTTCAAGTGTGTCTTTGGAGCAATAAAGTCCAGACTTGACATTTAAAACTGAGATTGTAACGATGCAGAATTCTGCACGGCACAGACTCTTTCTGCATGTTTCTGAAGCAACTTTCAGACTGTTGTTATTCATTTCCCTTCTTCACCCTCCTCCTCCATGGGAAACACACCTGAGATTTCTCCACTGCGTTCTTAAAAAAGTTGTCCAACAATAGGTTTTGGAGGTCAGGATTGCGGTCAAACGCTTCCTTGATCTTCCCCAGGAAAACACTGTAAAGAACACACACAATGTAGTGTGTAGAATAAATAGAAGGCCCAGAACCAAGAGGCTTGTGAATCAAGCAGGGAACTACTATTTTAAACATATGCACACTTAATGCTGGATTTAACTGATCAACCAATTAAAACTTGCAAATAAAATCAAGTTATCAAATTACATCCCTGATTCCTACATGCCACCATTAAAATATATAGGTACTCAATAAAGTATGCACCTGGCATTTTCCTGGCTATAGCCAAGGCTGCACTAAAATGAAATTAGTTTTATTTGGATTTCACTGATCATACTGAGTTACGCACTTCACTGATCCCTCACCCCATCCACTAGAAACATTATCCAGCTACTGAGAGATTTCACTGGGTATTCTCCATGTAGATTCAAGCATCTTTGCACAGCTGTAAGAGCCAGAAGCCCTGACCTGGAGGGACCAGAGACTGAACTCATCACATCTCAGAAGCTAAGCAGGGTCAGCCCTGGTTAGAACTTGGATGGGAGACCTCCAAGGAAGTCCAGGATCTCTATACAGAAGCAGGTGATAGCGAACCGCCTCTGAACATCTCTTGCCTTGAAAGCCCCATGGGGTGGCCATAAGTCAGTTGTAATTTGATGGTACATCCCACCACCAAGAGCAAGAGACTTGCTTTTAAAAAAGCATGTCTCAGGAAACTAAATTCCGTACTTTGTACGGAGTTCCTTCTGCACTTCTGCACACACAGCCAAACTCTGAGTTGAGAGAGGACTGTTCCCTCTCATAAATGCCCATGCCTCTAATGGCATCCTCTCTCCACACTCACCTTCTGATGATACAGCCTCCCCTCCACATGAGGGCAATGGCTCCGTAATTCAGCGTCCAGCCAAACTCTTCGGCCGCCTGCCTCAGCAGCATGAAGCCCTGTGTATAGGAAATAATCTTCGAAGCATAGAGGGCCTAGGAAGGAAGCCAGAAGCCGAGATGAGAAAGGGAGCTCTTGCCCAGGGCAGTCCCAGAGGAAGGTCAAACATTTGCTAGGGACCCGTGGCCAGCAAAAATGATCCACCATCCCCAACAGAGAGCATCTAATGAAGCTGATGGGCAGCAGAGTCAGGACGAACAAAAGGAAACATTTCTGTACACAACGAATGATTAAACTGTGGGATTCCCTGCCCGAGCGTGTAGCAATGGCCACAAGCATAGACAGATTTAAAAGGGGATTAGACAGATTCATGGAGGAGAGGTCTGCTAGCCATAGTGACTAAAGGGAACCTCCACATTCAGAGGCAGTCAATCTCTGAATTGACAGGAGGCACCGTCAGGGGAAGAAGAGCTGGTTTTTATATGCCGACTTTCTCTACCACTTAAGGAAGAATCAAACCAGCTTACAATCACCTTCCCTTCCCCACAACAGACACCCTGTGAGGTAGGTGGGACTGAGAGAGTTCTGAGAGAGCTGTGACTAGCCCAAGGTCACCCAGCTGGCTTCATGTGGAGGAGTGGGGAAACCAAGCCGGTTCTCCGGATTAGAGTCCGTCACTTTTAATCACCGCTCTTAACCACTACACAATGCTGGCTCTCAGCCTCGGTGCCTGGTTGTTGTCTCTCCAGAGCACTGGTTCCCAACCAGGGGTCCGTGGACCCCCAGGGGTCCGTGAGAACTAAATTAAGGTCCGCGAAACAAAGTTATAAACCCATAATAAATTAATATTTTCAATTAAAAGTTCTCTATTATAAAAATATATTTTCAAATATTATTCTAAGCTTAATGTTTAACTAACAGTTATGATTAAAGTTTATTTTCAAATTCTCGGAATTTTTATTTTGAACCTTGGGGTCCCTGCACTGAACAAAAAAGTCCTTGTGGTCCCTGGTCAAAAAAAGGTTGGGAACCACTGCTCCAGAGGAATTGGTTGGCCACTGTGCCAGACAGGATACTGGACAAGATGGGCCACTGGTCTGATTCAGCAGGGCTCTTCTTATGTTCAGAACAACATGGACTGAGAATTCCGGCTCTGTACCCAGCATCCTTAAAGGTCAGAGACAGAGCAAGAGAATTCCTGACTTGCATACCCCACCTTTTTCAGGTTAAGGGGTCCCTCGAATCCCCGCCAGCGAAACAACACAGCAGCAGGAGATGAGAGAGATCTTGCCTTCACACCCTGCTTAGTGGGCTTACGAGAAGAACAAAGCAATCACAAAAGCGCATAAAAAGAGGGCAGCACAAAACCTCCTAATAAAATGCACACTGAAGAACACCAATCCAAACAGTTTGACAGCACACAGGAGAGGACTCGTCTCCTACTCACTTTGCGGATGTCCTCCAGAAAGGTAGCTTTATCACCGCTAAACTGAGTGACTTTGGGTCCGCTGAGCAGCTTGCTGGCCTGCTCCCTTTCGTCCTTGAGAGAAGACAGACATCGGGCAAAGACCGCTTCCCCTTTAGACAGAGATTCCAAGGTCACAAAGTGTAAGGTCACAGCAGTGGCAATTAGGCCAGGTTGCCACTTGAACAACCAACGCAGCTTGGTAAAATAACCCACATTCCCATGTGTGTGAGCGAGAACTATACAGCTCCAAGAAGACAGGTGTTAGGGGACAAAGGATACAATCCTCGGCCTGTTTACTAGGAAGTAAGACCCATCTGTTTGTAATATTTTTGTAAGGGTAGGTTTTGGGGATCATATATAGTTTAGTCTTTTGTGAGATGCTCTGCAGATAAATGACACAAGATTTATTTAGTTAGAAAACTGGCTGTGTTTAATTTTTATGGTGGGTCTCATTTCTTTTTGCTCTTTGCCTCTATGTGTTAATTGTTTGGAGTTAAGTTATAATGGCCTTTGCCAAAAGAGAAGGACTGATTGATTACAATGAAAAGGAAACAGTCTCTCTAGGTCCCTGCAAGTGACTCATACTTCTCTACACAGGCTTCTTTGATGATCTCCACCCCCCACCACCACACACCATTGCCCAACCCACAGTCTTCCGGAGAAAGGCAGGGAATGACTCTGCTGTTTCAGGGCTGAAACTCGCAAGTCATGCTGATACAACAAAGAAGGAAGAAGAACCAGCAGCTTGACACCTGACAAAGCTGGAAGATTTGCTTAAGGACTGTTGTTGCCAACTACCTGGAGGGGGGAAACTACCTGGAGGGGGGAAAATATCCTCTTTGTTTAATAATGGGATGTTATTTACCTCCATGCCATGAACAACCTCACCTGCCCATTTGCACACATTCAACCTCTGTTAAAGAGACAGGGCATTTCTTTGCTCCACGTTCTTCACACAACCCAGTTTAATTGTGGAACTCCCTGCCCCAGGATGTGGTGATGGCTGCCAACTGGCAAGGCTTTAAGAGGGGAGTGGACATGTTCATGGAGGAGAGGGCTATCCATGGCTATTGTAAAAATGAATACTAGTCATGATGCATACCTATTCTCTCTAGTATCAGAAGAGCTTGCCTATTATATTCGTTGCTGTGGAACACAGACAGGATAATGCTACTGTTTTTGTCTTTTGTGGGCTTCCTAGAGGCACCTGGTTGGCTACTGTGTGAACAGACTGCTGGACTTGATGGGCCTTGGTCTGATCCAGCAGGGCTTTTTTTATGTTCTTATGTTGCTGACAACCCAAACCACTGTGCAGGTGTGCCCTTCCCAGTAAGGAGCAGTCTTTGCTTACAGGCCACACCTGAATCCTATCTGAAGGAGCTTGAATACTTGAAAGGCAGCCAACATACACAGCAAAGCAAGGGGATTTGCTGTGTCCAGGCAGGTAGGGAAAGAGCTTGGAGCTCAGCAGTGGAGCATAATAAGCTTTGCATGAAGATGATCTCAGGTTCAATCTCCAGTCAAAGGATCACATTTCACAGTTCTAAGAAGAACCTCAGTCTGACAAACTTGAATCCAGAGATAGAGCAGAGCAGGTTGAAAGTGTGTCTAACCTCCATGTTTTGGAGATTCCACGCTCACGCTGCAAACTCAAACAAATACAAAGCCCTAAGCCCGAATATCTCATTTTACGTTTATAACAGACTGATCTCAGCACCCCTAAGCTCTGCCTCCCACCCATCACTCGCCAATCCTCACTGCATTTTAGGGGGGAAATACAGCTCAGTTGTTTACCGATCAAAGTGACAGGGATACCATACTCCAAGGCAGAAATGGCAGTCCATTTCCCTGTGCCCTTCTGGCCGGCACTGTCCCTGATTTTGGGAAGCAAATGTTTGCCGTCAGCATCACAGTACTTCAAGATGTTGGCGGTGATTTCAATTAGGAAAGAGTCCAATTCTGTCTTATTCCAGTCCTCAAACACCTGAGGGCAGGAAAGGAAGAGGTCAAGTCAGTCAAAACTTTTTTAAGAACAGAGCTACCTAAACTCATTCTAGGGTGTCATTTTTAGTGATCTGTTTGTAGCCACAAACAAAAGAACTCTCCATGCCAGCTGAAAATCACATGAACACCAAAATATAATCAAGAATATCAACTGAACAGAAAATATCCAACATGATGATCATTCAATTTTCCATGTTCTGTGGCTCACCACCTCCCACCTTCAGGCTAAAAACCAAGGGGTGTGGACTCTCTCATTGTCTTGAGGCACATCATCCACATGCTCCTTATGAGCAGGTTAATCAGGTCTCTCAAGCCTTCTCCATCTCCTGGGCCTAATATGAATCCTCGTACGCAAGCTTAGGTGAGTGGAGGACAGTTGGATTTACTAAGCCAGAGTCCATGGAAGAGTTCAAAACAAACACCAAACGGCATTTCTCCGAGTCAGGAGATAAATACAAGCAAGGCTCTGAAACATATTTCAAATCTGATCTCCCTGTCCCAGTCAGCGAGGACGACCCAAATACCCTTTACTTAATAGGCCTACTACCTGATTAAAGAAATCTTAGCTGAGGAATTGTATGAGTTTTAATCAATTAGTCAATTAAATCTGCATATGTATGAAACAAGGTGCTATAAATGAAATAAAAGCATTCTTTCTTGATCATCAAATGATATGTACATTTTATAGGAGGTCCCATGTTAGAAGGTTCAGGAAAATAACTCTGTTGGTCTGCAGTAGAACAGCTAGATTTGATTCCAGTGACACCTTAGACACCAAGATTTTTGCGGTATGAGCTTTCAAGAGTCAAAGCTCTCTTCATCAGACCTGACAAAGGCAGGTTTGACTCTTGAAAGCTCATGACCTGAAAATCTTGTTGGTCTATAAGGTGCTGCTGGATTTGAATCTAGCCATATGAGAAGAGCCATTCCTTTTCTTAGAGAGAAGGGGAAATACCTCTTCTAAGATGGCACAACATTTGTACTACAAACACTCCACTATTTAAAAAAAATAACAACCTTCCTCCCAATTGAACGGAAGGAATCTTTTTGTCAATCCAAAGGCTTTTACTCGATTGAATCATTGCATCCTTAATTATCAAGAAGTTGAGTTCACGCCCAGACTCACCTTGGCCATCTCGTCATGGTCCATACCCAACACATCTTTCATCAGGTGATAAGCCTCACAGATCAACTGCATGTCTCCATACTCAATCCCGTTATGCACCATCTTCACAAAATGTCCAGCACCCTCGTCCCCCACCTGCCAGACACAAAGCAAAACAGGATATCATTCAGAGTTCAACTGAGGTAGATGGAGGGTGTTTTCTCCCTTCTTCTAGTGACAGTGCTAACTCTAGAAGATGCCACCTCTGAAGACTTCAGTTCTACCAGGAGAAAACAGGGCTCATGCAACATAATTCCTGCCCACATCCCTTTACATGCTCCTTCCAGAATTCATCTCTCAGATGTGTTCTCATCAAGACATACCCAATCACAGCAAGGCTCCCCAGTTCCCACTTTGGCTGCGATGCTCTGAAATATCGTCTTGATGTGAGGCCTGCGAAGAAAGAGCAGCATGTTCAACAACTACCCGGCAGAGGTGACCCATAAGAGGAAAAATCCCTGGTAACATCATGGCATTAGCACATTATCTCTCCACAATCTAATTCAAGAAGGAAAAGGCTGCTGCATAATAACCGTGAGCTGCAGCTTCTTCAGCAAAAGCCAAAATAAATGGCTCGGAGACAAAGGCCACAATCCTCGGCATGTTTACTAGGATGTAAGACCAATCTGATTCAATGGGGACTAGCATCCTTCCCACCCACCCCTCTGGTTCAAACTAGGACCAGGCTGCAAAATAACACAGTGTTGCTACCAAGCAAACAGAACAGAAATCTGCAAAGACAGACAAGCAAAGATGACCCACTACTGTATTTTATTAATGTTGGTGGCCCAAGATCCACTAGAAGGGGTTGTCACTCACCAAAAGAAAATATGGTTCGCATGCAAACCTGGCATCTTTACAAGAGGGAGGCAGAAGAAGAAGTCGGTCTACCCAATCTCTAGCCCCACAAAGGAGGAAGGGAGGAAGAAGCAGCCATCCGGGCACCACCTCATCCAGGCCAGGTGCCACCTTTCTGCCACTGACCACCAGCCTACCGGGTGAAGTCCCGGAGGCCTTACCGGCCAATAGGCCACTGGATCTCAGGTAGGAAGCATTAGAAAAGACCCTTTTCTGCCTGAGATTTTGGGAAGCCTGGCACAAGAGACAAGCTCCTCGCCCAGGGAAGGTTGGCTTCCATTACTGAAGTTCCCTGCAGCTGTGTAACACATGAGTGTTTAAATATAACTGCATTACATAATGTAGATTATAATGACAAAAATGCCACCTTCAGTATCCCAAAGAGTTAAAGCCAGAACAAAATAGATACTTACCAGGCCTCTTTGGCACCCCCTGGCATGAGTGAGGGGCCATACCGGGCACCTTCTTCTCCACCGCTAACCCCGCTCCCGACAAACAAGATTCCCTTCTCTTTTAGGTCCTTGCAACGCCTCTGTGTGGAAAAGAGAGAGAATGATCATTATCCCAAAGGGAAGATTATGTGGTATCAAACACTTTGTACTTCCCAACAATATTTATTGTTTTGTTTAAAACATTTCTATGCAACCTTTCCATTCAAAGAGGGTCCCCAAGGCAGCAAACATCAAGCATGAAAACATTTAAAAAATTAAAATATACACAATTCGGCAGTTCCTTAATTTTAGTTATTTAAAACCACCAAATACAGCAGCTTGTGAAACAATGTTGTTTAAACATCAAACAGTAACATTTCAACTAAAATGCTTATTTCTACAACAGCACCTTGGAAAAGGGGACATAGTAGAGAAGGCCCTGTCCTTGTAACTACCCTTCAGATTTCACACAGGAGAACCCCCAATAAACCCTCTGTGATCACATGGGGCAGGAAGAAAATGATCCTTATTTGGCTTCCCTTTAGTATGGGGAGTGGCACAGTACTGGCACCAAATTCCTCCCTGGGGACTCGCTAGACAGAACATTAAGACTTGGAACAAGAACATTCACTCATACATGAAAGTATCTGGAAGGCCGCTGGACAAGTACACATGAACACATGAAGCTGCCTTATAGTGAATCGGGCCCTGGGTCCATCAAAGTCCGTATTGGTACTCAGACTGGCAGCAGCTCTCCAGGGTCTCAAGCCGGGGTCTTTTACATCACCTACTTGCCTAGTCCCTTTAACTGGAGATGCCAGGGATTGAACCTGGGACCTTCTGCAGGCCAAGCAGATGCTCTACCACTGAGCTACAGCCCCTCCCCAAGCCCTCTTTCAAGTCACTGCTAACCTACACTGTCCAGGCTCACTGCCAGGAATAAAATCACATCCATACACTCTGTGGAGAGTGAGGACGACACAAATGCCAGCCATACATACCGTGGTATCCCTGTACTCAGAATTCCCTCCGTCAATAATGATGTCTCCGGCACTCAGCAATGGCACCTGCGGGCAAGAGAGGTACAAACTGGCGTTTTGAGCTTCTCATTTTGGCCGACCATACAAAGCAGGTGGGTTTAAAGATAATTTACCCTGAAGATGAGGCTAAACAGGAAGAGGAAGTAATGGAAAGCTGTTTCCAAAAAGGAGGGGGTTGGGCGGAACTCCCATGACACTAGGCGAAGCAAGTGGTGCATCTGGGAAGGGAAGGGGGCTCACCAATTTGTTGATGAAATCGTCCACAGCACTTCCGGCCTTCACCAGCAGGATGATCCGGCGGGGCTTCTTCAGCTTGGAGACCATTTCTTCTAAGGAATGAGCCCCGATCACTTTAGTGCCCTTGGCTTCTTTCGCCAGGAAGTCGTCTACTTTGGAAACTGTCCTGTTGAAAGCGCACACCTGGGGAAGAAAAGGCGAGGCTGGGACTGCGCTTGGAAGACTCAGCACTGCTTCTGAAAGATTGTCCCTTTCATTAAAGGCTCATTCCAGCCCTAGAATGTTATTTCCCACTCCAAGGTGCATATGTTTTAGTAGTGTACATTTCTCCTGAAGATCGGCTTGGCTCAAAACACATTTAACCTGGTTCAGCTCCTTAAAAACAACCTTTGGGTTTGAACTGCAGGATTGCTAACAGAGCCATTACCTCCAGAGATTGATCGTTGAGGGAAACGACCATTGAGGGAAACATTCAGAAAGCCCCAGGCAAAACCAGACCCCATTCCTGGACAATCCTCAGCTCCCTCAGATTTCTTTCTAATGTGCTATATTTACTCAAAAGGAAGATGACCCTGATGTAAGATGACCCCCTTACAAAGTTGTACACATTTTTTTAAAGAATATTGGACACAGCTAACTCATACACGAACGTAGGACAACACTCTTTTTTTACAGCATACCAGTGGAAAAACCTAGTTGTGCATTTGAGTAAATACTGTAACCCATAAGATGTCAGAGCAGGTTCACTCGTCTAAAATGCAGAGATCACTCGTCTAAAATGTATACAGCACCTTGTGTGGAATTTTTTGCTTGCAATGAAGACCACCACCCTCCTCCAAAAACCCCGCAGGGGTCGCACGCCATTTTACTCACCACGAAGCCGTGGTCGTTCATGTTGAGGATCAAGTTCTGCCCCATCACGGCCAGTCCGATCAAAGCAATGTCTGCTCTGAAAACAAGGAAGATGCAACATAACGGGCCAGCGATCAGCTTTCATTACGATCCTTCTACCTGTTGGCTGACAGCTACACCACAGCAAGGGACCCACAGGAGCCTCTAATGACAGGAGCAGGTCTCCATAGGTCACTAGCCAATCTGACCCAACTGGGAAGATTTGCTTCCTTCCCAACTGGAGCAGATCCTGAGCCAAAATGTTTCCACAGTGTCCCTTCAGAAGGGCAGGATGACGGCGTGTAAGTCAGCATTGCAATATATACTTCGCCATGTCCATGAAAAAGCATATTTTCCTTCAGGTCCAGCTCTCTCTCTTTTGCAGGCATGCAGCTTGCATGGAGGCCCCCACCCCGGCCCTGTGGTACCATGGAGACACAGGCTGCTATTGCTATTCGCAAGCAAGGGAGAGTCTTTTGCAAGACTCTCAAGATTTCAGAGGTCAGAAGAGGAAGAGCGTCGCTTGCAAAAGTCCCTTGACATGGTTGCCACAGAGCTCCAATCGGGAAGCAGATGGATTACCCCACTCGGTATTTGGTGTGTCATTAGCCCTGCCAGCCGGCCAGCATGTCAAAGTACCCCCAGAACAGGAAAGTTCAGTTTCAAAGCACATGTGCTGGTTACCGTCTGTGTGGGACCATCAGCCCACATCTCAGCCACACCACGTCCTTCTTAGAGATTAGATAACTGACGCAGAGAGCACAAAGTTGAAACCGGCGCATTTGATTTCCTTCTCCATGTCTCAACAAGAGACTTCCTCATCAGAGAGACAGGAGGACATTTCAGGAAGGACAGGAGGGAAGAAGCATACAGCGCTTGCCGTTCCAAAGCCAGAAACGGAGAATTAAACCCCGGCTCAGCCCCAGGTTCAACCGGCTTAGATCACCCAGAGGTGGAGTCCCTGGTCTTTCACATTATTCCAAATTGCAAAACTGGACCCTGCTAAGAAAAGCACCAGTGTGTGGCAACCCTGCCCCCCGCCACACCACCACCCACCCCCTCCGCCTTGGGCATGACCTCCCGTTTTGCACCTCAGCCATCTACAACTTCTTAGGCCTGGCTTAGATAAGCAGCCGGTCGATCTGGGCAGTACAAGTTCAGGCTGCAGGGGCAGGTTTGGCAACTGAATGCTCCTCTAAAAGCCCTGAAGGCAGA
Source organism: Euleptes europaea (assembly GCF_029931775.1). NCBI lineage: Eukaryota > Metazoa > Chordata > Lepidosauria > Squamata > Sphaerodactylidae > Euleptes > Euleptes europaea. The sequence continues at coordinate 3,577,149 of NC_079330.1, forward strand.
AAACTAGCCAGGCTGGGAGAAAGATTCCAGCCTAGTATGCTAGTTTTCTACAAACAGGGATCACCCCTCCCCCTTTGGGGAGGGGCTGTGGCTCAGTGGTAGAGCATCTGCTTGGCATGCAGAAGGTCCCAGGTTCAATCCCCGGCATCTCCAGTTAAAGGGACTAGGCAAGTAGGTGATGTAAAAGACCTCTGCCTGAGACCCTGGAGAGCCGCTGCCAGTCTGAGTAGACAATACTGACTTTGATGGGCCGAGGGTCTGATTCAGTATAAGGCAGCTTCATGTGTTCATGTGACAGGTCAAAAGTGACGGATACAGTTTAACCCAGTTGGATTGCCCCCAAGAGTGTTATCTTATCCAGACAGCCTGGGTGGCAAAATAATTAAGAGTGCTCGATCAGGGCAGAGGGGGACCTCAGGCTCAAATCCTCGCTCTGCCACAAAACTCACTGAGTGACCTTGAGGCAGGCACGCTCTTCGTCTGGCCTACCTCACAGGGCTGATGTGAACTCAAAAGGGAGAACCATGTCTGCCACTGTGACCTCCTTGAAGGAAAGGCAGGGAAAAAAAATGCTTAAAATACACGTTTCAAGTATTTGTGTCTCTATCTATCTAACTATCTATCTATCTATCTATCTATCTATCTATCTATCTCCGCTCGGAGCCTTGAACAGAAAAGAAAGGAATAAGAAAGCCTTATTTCGTGCTATTCTATTTCCATTGCAAAGGCTCAGCCCTGGGAAACGCGAGCGGCAGTGCCTCTGAGCACGCACGAAGGGCTGCCCCCACCCCCGAGCGATCACAGATCTAGAGGAAGGGGGGGGGGAATCTTCCAAGCAGGCTTCTCAAGACTGGCAAGGAGTCCTCGCCTTTCACGGGGGGGGGGGGGCCGCAGAAACGAAAACCGCGTCCCCGCGCGCCTTCCTCGCTCAGGACGCCCCACGGGGCTTACCCCCGAGTAAACAGGTACCTAGCAAGGCGCACGCCCTCGGGAGTAAGCCTTCTTAACCTCCGCGAGAGCTACTACGGAACAGGCCAAAGGGACCTTTGCCTGCAGGCTGCGCTCCTGGGGCCCCTTCCTCGGGAGTAAGCCCCACGGAAGCGAGCAGGGGCTTACTTGCGAGCAAGCCCGGGCCGGAGGGGCCCCGGCGTGGCGCGCCGAGACAAGCGGGCGGAGAGACTCACTGGGCCATGGCGCTGGCTGGCTGGCTGGCTGGCTGGCGAGGGCTGCTGCGTCGGGCTGGGCAGGCGGCGGAGCTGGCTGTGAGCCTCTCCCCCTCCCCGCCCCGGCCAGCCGCCGTCCGGGCCGGCCCACCGCGGGGAGGACCCAGCGCCGCTCCGCCCAGCTCCGCCCAGCCCAGCACGGGTCCCTCGCCTCCGGCCACGGGAGGCGGAGAGCGGCCGGCGCGCGCCGCGCTTCCCAGGCGCAGCAGACCGGCCAGGCGGGTCAGCGGCGCCGTGCGCTTTTACGCACGGCCGAAGACCAAGATTGGGGGCGGCGGCGGCGGGGGGCTGGATTTGCCCCCCCCCCCGCCTACCCATTTGTAACAGCGGCCTTTGGGTTAGGCTTAGACGTCTTACTTTGCCGTCCATGCGTACAAGGAAGGTATACTCCTTCATGAAATGATGCCATGAAGGACTTATGAAGCTTGAGAAAGTATTGCCTGAAATGGAATTATACCGGATTTCCATCGCACTAGGCCCGGTTTTTGCTGCCTAAACTATTGCATTTGCACTTTATGGACTCATAGGAATTGAGCAACTGTGCCTGATGTTTATTCATTGTAACGCCTTGCGTTTTCACATTGGGTCTCTTTAAGGCCATTTTGTACATAATTATTGTGGTGTTCTGCTCAATTTGGATTGTGCTTATTAGAACTATTTTGAATATATGTTATCTAAGAGCAATAACCCTGTTGTTGTTATCTTTTTTGCACAATATTTACTGGTGCTTTTGCTTTGAATTGCTATAACTTCCAATTAGCACTTGTAGCCGTTTGTGATTACAACCTCCAGGGGGTGGCTGGGGAGCGCCCGCTATGACAACGGATCTCCATGCGCTAGAGATCCCTTCTCCTGGAGAAAATGGCCACTTTGGCAGCTGGTCTCTATGGCATTGAAGCCCCTCCCCCTTTTCAGACCCCACCCTCCTCAGACCCCACCCCCAAAACCTCCAGGTAATGCCCAACCTGGAGCTGGCAACCCTAGTTATGCTCGCCAACCCCCAGGTGAGCCCTGGAGTTCTCCCAGAATTACAGCTGGTCTCCAGAAATCGTTTCCCCTGGAGGAAAAGGCAGCTTTGGAGAGCGGACTCTATTGCATTACATCCCTGCTGAGTTCCTCCACCCACCCCCAATTTCCATGAATTTCCCAAGCTGGAGTTGGCAACCCTATTTTTTCTGTTTGCCACTGTTAAATACATGAACATATGAAGCTGCCTTATACTGAATCAGACTCTTGGTCCATCAGTCAGTATTTTCTACTCCGACTGACAGCTGTTCTCCAGGGTCTCAGGCAGGGGTCTTTCACATCACCTACCTGCCTAGTCTCTAACTGGAGATGCCGGGGATTGAACCTGGGACCTTCTGCATGCCAAGCAGAGGCTCTACCACTGAGCCACGGCCCCTCCCAAAGAAGAGTTGGTTTTTTATATGCCAACTTTCTCTGCCACTTAAGGATCAAACCAGCTTCCAATCCCCTTCCCCTCCCCACAACAGACACCCTGTGAGGTAGGTGGGGCTGAGAGAGCTCTAAGAGAGCTGTGACTAGCCCAAGGTCACCCAGCTGGCTTCATGTGGAGGAGTGGGGAATCAAACCCCGCTCTCCAGATCAAAGTCCACCACTCCAAACCATTGCTCTTAACCACTACACCACACTGGCTAACAGAAATGCATCAGCAGCATCGACAGACACTTCATGCATCTAATGAAGCTCTGACGCACGAATGCTTATGGTAGGGTCAGGTTTGCTGGTCTGGACTCGTTTTATTTCACTGTAAATAGGACGCTGGCAGGTCTATTATTTTGGGTGCGGTGGAACACAGGCTGCTGCACTCATCTTGTTTGTGTCTTCCTGGAGGCCCCTGGTTGGCCACTGTGTGAATAGACTGCTGGACTTGATGGGCCTTGGTCTGGTCCAGCAGGGCCTTTCTTATGTTCTTATGTCAAGCTTTCTGTATGCTGCGGGTTCCATGTCTTTTTCAAATGAGAGCATTCAGCCTTGATTGCAGCATAGTACGAGCACTATCACTCACTCAGTTTATACCCCAATGGGGATCCAAAACAGCTTACAGCATCCTCCTCTCTTCCATTTGGGGGGAGGGTAGCCCTCTTCTTCTAGCCACTCTTGGAAACCCAACAAATTCTGATCTGGCAGAGCACTTCAGATGTTGTTTGTGCACAGGTCCGTTCCAACATCCACAGCAATCTCAGGAATCAAGATCAGGGACACAAGATCTCTCTCACACAGAAGAAAAAGAGTTGGTTTTTATATGCCGACTTTCTCTACCACTTAAGGAAGACTCAAACTGGCTTACAATCACCTTCCCCTCCCCACAACAGACACCCTGTAAGGTAGGTGAGGCTGAGAGAGCTCTAAGAGAGCAGTGACTAGCCCAAGGTCACCCAGCTGGCTTCGTGTGGAGGAGTGGGGAAACCAACCCGGTTCACCAGATTAGCATCCATTGCTCACGTGGAGGAGTGGGGAATCAAACCGCTCCAAACCGCCACTCTTAACCACTAAACACCTTGAAAAACACAGCACCCAGGGCAGCAAAGGGGGGGGGGGGACAGCACACACAACTGTGACTTGCTAATGCCTTGGAAGGCTGCATCTTTATTAGTTTTCACCTTGTTCACTAACAGTTCAGTGGTGCAAAGTTACCATACACAAGAGTTAGATAGTATTTGCATTGCACACCTAAAGGCTATACAGCAAATGGATCAGAATTAGTACAAATACATGAATTGTATTTACATTTTGTATACCCAAGCTCCAAACATCAGATATATTTACAAAATAAAACATGGAGGAACAAAAAGTCGGAAATTAATAGTGTACAGTGTTGTGAATGTACTTCTTTCACCAGGGCGAGATCGATTTTTTGGGGAAACAAAACATGAATTTGTTCCAGAAGGCCACTTATGCCGCGCAGGCCAAGGAGGACGACGTTTACGGAATGCTTTCAGCAAATAGGAAAAACACCCCAGTATGGGTACGGACCTCCTTTCCTGCTTCAGTGGATACTGACATTATAGTTCAGCTCTGCTCTGGACGAGAGCATCGCATCAGCAACACGGAAAGCGGAGCAACTTTTTCTGTGTCCCGAACACACGAGCGTTCCCTCGTTAAACAAACGGCACTGGCCTTAAACTCACAGCACTGCAACCGCTAAGTCCATTCAAGTATTATTTGAGTTTTGCGTCCCTGCGCTCCGACAGCATAAATGGCCTTCGGAACAATAACAAACTAATCAAGTCTCCATTTCTGTTTCCAAGTTGGCTGTTTCTGTTTGAGCGAGGAAGCACGAAGTTTGATACATTCCTGCAATGTTATTTAAAAATAAAATTAAAATACAGATTGGACCACAGATTCAGTGGGGTGAAGCTTTTGGCCACCGTGGGAGACACGTGACACACAAGTTGAAGTCCTGTTTCATGTACATTCAACCACCTTCGAGAGCAGCAAGGTCGGCTTCCTCCCTCGTCTTCAAAGCAGCAGGTGAACAATAAAGCCGACAGAATGACTTCGGACTCCAACCAGCTGTTGATGGTGAGGAAGGGCGGTACCACAGATGCATAGACAGACAGTATTAATCGATCGCAGAACACGCCGAAGGGCAGGAAAGCCCGAAGGCTCGTCCTGTTTTAGTGTGCAATTGAGCTACAGATGCATAAATATACATTTACTTTATAAAACAAAATTAAATATTCCCTGTAAATTATTAGATAAAGCAGCGGAAAAGGAAAGTCTTTGCTTTGAAACACCATAGGGAAAGTGTGGAAAGTGGGGGAGATCAGGACAAACCTTCCCACCGGTTTGGATCCCCCTCCCCGGACTCCTTGGAACAGGGATCACTGGCCAGAAGAGTTAAAGTGCGTTGCTTTAAAACAAACTAAGAACCATTCCAGAATGCTCCAGCTGAACAGGGACCGTGCTTGTGGTTCTGACTCTGGGAACCTCATTATTGGACCAAGTTATTTTATTTTAAAAATGTATTTCCTTCATTGAGAAAGCTGCAGACCCAACGTTAAGAGGCGAGAATCCAATGTTGGTGACCCCCTTCGAGGTCAGGGCCCGTGCCCAGTGGGTTGGATGGCCCCTGACACGGTGCAGAGCCCCCAACTGTCAGTCCTGAGAGCTGGCTGACTCTAGGACCTCGGCCACCATCTAGACCCTCGCAGCTCTTGAGGTCAGGTTGTGGCTTCGCCAGGAAGGAAGGCGAATTGGCAGTCTCCCCCACCCCACCCAGCTTTCCCCTTCCAGATTCTGGAACACTGAGCTGAATTAAGATCCTTTTGAAAACAGGCATTCCTCTTTGTTTATCGGAAAGGGGCAGGGGAGCGTTTGGGCAAGAACCGTTGAACAACTGCGGAAAAGCCGCCAGTCCAAGCGAGGGCCCGGCGCTGCGCAGGACATTCGATTAGTGTTCCCAGAGCAGATTAAAGCTCTATTCCTGAAACAGCAGGGGACAGCTGAGGCTGGGAAGAGCAGCCTGCACCTTCTCCTGGTCTGCCTGGCTCATCCCCAAACAACCCGAGCAGACTGATAAAAGTGACCTTTGCAGAAATACGGTGCTGCAATTCCCAGTTGCATGTTGGGTTCTAACCCACTCAGGTTCCTGCACTCGAGCTCTTTAATGCTTACGCAGAACCCCCTGGGCTGATCGCTCACCCGAGGCAAGCGATCTCTCCAAAGCGAAGACTTTCCAGCCTAGTTTTGTTCCAAGTTAAAAACAAACGAACACACATACATGAAAGTTATCTCAGTGCACGCATAAATATCGCCACGTAAACGCTTTTAGGAGCCTCCTGTCCCACAAAGATCCCCACCATCATGCATCACTGAAGGTGGCTGCTGCAGCATCTCTGCGCTCGTCACGGAAACATAAGACCATCGTTAAAAACCATTGCAAAATCTGCTGAGTTCCTGAAACAGCAGTCTTTGTTTGTACACCCACACACATAGGCAAGTGCATAGTGTGCCTGTTGTGTAACGGAAAAAATATATCCACTGTGCCGAGACTGACACAACCAGAGTATGATGGACAAAAACCACACAGGCCTCCTTCCCCCTTCCAATTGATGACCAGGGGCTTCTAAAAACAATCTTCCTTTCTTGCCCACCCACACCCAACCCGGGGGCAATGAAGAGACCTTCTAAAAAAAGTGACAGGAATCCTTGCAGCCTGACCACCTGCTGATTCCAAAGAGAGGGGTATATTAAAGACACTCCCCTCTCTCCCGGACATTCCTAACTCAGTGCAATTGCAAGCTTAGAGAGGTCACATGGCATGGCTGAAACACCACTTCTCAAAAGGAAGTGAGGCTACTCTGTTGACAAGATATTCTTCCTGTATTTACAGGACAGAGAGTGTCTATTCAGATCGGAGGATGGTGCAAATTGAGACCGTCTTCCTGAGCTGACCCAGCGGGATGGATTTCTGGAGATGCGCCTACGATGGACGAACAGCAAGCGAACGTGCTCTGGGTAGACGAACCCCAGGCGGAAAATGTTCCATGGCTTTAGCACCTGGCCCTCCTGTGGACTAAAGTGAGCCCCAGAAGTTAAAGCAGGCTTGGAAAAGGGCAGAAATGGTGCCCTCTGGCCAAAAGGGACTTGGGGGTCATGCATTCACCACACAGAGGGTTGCAAAGGGTTTCACAGAGCCCGAAGTTCTCGCAAACTGCAGCAAGAAGGAAAACCTGTGTTTGAGCTGGACCGCTTCAGACAGAATGAAAGCTGGTCTGTGCATCCAAAGGGAAAAAAATCCCAGCACAAAGAAATCCGGCAATTCAAGAAGGGCTTACCTATGTGCGGGGATTTGGGCGTTTTGCACATTAAGGAACCTTCCTTTCTTGGATTCCACCCTTGCAGCTGTACAGCCGACGCTCAGCTTTACTACCTCATCTGTTCTGCTGTTATGGGAAACTTGAAACCCCCAAAGCGACGGCCCAGGTTGCCCAGCAGGCCAAATCACCCAAGCTGGATCAGGCAACCTGCTTTGTGCCTGCAGAGACAGAAGCAAGCTTCTTGGCTCCCGGATTTCTGAAGCTGTTCTAACCTGAGGCCTGCCAGGATCGCAGAAGAGGTACCGATTCCTTGACAGAACTGTGCAAAAGGTTAAGAGGAGTGGCTCCAACAACCGGGCCTTGCCAGTTCAAACTAAATGCCGTCTTACACTGTGGAAAGGAGATCCAGAAGCCAACGTTCGCTGGCCAAGCTGTGAGAAACTAGCTCAACTGAGAAGCTGGCCGTGCGACCGTCAAGTGCCGGGGTTTGTCACAAAACCTCCTTTCAGCCAAGCCCCAATGCATAAAAGCAGCAAAGTTGCCAAATGGAAGCCACAGAATGGCACACAGGAGAGAAGCAGCTTAGAAATGCTATTTTTAAAAAGTCAATGGATGTTGGGGGATGAAGCTGTCCAAATTCACAGGTGGTCTGATCGTGCAGAGGGACGCTCCATATTCTTGGTCCCGCTCCATGCACGCAACAAAAGATGTTTTTGCCGTCCTACAGGGCAGCACTATTGGATACTGCCGGATCACCAAAAGTCAGAAGAAAAGCCAAGGAGTATTCCAGACAGAGACATCACACACCACAGAGATAAAGTCCATCGGAATGAGAAACTGATCACCCAGAGAAACAAAATCATTTCCCCCCCTCCATTTTTTTAAGTCGTGCAGATAAATTGGAACCCAACGCCCTCCCCACCCCCCTTTCTAAATTTCCACTGTATCATTTTGTCTGTTTGGCCACATGCTACTAATAGTACTTTCAGCACAGGTGAAAACAGAAATTAAAAAAAGAAAACAGGGCAGGACCAGGGTTAGAAGAGTTGGGGGGGAAGGTGCCGAACAGGGTGGGGAGGGAGGTAGAGACAAGGGAAGTTAAGCCACAGGGTTACATACAAGAAGAGAAAAATCCGAGAATCACAGAGAAATGAGATGTATCGCTTTATCTATATCCAAAGGCGTGTTAGAGAGGAGAAAAAAACTGGACAAGGACCCCGTGTGGACTCAGTATTTCAGCTGGCCCGAGCGTCTTCGGGCGAGTTTGGATCTGCATGAGAAAAGAAGAAATCAGTCTCCCACGAGCTCCTTCAACACCCCTTCTCCCTTCTTCTGCCAGCTCCTCCCCTCTCCCTATTTCTACATTTCTGTGACAAAGATGGACTCACACACAACCCGGCATCTTGAAAAGACTGGAACCTAAAACCAGCAGCAGAATTTAAAACTCCAGGCTAGGCATACCACCAAGAGCAAAATGCAGCGCTTGGAACCCTTCAGCTGCTTCCAGCAGGCTTCCATTATATATCAGACCTAGCAATACATAAGCTGATAGAGCATCAGCTGTTGTCAGAGATGGTGGCCTCGACAGATCGTGCACTGGGGCCCTCTGGCCCTCCTCACTAGGACCAGGGCCGTCATCTTCCACGCCAGCAGCAAGATGGAGCCATGCTGTCCATTTCCTGCTCTTGCTTGCATATACAGCGTGGAGCCCCCTTTCTCCAGGGGTTCTCCGACCACCTCCTGCTTTCCTTGTCCTTAACAGGAGAGCAGAGCCTGACCTGCTCTACTTCTAGATACTTGATTTTTTGACCTCCGCTCCTCCCCACCCAACTTTATCCTTGCTAGCTTCCTCTCCGCCCTGACCTGGATGGCCCAGGCTAGCCTGATCTCGTCAGATCTCAGAAGCTAAGCAGGGTCAGCCCTGGTTAGTATTTGGATGGGAGGCCACCAAGGAATACCAGGGTTGCTGTGCAGAGGAAGGCACTGGCAAACCACCTCTGTTACTTGCCATGAAAACCCCAAAAGGGGTCGCCATAAGTCGGCTACGACTGGACGGCACACACACACAGAGCTTCCTCTCCACAGCTGAATACGGAGGACAGCACGAGGTGTACGTGCAACCTGTCGCTTTAAGGTGGCTGGCTCCGCCAGGTGTATCGTACCTGCCAGGCTTTAGTGCAGAGTGCTCTCTGACCTCAACAAGCCAAGGGGACTTCTGCTCCCTCCTCTCTCCCCCACCGCCCTAAAATCCACAAAGCAAACAGCTGCTCTGCTTCGGAGCTCGATCCCAGCCTGCACCTCTTACCGTATTGTGCCGGCGAGAAGGGGGTTGAAGGCGTACAGCCAGTCGTTCATGTCTTTGTCATTGATGGCTTGAAGCAGGACGCCACGGTGCCTCGTGCACACGGCAAACGTGTTGGGGGTCTAGAGGGTTCAAAAACAGAGAGCTCCTGAAAGTCAGTGAATCCTTTCGAAGTGATTCCCAGACTACGGGGTGAGTCCCCCGTGACGGGCCTGACACTTATTCATTAGCACGGAAATGGGACCCCATGTGCAGCAGAGGTTCAATGTGCATTTATTCACAAAGACCAGTGAAGCTGTCCTTAAAAGTGAGGACCACTGTGGGGAAGAAGCAAGAAAAATTCTCCACACCGAAAGAGCCACTGAGCGCGCAGACAAGACAAAACGCTTCCCAGATGACAAGTAAGTAGGGAAATCGACCCACACAACCCTCAAAGGAAGGGGGTGTTATAGGTTCCTGGGAGTCGCAACTGACCTTCACCATTGCCTGCTGATCCTCTGAGTACTCCACCTGAGCCGTGGAGAGGTTGATGATGCCCCTTTCCACAGGGTCTTTGTCGCTGTTGTAGATGAAGACGTACGGGCGACGGACCACCACAAAGTGCTTGGCCCACGATGGAGAAAGGGGCTCCTTGAAGTGTAGGTAGCCTTTCTTGGAGACCACAGAGCTGGAGATGAACAAAGAAGAGGAAGATTTGGAGGGTGAAGGACCTGGTTGGGGGTGGCTCTCAGGATAACAATGAACCAACAGCTCAGGGGAGGCCAGAGGCCAGAAGGTCCCCTGAAGAAGCTCTGGCAAAGCCAAGTCAAGCTAGGAGGCCAGATTCTGGGGGTCTGGAGACCAAATCCTATGAGGAAAAGTTGAAGGAGCTGGATATGTTTAACTTGAAGAGGAGAAGACTGAGAGGGGATATGATAACCATCTTCAAGAACTTGAAGGGCTGTCATATAGAGGATGGTGCCGAGTTGTTTTCTGTTGCCCCAGAAGGACAGACCAGAACCAATGGGTTGAAATTAAATCAAAAGAGTTTCCGTCTAGACATTAGGAAGAATTTTCTAACAGTTCAAGCTGTTTCTTGGTGGAACAGGCTTCCTCGGGAGGTGGTAAGTTCTCCTTCCCTGGAGGTTTTCAAGCAGAGGCTAGATGGCCATCTGTCAGCCATGCTGATTCTGTGACCTTAGGCAGATCATGAGAGGGAGGGCATCTTGGCCATCTTCTGGGCATGGAGTAGGGGTCACTGGGGGTGTGGGGGGGAGGTAGTTGTGAATTTCCTGCATTGTGCAGGGGGTTGGACTAGATGATCCTGATGGTCTCTTCTGATGGAACTCTATGATTCTATTCTATAATTCTAAGTTGTGCTTTTTGTTGAAGGAAGGACAGAACTAGGGAGGCAGACATTCCCTCCCCACAGAGTTTACCGTTCTCACTTGCTACAATAACTCTGAGACTCACCCAGGTCTGATTTCCTCGATATCAGGAACAAGGTTCAGAAACTCATTTTTGCCGGCCCTGGCCAAGTAAGAGGCTTCAACGGGTGGCATCAGTTGGAACGACTCACCCTCTCCACCAGGACTAGAGGCGCGAGAATTCGCTTCTGGAGTCCTTTCAAAAAAAAGGGGGGGGGGGAGAAAAATGCTTAGCCTGACCAAGAGCCAGCAAGGCTGATGGATGAAGACAATCGGCTGCATTCATCACACCCAACCATGGTTTGTGCAAATCATGGCTCAGAATCCAAACCAAGATTCAGTGCAACTGGTTTTCATCTTCCACTCAGGTGCATACATTCATTTCTGTCTCCATGTTGCCACAATTTCTGCAGGTGCTGCAACAGCCACAGCCAAATCAGATACGCATGTGCGCGCGCACACACATCCAAAAATCAGCAGAGAAAGAGGAAACAATGATGGAAGGGAAGGAAGCAGGGGCAGCAGGCTCTGCAATCTGCCTACTGAGTGAAAGGAATGCCAGGGGAGGGACGGAGAGAGTCTCCTCCATCAACTCAACTCACTTCTGATCCACGGAGTTGCACCTCGAGTCTGAAAGCGAGGGGCAGGTCGAGGAAGGCGTCAGGGTGGCACTGCTGAAACTCGATACCGATGGGTCCCGTCCAAGCGGAGAAATATCGGACAGCTAGAAGGGGAGGAAAGTCTGCCAGTGAGCTTTGTGCAAGTCAAAACTAAAGTATGGCTTCTTTTAAACAAGTAAATAAGTCTCCAACCCAAGGTCCACGGCTCTGTATTTGGCAAACCATCGTCCACGTACCTTACAATCACTGATGCTGTTGTAGACCTGGTTGAATTCACGGTTGAAAGTGTGAGTGAGAAGCTGCAGGCACTGGAAAGAAAGGAGACAGACATGGACAAAGATATATATATATATATATATATATATATATATAATAATAATAATAATAATAATAATAATAATAATAATATCTGGGCAGGAACCTAGAGGTATGAAAAGGAATTGAGATCAGGGAAACCTCTAGCCCCAGTCGGAAGACTCCTTGCCATGGCCCTGAGTGCTCAAATAAATTAGGCAAATTCTAGTCCAGAACTAGCTTCCTTGAAGGCCGCCACATACCTGAACATTCCTATTTTGGAGGCTGACTTTTGTGGCTTCCAATGGCTATTCTGATTTTTTTCCCTCTTACATGCAACTGTTTACTCCCTGCTTTTATTATTCTTTGCTGCCTGTGTGTTTAGATTCCTTTGCTGATTTTTTAAATTTAAATGTGTTTATAAATATAATAAAAATAAAAATATTTTTATGTTTTCTAGCCATTGTTGGCCCTGGGCATAAAAACTCTAACAAGTCAAGGGTATAAAACTCTAACACTCAATGCATAATGCCAGCTGATAGCAACTCTCCCCCAAACAGGAAGAGCCATAAAGATGCTGACAGCCCACTGACGCCTGCCCTACAGGGCCACAACAGATGGGCACTTCCTGGATTTTTGATCATTTTGAGCTCCAGATTTTCCATCGTCAGAGAGTACCAGCGAGGTACACAAGACAGAAAAGGAAGGTTAGAGTGCTGGATCTGAATTGGAGAGATCTGGGCACACACCCATGCTTGGGCCACAAAGCTATCCAGATGATTTTGGGGCTCAGGCTAATGTGTTTCACAGGCAGCAGAGGAGAGAGGTGGGGAAATGGAACCACTCCATTCATGTACGCCACTCAGAGAAAATACAAAAGAACGCCCAGGGTCAAAGAGCTGCACGCTCTACTGCCTTGGGCAACTTGACTGCCTCAGCCAAATCTTCCTTGCAGAGTTTTATTTCTTGATTCGCACATGTTGACATGGCTACCTTCTGGCTTACCCGACTTGGCTAACAAAGAATTAAAAAGCAAAGCAAAACCCAAGAGCCTAACAACGAAAACCAACAAAAAATACTCTCAATGAGCACAAAGGTTTGTTTCACGTTGTTGATGGTATCAACCCCTTTGGACGGGAGGGGAATGAAACCTCGGCGGCTTCCAGGCAGCTGCGGTCTTTTCCGCACCTTGGTAGCCAGCTCCTTCTCCCGGTCCACCAGGCTCTCGATGTCCGCCGAGTCGTAGCCGCTGCTTTCGCTGGGTGTGACGGCACTCTCAAAAGTGGTGGACGAGATCTGGGAGGAGATGCTGGTGGAGGTGCTGAGTGTCCCGCTGCTGAGGCTGGGGGACAGTGAGTCGCTCAGGGACTTGGGGACGGTGTCGCCCAGCTTCTCCCGCAGCAGCAAGAAGTGGCGGGTCTTCTCCACCTGAGCAGTGACAGAAAACGGCACTCGAGGACTTTCCTCACCCTCCGGTATCCCGACCGACCGGCTCTTCTGCTGCCCTTCCCAAGCCCCTGACTTTCTAAAAAACCCCAAGCAGAAAGGGTCAGAGCTAAAGACAGGCCCTGGTGGGATGGGACGCTGGTGGTCAGTTCTGGGCACCGCAATTTAAGAAGGATGTAGACAAACTGGAATGTGTCCAGAGGAGGGCAACAAAGATGGTGAGGGGTCTGGAGACCTATGAGGAAAGGTTGAAGGAGATGGGTATGTTTAGCCTGAAGAGGAGACAACTGAGAGGTGATATGATAACCATCTTCAAGAACTTGAAGGGCTGTCATATAGAGGATGGTGCCGAGTTGTTTTCTGTTGCCCCAGAAGGTCGGACCAGAACCAAAAGGTTGAAATTAAATCAAAAGAGTGTCCATCTAGACATTAGGAAGAATTTTCTAACCGTTAGAGCGGTGGAACAGGCTTCCTCAGGAGGTGGTGAGCTCTCCTTCCCTGGAGGCTTTTAAGCAGAGCCTAGATGGCCATCTGTCAGCAATGCTGATTCTATGACCTTAGGCAGTTTATGAGAGGGAGGGCATCTTGGCCATCTTCTGGGCATGGAGTAGGGGTCACTGGGGCTGTGTGGGGTGTGTGGGGGGGAGGTAGTTGTGAATTTCCTGCATTGTGCAGTGGGTTGGACTAGATGACCCTGGTGGTCCCTTCCAACTCTATGATTCTATGATGCTGCACGACTAGCGGTTTAACTTGCAGCTGCTGCCTTTCGTATTACATCTCAGGGAGGGGCAGTGCGCCAGGGCGCACCTCCCAGAAGGCTGCTCTGTGATGGTCCCTTCCCAGCTCTCACCTCATGCAGCAGTTCCAGTTTCTCCAGTTCCCACTGGTGCTCCACGATGAGACTATCCCCCCGGGGCCTCCACCCTGCCAGGTTCTCTTCCCCACGGACGTAGGCCACGGACGTGTCCAGGACTTTCCTCCTCCTCCTCTGCATTCCTGAGAAGAAAGCAGCTCAAATTAACAGCCGCCGAAACAAAGCCACGTTAGAGGTCGCAAATAACGCTGCCACTCGAAGAAGAAGAGTTGGTTTTTATATGCCGACTGTCTGTACCACTTAAGGAAGAATCCAACTGGATTACAGTCACCTTCCCTTCCCCTCCCCACAACAGGCACCCTGTGAGGTAGGTAGGGCTAAGAGAGTTTGAAGAGAGCTGTGACTAGCCCAAGGTCACCCAGCTGGCTTCGTGTGTAGGAGTGGGGAAACCAACCTGGTTCACCAGCTTAGTGTCCATTGTTCATGTGGAGGAGTGGAGAATCAAACCCGTTTCTCCAGGATCAGAGACCACCACTCCAAACCACCACTCTTAACCACTACACAACACTGGCTCTTGCCTCCTGACCACATCTATTCTCTTCCCACCATTGGGTTAAGCCGCTTCAGTGGCTTCCCAGTTTCTTTCTTTCACTGCAACAGTTCAAGGCTAACATTCATGCTAGCATACATTCATGTGTACCTGCAGTATTCTTACCTGGGCTGCCGGTGTCTGCCATTTTGCACAGGCGTAGCTCATAGATGCCCGTTACTCGATTGCTGTTTCCCACAAAAAGAAGACAAAACAACACCGGATGAAGAAAGCAAAATCATATTTTGAAAAATAAGCCAAGGGCTAGAGACCAGGCTGCTAGAAACTCGAGTACCTCAAGAAAGATCACGTTGTTCGAAGTAGGAGGGGCCATTCACACAACTAGGTTTTAATCGCATGAAAGCTTGGCTGTATGAACTGATGGTCTCAGTGTCCTCACCATGTCAACACAACACCTGTCTCTAATTAAAACAAATTTCTCCTCGGGCAACCGGCTACTTTTTAAAAATTAAAACCGAAACAGAAAATGTATTAGAGGCCCCCAGTATGCTATTGCCATAAAAGTTTCTGGTGTAATTCCAAAAGGCAACTTTCCGAGTATTAACTCTCCATTCCTCTGACATTCATGGGCTTCTGTACTGCTGTGCCATCCCAAGTCTTCAGCATTGTTAGGAGATGCTTGTCACTGGAAAAGACTGTTCAATAATCCCAACACAACTACATGCAGATCTGAAGGACTGCCAGCTCACACGTGAACTCCACTGTTCGGGACTTCTTTGGGGGCCCTGATCCGGATGCCCCACCTTCGGAAGTAAGACCTGTCCAAAAGACAGCGCTTTCTCTACGGTGGCACCTCAGTGATGCCACTTCCTTCCTGCAATGTACCCTTTTGCCTGGTAACTAATTTAGTTTTAAAGTTTTAAGTGCTGGTTGAAAAAGGCCTTGCTGGCCTTCAGGCTGCCTTAATGTCATTACATGAAGCGCTTGGGACCCCTTTGTAGGGAAAAAGGCAGGCCACAAATATTTTAGTAAGTAAACAGAAATATTAACGGATTGTTCTGTCCAAGCTCACTCATGGTAGCTTCCCCCCAAAAATCACGTATCATGATAAAACAATAAAAAACAGCAGAAAAATGCCATAAGACAACTGGCAGCATTAAAGAAAACTAAAGTCAAACCAGCAGCAAAAGTTCATCATCACATCATCCCACTTACGAGTCCGGGGATTTGGAATAGCCACTGCCAAAGAGACTGCGCAACGAACGAGGAGGGGAGATCTTGGCATCCCGTGAGTAGAAGACCATGCACACATCCTTGGTGATGACAGCTGGCTGGATGCAGTGGTCCAGCTGGATGAAAGGGGGAGAAAAACCCCACAGGCTGTTCACATCCTCCACTTGACCAGAGCAGATGTGTTTAGCTTTTCTAGCATTCCCAGTCTCTTCCCAACACCTAACTGTATTTTTAGCTTCATCCAGCCGTCAGCCACTGGGTGGAACGACAGACCGGCAAAGGTAAGACAGACTTGGTTTCAAATGACTGCCTTCCCCCAGCATGCACCAGCCTTCACAGTGGCCTTGAACACACGAACACATGAAGCTGCCTTATACTGAGTCACACCCTCGGTCCATCAAAGTCAGTATTCTCTACTCAGACTGGCAGCGGCTCTCCAGGGTCACAGGCAGAGGTCTTTCACATCACCTGCCTAGTCCCTTTAACTGGAGATGCTGGGGGTTGAACCTGGGACCTTCAGCATGCCAAGCAGATGCTCTACCACTGAGCCACGGCCCCTCCTCTCATCTCTCCCTTCTGTTCTTTTCCAGACCCAAGCAGTGTGACGCAACATACACTCACCTCCAGGTAAGCAGAGAGGGTCATGTAGATTTTCTCTCCGAAGGGCGTTACTCGGTTCAAGAGGAGGGAGTTATGAAGGGAGCTGTCCCAAACAGCCTCAAAGCGGTAGAAAGTCCTGGAAGCGACACAGCAGACGTTCAGCCAAGACTCTGCCAGGGAGCCCACTGCAGGCCGCTGCCTGACCACCTTGCCCCAGGATGTCGTTCAACAGAAACAGGGGTGCAAACTTTTAATTACTGTTGCAAAAAACTTCAGGGCCAACTTAGAAGGACCCTGCTTTTGGCTGGTATGCCCACTTCTTTTTGGAAGTGAGGGCAGACAGGTCCCTTACATAGCAGCAAACATGAGAACAAGGAGGAAAAAAAGAAGCCCGTTCCCTGCCCTGGTCGACAACCTGGCACTGGGAGAACCATTTTAGTGAAGCCAATTGTGCCTGGGCGCCTGGGTTCTTACCCACTTTGATGGAACCATGTGTTTACCCAACAAACCCCACTGGACAATGCCCCGCCTTCCTGGCAGCGCCCAGGTCTCTTTCCAACATCACAGAAGCCTTCTGGACTACATGTGAACTAGGCTATGAAGACGCATCTATCCAAACAGCGAGAGTGCTAAAGAAAAGGAGAGGTTGAAGGACTGCAGGAAAAGAGGAGGCGGAAGAGTGCTAGACTTCGCCACAGAAACAGCTGCAAAGCCGGCAGAGAGAAAACCAAAACCTTAAAGATTACCAAGGACAAGGGAGGCAGAAAAAAATCCCCACTCCGCTACAGGTCTTGCTCTCCAAAGCTCTCTTCCCCCTCCCAAGGGAGACTCCAGCTTGGAAAGGATTCACGCCCCGCCTAAACCTCACATCTTCGTTTAGAAAGAAAGACTCCACAGGCCGGGCCGGGCCGGGCCTTGAGATTACTCCTCTAGCGGAGCTTCCCAGGGCCACTTCTTCCATGCCTCTGCCATCTTGGGGCAGAGGGGGGCCCTTTCTATGGCAGCTCTTCACCACCTGCTCTAATTGAGTGCTCCCATCCCAGAAACCAGGGCCAGACTCCTCCTCCGCCTTCAGCAAGACTGTACCACCACTCCCCACCCCCGTCTGAGCCCTGGGCCCTGATCCATATTAGTTGTGTCAAGTCCTATTCTTGTTCATCTCTGCAAATGAATTTTGGGACAAAGCATTTGGGGAAGGGGTGAAGTTAAATTGGTGTCAAGCACAAGGCTGGGTTTAGTGAGGATCATGGTGAGTGAGCAAACAGGGTTTAGGGAGGAACATGGTGGGTAAGCCTTGCCAAATCAAACTGGAAAAAAGAAAACAGGGGTAAGAGAAAACAAAATCCCACATGGACCAAAAGAAAAGAGCGGCACTTACAAGTTTTTGGCCCAGCCCGGGAAAAAGGCACGTGCAGAGCAGAGGGAAAGAGAGGGGGAAATCAGGAGCCCGGCTGAAACCTTATGGAGCTATGTAATGACTGGAGCTAAGCTGCTGTGGGCACCGAGTGTTTTGATTGCAGGAGCAGGGCCACGGAGACGCCAGCCCTGCCCCTGCAATCGAAGCACTCTCCACCTTGCACCTTCTACTGAGTCAGACCACTGGGTCCACTGAAGTATTGCGCTCTCTAACAGTGGTGCTTTGGCATCTTGGCCAAAAAAAATATATCTTGAGTCTGAAGGTGGGATCTTCTGCACCCAAACCGAACTATGCACTGCATGTCTGCCCCTCCACACATACTCTGCAGTGAGCTCCTTAGAAGGATGGTGGAATATAAAGAGAGATTGGAGGAATGGAACATCAATTTAAAGACACATAAATTACAAGGCGAGTCCATCTGAGGCTGTGACAGTGACCTTGTAGGGCAGGGGTCGGCAAACTCATTAGTCAAAAGAGCCAAATATCAACAATACAACGATTGAGATTTCTTTTGAGAGCCAAATTTCTTAAACTTAAACTATATAGGTAGGTACACTGTTTATTAACTTAATAAACTTTAATTAAAGTTTTAAGTCTTAATTAAACTATAGGTACACTGAATAAAACTTGATATCATACTTAATAGTGATCTTATTTATTGATAAAAATTAAATTGTAAATCCCTGTCATTTCCCCCTCCACGTCCGTAGTCCTCGTCTGGAGGCCTGGTCTACCGCCATAAAAGCCTATTGGTAGACCTGGCCTCCGGCTGAGTCCCATTGGGAGGCCAGGTCTACCCATTGGCTTTCTTGGCAGTAGACCTGGCCTCCGGAGGCCCTTAGAAGCCAATGGGTAGACCTGGCCTCTGAAGGGGGACTTTTTCCCCTCCTCGGAGTCCAGGTCTACCGCCAAGAAAGCCAGTGGGTAGACATGGCCTCCCAATGGGACTCAGCCGGAGGCCAGGTCTACCAAAGGAAGCCCGCCCCTCCCAACAGTTGATAGGCGGGGGGGGCAGGAACCGCCGAGCCGCCCGCCCAGCAATCACACGGCTAGAGGGGAGGGGAGGCTTTAGCCTCCCAACCATTGAGGGAAAGGGGGACCCGGCCATTCTCCACGGCGGGGGGCGGGGAGAAACAGTGTGCCCGCTCGCCCGCTCTCTCGCTCTCTCTCAGGCGCGCCAGCTCCGCAGCCCAGCTGCCGGCACGAGCGGGCGCAAGAGCAGGGGCTCCGAACCAAGTTTGGAGAGCCGCATTCAGCGGGCCAAAGAGCCGCATGCGGCTCTGGAGCCGCAGTTTTGAGACCCCTGTTGTAGGGGAATAGCAAAAATGGCATTTGGTTACCAACTGCCTGGGTTAAATCTGAACCTCTCTGCAATGGAATCTGAAGTCAGCGGCAACATCTCTCTCTTGCTGGCCCATTCAACTATCTCGCCTCTAGTGCTTTTTGTTTGTTTGTTTGTTTGTTTTTTAAGCAGGGATTTTTTAACCTAATTCTGATGGGACTTATTACATTTGCTTCCCCCTTCCCACCAAAGAAGTTGGCATAAACGGAGCCCCACATCGTTTCTTCCCATGGTTAGCTTCAGAGATGCAACTTGTCTAGCCAACCCCCATCCCTTAATTTCTATGGTGGCCCTGACTTCTCAGGCACAGCCAGCTGAGGAAGGAAAAAGGCGAGGAGGATCGGGGAAAACTTCTAGGCAACCCTACTATGGAAAGGCTAAAGGGAAGGAATGCAAGGAAAGACAAGGGAAATGGGCTCTGTGTTTTGGTTCACCAGCGGCACAGCAGATGGAGAGGGAATGGAACCGCTCTCCCCCTGCAGCAGAGCCAGGAAGCCAGCAAAGGGCCGGTACTGGGAAAGGTCAGCAACACAAGAGACATAAAGCATTCTAGCGGAGCAGAAGCTTTATGTGCAAAGGAAGCAAACAGAAAATACCTAGGCATATCCTTATCAAGAAAGAGCCTGTGAAGACACAGAAAGCTTTCGTTAGTGCGGCCAGAAGCAGAACAGCCAAGGGAGAGAAGGAACAAGGAGACAGAATTCAAACAAGAAGGCACTCAAAAGCAGCCACCCAAACACCAAGCTTGCAAATGAGGGGAGGGGGGCGAGATGAGCTCCCCGCGGTGGGATCTTTGCAGCTCCGCCCAACCAAAAGCCAGACCCCTGCTCTCCGCTGGGGACGGATCACATGCCCAGCTGATGTGACGGCAGTAACTTCTCGACGGCACAAGGGGGCACCATCAGGCCTACGTACCGTGAGCACACGGAATAGAGAATTCCAGAACCCCTCTTCAAAATCGACTTCCTCCAAGTCTTTCTCACCGCGCTCATCTCATCTCATCCCGCCTGTGCCTCCCTACCAGCCCCACCACCCCTCCATTCCCACATCCATCACTCACAACCTAGTTCCCAGTTCCACCATCGCAACCATTTTGTCTTATGCCTTCAAGTGTAGGCTGGTGTTGGAAGGGCCTGCCAGTTGATTGCCTGGGCAAGTAGCAGAGTTCCGATTTTTAAAAGTGTCTAGACCTCAGGATTATAGGGATACACATGGAAAATGTGTCGATTATGCACTCTCAGGGTTCAGAAACCAGAAGGAGCATATGCAATGTTCTGCCTTGCCTAAAAAAATATATACAGACACCCTCACAAATTAGGCACCGAACAAAGAAAATGTTAATCCAATACTTAGTCCAATACAAAAACTTAATCTAATACTAGCCTAAGCAACAAAATGTTTTCTTAATTTCCCTATAGCTGTGATCTAACACCCAGCAAACACTTGCAAAATTTATGCAAAACCGGAAGCAGGCCCCCTGCCTTCTGCCACTGCCGAGAACCAGTTAGCCCCTCTGTCCTTCAAGCCAACTTTGTTTTAGAGAGAAGTGTTGCGGATCAGCATTCTTTCTGACCTAGAGGACCCCGAAGTCTGGACATTCTGCCTTTCCAGGCAAGTTCATGATTGAACCCCCCCTACCTATTGGAGCTGTGAGAAGACCTCAGGTATTTTGCAGAGATAATATTCAGAGACAAGATGGCATCCACAGCAGCTTCGTCGACTTCTGCTTTGTTTCTGATGCGCCCTGGACAGGAAGAAAAAACACAGTCAAAAATCAGGATGGTTTTTAGTTTAGAACCACAGGAAAAGAGAGGCACATTTTGGGAAGGTGGCTGTGAACCTCTTCAAAGGTCCCCTTTCCACAGGAGCAATATTTCTAATAACGATGAATCACTGTAACAAACCCACAACTCTCTTTGCACAGGGGTGTGTCCCTCCTCCCCCAGCAAGCAGGAAGAGAAGGACACCCTGGGATGTATCAACAGCAGGTCTCCCAAGAAGCTCCAGGAAAATGAGAAAGTTCTCCAAGTTGTCCTTTTTAAAGGCAAGGAGGGAAGGAACAAAGATTAAATTCCACACTGAAGAAGGTGACACAGCATAAGTCTTGTGTTCGGTTCTCGGCACCGCAATTTAAGAAGGATGTAGACAAGCTGGAACAAGTCCAGAGGAGGGCAACAAAGATGGTGAGGGGTCTGGAAACTAAGTCCTATGCGGAAAGGTTGAAGGAGCTGGGTATGTTTTGCCTGGAGAGAAGACTGAGAGGGAATATGATAACCATCTTCAAGTATTTGAAGGGCTGTCATATACAGGATGGTGCCGAATTGTTTTCTGTTGCCCCAGAAGGTTGGACGAGAACCAATGGGTTGAAATTAAATCAAAAGAGTTTCCATCTGGACATTAGGAAGAATTTTCTAACAGTTTGAGCGGTTCCTCAGCGGAACAGGCTTCCTCAGGAGGTGGTAAGCGCTCCTTCCCAGGAGGCTTTTAAGCAGAGGCTAGATGGCCATCTGTCAGCAATGCTGATTCTATGACCTTAGGCAGATCATGAGAGGGAGGGCATCTTGGCCATCTTCTGGGCATGGAGTATGGGTCACTGGGGGTGGGGGGGGAAGGTAGTTGTGAATTTCCTGCATAGTGCAGGGGGTTGGACTAGGTGATCCTGGTGGTCCCTTCCGACTCTATGATTCGATGATTCTAAGTGCTTCAGAGCTGAAGGTGAGAAAGCCCAGACTGAGCTCAGAGGAACACTGGGATAAAGCCCCAAGCGTAGGCCTGACAATATAGCCTGGTTTGACAGCCTGAGCAGACTCGGCCTTCTAGAAGACTTAGGAGTCTTTGGAGGCACTGCAGGAACACAGGTAGTAGCAGAGCAGGGGTGTCGAAGTTTTAAAACAAAAACGTACTTTTATACTTAGGGGATGGATGCTCTTAGCTCTGCCTCCCCTCTCCCCCAATCCGCCATGCCAACTCTAGAGTAGCTAGCATAAGCCATTACGCTGGGCTGACCATGCTATGGGTTAGCAGGCAGCCATATCTGTTGTCCAACCGTTCGGTTGAACGGGTTGCAGGTATCCATTGTGCAAACCTAGTTTTAAGCTAAAGCACAAAAATGAACCAAAGTCTCCCTTCCCACATATAAGAACATAAGAAAGGCCATGCCGGATCAGACCGAAGCCCATCCAGTCCAGCAGTCTGTTCACACAGTGGCCAACCAGGTGCTGGTGGAACATTTTTTTTTTAACATTATTTTGGTGAAATATCATTTTTAGAATATTGTCGAAGGCTTTCACGGTCAGAGTTCATTGGTTCTTGTAGGTTATCCGGGCTGTGTAACCGTGGTCTTGGAATTTTCTTTCCTGACGTTTCGCCAGCAACTGTGGCCAGCATCTTCAGAGGAGTAACACTGAAGGACAGTGTCTCTCAGTGTCAAGGGTGTAGGAAGAGTAATATATAGTCAGAAAGGGGTTGGATTTGAGCTGAGTATTGTCCTGCAAAAGTATTGTCCTGTAAGTATCAAGATAATGTGCTAATGTGGGTATGGTATGTTAATATGGAACCATTGTATCCTGAAGTGATCTGTTAATGTGTGTAATCCAAAGCTAATCTGTATGGCTATTGTTGAATGTTGTCTTTGTCTGGAGGTTTTTCAGGGCAGGAAGCCAAGCCTTATTCATTCTTAAACTCTCCTCTTTTCTGTTAAAGTTGTGCTGATGTTTATGAATTTCAATGGCTTCTCTCATTTTTAGGTTTGCAATTGTGTGTGCAAATGTGACAACTGTTTGCAGAGTCACGCTGTCGTAAGTGTACTGGTCAGGGAGAACCATGTAAAAGGTGGAAACTGTTCCAAGATAAATGGGAAAGGGTCCTTATAGTTAGCAAAAGAGGGCACAACCAATCAGGGACGGGACTAGAACTTACCAACCACCAGTTCCCGCACATCTTTCCAATGCAGCTCGTTGCCTTTCTCGTGGACAATAGTGACTGTGATCCTACGCTGTATTCCCTGAAGGAACAGAAGGGACAAACACACAGGGTCTCAGGCAGTGATCTTTTATATCAGCTACCACTTGGTCCTTCTAACTGGAAATGCTGAGGAATAAACCCGGGATCTTCTGCATGCGAAGCAGATGCTCTACTGCTCAGCGACAGCCCATCTGCCAAAGCTTAGCCTTTAAGACATCTTCATTCTCTTCATTCTATCTAGTATCTTTTCAAGAGCACTGGGCAGAATCATTTTAGGAACACACTGAAGAAGAGAGATTTGACTCTCGAAAGCTTACACCTCAAAAACCTTGTTAGTCTCTAAGGTGCTACTAGTCTCGAATCTAGCTGCCCTCCCAAAAACAAATTTATCCCAAATGTCAGTGGGAAAAGATGCCATGCCAGTCTCCTTGAAAGAAGCGAAAAGAGGAAGAACAATGTTTATTCTCTCAGGTTCTTCTTCTGCATGGCTCCTCTACCCACCCCCATTCTCCTGGTTCCCTCTGCATTCCCAGTTCCAGGATGTGCTGGAGTCAATGGAATTCAAGCTTGAGGCAAAGTGCAAAGACTAATAATCTAGACAATGACCATAGCAGCAGAAAAGGTCTGGCTGTCTGAATCCACCAACATTTTTTTGCTAACACAGACGGCACATGACATTTTGCCCAACCCCAATTCAAGGCCAGACTACCTGGTGAAGCAGGAAGGTCCCCTGGCAGGGCAGTCCCCCCGTGTGGTCAACAATAGCAGGAATGTACCTGCAGGAAAAGGAAGAAAGAGCAAATCCCAAATTAGAAAAGAAACATTCGCAGAGTCCTTCAGAGCAGTAACTGACGCCTCTCCTAAAGGCGTGAGGAACACTACAATGAAAACCCTACAAAATGGTACCGCATATCAAGATTTAAACCTAATCACCCCCCACCCCGCCAAATATTATGGTCAATGCTGGGTGCTATGACCTCTGGGAATAAAACAGAGGTGAGGGCTGCCTGGAGGGGGAAGGCAGACAGACCACCTTATGGCCTGACTCTGGTCTCACTTTGGATACACCGTTTGGACAATGGGGCACGGGTCCCAAAGAAGAGCACTACTCTGTGCTCTTAAATCGAAGACCTCGGGAGTCTCTACCAAGCCTGCAATTTGTATAAATTATGCTGGTTTCCACATATATTCTCTTATTTTTTGTAATTTATTCTAGTTTTGCTAATCATGGGGAAGGCCTAGGAGCTACAGAGGTCACTAAAGCACTGCCCCGGCTGATAAAAATCTTGTCTCACCACCTTCCTGACATTTTAGCAGGCATTTCCCTGGGCACAATCAAGCATGTTCTTGCAAGGATAAGAGCAGGAAACTTGTCCCGTACAATAAATAAACTCGCTAAAGTTCCGACCACACATTCAATATTTATTTCTTTATTAGCATTCCAGAGAAACCCCAGCCTCCCACTTCCCAGTCAACAGGTCAAGCATCTCTCCAGCCTGAAGAAGAAGAGGAAGAAGAGGAGAAAGAAGGAGAAGAGTTGGTTTTTATATGCCGACTTCCTCTACCATTTAAGGGAGACTCAAACCGGCTTACAATCACCTTCCCTTCCCCTCCCCACAACAGACACCCTGCGAGGTAAGTGGGGCTGAAAGTGTGTGACTGGCCCAAGGTCACCCAGCTGGTTTCATGTGTAGGAGTGGGGAAACCAACCCGGTTCACCAGATTAGACTCCGCTGCTCATATGGAGGAGTGGGGAATCAAACCTGGTTCTCCAGATCAAAGTCCACCACTCCAAACCACCGCTCTTAACCACTACACCACAGGCCATTTGGATGTAGCAACATACGCAACCAGGCAAGCCGTACTCACTCTCCGGTGGGCTCCAATTCGCTGATCTCAAACCAGACTAGAAGGTCGTATTTGGTCACGCTCTGGCCCAAGCTGGGTTTGCTCAGCGTGTTGAGCTTGGTAGCTGGGACTTGGGAGAGAAGAAGAGCCAGTTTACAAAAACAAAACACCATACCAGGGGTGGGGGGGATGAAACTGTGCTTGGATTCTCACACTATTGCTTAACAGTCAAGTCCAAACACAGTCTACAAATGCAGATATGCCTGGATTTTCAACACATGTGGTACGAAGGAAGATGAAATCCACAGCATCAGCTGCCCATCCATAGCCACCCTCCTACAAAAGAGCAGCTGTAGTTGTGCTCACAGTAGCCATGACCTCATCACAGCTGGCCTGAGCTGCTGACACTAAATCAGGAGACGGGTCAGGGATGAAAGTCCGGTGCTAAGCGGTGCAACTGAACCAAGTTATAATGAGAAGCCAGATAAGCAGAAGCTGCTGCATTTCTGGAAACTGTTTTGCAAAACAAATGCTTGCTTTGGTTTACAGTTTATGTCCCTATTGCAGCAGGGGAATTTCAGGATCCAGGGCAGTATTTTGTGGGAATTGAAGCAAAAGCTCAGAGGGGAAGCAATCCCCTCCATAGGTAAAGGTCCCCTGTGCAAGCACCGGGTTATTCCTGACCCATGGGGTGACATCACATCCCGACGTTTACAAGGCAGATTATGTTTACGGGGTCATTTGCCGTTGCCTTCCCCAGTCATCTACACATTACCCCCAGCAAGCTGGGAACTCATTTTACCAACCTCAGAAGAATGGAAGGCTGAGTCAGTCTTGAGCCGGCTATCTGAACCCGACTTCCGTCGGGATTGAACTCAGGTCGTGAGCAGAGCTTTTGACTGCAGTACTGCAGTTTACCACTCTGCACCCCTCCATAATCTCTCCTAAATGGAGTACGTAGTATCCTTCATCCAGTGCAACATCTTGACACTGAACTTCCCTCCCTCTAGCTAAGTTACCTGTATCCCTCCCCACCTGACATTCACAGGGACTTTTCAGAAATCTAACTTTGGCTTCTGCCTGAGACCCTGAGCGGCTGCTCCCAGAGTAGACCAGATGTGAACAGACGGACCCCTGGATAAGGCAGCTTCATATGCTCGTCTCTCCCCTAATTTGCAGCAAGGGAAATGTAGAATGTGACCGTATCTGATGAAAGTATCTTTGACTCTCAGAAGCTCATACCCCCAAAATCTCAGTGGTCTCTAAGGTGGTACTGGACTCGATTCTAGCTGTTCTACCACAGACCAACATGGCTGCCCTCTGAAAGTACCATGCAAGCAGCATCACTGGCCATGGCTTGGGTGGAGCAGGCCAAGCTAACAAAGAACATGACGTCATCACACTACTGGGGAGAGGAAACCTGAAACAGGGTGGCTATTTTCAGCAGCCATCCTCAATCACTTCGAGCCCCATCTTACGTTTTCAATCCCCTGGTATTTTGGGATGCCGCATCGTTTAAACTTAAATCTCCACAGCCACCGGATGCTTTGAAATCGAACAACAGGATTCTAAGAAGGTCCTGCGGGCGTCACAAAACCAAACCAGGGAGCTACTACGGAAAACAACACGGGCGGGGGGGTCTAAATTCAGCCGACCAATCCTGGCCCTTCTCAGTGGATGCAAGAGGACAGGGTTGGGCGTCTGGGGCACTCGTTCCTAGGTCTACCACAGACTGAATTCGGCTACTAACCATCTCGCTTGGGGAACCGCTCGGCCTGGCTGCTGGGGATGGGCAGAAAGAGAAATGGTGGCAGCTGGTCGGCCCCGTCCTGGAAGGCAGCCACAGCAGAGGACGCAAGCACATTGGCATGCTCGGAGAAGGCATCCAGCACATGCACGTTTACATAGCCAGACATGAGATACCTAATCAACTCTATTTTTCTCTCATGGTCTGAAAAGGCAGTGGCAAAAGATGAGGAGAAGATGGGGGAGGCAAAGAGAAAGGATGAGGCAAGCAGGCATTGGCAAGGCAGAGGGGGAACAGAAAAAGACAGACATGAGAGATGGCGGTGGGGAGGGAACGGGGGGGGGGATAAAAACAGAAGATGTCAACATGCACAGAAAAAAACAAAGGACTGTTGCAACAAAACTGGTTCAATGAATATTAAGTGGGAATGAAGCAAAGAGTTTTATAAAGTGTAATGGGGGTCCTGCAGGCTGCCGAAGTAGACTGAGTGACGTGCTGGGAACAGGGAGAAGCAAATCGCATATTTCCTTTGAGCACCTGAAGGGGGACCATCCTGACTTTTAAATATCCAATTGCCCGGTCCCCTGGGGTAAGTTACTTCCAGGTGACTAGGAAACAGGCCTATGGCAAAGTTGGGTTTCATTTCCTACTAGGACCAAACAACATGGGTACGTGGGCCAGAAGGCTACCAATTGGCTTTGCAAGCTAGTAACTCTTGAATCTCTCAAACTGGGACAAGCTCAGGAAAGTGGTTTCGCTTTTTTGATGAATTGGCAGGGACAGCAAAGATATCCAGGCGGCCTACGTTTTATGTAAGCAATCAGGGCATTGATAGCAAAATATTTCTCTTACCTGGCTTAGAAAGTGGCATGGGTGGGGGGAAGGACCGCCGGGACGGCTGAGGGGGGCTGCAGAGAAAGGAAGCAGTTAATCCTCTGGGTGTATTTCCTTTCATTTTTAAGGCAATCTGAAGCAGCTGACTGAAGGAAACTCAATGTTCAGCCCAGTGACAAAACTGCATCTCCCACCCCCCAGAATTCGCAGACACCACAGCGCTGTACCGCCTCGGCCTAGAACTATGGTGGCTGCAGATATGCCTCTCTTGACTGGCCTCCTCATTCTAGAAGAACAAGAATTGTGCACAATGACATCAGAGCAGTGTTAAACACAGGATGGCAGTATAGTGGCTGTCTTTGACCACTCAGCGTTAAAAGACTCAGTAGCCCTCTGAGGCTGTAAGGAAGAGAATGGGAATTCTGTACAGCAGCCGCTGGCGGGACATTTTTATTCCTTCCAGCCAGATAAAGTGAAGTGCACATTCAGGTACCTGTTGAGATCTTGTCCCTGCAGATGGAGCGGATGATGCTGATAATGTCCGAAGACTTCAAATACGATAGGCTTTGTCTTGATGTATTCCACAAAGGATTCTGTCACTTCCACAGAAATCTATCGGAGGAGACAATGAACTTCATAATGAGGCAGGCATACAAGCTAAAGTGCCTGAGGTCGACCAAGAACACCAGCTGGTATTTCTTGCCCGGCCCTGGAAGTCTGAACTCCATCTTCATTATGTACACCCACCAGCCACTTTCTTAAACACCACACGTCAAAGCTAAGCTTATTCCCACATTTCAAGAACAAGCACTGTCTTAGGACGATGTTGCGATTTACTTGAGCCACAAGGCTTCACTTACATTCTGGACATGGTAGAAACCAAGCGGCGTCCCTCGGCCATTGTTTTTGAGAGGTTCGGTGGAGAAAGCCTCGTCATGTCGATGCAGAAAGCTGGCATAAACAGCACAAACCCAGATTAATCCAAGCTGCTCTGCCACCAATTCCATCTGCATCAGAAGGCTGCCTCTGTCCTGCCACTGTGCTTTAAAGTGGCAAGTTTATGTCCATCCTGCCTTTCTTCAGGAAGCGTTTAAGGGGCCATAAGGAGGGCTTCCCAGAGGTTTCCCATCCAGACACTGACCGGCATTGTTCCATCACGTTTGCCGCATCGTGTGTCCTCAAACCAAACCATGGGACTACACAGCTATCCACAGGACATTGATGCATAAAGCTGGAAGGGATCCCAGGGGTCATCTAGTCCAACCTCCTGCACAATGCAGGAAATTCACTGCTACCTCACCGCTTCCCTATGCCCAGAGGAAGGCAAAAGCCTCCATGATCCCTGGGCCAATCTGGCCTGGAAGAAAATCCTTCCTGGCCCTAAAGTGGCGATCGGCATTGCCTTGGGCGTGTAAGAAAGGGCCACGAGAGCCAAGCATGGGTCTGTCCTTTCCTGCCCTCCCTCCCTCTCACGATCTGTACCTGGGAGTGTTTCGTAAACTTATCGCAGGATTCCTCGGCATAAAGGCTGCTCCAAAAGGTCACCTGCCCGCCCATTACCAACCTTCCTCAGGTAAGTAAGTGCGACCAGAGGGGAGCGTAGGGTGCCTTCGGTTCAGGGAAAGAGACAGTGACACTCAAGAGGTCTGGCCAGTGCGCCACATGAGCCAACAAAACAGACATGTAGCAACCCTGCTCAGCGGCCAGTGTGAAAAAGGTGCCCTGAGGGAGACAACAGCTGCTCCAAGGCATCAGAAATCTCAGTCAGGTCTTCCCCTTCCACACTCCCAACACAGACCTTCCCCTCCTATGTAACTTTGCTGGGTTCAGCATTTTTATTGAGCCAGCTAGTACAGAAAGTGCTTTATCATTTTACTCCTATTTCTTGTTCTGCGGGAGACCAGGACAGCTCCCAAGACTCTAGCCCAGTGGTGTCAAACATATGGCCCGGGGGCCAAATCTGGGCCCTTGAGAGCTCTTATCCGACCCACAAGGCAGCCGTCCCCCTAGTCCCGATCTGGGCTGGCAAGGCAAGGCCCAGCCCGACCAAGTGACATTTATGTCATATCCGGCCCTCGTAACAAATGAGTATTGACACCCCTGCTCTAACCCACAGACAAGGCTTATGACTGAGGGCAGGGACTCACTTGAACTGGCAAAATATATCTGCGTATTCTGGGAGGATTCCGCTGGCTTGCAGTACGGTCACACGGAAAGTAAACACGCTGCCCAGCTTCAGGTGGTCGCCCACCTCTTCCGTAAAGCCTTCCATGGCCATCTTGCCATCCAGCAAAGAGCCGGACTTCAGGTCTGAAAGAGACGTTCGCTCCATGAGATGCTATGAGCCTTCCAGGGCCTCGGTCCATTCTTATTCCTCTTCTGAATGCCTCAAGACTCCACCCAAGATGCTGCCGCACCAAGCCACATTACTTGTGTTTGGAAGCTCTCTTTTAGTGCTTTCAGTTCAAAGACACCACCACCACCTTTCACAGTTCAGCCCAAATGCTGGTTTTTCAACAGAGGACTGACAATCATTTAATAACACATAGTTTTAAGCAGTTGTTCAGAAGAAGTGGGATCCAGTAATATACCTTGCAGCTCTAGCTTTGCAACAATAGCTATCCTATAAATTTAAGCAGCAAAGGGGGAGGTTTACACATAACAAAGATGCCAAATTTGGCCTCCGGTCTAGTGGGATTCGTAAACGGCTGATTGAAAACCTTTCCCCATTGAAGATCTTTCCTCCTCTTCTTCAAATCATCCCTCCCAGAACCATCAACTTTTATTATTTTAACTTAACCTTGATTTTTATTCAGAACTGATATTGTATCGAAATAAAAATTTTATTGACTGATTGACGTTAGAAAGACAAGGGTGGCTGGGTGAAGAGCCAAAAACCACACTGAATACATTCCCATAGTTCCCCCGTTACATACATCTGTTTACCATAAAAGTTTTTAAAAATGATGTTTGGGCCCTGCCGCATTCTTTATATAAACTGGGATTGCAAAAGGCTAGTACAGATAGCTGTGTACAAACCGCCAGTATCAAGACAACACACAGGTCAGTGTCTCTCGTCTAGCCACCTCTTTGTCCAATTATGCAATCTTCAATCCTTCCTAAAAGAATCAGAAGCAATCGTCCATTTGGCCTTCTTCAGGGCCCCAGCAACTGTGCATATTGTGTGCTTACCCAGATCATTCATTCTGTTGATTTCTTCAGGAGGGGTGATGACCTCTGAACTTTGACCCTGCCCTTCCACAATTCTCAGTTCCTCCAAGGACAAGCCAGAACGGGTCATGGCAACCGATGAAAAATCGGTCTGAGAAAACAAAGGAGAGGGATGCATAAGTTACCCTTGTTAGTCTGGTACATTTTTGGCCCCAAATTGGCCCAGTTGCAGCCTCCATGTTTGAACAAAATGGATTCCAGACCCTGTCTATGTGTACTTTGCCATCAGAAATCCTGACTTTTGCTGAGACCCTTCTGCCTCCCCCACCATGGTGTAAAGGATATTAGCGCGCCCCCAACACAAAGAAAAAAATCAAGACAACCTGACTAAAGTACTCCTCATTCAATTACAGAGTAGGTTACCTTGTTAAAATACTCATTGTCAAATGAGATCTTGGCTGTGCCAGACTGCCGAACACCGGATCCATAATCTGGGGCTTCTTCATCCGCTATGAAACAGATAAAGACCACAGTTACTTTTTCAAGCGCTGCAGTAGATTCCAGACACAGCCTCTCACCCGCAGGGGTGCAGCACCTTACCAGCGATAGCTTGGACGGCCACTCGCAGAAACCCACGCACTTCCCCTTTCTCGCTGACCACTGCCACTCTGTGGATGAGCGGGACAGGGTACAGAAGATTGCTCAGGTAGACAAACGCCCTGGGAGATTACAGAAAGGTGGAAAGAGATCTGTATTTAACTAGCTAAATGAGAAAGACCCATTTCTTGCTTCAACCCACTTATGATGCGCCACAACAGTGAGCTCCCTGCTTTTTTCCCTCTGGCCAGTACAACGCACAGCGGAGATTTGCATGTACGCATGAAAGCCAGCCACCCAAACGGTTGCAAACTAAACGTCGAGATGTTGGTTTATCAAAGACGACTGCAGAAATGTGTGAACATCTTTAAAACACATACAGCAAGCCACTAGCAATTTAAAAAAAGAGACCTACAGTCTATGGTACAGGACAACAGGAGCCTTTTAAAAAATCTTTCCAGTGCATTGTGAAAGTCATGGCGGGTAAGCTAAGAAAGATAAGGCTTTCTTCACAATGCATTTTGAATGGAGAAAGCAACTTTCAGAGGGTAATTCTGCTTGGAACGAAATTATTTTCCCCCTCCTCGTATATTTCAGCTAAAATAAAGCCCTCTGCAATGGCCCAGCAAGGAATTACAAGCTGTGCTGTACATCTATAGGAAGGCTGCATAGTGGAATTTTTGCAGTACACAGCTTGCAATGGTATGGAGGACACACAACTCAACTAACAATTACACTGATGTACACCTGAACGTCTCCAACACGAGATGAATTAGCCTCCATGGCAGAAAAAGCAACATGTGAACTGGCCCTTCAATTAATGCTTTTCCCCTATTGTAATCCACAGGGAACATTATCAATTCAGCAGTAGAAATCCTCCTTTGCATGCAAAAGGTCCTCAGTTCAATCCTCCGCGTCTCCAGCATAGCGCCAGGGACGGCAGCTCTCTCCCACAAAAACCTTGGAGAACTGCTGCCAGTCAGCCTAGAAAAGACTGAGCTAGAGGGACCAATGAACTGGCTCAGAGTAAGGAAGCTTCCTATATGGAATCACTGGAATTGAACTGATGGCCTCTTGCATTCAAAGCGTGCTCTTCTACTGCTGTGGTTCAGTCCCAGGCAGCTTTTCAAGAGCTGGCTCGTTTCTCTTTTATGCCACAAACGGCATCATTTATGGACAGGCAAGCTGGAGGAGGGGGAACACACACACTGCAGAATAGTCACTTTCCAGGGCTTAGTACATTCTATTCATTAGCCAGCCACCCTAGATGGAGATTCCTGAAATGAAGAAAAAAGGCAGGCAAACGAAAAACGCAAGCTCAAGTGATTAACACAAAATATATGTAGACTAATATGTAAATGTCAACACAATGGCAGTACAAAAAAAGAGAGATTAATAAAAGCAATAGCAGCTGCAAAATGAAACATGGACAGAAACGGGTGTAACTCAACACTGGAATAAATCGACTGGGATCTATCTCCATTTCCAGTCTGCTCCAAGGAAGAGAGAATGCTAATTACACCGGACGGAAAAGCCAAGATGCAAAAGGACGAGACTTTCATTTAACCAAGGGGATATACTTTTCCTCCTGGTAGAATCATCAGACTGCACCAGGTCATAAATTCAAAGTAATTATTGCCACTAAAAGGATATACAATACAGGACTGAACAGCTCGATTCGAGTCCAGCAGCACCTTAGAGACTAACAAGATTTTTGGTGTATGAGCTTTCGAGAGTCAAAGCACCCTTCAGCAGGTGAAGGGAGCTTTGCTCTTGAATGCTTCACCCCAAAAAACCTTGTCGGTCTCTAAGGTGTTACTGGACTAGCTGTTCTGTTGCAGACCAACATGGCTACCCTCTGAAAGAATGCAGGACGAATCGGGCTCATCCTGGGAAAGAGGCATAAGCCAACCCTTCCTTCCCATTTTTATCCCAGCCTTTTATCTGCACCCAGGCAGAAAGTCTCATAACCTAAGACAATCTCCCCCGAATTTTTGATACCCAGGGCTTGTTTCTCAACACACGCTTCACCTCGTACCCTCGAGAAGATACAAGTGCATTGTCTTGATCAGCTTCCAGCAAAACAGTCCATAAGAACATAAGAAAAGCCCTGCTGGATCAGACCAAGGCCCATCAAGTCCAGCAGTCTGCTCACACAGTGGCCAACCAGGTGCCTCTAGGAAGCCCACAAGCAAGACGACTGCAGCAGCATTCTCCTGCATGTGCTCCAAAGCACCTAAGATAATAGGCATGCTCCTCTGATCATGGAGAGAATAGGTATGCATCATGACTAGTATCCATTTTAACTAGTAGCCATGAATACCCCTCTCCTCCATGAACATGCCCACTCCCCTCTTAAAGTCTTCCAAGTTGGCAGCCATCACCACATCCTGGGGTTCCACAATTTAACTATGTGTTGGGTGAAGAAATACTTCCTTTTATCAGTTTTGAATCTCTCACCAGCTTCAGCAGATGACCCAGCGTTCTGGTATTATGAGAGAGGGAGAACAGTTTCTCCCTGTCCACTCTCTCCAAACCCTGCATAATTCTATACACCTCTGTCATGTCTCCCCTTAACCACCTTCTTTCCAAGTCGTAACTTCTCCTTACAAGTGTGGAGTAACTGTCAATCATGCTGACCTGGAAACCGCTTCCCCCCCTTCCCTTTGCCCAGTCTGTTCAGGCCTCAGGGATGGGCTTCTGTTTTATGGGTGGTGGGATACTTTGGGGCATCCCCTACATCTCTGTCAGCTCAGCTACAACACCCACTCTGTCAAGGAGACTGGTTTCAAGGCAACTTCTTGGAAGAATGTCATGGCCTAGGGATGGGGAAATCAGTGAAGTGGGAGGTGTCTGGGAATCACTGGCCTAAGGCCTCCTGGAAAGGCCATATTAAAAGACGGTGCTCCAACAGTGATTGGCCACGTGCAGAGAAGCCAACCCCATCTCAGGGCAAACCCTGGCCGTTTAACCCAGCAGCAGACTGGAAAGGGAGGGGGGGTAGGAGCAATATTAGCAGAAAGATTGGTGAGGTAAAAAATGGCATATTCACAAAAGAAAACTAAAAATGAAATTGACTGTGAAATTTATATCCAACGTGGATGGCAACAAAACTTTGAATGGTCAGGGAGGGTTTCCGCCTCCTCCTTTTTGATAAACGCAACATCGGTTCGGGAAGTTTGAGAAAACGGCCAACTTTTGCCCGCCTCCCCTTCAGATCGTTACCCAGAGAAAGCTTCGCAGGCTCGAATAACACCCCAGCACGCCAAAAAGAAAGGGCCAGAGGGGCTAGTTCTGCCGCTGCATGTCAAGCCACGAGGTGGCAACCGCGCACAAATTAAAGCACGTACGCACCAGCTGCAAGGAGCCATGGGTAAGCCGGGTCCCCGCTGCCTCCAGAGCTCTTTACGCTAAAACAGGATTTTAGAATAAAGCCTCGGAGAACAGGCCAGGCGCTCGCCGGCCCCTCCCCCCCCACCCATGAGTTCCATGAAGCAGCAATGGGGCGGGGGGGGGGCTGCGGCTGGGCAGAAGGCACTCGACTTTATCCATCCCTCGGCTGACCCTGAAAGCTAACGGAGGCCCCTCTGGGCTAGGCAGCCTCTCTGCTTAATTCTCAGAGTGAAAGAGACATCCATCCGTTCTGCCATCACAGCACGCTGCAGAAATTAAACAAGCATGCGTGTAGACTGGCTTTTCTTTCTTTTGGCACACAAAGAACTAGATTATCAAGAAGGCCAATTTTTTTTGGGGGGGGGCAAGGAATGGAAAGCACAAGGGAGGGAAAAACCTACAGGTCCCACAGTACCCTAAGCTGGGTCTGCTTCATATGCAAAAAGTGCAAACTGTGGGACATCCATAAATTTTAAGTGAATTAGGTCAACTTGCACAATTTATTTTGCTTCCGCTAATCAGGAGAAGCTGCTACAACCCAGGACTGAAGCTTCACACTTCTAACTACTGGACCTCCTGCTCTGATTTTGGAGGACTTCGCCAGTCGGAGTAAATGTAACTTCCAGCTCATCAGAACAGTCCAGAATCCAATGCATTTATTTACCATATTTCTGTACCTCTTTTCAATGATTAATTTACAAAGTGTCACATAACGACAACAAAAATCCTTTTTGTAAAAAAAAAAAAAAAAAGAAAAGGTAAAGGTCCCCTGTGCAAGCACCAGGTCATTCCTGACCCATGGGGTGATGTCACATTCCGACGTTTCCTAAGCAGACTTTGTTTATGGGGTGGTCTGCCAGTGCCTTCCCCAGTCATCTTCCCTTTACCCCCAGCAAGCTGGGTATTCATTTTACCGACCTCGGAAGGATGGAAGGCTGAGTCAACCTTGAGCTGGCTTCCTGAAACCAACTTCCGTTGGGATCGAATTCAGGTTGTGAGCAGAGCTTGGACTGCAGTACTGCAGCTTACCACTCTGCGCCACAGAAATTTAGAAAAGATCTAATCTGGAAATTATAATGGCAAGAATGAGCGTAGTCAAATCCCTGCAAGTTCAGCAGTGTACATAGCCAGGAAATCAGTCTAAGCTAGGGGGCTGGGGGAGGGCAGTACATTTTGGGCCATACCTACTATCTGGGGTGCCAGTAGCAAAACTGGGTCCAAGAGTACCCCACAAGCTACAAACCTGATCCTGTGGGGAGTGGGGGGCATGCTTTCTCATCCCCAGGAGACATTTCACTGACCAATCAAAGGCTCCTGAATTCTCCACCATCACCACCTCTGCTGGAACATCTACAAGAGAGTCAGTGTTGTATAGTGGTTAAGAGCAGAGTTTGAAGCGGTGGAGTCTGATCTGGAGAACCGGGTTTGATTCCCCACTCCTCCACATGAGCAGCGGAGGCTACTCTGGTGATTTGGATTTGTTTCCTCACTCCTACACACGAAGCCAGCTGGGGTGACCTTGGGCAAGTTACAGTTCTCTTAGAGCCCTCTCAGCCCCACCCACCTCACAGGGTGTCTGTTGTAGGGAGGGGAAGGGAAGGTGATTGTAAGCCGGTTTGAGTCTCCCTTAAGTGGTAGAGAAAGTCGGCATATAAAAACCAACTCTTCTTCTACGCTCATGACATGTAATTGTGGAAGTGCAGAAACACGCAGCCTAGTCTGGGCCCAAAGGGACCCAGCGTGCTTTAATCGGTCAAGTACCACATGCTTTTGTATGGCAGCCTCTCGCCCATGGCTCGACTCAGACAACATTACCCGTCGCTGCCAGGCAATGCGATGGTTGAGCGGCCCGTGGCAAGAGCTAGCCCCTGTGGCTCCTCCTCACAGTTAACCTCACCAACCTTCCCACTAAAATGAACCAAGGGGACCGGTCGTAAAACGGGTCCTGCCCATCATTGAAGAGATCCGATCCCTCCTCAGTCCCAGCATCGGAGCCGGTATCGTCCACAAAGGCCTCGTCGTCAAAGTCCTCCATCTCATCCTGCTGCTCGTCGGCCAGCTCGGTGATGTCGGAATCAGCCGTGGAGAAAGTGGGGGAGGGCGTGCGGTCAGCCAGGCGCTCGTTCACGCAGCCGTGGAAAATGGGGGAGCTAGACACAGCGGTTAACGGAACACTTTGATTAAAAGAGCAAGGGAGGAGAAAGAAGGCAAGAGGAGAGCTGCGTGCCACAATGGAAGTTGGCTGCTGGGCCCAACTCAGAGCACAACAGAATCTGTTTGCAAGCAAAAGCCTTGGAGGATTTGGAGGGGAGGGGTCAGGGGAGAGAAGAGAGGAAAAACAGGAGACGGTGTGGGGAAAGGGAGGACGACTTCAGTTGAGAGGGCAGCAAAGGAAACACCCAAACGCAAGGCCCTTGTATGCCAATACAGAGTTATCTTCAGAGCATTGTAATAAGCTTATTCCCCGAGGCTAGCCACAACTGAAAATGGCGCAAAGTTCTGAATTACATTACAACCACTATGCACATTATGTAGACCTGGAGCACCTTAAATGCAGGTGGGGAGGGGGATATTTTTGTAATGCTATCCACATCATGCTCCCTTCACAGGCTTGCCATTTGCCTGCTGGCTGAAGGCAAGCCCTCCCATAACTTTAGGAGGGGGAACAAAAAAATGGGGGGGGGGGAATGAAATCAATTGTGATTCCCTAGGAATTTTCCCTAGTCTCTATGGTACTTGCAGTAAAGATCACTGGAAATTCCTAGAGCATCACCCAGAAGTAACATAACATGTTCTTGAAATTCTACCCAGGCCTTGCCCCCTCAAATCTCCCAGCATTTGCCAGCACAGGGCTAAGAATCCTATCCCTTCACATAGAAAACTAGAAGGGCTACACTCAGCTGCTGTGTCTCAGCAATACATATTAGTTTTACATGCAGTGTTTTTTAAAAATGTGGGCATACATTGAAAACAATGATCCATCCTTCCCATCTACTTGAAGTATTAAGTGATACACTCCAAAATCCTACCTCCCCCACCCCCCGCATCCCACTTGACATGCAGGTTCTGGTCTGAAGAAAGTACCTGCAAACTCATCAGTAAGAGACTGCTGTTTTTAAAAGACATTCATATGTGATATTCAAGCAGCCATTGCACTGAAGAATGAGCAAAATGACAGAACATATCCTTGCCCCAGCCACTGAACCAGTTGTGAAGCAATGCCCAATGTGCACTGGGTGCAGCAGCACACAGCAGATCTCACTCCAAAAACCACCGCTCTATGCCAAGGACTGAATTACAGCCCTCAGCCCATTTAAACTCCACCTTTGCTTCCAGACTTTAAAGTACAGGCAATCTTATAGGTGTTACTCTCATACTGAGTGTGTCTTTACCAGACATTGAAAAGTAGTTTGAAGGTTAACTTTTCCAGAAATAGGAACAACCTGTGCACCCGACACAATGTCTGTGTGTTAAGTGCCGCCAAGTCGCTTTCGACTCATGGCGACCCTATGAATCAGTCCTCCCAAACGCCCTATCTTTGACAGCCTTGCTCAGGTCTTGCAAACTGAGGGCTGTGGCTTCCTTTACTGAGTCAATCTATCTCTTGTTGGGTCTTCCTCTTTTCCTGCTGCCCTCAACTTTTCCTAGCATGATTGTCTTTTCCAGTGACTCTTGCCTTCTCATAATGTGACCAAAATATGACAGCCTCAGTTTAGTCATTTTAGCTTCTAGGGTCAGTTCTGGCTTGATTTGATCTATAACCCACTGATTTGTTTGTTTGTTTGGCAGTCCACAGTATCCGTAGCACTCTCCTCCAACACCAACACTACACAATACACAAACATAATAGTCTGATCCTAGGATAGAATCACAACATTTGGAGGGGCTTTCAAGCTCTCGAATGAGCACGCCTGACTGCAGATGAACCCCCACACACCGGGGCACTGGAACAATCCCGCTTGCAAATAATGCTCATCTTTGAACTCGTGTTCTCTGCCTATGAGTTGATTTCAGTTAAGAGAGTTTTTAATCTCAGAAACGTCCACATTTTACCCATAAGACTCCGTTTATCGTCCAAGTCTTAGCTCGGTGACAATCGTTAAAACTTTACCATCTCATCAGGATTCATCATCACCTACCTCCCGACCAGCTTGAACCAGTGGAACCGATCGTAAAAAGGGTCACTCCCAGTCATGGTGTTCTCGGTCTCTTCCTGTGCGCTGGATGCCATTTCTCCTGCCCGGTCGTACATCTCCCGCATCAGCTCAAGCCGCAGCCTGAGAAGCGGAAAAGGTTTGAAGACGGTTGAAGGCAGTTTTATTTAGGACTAGTTTAGTCATTATTGATTGGCAGTTCTAAAAGAGATTTTAGCTTTTAGCCTTTTTATAATGGTTTTATTTACATTGTAAGCTGCCTTGAGTTGAACATATGAAACTGCCTTATACTGAATCAGACCCTTGGTCCATCAAAGTCAGTATTGTCTACTCAGACCGGCAGCGGCTCTCCAGGGTCTCAGGCAGAGGTCTTTCACATCACCTACTTGCCTAGTCCCTTTAATTGGAGATGCTGGGGATTGAACCTGGGACCTTCTGCATGCCAAGCAGATGCTCTACCACTGAGCCACACTGGGAGGAAGCCCCAGTGAGCAAGAAAGAAAGGGGCGTGCACACTTGCCCTCACACCATGGCCAGAACACTGCTGACCTGCCAGGCTCACTGGAGCGGAACAGTGTGGAGGGAACCCTAAAACAAGGCTATGCCAAGGTGCAGAGACCGCGGGAGGGGCTCAGCAGGCCAGGGGGGCAATCCCATGGAGGAAGGAGGCAAAGACAGGGGAAGCCATTCAGATGGTCCCACCAATGAGGAAGCAAAGGATATCGGCGTCCCAAGAAAGGGTGGAACCCTCAAAAGCACAGTGCAGGGCACTAGGGCAGGCACAGTTAAGGGAACCATGTTCAAATGTTTTCGTGTTCACCATCTTGGGGACACTGATTGGGCATAAAAATGTTTTAAACAAATAAGTAAATAAGATGGCTCTCACGTACTTGAGTTTCTCAAGGGACCAGTAATGCGTCGCCCCGTTCTTAAGATCCTGGACCTCCACCGCAACCACCGTCCGAGGGAAAGGGCGGTCATCTCGGCTCTTCTCTATCTCAGGGGGCAGCAGCTCGGGAGGCAGCGGAGAGTAGAGCGTGTCGGTCAGCAGGACAAACTGGAATTGCACCTGGACAGCGGCAAGGCGGAGGAGAACATTTTGTCAGACAACAAGAGGCCTGTGACAGGTGTCCGAGAAGGCAACTCGCAAGCCAGCCCTAAACAGAAGCCTGACTTCATCAGAGGTGGGAACACAGGAAATTCCCTGCTGGCCGACTCATTCCTGAAATTACAGCCAGCCAGACGCCTCTGGAATTTCCAAAGCATGACATGAAGGCAACAGCCTCCTCCATTCAACCCTAGTATCTGACATTCAGAGGTATACTGGTACTGAACATGGCAGCTCCAGGTGGCTAAGGGCCCTTGATGGGTGCTACCCTCCATGCATTTTCAAGTACTATCTAAGTCAGTGGCCAAGGCCACATCTTGCAACAGTGAGTAGAAGAAAAAAATGGAAGAGAAGAGAAAGAAGAAGAAGAGGAAGAAGACGAAGAGTTGGTTTTTATATGCCGACTTTCTCTACCACTTAAGGTAGACTCAAAGCAGCTTACAATCACCTTCCCTTCCCCTCTCCACAAGAGACACCCTGTGAGGTAGGTGGGGCTGAGAGAGTGTGACTTGACTAGCCCAAGGTCTCCCAGCTGGCTTCATGTGTAGGAGCGGGGAAACCAGTTCACCAGATTAGCCTCCACCGCTCATGTGGAGGAGTGGGGAATCAAACCCGGATCTCCAGATCAAAATCCACCACTCCAAACCACTGCTCTTAACCACTACACCACGCTGGGTACAGCCATCTTTGGTGTGTCGCAAACTTATTTTGTTAAAACAGCAGAGATCTATTTTCCATAAGTTAAAAGTTCTGCAGCAAAGCAGGGTAAAAATACCTCAAGTCCTTCCCCTCTTCTTCCTCCCTCCCCCACCCGACCAGCAAGTTGGCATTAATGTTCACAATAAATGTTTGGACTCTGCATCATAACCGACTGTTACAAGCTCAGCCCAGCTACAAGCAACATTTGCAGCACATGACCAACATTCCCTGAATTATCAACCCAAGCCATGGCAGAACGGCTTTGTATTTCTCATGAGACGACTACGTACACCTTACCTTCTTTTTCAGTTCCACACTGATTGCGTTGCCTTCTTTCAGATAGACTGCATTGCCCCAAAGCTGATCTCTTAAGGAAGTGAACTGGTGGAACTTCCATTTCCTGAAAGCCCACTGGGCAAGTTCATACTCATGCTGAGTCCAGGGCACTGCAGAAAGAAAGAAAGCAGCTTGGGGAAATCAGCAGCAAAAGAGGGGGGATAATTAAGAACATAAGAAAAGCCATGCTGGATCAGACCAAGGCCCATCGAGTCCAGCAGTCTGTTCACACACTGGCCAGATAATTTCTCATGGGCCCCACCCTCTCAAATCGCATGTCTATTTACAAGTTTGGAATGTATACCAATTCTAAAAAGAATCAAAGGCAGCAAAATTATAAGAATCCTAAGTCGGGAAAACATTTTAAGTAATGGAAATGGATAGTTGAAGGTTTTCATGGCTAACATCACCTAGTAAATCACATCCCCACCAAGCCTCATAAGAACATAAGAAAAGCCCTGCTGGATCAGACCAAGGCCCATCAAGTCCAGCAGTCTGCTCACACAGTGGCCAACCAGGTGCCTCTAGGAAGCCCCCAAACAAGACGACTGCGGCAGCACCATCCTGCCCGTGTTCCACAGCACCCAAGATAATAGGAATGCTCCTCTGATCCTGGAGAGAATAGGTATGCATCATGACCAGCATTCATTTTAACTAGTAGCCATTTTAACTAGTAGCCTCTGTTAAACTGACAGGACATTTTTCTCCAGGCCTGTTGGCAAGCCGACCTGTTAAACATCCCAACCCAGTCACCACGAGATGATCGTCACTCTGCACATGTGAGCAGACAAACTGGCAATTCACAGGCTCTGACCCACCAGTGTGAGGGTCAATGCTGTGTCCTCTGACTGGTCTTTACCAGGCAGGCTACCCAAGATCCTTCAAAAGCTGGGACCTTACGCAAGCAAAGCATGTGCTTCATCACTAAAGTATGGCTCCTCTTTAACAACACCATGGTGGAAGGAGCTGTTAAGTTTCAAGAGTTGATTCATTCTCCTGCTGTTGAAGCTGCCACAAAACAGTACCACATCTTAGCACTATCTTCATAAGTGTGCATGAGCATGCATTGGCCATTCTGGTTTCAGGGAAGCTGAGTGGTTGCGCCCACACACATGTGCACGCATTGCAGCAGGGAAGTTCAGCTGGGCCACAACTGGGTAAGAATTCAAACTCATTTCCACCAGCTCTGGCACTACCAAAGTGACCTCCTTCCTCTACTCTGCCCCCTTCCTTTATGCACTTTGTCTTAGTTTGGATGCTGCATCTTACTTCCATTTACATACAATACCCCCATCTAGTAATATTGGATTTAACTGCCTTAGACCTTGGTGGCCCAGTTTAGCCCAATTTCACCAGATCTTGGAAGCTAAGCAGGATTAGTACTTGATTAGTGCTTGTTCCCCCCCCCCGTTTTTTTATTTATTTTATAATAAAAGGGATACTGAAGGAAAACCAGGGAAAGGGAAAAAGCAAAGGTATCCAACATACAATTGAAAAAGCAAAAATTCAAAAGCAACATATTGCAGTCAAATAATTACCCAGATTATAAAGTGAAAAAGAAAAAAATATTCCAGCGGATTGAACGTATGATAATAGTCGAAAAGTGATCACCCTTTATGTCTATCAAACATATTTAGTGTCTCAACAAGTAAAATAACTGTCCAGATCTAAAGTTAAAGTTTCACTACTATTAATTAATATCTAATTTCTTATTTTGTTCCCATTAACCTTGAACCTCAACATATTTATAAAATAGTTTCCACTTCTCAAAAAACTGCTCATAAGCCATATCATTGCTTGTGTTTATCATGTTGGTCATGACTTAGTGAGCGCTTGGATGGCAGACCACCAAGCAAGTCCAGGGTCCGCATGCATAACAAGGCAATAGCAAAACTATCTGAGCCTGGCCTTGGCCGGAGAGGGCGGGTTATAAATTTGAAAAATAAGGAAATAAATATCTCTGTTCGTTTCTTATCCTGAAAACCCTATGGGGTTGCCATAAGTCAGCTGTGACTTGATGGTATTTTCCACCACTCAGCTGCCTTAGGAGCCGTGTTTTGGTCTGAAGTGTAGAATAAAAAATAAATAGCAGCAGTGTCTTCATATCACAGCCAAGGGCTGTAACACTTCGGCAAGGTAGCAGAGATAGCTTCTCCCACCCATGCATAAGTCCTCCCCACACCATCATTCAAGGCTAGCTCAAGGCATTTTAGATTGTACCAGAACTCACCCTCCTCTTCCTCCTCCTCTTCCTCCTCCGTGGTCTCAGCAGCGAAGGACCGCGTCTCCACCTGCTTCTGTAAGGCCTGGAGTTTACTCTCATAGTCCTGAAGGGGAAAGAGGAGACACCGTGTAGAAGAAGAGACAGAAGAAAGTGGGAGAGAAAATAGCCATAGTGGGAGGGAAAACACAAATACTTCAGGAGATCAGAGTGTGACAGACACAGGTAGAGAGCAGTTGTGGAAGGCTTCCCCAGAAAAGAGACCAAGTGCCTCCTCATCTTTAGAATCTGGGAAGAGAGCAGGCAAGAATAAGATCTTGAGGTGTGTGACTGGTTGGCTCCGCACCAAATCTAGAGAGCACTCTAAATTCTCCCCATCTTTGAGAGCTGCTCGTCCATTTGCAATTTCGCATCTACACAACCGTGAAAGCCGGGCGCTGTTTTTTCCCACACATCTGAACTCCCTCCCCCCTTCTCTGTGTTGTACAATGATCTTTGAACAAAAAATCCATTCTATGGATATGTCTTAAATACACAGCTCTGTTATCTTGTCCTTACCCTCTCAGAAGACCAGAAGAAATCTTGGTCCAAGATTCCAAATGGGAGAAATACCCCAACAGCCCCCTAACTAGGGTGCCCTAAATGTACTTGTCAAGGAATTGTATAGGAGGAACCTGCAGCAGGGCCCAGGGTGCTTGAAAGAAGAAGAAGAGTTGGTTTTTATATGCCGACTTTCTCTACCACTTAAGGGAGACTCAAACTGGCTTACAATCACCTTCCCTTCCCCACAACAGACACCCTGTGAGGTGGGTGAGGCTGAGAGAGCTGTGACTAGCCCAAGGTCACCCATCTGGCTTCACGTGTAGGAGTGGGGAATCAAACCCGGTTCTCCAGATCAGACTACACCGCTCCAAACCACCGCTCTTAACCATTACACCACGCTGCACATGATCCAGCCCCTGTGCTGACCCCAAGCAGGTCTGGTCAGGTGGTGGTAAGTGCTCCTTCCCTGGAGGTTTTTAGCAGAGACTAGATGGCCATCTGTCAGCAATGCTGATTCTATGAACTTAGGCAGTTCATGAGAGGGAGGGCATCTTGGCCATCTTCTGGGCATGGAGTAGGGGTCACTGGGGGTGTGTGGGGGAGGTAGTTGTAAAATTCCTGCATTGGGGAGGCGGTTGGATTAGATGACCCTGGTGGTCCATTCCAACTCTATGATTCTATGGTCAGTGCTTGGACAGGGGGTTTCTCGGGCACCCCATGAATGCTGCCTTGAATTCCGTGATAGAAGCAAGGCAGATGATGAACACGCTAAATAAATAGCACCAGCTCACCCAACAGTGGTAGGGGAGGAGCCTTGTTTCAGTTGTTTTTGGACTTTAAGTGAAATACATGATTTTCTCAGCGATTCTTTTTTGAGCTAGAAGAGTACTCGTAATGATAATGACAATAAACTTCTGCAAGGATTAGCTCAGAGGCCCCTCCATACTTCACTGCAAAAGTCCACTTCTCCATGGCTCCCCCCACCCCCCCGCAAAGTAACGTTTGGAAGCCCAGATAATCTCAAACTGCCACTCAGAAGGAA
The DNA here is from genome assembly GCF_029931775.1 of Euleptes europaea. NCBI lineage: Eukaryota > Metazoa > Chordata > Lepidosauria > Squamata > Sphaerodactylidae > Euleptes > Euleptes europaea. The sequence goes on from NC_079330.1 coordinate 3,621,838, forward strand.
GCTGCCGAGCCACAGGAAAAGGCAGGATATAAATGTTTTAAATAAATATTTTTGAAGGACCTATGCTGCTGGTCCCCACCCATGTGAGACCAGGATGCCAAAAACAGCATGGCAGCAGCTACAAGGAGCGGATCCCTTTTCATGGCAGCTAACTTCGTAAGCAGCCCGATAAAGCCGAATGGGCATATTTTAATTTCTTAATTTCCGTATTCTTTTAATGATTCTGATTTTGTATATTTTAACTTGTTGTTGTATTATTGTAGATTGTAATGGCCTATGGCCTTAAACTATAAACTTGATCTGATCATAAGGAGCCCAGCAGTTCCTTATATCAGTTCTGTTCCTGGGAATACAAAACACTCAAAAACATGATGGAAGTGATTTTACAGACTGCAGGCCTAAAGGATTCCTTGGTTAGGGGGCAAGGAGGAGGTGAAAGGAACAGGCTGAATACCAGGGAAAGAAAGAGGGCCAAGAGCATTACACAGACATGTTAAATGAAACACAAAGCTTGAAAACATTTATCTACTCAGTTAACAAGCAATCAGAATGCTTGTGGGGTTTGGTAAAAAAGCTGGGAATTGACAGTGAATCTGGAAGGAAGAGTGTGTGAGAGATGTCAGAAAGAAAAGGAAACCTTCTTATGTCTAACTAAAGCGAGAAGAATTGCCACCTGGCTGGTAAAGGCTCAGGCTTAGGACAACGTAAGCACAGGTACGCAGGGCATCAGAGCATACAGTAAGGGAGGAGCAGCTGACATCAGGACAACCATGTTTGGCAGACCACTGCCGCCACCAATGACCAGCCAGGTGCCAGAGAAAAGTGCAGGGATCCTACAAGAAAGGACCCCTTTGACCCAAACAAAACACACACCTAGAGCAGACTTCAGCAGTTAAGGCAAGAGCAAATCCAGCCCAACCACCTCTTTTCGATACGAAACAAACTGCTGCAGGTGAGCCTGAAAGGAGAATACAAGGTCACAGAATGCTCAAGTACTTTAGGGCTCTCTGGTGGTTATTTGGTTGTGGTTGTTTGTGTGGCAACACTGCTGGTCTGCTCATACGCAATGCCAAACACATGTTTTGGCATGACACACAGCCTCGATCCCCACCCCTCACACACTGCAATTAATTAGTTCCTATTCAGCACAAACCATAGTGTTGTATCTGGTGTGCGCTTGCCCTCCAAATCTGTTTCTAATTGTGGTCTGAAGCTGGTTTAGAAGGCGAACCACTGTTTGCCAGTTCACACACAAAAGCAAACTATGGTTTGCATGAAACCAGAGGTATTTAACTGAAGCATGCCAAGGAGCTGCGGGAAAGCACAAACTTTCTTATGACACAGCAAACCAAGTGTTGGCATTGTATGTGAACTAGGCCAAAGTCAGGCTTATAACAGGGCAAATAGCTTTACAGGGGAGTACAAAAAAGGTTACCACTGTAAAAACGCATTACCAATGTACCTGCCACATATATGTGTGTGTGCAGCTCATCTATTGCAGACCAACATAGTTACACTTTGAAAATAATTTTTGAAGGTGGTTATGCATAAATGGGAAGACAATTTCCCCCTTTTACTATACAGAAAGCCCCTGATGCTATTAACAAAAAGTGAGGGGGGGGGGCAGGGAGGCAGGGCAAAGAGAAGGTTTGATTTCCCAGACTCCAACAAAAAGACAGGCAACATTTGATCAATGAAAAGAAATAGTCTTGTAACGTAAGCTTGTCTCCTGGCAACGGTCTCTGGTTAATCTGCAGGACAGCTTAGCTTCTCTGGAAAGCACAGCAGATTCAATATCGTTCATAGACCCCAAGGGTGGGAGAGTGAATTAGGAATCATGGCTGAAGTCCAAATCATTTATGTACTTAAGGTTATTAGCCCTCCCTTTTTCAAAAGCTCAGGGATATTTACAAGAAAAGGGGATTCTTATGAATAGGAGACCAAAGCAAAATATTTTGGATGTATTAGGCAAATTCATTTGTTCACATGCAGTGATGCCTTGTGTTGCTATGGTTGCCAATTTGGGGTGCAGACAGATCTGACCCTTCTCCACTTGACAGACAGTTGCTAGCCCATTTTTTTACTGATCTATGTATTACAGAGTGGTAAATTCTATACTGTATCATTTCAGGTTATAGGTGTTGGGGGGGGATCCTTACATTTAAAAAAAAAAAAAACAACCCTTCCTGCTTGTAGTAATACAGCACATCAGGGAACATGCTAAATCCCGCCTACCCCATGAATGTTATTACACAGAGTGAATTTTTAATGCAGGGATGCACTGGAAAAGTAATCCCCCCTGCAATCTGAAGTGGTACAGCCCATAGTTGCCAGTCTACCACCTTGTCCCGCACAACATGCAGACTGACTCAAAATTCTCTTGCAGTTCATTGCAGCCAGGAGGAACGCTGGCTGCTATGTCATGGAAGCCTCCATTTGTATGAAACAAGTGTAAGGTTAGGCCAAGTCAAAGACCTTGGGGTCCAACTAGATCGCTGCTGCCGCCGCCCTGGTAACCCAGGCAACCTGGCCAACAGCACACCACCTCAAGTGGGCAGCCCTTGAAGATCCCAGCTCTATGCTCTTTCTTTTGTTAGCATGGTGCTAACAAAGAGGTTCTCTTAAAATGAAGGCAGGTTTATGAACAGACTGGAATGGTAGCACTGCCACACATATTCCATAGAAAACTCCTGAGGCAACACACCTCCTGACACGTCCAGCGGAGGGGTCCTTGGAGCATTAGCGTGGACACCTGCAGGGTCAAAATTATGCATGGTATGGAGAGAGTGGCATGGGGAAAGCCAAGCTTGTCAGGACCTTCCCCAAGATGCTTCCAATGAAGCAGCCAGGCTTGCAGCAAGCAGTAGTGGACTACGAGCAGCCATCTCCCAAGGAGAGGAGAGACTCCTGTCTCTCAGAAGAACAAGCATCCAGTGGCAGCCATCTCAACCAGCATCGCTGTGAGATGCTAAGGGCTCAGGATGGGTCCGTTACCTCCCCACCACAGCATCCCTTTGGGTGCGGATTAGCAAAGTGGAAGAAGCGTTAAACTGGAATAAGAGCACAGAGCGGGGAATGGGTAATAATGAGGAACTAACTAGGGTTACAGCCCTGTGGTGCAGAGTGGTAAGCTGCAGTACTGCAGTCAAAAGCTCCACTCACGACCTGAGTTCGATCCCGATGGGAGTCAGTTTCAGGTAGCCGGCTCAAGGTTAACTCAGCCTTCCATCCTTCCGAGGTCAGTAAAATCCCAGCTTGCTAGGGATAAGGGGAAGATGACTGGGGAAGGCAATGGCAAACCACCCTGTAAACATAGTCTGCCTAGTAGACGTTGTGATGTGAGGTCACCCCATGAGTCAGGAATGACCCGGTGCTTGCACAGGGGACTACCTTTACTTTAACTAGGGTTACCAATGTCATGGTTAAAGGATCTGGACTTCGCGCAAAATTACAACTGATCTCAGGCTACAGAGATCAATTTACCTGGAAGAAATGGCAGTTTTGGAGGGTGGACTCTATGGTTTTCCGTCCCCTCTGAGATTCCATGGTTTCCCATCCCCTCTGAGCTCCCTCCCCTCCTCTCCCCAAGCACTTCACCCAAATCTATAGGAATTCCCCAAGCAAAGTTGGTAACCCTAAATGTAACAGGAGAGTAGGGTCAAAGCACTGTTTACATCAATACATTACAACAAGGATCTTTCCATTTCAAGGAAAACTGCTTCCTCTCTGGGTTTTTTTTTTTAAGTCTGATGTCAAGAAATCTGGCATTTTTTCCCCTCCCACCCACCCCCATTGAGGCACTATGAGAGAGACTTACAAGAGTATTTCATAGTTTATTGAAAGCACTTGTTAAAATGGAAGCACAGTTCTTTTCACAAGTTGCAGTGGCTTACTCAAAAAAACAAAAAAAATCAGGAACCCAATAACAAAACCACTTTTGAAAAACAAAGTAATTAATTGATGTATACGAATCCTACCACTTCATTGGAAGAATCGCTTCCTCCTTTACAGTAATTACGAACAGGTTTCACACCTGAAAAGTTACTTCAAAGGCAAGCTATCTAAAGCATATTTTATGCTATAAAATTTAACAAACAGACAGAAAAGGAGAGGCAGGGTTGAACTGAAAATCTGCTCAAGCCGGTGTTCAAACACCACAAAAACCCTTCCTTCTAACTTGGAACAGATTCCGCAGTTGAGGGGAAAAGGGACTCCAAAAAAACAGATCAAGGGAAATTTTAACTGTACGCATCACCCCTTGGCAGCTTCTCCCATGAGGGCTCTGTTTTGAAATCTTTAAGGAAGGCACGGAAGCATCAGAAGCATTCAAGGCACAGCACATGACAAGTTGCATCGGTGCAATGAAAGCTGTTCTCATGCAGGCTGGAAGGTCTTTGCACCCTGCAGCAAGAAAATTCTGCTTCTGTGAGGGCCAAACTTGTGGGAGGGGCTGTGGCTCAGTGGTAGAGCCTCTGCGTGGCATGGAGAAGGTCCCAGGTTCAATCCCCGGCACCTCCAGTTAAAGGGGCTAGGCAAGTAGATGATGAGAAAGACCTCAGCCTGAGACCCTGGAGAGCTGCTGCCAGGTCTGAGTAGACAATACTGACTTTGATGGGCCAAGGGTCTGATTCAGTTTAAGGCAGCTTCATGTGAGGAGGGCATCTGTACATAGCCCCCCTCCCATTTTATTTGCTTCAGATCCCAAAGCAGGGAATGAAGCAGGGGGATTTGGGCTCTTAATCCTTAACCCCCCCCCATTAGCCATTTCTCTGCTTCCCCAGCTGGTTCTTGCCCAGTGGGGGAAATCATTGGAGAGGCTTTTGAACGGAGAAACATCTGGCAGAGAAAGGGTTAAGAGAGCCCCCCTTCCCCTCACACCAGTCCTCCCATTTCTCAGCCTTCCAAGATGGCCGGGCACTTTAAAATCTCAGTGCAGAATGTTACACTAGTCTACGAGTGTTATCTAATCTGGCCTCGAGATCTGCAAATTCTCAGTCAGGAATCTGAATGGGAGACATCATAGAAATTGCAGGGGGGGGGGAGACGCTGATTGGTTCTTCTCTTAAAGGACAAACAAAAAGACGGATTGCATTTAATGCCCTCACAAATATCTTCAGGAAAAGGCCTTCTTCCTTCATCCGGTTGTCCTCTATGCATCAAGCAGTACATTTTTGCTCTATCCTCAGTTAGTTAGGGGAGAAAAGCTGCCATTTTGCTGCGCTCTGTACTGAAGCACTTTTCCAAATGTCCCCATTTGCCAAACGCATGAGTTGGCACAGAATTTCGGCAGAGTGAATTGTTCTGATAACAAAAATGAAATGAACAGCATATAAACTATCACAGAAGTGGCAGAGAAAAGCCACAGGTGTATTTGAAAAGGAAAAACAATTCAAAGTACACCACTAAAAAAAAAAAAAATTTCAAGGAGCATAAGAGTAAACATTACAGGTTTTTGCTTACTTCAAGGCCACACTTTAAAAACTCCATGTTGTGTGTTCTCCTACACAACCCCATTGCAAAGGAAGAAGAGGAATCCTTGTCCCCAGACATATATTCTTTTTTTTAAAAACCAGCTTAAAGACTGATTCAGACAACACAAAAACTGATTTGCAAACAATTCCAGCCTTCCCTAAATTCTGGGATTCTTGCGGACAAGCACAATTGTGAAGCGGGCTATCAGAGCTAAGACACCAGCATTCCTTGCGATTATAACAGCTGTAAAATTGCTGCTGTTCGGATCTCACCTGCAGGCCTGACACAAGTTCAGCCCTACTGAAGGCTCGGACTGTTTGCCTAGACAAGAACAAATTCCCCATCTTGATCCCAGCACACGAAGAGAGAAGCTACGGCCTTGTGCCCATCGAGCCAATGACTACCCAACGGATGTAAATTCCCCCAGTGAACCTTGGGAAGAGTGTTGTACTGGGGAGCTACGCGGCCAATAAAAAATTACTCAGTGCTCTCACAGAACAGTAGCCATAATCCCTTCTGAGTAGCCACAAAAGTTATTTTCAAACTATTTTAAGTTTGCAGTGAAGCTGGACTCCCCCTATTATAACAAAAGCAAGCAGAATCCCCTTCTACCATCTCTAATCTTTAGATATACAACATTAAAAACATGATAGTTGGAGGGAAGATATACTTTAGCCACATTCAGGGCACAGTTAAGGCAGCAGAGATATAATTTCATTGAAAGAAGGGATGGGGCAGTGGATCAGTGACAGAGCATCTGTTTGGCATGCAGAAGGTCCCAGGTTCAATCCCTGGAAACTCTAGTTTAAACCCTAGTAGTTGATATGAAAGACCTCTAGCTGAGATCTTGGACAGCAACTGCCAGTCTGAGTAGACAATACTGACCCTGATGGACCAAGGGGCTGGATCAGTATAAAGACAGTTTCATGTGTGAAGCTTTCTGTCGTCCCAGTAAATGCCATACCAGTTTTAATGAACCCAAGCAAGGGGAAAGGTAAACCCTCCTCACTCTGCAGAGAGAAGAATCGGTTACAAAAATAAAACCCCACATATGTTCTTAATTCCTATGGGAGTAGAGAACAAAGGAACAGAATAAGGGTCTGCAAAGTTAACCAAGAAACCAAGAGACCTGATCTTAAAGGAAAATTTAACAAAATGGAGAAGGAAAACAGAAACGCCCCAAAAATTCAGAGCACAACCTGCAATACAACAGTCAGACTCGTGATCTGTACTGCAAAACATACAGGCAACATTCAGCCCTAGTAACCAGATTTGTCTTGTTGATTGTCGGAAGGATGACATTATTCCAGAACATTTGACATTACAAAGTACAATATTCCCAAAACAATAAAACAAAGGTACCCAAGCTCTTGAGGTACCCTTTCCCCACAGCCTATGGCAATGGTTGTCGACAAACTACACATTTCCAACATATTTCACAGGCAATGATAGGCAGAAGTATCATTTTTTGTGCTTTGCACATAAAGTCACCCAGTTGCTAAAGGAGTGTTTGAAATCTAAGGCAGATAGCAACAACCGCCACCCCCCTCCCCAGATCAGCACCGTTTCCCCTCGTCAGCCCGCCGTGATTCAAACAGTTGTTTCTCTGCTAGACTTGAGGTTAGGAGCCGAGAACTGGCGCCTCATGCGCGGAGGTGTCACAAACTGGTTCAAGTGGTTGGGCTGATCCGCCTGTCTTGCAGGACCGCTGGAGGCTGCGCCACTGGCAGGATTTGCGCCTCCGCCGCTGTAACTGCAGTAAGGCTGGCGGTGCTGGTGAATGTGGCGCTTCTGCTGAAAAGTTTGCAGATCTTGATTCGGGCGCCCGCCGTGAGACTGCAAAGATTCGGATGAGTCAGACATTTCGCGGCGCAAGCCTTTCTGCTGACCATTCAGAGAATTGCTTCTCCAGCGTAGCTGAGCTGCTGGTTCTGGTTGAGGATTGCTAGGTTGCGGCTGGACGTTCAAGGGCTGCCTCTTAATCTGGACGTTACCTTGACTCCTCTGAGGACCACACGTGTACCAAAGTTGCTCTGGGTCCATAGGGAGGGGGGCTTTGTCACACAGGTCTCCATTCTCCACCCTGACCTCCTTCTGGTCCTCCTTTGGAACTCTCACCTCAATAATTTCATCTTCTGTAATGATTATGTGAGTGCCCGGACTCCACGAATTCCTGTGTTTTGGGTTGCTCTTGAACGGGAACCGGGGCTTGCGGTTCTCGGGCGGGATGAACCGGTGAGGCACATTCTGTCGGCGAAGCTGTTTGGTTATTTCCTGTTGCTGCAGGTTCTTAAAACGAAGCTGCTCCTGCTTCATCCAGCGCAAACGCCCACGCCTGAAGGAAGGGTCATCCTCCATCAGCTGGGAAACACGGTCCTCTTTTGGAAGGTCACCTGTTTCAGCTTTCTGTGTGTTTTCTTCAGTATTCACTTTATTGATGGAATCAGGCTCTTTCATTTTAGTGGTAGCTGTCACTGGCTGGGCCTTTGGTTCTTGGGAGCCTATCAATGGCAATACCTTCTCCATTTTAAGCATTTTATTCCTGAGGACTTTTATTTCCTCATCCTTCATGTTGTTTTGTTTTTTCACTTCTTGCAAAATATCTTCAAGTTTGTCGATATGCACCTTGAGGTCATCCATATCAGTAATGCCTTTACCATTCAGTAGGACATCTTCAATCTTCTCATCGCCGACTCCCACTGTGTCCCAGACATCTCGGGCAACAGCTCGCCACGAATCACGCTCATTGGGGTCTTTCTTCCCATATAAAGTACAAAGCTCTTTCATTTTGACAATGGCCAAGGCCTCAATCTCCTGCCGGGTATGCCGAAAGTCATTGAGGGCCACCTCATAGCAGATCTCCTTCACAGCTTGGATCTTCAAGTCTGAGATGGTAACCCATTTGGAGTCTTTGCTAAGGCGCCGCCGTTGAGGTATCTGATACATTTTAATAGGTTCTCGCTTCTTCCCACTGCTAGGGAGGCCACATTTTTTAACAATGGTTTGTAACTTGCTGGGGGGGAGCTTCTCTCTCAGGGAAGTGATCAGCCTCCAGCTCTCCTCACAAGACCGCTTGTCCGAATCATCCCCACTATCAGAGTCCGCGTCCTTTGGAAAACAAAAATCAAGAAGTGGCCCCAAAATAATCAAAATTAAAATTGGGGAAAGAAGGGAAAACACTGAATAAAAAAATTACAAACTAAGAAAAACTTAAGAACAGAACAAACAATGCAAAGGCTAATTTAAGATTCCATTCTTAGGACACTGCAATCTCTATGGGGATCTTCAGTAGTTTTCTTTAAATCCAGTCACAACTACATTTCATGGAATATCTCAATCTAGTCAGCCTAGAATATTCCAAGACTTTCCACTATCCAATCCATGTGAAAGTGTTAGAAGAACTTAACCAAATACCTTGTCAGAAGGTGGAAACCACACTTGGTACATGCTACAGACGTGCAAAACCCCAAGCACACTTTTGCCTTGGTTATTACTGCTGAGTTTCTCCAGTAAAGTCTTTCCTCCGTATTGAGTGAACCCAACAGTCATTGTTGAATGGTCAGATGAACAGCCAGAGTTAACACTGGTTAGTAAATGCTGTACACGTAGTGCAGGAATGCTCAGATTTAGAATCCACTCTACTAGAAAAACAGCCAGAGAGGTGTTAGGAGGATAAAGAGCAGAAAAGAAGATTCAGAAGCAGCCACTAGGGATGGTGTTAGAAGAAGTGTGAGTGCCGCTACACAGTGGGTGAGAACTGTCCAGGTCCGAAGAGGAACTGCTACAAGCAAGAGAGTTTTTGTATTTCCCATTGGTATGTTGTTTTAATATCCTCGACGAGCTTCAATTATCCCAGATAAGTCAGTGTCTTAAAGATGCACAAGTCATTTGAAAAAGAGAACCACACAAAGGCCTTCAATTGTCTTCTTGTATCCTTTGGCCTACTATACCATAACAGGCCCCTTTCACATTTACTAAACTGCGCAATGTGTTCAGGTTCATCCACTATAAATTAGTTGTATTTTAAAGGACAGCATTCCTAAGAAATCATTCCTTTCAAGACCAGTCTTTGATGCACACCTAGATTTAGAAATGCTTTCCAACAAATAACACAGCAAAGTTTTCCAAGAGTTCCAACAATAATGGCAATTTACTAGAGTTAGCAATTTGGGGTTCTCTCTGTCTCATGTAATGTGTCATTAGTTTTCCTAGGATTCAGTATCACCTATCCATATGTTCCAGCCATGCTTCCTGGGAGATTCTTGAGTAATTCAAAGTTGCCATGTCTTTCAGGTAAGTAAGAACTTGACCTATCTATTCAAGGTACAGTCTCTACTACAGTTTAGAGAATTGCTTAGAATTGCCCAAGGTAAGCAAAGGCTGGGGTTTTAATGAAACAGAGTCCCTTGCGCTAGAGTGGAAATGGACAGTGCCCAAATAGAACCCTTTGCACGCTACATTCCAGGTTGTGTCCAGAAAAAAGAATGAAAGCAGTGTGTTCCCATTACCAGGCCTGTTACCAACTATTGCTCTTATGCGACCATTTTTAATAAGTATTTGCTGTTATTAGACAATTCATTGAACTCCAAAGTTAAATGATGAAGCTTTCTCACACCCTTTCCACCATGATTAGCTCTAGTAATCCTCCTAAGAAACTAGCTCAACAGCAAGGACTTTACTCTTCAATACCAATTTGAAGACCAGATTTAACATATTATTATCCCTTCACTGAGGAATATCCTGAAATACACACGCACATATTACATCCAAAAGTCCCTGGAGTCTGTAGGAAGTAAGAGACTAGATGACTGCCCAATCCTGCCAAGTTCACATGGATTTTTAAATATTCAATCTAACATTTGTCAAGTAGACCTTATTCTTCCTCAGAGGGAAAACACTGCAGTAAAATTTGCCTTGGGGGACATCTGAAATTCTATACTTGGGAGAGTCCAACAGCTTTTCAGTTCTTATACAGAGTGGCATGTGTTTCCTCACCACATATCTTCCAAAGGCCGGCTTGAAATGTCAACTATTACTGCCATGATACACCAGGGATCTGGATGTTTTTACTACAGAGAGAGATCATGGTTTGAGAAATAATCAGTAGGAATCTCTCACATCACCTTGCCAGTCAAGTGGCTATGCTGAGGGGATTTGTTCCAGGTTTGGGGGTGGCTGAAGAAAAAACTCGAGGGGAAAGAGAGACAAAATCTGTGGTGTGCTTTAAGGAGTCACACGAGGAAAATCTACTCAAGGACTTGTCTCAAATCACCAACAACCAGCTCTGGCAGGACTTGGATCTGCAGAGAGAGGCCTTGATAAGAAAAGCGTCATTTTAAAAAGACATCCAATTAAATGGGTTCAAGGGCCAAAACCCTTACTCAGAAGACACCTAAGGCTGTGCCCATGGCTTTTCACCAAAAAAAAAAAACCCTCCAGTTCCACTAAAGCTGCACACCAAGCTATCAATTTTTCCTTCCTTGGTCATACATTGGGAGGGGGGGTGTTTGGGCAAAGTTGCAATTTTGGACAAGTTGGCTGCTCTTAGTAATAGAGAAAGGCCCGTTTTCCTCTCCCTCTACAACTACTGACATCTGTCTAATTGGGGGGGGGGGTGAGGAGGACAAGACCAATGTGCTACACAGCGGCAGAACCTGGTGCACTGGGCTCCTTTGCCCTACAAAGCCAACTGTGCTCCAAGCACTGAAGACCACTTTGTGGGGAGTACAGAAGGAGGCTCAGCAGGCCACACTGTGGACCTTAAAGCAGGGGTGTCAAGCATAAGGCCTGCGGGCTGGATCCGCCCCCTCGAGGCCTCTTATCCGGCCCGCGAGCCAGCCGAAGCAGCCACACACCCCCATTCTCGAACTGGGCTGGCAAGGCATGGCCCGGCCAAGTGGCATTTATGTCATATCTGGCCCTTGTAACAAATTGAGTTTGACACCTCAGCCTTAAAGGCTTACGAGGGTAAGTCTTATACATTTGACATGCCCCTGGGCTCAGAAAGTGCTGAACTCTGCCCCGCCACTTTGCAAGACATCCCAGGCCTTAATTAGTTCCCAGTCGACTTTCCTCATTTCCCTGGTTTCCCACATCATCCAAATTCTAAACAATTAGCGACCATCAATTATTCCACTGCCTCTGTTTCATCTGCCTCCCACAGCACTCGCTCTTATGGGGAGGGGCTCTGGCTCGATGGTAGAGCATCCGCTTGGCATGCAGAAGGTCCCAGGTTCAATCCCCGGCATCTCCAGTTAAGGGGACTAGGCAGGTTGGTGATGTGAAAGACCTCTGCCTGAGACCCTGGAGAGCTGCTGTCGGTCCGAGTAGACAATACTGACTTTGATGGACCAAGGGTCTGATTCAGTAGAAGGCAGCTTCGTGTGTTCATGTGACCGTCTCTCTCCCCTTTAGGATTTTCAACTCAGCAAGCACTTGTCGTATCCATGGGACTTGCCAAACCTCAACTGGGCCCAAGGGTGGTATTTACTGCTTGCCGTGAGGCATGCAGAACCCAGACCCTTTCTCAGGGAGCATATCCAGTAACCTTGGTTTCTTACACAAACGAAAGGCAGAGCGTGGTCCCCTGAGAGATTCACTATGCACTGAACAGAGACACTTACACAGCAAGACCAGGCTGGAAAGCTAAAGGAGGAATTTGCTTCTCTCCTAGCAACCGTCCGTACCTCCTCACAGAGATCTGCTTCTGCCTAGACATTTTATCATCTTTTACCTACTGTTTGCTTTCCAGCACCAAATTCTTGCCCTTTGCATAACCCCTCATCAGAATGTGCACCAGTAAGACTCTTGCTAAGGATTCAGACCACATGCAGGGCAAGGGAGGAGAGGTTAAAACATGCACAGTTGCCACAATATTTACAGATTTCATGTTTTCAAAAAAAAATCCTTGCATACAAACAAATCTAGAAGTCACTTAACAGCACAGAATTAGTACCTGGCACTGATCTAAGGCAAACCTCCACACCAACAGCCACCAGTAAAAGCACCAAAAAGCAAACTACAAAGATTTTTTTTGGGGGGGGGGGGAACCAGAGGCTTCCCTTTTGACCCATTAACAGGACACTGGTTGTGTACTTTAAGTTACTTAGGTTCAGCATCTAATTGAGGGGGAGATTTCTACGCCTTCTTTAATAACATACAAGTAGTCATGCTCGGACACACCAATTCAAAGTCAAAACAGCACACTACAGGCAATTTTGTTTCCAAGCAATCTGAGTATATATGCTGTCCTCAAGGGTCAAGAGGATTTTTTTTTTTAAAGATCACTTCTGAATATGGACACCTACCAGCCTCTGTTGCTCCAGTAAGAGATCAGCTTCTTCTTTCTCCTTCTTGTACAGAATTTCCATCTCTTGAAGTCTGAGAAAGGAAGGAAGAAGTCAGTTGCACAGACAACCACTGACACACTGCAGCTGAACTGGCTAAGGATGCATCCAAAAGGACAATCCTGCAACTTAGGAAGTTCTGGGGTGACTCCATGTTTAGGTCTCCCCAACACACTCAATCACAGCAGCTTTGCTGGGCAGGAGCTGCTACCTGACATTCTGTTTTCCTACATTCAGTATCAGAAAACAACCCGATGTGAATCTAGCATGCGTCTCCCGCTAGGCTGCTCTGCGATCCCTGCAAGTTTTGCAGCCCATTCTCATCTTCCAAAAAAGACACAAGTATTAAAACTGCGGCAGGGACATTATTTTGTCTTGGAAATGCAAAAGCAGAAAAGTAGTGGCAGAACTGGAATAAATTCCCTTTTGATGGAAATGTGAGAAACCCTGCCTGGTCAACATCACCATGTTCCCAAACAGAAGAGTTTGGTTCTTGTAGGTTATCCGGGCTGTGTGACCGTGGTCTTGGAATTTTCTTTCCTGACGTTTCGCCAGCAGCTGTGGCAGGCATCTTCAGAGGAGTAACACTGAAGTGTTTTGGGTTTTGGGGAGCAGATATCCTTCTCAAGGAAAACATGGGAACGTTTATTATTTATTTATTAGAACATTTATGCCCCCTCCTGCCTTTCTTCGTGGTTCAAGGAAGCTCAAGAACTCACTAGGGTATCTACTCAGCTACCTAGAAGTTTCCAGAAACGTATTTTGTCCATATCATTGATCATATCAGTGACATCCAGGTGCACACAAAAAGTTCTGAAGCACACATCCTGTAGCAAGTCAATACATCAAGACCAAGTTTGCACATGCACCACTTATGGAAACACATCGCCCTTTCTAACATAAACAACGCTATCATGAACAGATGGGGAACTAGCTCTGCAAACTCTTCTAGAGTGTTCTCAGTGGGTAGCCATGTTAGTCTGTCTGCAGTAGTAGAAAAGAGCAAGAGTCCAGTAGCACCTTAAAGACTTAACAAAAATATTTTCTGGCAGGGTATGAGCTTTCGTGAGCCACAGCATCTGAAGAAGTGAGCTGTGGCTCACGAAAGCTCATACCCTGCCAGAAAATATTTTTGTTAGTCTTTAAGGTGCTACTGGACTCTTGCTCTTTTCCCTCTAGAATGGTTAACTACAATGCCAAGTAGTCTTCTGTAAGGAGCCTCGTACAAAGGCAGGCAAATATTACCCTGCATTCTTACCTGAATAAAATATTTACACATTTTCAATGCGCACCAGTTTAAAGAAGCAATACCATTTAGCAGTTCAACTGGAAAAAATTGTAAGACCCTTTGTTCAAAGATACAAACAGTTAATTACCTTTTCTCCATTTCCTGCTTCATATCAATTCCCTGTTTCTCCAGCAGTTCTCGCTGAGCAAACGTCCAATCCACTGGCTCCGAGGGTGTCTCTGCCGATGGAGTCTTCTCCCTTTCGGCTCGAGCTTGCTCAGGATGGTTGAAACGGAAAACGTGGTTTTTACCCATGATGATGCGATTTCCTGGATGAGCAATAAAAAAAGGATTACTACCAAAGGGTTGTTAAAGGAGTAACAGCTCTGTCAGAGTTGCTCTGATTTGCGCAGTCATTTTATCTCTAAGCAGTTCACGATGTGGATTTCCAAGCAGGATAAAAGTCAGCAAAGGATGAAATGCGAACACTGATAAAGGGACACAGACATTTATGGGCAAGAGCCATTAAAAGACAGGGAGGGAGGGAGGGAGGGAGGGAGGGAGGGAGGGAGGGAGGGAGGGAGGGAGGGAGGGAGGGGGAGAGAGAGATGGTCACAGCAGACATGTAGACTGGATACCTGACTGCCTCTCTGAACGATGAGGGTTCAAATACTGCTACCTCAATCTCACTTGATTCGAATCCAGCAGCACCTTAAAAACCAAAAAAAAATTCCTGGATATAAGTTTTTATGAGTCAAAGCTCCACATCACCTGAGGAAGTGAGCTTTGACTCACAAACACTTATACCCTAGAAATTCTGATTGCTCTCTAAGGTGCTACTGGGTTCGAATTTTATTCTGCTACCGCAGACTAAGTTGGCTACCAACCTGAATCAATCCCACTTGGTTATCTGTTCTCCCGGCTCTTTTTAGCGTCGGAAATGAACTGCCCTCTCCTAATAACCAGCCTGGGAGGCATCTTATGCCGAAAATCAACTGTCTGCCCAAAGTCACCTAGTAGCTCAGCAAGCACCTGGACCTCCTGCCACCCAAATCCAAACACGTCTACTCTTCGGCTGATGGTTGTCCAACCGACACAGTTGCCTACCACGTCAGCCACACCATGGGCCACATTCTCTCTAGTTTGTCCCTGCCACTGCAATCCAAGAGATCAAGCTCCAGACAGACTTTTTATTCTAACACACAGCCTCAACTTTACGAGCAATGTTTGGAGGTTGGCTTGTTTTAAAACAAAAAGAGAGCCAGTGTGGTGTAGCGGTTAAGAGTGATGGTTTGGAGCGATGGACTCTGATCAGGAGAAGCGGGGTTGATTCCCCCATTCCTCCACATGAGTGGCGAAGGCTAATCTGGTGAACTGGATTTGTTTCCCCACTCCTACACATGAAGCCAGCTGGGTGACCTTGGGCTAGTCACAGCTCTCTAAGAGCTCTCTCAGCCCCACCTACCTCCCAGGGTGTCTGTTGTGGGGAGGGGGAGGGAAGGTGATTGTAAGCCAGTTTGTAAGCCACTTTGAGTCTTCCTTAAGTGGTGGAGAAAGTTGGCATATAAAAACCAACTCTTCTTTTTCTTCTTCTAAAGCCAGTCATGTGCCTAGATCTTAGGGCACTGTTCCTAGCATGAAAGACCAGATTGCAACGTCTCTTACCTGAACGCAGCTGGACAGGCTGGATGACCCTCTTGCCATTGACGTAGGTTTCGGAGCGCTCACAAGGTTCCAGAGTGACGATCACTAGAGAAAGAGCACAAGGATAGTCAGGCCACTGTTTGTCCCACCAAGCTGCAGCGCCGGAAAACCTCAACCCACAACCTTCTCACAACTACCTAAAACTTTCTCACAACTATCTTGAGACGAAACAGCAATGTTGTGAGAGAGGCAAGAACAAGGCAAGCTGCGCCCCCCTCCCCACTGAATATATTGCCAAAGATGTACAAAATAACCACCTCAAATCCTGTGTTAGAAAGCAAAGCCGCAGAACACAGAGGAGGACAGAGTTTTGCAATTACAAAATGCAAAGTGTACTGTGCTTACATATGAACAGGAAGCAAATGGTATTGATGACCCCACAGGAAAACACAGAGGGATTCAACCAATGAGCTGCCTGCCACCTTACCGTTGCCATTGTGGTTCTTCTCACTCCGGAAGATGCAATGTTCCTCTTTGATGTGAGCCCCGCTTAGAACTATGTCTTGACGCCGTTCAGCATCGGCCTGGCCAACTCTGTGTCCAACAAGGATATTTAATACTCTTATTAAAGTATATATTATACACCCACACAGTGCAATAAACATGTCAACACCAAGGGATGAAACAATTTACAGGTTGTCAAAACATTTCAAATCAAGTTTTAAAAAAATGCAAGAGGCGGAATTTATTTATTTAGTCCAGTTTCACAAATAATCCTTCAATCTCAAAAGCCATTCTCTTGCCAAGGGAGCTGACTCGAGCAGTCGGCTCAGCTGTTCCCAAAATAGATCTCAACAGGTATAAGCCCTCTGCCACTACATCTGCCAATCAACCAGCAGTACAGGGATGTCACGGGCAAAGAAGAAGGTGGTTTGTGCACATCTGGGGGAATCATTCACCCTAAAAAGGGAAGGTACCCTACACACAAAGAAAGGGGAGGGACCTTGGTCACACTGTCACAGGATTATGGCACAAGCCTTTAATGAAGGCACACAAAAAGCTGCCATTCAGGCTACAACCTAACGGGAGAACAGCCCATGGGACTGAGGATATGGGGTGGGTGAGCAGCAAATGTCCCTTCCAAACCCAGCCCCTCTGTACGGCGGAACGTCAGAAGTTTAGGGCTTAAATTAGCTAGGGTGTTGTTTCCCAACTTCAGAAAGGGCGACCTGGCCCAAAGTCACAAAGCATTCACACAGGGTAAGTGTCCTACAGAAAATTCTTTGGCTTTTCATGTTGTATTATGAATTCAGAAGTGTGGACCATGGTTCAGGGGATGAGCACAAACTTTGCTTGCAGAAGGCTCCAGGGCCAATCGTCAACATTTCTACTTAGAGGACTTCAGGTGGCAGGACACAGAAAGCCTTTTGCCCAAGAACCAGGAGACCACCAGGAGGTCACAGCAGACCACACTGGAACAGAGGGCCCAAAGGTCTGACATGGTTAGCTTCAGGTGTTCCATGTGCAGCCTCCTCTGGATTCTAATTCCCCAATTTAGAGACTCTTTTTGGCTATCTCCACCACTCACTTCTGAGAGGCCCAGATCTGAACATGGTGTACCAGCCAAGAACATATATTCCGTACAATGTCACTGTTTGTTGTTTCCCGCTTCTACACTCACTCTGCTCTCCTCTTTCTGAACTCCCCTGGTTAATACGCACTTGGGAAAAGCTCCTGCAATTCCAATCTGGCAATTAAAGTTAATCCCCTGCATACAAACAAGGACAAGCATAATTAACCATGCGCTCTGCCTGGCAGCCAAGAGCATCATACAACTGGATTTGTTTTGATAAAGGAGAGATGTTGCTTCAAAGTGGAAGGCATTTATCTGCCACAACCTGCCTCCACCCTTACCTGGTAATGCCATCTTTTATGTAGTAAAGCAGACACTCTGACATGAGGGGGTCTTCGTTGAGGTTGACAAGATGCGGGGTCTGAAACGAGAACAGGAAAATCATAGCCTCTCTTCTTCTGGCACTGCCTTTTGCAAGGGGACCCAATCGCTTCAAGGTTCAAAGGCAACCACAACGTGGCTCTTCCAGAAAACCAATAACTTCTACAATATTTCAGCACAGAAGGGATCATGCTGAAGGAAAGGTGGGAAACATTAAAGGTGGGAAACATTAAAACATACGATCTACTCAGAGGGTTGATATCTTAGCTGAAAGACTAAGAACAAAACAGAATTGCTTGCCTAATAGGGGATGGCAACTGCCAGCCACCAGGATCAACCAGGCCTGAGTAGGGTTGCCAGGAAGTTCCTGGCAACCGGTCAGAGGGTTTGGGGGGCAGAGACCAGGGTAGTTCTAGCTATTGCCAGAAACTCCATGGTAAAATTACCCTTGTCACTTCCGGCTAGCTGTAGGAATCAGCAGAAACTCTACTGTCAGAACTTCCGGTAAGTAGACAAGGCCTTATTTCTCTTTTAAATTTTTTCTCCCCAGGATGACTGCATCCCCCCCCCCCCAGCCTGAGTTTCTACCCACCAATCAGCTGAGCATAGGAGGGGAAGGGGTGCAACTGTCTGGAGGTCTCCCGCCACAAGCGGGCAAATGGGAACCCTACCCCCTGAGGGATATTTCTTGGGCCATCAGTCCCCTACCCATCTTCCCACTGCTGGAAACAAAGCAGGTCAGCCGAATTAGGCAGCTTTTACTGTTTCCTAACCCACACCTCAGAAGGGCTGAAAGAAAACCTAGATTTCCAATGTTTTCTTTCTTCTTCTTCTATTTTTGCTACATATAGACAACCATCTCTTAAGCTAAAACTCTTAATAGAGCCTAGAGCTACAACTACTGCTAAACCAACCTTCTTGGGTGAAAATACCCCATTGGAATCAGCAAACAAGTCACATGGCCTTGGAGTGAAAATCTAGCCAAAGGATGGAGAGCAAGTATAGATCAAAGAAAAACACAGCATCAGGACAAAGTGACGAGCCCTCAGAACCCAAGTTTCTCATTCTAGCTTGCTAACTAGGAGTTTGGTGTTTTATAGCTACAACTGCCAGCTACCGCACACACCAAAAGAAAAATATTATGAGAAATACAAGAGGAGCAGAGGGATAAATATAGGGGGAAAGGGTGATAAAGGGGGATAAGGACAGGACAGGCAAAGGAGGAAATGCACCAATTTCCTATCTTCTATTCCACAGGCATAAAGCAGCTATTTCCGCAAAACAGATTCTACACCCAAACCTGGTCAGGAGAAAAGGCATCAAAAGAGTCATCAAACAGAGTAGACGGCCTCTGAGGAAAGATCTACAAAGTGTCCAGAGCATGCAGAGAAACAGGAGGAAAAAAAAAAGCTGAAGGGGGGGGGGAATTGCCTTAACAGTCTGACTAGACTAAAATCCAGAATTTAAAAGGCTCTTGGGCCCAAGGGATCTTTGGTGGGGCCCCTCTCTATGGAAAAAGGCAGAATACGCAAACCAAGAATTCTCTCGCACCACCTCCGGCCTTCTTGGATGCTCTGGGCACAGTGCCTGGGGTGGTGCTGTGAGTTCACATTTTGCCAGCCTTTCAGCCCTACGTCTGACACGTCACCCCTCTGGAGCCAGCCCTGATGGAGACAAGCTTTAGAGGCAACCGCTTTAGAGGCTAAATTAACCCGACAATGGAGAGAAAAACGGTTTATTTCAATCACATGTGCTACAAAATGTCTGTCAAGTGCTTCCAGGAAAGCCCTCACACGCTACATTCAAAATCTTCGTGCACGCCTGAACTTTTAACTGCCACCAGGTCACCGAATTGTAAAAGGACGGCTGCACTGAAAGCTAAGGACTTTCAGTACAGCGTGGCATGGCCAGTCACTTTCACAAAAGCTGGATACCCAAGGCTGGGTGGAAAAGATAAAATAATAATATAATAATAGAGAAATATATTTTATTTGAAGGTGCTCTGTAAGGATTAAAAACATTAAAAATGATAAAACATGGCACAATGGCATCTTATAAGGTTGATAGACCTACTCCACACATACCTTTTTAGGTGAGAAAACCCCAAGGGTTCCTCCGTCTTCTCGAATGGCAACTCCCATCTCAGCCAGCAAAGCCTCTCTGCAGAGAAAGGAAAGAAGACAGGAAGTCACAGAAGCCAACTTATCATTCAACAACAGAATGCTGGGGGGAGGGTGTCCAATACGTATCCTGGAGTGGATAATCACAAAATGAAGTGCAACAAGACATTAAAAGCTACCCATTCGTGGTTTTCAATTCAATTCAAGACCTTTATTGGCATACAGGTTCTCACCTAATAAATCATTCTGACCTTCGCAGTTAAGGACACTCCTGATGTAATTTCTCAAACTCTTCCTTCAACCCAGGATAATGACACAAAGCACTAAGATGTCCGATCAATGAAGGCTTCACCCTATAGTATAGGAACCTGGGGGGGGGATTTGAACCCCCACCCAAGTCTCTCCGCTGTTTCCCTGTAACTGTCAATGTAAACTTCCAGTTTCTAGCAACTACTTTTTAGACTCACATCCTCCTCTCTTCTGCAGAAGCTTGCCCTGTCCTCTCCCAGCCTAGTTACATTTTTAATCCCTGTCCGCGTTTTGACAAGCAAATATCAACTAGAGTCCTGAGTGCTGTCTCAGATACCTCAAGAGCTTCAAAGCGGAGATCCTAATTTCTCACGCCTCACCTCTCCATCCTGATAGCCTCCGTCTTCCGCAGCTTCTCCTCCCACGTCTCGTTCAGCTCTGCGATGATCTTCTCGGATTCCTGCAAGGAAGCCCAACAGGTGGAATGTAGGAGGCTGCAGCCAAGTTGCCATGTCTTACTAAGCTTTTTGACATGAGAAACTAGAGGACTATGAAGTGGCAGCAAAAAGCAAACAACCTGAGGGAACACGGCCACTCCTTAACAGACTGTGAAGCTCATATCCAGAAGACCCAGGTCCAGTTACTGGTTCAGCCATGACAATTCATTTATATTTTAGATTTATATGTGGTCCTGGTCTTTTCATAAGAGCCATATTTCTAAGGCTAGCAGTCTCAGGGGCAGCCTGAACCTTCTTCCTGAACACTATTCATATTCCCAAGACTGAAGGAACCACAGAGGTTTATTCAAAAGCTAATGTCCTATCTGTACTCAACAGATTTAAGACCTTGTAACATTTCTGGCCCAAACAGTGAATGCCCTTTGTTCAAAAAAGCTCAAGTACTGTTATACCCTTCCATAAGTCTTCTAGTTCAAGGGATAAATGGTCGCTTGCAGTTTTCATTAGGTTCCAAGTCAGTTTTAAGAGGCTGGTGGTGGTTGTTTTTACACTTCGGGCCTGTTTTTGACATGAGATGGTAAAATCCAGAAGTGAAAACGGATCACACCACCTTGGGCTACAGCACAACAGTAGAAAAGGTTCTAGCCCGCGAAAGGATGGCTCCAAAGAAGAAATAAAAGAAAAAGGAGGGCGGAGGGCATGTAGTTCTTTGGGAGGTGGTGCTGGAATCTGCACCTGCTGACTTAACAGGTAGAAAGTGCTGTCAAGTCTCAGCTGACTTTTGGCAACCGCGTAGGATTTTCAAGGCGAGAGGTGAAAAGAGGTGGTTTGCCGTTGCCTCCCTCTGCATAGCAGCACTAGACTTCCTTAGGGGTCTCCTGTCCAAGATTTAACAAGGGCTCATCCTGCCAAGCTTCCAAGACGTGATGAGATCAGGCTAGCCAGACCTAGCTGTCACCAATGAAAGATGTAGAGTTGAGAGGCAGATTATGGGAACGAGGACAGAACGATACTCAGGTGACCGAGACAGTGTGTTTGGCACTGTCCTGGACAGTTGTTTGTGTGTGTGTAAAGTGCCGTCAAGTCGCAGCCGACTTATGGCGACCCCTTTTTGGGGGGTTTTCATGGCAAGAGACTAACAGAAGGGGTTTGCCAGTGCCTTCCTCTGCACAGCAACCCTGGACTTCCTTGGTGGTCTCCCATCCAAATACTAACCAGGGCCGACCCTGCTTAGTTTCTGAGATCTGATGAGATCAGGCTAGCCTGGGCCATCCAGGTCAGGGCGGACAGTAGTTTAGGAGGCAATAAAATGAACCCTTTCCTCACAGGTGTTATCATGGCTACAGCTTCTTACGAGTTTTCGTTTTATACTGTGATTGTTTCTTGCGCTGATTTTGTACGCCACCGTGGTGCAATATGCTGTTCAGAAAGGCCGATACAAAGTTTTCAAAATTTCCTTGTTCACTCCAGAACGTTAAGGCACAACTTCATTCCAGCTCCACCCAGCGACACATAATCAAATCAAGTCTGTGGCTCATGCAACATTTCTCTCCTCCGCACACTCCAATTTTTAAAAAACATCCAGCCTGAGCAAATGTTCTGAAGAACTAGAAATCACGCACACCATTTTGTGTTATTTTGGTTGCTCCTAATTAAAAGGGTATTTATACGGCTTTTGTAGGTTTTTCCTCGGACCAACGCAGCTACCTGCCGCCCTTCCCTGGGATCAAGTCTTTCTCTTCACCGGCTTGTTTTCCTCTGATCTGCTCAACCCTGCGCTGGGGACAAGACAGCGCACTGCCAGCTGAGCCAGCTGCCATGTTTCCACCCTTCACTGCACCGAGGAAGTCCTGAAGCGTTTCTTTCCCTTAACTCAGCCACGCTTGTTCTGACAGTTTGCCAGGGTTTGAGAGGCCATCAGTGCTGAGCTCACAGACAGGCCAAATCCAGCTCTCACTAGCTGCCAAATGGCCCCAAGAACCCTCTGTAATCCGTAAGATGCTGGGCAAGCCATGCCACACAGATCCTTGTAGAAGCTCTTGGACATCCAGACGCTAACAGCTTCTTTCCCAGGAGAATTCTGCTGAAGCGGTTTCTTCCGCTCCAGCCGCGTATCTTGCACAAATACCCATTTGTTCCTCAGAAACTGTCGGGGGGGGGGATGTTTCTCCCACTGTTGCTACCCTTCTGAACTGAAAAACAACAGGGCGGTTTCTCTGCCATCTAAACCAGACATAGGATGTGTATAACAATGGATGACATGGCAAAACATAAGATAAAAGAGACAGGGGTGGGGGAAACGCCTGTGTAAAAGGAAGCACCCAGTCCTTCGGGCAGGAAATACACCCTAGTGTGATAAGCTACAAAATTTCCACTGTCGCTGAAGAGGGTATGTTTACTTCCCTGACTCCATTTGCTTCTAGGTGGGAAGCCTGTGATGACTGAACAGCTAAACTTGTCGGAAAATACTGCCTTCCCCTAGTGTTCTCTCTCTCTTGTAAACCTGGGGACGGTGCCTTGAATGCTGATGAGGACGACTCTAGCCCAGACATCAAAACTGCTTTTATATCCATTCCGAAAGCATCATTTCATGTCAGAGCATCAGATGACTGCAGAGGCAGCCCTGCCATCTCTGTCAATGGTGTGTTTTTTAAAGTAGAAAGAGATGTGGTGTATGTTCTAACACCCCCTATATACACATACACACACACTCATTTCGAGCGGCCTTTTGGAGGTGGGGGGGCGGGGATGAAGGGGTGGGAATTCACTAAGTAACCAGCGCCTGCTGCCTCAAATGCCCAACGGTGGGGGAAGAGAGCAGAAGAACGCTTCGGCAAAACCAACAGATCGGTCTTTCACTGTCGTGGCCTTTTGACGCGTTCAGTTCAGCACAAATTCAGGACAAGGCCCCTATTGTCTGGCTTATAGTGGGGGGTATTCTGTCTGCTCCACATTTTAATCTCTGAAGTATGGGCCTTCGGCACCCTGATTTAAAAATCTGACACCATCCCATTGTTTGGGGAAGAACGCATATTATGGCTAATATAAAAACAAGCGTTACCCTAGAACCAGTAGGGTGCCAGAGGATTGCATGCCTCTTGTTCGTCTGCTGAAAAGGGAATGGCTTCCATGTTTTACAGAAAAGGGACTGCGACTGAGGGGGGTAGACCTGATGAAGGACACCCAAATAGGTCTTGAAAAGTCCGGGAAGCCTCTGGAGCCACTCCAGCCCTACTCTCCACAGGAAAGCCAAGAAGGCTCCAAAATGATCCTACTGCACAGTACTGGGCTGAGACATCTGAGAACTTTTCCAGTCATCACCATGATGGAACCTGTCTACTGCTCCATGCAGCAGTTTCAACAAATTGTTCTCGCTTTCTCAGGGCACTTCCGGTTGCTAACCAACAAAGAAGCAGCACCGATAGCTTCTTAAAACCTGGTCTATCTACATTTATTGCCATCTTAACAACAAATGCATTCTAGATCCACTTGTTTTACTCAGAAATTTGGAGAGAGTTAAGAATGATTTCAAGCGAGAAAAAACCTTTTGCAGGCGTTTCAGCTTGGAATAAATAAATCTTATGTATTTCTATGACTCTGCTCTTCAGGAAAGACAAGAGGCAGAGAAACATTTTCAGAATGCTCCTCATTCACTGAAATCAGCTACAGACAAATTACCCAGTGGTTCCCCCACTTTATATCATGGCCATCACAATCCATGCCTCGGTAGCCTCTAGATTAGACTACTGCGGTGTGCTCTGTGTACAGGTTTGCCCCAGAAGACTCTGACTGGGCTGATACAGAACACTTCCACCCTGCTTTTCTGAGCCCTGACATCGTGATTTCATTTAAAATATTTATACCTTGCCTTATCTTAAAAGAGTAAATGTAACCCTAGTAGCTTCACCAGCATCACTGGCTGCTAATTTGTTCTGGGCTTGGCTCAAGGTGCTGGTCAACCTGGGCCTAGAGGAAGCACCCACTCCCCATAAAGACTCTCCCATCTACTGGGATCTGTCAAAGGTGCCCTGCTCAGAATGTCATTGCAGGTGGAAGCAAGGCCAACGTCCACCACCAAAAGGGCCTTTGTAGTAATTATGCCAACTCTGTAGAACTTCCTCCCTCTGGATGTTCCACCTCTCTTCTTCACTGGCTTCTGCTGGAAGGCAGATTAAGAAGTTTTTGCTCTGTGAGGCCTTGGATGAAAATCTGAGCTGATCATTTTAACATGCTGCTGTTGTAGTACTAATACGGCAGTGCTTACAGTTTATATTTTACGCTGAATAATTTAACTAGACAGACAGATAGACAGAAGCATAAACAGCAAATAAAATAAAATGCAAGCTGGTGGCCATTGTTGAACTGACTTTTTGGTAGTGGCCCCAGATTTTGGAATCAAACTTTGAGACTCGTTGGATCAGACAGGCCTTTGGCAATTACGAAATCTGCTGTTGATAGGACAGCTAACTATGGTTTTCGTCTTCCCTCTTAATGAATCTAACATTTCGTTCTATTATATTTCTATGCTGTATTACTTGGGAACTTGGTTCAAAAACAAGTCAGATGTTCCCTAAATAACTATTTTTTTCTGAATAGCCAGGACAGAGCTGTAATTCCAAGCTTACACTAGAGGGCCATTGTGTTAGGATTTGCCAGGAACCTTACAAGGGTTATGAATGTAATTTATTTCACTGTTATTGGATGAAACATCACTCTAATAAGTACACAAACCCAGCCCCTGGCTATTTCTGGGAGCAGAGTAACTCTGACAACATTCTCCCACAGCAGATACTCAGCTTCTAACTCCCACTAGCAAGCACCAAAGTCACTTAAAGCCAGGGCTACAAACCTGAAAAAAGAAAATGGATTATTTTGACAGCAACTCCTGCCAAGTTAGTGATTCAGGGTATGGTGGGCTTTAAAACCTGATGCAAACGGAAAGCGTGGAAATTTCTGGCAAAGAACTTTGGTTGTCTGCCGAGAACAAAAAAATGAAGCCAAGAAACCGAATCTGCACTCATTTGTTGATAATGCGATCATTTATTTCGCATCTGCTAGTCCCGGTATACAGAAAGACACAGCCCCTACCGTAGAGGGATCATGCCCACTGTGACAACTAGACTAGAGAGCACAGTCACCAGATACTTCTCTTCCACACAGTATTTAAGCACCCTGCATTTTGGAAAGCGGCAGTTGCTGAAAATCTGGTTATGTGTGCAGCAGGATTAATGTCATGGTATTATATTTAATTAAATATTGAGAATAGCATTAACTGAAAAGGCTTGAAGCCCATGGCCTCAAGGATTCAGCACCACGGGTTGTTGCCGAAGACAGCTTCTAGCGGTTTTCCAGAGATGAGCCAGATGAACATACACAGCTGCCTTTTACCGAGGAAGACTTGACATTCAAGAGACTTGAGTTGGGGGCCTCTACCCAAAGGAAGACCAACCAACTCACATAAAATCAGCACACCTGACAGATCCTCAGGGCACCAGCAGGATCTCTGTGCTTTAAGGGGGGGAAGCAGGGCACAACTCATTCCTAGACGTGCTCAGTGCATCAGTATAAATTGCAATCAATCATACATAAGGGATGCGAATAAGAATTACAGAGCCAGCCACGTTCTTCTGTAATTCCCCCTTCCAATTTGTACATAAGGAATACAGGGGAAGTTCTTGAAACATACGTACCTTCAAACGTTCAATGGCTTCCTCTCCTCCAGGAGTGGACATGATTCTCTCTTGGATACTGGAGACAGACGTTAAGCCCACCTGACTACTGAGAGAGCAGGAAGATGGAGATGCAGTGAGGGAGCCCATGGATGCTGTGGAAAAATGGCCAGGACGTTGATTCTCGGACGCTAGCAAGTATCTGTGCTTACTGTTCTGAAAATCTTTCAGATCTGGGAGAGAAAGGTGGGCAGGAGGGAAGGCAAAAAATAGGGGGGGCCAGGGGGGCAGATCAAAGGAGAAAGGAGCAGAAAAATAAAGGGGAGGAGGAAACACAGGAAGGAAACACCAGTATAAGAGGATAGCACATAAGCAGCAACACAGACAGGATTAATACGATGCAATGGCAGTTCTAAAACATTTTCTCCAATGAACCTCCCTGTGCACTAAGAATTTGCCAGGGGCAGCTCTTACTCAAAAGGAGGCTGGCAGCCAGTAGTGGCAAACCCAGCTAAGAAACTGTCTCCTCTATGCAGCCCTTCTTTCAGTCTTTTTGAGGACAATTATTGTTTAATTTGGTCATGCCTTGACAAAATATTCCTTAGCTTTTTCACACTACTATTGATTTTCTGGACCTCTGAAATATTTGATGCTTTTGCAAACAGTATTTTACAGGTGAGTTGCATTTGTAAGGTGCCTTGTGGATCAGGTATGTTGGCGGGAAAGGACGGGGACAAACTGAATAAATAAGCACCCCGTAATACAAAAAAACTTCCATCAAGTTTCCGATAGGCCTTAAAGTTACCCTTGGCTCTTTACTACTGCCCAAATAAAAATTGTTTCCTCATCAGGACACTGGATTGGTGACCTTTGAGGGAGACAACTGGGGACCAGTGAAAATAGCCCAGGACTTGTAATCACAAATTCAGTCAATGAGACTGAGATATTTGGTCAACATGGTCTGTCAGCTCAAGCAGTCAAACTAGGTTATAATTAAGACATTTGTTACAATTAAGTTATAATTAATTTGTTATAATTGTTATAATTAAGACCTTGATAGGGCAGCAAGAAAGAGTTAATCAGCTGCCTTTCTTCTTCAGTCTACCTGTATATTAAAAGATGCATAATACATACAGGTAAGTTCAGCTTCCAAATAATACTAGCAGATTTAATTTTGGACTAGCTGATCTTGTACAAAAACCCCACTGAGAATCCCTTTGTTTTTTAGACTGGGTATTAAAATTTGGTCATGTTTCATGAAGGATGCTTGAAGACATCACCATTAAAAGACAGGACTGACAATTTCTCAAAGCAATACAAATGCTTCTGGCCTGCCCTATGCCTGCCCATAAGCTTATGGGAGTTCAGGAGACAATGAACTCATCAGTCCACAAAATGTCATGACTACCTAGAAGCTACATTTTGAGTTTGTTTGAAAACTGCCATCCACAAATACAGAAACAGGAATAGGAGAGAAAAGACCAGGTAACAAGGAAGTTGCCAGGATGCACCAAGCAGGCAGAGAAAACGGAGTTCATCGAACGTCTGGTGGAAAAACATGCATTTGGGAGGGAGAAGGTAGAGCTTGCAATTGCTACGGCTGCTACACAGATTGGCTGCACAGAGCTTTGCTCTGGCACCATGCATACTTCTCTCTCTGATAAGTTGCAGCTGTTCGCACTGAGGCTGGGGTTAAGCTCAACAAGCTGGAAGCAGAGTAAGAAAAAGGCCAGAAGCAGAAACAGGGTGGAGACTCGCACCACCAGGTACCCAAGCTCAAGGAAATTCCAGACAGATCTCTTCCATCATGAGTCTTGTTTTGGGTAAGAACAGCAGGATTGATAGGCAAGGCTCAAACTGAACATACCCCAGAACTCCATGGGCTCCATTCCCTCAGCTACTGGAACTACCTCCACTGTCCCACCAGGATCTAATCATATCAGCTGCATTCCATCTTTACACACATATACATAAAGTACCACTGATAACACTGAATATAATGGTTTATGTAATTCCAAAAACGTGATTTCCAACAAATAATTCAAATTATGCAACAAAACAATCTATGAAAGTTTACAAGGTTTTGCGAACAAAAATAACACACATGAATACATTAATCCCTTAAAACGTAATCTGCTCGGGTAAGTTAAAATTGTGTTATTATAAAACTATATGGACTTATTCAGTGTTATCAGTGGTACTTTATGTTATATGTGTGTTCCAGGTAACACTCCCCTTCTGGTATTGTACACATAGCATCCCATCTTTACGGCAGATGTGTGAACACCCACTCTGCCAGCTGTCTACAATGAGTACTTGTTGGCTAGGCAAGGAAGTCTATCAACTGGAAAAGTGTCAGGTCTCCACCCAGTTACTTTCAGGATCACACGTAGTTCTTGGTTTTGTGAGCAGCCTGCTCCCAGGCAATCTAAACACTGGTCCAAAGTAAGGCTGAATTCTGCCCTTTGTAGACATCATTTTGTTGATGTATATTTATCTCCTCTCTCCTTTTCCTTTCCTTTTATCCCTTAGAAGCTCCTTTATCAATTGATCTTGAGCAGCATATATCTAGTGTTGGAGGGATATAAGGATTGAAACAAATCTTGCCACTGACAATGAAGCCTTGGGGTCCCTATCGCTTAGTAAAAAAGGCATTATGTCAGTCACAGAGGCATTGGATTTGTATATTAAAAGGGGGAAAATATAGTGCGATCGAAGTTCCTCGTAAAAGCGGCATTCCAAAAGGGCATGGGCTAATGAGTCAATAGAGCCAGAAGAGCAAGGGCAGATCCTGTCTGAGTATGGTATATTCAGAATTCTGCCCTGGATTACCATAGAAGGGTTAGCATTCAATCTAGCCAAGCAAAAAGCTCTACAGAAACGAGGAGTTGTCAGATAATATGTATAGGCAGGCAGACCACGTGGAGGGGGTATTCTGAAGAACTGGGATGAACAGACGCGACGAGCACGAAAAGTAGTGCTGTTATAATCGAGCTCTTTAATGCGCTTTTTAATTTTGATAAAAGCTTCAGTTTTCCCAATATATAATAACATATCCTGCAAGAAGCCCAACAACGACAGTTTCTCATCTAAGGTTTTTTGCCATGAGGATTTAAAAGGGTCATGCTTCAGAGAAGCTAGGAACCCCTCAGTGCTAAAGCACAGTTTAAGGTGTAGTTTAAAGGCGGCCAACCACGCCCTAGCTTCAAGTGACATTTGGCCAAACTCGGAACGAAGAGTAACACCAGCAACACATTGAGGGGCATTCCTCTCTCCTTTTGCATCATTTATTCTGGTTTTGCTCATCATCAAGAGCAGCATGAAGCTAGAGAGGCCGCTGAAGCCCCACTCCTGACCACAGGCAATCTTATTCACCCAACCCAACCTCACTTCTGAGATTTCAAGCTCAGGAGTGCACCTGAGGTTCGTTTACAGAACAGTCCATTCAGTTTTAAATTTGTTTGATATAAACTTTTCCTTCTAAGACAGAGCACTTTTTCCTTCCTTCCTTCTAGGGCAAAGTCAGGAAAGAAACACACTCTTACTAAGGATATTATGTGAGCCCATCACCCTAAAGATGAGATACCTTTCCTCAATGGAGAAATAAACACACAACTCTTGAGACATCAACTCTGTGCAAAAGGAACAGAATGGTAAATTAAAAATAAAAATACAGGAGACAACTGCCAGTCCCATTGCAGCTGCCAGAGCAGCCAATGTTTTAAACTGAAAAGCTGCTTAATCTTGTCCAGTGATCCACTGCTTTCTCTTTTCAAACGCGCACAGTTTGGTCCAGTAAGCCACATATTTCTGCCAGAATTATGGTTTCAAAAACCAGTAGCTCAGACCCCATCGGGACACAAATAACTGCTCTCATTTTCTCTAGCCCAGCAACACTTTTTGTTTAAAAGCCCTTGTGTTTGCGCCTTGCCGAAAGCCTGCTCCCAAGTGGTAGCCATTGACTACGTCCAACCCCGTGAAACAAGACCAGATTCCCTGCTCAAAAAAGGTTCTGCCTGGAATTGCCTTGCAAGGGACACAGCACAAAGTGCAGCCGGGAGCCAGTCAGCAAAAGTTACTAGTTACGCGATACACACATTTGCCTCCACTTCCAATGAAATCTCCAAACGGATCGACTGAAGGAGGAAGTAGGAGGGAAGATACAAGAAGGGTAAAAATACTCAGGATCAACAGCTGACACAGGAAGGGAAGAGAAAATTCGGCATCGGATAAAAAACAGATTCTTAGTTGGACACCAGCAGCTCGTCTGGTTTGCTGTGAGGCCAAGCGGCGTTTGTTTTTACATTTAAGAACTTCCCCCCCCCCCATTCCATTCTTTTTAGGGAAAAGACACATTATGCATACCAATTTAACCCCCTTTTTAAAAAAGAAAAAAACTTTTAAGCCAGGAATGTTCTTTGGCAGACAAATGCGCACCCACAATCAAGCAACCAAAGCTCAGCATTCATTCTGAAAATTCACCAGCACAAAATACAGATTCACCCAAACAAATATTTATTCTCTATCATGCTGGTTTTAATGCTTTCTACCCCCCCCCCAAATGAGAACAAGTTCACAAATTGCCACCACACTGTAAATGCATATATGACCAGCACAGAATTGCCCCCTCTTTCTGCCACTAGATCCTGTAGCATGGCAATATTTGAATTAATCACGCGGGATGGGAGGATCACAGCAGTTGCTTTACTGCTGCCACACCTGCCTGGGGAATACGTATCACCAGAATGGGGTTATTTCCCACATGAATCTATCATTCAAATGTTACCAGAACGGTGGGAGATCCAGCCTCAAGAGGCGACAAGAGCACCACACCAGTTTTACATGGTAAAAAGGTAAAGGTAGTCCCCTGTACAAGCACTGGGTCATTACTGACCTATGGGGTGACGTCACATCCTGACGTTTACTAGGCAGACTATATTTACAGGGTGGTTTGCCACTGCCTTCCCCAGTCATCTACACTTTATCCCCAACAAGCTGGGTACTCATTTTACCGACCTCGGAAGGATGGAAGGCTGAGTCAACCTTGAGCTAACTACCTGAAACTGACTTCCATCGAGATCGAACTCTGGTTGTGAGCAGAGCTTTTGACTGCAGTACTGCAGCTTACCACTCTGTGCCACGGGGCTCCTACAGTCATACATGAACTGGACCTAAAACCCCTTGTTACAGCCTTTAAAGGGTGACACAACAGGATCCGAACCCAAGAAACTCCTTGTTTTATTACTTTCCAGCACTGCAATGGAGGGGGTGGGGAAAGACAGATCCCATTCTTCCCATATAGGGAGGTGGCTAAAACACTCTTCGAGATTACAGTGCTATTAATCAGACCTTAAAACAAAGGAGCATTTTCATCATGTCACAGTGGCAGAGCATTCCACGAACCCATTCTCTGACAAACCCTACTCATTTTTGTCTTTCCAAACAAGAGACTAGGGTGCATCACTTGAATTAGACTGCGCTCCAAAGTCTCTTTTTTATGGCTGCAGTACCTTATTTAGAGAACAGACTACCCACACAGAGTACTTTGGCAGAGGAAATGCTCAATTATGGATTTAAACCCAGGCCCTCCCCAACAAAAAATCCAAATTACAGATGGGACTAGATGATTCATTTTATACAACTGATACACTGGACAATGATTGCAAAAAACAGAATATTTTTCTTTTATTTTTGAGAGGAAGAGACAGTAGAGGAGGGGGGAAACAGCGGCAACTAACAGCCACAGGATGCTGCCGAGGCAGCCTTACTGAGGGAAGGGAAGGTGGCTCTATGTTCACAGTTCTTGGGAACCACCAAAACTCTCATGACTGGGCAGGAAAATATTCTGAGGTCCCAGAAAGATGGAAACCCTCTTTCCATAGTCATAATTGCCTGCTGCAATCCCCACCATGCTTCTCAAAGACCAGTGGCTCAGAGAAAAGACCGCTGGGTCCAGTTGAGGCTTCGTCATCCACTTCCACCCTCACTCAAACCTTCGAATTTAATGAAGTACCTGGATTTCTGTTCATCTCTGAAGGCAGATAAGGTGTTTATCTCCCACGGAACGAGAAACTGTTTAAGCCACTTACTGTCAATAATATCTCCAAGCCCTTGAGCACGAAGAAGGTCCTTGAGCCGGGTAACCTCTTCCTTCAGCTCCCGCACCAGTTTGGCATTGGGGTCTTCGTTGATAACCGCATTGCATTTGATCTGCTTGGCCCGATCTGCATATCTAGAGTCAGTCGGATATAACTGGCGGTTTGGTTTTTTTGTTGGGGCAGGCAGGCAATACCAAAGTACAAAACAACAACCCCCCATCACCCAATGACCTCCCCACTCATACCACTAGATACTAGTTACTAGACAAAGAAAAGTAGATGAAAAATCTAAAGAGGGGCAGAAAAGGCGAAAGAAAAATGAGAAGAGGGGAGGGGGAGGCAAGGTGACGTACTGTCAGGAACAACAAAATATATACTAGATTTCACTATTTATTTTAGAGATGTCTACCTTCCCTTTCAACCAACAGATCACCAGTTTACAATACATTAACACAACACAAGGAAACAGGACTTTACATGAAACGTGGCTCTTGGTTCATCTCTCAGCTGCACAGGGATGCTGGAGGTACATGATTTTAAAGCTTTTCCCTGCCCCCTGGAGCACCTACTCCTGTTCCTTTGGGAGCTGCAATGAGCCCAGGGGAAACGGCTCCTCCGGGTTATTTGCTGCCAAGCCAAGTTCCAGGCAGTACACTCACAGCAGTTCTACCACATCCTCAAAACCCACAGTTGTCCGATTCACACAGAGTACAGAAGATGCTACCTTTCTATGGTATGAAACGTTTAGCGCTTAAAAGTGGGTCTCGGTAACTCTCCTCTCACTGCTTGAATTTCAGGGTTCCACCAAATGACACTAAAGAAGCAGTGGACGGGAAAGCCGCAGCCAGCCTCCAATCCACATTTCAGTGACTTGCCACTTAAGCATCACATGACAAACGAGGGGACAGAATGCAGAGCAAAAAGCCCCAAATTTCCATATCACATTCCAGAGAAATACCTTAAAGTGCTTAAAGTCTCGTCATAGTTTATATCTGCTGGACTCAAAGCGGCCACCATGGCAGTTCTGGAGTTGCCCCCTACAAGGTAGGAAAAGATTGTAGGATTAAACCTAAGTTAATACCTGGGACCGATGATATCCTGCAAATCACAAACCTGACTAAGAAAAGCAACATAATGGGGACAATTATAAGCAAAAGGTAACACTTTATTTTATCTCTTAAATGTTGGAATGATGCCACACAAGTCTTGTCTGGTCACAGAAACAAACAGCCAGGCCAAATCTAAATTTCAACAGAAATTACAATAATCTTTTTTTCTAGAATGATGACAACTATTAAAATACTAAACAATAAAAAATAAAAATAAAGCCAATATCTGCTAAACCCTGATGGGGTTTACACATGAAGCTGACTTGTATGGGGCCAGATCACTGGTCTATCAAGTCCAGTATTGCCTACTCTGACTGGCAACAGTTCTCCAGGGTTTCAGGCATCTACTACCTGAAGTTTAGAACTGGAAGTGCCAGCGAGTGAATCTGGGGCTTTCTGCATGCTGTTTTAGTAAATGCTCTTTTAGTGAGCCATACTCCAACCTCAAGCCAGAGGACATGTCCCAAAGATGGTGGCTGAGTAGTAAGCTAAATGCAGCACAGCAAAAGGAAACCGATAACCAGTTGGAAATTTAAACTTGAGTAGAGTTTTCTCTGCAGTGGCATACCTAGGTTTTCCCGAAGCAGCCACGTCAGCACAGAATCCCTGTACGGAATGAAGTCAGTCTTCTTTTTCTTCTTGCTCTGCAAATAGGCATTTAAGTAATGTGAAATGTGTTTTTCTGCCTCTGTTAAGTGACATCTTTTCTAAAAATGATTTCAAACTGCAATTAAAGAGTGTGATGTAGGCACCTAAAAAGAAACAGCAGTGAAAAATAGTGACAAGTGGGAAGGGAGGGCGGGATAAAAACGGCACGATGATTCAGGGGCCAGAATCCAGAGAACGGCTGCCAAGATGCCCAAGGGCTTGGGAATGCCCGGCACCACATTCATTTCACCATCACGACCTCCTCTGGAAAGCCCTCTCAGATTCAAAACCCAGCTTGCCATGGGGCCACTGTTGAGAAACCCAGGCTTAAGGCATCCTTTCAGGTGAAGAACTATTTATACATTGCTTTGGATGCCAGGCCAGGACATTTAGGTTGAAAAGCTGGGATGGCCAACCTATAGCCTGTGGGCCAAATCTGGCCCTGAAGGCAACTTCTTATAGCCATTTATAGTCAAGGAGCTGGACCCCGTGCTCCCTCTGAGAGAAAGAGAAATACTTTCAGTCCCGTGAAATAAGAGATTCTACACTGTTGTATTCCTGTCCTAGCTCTGCCTTAACTTTTTAAAGATATTTATAGCCCACTTTTCTCCCCCAAATCACAAGCCAAAGCAGCTTACAACATTATCCTCCTCTTCTTCTGTTTTTATCCTCACAAGACACCCTGTGACGTAGGTTAGGTTGTGAGACAGTGACTGGCCCAAGCTGACATCACAGAGCGGGACTTTGACATGGGAGAAACGGATTCAAACTCTACCTTCGCCAAAAAACTTGCTATGCCGAACTGTTCATTCCAAAGACAAAGAAAACAAACCCAGTGAAGGGCTTCACTGACTTTCCAAGGGCATCCAGCAGACTTCAGCCCGCACTAGGCTGGATAGCCACTCCAGTGGAAGAAGCCACCTCTGCTAGCAGAATGGACCTGCAGGATCCCACCCATCAGCTCAGTTCTGGCACCCTGTCAAACTGCCGCTAAAAAGTTAACTACAGCAAGATATATGAACGGACAAAGTTTGCAACTAGCTGGCAAGTCAGAAAGAACGTTGGAAGTGGGGCAGCAAACTACAATGTGCCCCAATTCTGGTTTGGCTTGACAGTTGAAGTGACAAAACCAGAGCTGTCGTCGTTGCTCCATGAAGTAGGAGTGCCAAGCAGCCAGAAAACGAAAGCAGACAAGCACCATAAAACCATGGTTTGCTCATGTACATTTAGAACCTCAAACCGTGGTTTGGATTTCCAAGCAACCATTAGCAAAACCGTGGTTTGCACAATATATCAATCAAGCTACTGCAAATAGCTCTTTAGTTATTCTGTCTGAATTCGTAAGAGTCTGCCATGGACACATTGCTTTGTGGGATGCTTTAAATGGCCTCCACGTGGTGGAAGCAGCCATTACTATGGAGGGAGCTGCTCACATGCACACACAAAAACTTCACTGGGTGATTTGCTCTATGCTGCCTACCATGAAATGTGGGGGTGGGGAAAGAAAGCCTTTGATTCACAACAGTGAGCCACAGAAAGCGATCAGCTCATTCTGTGGCAACAGCCATCACCTGGAGCAGCTTCACCCAAATGCCCCACGACAACGGCCACAGATGTTCTCGTACAAGAATGCTGGACAGAACATCTCTTTTGCCGCCAGCCAATGCGATGAGGAAGCAAAGGGCCCAGCGGATGGCTTATACATCTAGAGTCAGCCTCTGATTCGAGTTAGTTCTATTAGATCCATTTTTACATTGCCCATAAAAATTTAAAGCATAAAGCAGGAGACACACACACACCCCAGCAATGCGCCTTGCACAAATCACACTAGGACGGAATAGATAAGGCAGCTGCTGGCCTTGAGAGCCCTATCCTTGCAACAACAGAGAAGCACAATCTTACAGTTTTATTGGCAAATAAGGGCTGGAACAACACATTATGTGGGAGATCCACACAACCACTCTCCTACAGTACATGTCATGTTAATAAGCAGTCAGAAGTGGATGCACATGTTGAGGGGCAGGCGGCTGTCCCTCCACTCAGTTTTCCCAACACCAGTGAGAAGAGTGACTTGTATTAAGAAAACACCAAAGGGGAAAGAGTTGATAGATATGCTGTGTGAATGGCACAACTGCAGTATTAATCACACACACAGTTTGCGAGCTGCTTTGTAACTTTCAAAAGTACCGCTGGGAGACCAGATCATGGATTTCCCCCTCCTATGTGGTTCAGCCCGAACGGTTAATCACCGCGAGCAAAGCTCCTACTGCTTCACTGAACTAGATTGTAATGTTAAGCTGAAAGGAGACAAGTGTGTTATTGCTATTCTACAATAGGGAAAAACCGTGTTAAAATCAAGATCAGGGATACATGTCTTGCTTTTGACACTGAAATCCTCTTCTCCTTCAGGTGCGATGAGGGGGTTGACAACACCTGATATTGTGGCATTGCTGAAGGAGCTGCAAACCCTTGGATGAGAGAACACTGCAAGCCCCCAATGTAAGAGCCGTTTACAAAAGAAAGCCATGTATTTAAACAGCCTACTGCTCCTTTCTGGAGCACGCCACTTATATTAGAAGAGATGTCGTGTGAATGGTTTTTATATGCCGACTTTCTCTACCACTCAACCCGGCTTACAATCACCTTCCCTTCCCCACAACAGACACCCTGTGAGGTAGGTGGGGCTGAGTGGGTGAGACTAGCCCAAGGTCACCCCGCTGGCTTCGTGTGGAGGAGTGGGGAATCAAACCCTGTTCTCCAGATCAGACTCCACCGCTTACTGAGAGACGACAGCCATTCTCAATATAATGCTACACTAGAGAGAATTCAGCCTCAGCCTCAGAGCTCCAAATCAGTGCCAATCGCGATGGATCCCTGCTCCTGGTTTCTCCCATCCTCATGGAACCAAGGTCTATTAAACTACCAAGACTTAGTCTCCAAAGTCTACCATTTCATCCCTTGTCCCCCATCATACCTTGCTGGTGCAGTTATCCTACATTTGGAAGCATTGAGAGAAGAAAGGAAGAATATAGAAATAAGTTTGCGGCACAAGGAAGAATAGGTTATTGAAATAGGCACCAGTGATCGGGAAACATACAAACGTTACTTCCTGAGGCATCAAATAGCATTCTAAATAAAATAAAAACCCAACAAAAAAGCATGTAACCAGGATCCTACAAGAAGCTGTGAAAACCGTCAAGGGCCTGTCCGAAGGAGGAGACATGAGGAGAGGGAAGGGGAGGAGCCTGCTCGTGCACAGGAATCTCCAGGGCTGAACACCATCCCACACGAGCAGCACGCTGGAGCCCAGCTGCTTTTCACTCTTATCTTGTGAGAAGTACACAGGTGCCAGACTGCTGGCTGAGAATTTCCCTAGAAGACAAGCAGGAAATGCTCAGGGAGATGGCTGGGTGCTTTCCCCTGTCCATTCTTTCTCTCCAACTATTTCCCTTCTCCTTTAGCAGGTAATTCTCCCCTGGGATTTCCGGGGGGGACGGGGACGGAGGAATCAGCAAGGACAATCAGCTGTTAAGGAGTGATAAGATAAGCAGAGAAAAAACAGAAGGTAGCCAGCAGCTCTGCAATCTCCTGCTGCTTTCTCCACTCACCTCCAGGGGAGTTTTAAATATCTGGACAATTTGAGTCGGTTCCCCTTTTGAACTGGTATTCTTTTAACAATCCTACTAGGATTTTTTTAAAACTAGTAGTATTGCACAGCTTTAGAGACCTTTACAAACCTGCTAAAGCAACAAACTAGGCACGGCATCATCATGCCATGAACACGTCAGGCCCTCCAGAGGAAACCCTCTTTGGATGACTTGAACACCCATGTGAAGTTTTATTATTATTTTTTAAAAGAATCATTGAAACAGTTGGGGCTTACCACTTCTGCCAAGGCTGAAATTACTTTTCCCAGTGTGGTGAGAGATTTGTTGATGTTTGCTCCTTCCTGGAAAGGTAAGCAGATATTTGAGGCTGAAGCTGCCCAAATACAAACACACAATTTGGAAGAAAAAAATACTACCATCGCCACCCTCTTAGCTCCAAACAACATATCAAATCTTTGAACACATGAAGCTACCTTATACTGAATCAGACCTTTGGTCCATCAAAGTCAGCATTGTCTACTCAGACCGGCAGCAGCTCTCCAGGGTCTCAGGCAGAGGTCTTCCACATCACCTCCTTGCCTGGTCCCTTTAACAGGGAAATGCGGGGATTGAACCTGGGCCCTTCTGCCTGCCAAGCAGATGTTCTGCCACTGAGCTATGGCCCTTTCTTTCCTTTATTCAGCCTTAATGTTGTGTGTTTGTTTTTGGCACTGAGGACTCCAGTGTCTCACATCCTTGGTCTTCCTCTTCTATTTCCAAGCACCATTCAGCAACCCAGGAAAGAAAATCTGTACCACTGGATCCTATCTGGGGTAGGCACTGGCTCAAACCAGAGGTGCAGGCTATGTTCTCCCTTCCTTCTGCAGGGGAAGGAACACCACCCTCCAAGCATCAATACACTGGGCCACCTTTCATGAGTGGGATTCAGCAAGCAACAGAACCTGTCTGGATGGGACTTTACGTGCAACAGATACTCCCAACTCTTGGTACCGATTCTTTGCTTGGCAAGCAGGGTTTTAAACAAGAAATACAGAGGTTAATTTCTCACAACTTAGAAGGGGACTGCATGTGCACATAGGAAAAGGGATAAGAAGAAGAGTTGGTTTTTATATGCCGACTTCCTCTACCACTTTAGGCAGAATCAAACCGGCTCACAATCTCGTTCCTTTCCCCTCCCCACAACAGACACCCTGTGAGGTAGGTGGGGCCGGGAGAGTGTGACTAGCCCAAGGTCACCCAGCTGGCTTCATGTGGAGGAGTGGGGAAACAAATCCATTTTACCAGATTAGGCTCCGCCGCTCGTGTAGAGGAGTGGGGAATCAAACCCGGTTCTCCAGATCAGACTCCACTTCTTCAAACCACCGCTCTTAACCACACCACCACGCTGGCAAGACCTCCTCCAGCAGTATTCTCAGCTGACTACTCCTTCTGAAAAATGCCCACAAGCTAGTAAAGCCAGCTATAGAAACTCATACCTTTAATCGAGTCCCTTTGGCACCTGTGGAGTCCGCTCTCTCACTCCCTGCAAGATCCACAAGGCTGATCTTGCTAACCTGAAGAGAGAAGATTCAGCACGTTCACAGGTGGACAAAATAGAGTGACCCACACCAACTTTGAAGCAGGTTTGGAAGCAAGAACGTAGCCGGGCATGATCTGCAAAACCTCCAGAACTACGTGGATGGAGGGGCTTCTGTCATCAGCAAGCAGGAAGCCTTTGTGAAAGAGTCTCCTTATGTCTGCAAAGGGACCCAGGACAGGGAGCCTTCCAGCAGCATTCACAACCCCTCCTAGCTTACCAACATTTCCCCCTCCCACCATCCCACCCACCCCAAGGCTGAAAGACCTCCAGAGCAACCAAAACTCACACACACAGAACCAAGCATGCAATTTTAGCCACTTATAAGCCAAGCTTATTTGATGCGTTCATATGGTGCGCAGGATTGTGAATTCACCAGGCCCAAGGTTCAGATTTAGGGGTGGGGAAGCAGGCCAATGCTCCTGTCATCTGGCCGGAGGGGTGATTTGTGCTTCTGATTCTTGGACAGCGACAAAGAACAAGAGTCAGCGAAACAGCTGCGTTCCCCTCACTTTGCGGAGTGGAGAGCACACACCAGAGGGACAGGAGCAATGCATTGCTCACACTTTTGTACAGAGCGGGATAAGTGTCCATTGTTCAAACTGACAGGCCCACTGACAAATAATACACAGTGCTGGAGTTTCTCTTCTCTTGAGTGTTCTAAAACAGTATTAAGGCCAGGAAGCATCTCTTCTCCTTCCCACCCACCCGACAGCCTGATCCCTTTTAACCAGAATATCCCACAGCAACTTTATAATCCAGTTTGTGTATCACCACCACCAAACCAAGCCAGGCCTATGGGGAGGATGCAGACTAAGGGAGAGTTAATGAGCCAGTGATTATTTAAGCCCTGCCAAGCAGAAACACTGACGCTTCTGTGTACAGGGAGGGCGATTTAGTTTGCTCCCTCATTAGGTTGCAGAGTTCCTCCTCCTCCTCGTTTCTACTCCCATTCCTAGAATTCTCCCTGCATTAAGCACACATCTCAGAAAGAGCCCAGCCAACACACACACACAAACACCAGGTCATAAAAAGAATGTCTGAAAGAACAAAGCGCTCTAACACAAAACAGGTGGGTTCTGCTACGTGGATTAGGATGAGGTCCAATCCCGTGCCTCTAAATGCATGGGAAAGAAGCCACGCTCAATGCCTCCCCACTGCAGGGAGTGTCTGATTAATTGCAAGGACCCCACTAACCCCTCCTGCTTTCAACACCCCAAACTTGAGATGTCCTACCTTCTCAGTGGAAAGGTCCGTTTCTGGGTCATGTTTCTTCTGAGTGAAAACAATGGTAAAAACTGCATGCGAACGACTGCTGGTTTCATTCATGTTGGTAGCAGCCACCGTCCTTTGGGGAGAGGGAGGGAGAGAGGGGAAAACTTTCAATTTTTCCCCCTAAAAAGCAAGAGGCCCCCAAAACTGCCTGCCAACGCCAGCACTTCAAAACTCAGGCAACAGAAACTGTCAGCTTACTCAACGGTGGCCTCTTCAACAGCCCATAATTTTCCAACACAGTCCATACCCTCCAAAGTATACCATTTGGTATATGAATGAGGACCAGACTGATTTACTAAACTGTGTCATTTCCTTTGCTCTTTTATTGTAATGTGGCCTAGAAGCAGCTTTTATACAACCACGTCTTTCCCACAACGATAACTTATAAACAATCCCATACTTGTGTGAAAACGGACTTCATCCAAGACTGGGCCTGTTATGTGTAAGCCAAGGACAAGCACAGACCACAGCGGCCATGGATGGAAAAGCAGGAGAATGGGCAGACAAGTCTGAGAAGGCAACAGACAAAAGTGAACGGAGCCTTCCAGCGGGGGTGCCTTTATTCCTTGCTCTCGCCATCTTCCCTCGTTCCCACTCCCTCCTCTCCAATTCCCCCACATCCCATAATTCAGGCTCAGCAGCATATATAGGGTGACTTCAATACCAAGTAAGGCATGGGTCCCCAATGTGGTCCCCACCAAGTGTTTTTAGAGGGCGGGTGAGGCCAGATGGTTCTCTCGACCAGCAGGGCTTCCAAATGGCAACTGAAGATCCAATTGGCTATGCAGATTAAAATAACGCTGTTCGGGGGCAGCTGCCATCATAGTGTTTGTTTTATTCTCTCTCACTCTTCTTTCCCAGTTTTTTTTTTTTAATTACTGCTCTTCTCCCCTGCACTTAGCCTTCCTCTGTGTGTTTGGCTCCACCTCTTGGCACAGCCATTTTGGGACTGGCTCCACCCTCTGCAGCAGCATTTTGGATTTCCGCCAACTACCCTGTGTGAGAATTTCACTGCATGCACAATGAAAAAGGCTGAGGATCCGTGGAAGGCTTCACAGTACACATTTCCCATCTCCTTCCTCCTATCTTCCTCTATCTGTCTGCCTACTCCCTTCTTAAAAACTACCTTAGCCAATTGCATGACGTATCCAGTAACCAACCTAGCTTTGTTTCCTGCATCCATGAGGTCTGCGATATCAGTGTAAGAAGTGACGGCGAGTTTGGACAGGTCTTCCACATAGGGCCCAAGCAGAGGATGCTCCCGAACACGAAGGTTCCCCTTGTTCTTGGGGTTCAGCAAGTCTCTTACTCTCTCACAGTAGATCTCCATATAGCTGACCTGAAAACAGACACATACAAGCAAATTAAGCCTCTCATCTTCTGTATGAAAACCCCTACTGAATGGCTTTCAATGAACAAGCAATACAGAAGATAAGAGGATTAGCAATACTGCTGAACCAGGCCATACAAACACAGTCAGGTACTTAGAGAGACCTCTGCTTAATTAAGCCCAATTCTGCATCCAAGGCAGCTTCATTTTCGCATTCAGGAAGTTTTGAACAAAAGGAATCAATATATATCCCAAAAATAGAGTTTGCTAAGAGTTACAGAAGCGCTCTTTAGATCAGTGCCTAAAAATATCACAGGGATTTATACCAGTTCCACAGAAATAGTAACGCTCACTTCACTGTTCCCATCTTGACAAATGAAAAATTATTTTCCCTCCTGGAGAAAAGTCTTCAGAAGGCTCGGGGGCCGGCAGCTGGCCCATCACTGTACAACCCTCTCCAGGCAAAGTGTGCTT
Organism: Euleptes europaea; assembly: GCF_029931775.1. Lineage (NCBI taxonomy): Eukaryota > Metazoa > Chordata > Lepidosauria > Squamata > Sphaerodactylidae > Euleptes > Euleptes europaea. Next base: position 3,664,096 of record NC_079330.1, read on the forward strand.
GCAAAAGCGAGGAGGAGGAAAAGGGGCTGGTAGATGCACCCGGAGAACCTGTTACTCAGGCCAGGCAGCAGCGAACTTCACCGGTATTACCTCTACTACTAAGTAACAGGTATGCAGAGGCTTTAACTGGGTTCCTGGAACATCCATGCTTCTTTCAAGAAGAAGTCAATGCTATAAAAGCTTCTCCCATTTATTACTTCAGGTTAGCAGAGAGACTTCTAATATGACTTTGATATGACTTAAATGACATGATAGTGAGGGATCTCAAGGCGGGGGACCCACTCAAATAGGTGGGACTCGCCAACCCAGGAAATGCCCAGGACTGAATAAATCACTACTTTTGAAGCAGAAGAAAGCAGTGATTACAACCTAAAAATACCCCTTTCCTTCCAGAGGGCCTCCCCTCCCGCTTCTCACCTGCCAAAACCTTTCCACCCACAGCAACATTGCCTGGGGTGCCAAATTCCCAGTGCCCTGGGCCTCAGCACCTCAAATAAAATTTCCTGCCATTTACGTTCCCCCTTCCTGTGTGTTTGCCCTCCAAAATCATCTCCCTAAACACTTCCTTCTTTGCTGCCCACTGCCTGCCATCAAGGCTCTCCAAAAACACAAGCATGACTAATTTCTGTGAAATGAAGAGAATGATGGTGTGGTTCCAACTGCAGCGTCACCCTCTGTGCCCTACTAGCACCATCTCTCCCCAGCCTTAAAGGCATATGAAGACAGGAAGCTGCCTTCTACTTAGTCCACTGGTCCCTCTAGCTCAGTATTATCTATTATCAGTTCTGACTGCCAACAGCTCTCCTGGGCCTCAACTGAAGTAGGTCTTCCTGACTACCGTCTAAAGATATTTTAACTGGAGCTACCAGTTCCATCGATCCCGACGGAAGTCAGTTTCAAGGTTGACTCAGCCTTTCATCCTTCCAAGGGAAGTAAAATGAGTACCCAGCTTGCTGGGGGTAAAGGGAAGACGACTGGGGAAGACAATGGCAAACCACCCTGTAGACACAGTCTGCCTAGTAAACGTCGGGATGTGACATCATCCTATGGGTCAGGAATGACCCGGTGCTTGCACAGGGGACTACCTTTACCTTTGTTACCAGAGACTGAACATGGGCCTCTTCTTGCAAAGCATGTGTTCTAGCACCCAGTCATGCCTCCTTCCAGATTACAGGCGGCTCTGTAATTTGGGTGGAGTGCAACTAAGGCTGCAGGTCACACTAGCAACCCCTCATAGCTTTAAGAGGACAAAGTCAGTAGTTTTTCTTATAAATGCTCTTCTGAAGACAGAGCCAGAAGTTCTACTGTGGAAGGTGAGGAGGCCGTTGCTCACCATTGTCGGAAACTTTCTGCACTGCAGACTCCTTTGCGTGTTCGCCAAATCAAAACTCGCTCCTCTCCCCCCACCCCTTATGGAGCTGATTCAGCAGGTCTAAGGGGATTTAGCAGAAGTAGCCCATTCGTCTGTCAAGAAAGGAGGCCTGACTAAACATATGGAACAAATGCACCCCAGCAAAGTGCTATTTTTACATAGGCTGTATTTTAATCGCTTGCCAACTATGGACACACATCCTTTCTAAACGCTTACTTGGCTGGCAGCCTGGAAGTTGTCATTGTGCGTTGAGTTTAAGCGGAAGAACTAGTTTGTTCAGGAAGGGCCCCATCCATTATGCTCCTTTCCGGTCACCCACATTCAGAGCATTCCTTTGGCTCAGAGAGAATCATCATCCTCCAACAGCAACACACACCTGCACTTCCTGCCATCTCAGCTAAAGATGCTTTCTGCTGCAATTCCAGCCCATGGGAAAGCAGCAGTCAAGAACACCTATAGTGTTCCAAGGCTGCCAGCCGTTAAGAATACCAGAAGAGCCCTGCTGGATCAGTCCAAAGCAGCAACCTGTTTCCCCCCAGTGAACACATGAAGCTGCCTTATACTGAATCAGACCCTTGGTCCATCAAACTCAGTATTGTCTACTCAGACCAGCAGCGGCTCTCCAGGGTCTCAGGGAGGGGTCTTTCACATCACCTACCTGCCTAGTCCCTTTAACTGGATGCTCTACCACTGGATGCTCTACCACTGAGCCACGGCCCCTCCCCAATCCAATGGCCACAAGAAAACCTACAAGCAAGCTGCTAAAGACTCCACCCACTCTTGCTGCCCCGCAACTGGTACTCAGAGGTATATTTAGTTATTTAAAACATTTTATTAGCTGCCTTCCTCCCTTGCGAAACTCAAGGTGGCTTACAATATAAATAAAACATTATAAAAACACCCAATAAAAATTAGCCATTATAAAACTATTATACAGTCAGCAGAAAATTACCTCTCTACCACCTGAGCAGAGACTGACAGGATAGAGACAAGCCCACAGCAGAGCGTCACGCAGAAACACAACGGATGGCCACTTCTGCAGAAAAATGTCTTCTATTCACAGGATTCTTTATTTAACTATTTTTCTCAGCATTGGAGAATCCTTGCTCTAAACCCTGGCAGTTTTCCATGGAAGGTAAGATAGCCTCTACATAACGATTCCAAAGAAGTATCCCAGAACACGCTTTACATTCCCCTGGGAGTACAGTAATGAGCCAGAGGGGCTTCAACTTTCAATCCCCTTTTGTTGAGAATCAGAAGTGGGATGTTTGTAAATGGCAGCGCAGGCAGCCATGACACCAGGAACAGTTGCGTGCTTCAGATACGGGTTCAAAGGACCAATGGACATTGTCCAAAACCCCAGGCGTGAAGAAAACTAACTATGACACCCACAGGACACTGTTAGCTTTGCGACCAGCTGATACAGTTCCGGAAACACATGCAACAGTCATGCTTCATTTAAGGGGTTTGCCAGTGAGCAGGGATGGATTTAAAAACGTTTATTTTAGGACCGACAACACTTATGAAGAGAGCTGAAAATTATTTCAGAGATTTCTATTCCCATGGTGCACATACATCCTGTCTCACATTTTGTTTGCAGCTATAAAGCTCAACAAGTTATGAGAACTAAGATTCTCAGGAGGCTCAGGCCAGAAGGTCCTTTCCCGTTCATCCCCCGCCCCCATTTTGCAAGGGGAAGAAGGATTATTATTATTAATCGTATTTTTATTCTGCCCTTCCTCCAAGCAGTTTAGGGTGGCGTCCAGGGATCTCCTGATCCATAATTTGCCTTCCCAAAAACCCCATGAGCCAGATTAAGTGAGCCTACAGTTGTCTTAAGATCATCCAGTGATCATCCACGGTGCACAGGAAGATTTGACCACAGATCTTCCCACTCCTAGCTCATTAACAGCTACACCACACTGGGGTGTAGGTGCCAATGTTAAAAGAGGGCTCGGCCTGCCTTAATACGGCCTCATTTCTTCTGGAAATAAAACAGAGGTGACAATGAAATAAGTCAGCTGATGCCTTAAACTCACCTCCACAGAGTAAGACATTTCCTCGTTGCTGCTGTCATTGATCTTCTCAAACAACTCTTCGCAGAGCTATAAAGAGATCGAGAGAGCTTCAGACTACAAAAGCATACAGGGGGGAAAAACAGTTGTGACAGAAATGCCAGTTCAGTGCTCGGCTTCCAATGCTCCCCGCAAAACACAGTGCTGGGCAGGAAGGTTGCTCTTCCTCCATCTTCCCCTCCAGATACACACACGCCAGTCACCACCAGGCAGCCAACTGCAGCCAAATTCAACTAATGTTAATCAGCACAATTTAAAAAATAAACAAAAAAGCTTCAGCAACAGAAAGGAGAGGCTGTACAAACTGGGGGGAAAGTGGGGCAGGACTGCTAGAGGAGGGGTGGTTGTTAAAACCCAGCTGTAAAAACATTAAAATCTCCACTTATTTTTAGGAGAGGAATCCTTTGGGCTCATCTGTTTGTTTGAAAAGGCTCCAAGAGATGGCTGCTCAAGGAAAGTAAACCAAGAGCCAGGGTTTTTTTTCCTTTCAACAATCTCTTTAACCCCAAATTAACCACTGACTGTAGCAGCTTCCTTTTGATAAGAATCTGCCTGTTCCCCCACCCAACCCTGGGCTCAAAAACTGCCTCCCTTTCCCCTGCACCAAGACCTTCTTGTTTAGAAGAAGAAGAGTTGGCTTTTATATACCAATTTTCTCTACGTTTTAAGGAGACTCAAACCATCTTACAATCTCCTTCCCTTCCTCTCCCCACAATAGACACCTTGTGAGGTGGGTGGGGCTGAGAGAGCTCTAAGAGAGCTGTGACTAGCCCAAGGTCACTCAGCTGGCTTCATGTGTAGGAGTGGGGAAACCAACCCGGCTCACCAGATTAGAGTCCGCCGCTCATGTGGTGGAGCAGGGAATCAAACCCAGTTCTCCAGATTACAGTCCGCCGATCTTAACCACTACACCACGCTGGAAGCCTTGGCTCCAACCGAAATTTGTTCTCATGTACAAAACTGAACACTGCAATCAACATGGGTTTGTTTGTTACTCATGAGCAGAGATCCTCAGCCAAATTTGTTAAAGCCTGCAAGGGGACGGAGTTCTGAAGACTGGGAATAAACAGAGATTGATGCTGAACTACCACATCCTTCTCTGATCGCAATGGCTGAACAGAGCCAGGGTCTTGATTCTTTATTACCTCTTTATTCCACCCACATTCTCACTCTGCATGTGGAACTTCAGACTCCCACAAGTGAGAAAGCAAGCTTACATGGATATAAACATTTCCCCAGCAGGGTGCTTTGTAAAAAGGAAAGGGGGGGGGGAAGTTTCCCAAGCCTGTGCCAACTCAAAATAATGCAAATGTAACATTTGTTTGCTTTACTCTGGTTCCAAGATGAGCTTCTTAAAAACTTCTCCCTTTCAGAGGGAATCAAGGTGCAGAAAGGGGGCATCTTCCAGCATGAAACAAACATTCCACATAGCAGTCAGACTCCTGAACATAGCTCCTTACATGAGGAATGAACAGCAGGTAGCTAAGAAAGGTCCACAAACACTCAATCCCAAAGCTCAGTAGAAGCCCTGCTATATCGCACATGCGACCACAGAGTTTTCAGAGAGACTGCACATTTTCATCTCCACGGCCATAAGGACTACTAGACGCTACATTCTGTACTTTTTTTAAAACAAAAACTTCCCTACTGTCAAATTTAGAGCCATATATCAGATTTCCTACTTGCCTACAATTGTTTTAGATACAAACCTAGCAACTGTGATCTGCGTTTTCAAGGATGAGTTACTGTAACGTGCTCTATGTGGGGTTAGCCTCAAGGTCCCCTTGCAGCTGATGCAGAACGCAGCAGCTGGGGCGGTGTGTGTGTGTTTCCAAGCACATGCAAAATGACCAGTGCCCCATTTGCCTGCCTTCTTTTCCTACTATACGCACACACCCACAGCACAAACATCTGGCTGGCATTTTGCTTAACCCACAGGCAGCCTCCAGCCGTAACCGAATCCATGTCAGATGTCCGCGCCGCATATGTTTTTGCTATCAGCACAGAGCAGAGCTTTGCACTATTTTACCCTGGGAGCAGCACAGAGCCAGCAACTTCGCTGCTGATTCTTGCACCAAATGAAAAGTCAAAACAGCTCTTCAGCAAAATGTACTTCTTCAGGAGGCAGTCCCACATTCAGCTCTGTTCAAATGGTTCAATACCAGGGCCAGGACAGCAGTACAGCAAACGCCAAATTGTATTGTGCCATCCAAGGGTACCACAGTCAGTCAATGTGAAATTACTCCTGAAACAGAAAAGGGCTCTTGGCCTCTCCCCGCTTATGGCGGGTTCTTTTGGGACAGGCACTTGGGGAATCATTCTTTGCAGACCAGAAGACAACCAAGTGGGTTTCTTTCACAGTTAACAAAATGGTATGGGATGGATAGGTTATAAGACCTTGGGGAAGGGTGGGCTGCAGCAAAACCATGTCCCGAGCCAAGGTTAAGGTAGTCTGAACGAAAGATAAAATGTTCCTGTTTTTAAAAGTTGTCAACCACTTTGAGGGTTAAAAAGACATAAATCTAGTGAGTAAAAAAAAATACTGCAGGAATTAAGCAGCCCTGCTGGATAAAACCAGTGGTCCATTGGAAAGAAGGCGGTTAAGGGGAGACATGATAGAGGTCTATAAAATTATACACGGTATGGAGAGAGTGGACAGGGGAAAGCTTTTCTCCCTCTCTCATTATACTAGAACGTGGGGTCATCTGCTGAAGCTGGAGGGTGAGAGATTCAAAACAGATCAAAGGAAGTATTTCTTCACACAGCGCATAGTTAAATTGTGGAACTCCCTGCCCCAGGATGTGGTGATGGCTGCCAACTTGAAGGGCTTTAAGCGGGGAGTGGACATGCTCATGGAGGGCTATCCATGGCTACTAGTCAAAATGGATACTAGTCATGATGCATACCTATTCTCTCCAGGATCAGAGGAGCATGCTTATTACATTAGGTGCTGTGAAACACAGGCAGGACAATGCTGCTGCAGTCACCTTGTTTGTGGGCTTCCTAGAGGCACCTGTTTGGCCACTACGTGAACAGACTGCTGGACTTGACGGCCTTGGTCTGATCCAGCAGGGCTTTTCTTATGTTCTTATCTGTCCCAGCACACAGAGGCCACCCAGTTGCCCTAGAGGGCCAAACAGGGCATAGAGGCTACAGCCTTTGCCCATGCTGGTATTGAGAGGTTCACTGCTCTTGAAAACCACTAACGGAAAGACTTAATTAATGGGAGCATAACTCTTCACATGCTCAGCATTTCCAAATGCATTTTTGCTGAATGAAGGCTATAAATCCATGTTGCTGAAGTGTTCTAAAAAGGGGAAGTAGGCACTCCCACAAGCATCTAAAAGCCTCATGCAAAAGGAAAACAGACAGAAATTATTTGCACATTAGCACCTTAACACCTGCTCTTACCTGTGGTATGATCCCTGCTTGGTTTTCCTCCTGCTTTCCCATCATAGTATAGGATTTCCCGGCTCCAGTTTGACCATACGCAAAGATGCACACATTATAGCCCTCAAAGGCATGTAACAGCATCTCCTCACCAATATCATTGTACACACGATTCTGAGATGCAAAGCACGGATCGTCGGGCTGCAGAGTTTTAAAAAAAGTAGATGTCAGAATGGGCCTATTTAAAATTAAGCACTCGCCTGCAGAGGGAGGGAGGACACTCAAACATTGTGGGACAGCCTTCTATATCTTGAAAAAGTAAAATTAGCAATGGGTGCAAAAGGTCAGCTTTGTGGGTTAAGTCTAAAGCTGATGTACCAATGCTCCATAAAGCCCAATGTATGCTCTGACTAGCAGCAGCTCTTCAAGGTCTCATCTTTGCTACCTAAGGTCCTATAACTGCTGATGTCATATGAAGCTACATTATACCTAGCCAGACCATTGGTCCAGCTATCTCAGCACTGTCTATTCTGATTGGCAGGAGCTCTCCAGGGTCTCAGGGAGAGAAGGGTCTTTTCTAATAACCCAAAGTTTGATCATCTTTGAACTGAGGTTGCTAGAGATTGAACCTGGATCTTTGGTATTCCGTGCAGGGCCTCTACACATGAACACATGAAGCTGCCTTATACTGAATCAGACCCTCAGTCCATCAAAGTCAGTATTGTCTAAGACTGGCGGCGGCTCTCCAGGGTCTCAGGCAGAGGTTTTTCACATCACCTACTTGCCTAGTCCCTTTAACTGGAGATGCCGGGGATTGAACCTGGGACCTTCTGCCTGCTAAGCAAATGCTCTACCACTGAGCCACTTGCCCCTCTCCATGATTTCCATATTAACCTGAGATCTTATACACAGGCAGTGGCCTGTCCATCCCAACATACATTTGTAAACGGGATATTTAAGATACTCCATTAGGTACAATAATACTTAAAATGTTCTTCCACAACCCAACTAGTTACCCAAGGGGAGCCTGCAAGCCCTCCTGACAGTGGACTGTGTTCTCATTAGAACTGGATATAATATCATTCAACAACAGGCAGCCCTTGGGGAAAGTGGTAAGCTTAGGTCTCTGAATATTCTGTTGCTTTATGATTCAAGGATCAAACCGACTGCTTATCATACCCCACTATAAAATGTTACCAGCCATGTAAATTAATCTGCTTGTGCAGCTGTCCAAGTTTACTTCCCAGTCTCCGTTATTAAAGAATCTTACTAATTTGCAATGCCAAATAGGAAATGCTGCCACAAGTGAATACCTTTCGCGAGTTAGCAAACAGACAAGCAGGACTGGAAGAAAAGGAACCTGAGTCATCTCAAGCTACATTTCTATTTTGCTGGGAATGCCTAACCTGGAAGTATTTTGGAACTGGAGGAATCCAAACCATGCTTAACCCTCCGAGGCACTTGAATCGAAAAAGAATGCTAAGTGAAAGGGAAGAGGGAGGGAGGCAGGGCAGCAAGGCCAAACTCATGAACTTCTGAAATCTCTGCAGAGAAGGAAGCCCAACTGTAACACAGGGCAAATCAGGAAACAGAACTTGACATTGGAGCACCAATGTGGCTATCAATTTCTATGCATTGTAGGTACAGTCATGGGTGAATCCTACATTGCAACACTAGCAGTGGCCTGCCTTCTGACTCAAATATTACTGAACATGGGAAGTGCCTTTTCCTCTTTCCATATGCCCAAAAGCTAGCCACCGTGTTTCTGGGGGGAAAGACTTGGTAGTCTGGAAAAGCCTCGGCCCCCCATTTATCAAACGAAGCACAAGGCATTTCAAAATAAATGTCAAAACACCAAGGAAGCAACAATGGAATCCAGCAGCAGACACTCTCAGTTAAGTGGCAATTGCATTTTGCTGTTCCATTTAGGAAGAATGCAGTATTTGAAAAGCTTTAGAAGGCAAAGAAGTTTAAAAGAAAGATTAGTGCTCCTCCTTCAAAAGAGGGCCATAGAGCATGACATAATCTGGCGCATCAGCTGACAAGCAGAACATTTCCCTGTTCAAGGGATAACTGGAGCAGATTAACAAGATGATTGTCCTGCCATGCTCTCTGTGGAAAATAGAGTTACTGTTCAATTAAGAGAAGCCATGGAAAGGGGGAAGGAAGAGGCTAAGTACACCACGCATGGAGGTGTATAAAGCTCAGAAATGTAGTTGTATTTTAGTGCGGGCAAGTGCATGATACACACTGCCACCTCCTCAAGCAGCTCGTAGATCTTGTTTTCTTCATCAGCCTGGTAGAACAGACCAGCTAGGGCACTGGTTCCCAACCAGGGGTCCATGGACCCCCAGGGGTCCGCCAGAACTAAATTAAGGTCCGTGAAACTAAGTTATAAACCCATAATAAATTAATATTTTCAATTAAAAGTTCTCTATTATAAAAATATATATTCAAATATTTTTTCTAAGTTTAATGTTTAACTAACAGTTATGATTAAAGTTTATTTTCAAATTCTCGGAATTTTTATTTTGAACCTTGGGGTCCCTGCACCGAACAAAAAAGTCCTAGTGGTCCCTGGTCAAAAAAAGGTTGGGAACCACTGAGCTAGGGCCTTTCCTAATCAATTCTGGAGTAAGAGTTGTGTCTATTTGAATAGAAGGTGAAGTCTTTCTGATTTGGGTGTTTAAATCTCCAAGCGTCTATTAAGCTCCAATCTTTCAAGAACTGGAAGACAATCATAGGTAGTTTGCCGCCTTTAGACTTAACCGATTTGTCCTGTTTTGTGTCCATTACACCATTCATGTCTCCGACTATGATTACTTCTCCTTGCTGAAAATCCTGTAGTTTTGCGAAAAAACCAATAAAGAATTTTTCTTTTGCATGGTTTGGTGCGTACACATTAGCAATCATGTATTTTCTTCTGTTGGCCCCTTGAGTTAGGAGGATCAAATATCTACCTTTCTTATCCTTCAGATAGACCAGAAACTTTAACTGGTTCAGGGCCTGGCACGAATAGTGTTGATTGATATAGGTAACAGAGAAGCCTGCCAGCCCTATAGTAACTTTCACTGGTCATCAGTTCATTCAATGCTGGTCTTGCAATAACGGTATTTGCAGGACTGCCAACTCCCATACAAATCTGATCATCAGTGAAGTCAAACAGCTGGCCAAAGGCCTTGCTTGGTGCAGCTGCACCTTCTCGTGGGAGCCACAGAAAGGACCTTCTTTGTAGCCATGCCTCAAGTCCAGGATGCTCTTCTCGTGTTTCCCCTAGTGCAGTGATGGCGAACCTTTTAGACACCGAGTGCCCAAACTGCAACCCAAAACCCACTTATTTATCGCCGAGTGCCAATGCGGCAATTTAACCTGAATACTGAGGTTTTAGTTTAGAAAAAACAACGCATACATTAACATCTTTTGCCTTAAAAGAAAAACACAATAACAGAGCTTTCAATGATACAAACAACTTTTTAGTGAAAGGTAAAAGTTTGCATTTGGCATGCTGAAGCAGACCCTTCCCTCTCCCACCTGCAAACTCCACCGGCAAACGACACCCCCCAAAAAACCCCAGACTATGCAAACGGAGACTGATCCCCCCACCCCCTCTGGCTGAAGCAGACCCTTCCCTCTCCCACTTGCAAACTCCACCAGCAAACGACCCCCCCCAAAACTCAGACTATGCAAACGGAGGCTGATTCCCCCCCGCCCAGCCATTTGAGCTTTACCACTCAAACCGCTGCGGCAGCTCTCTCTCTCTCTCTTGGCAGGCGGACGCCCTGGTGGGAGGGCTCGGGGAGGCGCAAGCACACTCCGCGGGGCAGGCGACTCACGAGTAGGGAGGCGACTCACGAGTAGGTAGCCAAGGAGAACCAAGTGCAGCCGAGCTGCTGCTGCCGGGCATGGGAGGGCCTCCGGAGGCGGCAGGCAGGCAGGCAGCTCCTGCCTTGGACCAAAAAAACTCCTGGGAACCACGAGGCACCAGGGAGGCTACAGTGGAGGTGGGCGGGGCAGAGCCGGAAAGGCCAGCGACTTGCAGGAAGAGCTAAGTCACGGCCTCAGCTCAGCAAGGGAGGGGCGAGGAGCAGCTGAGCCGCTGCAAGCCGGGCGTGCCGGCGGAAAGAGCGACACGTGCCGGAAATGGCACGCGTGCCATAGGTTTGCCAACACGGCCCTAGTGCCTGCCCTTGTAACTTCCAGGCTCCCTGAGCACCTTTCTACTCAATGATGCATTAACGTAATTGTTTACCAAACTTTATCCAAGACTATTTGGCTTTCAGAATACAAAGGCATGGTTCAGGTGTAACAGCAAACCTTGGTTTGGCATTATCTGAGCAAGTCCTGGCTCACATCACTAGTAAGTTAGTTATTGCCTGGTTCCTGGCAAGCCAAGATTAAAAGTCCATAGAAATTGTAAACAAACTGCAACCCTAGTTTTCAGGCCAAGGACAAGCCATGGTTTGCTGGTTCATATGTAATAAACATCCTATTCACCAATAACCAGGAAATAAGCAACACTTGAGGGGAGGGGAGGGGAGATGGAAGAGGAAGAAAGCAGCACAGAGGTCCAGTGTTCCTTCCAAGCTCATTCGCATAACACCAAACTATGGTTTACTGATGCATCTAAACCATGTTTATGAGATCTTCAATAAAGTCACACTGGGCTTACCTATATACTGGCTATACACTGTAGAACAATGTGGCTCTCTCACAATTTCATTGCTCAGGATGAAGAAGCTTAGGAACCAAATTCTCTTCACATGCTTACTTTCCTCAGAGCTTGAACCAAGAAAAGAAATTTGCTGGGCCAACCCACCAGGTATCTTCTGCTCTTCCAACCAGACAAAAAGCAAGTTATCAAAGCTTACAGTTGCTGGAAATCAGAAGAGCTTCCTTTCACCCTCCCTACCCTTAAAATAAAAAAACAGAAGAACAGTGATGGCAAAGCCCAACAATTACTGGAAGTCAGCAAGACCAGAGGTTCACCTTTCACAAAGAATGAGGCCTGGAAGAGAGACAACTTTATGACTCTGGGTGGAGCAGGAAGCAAAAGGCACTGCCCTGCCTCCCTAATAAACCAAGAATTAAACCTCCTATATCTCCACAACCATAAGCCCTTCTGAAGGAAGATTTTCCTCTCTCAACAAATGATGTTCACTGTTGGAAAATGTTTGCTCTCCAAATTCCACTCTGTGGCTGCTTAGGGCAGCTCTCTGTCATCTCTGAACACACTTGCTCTCCATTGCCCCTGGAATGTAATCTCTCTGATCCCAGGATGGAAAAAGCACTTAAACCCATTGAGATGAAACCTACAGGAACTCAGAGGGCTAAAAGCATGACACAGTTGTAGTAGAAAAAGCAGCTGCTTGCTGGTGGAGGCTTTGGTCCCCAGTTGGATCCTCTTGCATTCCACCTTCGGAAAGGCGCTGGCCAATGACACAAAACGCAAAACAGTAAAGGCACTCACCGAGGTGTGCGACCAGTAGGAATAGTCAAAGCTGAATGATTTTGCTGGTTCCTTGGGATTCTTTGGGTTGAGTATGCCTAGAACAAACAAAAACGCACATTCATTATCCAAGAACCTCTGGGAAAGTCAGGAACAGAAGAACGAGGTTACAAAATCTAAACTCTGTAGAAGAACGTGGTAGTTTACCATGCTGGCACCCCCAAAGCACATAAAGTATTGCCTATTAATATATGGCAAATAAACTATTAAAAATAGGCAGAACTGAAAGACCCTCACTAAAACGCTGCCTTTGTAGTCCAAAGGTAACTGACATGATGGTGCCAAGTTGTTTTCTGTTGCCCCAGAAGGTCGGACCAGAACCAATGGGTTAAAATTAAATCAGAAGAATTTCCATCTGGTCATTAGGAAGAATATTCTTACAGTTAAAGATGTTCCACGGTGGAACAGGCGTCCTCAGGAGGTGGTAAGTGCTCCTTCCCTGGAGGTATTTAAGCAGAGGCTAGATGGCCATCTGTCAGCAATGCTGATTCTATGACCTTGGGCAGTTCATGGGAGGGAGGCATCTTGGCCTTCTTCTGGGCACTGGGTGTGTGTGGGGGATGTAGTTGTGAGTTTCCTGCATTGTGCAGGGGGTTGGACTAGATGACCCTGGTGGTCCCTTCCTACTCTATGATTCTATGAACTCTTACACTGCTTTAAATCCAGTATCAATAATACATCCCCTGAATACCCTTGTGAATTAAAACACCACCCTCGTGGATGCCTAGAAGAATTCCGTATCCCTTTCATTCACCACCGCCCTCATGTGTCTGATAAGTGCTTTCAAGGAGTATGAAGCAGGATGGCGCAAAAATTCCACTCTGGCTCCCATGTATTCCAAGCCCCCGGTCAACCTGTGGGCCTCAAACTTATGAACAGATAAGTGGAAACTACAGCAATGCTCACACCTTTTGAACAAGTCAGCCATCTACTATATGTTTAGCATATGAGTCCCCTGTCCATTAAAAAAGTGGCTGACCAAATAAAAGCCAAGAATATCCACACACTGGGGTTCAAAAGATTTACAGTAACTGCCTCCCATACTCATCACAAACTGACAGCTTAAGTATATGTTCTCCTGGCTCAGACTTAATAGATCTGATGGACTGCCAGGACTTCTCTTGGCCCCTCCAGAGAACAAGACACTTCATAACTAGACCTGTGGTGACAACTGTGGGGAAAGGCCATGGCTCGGTGACCAAGCACCAGCTCTGCATGCTGAAAGTCCCTGGTTCGATTCTGCCACCAGCAGATGCTAGGAAATGGTCTGTCTGTCTGAGACTTTGGAAAACCATCACCAGCCAGAATGGACAGTACTGAACTAGATGGATCAATACTCTGACTCTGTAAAAGGCAGCTTCATATGGCAGGGGCCACCTCCGATCCACCTTTGAAAAGCCTATTCTGCATCTTAACTAAAAAATAAATAAATATCATGACAGATTATAATATAAAGGTTTTCACACCGCAGCCTTGCATTGCAGAAATTCAGCAGGAGCTCTAGAAGCCATAACAGAAAGGTAGGCCTATTCATAATGAAAAATAAATATAGCTATGAAATAAAACACAATCCCAGTAAGCAAAGAGACAAATATAAGAAGTAGGCCATTCTGCCTTTGTGTTAATAAGAGTTTTTGAACAGGGGAGAGATTTAAAGAAGATGCTCTTCCTTTGAACAACAAGAGAAAATTCATAACCACTGCAAAAGCCGGAGGCACATCAGTAATGAAAAGCTCAACGGCTCCCGGGAATTTCCCAGCAGGACCACTTGAGTATATTTTGAAACACGTTACATAGTTCAAAGCTAAAAGCTTGTGGCCTGCGACTGGCCTTCGGAGGTTCCAGAGTCTACACAGTATTGAGGGAGGTGATGAAAAGGGCCTGAAGATGGAATGAGGAACATTTTGAAGCTTAATACTGGGGGTGATGTACTAAAACATTCTTCGGCAAATAAAATATGGATGGAGCCCACACGGAGATTTTAATAGAACTGACATTTTAAATGGGAAAGAGTCCAACTGTTCTCCAAGCCCTGTCATCTTCATATGGCTACCAAACCCTGGCTAAAGCCCTGTTCTTACTTCCAAATTACAAGCTCACCCTGCAGTACCTGGTCACCTTGTGGTGTGTCTTGCCAGCAACAAAACCCTTATCTCATCTCTCCCATCTGTAGCCATGTGTAAATCTTGTGCAAACAAACAAGCCCAAGAGAAAATGGAAGCAAGAGATTGTCAACACAAAATTTGTCTCACACTATCACTCTGATCTGCCCAGTCAGGCATCATGAGGAAATACCTGACCAAAAAGGAGCTTCCTCACATTTCCAGCAAAAATGTTGCACATGCTACACCCAACAAACTTAAGTTCTTAACTTATTGGTTTCCCTTTCAACCCATCACTTTAAGCCTTTTCCCTAACTTAGCTTGGCTGCCCAGTTGTGAAAGGAGAGTGTAAGGAAGTTGAGGGTTGGACTAGATTACCCTGGTGGTCCCTTCCAACTCTATGATTCTAAGTATAATGAACATCAACCACTCTCTGGCTGACAGGGGCATAGGCTCAAAGCAGGGTGCTTTCAGACTGCTTCACGAAGGAGGATAGGCAGTCAGAACACATCTGTACCCTTCATAATGACTCCTACTTCATCCAAGGACCAACAATGTGCTGGACAGCCAAGAGTCAAAGAATTATGGAATTTATGTTCGAGTACATTAGCACCTTAAAGACCAACAAGATTTTCAGAGTATAAGCTTTTGAGAGTCAAGCTCTCAAAAGTTTATACTCCAAAAATCTCATCACTAAGGTGCTATGGACTCGAATCTAGCTCTTCTACTGCTGCCCAACAGTGTTATAGCAATGGTTCTTGACCTATGGGTTAGGACTGCAAAGTGGAATGCTATTCTCTCACACGAGGGTCACAAGGCCAGGAGGAAGAAAGAGGAGGCTCTATGGCAAACTTTGGTTTACCTCTGCTGTTGTGAGATGGCTATGAAATACAGTCAGTTGCTCAATAATCTTACATATTTACAAATATGAAAAACAAAATATAAACACTTATTCAGTGTTACCCGATGAGAGATTATTGCATCTTATGTTGGAGAGGGGGGAGGCAGAGTGGAGTTACCCTGAGAGAAAGTCTTGAACGGTAGAGTAAGCTTAGAAGTGGATCCCACTTCAAAGAAACTGGAGAACCACTGAACTTAGGAGATACAGCTAAAGGACCCAGGCTTGTCTTCATTTGGCCTTCAAATGTGGTTGCCAGCCACTGCCCTACACTATTACAGTTCTTCGACAGATGCCATGTTGCTGGCAAAGGCTTTGATGTGGGAAGGGGATCTGGGTGCCCCCATGAACGGCACAGACTGCAAATAGCAACACTTGCTACTGAACCTCCGCTAGCCGATTCCACATTTAATGGATTTGCCTTCTGCTGGCACTCCTGACTTATGAATGCTGACAGCCAGGCAAAAGCCAAGGATTAATATCGCTTACCCCAGGACACTGTCACGTGGGGAGGACACATGTGGCTTTGGATAGCAACAGAGGCATCAACACAGCCTACGAAATTAAAAACAGAAAGGGTAAACCCAAAGCAATCCCATGCGCAGCCCCAGCCCAAACTGCAACAAATCTATAAATTCACACACACTCACACACACTCACCTAAACAAAGAAAGCCCAAAGGAAACCCCTTTTTCACACGTACAATTACAAAAAGATTAAGAATATGGCAATCAGCTACAATACAGAGTTAAGACTGACATTCAGAGAAAGCCAAATGCCAGAACTTAATATTTATAAAGGCATGAATTGTCTTGTGTGCTAGCGTATCTCTGCCAAGGAAGCCTATCTAGATCCAGAGAGTGGGAGGATTTTGAATTTCTCATCCTTGCTGTTTTGACCCCCCAAATCCATGTTATGCTTTAGCTTCTCCCCTCATGTGAATCAAAATAATCACAATGATTATTTTTTTTAAATTTCATGGCACTTAGTATCCTTGCATTGTTTTTCTACACAAGAGTACGCAATTTCATTAGTTTCTAGAACAATGTCAGCATTTATAATTAAAGGTATACTACACATAAGAACATAAGAAAAGCCCTGCTGGATCAGACCAAGGCCCATCAAGTCCAGCAGTCTGCTCACACAGTGGCCAACCAGGTGCCTCTAGGAAGCCCACAAACAAGAGGGCATACATCGTATACATAAAAACTGTATGAACGCTCTACTTAAAAAAAAAGAAAAAAAAATATACATAACAATGTACAAACCAATCTACAAAACCAGCAATGAGAAACAAAACTGCCATCAGGTCACAGCTGGGTATGTTTAGCCTGAAGAGGAGAAGACTAAGAGGGGATATGATAACCATCTTAAGTACTTGAAGGGCTGTCATATACAGGAGGGGGCTAAGTTGTTTTCTGTTGCCCCAGAAGGTCGGACCAGAACCAACGGGTCGAAATTAAATCAAAATGTTTCTGTCTAGACATTAGGGAAAAAATTCTAACAGTTAGAGCGGTTCCTCAGTGGAACAGGCTTCCTCGGGAGGTGGTAAGCTCTCCTTCCCTGGAGGTTTTTAAGAAGAGGCTAGATGGTCATCTGTCAGCAATGCTGATTCTATGCCCTTAAGCAGATGATGAGAGGGAGGGCATCTTGGCCCTCTTCTGGGCATGTAGTGGGGGTCACTGGGGATGAGGGGGGGAGGTAGCTGCAAATTTCCTGCATTGTGCAGGGGGTTGGATAGATGACCCTGGTGGTCCCTTCCAACTTGATGATTCTATGACCCTGTAGGTGTTTCAAGGCAAAAAAAAAAAAAACCTAAACAAGGAACATTCCTTCATTCTTACTAGAGGAAACAAAACAAACACCACATTGCCAGTTAAAAATAAGTTCAGCTGCACACAACTACACAATTAATGGTAGACTGTTATGAGAGTATCTCGCAGCAGCATGGACAGGGTGGGGCCGGAGTGAAGTGCATAAGAGCTGGCCCAGGAGTTTCTGCTGCCCTACACAAATTCTTCCCCACCCCCTTCCTTCATTTTTTCATACACTGCTCAACATAACAATAGCACATTCTGTCAAAGAGACCTAGGAGACCTTCTCTCTCTTTTGCCATCTTTACTTCTTCCCTTTTGCAACAGAATTTATGCCCCAGGCAGCCAACTGAGATCAGAAGGCCCAAACGTGTCCTCCTGGACTCTTGTAGGTACCACTCGGCCTAAGCTACCCCTCTGCACCTCCTCCAAAAGGGCAGGCAGTGACTTTCTCGGGAAAATCTACATCGCTGTGGCAGGAGCATCGAGGAGCTGGCCAGTTTGCGCCTTCTAAAAAGTAAACATTTGGTCTTAGCTTGAGGCAATCTCATCAGTTTGGGTAGAGTGGTATGATATCAGTGTAAGGTATTTTCTACTTGCCTCAGGGCAACATGTTTGACCCAGACACAGAACTGTAAAAATGTACTAAAGACTGATATCATTATACTTGTGGTATGTTCTCTTTTTACTTGTACGCCAATAGTTTTTGATAAAATTTAGAAACAAAATAGGAAGGTATGATGCATACTTAACAGTGTTTGTGTGTGTGTGTGCATGTGCTGTCAAGTCACAACTGACTTATGGTGACTCTGTAGGGTTTTCAAGGCAAGAGACGTTCAGAGGTGGTTTGCCATTGCTTGCCTCCACGTGGGCTGAGTGAATTCTGAGAGATCTGTGACTGGCCCAAGGTCACCCCAGGAGGCTTCATGTGGAGGAGTGGGGAATCGAACCCGGTTCTCCAGATCAGAGTCCGCCACTCTTAGCTACTACACCACGCTGGCTCTCTAACAGTGTTTAATATAACTATTTTACCAGTGTAACAAAGCTATTTTACCAGTGTACCTCAAGAAAGAATCCACTTTTCTCTGTGATAAATCAATTGACTTTGACAACTTTAAGCGATAATGCACACACTAGCCTTTCCATTTGAATCCAAGATATCTTTATCAGGCTGAGAGGTCGGAAGGGGAAAGAACGAAACACCTACAGGGTGGAGTCATGCACAGCAGTAATCCAAGAGTAAACACCAGTATGAATGTACTGTTCTTGATGGACCAATTCAAACTCTTCAGGTTGATGAGTAAAGATTATTGCAGAGATTGAAACATGTTCACAAAACTGTATTTTGCACACATCAGAAGTACCAAAACAATATGCATGTGTTTATGGCAAGCTAAATACATCCTTCCAAGCTGGCAATGGGCTTCCTATAAGGCCTGCCATCAATCTAATTTTTATCCCACCATTTCTCCAAGGAGGTGAGGGGTCCCTTCCGCATTTTATCCTTATACCAACTCTGAGGTAGGTTAGCTGACAATGCGCAGGTGGCCCAGATTCACCCAAGTGGGCTTGGATAGAATTACTTACATCCAGCCAGCTATGACCAAGCCTTTACCTCAGGAAAACGTAGCGCCGCGCACTGCTAATGAACACTCCTAAAGGGGTTATGGCGTATCTTGATGTATAAGGTTTATATAAATAGGGATGCTTATTAAAGCTGCCACCTGACTCATCTTTAAACCTACGAAGAACCTTGAAAACAATTATTCTCAGCTTGTAATTTCTATGGCAACAAGCTAGTCTCATTTCATTGAGAACACACAGCTAAAAGCACATTCACTCATACTACGCACTGAGGTGGTTTCCAAGTCAGCCACCCTTTGATTTCCTGGATGGGCAAGGAAGATCCTCAATGGGCTTTTAAAAAAAACTGTACACCAAACACGCGAATCCATTTAAACCACATTCAGTTTACAGACATCTCTAACACAATTCATTCAATTGTCTGGTTTTATTGAACGGAATAAACTGCTCAGGAGAGCTTGCGCCTCCCAAAATCTCCATTCAAGAAAGGTCATATTGAAAGCTTTGAGAGTTTTCCTGTCTTATACTGCATCAGACCATTCGTCCGTTCAACTCCGTTTGGTCTAATCTCACTAGCAGCAGCTCTCCAGCATCTCAGGCAGAGAAAGATCTTTCACAGCACTTCTCTGAAGACCTTTTGAGATGCCAGGGGGGAACCCAAACCTATATGTGAAGCATGTGAGCTGTGGCTCCCCTCCTAACCTTCAGTTGGTTTTGCTTAGCAAGCGCTCTTTCATACTAACTTCACGTCTTAATTCTTTTTCAAGTTTCCCACAACAGCCCTTTGTCTTCAGTTGTAGTGAGCTATGTTATCGGTTTGCACCCACACCCCAATTATGAGCTATGGGGAAATCCCTTTCCCACTAATGATGCCAAGAAGATCAAAAATGTGGGGAGTGAAGGCGAGAGCTTTATTGCACAGCCTTTGTCCATGTTTACCATGCCAAATGGCTAAACAATAACCAGTTGAAGGCTAAAGAGGGAGTGAGCAACATAGCTCTGTCTAAGAGGATGAACAGGGATCAGGCAGGTGGTGGGCAGTGGGGAGGGGAGGACAGGACATGAAAATAGGACTCGATATAAAGCTTTGTAGACACTTCCAAGATAAATGGGGAGGGTGCTAAGCAGATGAATGTGACCTCACCTTTTTGTAAGAAAAGAGAAAAGTGACAAAAACATAGGGACTGAACTATGGAAGGCCCATCTCTGCTTATGCACCTCCTGTAGAGTGTTAAAATTTATCAAGCTGTATGAACAAAAAAACGGACAAGCAAAGAAGCCAATTGGTTCTTGTGGGTTATCCGGGCTGTGTAACCGTGGTCTTGGTATTTTCTTTCCTGATGTTTCGCCAGCAGCTGTGGCCGACATCTTCAGAGGAGTAACACTGAAGGACAGTGTCTCTCAGTGTCAAGTGTGTAGGAAGAGTAATATATAGTCAGAAAGGGGTTGGGTTGAGCTGAATCATTGTCCTGCAAAAAGTATCAAAGGTAATGTGCTAATCATTGTCCTGTAAGTATCAAGATAAAGTGCTAATGAGGGTGTGGTATGTTAATATGGAACCATTGTATCCTGAAGTGATCTGTTAATGTGTGAAATCCAAAGCTAATCTGCATGGCTATTGTGGACTGTAGTCTCTGTTAGTCTGGAGGTTTTCAGGACAGGAAGCCAAGCCAATTTTTAAAAAATCTTGCAACACACTTAATGTAGAATAAAATAGGACTTGCAATTTGAGAGCTTTAGAACTCTATTTTTCAACAGACAGCAATCCAGCAGCACTTCTCCACCAGCCTGACCACCCCCCCCGCCTGCGGCCATAATCCTACACTGTTCATGGTAACTGCCCATGCTTTAGCCTTCATGATATTGGGCATACAAGGCTGGGGCAGCAGCAGGCACCAGAAACACAAGTCCATACAGGCCAAGGGATGGCTTTTGGACTCCTTTCCCACACTGTAAAGCATGGGGGTCAAACATGAGGGCTGGATCAGGCCCCTTGAGGTCTCTTATCCGGCCCGAGAGCCAGCCAAGGCAGCCAAGCCCCCCACTTCCAATCTGGGATGGCAAGCCCACCGCAGCCTTGCCAGCCACTTCTCCTCCAGTCCCAACCTGGATTGGTGAGTCCGCTGTGGGCTCGCCAGCCAAGGCGTCCACCTTCCCCACTCCCAAGGTGTCAATTATCAAAGACTGTTAAATAAAAGAAAATACTGTAAGAGTGTTACTGTTTTAAGAATGTTCATATAACACATAACACAAACCTTTATTGGCATAATTACGAAGCAAGAATGTCCATAATTTAAGTAAAAAACAAAGTTAAAAAATAATATCATTAATTGGCTTTGCCTGCGTCTTCCAAAAGTTTGTATCTCTGGTACTGGGCATTAAATTTTATGTTACACATGGCCCAGTCCAACCAAGTGACATTTTATGTCATATCCGGCCCTCGTAACAACTGAGTTCAACATCCCTTCTGTAAAGGGCTTCTTTATACGGCCTTAGAAAATCAATCAATATAGTTCCAGTTATTGCCATTACAGAACCCCACGACAGACTCATAACATACATCACTGCGCAGCCATCCTGTTTTCTTCTTCCTACCTCTCTCTGTTTTTTAATACTTTGGATGAACGGTACTCTGCACTAATAATTTAATTACACATTCCCCATGAAAAGGAGACACAGTAAGAGAAGCAATCACAATAGGGCTTATATTAAAGGCTTGCTTGATTTAAACAGAATAAATTTGTTTATCTGATATTTCAAAGGACCCAAAGTAGCAATTAACTATTCTGTTTGCAAACCAACACTGGAAAGCTTTTGTGTTGGGTCTATAATTAGTTTCCATCACTGTGGCACTAACAGCAACTTTGAACATCGGAGTTAACCCCGGCCACCTGCTTCAGAGAAATCAACTGCTTTACTAGGGGCTTTCAGTTTACTAGCGCCTGCCTTTATGCGGCCATTTAACACAACATTTATTAGTTGTAGGTGCCCCTTGGTAGCATTTGCACTTACCATTCCTAAATGTTGTGCAAAATAGTATTTCATTGTTACCGCAACCAGGTTTTTATTCCCTAACCAATGTGCATTCAACTGTCAACCCAGCCTTGCCAGAAAACAAAATCAAAATAATAAAAACTAAATACATGTACATTATGTATAGATGGTACCTAACTATCCCGTTCCACCTTAGGGAGTATATTCAACAAGCAGTGGCCACCCAGTGAATGGTGATATGGGGCCAATAACAAGCCGTGATTTTATTTTTCCAGAGGGATGGAGACAGTAGAAGGAGGAAAACAACAGGGAAAAAGGAAAGATGGGAAAAGGGAGGGAAAGGGATAGAAGGGAAGGGAGGGCAGCTTAAGATGTATTTCCGTCACTGTCCTCAACCATAATGCTTCTTTGCTCACCCTTAGATTTGTCTGATGCCAACATGCCCAAATCCCCATTGCTTTCAGTAGAGATCACAGAGTCATGGAGAACTACTGGTCCAAATGTTCTCAAACCTGCTGCTAGTGGAAGGTGCTCATAAGAACATAAGAAAGGCCCTGCTGGATCAGACCCAGGCCCATCAAGTCCAGCAGTCTGTTCACACAGTGGCCAACCAGGTGCCTCCAGGAAGCCACAAACAAGACGACTGCAGCAGCACCATCCTGCCTGCGCTCCACCGCACCCAAAATAATAGGCATGCTCCTCTGATACTGGAGAGAATAGGTATGCAGCATGACTAGTATCCATTCTAACTAATAGCCATGAATACCCCTCTCCTCCATGAATATGTCCACTCCCCTCTTAAAGCCCTCCAAGCTGGCCTCTCTCCTTGAGGAACTTGCAAAGATGAAACTCTGAGCACTACCTGCTTAGATGAAGTGGAACCTTCATGTGTGACAGCACAGAGATTGCAAATGTACAGGCTTGTTTATTTTTTTTAGCAATCATGATCAAAAGCCTATAATAATAGGTGGAGATCAGAAAACACTCCAGGGCAGGATGTGTTCATTTCCTCTCTCCAATGCACTTCAATACTCCTGTCCAATCTTTTCTCTAATGGACTGGAAACTGCACAGCAAGTTAAGATCCCACCTTTGTGTTCTGGAAACGAGCAGGCACAACACAGTCATATGCAGACCACTGCCTGAATAGGCAAATCTTTAGATAATCTAAATGCTCGAGGTTGTGCCTTTACTGAATCTGTTTCCCAACCATACTCAGTAAACAATACTCAATGGGCAAGAAGCACACAATGCCATTTTCAACCACTAAATTATGCAGTGTGTGGATTTAATTTTTAATCATGGTGACTTGTAGTTGCACAAGGATTCAACCTTGATTTTGGGGCGCTTTATTTTTTTACTCAATATTGCCAATTAGAACAGCTCCTTCCAAAGAATGTGTACATCTCTCATTTGTTTAAAATAAGAAGAGAAGAATTAACCAATTCCATGATGAAATGGAAGGGCTGTATTAGTATTTAGAATGCTTCCTTTGTTGGTGTGGTTTGGCAAACCAAGGGTCTCTCCAGACCCATACATATTCCAATCCCTCTTCAGAA
Organism: Euleptes europaea; assembly: GCF_029931775.1. NCBI lineage: Eukaryota > Metazoa > Chordata > Lepidosauria > Squamata > Sphaerodactylidae > Euleptes > Euleptes europaea. Next base: position 3,687,389 of record NC_079330.1, read on the forward strand.
AGACTTCCGTCATTTGTACTAAAGACACTGTTCTCATTATGTCAAATGGGTATGCTGCCAACTTGTTCCAAAAGGACTGTTGCAAAGACTTCAAACATGCAGCAAATATCTAAGTCCCCAGAGTATAAATTACATATCCATCCCACATTTGGCCACCAAAAGCCATTAAGGAAAAGTGAAGCGGCTTTCAGTTTCTCAGTCCTGTTCAGTTACAAACCCCAGTCAAGAGAGTGTTAGATCACTACCAATGAGCTCATCAGCCATCTATTTAGGCCCAAAGTCGATAGTGTAGCCAGCATGGTGTAGTGGTTAAGAGCGGTGGTTAAGTTAATGGTTAATGGTGTAATGGTTAAGAGCAGTTCTCTAATCTGGAGAACTGGGTTTAATTCCCCACTCCTCCACATGAAGCCAGCTGGGTGATCTTGGGCTAGTCACAGCTCTCTCAGAGCTCTCTCAGTCCCACCTACCTCACAAGGTGTCTGTTGTGGGGAGGGGGAGGGAAGGTGATTGTAAACCGGTTTGATTCTTCCTTAAGTGGTAGAGAAAGTCAGCTTATAAAAACCAACTCTTATTATTATTATTATTTTACAGATGGGAAATTGAGGCTCGGGGAAATGTGCCCACGGTCACACAGGGAATTAATGGAATAGGTGGGCTTTGGACACTAGTGTCACAGATCCACATCTGTATTTGACAAAGGGCAAAATACATAGCCTCCATTATACCCTGTCCCATGCTCCTGAGCAACATTTGTTATGTTTGCAGAGGAGTTAAACAAGGGTAAGGAAAAAGAATAGGAGTGTCAAAAGCAAAAGAATCCATCCATGAATATGCAGTTTACTGGGAACAAAAGCAAGAGGCTATTTCCCCCCCTTAAATATATGGCTAGCAAGTCTTGGCCACTTTACAAAGATCTGATTAAAATAATCCAAAGGCAGAGTTCATATTACACCAGAACAAATGTAGAGAAATGGATGCTTCCCAGCTGTAGGATTGCACTTGCTTTCCATTGGTGAAACACAGACATTTTTCAAGTTACTTGAAATAAAAAAAGCTTAACATACACCCTAAGGAATGACAGACTGGAATTCAGCAGGATTTACTCCTGGGCTTTAAGAATTCTAGATCTGTACCAGGAGAACAAGGTGGGGGAGGGAACAACGCAGCAAAGGAGAAAAGCCAGGCAAATTCTCCTGCACAGAAGCTGCTGGAAAGGCGCTCATCCTCAGCTGCTCTTGCAGATCCAGTTGCTATAAATACCTACTCCGCAGCTGGCTTTTCCAAAGGACAACATGCCTGCTCCCTGCATTTGCAGGGCCTGAGCTGTGCTAAATTACCGGAGCCATGGCCCCATCTCTGATTGGGCCCTGTATCTGTACTGTGTGGTTAAAATTTCAATAACCAGGGCCGCTTTGTACATGTTTCCCGCATAAAAACAATTTAAAAAAAACACCACCTGTATCCACATTCCACCCTTACCACATACATGGAACAACATGCTAGATTTATACATGTTCCCTAATGGAAAGTTCCCTAATGGAACTTAAAGTTCTGTTATGAATGAAGTGGGTTTAGGAAGGTAAAGTAAGAACATAGTTTAACATTGAAAGGTATTCAAAAGCAATCCACTTTATATTGAAGGAATCTGGAAAATTTTCTGGAAAAGAACTGCTCCATCTTTGCATTCTTTATGATACTGGGCAAGTTGCTAGTCTTATCGGGAAGGTAAGAATACCCTCATAAAAGCTAGAGCAGCAGTCCTCAGACTTCAGCAGACTAAAGACCCTGATTTTGATTGAGAATTTTTCACAGATCCCCAAAGCCCCCTCCCTCACCGATACACACCACACACCCCTTTCCTAAGTGTGCATGTCAAGCCATGAATACCCCATGGAAGATTCCATCCTCAAAACAATAAAACGCAGCCAATAAAGGTTTCACTGTAAATGCAAGAAGAACATTTTTTATTGTCTGTATGTTGGCCTCCAAGGTCAGGCCCCAGGGGTAGCTTCCCCAAACGAAGCTTCCCATTCCCCCTGAGCTCCCCTAGCTGTCAAGGTATTCATATCAACCAAGACAAGGCATGAAGCGCTGATTTTGAAGCAATGCACTTGTGGGATTAACTGACTTGAGAACAGCTATATAAAGTCTGCCACTTCCTTCTCCTGCCTGTCCCACAGGGCTCAAGGGAGCAAATAGCAGCTGCCATCTGAAACTTCTCCCTGCTGTTTCGCTGACCTTGACCCTTGGCAACATTTTTTTTAAAAATGACTTATGGGAGCTTTCATTTCATCAGCAACTGAGAAACAAGGACTGTCCAGGAAGAAGGCGACTTCCAATTAAGCAGTACACAGGACCAAAAAAAGAAGTCATATTTAACATGAACATGCACACATTTGTTAGCAGAGAAGAAAATGAAGACAGTTTTACTTAGAACTGCATTTGACTAACTTAGTTTTTATTTACTGGCAATCCCAATTCAGATTTAAAATTGTGGTCTTATGTATTTTTTATCATTGTTGTGTTGTTTTATTTACATTGCAAGCCGCCTTTGAGTTCTGAAAGGAGAAAGGTGGCTAATAAATGTTTTAAATAAATAAAATGGACACTTCAAGACTGTTATACCGTTTCTGACCAGGAAGTTGTTTACACCAACAAATCGAGAGTCTAGTTATTTCTCTTATGGTTACGAGTCATTAGCTGAGATTTCAAAACAATGGATGGGTGATTGTCCACTCACAGTCTTACTCCTTTGTTGCCTCATCCTTCCCACCACCCACCCTTTCATACAACTCCCCCCTTCTCTGTTTTTAAAGTGTTACCAGCACCTTGAACAGAGAAAAGATAACTGCAATTGCAGCACAGTAAAGATTTCGTTCATGGGCAGTGCAGAAGGGAGAAAGCACGATCTGGGGTTCAGGTGCAGTTTGTTTTCCAGACGCCTGTCAAGAGGGAACTGCTGCACTTAGTGGGAAGCTGCATTGCTGAAGCAACCTTAGCCTGCTTATGCAATGACTGCCGGGCGGGGGGGAGAGAGAGACTGCTCCCCCAAACAGAGATTTGTATAATTTGCAAGCTTGCTCCCAGTATTTCAGATAGTTGGTGCAATAGTAGGCTATTGACGCTTGCCTTTTCACAGACACATGTACACATGAAGCTGCCTTATACCGAATCAGACCCTGGGTCCATCAAAATCAGTACTGACTGCTCAGACCGGCAGCGGCTCTCCAGGGTATCAGGCAGAGAGGTCTTTCACATCACCTCCTTGCCTGGTCCCTTTAACTGGAGATGCCAGGGATTGAACCTGGGACCTTCTACACGCCAAGCAGATGCTCTACCACTGAGCCATGGCCACTCCCCTAAGACAGAAATATCAGTCAGCACTGAACAGGCCCAAGTAAAGTACCCACAACATTCATAGAAATTCCAAAAGCTATGGCACACACTTGGTTATAGAGGCTCATACCACAAGCTAGTTTATATCTAAGGTCCCACAGCCCTTGCTTGTGCCTTGCAATACATCTGATGTCTTTCACGTTCTTGCAAATAAACCCACAAGCCTTACTATCCTAGAAACATTTATACTGGGTCCATGTGTATACTTGCCCTGACCTGGATAGCCCAGGCTAGCCTGATCTCGTCAGATCTCAGAAGATAAGCATGGTCGACCCTGGCTAGTATTTAGATGGGAGATCTCCAAGGAGTACCAGGGTAGTGACACGGAGGCAGGCAACGGTAAACCACCTCAGAATTTCTCTTGCCTTGAAAACCCCACTGGGATCACCATAAGTCAGATGTGACTTGATGGCAAAATAAAATAATTGTGCATACTTCCTTCTTGGGCATCAAATGTGAAAGGAAAAGAAATAAGCAATCCTCCGTCCCATCGCCTGGAAGCAGTTTGTGCTCACCATGGGCAAATAAGTGGCTATTTACAAGCCTGACCTAGTACAAGTTCTGTGAAAGAAAACTAAGATTCCAAATTAAACATTTCCTTCAGCCTTTCCAGAGCTCATGACACCTACTAGGTTTCCTTCACTACAATCTGTTTAGGCAGCATCTGGGGCCCTCGCTCCTGACAGATGGGTCTGTTCCACTGCTTAAGCAATGAGATAAAGAGGTTTCTATCCCCCCAATCTTATTGCTTAAGTAATTAATCTCAAAGGCAAGCCTTGGCAACAAGACCTTTTTAAAAAAGCACTTCAGGAAAAAAAGTCTGTATAGAGAGGAGATAAAATCCAACTGTATAAAAATGCAATTTATTTGATTCTGGAGAGACTATAACTGACTTTTTATAACTTGGAGGCTCCCCCTAATGCTTGCCAGTTATTCCACTGGGAATCGCATTCTAGTCTCCACGCAGTTCCAAGGGTTTTCAAATCTCCTATTTTAATGGGAATTAATGATATTTATCAAGTGTTTGGTGGTTTTTAAATTTTAAACTGTATTGACGGAATGTTCTATGTAGTATTTTATGCTTTGTAAGATGCTCTGAGGGCACTGTTTAGAAGGAAAGAAACTCAATAAAATTAGAGTTTCAAGATACCAGTTCTAAAAAACTGTTCATCAGCAGGGAGTCTGGCAATGATTTAGTAGGATGTCAGTCCAATAAACACAACAAAGATATCAGGCAATTACACTGACTCAACAGAAACCTAGAGCACCATTACTCCCCAACACAAACACACTTGCCCTCATGAAAACTGAAATGGGTATCACCAATTCAGATCCACCATTGTGGTGCATGAAACAATGGCTGTTAAGCCGACAGAGATCGTCACACTAAGCCAGTTCCCCAGAGGACAGTCCGCCATACTGCTTAGTTTGGGGCAAGCAACTCTGCTAATCAAACCTCAAACACAACAGCCTATATTGCGGGAAACTTTGAATTCTAAGTCATTCTCTGAAATACTGCTGTTAAGTGTAATAAATAATCTTTAGTACCCAACCCTCCTGTGATGAGTTCATATGACTAATTCAAGAACAGCTGCAGAGTGGCAAAAAAGACCGAGTATACAAATTGAAAACTTGATGTGTGAACTTTGCAAGAGAGAACCTTGCTCAAAATTATGGGGAGAAATGTCGCTGTTACTAGGAGAGAAAGGGAAAGTTCCTTCAATTTTAGGTATTTACACAGTGAAGTCCAAATGACAAACAGATTTTTAAAAAGGATCTCCAAATACTGAAGCCAATTTCAGATGCTTACTGGAAAAACACAAGCTTGGGTGTGGACCAATGGAGCACCAATGGAGCTTTTCCAGCTGCTGCCACATGGCTGAACAACATTCCCTCCAAACTGGCTCTGATTATTAACACAGAGAAACAAATAGCGAACAGCTGAGTCACTAGAATGTGGTCATGAAAAGATATTATCTTCCGTTGTGCTTTCCAGAGGGAGAAGTAATCCTCTCTATGGCAGAGAGAAGCTTCATGGAAATTGCCCCAACTCCGGTAATAATCACTTGGGAGTATTAGGGAGCAGATACAGGTCCTCTGTTTTTAAAAAAATGTTCATACCCCTCATCATATGAGAGAAGACGAAGCAAGGCGCATGTAGTTCATACATTGTCTGGCAAATGTCTATGCACAGGTCATTGCACTTATAGGATGAGATGGGCACTTGACAGGTACACATGATGCTCATTGGCTCCCTCATTTTCAATTCATACTTTTCTTCCTATGGGTGGCAACAAGACCCATACTTTTATTGTTGCTATTACCACATAATCAAGTTTGGTTGTTACTGGACCATGCCTCAGCCACTATGGTGCCAAAGAAGACAAATCACAACACATCTTCTGAAAGATGGAACAGCACATCAGAAAACGCTCCCCAATTGTTTGCGACTCACAAAATGATGGGTAAGATCTCTGTGACACGAGGAAATGTGCCCCCGTAACAAACAGAAAGCCCCAACATGTGGAGGTGCTCTCTCATAGTATGTCCACTATGTTCTGCAACTTTCTAAACACAACTTACCCAAACGAGGAGGCAGGTTACGCAACCCGTCCTTCCAACTTGAATATTGAGCTTTTTTTTTTTTTTACTGGAAGCAGTTCTGAGACTTAGCGATCCTCCTTCTATACAGGTTACAAGTCAGCCAGCAACCTTTTGTGTTCATGTTCACCCACCTTGTGGATTTGTCAATCTAACACTCTAAGCGTTGTAAACACCTCCTGGCCACCCTCCTCTTCTCCCCCCATCCAATTCACTAATGCAGAAGGGAAAAGCCCCTAGAAGACTCCATTAGCTGTTTTGATTGCTGTTATGCTTTTCAACAAATCTATGAAAATGATATTCACACGCTCATCTGCCAGCACCACACAAAGAAGTGCTCGAACTAGCAATGTCCAAAGCGAGGACAGAACAGGCATTAATATATCAAGAACTTGAGAACCCTGTCACTCCGGGAACATGCTGTATTATTGTAGGGTATGGCCGGCTTGCTAATAGCCACTTACCAGTGAGAGTTTTCTCTAGGACAGCATGTGTCCCTCAGTTTTCCCTACTAGCCTGAAAGAGCTACTAACAGTTTGAGATAGTTCATGAATTAGCAAAGTACTCCAGCGTGGTGTAGTGGTTAAGAGCGGTGGTTTGGAGCAGCGGACTGCGATTCCCCATTCCTCCACATGAGTGGCGGAGGCTAATCTGGTCAACTGGATTTGTTTCCCCAAAGCCTACACACAAAGCCAGCTGGGTGACTTTGGGCCAGTCACAGCTCTCTTAGAGCTCTCTCAGCCCTACCTACCTCACAGGGTGTCTGTTGTGGGGAGGGGAAGGGAAGGCGATTGTAAGCCGGTTTGAGTCTTCCTTAAGTGGTAGAGAAAGTCGGCATATAAAAACCAACTCTTCTTCTTCTTGAACAACTTGATCATCTTTGAACATACTGAACTCCAAAGTCAATTCTGCAAACCCACAGCCAGCTTTCTGCCTTCCTCTCAGTCCCCATTTCTAGATTTTTCATGGCAGCAACTTTCAGATGTTAACATCTGCAATCAGCTCTAATCGCCCTGTGAGCAGTCTAGGCTCACTGCCAACATATCAGCTTCTTAATGCAGTCAGCCCATGTGACTTCTCAGCTGGACTGCAGAATTTCACTTTAAAAAAAAAATAAGAAAGGACTCATAGAATTACATGCCCTGTAAAAATCACAGCCAATAAGCATCCTAACAGTTAACTGCAAGTTTAAACATGTGGTTTATCAGAGCCCAGTTGTTTCATGGAACATAAAATTCAATTTAAAGGTTTTATGAAAAGTCTAGGAGCAACGGCCTCTTTCAGAGAGCATAAAGAAAAGCCACGATTCTGGCCTGTTTCCATTTATTAAAATAAAAGCATATTTGCCAGAAGAGACAACTTCCTTTCCTGGCCAAATGTCAACATGAGTCTCCAGTTCTTAATGGCTATTTGTCCTTCACAATGCATGGCAACATCACATAGCATGAAAACAACTGCTGAGATGCCTTTATTGGACAGGCTGGTTTATATTTCTAATTTTCTGGGAAATATTAAAATTTAATTATTGCAACAGGTTCTGCAAACTCTAAAACGAAACTCTGTCACCCTTTTCCTTCATTACACATTTATATCCTGCCTCTCTTCGATCACGTAACTTGGTGACATGAATGGGGTTCTCAGAATATCTTTATTCCAGACACCAGCAAGACCCCGCTTAGCTTCAATCATACCCTAAGTGGACGTTTACATTTCTTTCTAAGGAATATATTTACAAGCATATATGAAAATGGGATCAAAAATGCAATTCTACAAAAATACCCAACTGAGCCTGACACATTCAACAAAGCCAAAGGAATACTTTGGAGTAGAGACCCAAGACAAACAACGATTCACTCCCGTGCCAGTCAACTTTGTCATCCCGTATCATTATTCCTGACAAACAGAACCACAGGAAACCCAGAACTAAAACCTGCATAATCTAAAAACCTGCAGCCTGTCTGACTATAAAGAGTTGCGGTCCTCTGAACCTCTTCAGAAAAATAAACTCCACTTGACTGATAACAGAAACCAACCATAGAAAACCTAAGAGATTGGCAAGAAATCAGGGCCCGAAGAGAGTGAATCCTGTATTCACTTGAAGGCGTGCCAGTAATTTATTTATTTTTATGTATTTATTTAATTAGATTTATATCCCACCCTTTCCTGACTACAGTCAGGCTCAGGGTGGCTACCAACAGACGGTAATTCAACTGCCACATCTCTCTCCTCTCTCCCTCCCATCTTCCAGCTCCTCTTGCTTTCGTCCCTGCTCTGCTTTTTAGACATGACGTAGTCCTTCTTAAAGGTAGGACCTATTCTGTGGCATCCACAAGAACAAAAGCAGATCAGTAGAAAATTAACACAGCAAACGGGGATAGAAACTTTCCCCCTTGGTGTGTTAATTTTCTACTTCCAAGGATTTTCTCTAAACATATGGGAACATTAAACAATGGCTTCCCCACCCCTTTAAATTCCTGGCATATTTCCCAACTAAGAGAACAGAGGAATCAGCCCTCAGACTTTGGACCCAGGGCTCTCTGAAGCTGTTTTCCCACAGTTATTAAATGGTCCAAATGACTTACACCCGACCACCTGCCAATTCAATTTGCTTTTGTCAGCCTACAGACGTATAACCAAAAGGATACACATCAGAACATTCCCAGTAAAATGAGTTCAACAGGAGGTTTCAAAGGAACTTTTTCCACTGTTGAAGAGGCTTCTCCTTTTTTTAAAAAAAAAAGCTCTGTTTCTTGAAGTCTGAGACATATTATGTCCATGCGGATAACTGCAGATGTAGCCTCAGAAGTACATATGAACAAGAGGCTGCCAGATGTACACCAGACCATAAGGAAACACTACAATATTTTAAACATGGGAAATCTCCTAAAAATGGCAAACAGGACCAACAGACCACTGGCTGCCCAATCTCATTCTCTGACCTTAAAAAAGGCTGCCACCTGCAAAGAACCCCCATGAAATGCCATCAACCACAAGGAAGTAGGGAAGGGGCTGTGGATCAGTGGTAGAGCCTCTGCTTGGCATGCAGAAGGTCCCAGGTTCAATCCCCGGAATCTCCAGTTAAAGGGACTAGGCAAGTAGGTGATATGAAAGACCTCTGCCTGAGACCCTGGAGAGCCATAGGGAGGGGCTGTGGCTCAGTAGTAGAGCATCTGCTTGGCATACAGAAGGTCTCAGGTTCAATCCCCGGCATCTCCAGTTAAAGGGACCAGGCAAGTAGGTGATGTGAAAGACCCCTGCCCGAGACTCTGGAGAGCCGCTGCCGGTCTGAGTAGACAATACTGACTTTGATGGACCAAGGGTCTGATTCAGTGTAAGCCAGCTTCATGTGTTCACGTGAAGTCCCAAATCACATGCAACTGCTTTCAGCTCATCCTCAGGAAGAAAAAAAGGCTACAAGTCAGCAAAATCCACATGGACAAGACATGCTGCCTTCTGCTTTACATGTGGGGGGAAAAGTGTCACAAGACTTCCTGCAAGAGGAAAGGAGTCCCTTGAATGAATCATTCTCAATGACATCACCTTGCTGGTAATCAGATTACTGAGAGTCACAACCAGGAGATAAAACTGCATTAGAAGATTAAGCCAGACTTACTGGTCGAGTTGCCTTGCATCTGGATGATGCACTTGGACTCTTTGCCGATCTCCCGGGAATTAAAGGGCCTGACCCGGACAGCCACCTTGACCGAAGCTCCCGACATTTTGACGTCCTTTAGTACACACTCCAGAAACTGTAGGTGAAGGGCTTCAATAGTTTTCTTCCTCTCGAGTTACCTTTTCAAGAAAAGAGAGACACAGAGAGTTTCAACTATTTTAAAATACATTCCCGACATACTGATCATTGGTAGGACAGTTTCTGAACCCATCTGATATGTCACATGCAACAATCATAAAAACAAAGAGTTGGAAGGGACCACCAGGGTCATCTAGTCCAACCCCCTGCACAATGCAGGAAACTCACAACTACCTCCCCCATACACACCCAGTGACCCCTACTCCATGCCCAGAAGATGGCCAAGATGCCCTCCCTCCCATGAACTGACCAAGGTCATAGATCAATATTTTGGAGCTTCAAAGAGTCTGAGCATTACCCCCCCCCCCCAGCTAATCCCCATCAAGTAACAGCCTCTGAAAGGGAGAAGACATTATTGCCAGCCTCCCCTCCCCCTCCACCACCTAGGGAAAAAATGGAGCTTGCATCACCGACATCACTTGTGTTGTGACTCAAAGGGCTTAAAAGCCAGGCCACTCTTTATACTGTTTGTTCGTTTTATTAGTACAAGTGTCAAGCTCAAAGAATCTCACACAGCCCCAGGGATTTCCTTCATTCTGTTAATAAATAAAAGCCTTAATGACTGGTTTGCATTTCTAGGGACCCCAAAAACAATGTCTCTACACAGAAACACACACAGAGAGACAGCAGAGAAGACTGAGGAAAGATCTCCAATATCCAAGCTGATTTTAATTGGAAACAGAACCTTGATTACTTACTGTGAGGGTTCCTTCTACTGAGGAGGAGCATCTTGGAAGCTGTGGGTGATTCCCAATGCATGCTTCCAAGATGCCCTTCCCTCACAGTGAGAACAGTCACACCCTCTGAAAGTACACATTAATGGGGCAGTCACCCCAAATAAATATTCACAATACCACCATTCTATTTTTTTTAAATAATAACCATACTACGGATTTGTTGTTAGAAAAGTTTTTACAGGTCTTAATTTTGAAGCAATATGTATGGCATATAAAATTTCCTTACACTAGAGATTGCCACTGTTCCATCTCACTTAGCACTAACTAGAGATGCTTGAGAGCGATTCACCACCCCTCCACATGAAACTTGCTGGATGACCTTGGGCCAGTCACAGTTCTCCCAGAGCTCTCTCAGCCCACGTGGAGGCAGGCAATGGCAAACCACCCCTGAATGTCTCTTGCCTTGAAAACCCTGTGGTGAAGACAGATTACATTAAAATGCTTCTTATCATTCCACTAACTACAGAAGGTGGCACTGAATCAAGAGGTGAAGGAAAGGATTACATTGCTTCAGGAACTAGAATGTATCGTTATTCTAGTCTGATTTGGGCTACTGTTTAGCAGCACGATCACTAACTGGACAAATATTTTTCTTCACAGAAATATGGGCTTTGGCTCAAAAAGGATTATGGCACAGTAAATATGCCTATCTTTAGGGCAGCACAAGATTCTGCTCACACAAGTAGAATACAAACTATCTTTGCCTTCCTACCAAATGTGAGAAAACTAGTTGCTTCTAACTTGCAATTCTTTAAACATTAAAACAGGAATGGAACACACAGTCTAAACTTCCCCAACCCTGGATGAAAGTGAGCCAATTTTGGCAATACAATGACTTCTGGGCAGATACATCTAACAAAATTTCCAATATTCCAAGAGATGAAAATAACAGAAGTATTTAAATGTTAATGTTCTGACAGACTATTTTCTGTCTATGGTATTCCATTATTGATCCTGTTTCCTTGGAACAGAACTGAGAGTACTTTCGATAAATACTCTGAATACTTGTGCAATAAGTCGGCTGCGACTTGACGGCACTTTACACACACACATCATAGGCAATGACTTAAGTGCCTCTCCTGCAAGATGATATAACCTCCATCCCCAGTAACAAGTGTACTAATGTACTAGATGCTTTAAACCATTCTTTCCAGGAATTAACCCATGTCTATTATAACAGGTCAGAGCTTCTGCTATTATGCAGTATAATTTTGTACGCTGCACAGTTCTGTACTCCCCCTTCCATTATAAATAGCTGCAAAGAGAGATGTTTCAGCAAACTTGGGGGACCCTCCCCAGGTTTGCAGAAAAATCTGAAAAGTTAAAAAAAAATGGAGGGGGGGGGTAAAATCCTCCCAAAAAACAGACAAGTGTTGTTTGTACAAGCGCAGACAATGTACCCACCAAGATACTGGAAGATGTGTGCTGCACATGAGCAGGGGAAAGAGAGCTTCTGCTGCTCCCCACATCTGGGTGGGCAGAGTGGTAGGGAGACAGATAGATGGGAGACCATAGCAGCGGGGTGGGTGGATGCAAGATTCCCCTCCCCCATACGTTTCTCTCAGGTCCGGGGGTGGGGATGGGAGACCAGACGAAAGGTGGAAGGGTTAGCATGGGATTCCTTCTCCATGAGTCCCTTAGTATTTTGTTCTAAGATGAATTACCTATGTATGGAAGGCCAACATTGTTGGGATTGGAAAAAAACAAAGAAAAATAAAGCTTATGTGTAAGCTGCCGTAGACCTAAAGGGTAAGAAGGCAGGATATAAAGCCTGAAAATAAACAACAACCTGTCATTATATGAGGCATGCTAGTAGTTACTGACACAAAGCTATTTCATTTACAATGGCCAGACTGGAGTATTCTCCACAAGCAGAGCTGCATAATCAAAACAGGCCACCATCATTTCTATAGCATACCTCCTACGTACAAGAAAGGAGGCGGTACTTTTGCTTTAGGGAATTTGATGGCTTTATTCCATCGCATGGGTTTGCTGTTCTATGTTCCTACTCTCCCACGTACTACCATTTCAAACTGCTAACAGATCATCCTGGAATTGAGAATGTGTGATAAAATTACCACTGCTTGGTCTTTTCACAGCTAAAAAAAAAGGAGAGAGAAAAAGAGAAAATTGTATTGCCTGGCCAAATAATTCAGCATCTTCCTGATAAGTCAAGAAACACAAACTTGTCTCAAAGCCCCAACTTAATAGTCTGCTGTGACTCCTTTGGGCGAGCTACAAACTTAACTAAAATAAGTGTGCTGGAGAAGAGCATTTCAATATACTTCTGAATGAGCCTTCCTTAGCAAGCCCCTACATCCTGCCATCAGAAATACTCCTGAGTGCTTGTGCAGTTAATGCTGGGCAACAGAGGAGGATGGGGCCTGATGAACAGAGCGTTCCAGGGTCTTGTTTGAAAAGATACAAAAAGGGAGATGAGATCAGCTGGAAGCAAATCCAAACAAAACTAATAATGCTGATTACTTAAGTCCTCCCACAAGATGCAGCCTCCAGCCTCCACTCAGAAAGAAGAACTGGGCACTCAATTAAAAAAGAAGAAGAGATTCAGGGAGAAGCTTTGTGCAACTCCAATGTAATTTTCCATTGTTTATGTGCATTCTGAATGAGATGCATACTCAGATATCACAGATGTGTTTTCGAAAATAAAAGAGATACAATAATAAAGCTTGTGCACTTTTGTCTGCACGCAAGTTGCACGGTGGTGGAAAGTGCCGTCAAGTCACAGCCAACTTATGGCAACCATGTAGGGTTTCGAGGCAAGAGACAAATGGAGTTGGTTTGCTATTGCCTGCCTCTGCTGAGCAATCCAGGACTTCCCTGGTAGAAGCACTAACCAGGGCCAACCCTGCTTTGCTTCGGATATCTGAAGACACTGGGTTAGTGTGGGCCATCCAGGTCAGAGCATGCAAGCTGCATACAAATCTCAAAAATGTAATATTGAAACGCATGACAGTTTTCAATCAGATGTCAAAGCTGTTTGTTCAAGCAAGCGGCCACCGTAGCCAACAAGCACTGAGGACTGCTTCATACATGACTTTTTGCAAAGTGAGCAACCAGCTTACGCGTATGCTCACACTCTCTAATTGCAAACAACCACGAAAACAAAAACAAAAACCTGTATCCTTTTGTATCTTAGAAGGTACATATTTTTTTCAAATACTGACTACCTCAGTGCCATTCTACTCTGAATATAAACCACATTCTGGAAGGGCTGCTAAAGCTTTGCAAGGTGATTGGCCACCTAGTATGATACACACTTATCCTCCCTGCATACGGCCCTCTATACCACACTAGATAAAGGGAAGACAAAAATTCTATCCAAATACTAGGGCTCGGGTTCACCTGATGAAGTCCATCATTGCTTCAGGGGCACTGACATAAGGAAAAGGATTTCTTCACATACAGGATGCACTTTAAGGGATTCAACAGACCAGACTGAGACTGACTGACTGACTCAAGGGCACCTGGCGAGCTCCAGGGTTGAATGGTACCAATACACCACACTGCATCTCAGTGGAGCAGTCTCCCAATTATACCACGCCCAGTCAGAATACCTGATACTGGGGCCATGCAACAGGGGAGCCACCACACCCTGCTCTGAGTTTCCTGGAGGCACCTGACAGGTTGTTACAGAGAATAATGCTAGACTGGACCAACCTATGGTCTAATCTGAAAGGCTGTTCTTATTTATATCCAATATTTTCCATCTAAAATGTAAAACTTTCTGGATGGATACCATGCAGCTTCAATATTCAGTAAACATCTTGGTACTACATATATATTAAGCAGATGAAGAAGAAGAAGAGTTGGTTTTTAGATGCCGTCTATCTCTACCACTTAAGGGAGAATCAAACCGGCTTACAATCACCTTCCCTTCCTCTCTCCACAACACACACCCTGTGAGGTAGGTGGGGCTGAGAGAGCTGTGTGACTAGCCCAAGGTCACCCAGTTGGCTTCATGTGTAGGAGTGGGAAAACAAATCCAGTTCACCAGATTAGCCTCTGCCACTCTTGTGGAGGAGTGGGGAACCAGACCCAGTTCTCCAGATCAGAGTTCACCATTCCAAACCACTGCTCTTAACCACTACACCATGCTGGCTCTCCCACTATACCACATACCGTGGTAACAATAAAACTTCTCTAAGGCAGAACAGGAAGACCATGAAGATGGATCTGAACTGCCATCACAGAGAGGTGCTCCATAGCTGCCTGTTGTAAGAATTGTCTCCAGGGGGTCAGCTTTAGGTTTTTCCCCCTAGAACCACAAAGGGTCAAAGGGTATGTATAGGCATAAAAGCTAATAAAATAGCTTTGTGGGTTTACCAATATGTGCAAATTTATTTTCAAGGCTGCCATGGGTAAACAATAAAAAGCTGATCAATTAGCTGTCAGTTATTGAATGCTTTTAGAATTCTGGACTAGATGATTTGACTACAGAGCCAACAACTTCATATCAGGTTATTTGTATTCTGTTATTACACAAACAGGAAACTCTGGCTTTCTTTTTACAAGCAACTTGCTAGTCCTCATATAGTGAAAGGGCAAACAAAATCTATTTGATGCCTCAGCAGGTTCCAGCAGGAAAGGAACATATCCTAGTTGGCTAGAAGAATTATGTCTGAGCAAAGGAATGCAAAAGTTCTGTCCAGAAAGTCTGGTAAATAAGTTTAATGCTGGTTCTTAGAAACATAGACCACGATTCCAACCCAATTTTTATGATGGCTCAGAATTCTAGAGAAAACCTACCGAACAAATAAAAGGTTACTGTAAACTGCCTCACCCCTGCCCTAGGTTGCAGCAAGCCTTACTCTCTACTGCCCTCCTCTCTCTCCACTGCACTTTCCATCCCCAGTCCCCACCTGACAGATACAAAACTATTTGTTTTTTTGTGGGGAGGGGAATCATTTTGGAATACAGGTCTTGGAATCACCCAAGTATAGTCCAAAGTACATGCAACCAAATATTTTTGTTCTACATCATCTATTCTAGGTGTTTCCTCAGCACACTGTACATATGAAGCTAGACTGACACTTTCTCAAGAAACCAAAGTTGGATTCTAGATGCCCTCAAATATACCGAGGTTAGGCATACTGCCTTTCTAATTACAATCTGACTCCCTAACACAGAAATACTTATCACTGTAACACGACTAAGGTGACAGGAGAAGCAGCCAAAGTGGACTCAGCACCCACAAGCAAGAGGGCCGCACCATGTACTCTAGCAAGGGAACAGAAACCGTAAAATGTGCCCCCCCCCAGATCTCATTAACACAGACTCGTAGATATTCAAGCTTAATCTAAAGCAGCAGCACTGAGCATCTAATGATATCAGTTTCGCCATCTGTGCTACAATTATCAGATTTCTGAAGAACATTTGTAACCATAGGAAATGAGAGGAATGCTTCAGTACCTTAAAAGCATCATCATTTTTATAGTGCTAACCATGCACTAAAGACTATACAAGAAATAAAAATTTAGAACAGCCCCTGCCAAATGGCAGATGGTACAACAAGAGGGAGGAAAAAGAAAAAAGAAAAAGTGTGGAACAGGGTAAGACTTAAATACTACTAAGCCAGAGATAACGGATTGCATAATAAAAAAAAAAAAATAAGGATAGCAGGGACAATATGCTCAGTGAGGCCAAAGAACCCCACCCTAGAAAATTCTCCATGATCAAGAATACACAGAGATGATTCAGTTAAAATTCAAGCAATCACAGCCATTAACAGATGCTGCCATGCCCCCCTGTGATTTTTAAGTATTTGCAGTAAACCACCAATTCCAAAGTGGTCATTTTCAGCCTTCTGCCCCATTCACAGACTAAGCTTCTAGAGGCATGCAAGATCATTCCAATATGGCTGCCCCCAGTTAATTGTGCCGAGCTGGATACAGAGAAAAGGGGGAAAACACGCACAAGCGTTATGGCAACTGAAGCGAGTCCTAAAAGCAGGGGTAGAAACAAAACAAAGAGCTTCCCACAGACTCTAAACCAGCTACTGCAGTGGAAAGGAGGGGGGGTTATGACAGTAAAGAATGTAGCAGAATTCAGCATGCAACCCCACCCTGCTTAAAAAATAAGAAAGAGATGAAGCCTAGGTCACATCATAGCTTCAGAGAGGCATATTGGGGGTGGGGGGTTTCAGTAGTTTATAATTTGTAAGAAATAATCTACATCGAAAACAAAGAGCAGGCTATGTTACACACACAAAGAGTCCTTCGAGACCACCCTTCTGACAATGGAAGAAAGGACCGTCAGATATAAGCTTCACGAGCATCCAAAGCACTGTGAGATTTCAAACACATTTTGGGATACCAAACACCCATTGAAATTCCTCCTAATGCATGTTAGTCTCAAATAGGATCTCTCTTGAGAAAAACATGAGGTAGGGCCTTGTTGGAAGGGGGTGGGTGAGAGAGGGTAAAGGAAGACTCAAAACTTGGCTGAGCTGGGAGGCATTTAAAATCAGACCGTCATGAGATCTCAAGGACAGGACCCTGAAAATACGAAATCAAGAACAAAATGGGTAGAAGAGAAAGGGGAAAATGTCCGGAATCTTACATTGGAATTCACTGATGGGGAGAGGGAAGGGCATACGGAGAGCTCAGGTTTGGGAGGGGTGTGTGCTCCTACATTATTCTGAGGAAAGACTGCAGGCAAAGTATCACATAAAATAAATATGCACATATTTAAGAGGGCAAGAGGGCATTACACATATTCACACACACACACACATATATATTAAGACTGCAAAAATTACAGCTGTCTGGACATCTTAAAATGTACAGCTAGAATCTGCCAGCTTCTTGTCCAGATATTCATATATGTGTGTGTTTTGCAATACTTAGAACTACACAGACTCCCATGCATGTGTGTGTAAGAAAGACATCTTTCATACGTTTCTACACAGCTGTAACTGTGCCCATGTGATTATATAAACATGCATATCACTAGATACACGAACTGTGCGTCATAGTCACACACACACACACACACCCTTCCACCAATTACACATCAGAGACTCCCATTCCACCACCGATGCCTATTCCAGCTTCACTCTCATAGTCAGTGAATACTTTGGGGCCCAAGTATTTTGGATTTTAAGGATGCAGGCAATGTGACGGCACTTAACGCACACAAACACCCCACCCCAGTATGCACTTACTTGAGATTAAACCCAAGTGAACACAGTAAGGCTGAGTAAGCAACACAAGAGTGGGGGAACAATGTGTGCATCTGTTTAATTTTTCATGGTGTTTAGAGGCAGGTTAAAAAACACCCTTCTGCTTCACATCTGACTTTCTCCTTGTGTCATTCAGAAAATGCACATGCTTTACTGAAGCTTTTCCCAATTCACTCTCCTTCATTTCCTAATGTGTTCTGTCTTTCTTAATGTCAGCCTCGGTACTGTTCCTAAATTATTTCAGATGCCCTATAAATAATAATTACAATAGTGATAGACTTGTTCATTTAATTGGACTGTCACCATAAAACTAATATTTTTTATATTTTTTATTAGATTTATATCCCGCCCTTTCCTGACTTTAGTCAGGCTGAGGGTGGCTAACAACCAAAATAATACCATCAGTTAAAAGTATATGCTATATTATATATAAACTATAGTTTAAAACCTATTGATTTTAAAATTCTAATGGGGGCCCTTGGCATTAAATACAATGATTTGGACAACCAGTTGGGGGGGGGGAAGGGAAGGTAGATTAGCAGCATTAATAACACATTTATTTATTTAATTTACACCCCACCATTATCTTATTCATACTAGCCTTTGTTATTTGATATACGCTTTAATTATAGAACCCCGGAAGCTGCCTCATTGAGCATTTCGGCAGAAAAGCAAAGATATAAGCTTCATCTGAAAGCTCCCCCCATCTCCAACTACAACTACCAAGAGGCAGCGGCCAGGAGTTACACCTGGAATAAATCATTACTGGGTTATACTTATTGTGTTTTTTATTTGATTTCTATGAGCCACTTCAAGGCCTCATTTTTTTGGATGAGAACTTTTAAAAATGTTTTAAATACAGAAACTTTTTAATATCCCACTATGCTGAAAGATGTACGTAACTTATACATTGCCATATTGGTACTATTAAGAAATTAATCCAGCTAATACATCTGTTTTAACAATAAATACATATATTAAATTACATCTCAGCACACTAACACTAATAATACTAACATAATTGGGACCTTTGGAGAGAGGCAGGATATATTTTAAATTAATAAAACCATTTACTTGGTATGCTGAAATACCAAATGCCAACACTAGACACTGACAGAAGTCTTGAATTTCTATCCAGCCAGAACAACAGATCTACACACTTATTATACCTTTCACCATTAACTACTCTTAACCGTGACAAGGATTTAGTGTACTCCATAATCTGAGCTACACCCATACTAAAAAAAGTGAAACAAAGTATATCCCACTATAATAACAATAACCATTCAAATACTAGAAACATCTTTACTATCTTCTCTTCCTTCTCTTCTTCCATTAGAAAGCAGGCACCTAAATCCAGGGTGAATGGAGATTCTCTCTGTGTGTGTGTGTGTGTTAAGTGCTGCCAATTTTACCCAGACGTTGATCAGACCCAGATTTTTCATTGCTGAGCAAGATTGCTGCATCATTCATGCACCTTCGGACTCTGGGCCTTTTATTCAAGATTCTTAGAGAAATGTCTTGAGGAGGATAGAAATCTCATACATTACTGGGGGGTTTTGTGGGTGGGTGGGGGATCAACTAAGAGGATGGGAAAATAAAATAAGAGGATAGGAATAAATAATAATAAACAATTAGCGGATAAGAATAAATAAGACTAAAAATAACTAATGAATGAACCAACTAAGAGAATGGGAGACTAAAATAAGAGGATAAGAATTAATAAGAAGAAGAATAAACAAAAATAATAAATAAAAATAATAATAAACACTAAGAGGATACGACTAAATAAATAAGAATTAAAATAACTAATGAATGAACCAACTAAGAGGATGGGAGACTAAAATGAGGATAAGAAATAATAATAATAATAAACAGGAATAATAATAAACAATAAGAGGATAAGAATAAATAAATAAGAATAACAATAACTAATGAATCAACCAACTAAGAGGATAGGAGACTAAAATGAGGATAATAATTAATAATAATAATAATAAAAAGAAATAATAATAGACACTAAGAGGATACGACTAAATAAATAAGAATAAAAATAACTAATTAATGAACCAACTAAGAGGATGGGAGACTAAAATAACAGGATAAGAATTAATAAGGAGAAGAATAAACAAAAATAATAAATAAAAATAATAATGAACACTAAGAGGATATGACTAAATAAATAAGAATTAAAATAACTAATGAATGAACCAACTAAGAGGATGGGAGACTAAAATGAGGATAAGAAATAATAATAATAATAAACAGGAATAATAATAAACAATAAGAGGATAAGAATAAATAAATAAGAATAACAATAACTAATGAATCAACCAACTAAGAGGATGGGAGACTAAAATGAGGATAAGAATAAATAATAATAATAATAATAATAAACAGAAATAATAATAAACAATAAGAGGATAAGAATAAATAAATAAGAATTAAAATAACTAATGAATGAACCAACTAAGAGGATGGGAGACTAAAATGAGTTTAAGAACAAATAATAATAATAATAAACAGAAATAATAATAAACAACAAGAGGATAAGAATAAATAAACAACTAATTAATGATCCAACTAAGAGGGTGGGAGAATAAAACAAGAAGGGGGTATCAATTAGGAGCCCCTCCCCCTCCCCCTCCCCCTCCCCCTCCCCCTCCCCCCACATGATCACTTGGCTCCCCCCCCTCCCCTCTTTACCTCAGCGCGATGGTCAAGGGAGGAGCCACCCGGTTCTTATCAGCCGCTTCGGTGGAGAGATAAGGAGCCGACAACGCCTTGGGGGGCGACACCGCCCTGCCCCATCCCGGGCTGCCCCAGCGGCGGCCGCAGGCGAAAGAGCCCAAAGGGCTGCGACGCGACTGTCACGAACGCCGCCTCTACACTGACCAGATGACTACATGGGACCGCTCCCCCCGCAGAAAGCCCCGCCCCTCTTCTCCGTTCCTCCAATCACACGGGGAGAGGAGTCGTCTCGCCTTCCAACCCCCGCCACCGCCTTTCGAGCTGATAGGCCCCCGCGTCGTGTCCATCTTGAAACCGAGGGAGGGGGAGGGAAAGCGAAAGGGGGCCTGCCAATCACGGCACACCAATCGGCCAATCCGACGAAAGGAAAACGCCGTGGAGGAGGGACGGCTGTCAGGAAGGCAGCCAATTGGCGTTCGGAAAAGGAATTCTCTGCCGCCTTCGTCCTGAGGGCGCTCCTTGGGATTCTAGTCGG
Source organism: Euleptes europaea (assembly GCF_029931775.1). Lineage (NCBI taxonomy): Eukaryota > Metazoa > Chordata > Lepidosauria > Squamata > Sphaerodactylidae > Euleptes > Euleptes europaea. The sequence continues at coordinate 3,708,361 of NC_079330.1, forward strand.
CTCGCTGCGTAAGAATATGTAACCCTCCACCATGCGGCGAAGGAAAAAAACCATAGAGAAAGGATCCTTCCGCAGGGCTGTATAAAAAAGGAATTCGCGAGGGTTTCCCCCATGGTCTTCGCGTTGACCTCAGGAGGGAGAGGTGGTCCTAGTGGCTCATATAGGGATAAAGGGCGCTAATTCGTACAAGGGCAGTTTGAGATGAAGCAAGCACCCCCGCATTTCACACATTACAGTTGACTAAACATCTGAACACATCTATTTTCACTTAATATATTCCCTGTGACTAGGGTTGCCAACCTCCAGGTACTAGCTGGAGGTCTCTGCTATTGCAACTGATCTTTTTTTAAAAATAATTTTTATTATTTTTCCAGAATTAATAATCACATAGTTTAACAATGGACATGAACAATAAAAAGTAAAAACAAATAGGAAACCTTGTTAAAGGTATTTGTGTATAATCAAAGAAATATTGACTTCCCCTACACCTCCCTCCATCTTGTGATAAATAAGTAATCTCTTTTGCATAAAATTCTAATCCTGATATTGTTGCTAATATTTATTGCAACTGATCTTCGGGTGACAGAGATCAGTTCACCTGGAGAAAATGGCCGCTTTGGCAATTGGACTCTATGGCATTGAAGTCCTTCCCCTCCCCAAACCCCATCTCCAGGTATTTCCTAACCCGGAACTGGCAACCCTACCTGTGAGCATTCCTGTTCCCACCGAAACTGGCTGCAGAAGCCCCTGCTGACATGAGCAAAGTTGTCATAGCAGACAAATAAGAGGGGCCAAGGCCAGGAAGGCCTTCCCAATCTATGTAACACCCACAATTTTGAGGCATGTGGAACTGGAAGAAAGGAAGGGCTGGTCGCAAGTTGATGATAGGCAAGCTCTTGCCACTTATTCAGGGTTGCCAACCTCCAGGTACTGCAACCGAGTCTTCAGTACAAAAGTAGCAAGAAATCGTATTGGTGCTTACACATATGACATCAACAATAAAGAGTGAAAGATACATATAAGAACAGTCAAAGTTATATACAGTATGTACAATCTAAATAGGGTGCAGTCTCAGTGCACCAATTGCCATGTTCTTTCAAGTAAATGTTGTATTTTCTTCAAAAAGTCCAATAGTAGGTACTATCCCAAAAGCACACTTCCCCACCTTTTCCCAAAAAGTGTGCTTTTGGGATAGTACCTACTATTGGACTTTTTGAAGAAAATACAACATTTACTTGAAAGAACATGGCAATTGGTGCATTGAGACTGCACCCTATTTAGATTGTACATACTGTATATAACTTTGACTGTTCTTATATGTATCTTTCACTCTTGTATTGTTGATGTCATATGTGTAAGCACCAATACGATTTCTTGCTACTTTTGTACTGAAGACTCCGTTGCAGATTTTCTAACCATTGGTACTGGCACGGAGGTGCCTATTTTGTATTGTAACCTCCAGGTACTAGCTGGCAATCTCCTGCTATTACATCTCATCTCCAGCTGATAGAGATCAGTTCACCTGGAGAAAATGGCGGCTTCGCCAACTGGGCTACGGCATTGAAGTCCCTCCCCTCCCCAAAACCTCCCCTCCTTAGGCTCCACTCCAAAAACCTCCCACCAGTGGTGAAGAGGGACCTGGCAACCCTACACTTATTTCAGCATGTAATAATTGCCCCATCGGCCAGTGTATGTATAAGTACGTAAGAAGAGCCTGCTGGATCAGACCAGCAGTCCATCTACCCCAGCATCCTGTTTCACACAGCGGCCATTGTAGGTCTCCCGAAAGCAGAGCCTTCACGCATGGAAGAGACATGACAAGAATACACACTAGCTAGGGGGGAAATAATTTTAAACCGTAACGAGTAATTATTATACAAGCGTGGCTGTGTTAGTCTTTATAGAAGATAATAAGAAAATCCAGTTGCACCTTTTACAGTGCCCATGTAGTATAGCGGTAAAAGTGGTGGATGAGGACGTGGGAGACTGAGGTTCAAATCCCCTCTCTGCCATGGAAGCTCGCTTGGGTGACCTTGAGTGGGTCACATACACTCTCAGCCAAATCTCCCTCACAGGGATGTTGTGAGGATAAAATAGAGGAGAACGTGTAAGCTTCTTTGGGTCCCAATGGGGAGAAAGCAGGGTATTGTTTAAATAAATAGATAAATACAGAGCTTTAATAGACTACCAACTTTATCAGATGCAGGAAATCCAATCCCAGCTTCCAAAGATCTAGCTTTTCTTTAGGGGGTGAAGTTTTACTTTATTCTGTAGGTTTTTAATTTTTGGAATTGTGAGATGTTTTGAATCACAAGGAAAAGCCAGGTTAGCATGGCTTGAGCAAATATGCAGCAGTTTCCATCTCATTTTAGTATCTAGTGCTTTATATTTAGTGCATATTTCACCTCATTGTTTTGTTTTGTTTTTCAGGTTTTAAAATATGGATTACCTGGTTAGAAAGCAAAGCAATGTGTCCTATTGTGTATTCGTTGACTTAAATAAATATTTCAAGGCAGCTTACAAAAATTTAGAAATTTTTTTTAAAGACGTTAATTAAAAATCATTCTGTACCAGTATACAGCAATTAATAGCAGCCTGTCATCAATCCAAAATACAATCATGCAGTCCTTCAAGGTCTTGGGAGCCTGTTAACCATAATAAACTGATTTATCTTTAGCTATTAAGACACCTTGCCAAAACTGTCAATGAGAAAATGTCATCTTCCAAAAGCTTTGTTCTCAGTGGCCCTTCCAGACGGGAAGGGGGTAAAACTTCCCCCAGAGCATCCCAAGGCCTATAGATCCAGCAAGGCAGCTCGCTCAGCCATGCTCATAACTCTTTGTTTTCACATGAATATTAAAGCAGGCTTTGTTCAGCAACTCCGCTGTACAATCTAAAACTATAGCTAAGTACCTTTAAATATTTATAGTGTCTCAATTTCTATTTTATGCTGCCTATTGATTTGTGGCAACAGTCTGCCCCAGAACTCCAGCTAGCTTCATGCATTTCTTTTGCTAAGTGCTCAAGCTGGCTTGGCACTGCCTTGTTTCATTTCTATTTCTCTCTCGTCCCTATAAAGGTCTTTTTGTTTTTCTACTTTTTTCTGTATTTGCAAAAACTCTTAAGATCAGGACTGTGGGCAGAATAGTGAGTTGGGTCTATTTTCCACCAGCAGAACAGAACTTTTCTGCCTCCCGCCGCTCCGTGAAATGCTGCTCCTGAGGGATGGGATCCTGGGTAATGGCATGAAGGGGGCTGCAGTGAAAAGGAGGAAGTAGAAATTGCCCATATGGTCTGGATCCAACCCATTGTTGACACCACCTGAACCCGGAGCACTGTTTGTCCCACCTAAAATGTTTTTTTAAGACCATCTTTTGATGTAGGACACGGCAGTTTTCATTTAAAGTATAGGATCCTGTTTTTAGAACGGGGTGTTTCTGGTTTAAACAAAAGCCTCCCTTTAGAGATCTTACAGGCTGGATTTAAAAGTCCTCTTCCGCTAACGGTACAGCTTCCTTTGATATGCGGTCCATTTGTACGGCTGAAAGGCAGTTTCCAAAGGAAAGCTCCTTGCACCAGAAACTATTTTATTATTGGTGTTTTGCAATGTTTAAAAATTGCTGGTAAATCTTAAAAGACCTAAACTACAGAACAGTGTTTTGAATGGGTAAATACAAATAGGAGCTCTGCTTTGCGACCAGGCTAATCCATTTAGTGGGGAAACAAACTTTCCCAGGTACAATGATGGTGCCGCACCATGGAATATCTTTCCCATGATATCTGCCGACTTGTTCTTTGCTATTATTCAGATTCCAGGTGAATAACTTTTTAATTTTCCTCTTGGTTAAATTTTCTGCTCTTGGTTAAACGTCTCCTGGCTGGGATAACTAAAAGCTGTTCCTTGATTCTTGTTGAGTTATCTTTGCTGTTTTTACATTAACATCTTCTCTTTTTTGTTTTGCCATGCTTTACAACTATTTCTAATTTGTAAAAGTTTAGCCTAATGCATCATCAGGGATTTTATTGTTTGCTTTTCTTGTCAGCTGCTTGATCCACCACATTTTAATCCTTCCCCTTCCCCAAGGAGTTTAGAAGAGTTGGTTTTTATATGCCAACTTTCTCTACCACTTAAAGGAGACTCAAACCAGCTTATAATCACCTTCCCACCCCACAACAGACACCCTGTGAGGTAGGTGGGGCTGAGAGTGCTCTAACAGAGTTGTGACTTGCCCAAGGTCACCCAGCTGGCTTCATGTGTTGGGAGTGGGGAAACAAATCCAGTTCACCAGATTAGCCTCCGCCGCTCATGCGGAGGAGTGGGGAATCAAACCCAGTTCTCCAGATCAGAGGGAAGCATATGTGGCTCTTCACTTTATCCCCCACACAATCCTGTGCACAATCCTGTGCATTAGGTTAGGTTGAGAGAGATCGGCCAGCCCAAACCCACCACTCTGGCCTCTGTAGCTGAGTAGGGATTTGAACAAGTGTTTCACCAAAGTGGAACCAAACTGGGGAAATGGAATTCAACAGTTTGAAACAAATAAATACAATGGCACTCAGAGATTTCAACTACATGATTTGAAGTGGATTGATGGTGATGAAAGGGGGATGCCTTTTGGGAAAGGGATTTGGGCCTAGATGAACTTTCGGTACTTTCCACTTCTAATCTGATATCCCAACCCACTGCCCACAAAGGAAAGACATACAAGATAGTTCTTGTGAACGTGTATCACCATTTATTGTAGTTCAAGAATCAGGAACTGAACATAGGACACTGTCAGCGGGAAAAAAAGAAAAAACATTTTTCTTGTCAGGCTTCATTTTAAAACACTGTGGTTTCAATTCCTTTTTAAAAAAGAAATTCAAGTATCTTTAAGCAGGGGGCAGTTATACAAAAATGTTTTGTCTTTTTATATAGTTTCTTTTTTTAAAAAAAGCAAGTTACATTTGTCTGCACCCTTTTTGCTTTGGTAAGGCCAAGCCATGGATACAAATTTGAACACAACATAAAAATGGACCTCCCGCCTTGACCGGTAGGCTTCGAGAATAAAATGATCAGCCACGCACCTGCCCACCCCTTCCACTGGGGATGAGCTCTGAAGAGAGTCAGAATTGTCACCACTTAGCTTATTCGATCTCTGGTTTTAAGAACTTTTTATATATATATATATATATATATATATATATATATATATATATATATATATATAGATACACACACATATATATATATATATATCTTTTTTTAAAGTCATTGAAGTCCTGTTACTCCACACCAATTTGTCTTGGCAGCAGCTGTTGCAGTATCATTCCTTATTACAAGGCTTAAAAAAAAAAAAAAAACCACACACACATGCCAGAGCATCAAATCTCCCACAGAAGACAAAAGGGACATGTCCAAACTTAAAATCAATGTGCAAAAAAAAGGGGGGGAGCAAGTTTGCCATTTTGAATTCTTCTTCTTATGTATGGCCTACCAAAAAAAATAAACAAATATGTTTAATAGAAAAATATGATCCCCCCCCCCCAAGATTAACATGTTGCAGGCACAGTTTTCTTTTCAAGATTATGTTCTCCTGGGGTCAGAGAAGGATTTTTTTAATACACCGGGAACATTTTATTTGCATTACAAAAAAAAGAGAAAAAAGAAGAAGAAAGGATAGTGCAGGAAGAGGTGATGGGAAGAAATGGGATGGGTGGGGAGAGAGAACAGGATTACTTTAGCAGCAAAATGTTCAAGGTTTCAACCACAATCAAATTAACGAAGATCTGGCAATATATTAAAAACAATGCGTCGAGGGTTTGCTGCCCTGATCCACTTGTCTTTTAATAAAGAGAAGTCAGCTGTATAAACCCCAATTATGAGATGGAGGATTTTGCTTTGTAACAAGAGCAACTTCCTAACTTATCCCCCACAATGCTATTGTCCACCGTTTTTAATCACTTAAATATATGTACAAGAATTAAGCTGCTTTTTCTTTTCCTTTCCTCCTTTGTCCATGGCGTTTCTGAGTCATTGGTGGCAGGCAGCCCATGAACTGCAACCCAGCGTCAGCATCCAAAGTATCAGCATATCCCATATCCTGATCCCTCGTGCCCTGCTCCTGGCAGCTTGATCTCTGCGTCTGTCGCAAGGGCATCTTAATGGTCAGTGTTCTGTTTGTCTCTCATCCAGGCTTGGATCTGCTCTTTCAGCTCTGGAACTAGGGGGGGAAAAGGGGAGGGATAGTTAAATTCAGTCGCCACTTTTTCAAAAGCTTGGGTTAAAAGAGGATACTTCTATGGGACAGCAAATGAAGTTCAGATTTCTTGTGAACAAGGCAAGCTGAGCTGGATGGCTGGCAGCAACAAAGCCAAGCTGCAGAGTATTCAATGTGGGTTGGGTTGAAAGCATTCTTAACGTAGCAGTGCAGACCCTGTGAAGGGGCTGTGGCTCAGTGGTAGAGCCTCTGCTTGGCATGCAGAAGGTCCCAGGTTCAATCCCTGGCATCTCCAGTTAAAGGGACTAGGCAAGTAGGTGATGCGAAAGACCTCTGCCTGAGATCCTGGAGAGCCGCTGCCGGTCTGAGCCGACAATATTGGTTTTGATGGACCAAGGGTCTGATTCAGTATAAGGCAGCTTCATGTGTTCATGGCTTCACTAATGATGACCATACATTTCCTTTACAGAACTTTGGGCTCTCCCTGACCCCCTCATTCTTTCTTCACAACAATCTTTTAAAGCGGGTTAGGCTTAGAAAGAGGAAAAACAGTCTCATGGCCACTCTGAGCTTCATTGTGAGTGGGGATTTGAACCCAGGTCTTCCCCAGGCCCAGTCAGATGCCCTAGTCACTCCCACAGACTGACCTTCCATTGGTCTTCTGTCTGTGGATCCAAGGAAACTGCCCCCCTTTATCTTCTCCATAGTTATAATGCACCCAAAATTCTAATATTTAGCAACTAAGAACACAATTACAATATAAGCACTGTGCGTGCGAACAGCAGCACTCACCCCCACATCATCTTCAAGGAGGGATGACAAACCTTTCCATCTTCCCCATAAAACACCCATTAGATCCTGGTGTGGACATTCCTTAGTACCCGGCTGGCGAAACCGTGGACTTTTGTCCGTTGAATATTCATTGACACCAAAGGTTTGACCATAAACAAATCTACAGTTGCTGTTTAAAAGCCGGATTAAGCCTTAACTGATGGCTTCATAGCATACAGGTTTGGCAATATGACTAGCCAAATGGGAACATTAGTTATCTGCTGCAGGCGGATAGCAGAATTTAACAGACGAATTACCGCCCCCCCTCGCCCCCCAGAGAGAATGCACAGCAGACCAGGCTAACCGAGCACCATGCACAAAATTTGTTTATAAAGAAAAATGTTTTGAACGACCTGTACACAAAGGAGGACTGCGAATCTCAAAAGCGTGCTTTCTTACGTATTTTAAACGAGACTAGTTCATTTTTAAAATAAAAGCTTTTCAGCTCCCTCGCTCCGCTTCACCCACGGAAGACACAAGACAAGCCCTACCTGGTTCCAGCATGTTTTCCGTTAGTGTCTGCCGATTGAAGGGATCTGTAGAGGAATTCAGAAGGTGCCGGAGGATGACTGATCTATCCATGATGGTCCCAGATGGTAACCTAACAGGGTCACTCATCAGCGTGTCCATTAGTGGATCTGAAGAAACAAAAGCAGGCTGGTCGTAACTTTAAAAATTACAGCTCTCACCTATTGCAGACTCTCAGAGAAGCAGGGGTTAGAATTAAAGGGGGGAAAACCCACCCAAACTACTCATTGTCACAGGGTACAAAAAAATCAATACCAGCTGATGAAAGCTAAATAGATAATGCTTCTGTGAATGCTTACTGTAAATGCATCCTTTAAAAAAAGGTGCCACATCCCTACAAAGAGTTACTTGCCTCTGAACTCATCAGGAGCATCACTGTAGTCTATTTCCGCTCGGGCATTCTTAGCTACAATTTCCTCCACCTTTTCTGCCAGCAGCTTGAATTTTTCTATTGCTATGGTTGATTTGATTCCAGCCTTCCTCATCTTTGAGATTACCTCTTCAAACAGCTCCTTGCTGTAGGACCTCTGCAAACCAAAGAGGAACAGTTAATACCTTGTGAGCCAGTAAGTTACCTCACAAAGCGGTAACCCCTTCCTGAAGTTCAAGCATTGCCGCTAGCGGGGGAAGAACAGTCAAAAACAAATGTCCTATCTGCTCCATTTCCTGGCTGAGAGGTATTCCCCTCCTTTGCTTTTGTAACTGAGGTTTGTTCGTAACAGTGTTAGATGTTGTTGTATCATGCTGTCACCTACCCTGCGCCTCCACTGGACAGGGTGAGCTAAAAGTCTGAAGAAAATGTAGGAGTGTCCGCAGTTGAGGGCTTTAACTGACTGTCTATAAATCTGCCTTACTGAAAGAAGAAGAAGAGTTGGTTTTTATATGCCGACTTTCTCTACCACTTAAGGGAGACTCAAACCAGCTTACAATCACCTTTCCTTCCTCTCCCCTGTGAGGTAGGTGGGGCTGAGAGAGCTCTAACAGAGCTGTGACTAGCCCAAGGTCATTCAGCTGGCTTCATGCGGAGGAGTGGGGAAACAAATCCAGTACACCAGATTAGCCTCCGCCACTCATGTGGAGGAGTGGGGAATCGAACCCGGTTCTCCAGATCAGACTCCATCGCTCCAAACCACTGCTCTTAACCACTACACCACGCTGTTAAGAAATACATTCATGACTTTTATAATTTGTGCTCATGGCAGCAGATGCCATCGTAGAAGCAGCCTTCCCACTTGTGAAAAAGAAGGATCCTTCTCAGAGGACGCCTGATATCTACAGTAGGTTTAGATGAGGCAAATGTGTGCCTTAGTAAGCATTATCTGGGAAGAGGCATTCCTTCCTGTGCACTTTTTCCACAACTGCACTTTTTCCATTTACTGCCTACAGTAAATACATTAAAAACAGTTTAAGAACTGTTCATTAAAAAAAGTACCTTAAAAGATGATTCCATCAATCAGTGAGACCAACTTACTAAAAATAAAGCCCTAATTTAAGGTATACATCGATTCTCAACCATTCCCCACCACGTCATCAACGCGAGTTCTCTCAGGGATAGACCAAGTCCTTGAAAGCCTATCCTTAAAAACAACTGTTGAGATTCACATTGGCATCCAATCCCACCTCAAGATGCTAGCTCTATTCATCAGGAGTTAAAATCCCTGCCTATACAGTTCTAAGCAGCAATTAATTAGGCCACAGCCTAATCTCCCATCAACAGGCAGCAGCCTCATTCACACGGAACTAGTTATTCTCATTCCTCCCTCTCCTCTGAATCATTTAACTTTTCTCATGGCAAGATTAGTTCTCTTCCAGGTGCATCAGCCGTACTGTCCAACATGGACAGGGCAGTAGCTCTGGTGACCTGATAGCAAAGCAGAATGTATCAATCTCACATGTGCAGCTACCCAGTTATTTATGATTTAGACTGTAGATCATTGGTGCGAAAAAAATTAAATCCTGTATTCAGGGAATTCTACCAAGAGCTACAAAATTCATGCATGCTGGACTATTTCGTTTAACCTCTTTATTCTGCAACATTTCCTCTACTGCAATATTCATTCTGTTTCTGCTAGTCACAGGAGGGGCAAGGACACAGAAAAAGGCATACTTAAAAATCCCATACTTAAATACCCCCCCATACTTAAAAATCTTTCTACCTTTTAAAAATCCCAACAGGCATTTTTCTGCATGCTTTCAAGCTCATTTCCACAACCAAAAGGGCTAGAAATTTGCTACCATTTTAAAAGCAAAAGCCAAGAAACGGTATACCACATCCTGCTTTCAATACATGTTATTTGTCTTTCCATTGCTCTTGCAGGATCGCAGCATGCACAGAATCCCTCCAAGCATCAGGGCAGAAGGAAACGGTAGCTCATGAACCTCCACAGCTGCACGCTGTTGATGGTCTGGGCGCCTAGCTCACAAGATCACACGGCCCAACAGCAGATAGCAATCCCCGCCTTCCTAATCTTCGCAAGTGATCCATAAACAAGGTTACCCACTTCTGCAATAGGTCAGCACCATATGATTCTGCGTGCAATAGTGATATGGTGGGGTGCCACTGGCAAGTAATCGAGACGTCCCCCTTCGTTCTCTTCCCCCTTCTCACTGTGCTAATCCCAAAAATCCTGCACTGAGCTTCGCAGCATGCAAAAGCCGGCTCCTGCTGGGAGCCTGCCAGTTCGATGCAGTATCGCTGCAGAAAGGGCAGCTCTCTGATTCCAGGACAGCGGCTACCTGAAGCAATTATCAGTCAGCTACTGGGGAAGAGAAAGAGACATCCTTGGTAGCCTTGAGAATGCTTCAGACAAAGCAAGCAACCAAACTGTTTCGAAGGAAATTGTTTTTTTTTATTCTGGAGACAGGAAGCTAATTGTACACATTTTGACCCTCAGAAGTAGAAATCAGACCTGTGTATCTGGGTAGTACTGTAGAGTCTAAGAAGCTCTCTCCTAAGTCAATCCACAAGAGTATGACCTGGCACAGCAAATCACGAGAGTGTCTGGTTTCTGGAGGCTTCTTTTTTTCAAATCAGCTCCATCACATCTAGCCGCTCCAATACCCTACACAGATTCATCTGCAGTGCAGTGATCGACTGTGTACTAGCTCTTTAATGCCAATCCAGCAGGGAGAAGAAACAAACAAGAAAAGACCACATGGTACTCTGCCCAGCAAATGCTTTTGGGCCTCATAAATAACAAACTATTTTGCGAGTCAAACAAGAAATAAGAGTCCTGTACACAAGAAGAGTCCTGTGCCAAGAAGAGAGAAATCAAAACTCAGTATTGTATATAAAGATGCTTATAGCCTAACCGACTGACTTGATCTTGGGGGTATCAAAGTTGTGCTTCTACAGCAAACAGAGTTGACACTTGATATGGTGGGGTGTCCGGGGCTACTTGATATACAAGTAGCTCCGGACACTCTAAGGACTGGGAAAGTGGTGGGTGGAATAAAGAGAGGCTACTGTTACTGCTATGGGAGCAGCTTACTTGCATTCTTTCCTTCCTCCTTCTTGTGGGCCAATCCAGCAGCCCCCAAATCTCTACAGCATTCTAACCTCATCCTTAGAGCCAAGGCCTCTGGACACTCTAAAAAATTAGCACCTTATCCAGGAGGATTGGGTTAATCTGTGCACACATGGCCTATTTCATTTGTTTTGTCCAGAATTCTACCCATTTGGATATTTTGTATACTGTTTGGAGAGCAAACAGCAGTCCAGGATTCTAAATGTCTGGCAAAGGCTTCCCTGCCTCATTCATTGATTAAAAGAATGCCTGAGAAATCTCTGGCAGGAGCACTCCCAAAAGCAAGAGCATGGTCAAGAAGAGCTGGCAATAGGGACTGTCTTCCCCCTCCCAACCTCTTTACTACCAGCCACATTCCCAGGGGGCTGGATGTACACTCACCTGGTCATCAGCAATGGCTTTTGCAAAGCGAGCGCAGTCTAACTGCAGGTAAATGTCTGTCAGTTGGTCCAAAAGCTTCTTTGGTTCAAACCCGTATTTCTCGGGGTTTTCGACTTTCAGGTCACGGCACTTGGGGCCACACAACTGCTGAAGGTTGAAGTTCAGCATAGCAGCCAATCGTGGTCCAAGTTCCTGGAATGCCAAAGCGGCATGATGAAGAATTAATTCTTCTCCGTCAAGGGTACAAGAAATGCAAGGAACAGAAACACAGCCGAGGTTGTCTTTTTTGGCAGTTCCACTCAATTTCCCCAGATGAGGCCTTCTCTCTGCCCACCATATCCCAGAATGAAATCTGTTTACTTTGGCCTGCAAGAGTCCATAAGACCCAACTGAAAACAAGCTAGGTATACCTTTCCTGGATACTGATCCTTGGTCACACTGCAGTGCAAGTGAACTTCGAGATCTGTCCTATCCACACAGAACAAGAAAGAGGGATTCTTTTGCCCCCACTAGGCATCCATTGTGATTTGTACAAAACCACACTTTGGGATTGTACATTACAGGGCCTGCTTCTCGTCAGCCCCCACAGCTGCTTCCCTTCTTTTTTCAGGAATCGTTCTTTTCAGGCTACCAAACTTGAGGGCAGAGGCTTGAAGGGCAGAGGCTTGAAGGGCAGAGGCAGAAGCAACACAGCCAGAAAAAGACTGGATCACAATCATTAACCCACGTGTACGAATGGACTCGTTGCCCTCTACACTCTGCTGTTCTGACTGAGCAGCATTTAGCAAAAGGCCAAATCAATGCCGTCAAGATTACACTGCTCAAGAATTAGGTTTCCTTGAGCCTCAAATGACATTGCACAGAGCATGAGAGCCAGGCAAGGCCACAGGCCTCAACAATCTACACTGCCTCAGCAAAGCCTTCTGCCTTGTGCAGAGATAACAACACCCACTTCCCTAAGCATGGTTAAAAGGCTGAGAACACCATGCAGATCTGTATGTTCCCTCCCCCTCTTTTCCAGCGTTAAGCCATTATGCACTGAAATTAATGCTAGCCATCTGTAAACAAGTTTCAAACCCTGGTTTCAGATTCTCACAGTTCACCACGGCCTGTAATAGCGGAAACATGAAGCTACCACACAAAGCTGAAAAGGGGATGGAGAAGGGAAATACAGACCTGCAGAGTATGTTCATATCTACAACATGCTTACGGTGCTAGAAAATGGTCACAGATGCAACTGGATTTTACACTCTGAAAAGTCACCCATGACATAGTGAAACTGCTGCAAAGAAGCCGGAGGGCCCCCAGCCCAGAGGGGCTTTCACTCTAGCAAGTGCACATCAGATCTCAGGCTTAGCTCCCTTAAGCTTAAAGGATATTGCCAGGCCATGGGTGAGCCACAAAATCAAAATGCAAACACCAACTGCAGATCTAATGCATAATTTGTGGTTGTTAAACTCAGAGCGTTCTGAATTAAGGTGCAGAATTCCGGACCCCGCATTCCTACTTACAGGTCTGAGGAAAGGCTTCTGAACTTGCTTGGTGAGGATATGGAACATATCAACCGTTTCTGTTGCCAGGGCCAAGTAGGAGCGCGACACTCTCTCGTCCTGCGCGAGCTGAGATTGCCGAGCCTGTTGCTGGTCCTACAAAACAAGAGGCTGGTAACTCTCCCGCCATTGCTCACAAGGTAAAGCGTGCAACCTTATTCCCAATTTTCAGTGACATCTTCCTGCAGCAAACAACCGAAGCACTAATAATTACCTTGCAGAGTTACCACATGAAGCGCTCTCCCACTTATGGGTTTCCCTAAACTTTGATACCTAGGGATACAGGGGCTTTCTGGATGCAAACCAGAGGCCTGCTCTTGCATTCAAAATATGTGCGCGCGCACTCACATATTTTCATTAACTCTCTTCTCAATCAGCTTCCATAATAGTGGGGCAGGAAACTATTTTGCAGTTGCACAACGGCCTTAGGGAAGCTAAGCAGGTGTGGACCTGATCAGCAATCTGGAAGAGCAACTGCAAAACATTTATTCTGTATTTATTTAAAACATTTATTAGCCGCCTTTCTACCTCGTGGAACTCAAGGCACCTAACAATGTAAAAAACAAAAAAAACCCCAATGATTATAAAAATCACAATTAGGACTGCCAATAAATAAAAACTAAATTAGTCAAATGTGGTCCTAATTAAAATTGTCTTCAACTGCCTCCTGAAGATCGAAAATGAGGGGGCCAAACACAAAAGAATATATAGATATTAAAAACCGCGCACATAACTGCAGAATGGCCTCCTTGGAATTGCCTCACAGAATCCCACCTTCTGTTTTGTCCAGTCATTACAGGGCTTTGCTTTATGGACAAGGATATTTAAGGAAGGAATAGGTTGTGTGTGCCTGACATGAAAGCACTCAAGGTGGCTAATAGAAACACATTTCTTCAAAAAAAAGGTACACAAACATGCACAACAGAACAATCTGGCTGAGAGCAAATTTTAAAAAACAGTTAAAAAGCCACTAGTGAAGATATACTCTATGTGGGATTAAAACCCAGATTAACAGGAATATCTTCAATTGACATCCAAAGGATGAAAATGCCTGCAGCACATGAATCTGAAAGAGGAAGGAGTTCCACCACCGGGGCACCACTGCAATGTGGTCTGTGATTGGGAGGGGCTGTAGCTCAGTGGAAGAGCCTCTGTGTTTGGCATGCTGAAGACCCCAGGTTCAATCCCTGGCCTCTCCAGGATCAGGTAGTAGGTGATATGAAATACCTCAACCTGAGACCCTGGAGAGCTGCTGCCAGTCTAAGTAGACAACACTGACCTTGATGGACTGATTCAGTACAAGGCAGCTTCAGGTGGGGTGCACACCTTCAGTTTACAAAGCCGCACATCAGCCCCTCCCATCATATCAGTGTATCATGGCAGAGAGTTTGGGAACTGTTCATACGAAGAGACTGTTTCTCACCCTAGGCAGCAGGTCCCAATGTTCTTTGTTTCTCATCTCCTCTTGCACTTCATGGATACGCTTTAGGGACTCTAAACTCTCGTCCAACAAAAATGTGGTGTCATTGATCAACATATTGATGTAGCGGACAAACTGCTTCCCAGAGCTGAAAGAGATTGGTAATTGAGATGGATTCTTGAAGCAACTTCAACACAGCAAGAACAGATTAAGACCACTACTACTTGGATCTAGGAGGCATGGGTTCAAAATCCTACTGAACCATAAAACTAGCAGTATGGATTTCCTGGGGGGTGGGGGTGGGGTAGCCATGACAGACTTTAAGGAGCTACAAGACTCTTGGCTGCAGAAGACTAGCCAGCCGCACACAATGGCTAAACCAGACTCTTGAACAGAGGCAAACACAAATTTGAAAGGGACACAGCGTAGTGGCACAGCCCTTGCTTTGCATGCAGAAGGCCCCAGGTTTAACCTTTGGGTCCTCCAGCTGAAGGATCCCAGGTAGCAGAAACTGGGCAAGACCTCTCTCCTCCCCAAGAGAGCCAGTCCCAGTGTAGACAATCCTGAACTAAATGGAGTAGTGGTCTGACTCAGCTTAAGATAGCCTCATATGTTCACGTGTGTTTTCCCAATGCTGAAAATGGAAACACTCAAAAAGGCTAAAAAACACCATTGGGGGAACATAGGCTAGCCTCTTGAGTGCCCAGAAACTGTTTCCCCTCCCACAAGATAAAGAACGACATTAATCATATACCAATGACCACTATACATTTTGACAGGTATCCTACTGTTTTGTTCTCAGCATCACAGTAATTCATTAGGGTAATCCTTTCTGCACAGCATCTTAGAAATAATTTCCTTCCTTCTCTCCTTACTTTATATCCTGCCTTTCTTCCCAATAGGGATCCAACGTGGTTTATATTGTTCTCCTTCATTTTATCCTTACAGCAACCCTGCGAGGTGACTGCCCCAAGGTCACCCGGCAAGCTCCCACGGCAGAGTCTTGTTTGTGGGCTCCCTAGATGCACCTGGTTGGCCACTGTGTGAACAGACTGCTGGACTTGATGGAACTTGGTCTGATGCAGCATGGTCTTTCTTACATTATGTTTGATTTGAACCTGGGTATCCCTGGTCTGACACTCCAACCACTACTACACACCAGCTCTCTTAGATTAGACAGATTTACAGAACAGCTTTGGAGCCAAAAGACTGGAATGGCAAGACCCAGCTGCACAGGGGGAGGAACCAGAGAATGATGGGAGACGCAGGTCAGGCCCGGTCTAAGGCACCAGGACCCCTTGGAGGTGGCTTCTTGACGGTGCCTAGGCCCTTGCTAACTCACTTGAACTCTTCCATGAAGGTGCCGTGGTGAGCTATGTTCTGCCAGAGGCTTTTGAAGATGGTGCTGATGTGGTAGCGGATTGTAAACTTGTCATAGAACTCACTGGTGGCTCCAGTGTGCTCAACATCTGCAAAAGGCCAAAGAGAAAATTCATCATCAAGGTCCGTGAACACACAGAGAGAGGCGGCTTGTGCCAATCAGAAAAGGAGCAAAGCCAGGCCGTGCACAGAAAATGGGGCCTCTACATAACAGAGTGAGCCCTGTGGCGCAGAGTGATAAGCTGCAGTCAAAGCTCTGCACACGACCTGAGTTCGATCCCGACGGAAGTTGGATTCAGGTTGCCGGCTCAAGGTTGACTCAGCCTTCCATCCTTCCGAGGTTGGTAAAATGAGTACCCAGCTTGCTGGGGGTAAAGGGAAGATGACTGGGGAAGGCACTGGCAAACCACCCCGTAAACACAGTCTGCCTAGCAAACATCGGGATGTGACATCACCCCATGGGTCAGTAATGCCCCGGTGCTTGCACAGGGGACTACCTTTACCTTTTTACATTACTGAGGCCCTCCCCAAGGACAGAAAAAGACACACAGCTTTCTAAATTAACGACAAAGGAAAAAAAGCCCTGAACACAGCATGGATTTCTATTTGCAATCATTTATTTATATCTTGCTCTTCTCCCCAGCTGGGACTCACAAGCAGCTTATAGAACATCGTTCTCCCCTCCTCCATTGTCTCATAACCACACTATGAGATAGGTCAGGCTGAGAGTTGGAGACAGGACCAAGGTTACTCAGTCGACTTCCAAGGTAGAAGTGGGGATTCAAACCCAGGTCCTCCCAGGACCCTAGTCCATCACTCTAACCTCTACATCACACCGGCTCTCAGCCTGATGGGGACTGAGTATGTTCCAGGAGGCACAGAATGTAAAAAAGCAAACTATGGGGGGGGGGGGATCAGAAGGGGCAAGAAATTAGCTTGCTCAAGCCAATTGTGAAGGGTCAAACCTTAAGCTACCTACCACAGAAGCGGGAGGGGGGCAACAGTTTTCACTACAAAGGTCCCACAAAGGTCAAGAGACATCAACCCTATTCTAGGGTTGGTCAGGGGAGAATGAAAGCAGGAGATAAGCAACCGAGATAAGGTACCCAGGAGATAAGGCCTCCTCTCACCTGTATAAAACTTCATCAGAGACGGGACTAACAACTTGGTGGAGAGGGGATGGTTCTCTATCATCTCAAAGAATTTCTGCGTCCGCGGCTGGACGGCCGGGTTCGTCATGAACATCACCTCCACCAGCTTGGCGACCAGGTAGGGGTTTCGGATGTAGTTCTGGTTGCAGAGCATCACAACGAGGAACGTCACAACGTCCTGAGTGCAGGGCTCATAAAGTACCTGAGGAGAATATCTGGGTGGGGGGGAGGGTGAAACGGAGAGAGGAACAAGAGGCAGCTTTCTTGAGTTATATGGTCTGCGGCAGCTCAGAATTCCTATTATGAGTTCATGTGTTAGTTAACTCCCGCAAATGCTACCTTCTTGCACCCCCAGACAGATGGTGGTCATGTGACCCACAGGTAAATATGCAGGTTCTTGCATGCATACAGCCGACTACTGCATGGCAGCAGCATCACAGCACATGACCCATGGCTAGTCCCACAGCTCCCGCTTAGGGGCAGGATGCTACTAGCATGTATCAGTAACCACAATAAAGGGATGGAAATGTTTTTAGACGGGGTACCCAAGAGAGGCAATAAGGGACATAAGAGATTAAGAGAACCCCAAAGGGGGGGGGGGGAACAGCACACATCCCTCCATTCTAAGCCAGAGACAGCCCGGTCTTTCCTCAGTCCTTTAAACAGAAATGCTAACACCCCTGGATCCGCAAGACTCTCTAAGAAAAAAGTTTCCACTTACTGTACAATAAAAAATAAAAATTCTGCAACATCTTCCACATAAAACTCAGGCAACGCTGCAAACACTTTCGGGACGTCAAGGCTTAAAGGCAGTTTCATGCTGCGTAGACAGGAGGAAAAATATTTATCTGAACAGTGAGCTGTTGACATCTGCAATTTTTTTCCTCTTTGCTTGAGAAATTCTGGCAAAAAATATTGAAAGTTGATTTTATCTATTATTATTTATTTTTTACAGCTTTTACCGGAACATAGAATAAAACTACAATCTTAAAAAGGATTTTAAAAGGGCAGGTATCAAATCAAAAGTATCTCCATAGCTTAACATAAAATGCTAAAATAGTTGCAATAAATATATTATACTAAAATTTACCTAAAAGTTAGTTGTGGCCAATATTAACATTACCACTAGTGGTCTCTCTCAAACGGACCTTAATAGCTACTGAGCAAAATTTAGCAACTTGGGTAAGACTAAAGGTGTCCCCCTTCCCATAGCAGAAATTTCATTTCCTCTTCTTCTGAATCAGATTCCCTTAGGTTCACCAGTGGATGAATCAAGTTTTGTCTAATGTCCTTATAATAATTACATCTAAGAATAACATGGCCAGAGTCTTCAATTTCTCTGGCCCCACAAGGACATTTGATTTTATCTACTTGCTCAGGGTATTTACATGTCGCCTTTCTAATTCAGAGAGGTGCTCAAAGGTGGTGTACAGTCAGTGAGATCATACAAATACTACAGGAATTTAGATTTATTCCACTGTGGACTAAAGACCACCACAACGACAAAAGCACGGACTTCGCCTTTTCTGCAGAAGGCACTGGGCTCTGGCGTGCCCTCTCCAGACACACTCGCTTGAGGCAGACTTCTTTTCTTTCTGGCACCAAATTAAATATCTGAAGAGCAGCTTGATATCAAGTCAAACCATAGGTCCATCTTGTTCAGGTCTCTGACCAGCAGAATATCACCAGGGTCCCAGGCAGAGAAAGACCTGCCCCTCGATACCTGCCCCTTGAGATCCATTAAATGGAGGTGCTGCATGCAAACTTCTGCATGCCAACTGCGTGCTCTACCACAGTGCCACGACCCCCTTCCCAAGGGAACATCATCCTTCCTAATCTCATCCCATTAACAGGCACCTTTTAAAACCGCATCGTGGCATTGCCGGTCAAGAGCATCTCCCAGTTTTTCATAAGCCCAGCACTGAACCTGCCCCACCTGTAACACTTGCAAGCTCCCAAAAAATTAACTGAAGAAGAGGAAGAGTTGGTTTTTATATGCCGACTTTCTCTACCACCTAAGGGAGACTCAAACCGGCTTACAATCACCTTCCCTTCCCCTCCCCACAACAGACACCCTGTGAGGTTGGTTGGGGCTGAGAGAGCTGTGACTAGCCCAAGATCACCCAGCTGGCTTCATGTGTAGGAGCAGGGAAACAGATCCAGTTCACCAAATTAGGCTTAATGTAAGCACTTGTTCCCGATGCACCCCCACAAGCAACACTCGCAGACAGGTAATCCAAAGAAGAGTTGACTTTAATGGAGATCATACAGGTCTTCAGAGCTTGCAACAGTAAAAAAGGCAGGAATGGGGCAAAAGGGGCATACAGCAGACTATATGGAGAAACAGGTCATATCAGATAGCACAGGTTGGCATGATAACCCCTCAGCCCGACGGGCCAGGCTCTCACGAGCTTCAAAGCCTGAGAGGAATGCAGTCGTTAGGAAAACAGTCCTTGAGCAAGGCAGAGCATCTGCGAGAAACCAAAACTATCCCTGAACGCAGAGAGCAGACCTGACACTCCACCACTCCTGTGGAGGAGTGGGGAATCGAACCTGGTTCTCCAGATCAGAGTCCACTGCACCAAACCACCGCTCTTAACCACGACACCAAAGCAGCTAATCAGGAATTCCACTGGCACAAAAGCCAAATCAGGAACGACAAGGAGATCTTTGAACACCACTCACTCAGGGTAGGCAGGGTCGAGGATCCGCAGCAAGAGCTGGATCACCATGCCGTAGAAATTCAGGCACCTCCTCAAGAAATTCTCGTCCAGCAGGCCAGCATCCGCACAAGCTTTGCACCGCACCAGTTTCTGCACAAGGAATGGTAACAGAAAGGTTATCCAAATGCGCTCCACCAGAAATTGAACCCCAAACACAATCAGGGTTTTTTTGTTTTTTTTTAGGCTGCTGACAAGGGCCCCACACCTGTCAGCATTCTACCTCTCACATCACCATGTTCCTCGGAAGTTTGCTCCAAGCAGGCATGGCCAGAACTCTCCCCCATGTATATGAACAAAGCAAAGTCAGGACTGACAGGGTCAAAGTCAGAAATTTCAGTCAAAAACAGGGGGGCCGGTGGAGTTTGACCCTTTTTTGAGGGCAGGTTTTATCCCAAAGCTTTTTTTGTCCAGCCGAGTTATGAAGTGTTTGTTTCCACCTAAGCTCTGAGACAACATTTCATAAGCATCTTCGCCCTGTCTCCACAAGGCAGCAACAGTTCAGGAATAGTATGTAGATGTATAAACAAGTGTTCACTTAACCGTGGCTGTGTGGCTCTAAACACACACAAGCAGGACCCAGCGCACACTTTGAAGCATTTGTGAAAAACTCTGCATGTGGCTGGCTGGCTGCCTTCCTAAACCTTCAGAGCCACAGCTGAGCACGGGACTGGTCAGCCGTCACCTAAAAATAGCCACAGACCTTGAGTTGTGTTTTGCAACGTTTCAACATCTCTCGATGCCTCGTAGCCAGGGGGGAATCCTTCCATTGGCTCTCATTGTTTTTCAGGTCTTCCACCGTCCTGTAAAAATGGCACACATAAAAAACAGCTCTAGCAATCAGGTTAAAAAGCGTAAGCTTGGGCAAATCAAGAAAGGGGTAGAAATAAGAGCTCCCCAAGCTGTGAACAGAGGCAAGCAGTCCGCCTGGGCCCCCTTACCCTCCCCTCCTCTGGGTCAGCAAGTTGCTGAAAAATAAATTGGCTAATTCGATCAGGCTCCATTTTCATTTTGAACTAACGAAAAAGCTTTTAGCCCTTAGGAGTTGCAGGAAACACATGAAAATAAGCCTCAAGAACCTAAAAGGTTTAATACTTTCATGAAGTACTTGAAGGGCTGTCATAGAGAGGAGGGTGCCGAGTTGTTTTCTGTTGCCTCAGAAGGTCGGACCAGAACCAACGGGTTGAAATTAAATCAAAAGAGTTTCCGTCTAGACATTAGGATGAATTTTCTAACAGTTAGAGCGGTTCCTCAGTAGAACAGGCTTCCTCGGGAGGTGGTGAGCGCTCCTTCCCTGGAGGTTTTTAAGCAGAGGCTAGATGGCCATCTATCAGCAATGCTGATTCTATGACCTTAGGCAGATCATGAGAGGGAGCCCACCTTGGCCATCTTCTGGGCACGGAATAGGGGTCACTGGGGGTATGGGGGGGAGTAGTTGTGAAATTCTTGCATTGTGCAGGGGGTTGGACAAGATGACCCTGGTGGTCTCTTCCAACTCTATGATTCTATGAATGATGGCCCGAGAGAGTTGCGTTTATATGGATGACTCTGATTTATCGTATTTGCAAAGAGCTTTGGGATGTGTCTGATCACAAATCAGCTTTCTAAGAAGGAGACTGGAGCTTTGACCACGTGCATTTAGTGTGTTCTCATGGCTGTTTTGGCACTCGAAAAGGCATGAGGGGGTGAAAGCTCCCGTGGCTGCTGTGCCACACGCCCAGTTCAGATTAGGGCCTTGCGGCAATTTTTTAAAAGCTACAACTGCTTCTAGAACGGCACTGGCGGCCACTGGATGCACCCATGGGCCACCATCCTGTCCAGTTTGGCTCTTAGTCAGCATTCAGCTGAATGTGTCTTAACAGGCGGTTCAGTACTGGACAGAATCTATGACTGCTTCGCTGAACTGACCATACAGGATCGCCTTACAATGAACCGGACCATAGGCCATATAACTCTGTACTGCCTATTCTGACCAGCTGCAGTTCTCCAAGGTCTCGGAGCACAGAAAGGTCATTTCCCAGCACTTGAGATCCTGGAAACAGAGGCAGCAGGGATTGAACCTGGGTCCTTCAGCATGCCAACCAGGCGCTCTGGACCGGCTAGTGATCATTTAAATGTATTTGATGGATTTTTAGATTTTCCTGCCTAGCCACTCTGAAAGCAAGCAGCACAGTAATATTACAAAAACAATAAACTTTCCTCTTTAATGCCCAAGGTTAGGACTCCCAATCTCTCACAATTGCCCTTCAAATAAACCACTGAAGTAATCTTTGTCCTCATACACAGAATTCTACACGTTCCATTCCTTAGCAGGCTGCCTTCTGAGCACACCAGGATGCCGATCCCCTCCAACTAGCTCCCAACATCTGCATCTTCCTCTCGCCTCCCCACCATCCTCCCCCCACGCCTTTCCCTGCAGATTGTTGTGGCTGCTCGTGCCAAAATCCTGAAACACCCCCGTTTCCTTCTGAGCATACTGAGCTTGCCCTTGTCAACTTACGGCCATCAATTACGCGAGCCACCTTCGCACTAGATGAACAATGACGCTATTTGTGGCCCACAGGCTTTCTGGGAACATGAGGACGGCTCTTTCAAAGAAGACAATAACCCCAGCATCGGAGAGATCTGGCAGAAACACGACCCCCTCCCACAGCCAGCTGGGTTTGCCAAGTCAGGGCCAGGCTGTGCTCCTCTGGATCTGCAGTATTTCTACTATATGTCAGCAAACTCCATCTCTGCAGGTGTCAGAAGCAGGACCGGGGGGGGGGGGCTGTTAAAGAAACAGCATTCCTTCCCCT
This sequence comes from Euleptes europaea, assembly GCF_029931775.1. Lineage (NCBI taxonomy): Eukaryota > Metazoa > Chordata > Lepidosauria > Squamata > Sphaerodactylidae > Euleptes > Euleptes europaea. Next base: position 3,730,847 of record NC_079330.1, read on the forward strand.
TGCTCAAGAGAAGCATCACTAAACATACATCTGGTTGGGAGTTGTGTCTAATTGCTTTAAATATTTTATTTACTTTGTTACATTTATGTCCTGCTTTTCTCAATCAATCAATTCAATTTATTACGGTCACTGACCAACAAAGCAAACATTCAAAAGGGATTCCCTGCTTTTCTCTAAAAGTGGGTTACTGGCCCAGGGTCACCTGGCAGGTTTCCATGGCAAAGTGGGGATTCGAACATGGGCTCCCCCAGTACCCAGTTTGACACTGTAATCACTATGCCCACAAGACTCCTTTTCTGTATACAGAACAGCTGTTCTCCTCCTTTTACTACACCTTTTAAAGAAGTAGCAAACAAGTATTTCAGGGTCTGCTCGGTGCCTCCCCGATCAGTGGCCAAAACCTCCTGCTTGAAGAACACTTCCCTTCACCAACAATGCATCAAGTGCGGCATCTAACCTGTTAAGCTCCCGGATGGCCCTCAGTCTTCGAATGTAGCGACGGCAACTTGGTAGGATGGAGAGATGGTGGGCGTGGAGGGTTAGGAAGAAGCACTCTGTCGGAAATTTTGGCTCAGAAAAAAGAGCCTGATCCCTGGCTGGGGAGAGGGGGAAGAAACATAACACGAGTGAATCAGGTGATGCTCTTAAGACTTTCAATCAAACGAGCCTTGTCACGTCTCATCTGGAATAAGACGTTTGCGAGGGTTCAGCACATCCAACACCTGGAAGTCACACAGCACTGGTGTGTAGCATCCGTCAACATCTTTGCAGGCAAAACAGATAATGGCAATGGCTGGCAGGGAATCACCGCTGGGGCAAGCGGCACATAACACACAAAGTTGCCCTGCAGCATGCCAGACTTCTTGGCCCATTTAATTCAGTGCTTTTTGCTCTGTCTGGCAGTAGCCTCGCCGTTTCTGCTGCCAGTTTTTCTTTTTTCACCGGAGACTGAACCTGGGATGTTATAAAATTCACACGAGTGGCCCTCGGTGAACTCAAGAAGCTGCCTTATACCACATCAGGTTAAACTTGTGGGTAGAGCTTAATACTAAGGGTTTTAGTGGTAAATTGTGAAGAGCTGTGCTGGTCTATGACTGTTTTTAATAAAGATTAAGATACCACATCAGGCCTCTGGTCTAACAACCGCAGTATTGCCAACAGCTCTCCACAGGCTCACACAAACAAAGGTCTTTCCTGGATACACTTACTACCCTCCACCCTTGTTATGCTGGGGATTGATTCTGCATTCAAAACTTCTACAACTGATCCTCATTAAACCCATTAAATCCTCATTAAACTCTCCTGAGTCTGACGGTGTCGCTCCCCCTAAACCCAGTATCACCCTATCTCTGCTTTGGGTCTTGGAGGTCAGCTGCCAGCTACAGTAGACAATACTGAATTTATTTACTTATAAGAAAAGCCATGCTGGATCAGACCAAGGCCCATCAAGTCCAGCAGTCTGTTCACACAGTGGCCAACCAGTGGCCAACTAGGAAGCCCACAAACGAGGCGACTGCAGCAGCAGCATCCTGCCTGTGTTCCACAGCACCTAATAGGCATGCTCCTCTGATCCTGGAGAGTATAGGTACGGATCATGACTAGTATCTCTTTTTACCGGTAGCCATGACTAGATGACGCTGGTGGTCCCTTCCAACTCTATGATTCTAACAGCCCTATCCTCCATGAACATGTCCACTCCCCTCTTAAAGCCTTCCAAGTTGGCAGCCATCACCACATCCTGGGGCAGGGAGTTCCACAATTTAACTATTCTTTCTACTTCTATCCTGCCCTTTCCCGACCAAGTCAGCCACCACAAAATAATTTCCCCCTCTACATAAAGAGTTTCGAGACCTTAACATCACAATACACTGAAAGCATACATGGATGCCACACCTGGCAAAATCTCAAAATACCAGAGGTGGACTGAGCAGGATTTCCTCTGTGGCTTTGATATTCTGTGCAGCTTTTTGTCCCCTCCCAGATTAACACAATTACTCCAAAGACAGCAACATAGGCAAATGTATATTTAATTTGCATGATGATCCAGGGTTGCAGAATTGCATTTTAGTTGGACCAGGACTGGGGTTACCTTGGAGAGCCTACAGCCCCAAACACTGCTCCCCAAAACCAAACCACAGATTTGCTTTTGTGCATTTCCAACCGGCAAGAGGGCGGAGATGACCACGGGGGGGGGGGGGGCAAGATGCACATGAGGCACTCACACAGCTCCGCCATCCAGCTGGCTACATCCTCCATGGTTGCTTTCACGCGTGTCTCGTCCGTCGGGAGGACGATACGACACCGGTGGTGGAAGATGTAAGAGGGGTCAACCGTCTCGAGCTTGATCTTTGTGCTGAGCTGCTGCAGCACCCACAGGAAGTTGAGCATAAAGCCATCCGTAGACACCAAGCGGTCGTCCGTCTGCAAGCCGGGGAAAGGCGGGCCAATGTTACCAAAAGGCAGAAACTCGTGACGGTGGCACCATGGTGTAGGCTGGTTTGCTCCTGGCAAACCACAGCGCCAGCCGTCACTGCCAATGCCACCGCCACAAAATTATTTGGCAAGTGTAAGCTGCAAAGTGTAACAGAGAAGCCCGTCCGTAGCCAGAGGCCTACAGGTGACGGCGCCACAAGACCCAGACAAAACGAACCGCTTTTCAGTCCCACTTTTTGATTTCTAGGGGAGCTCATTTGACTCTCCCACTGAGGCCAGTGGGATTTCAAAGTGCTCAGCTTTGCCAGGATTGCACCTGTGGTGTTTTGCCAGCAGTGGAAAAACGTATGATTGTATCCAGTTTGCATGAATGACAGGCTGCAATTTTTGGCCAGCTGGGCTCCTCGCCTGCCCTTTCCCACAGCTAGCGAGATAAGCTGCCCCACTTCCTTTTTTGTCCACCCTCACTTTCTTTCAAGTCTGATGGGGTGGAGGGGTATGAAAGGAGGAGGCGAAGGGCGCTGAAGAAAAGGTCTTAGGAGGAGGAGAAAAGTACTTCAAGTACTTGAAGGGCTGTCATATGGACGATGGTGCTGAGTTGTTTTCTGTCACGGGGTGTGGGGGGGGAGGGTAGTCGTGAATTTCCTGCATTGTGCAGGGGGTTGGACTAGATGACCCTGGTGGTCCCTTCCAACTCTATGATTCTATGATTCACTGGTGAGAAAACAGTTTTGGACACAGAAGAGCAACCAGGGGAAGCATCAACAGGGCATACGCTCCACCGCAATGGACAGAACAAGGGGAGACACCTCTGAGATGCTGAAAGTGGCAATTTAAAACCGAGGACGAGGAGCTTCAAGTTACAAGAAATCGATGCACAGCCAGAAACAGAGAAAGGTTCACAGCAACAGGGGGGTGGGAGTGGAAGGTTAGCAGAAAAAAATGCAAAATCAAGGCAGATCAGGGGAGCACACGTGAGCGGCAGCCAAGCACTAGCGGGCACCTCACCTGCATCTGAGCCTTCTTCATGTTGGCATTGACCATGGCTGCCATGTAGCTGAGGGCTGCCTCCCGGGTCTCCCCGTTGAGCAAAATGCTGTGCAGGATCTTGAATAGCTCTTGCTGAAAACCATACAAAGGGGAGAAGAACATATCTAAGCACTGGGGCTTACCAGGTCAGGTCCCACTAAAGAGGCCCTTTGCCAAAGACCCTGCTGGGAAGCCTGGCTGGGCTAAGCCTCCCCTCTCCCTTTCCCAATTGGCCCCATCCCAACGTTCTTTAGATGCAGGGAAATTACAATTTGTGAAAACGCTACTCAAACCAGCAGTGAAGTGGTTACCCCGCTTCATCAACACATACCCGTGCGGACTCCATGTAATGTTGTAAAGACTGACTAACCACCCGGGTGTTTTCCAAGGTAATGGCCGGCCCGGAGAAATATTTTTCGACCACTCTAGGCTGCAAGGACCAGAAAGAGAGACAGGTGAATGATACAGACTTCGCACTGCAATGACCATCAGAAGTTATCCTGGCTTTTTTTCTGGAGCAGGACATCAACCCAATTAATACCACTTACATCATCTTCAGCAAAGACAGAGAGACTGAAGAAAGCTCCAAGGTAAGAGAGTCTTTGGAGCTCCCGTCCCGTCCCAGGGCTCAGAGACTTCGGTAGCCATAAAGGCAGGGAGACAACCTGTGGGGAGAGGAGTGTGGCTGGAAAAATGACCAATGCACTGCCAGAACGCCAGAGGCGTGCACGCTGTACACCAGTGTGATTCGAGAGAGCTTGCTTGCCCCCAAACAGTGCAAATTTCACACTTACCAAGCTGCACACAGGATGGGATTTCCCAAACTTGATTTCACATAATTCACCTAATGCCTAGACAGAAACGAGAATGACAATTCATACGGATTCCCACACCACCACTGGGCTAACTCACAGAAAAGATCCACTTGTTGGATGGAGAGTTTAAAGGATGCCTCTTAAGAGCTTTGGCTACTTTTGGGGCCTACAGACTGCTGCCTGCCTCTTTAAAAGCTGCAGGCGTTGGAGAAGGCTGGCAGAGACCATGGTTTGAATCGGGGACTGCACAGCCCGTGAGCTCAGTGAGCCAGCGTGCAATCAGGCCTCAATGCCCTTGTCAGGCACAGAAGGGAACAGGAGTATACAGCAGCAGCCCATGTCAGAGGTTGGCAGTACGAAACCTATGGATTGATCAGGCCTGATTTCACCACTAAAGAACTTGTCCTACTGGGCAACAGAGCATGACAGTCCACCAGCCATTTTTCTGGCTCCAGAAACTTGCTAAGAAACTATTCAGGGTGAACTGACGACTTGTTAGAGGCTGAAGCCTGAAGGTGAAACGCATAGAATATCTAGGATATGCGTTCTGTATCCAGTTCTGAACACATGATAATGAATTGTGGTCCCCACCAGATTTTCCAGTTACCCGTTTAAGGGGCTTGAGTTTACATGAATCACAATTAAGTAAACGAGATGGAGGAGATCCGCTGTAAGTGCTGTGTCAAGCCAAGTCCACAGACAGGATATTAAGCTGTTTTTGCAAGAAGCTGTTGTTTCTTTTCTCTAAGACAAACATCGTTGGACTTACATAGTAGCTAATTTGGTGGAGACCTACCTTTGCATCTCTGTATATTTGTATATATTGCTTGTTTTTGTTCAGCACCGATTTTTGTGTATGCACGCATTGCATTAGATAGATAGGTTGTATTGCAATTTTTGATGTTGTTCCTATACAATATATGTTGTGTTTGATAACTAGATAGAGCCACGTGCTGTTATTTTGTTTGAAGTTTTCTGGCTCCAGTAAATCACCTGAGATACCCTTGGACTACCCCCAGAAATTTGCCCACTCCTCTCAGCAGCCCAGGGTGCAAACCCAAGCCTCTAGGCGGAGGGCAGGAGCCTGCCTTGTTCAGCAACCAACAAAGGAATTTTGGTCAAGGTTAAGTTCCTTGGAAAGTATGCTTGGCGTTGCCTCCATCTGCAGCTCTCCAACCCAACGGGGCAAACCTGTCCACCTTTTCCCGAGCCTCCCGTTGCTCATCCCAAATCACAAGAGACCTCACTGAAGACTGCACGTTACGTCTCACAAGCCAGCAGGGCAGCCAGCAAAGCAGCCAGCAAGCTCCAAAGCGGCCCTTCGAGAGTCAGAGATGGAAGTCAATGGGGCTACTGTCCTCTATACACCAAGCCCTTTGTCTTCCAGTGAAGAGCAGAAAGTCAGATGAACGCTGAGAGCAGGGAACAAGAGATCCTTATCTAAATGCGCCAACTCCTGCCATGTGCAGGAAAGAACAATAGAGGAGGAACGACAAAAGAAGGGCTGTGGAAAGCGAGCTCTCGCTCCTTGCTTAAGTTGCGGGCACTGAGGGGGAGTGGCTCAGTGGTAGAGCATCTACTTGGCATGCAGAAGGTCCCAGGTTCAATCATCAGCATCTCCAGTTAAAGGGACTAGGCAAGTATGCGATCCCTGCCTGAGACCCTGGAGAGCCGCTGCCAGTCTGAGTAGACAATACTGACTTTGATGGACCAAGGGTCTGTTTCAGTATAAGGCAGCTTCATGTGTTCAGGTCAGTCAACAGCGGACTCTCCTTTGGCTAACCCCCTGCAAAGCCACTGTTCTTCCGATGGGGTGGGGGGAGAGAACATCTGTATGATTCTTTGTCTAGTCCAAAGGACCCAAACCCATCCATGTTCTTGTAAATGAATACCTAGAATCAGAGGAATTTCCTTTTATCCGAAAGCATAGTTTGGTGACTTTGTCAGCAAACACAGCCTTGGTTTTCCAAAACCCCAACATTATCTACAGTGGACACTTTAAACTCTACTCCAAATACTTCCGGCTCTGCTACTTGACCCCTGTATGAACTAGGCCTAATTCTCAATGCGATGGGTAAAGCTGCACCTGGGTTGTGCCACTTCAGACTATTGGGAGGGGGCACTCCCATGAATGCTTTGCTAGCCCCCTCCCACAAGCCTCCTCTCAGAAAAGTAGCCATGTCGAAAAAGAGGAGCTCTGCTCTCGCCTGCCCCCATGCCTGCTTTTCAACATGTAGGGAATGGCTTTTTAATGCAGGGGGGGGGCCTGCCTGCAGTCAAATGTGGTACAGCCCGGGCCCAGGATGACCACCTCAATGCGAACGCAAGACCACAGACTGCCAGCACCTGCAACAGAGGGAGGAAAGGGATAAAAGGCAAGGAGCATCACTTACCATAAGAGGGTATTTAAAATTATCGCTGTCGAGGGAACACTCTTTCGAAGCCAGGGCCAGGCCTTGTAAAATGGGGGTAAATATCTGCTTAAACAAATGAAAGACCCACATTAGGAAGCAAGGCTATCTCGGCCCAGTACCTACGAAACCCCTGCTCATAAGAAGAGCCCTGCTATATCAGACCAAGGCCCATCAAGTCCAGCAGTCTGTTCACATAGTGGCCAACCAGGTGCCTCTAGGAAGCCCCCAAACAAGACGACTGCAGCAGCACCATCCTGCCTGTGTTTCACAGCACCTAATATATTCGGCATGCTCCTCTGATCCTGGAGAGAATAGGTATGAATCATGACTAGTATCCATTTTTACTAGTAGCTCACATTGGCTGATTAGGACCAGACTGACCCTTAATGTAGTAGTGCAACTTCAACTTCGTGGAAGTTAGGACTCCTTCCATCAGGTTTAATTCAGAGGCTCAAGAGATATAATTTCACTAATGTTCTGAGTGTTTTGTGTTAATTTTAGAAGAACGTTGTTGTTTTTATTAGAGGCATAACTGCTTCTCAAATCACCTGGCCCTCAAAGCATTATAAAATACGATCATAACTGCTTCCTTTGCCCCAATGCACTTGGCTTGCCAGTCAGCTGACCAACACTGTTGACTGACTACTAACTCAACTGCAGTCAAACACGGTCAACAATTTAAAAACACACATCCCACCTTTCTAAAATAATCTGCGTAAGCTCACGAAACCAAACATTAGATCTGTAATATCCATAATGAAATTGCAATAAGAAACACAGCCAGGCAGATCAGCCCATGACACTGGCAAAAACGCCATCCCTCTTCAAAGATGCTCTCTCAGAAATGATTTTACCATATAAATAGCACATTTATTCTTGCTTAGTGGGCTGCATCTAGATTCAGTCTTCCACTAACAGAAAGTTCTGTTGGCAGAACTTTCCTGCCTTGCCACTTCTCATTTGCAGCATACGGATCTCCCCAATATCCTGCTCCTAGGGAACATGGGGCCTTCGGGAATGGCAGGAGGGGCAATTGGAGGTCTGCAGGGGGAAGGGGGAACTGGCAGAAATTACTCCTTCCCTTTGGTAAGTGGAAAACTTAGCCTGGATCCAGTGCAGAACATTAAATCTACTGATGCTTCTCCCCCACCCACAGTCTAATTCTTAAAAGCATGGCCACCTGTAAAGCCCATTCTCTCCTCCTCCCCTTGCCATTTTGATTAAAAGTCCACCCATGTGACTATATAACTTCTAATTAGACTTAATTGTACTGTTTGCTACAAAATGGTGATATCCTTACTGCAATATTTAATACAAAAAACGCTAAGCGAAGGCAAAAGCGATCTTTAGCTGTGGGTATCAAGAGGCAGGCAAGGGGTGAGCTGCTAAGAAAGGGTTTAAAAACACATGCAAAGAGAATTGCTCACCTGCCTAAACACCTCTTCATCCTGATGGGTTGTTCTCACTAGCTCCTGGATGAAGCCAAAAGGGAGATTCCTACAGAGCATGTACGGGACCAGCAAAGACTGCTGCTGCAATGACCTTCAGACGTGGACATACCAGAATTGGGGGCGGGGGAAGGAGGAAGAAGAGATAACAGTTTATAAGGCAGCTGTGTGATGATTCCCATGCAACTCACCTGCCTTGGGAGGCATTATTGTTCAGTTTTTCTCCTTTGTTATTGCTGGCTGATTTTTTTTATATTATTACTGGTTTTTGCAATGCCTGTTCTGAGCTTTATGGGTTAATTGTTTTTATACTTTTATCCTCTGCTGCTTTTGCAGTCTTAGCTCCTCTATAAAACTAATTCTGCTTCTATTGACACTCTTCATAGTAGCTTATGCAGTTTTAACCATTCATTTGTAAAGCCGCTTTGGGTATTTTGTATGGAGAAGCCTGGACAGAAACATTTAAAACGTGTTAATGAGAAAAGATTTTTTATGGAGTGTCAGGTTTTAGCACTCCTCTATTAAAAACAGGCAAATGCGGGGGGGGGGATGGGGGGGATGCAACAGGCCAAGGAAAACAAGAGGTTTTTTAAGAATAAAAAAAATTACTCTACAGCAGGTTGCAGCCATAAGCCTATGATAAAAGAAACTTATGGGAGAGGATGCCATAACACACAAGCCTATCACTTGGCCCTAGGCAGGGAACAGAGCATGCAAAGCTCTGATGACGGGGGAAGGGGAGAGAGGAGAAAGAGCCACGACAGTTAAAATGTCCACTTACAACTCAGAACATCTGCACTACATTGTGACATTTTTGGTACAGACTGAAAGTGAAACTGAGCACAGGCAACAAAAAGCGAAAGTTGGACGGCCTCATCTCGGCTCAACTCACCTTGGTTGCGTTAAGGATCCCTGGAGCACCAAAGCAGCGTGGGAAATGCACTGGGACCGGATGTTGCTCAGTAACTGGCTCACCATGGGCTGGCTACACATCTAAGAGAAGCATTGAGGGGAAGAGTGATGATGACATGCAGAGGAGCACATTCAGTCCTGGCACTCTCTGAGTACAGGGTTGCTGGCGAAGGCCCTCCGACAGCCTGGAGCTCCTTGGCTCTCAAACCCCAAGTCAGAAGATTGCTCAGGGAGGCGCAGCCTCATCCCTCCCTTCTTTGCAGGCATAACACTAAGGGGGGGTATCAGTGGGTCTGACCCTGCACCTGGCACTTGAAGAAGAAGAGTTGGTTTTTATATGCCGACTTTCTCTACCACTTAAGGGAGACTCAAACTGGCTTACAATCTCCTTCCCTTCCCCTCCCCACAACAGACACCCTGTGAGGTAGGTAAGGCTGAGAGAGCTCTAACAGAGCTGTAACTTGCCCAAGGTCACCCAGCTGGCTTCGTGTGTAGGAGTGGGGAAACAGATCCAGTTCACCAGATTAACCTCCGCCACTCATGCGGAGAAGTGGGGAATCAAACCCAGTTCTGCAACTCAGAAATGATCAAACCAATACACTTGGGAGATACTTTTCTAAGGTTGATGGCACATAGAGGGAGGAGGCTTGTGTCCACATCCTCTGTGACAACTAACAAAGAAGGCTCACAGTCTTCCACTTTCCTTTGCGGAGAGTTAACAGGTGAGGCTTCACGACTGGGGTTTTTAAAAGACTCACCCCTCACTCCCTAACATACCTTTGGTGCTTTTCTCTCTTCTATCCCCACTCTGTCGAAACACTCAATGAGGTAGTTCAGCATCTCCGTCTCCTTGCACGCCTCAATGGTGAAGTGGTCGCTGCACGAGTCAGAAACACTGGCCCCTCCGGAGCCTCCACCACTTTTTTTCGGGGGGGGGGGGATAAAAACAAAGATGTCAGGGCCTAGCAGGATGGGGAAGATATTAGTCCCCACAGGAGGGGCTATGATGAGCGAAGCCAGTAAGCAGACTCCTCTAGTGGACAGCGCTGACTGACATGGTGAGCTTCTTACATGTGGAAGAGTTCTTTCCAATGGTATTACCACCTACACAGGGCGCAGGGAGGGAGCCTACACACAACCACGGTACCATATAAGCACCTGTTGCAACATGGCTGATGGTATGCACAAGTCAGATCAGCCTGGAGTTGAGAAGGATACAAACATGGCAGAGGAGGGGATTCTGTTCAAAGTCAGTTAAGTCCTAGGCATATTTTTGAGGCACATAACCCCAAAGACTCCAAGCACAAGCCGAAGACTCCAAGACACCAAGAGACACAGACACCTACTTGCTCCAAGGGGTGTGAGTGCTATGTTTTATTTGCATATTTAGAAAATGTCAGCACTCTGTATATAGATACTGGCCACCATCTCTGATTCTGGGCCAGTCTATGCAATACAATAAAAGGGATGTACCACTTTAGATAGTGGATAGGATGAGGGACGTATTTTCAGTGAATCCCTCATGCAAATAAAAAAGTCCGCAGATCAGGGAGAAAGGTTCCAAGCCCCACCCTTCACATGCTGTGTTAGTTTTTCATTTACAGGAAACTATTGAAGCAGGCACGCTTTGCAAAGCGTAACCCCTCTCCCACAGTCTGGAATGGGATAGTCCATTCTGCCATCTCAGCCCTCTGCCCCACCCCCTTTGTTATCACCTGGTTCAGCTGTATGTACAGACCAGGCCTTTCACCACAGATGCTGAACATGCCACTTACAGTCTTTGAACGACAGTCACGTGACCTTTGCTTTACAGATCAGGAAAACAGAGCCTTGCGCTGTTTGAAACCAGCCACGTGGCCTTTTATATATTCAGGCACCCAATTCAATAACAGACTCAAAAGGTTCTGCTACTTCAGCAGGAGAGTTCCAAAGGGAGAGTCCAGCGAGATGCTGCTGAATTGGAATTCTTGCGCTGATCTAATGACCCTGGACTTAATAGGGACTGGGCCACCTCCCTACGGCAACCAACTGTCCCTTCTTAGAGGTTTACATTCACCATTCCTAATCCTCTTATTTGGCTAAAGCATCAGCATTGGGAGTCCAGAGCCACTCTGAGTGGATCATCTCCTTTTTCAGCAGAATCTTGCTTTCATTTGAGCTATGTAACGTCACACCCTAACCTGGATGATCCAGGCCAGCCCGACCTCATCAGATCTCAGAAGCTAAGCAGGGTCGGTCCTGGTTAGAACTTGGGTGGCAAACCACCTCTGTTCATCTCACCTTGAAAACCCTACAGGGTCACCACAAGTCAGCTGTGACTTGATGGCACGTAAACATGTAATGTCACATGCCTCTTATCCCAGGAAACTGGATTGCTCTGGACTTCCCCGGTAATACCCACCCATCCTTATAGCTCTACGCTTATAGCTCTGTATGTATACATCTGCCAACTTCTTGCTTCTGACAGAGAGGGCTCTACCTCAAACAAACTATAGTTATTAACATCATTTATACCCCACTTTGCTTCCCAATGAGAATCCAAGGTGACTTACACCATTCTCCTCTTCTCCATTTTACCCTCACAACAACCCTGTGAGTAGTTTAGGCCGAGTGTATGTAGCTGCCATGAAACTTGCTGACCTTGGGCCGGAGTGGGGACTTGAAGCGGATGCTAGACCAGCACTCTAACCCCAACACCACACTGGCTCTCCCACTAGGTGCCCCAAGACCCGTGGTTGTTTTAAAAGCAGGTAGGGCTCCATCCTGGCACAGGGGCCGTGGCTCAGTGGTAGAGCATCTGTTTGGCATGCAGAAGGTCCCAGGTTCAATCCCCGGCATCTCCAGTTAAAGGGACTAGGCAAGCAGGTGATGTGAAAGACCTCTGCCTGAGACCCTGGAGAGCTGCTGCCAGTCTGAGCAGACAATACTGGCTTTGATGGACCAAGGGTCTGATTCAGGATAAGGCAGCTTCATGTGTAGCTAAAGACATCACTTAACATTTGCTTGCATCAATGTTTCACAACTGTTTTGATTCCGATTCCCAGAACTCTTTCCCTCCTCATCATGCCAACACTCCATCTCAGCACTCCCTTCTGCTCCTTCTGCCACTTAACCTGCATGGGCACATGAGATTAGCATCTTCTAAGCTTCCATGGCAGAGTGGGGATTCGAACCTGGATTTCCCAGATCCTAATCCGACACTTTAATCACTACCCAATGCTGACTGCCATGGACTATCCTCCAGGAATATCTAAGTCTCTCTGCCTTGGCTCATGTGACTGCAGGCTGTCAATGGAAGACCTAAGGACAACTCAAAGCGTCGCCAGAGCCAAAGAGAAGGCACAGAATCGTTCCAAGAGGGAATAATAACCAGTTTAAGAGCCAATGCAAAGGCCATTCCTACTCCCCTTCGCTATGAAGGAGCCATTTCTCCTTACGCTGAAGCACAGAAAAGGAAAATCAGGGCTTCAATGGGGATAATTGTTAATATGCAAGCTAGTGACAAGGGAGGAAAAACAATGAGAATAGAACTGAATATCAGTCTTGGGAAAGGGCAGGAAAGACAGAAAGGCAGGCATGTACATATCTGAAAAGCAACCGAGACTGACAAAGTTACGTGGGGGGGTTTTAATACCTGGACCCAAACTGGACACAAGCAAAGTCATCCTCGTCATCTTCATTTTCTTCATCAGAACTGTCCCCAGACACATCAGAAATGGCAAGGAAGAGGGGGAAAGGGCTGTCGTACAGGCTATCGTAACGGAAGCAGATAGGACCCATGAATAAACAAGGAGGGTACAGCGACAGAAGGCCCAAAAGCCCACCTTCACCAAAAGCATGCACCAAATCCAAGCCTGAAAGTCAGCGTTCGTTAAAGCCGCAACCGAGTTAATGTGCCCCACAAATCACTGCAAGTCATCCAAACACCAAAGTGCTCAAAGTATCCACTCCATGTCAATAAAGGCAAAGCAGGTTTCCAAACCAGTGGAAGCAGCAAGGTAATTTAAGGCAGCAATTCAAACAGAAGCCTTTCAAGCCTCTTTCTGAGTGCTGTGAAGCTGCCTTGCATAGCCAGATCAGGCACTGACCAGCAACCGCTCTCCAAGCTCTTGGGCAGAGTCTCTGCCCCGCCTGTCTATGGGAAGCCTTTTAACTGAAGGTGCTAGGAATTAAATGGGGGCTTTTCTGACAGCAAAGGATCTGCCCTGAGCTGCTGAGAGATGCCCAATGAACTCTTTTCTGCTGCTCAATCCCAGAACCACCCCCTCTTCCTGGAACTCTAACCAACTCCCTTAAACAATTCCAGGTCAGTCTCAACCTGCTGCTCTGCAAAAAAAATCCTTATATACTTTCTTCTATGCTTTACTAGCTTCTCACATCAGTCGTGGCCTGGTGATAGAGTTAATGTATTTCTTGGGTTCACTTGATTGCAAGTATCTCCAGCTTTCCCAACACAGCTTTGACAGATTTGCGCACTATGGCGAACTTCTCATCTTCAAACAAACAACTCTTTCAGCCTGCCAATTCTGCTGTGCCCACTTGGGCACACCACACCAATGACTCACCCAGTCAAGATTCCACACTTGCACCAGGCTAAATCCCAACCAGACTCTCCACGTCCCAGTTGGCAATACGAAGCAATAAAAAAAAAAAAACCACTGGTGCTCTAAGCGGACTGCAAGCCAGGCACAGTGGCACCAAGATTGTGCCCGCACCACCCAGTCCCTGTGCGGAACATGCAGAAAGAACACAGAAGCTATGGGTCAAACAGCATAATAGTTTAACTGTCAAAAGGTATGAACCAGGACACTATTAGACAGTTTAGCTTTACAGGCTACGAATTTCAGTCTGAGTAACAGGTGAAAAGTATAAAAAGCACCTGAGAAAAACATCAGTCAACTGCAGCTAACCCTGATCTATGCAACAGTTTTCAAAGGATAGGAAACAGCAGACAGGCAGAGAAAGCTCACAGAAAACAATTATCGTCCTTAATGGGGCTGTGGACAGTCCATCTGGATCACAGACATGCAAATACAAGAGAGGGGGAAGACCTCAGATCATTCTTCTTGCATCGAGTAAATTTGTGCATAAGCGTTTCCCTGTCCCCATCTCCTTTCTTGCATTCCTCCCCATTAGCTTTATGCCACGAACGCTGCCGACCCCGAGTGTCTTAAGCGGCCTTGCTCGTGGTCAGTATTAGCTGGGATCACACAGTTTGTTAAATTTCTAAGCCAGACGTTTATTAAAGATGTTTATTAAAGGGGTTAGTCAACCAAGCTCCTTGTAAGCACAAGGCCTCCAAATGCACGTCACGGCAACCCTGCAAGATACACACCAAAACAGCAAACTCTTGAAGCCACAAAATACCTAGACGGCGTCCTGCTCAGGAGAGACGGCCGCCTGCTGAGAGGCCCAGGTGAAGCAGTGAACAGCGGCAGAGCCATTGTTATGGGTCTAATCCTGGACGAAGCGGCCCGAGCAGCCGGCGGACTGGTGCTCATGACCGGAGGAGTTGGAGAGTGAGAGAAGATGGAGACGGCCACTGAGGGCGAGGCGGGAGGAGCCGGAAAGGCCCACGGGTGAGCCACGGTGTATGGGCGGTACCTCGAGGAGGAGGGCAGGACTCCAAGCGGACCCGCCTGTGGGACGTGAGGGCTGACTGAAAGGGAAGGCACGGGAGCAGGGGCAACCGGACTGGCAGAAGACGCAAGGAAGGAGCCGGCCAAAGGGGTGAGGGCAGGAGCAGGGCTAGTTCCATAGAGACTAGGATGAAAGAAAAAGGGAGGGGAGAAGGAGACAGACAGAGACCGGCCACTTAGAACTATGTAGAGTGGGAGAGAGAGATTGCAAGATCAGTGACAGGAAGATGCAACATTCCCCTTCCAGACCGCACCTGTCTCAACACAAGGGCTTATCCCTAGAGACTAGAGAGTCATCCACACTAAGTTTTGAAACTGAATGTTAAAAATTCTGAGGAAATGTTTCCGTTTGCATATGCTTTTTCCTATGAAACATCTACCAGCATTGTAAGCATCTCTATTTGTATTTAAGTGGAAGCACACGATTCTGGCTCTCATTACAGGAGAGAAAAGTAAAAAAATCTCACAGGGTTCCTCACAGGGTCAAAAGTTCCAGGACTAAAGAGGAGCTAGCTGGATACACAACAGCTACGCATTTCACACACACCGCCTTCCTCCTACAAGAAACACTTTGTTGTGCATCACCTACCAGGGAGAACTTGGAAATATAAAAATTTCAGAACACACAATCTTTGCATCGACTCACAAAGCTCAACGTGGAATTCGACAGCTTACATGACCCGCTTACCTTGATAAGGAGCTGGAACCAAACGATCCCACGTTGCAGAATATGGGGCTCGTTCCCGGATTGGAGCCGGCGTTCAGGACCAGGTTTCTATCAGGCGAGCGGGCGGCTGCTGCAATCGGCTGGGACGTCGCCGTCAAACTGGCAAAGGGGTTCTCTTCCCTCGACTGGGTCGACATCATCAAAACTTCCATGAGGATCTGTCCGATCAAGTCTTTAAAATCCGAAAACACTTTCGAGAAAGGAGGAAAGAGCGTTAACGCGGCCATCCTTGGTGGTAATTGTCTCACTGATGCCCTACGTGGCGTTTGAGGCCTGGAGTGGGTTATCCCAGGATAACCACTCACATAAGCAAGGCCCAAGCGTATGTTCTGCCCCATAAAAAGCCCACTGCTGAAACACTCCCCTCCCACACACCACCCTCGAAGCAGCATGCAGAGGTCAAGAGGGGAGCTCTAGAGAGCAAGGACAGCTTCTTCTAGCAGTTTCAAAGCTCACACCAACCATCCTCCACTGTTGTACCGACCAAAAGGGGAGCCGGGAATGATGTGGAGGTGTTGGCAGATCTGACGTGCCCGTCTGCCAACAGAACAGGGTGAGACGGCTTTTTGTCTTTAAGGCGTTAAAGCAGTGGGAGTTGAGCCACCAGCAGAATTTAGTCAAACTCCCCCCCCCACATAAACACACAGAATGTGGTACCCACTCAGACACCCTCTGTGGATGACGAAAGCATCTGGGGGCTCACTGCCGCCCAGGGAAACCCAACGCTGCCAGATGGATGGGGCCAGCTCGCAGCACTAGTCACTTCAATGCAAATCCACAGAAAATAAGGGGGGGAACTTCATCTTTGTGAAAAGGGGATACTACAGTTGAGAGGAATGGCTGCGCCGGTATTTGGAGGCAACGCGGCGGAAAGACCACCTCGGGGCGTCAAACATCTGTACAACCCTCATAGGGTTGGTGGGAGATACGCCACCTAAAATGTGGCGTATCTTGCCCCCCCCAAAAAAAGGGGCATTTCCAGCATGAAAGGGCTATAGAGACCGCCTAACGGCAGCTCCTCCCCCACCCTGGTGCCAGAATGCCCCGGGAATGCCTCCCGGGATGCCAGCGCAGCCTTTGATGATGTTGGGACACCACCGGAAGGCCAGTCAGTGTCCCAGGGTGGCGCTGCCGTGGCAGCACCCAGCATCCAGGCCTTCGCACTGGCGTTGGGGCCACGAACACCGGCGCTGGGGCCCCAGACGCCGGCACAGCGCCTTCCTGTCCTCCTAACGGCTTTCGCCCTTAGAGCTCAGGAATGCGCTGTTAGTCTGTGAACCATTTTGTGCAGTGCAACCCTATTATCTGCGTAGAAAAACCTTCTTAAATAATTCACCTTTGCAGTTTGTAGAAAGCCAGGAGCGTGGGAGCTTTCCTGACCTCCTCAGGCAGGCCATTCCATAAATAAAGCAATTATAAAACCAATATAAATTATAAAACACATAATAGGTCACGATTTAACCTTTAAAAGAAAGGGGAAATGCCTGTGTTTCGTACCCTCTTTTGGGTTCTGTTTAAATTGCTCAGAAAGTGAAGTTAGGAAGATGACGTCCCTGTCACGGTCCTTCCAAGAGACCCTGAAGATCTTGCAGACTAACTGTAAGGCTTGCTCTTCTGATATTTCGGATCCTGACGGGGGTTCCTGCACCACAGGAAAAGGGAAATGTCAAGCATTCACTTGGGTTGCCAAGGTCATAAAAGGGCAGCTGATCCTCTCTTGCATAATCTTAAATTACGTTTTAAGCACCCTTGTGAACGCTGGACCTCCCCCCGCACCCAATGCATATGTGCAAGAGAAGCGTGAATTTTAGCCGGATTACAAGCTAGACATCCAAAAACCAACCAACCTGAGCTACCAAACATGTGCTTTCATTTCACCCATAACCACGAGACTCTTGCTGCCCCCTTTTGGGTTCACCTACCTTATCGGAAAGACTCCTTTTCTCCCTTCGATCGCTCTCGTCGACTTCCATGTTTTCAATTCCTGAATCTACGTCCACCTGGGACATACTGTAAGCGGAGCAAAGAAGCCATTAATCTCCGGACACTTTGAGCAGGCATGCTTAGAGAAGCAAGTAAAAGGAGAAAAGACTGACGCATACAGGAAAAAGCGGAGCCATAAAAAGTGATGCCATTAACAGCCGCCAGTCAATAGACTGGCCTTCCGTAACCTGCTGCTCACATAGCATTATGACCCAAAAGGAGACCTTCAGCCTTAGATAATGGCCGACCAAAGGCTTGAAAACCCTCTTACTTTTGGCGCCAGCCTAAGACTGCCCAGACTGGGGGTGGGGTGGGGGAAGAGAGAAGGACTATAAATGCAGGCCATACTGCATGGCTACTGGATTGCATTTGGCTTGTGCAGCCGTGCTTTACCATGTTTCATGGCCCCTCAGGAAATCTATTGCATTTTTATCCTGTTCTTCGTGCAAGGGTGGCATACATAAATCCCCACACACACACACACACACACACACATTATTCTCACAACTACTCTCTGAGAGGGAGTGACTGGCCATAGGCCACCCAGAGAGCTTCAGAGCTGGGGCTTCATTTAAAACATAGAAACACAGAGCTGGAAGGTATCTCAAGGGTCATCTAATCCAACACCCTGCACAGTGCAGGAAATCCATAACTCCCCCCCCCCCACTCCCCCAGCGATGCCCACTTCACACCCAGAGGAACCTACAGCCATAGAAGTATGCATCGCCCACACTAAAATGTTCAGCCTACTGGAGACACTTGCTACCCACTCCACTAATTTATGGGGGGGTAAGGATCTGCTGTTGTGAAAATCAGTGCCTGACATCCAACAGGCCATGTTTGCTTTGCAAAATGAACAAGCCCTAGGGGTCACGCAGTACCAAAACTGCAAACCAGGAAATCTTCATTAAGCCATGGGTTGTTGCCAGGGCCAAATCAAGCCCTTAAATTCAGTCTGCTTCTTGCCCAATAAAGCAGCATTCTAAGCTTCCTGGTTTGTGAATGCAGCCACAGAGTAAGGATCGGGCTTGACCCTGACCCCAGAATAGGGTGGCCTCCTGGGCCATTTATAAATGACTCTCCTGTTGCTTTGGATGCCTTCATTGTAAGCCTGCCACCTCTCTAAACATCCAGCCAATCAGCAACTGCTTTAAACACCAGGTCTGCCCTTCCCATCTTGTTTTAAGCATTCTATGAATGGTTAATTATTCACCTGCCTTATCAGCGATTCTGATTCGCTTTAACATTGGAAGCTTTCATTATCAGCTTCTGTTCCCCTAACCCACTTTGGATTTTAAGCCCTACAATCAGTCCCCCCAGCCCTTTTAAGAAAAGCTTCTAAAACATGCTCCATTTCATCCCTTTAGGATGGGGAGGGGGGTGAGCAACCAGTAGTGCCTGGTTTCCTACTGTCAAACTAGCTCCTCCCTTCCAGTTGCTGGGTAAAAACCAGTGAACAATGGAAACAACAGGACTTACTGGAAAGGCGTTTCCCCAGATGAAGGGGTCACTGTAGCTTCCACTTACTTAAATGCCCCAACAAAACACCTATCAGGACTTTAAGGAACCAGGAGATGAAGGCAGACTTAAAAAATAAAGTTACTAGCCCTCAGCATTTTTAGACAAGTGCTCCTGGCCAGTTATCCATAGCCAAGAAGAACCAATTCCTGTAAAGGTTGCCTACATAACTATCAGAAGGCTAATTTAGGAAAGAGTAGGAGTCTAGTAGCACCTTAAAGACTAACAAAATTTCTGGAGGGGATGAGCTTTTGTGAGCCACAGCTCACTTCTTAGGATACAGCTAGAATGTGATTCCATCTATCCTTAAGTAGAGAAGAGTGAATTAGACTCCCAATGGCAATGTAAATGTAAAAAGCAAGTAAATGACATTAGGAGGCATGATTGGATTAGGTGTGATATGCAGAGGGGTGATGGGCGTGAAGAATTCAAGATTGGTAATGAGACTAAGCCCTGACCTGGATGGCCCAGGCTAGCCTGATCTCGTCAGATCTCAGAAGCTAAGCAGGGTCAGCCCCGGTTAGTATTTGGATGGGAGACCACCAAGGAATACCAGGGTTGCTTTGCAGAGGAAGGCAC
This sequence comes from Euleptes europaea, assembly GCF_029931775.1. Taxonomy (NCBI): domain Eukaryota; kingdom Metazoa; phylum Chordata; class Lepidosauria; order Squamata; family Sphaerodactylidae; genus Euleptes; species Euleptes europaea. The sequence goes on from NC_079330.1 coordinate 3,750,344, forward strand.
TGGCAAAACCACCTCTGTTAGTCTCTTGCCATGAAAACCCCAAAAGGGGTTGCCATAAGTTGGCTACGACTTGAAGGCACTTTACACACACACACACACACACACACACACACACACACAATGAGACCAATGCTGGTAGGGAAGGCCAGTTTAATTCACTATCAGCAGCCATGCCACTAGCTAGTCACACATTCTGGTTAAAAAGGGGGCGGGGGAGAGAGAAACAGCATCAGAAGCTGCCCATAAGACAGGCTGAAATCAGAAACCCAGAAACAACTCCCATTACCTTTTCTCGCAGGAGACGCTGTCGATATCCATGCTCTGAGACCGGGAGAGGGACTGCGACTGGGTTTCGAGGCTGTTTGAAGGAGAACTGCTGAGCGAACTCACTCCTTCGCTGCTCTGGCTTCGGTGGGCTACGCCTGAAGAGAAGACACCAAAAATGTAAGAAAAGCCCAGAGGCAGCTTAAAGACTAACAACATGTCTTTCCATAGGAGCTTTCATGAGTCCCAGCTCACTTCAGATACATGATGGGGAAGATCATACTGGGAATTATTTGCAAGGGAGGCAGGGGTTGAGGCAGAGACATTCAAGCATCCTATTAGCCACCTTTTGGCAAAAAAATTATTATAAAATACAATATTGAAAGGCCAATTAGGGTATCTTAATTTACATATGAAATGCATATCAAAGCAGCAGCAAACTACATTCCCAACAAATTAAATTTAAATTATTGGGAATGTACTTGACATGTGCGCATAGACACTCGAACCAGATCTTAACAAGGACCTGCCATTCCTCACCCACTACAGGTGTCATTATCATGCATACCATGTCCCTTAGGGATGTTAACTGGATCAACTATACTTCTGTAACTACCTGTTCTATCAGCTTATCTTGTTCTATCGTGCACTAATCCTACTCTGCCTAACAGTTGGGAGTGGCGCACACATGATTGGATCTTGCTTCAAACACTCCTCTTTGTGTAGCATATCTTTCCCACCTATGTCGTGCATATAAACGAATTATCCTAATGGACAATTCAATGCATCTTCAATACATCTGACAAAGTGAGCTCCTACGCATGAAACCTTTTGCTAAAGCGTCACTGGACTCCTTTTTTTCAGAGCCGACAATCTCACATTTGCATCCTGCCCTTCATTCATTTGAAATGGGGCACTGAAGGAGAGTTTCACAGATACCAAGGACCACCGAAAAAAACAAATAAGTGGATTCTAGATCAAATCAAGCCTCAACTCTCCCTACGAACTAAAATGACTAAACTGAGGCTATCATACTTTGGGCAATGAGGCCAAAGTTACAAGAGTCACTGGAAAAGGCTATAATGCTTGGAAAAGTTGAAGACAGAAGGGAAAGAGGAAGACCCAACATGAGATGGACTGACTCCATCAAGGAAGCCGCAGCCTTCAGCTTGCAAGACTTGAGCAAGGCTATTAATGATAGGACTTTTGGAGGTCATTAATGAATAGGGTCACCATAGTTTGGAAGCAATTTGACACCACTTAACACACACACACAACTCTACTTCCAGGCAGCTCAGGCCAGCATTACAGGGTTCTCATGCCTCTCTACCCTCCCCAGAACACTACAATGTCCTTTAGATTAAGGCTTCTTAAGAGCCACCCAACAAGCTCCGTGACTGGGTAGCAACTTGAACCTGCCTCTTCCTGGTTGACGTCCAATGCTTCATGTCTCCAGAATACCCTGGCGCTTTTGACAGCAGTTGCCAAACCCGTTTAACTTCCAAGACTGCTGCCAACAGGGCTGGGGAAGGAGACATCTGGGAGCGCATAAGGAGGAGCGACTCCAAGGACGGTTTTCCAAAGAGGCCGTTCTCTTTCTTGCGCACCAAAACAGAAGCAGCAGCCTCTGCTCTCATCCTGCTGCAAAGAGATTCCTGCAAACCACGTCACACAGAGCCCTTTCTTTATTTTAAGCACACATGGAAACTGGTGGAAAACGACCTGCCCACACTGCTGCCGCCTCCCAGTTTCTCTCTCTCTCTCTTTAGTTATTTAAAACCCTTTATTTGACGCCTTTCTACCTTGTGGGCCTCAAGGTGGTTTACAATGTAAATAAGACAATTATTAAAAAAACTCAAAGTCCACAATTTAAAATCTCAATTAGGACTGCCAATAAATAAAAACTAAATTTGTAAAACACAGTTTTAAATAAAATTGTCTTCAGCTGCCTCCTGAAGATTGAAAGTGAGGGGGCCAGGCGCACCTCCCTGGGCGGGTGTTCCGAAATTATGGGGCTGCCACCGAAAAGGTCCTCATGCCAAAAATAAAGTATTCTTTCGCTCTGGGAAGAGCAGAATACATCTCTTGGCTGATCCTGAAATTAATTCTGTGCCAAACCTGAGGATCACAGTTTTTTTTAAAAGAAGTCTCCCTCCCTTGTTCAAATATGATCAACAGCGATCATGCCTGGAATCAAAGTCAGCCAAGCTGCTTCAAGCAGGGGGGAAAAACCCAAACACCATGTTTTTACTGTTATATTGCCTCTGAATCATAAGGTCAATGTGAAAAATTTAACCACAGTTCAACCAACTGTTGCCTAAGACAACTCAGGAAGTTAAGAAAGAAGAAAGCAGAGGAAACGAGGAATACATCAAGATCCGTTCTCAGCAATGCCTCCCATTGTACAGAGGACCGAGAATCAGAACTGAGGGCAGAACAATAGAGAGGTAGAAACTTGATTCTCACTGGTTGACATGACATGGGGTGCTCGCAGTCCCAGGGGTGGAAATGTTCGCAGCAAGGTGTGTGTGGGGGAGACGGTACCAGACCCAGAGGTGACGTAACTTTGGGTATCTGACAAAGGGAGCTTCGATTCCCGAAAGCTTATACCCCAAAAACTTGTTGGTCTTTAATGTGCTGCTGGACTAAAATTTAGTTCTTCTGATGCAAACCAAGAAGGCTACCCTTTGAAAATAACTTTTGGGTTACGCTGTAGGAATCTCCTCCCAAAATATCTGTGTTTTTTACCACACAGATCTGGGGGGGGGGGTTGGTTTCCTAGAGTGTTGTCCAGAAGTGATGCCACTTCCCCAGACCCTGCCCCAGAAGTCTCTTGGAGGTTGCCAGCGGAGGCTTTTGGACCATCTAGCACAATAGTCTGGGAGGAGCTCTGCAGAGTCTCAGCCAGAGAAGAGCCTTTTCCAGAACACGAGAGATCCTTTAACTGGAGATGTAGGGGACTCAAACCTGGGATATTCTGCATGCAAAGCGTATAGTCTCTGCCACCAAGACACAGCTCCTCCAACATGCCTTGTGTAATTCCTTGAAATATTTAAACAATGAAAAAAGGGTCATTTTCTTTACTCTCTATCAAATTGTCATTTGAAATTAATGAATCCATCAGTGCAGCAATGTCAAAGACCGTCTCAGTGCTGAGGCTGTAGCAACATTTTGAATATTTAGAAGCCCCAAGGACTTTTGCAGTCCCCTTACCAGCGTGAAACTAGTAGGAAGACTAAAACGTGGCTTACCTGACGCGCCAATTGGAGAGGTAGCAGGGGTCATGCTGTGAACATTTAGCCCAAGACTGTGGGATGCTCCAGGAGATGGTGCTGCTACGGGTGGTCCTGGCGGATTCTCTCTTTGCGGAGATGTAAGTGGCGTGGTGGGCTGGGATGACGGCCCGCCGGCAAGCCGAGCAAGGCGCCTTCGACGGATCTGTGGCAAAGGCAAGTGCAACAAGGTTAACGAGCTTTTTTGAGCCTTAATCTTCCAGTATCCTGAGAAAGAGGGGCTAGAAGCAGAATTCAAACGTGTACAATTAGACAAAATTCATGTAGAATTAGACAAATTCATGTAGGACAAGTCTATTGGTGCCTACTAGCCACAGTGACAAAAAGAAGAAGAGTTGGTTTTTATATGCCAACTTTCTCTACCACTTAAGGAAGAATCAAGCCATTTTGGAATGGCTAAAAACAGAGCACGTTGAGGATTCTTCTCCTTCAAGAATATCTTTCTGTTCTATTAGCTCAGCCAATTGTCCCATGTTCTAGCAGTTTATCACCTGGGCTTCCCTCAAGAGGTTACCAAAGAGCATTTTCACAGAAACTGATACAGACCATGTGCAAAACACGGGCCGTGATCCATTCCCCTGACCAGATGGAACACTATAATTAGAAGTGGTGCAATCTCTCCACACACACCCCCAATAGCCTTAAGCAACAAGGTCAATACCACCCTCTTTCTGGCTCAAGTACCTTCCTAGAAGTGCTTTTCTCCATCATTACCAGATTCATAAACAACTGTGTTTATAAGATTGAATGTGAAAGGTTGATAGATTCCAAGAAAGTCCAGCCCCTCCCCAAAGCACAGCACAAATACAGGTTATCTGCTACTAGACACTCATTCAACACCAGCATTCATCACACACATGTGTTTCTGAACTCATACATGCTTTAAATGTTAGTTTTTTGTATGATGTGAAAGGACCGATAATAATGATCTTTTACCTGCAGCTCAGTCACTTGGAGAAGATAGTGCCTTGTTTACACCACACTGAATGACTGGATGCACCTGAATAAGGCTGTCTTCCTAGCAACAACATGGAAGTAGGCATGAACCTGCCCACACTGGTAGCAGCTAAAACAGAAAGCACTTCTGTACTGTAATGTTGGTGAGGGACAAGTTAATTTCATTGCGGAGACCATGGCATCTGAACCCTGGCTTCAAGCCTATCAACACATTTTCCACTTGCCTCTGAAGAGGTTGGGACTTCTCAGTTTAGAAAAGAGAGTGCTAAGAGGGGCCATGATAGAGGTTTATACAATTATGCACAGGGTGGAGAGAGCTGACAAAGAACTTTTTCTCCCTCTCCCAAAATACTAGAACTCGAGGGCATCTAATGAAGCTGGTGGGTAGTAGATTCAGGACAGACAAAAGGAAATACCGTAGTTCTTTCCACAATGAGTAATTAAAGTGTGGCATTCGTGCCAGAGCATGTAGCGTTGGCCACAGGCATAGATGGCTTTAAAAGGAGATTGGACAGGTTCATGAAAGGTATGTCTACCAGTGGCTACTACTAGCCATGCTGACTAGAGGGAACTTCCATGTTCAGAGGCAGTCAACCTCTGAATCCCAGTGCTGGGAGCAAACATCAGGGGCAGGCCTTGGGCTCTATGCCCTGTTGGAGCTCCAGAAGAACTGGTCAGCTACTGTGTGAGACAGTTATTGTGTGAGACACTGTGATCCAACAGGGTTGCTCTTCTTAAAGCGCATTTAAGGTTTCTGCCACCTCTCTCACTCTTAAAAAGGGCACAATGATAGAGTGATGCAGTGGCTGAAGAGAATGAGCTGTAAATCAGGAGGTTGCTGGCTCAGATCTCATCCTCGACATGAGGAAAACATCTGACCTCAAGCAAGCCACCCTGCCTCACCCTCAAAGTACCCTTATTTGCAATATTAGAACAACACTGGCCCATCTAACAGCACTGTCCGGACATTAAAAGAGCTACATAAGCCATTCACGGAATGTGCAGGGTGGTTTGTGTGCCTGAAGTAGCCAATCACAACTGCCATACAGCATGTGTTTCTGCTGCTCCAGTCATTATAATCCCAGCCTGCAGCCCAAGCAGAGTTTATGCCCAGATGGGGAGAGGGTTGTGACTCAGTTTCCTCCCTATCTAAGCTGGGAATGCTGACTGTCAACACATAGGCAGAGTATGAAAGTAATGAGTAAGGAGAACAAGCTTACTGCAGATTAAAAAAAAAACCCTCATCCTGCAGATGCAGGGGGCTGTGGTCCCCCACAAATGGGCATTTCACTGTTTGCTTGCAGCCTGGATTCCCCTCGCTTCTCCCATCCGCCCCTCTTTTTGTTCCTGCTGCGCCTCTCTCTGCCCTCATCCCCCCTCCTCAAAATGTAAGCTCCTTGGAGACAAGGAATTGCTTTTTCTGCTCCCACTTAGTAGAGAGGCATACCGGCAACTTCATATAAACAATAACTGAAAGAAAGCACTTGATATATTGTATTCCTAAGACAGTTCTTGGTCAAAGCATACTAGTGTAAACGATTCCGTATTCCAGTTCAAACTTCTCAGCTTCAGAAGGTACTTCCATGTTATGCCCGGTCTAGACATCAGGAAGAATTTTCTTCCGTCCAGACCAGTGGTCGGCAAACTGCAGCTCTCGAGCCGCATGCGGCTCTTTGGCCCCTTGAGTACGGTTCCTCCGCATCCCCGCACCCAGCCAGGCAGAGGCTCGCGTTCCCACCGGGCTCCAGCGCGCCCCAGGTGGGAGAAGCCAGCAGGCGAGCGGGAGGCGGCCGTCTCACGCGCCCCGGGATGGCAGCGAGCAGCACCCACTCCTCCCGCAAGACCGGGCTGCTCTCCAGCCCCCAGCGGGAACGGGCCAGGGGAGGAGGGGGCCCGGACCTTGCGAAGCCCCCTCCCCGCGCTCTGCTGCCGGAGGGGAGAGGCAGCGGTGCCGTGCCTCTGCCAGGAGTGTCTGCCGTGAGCAATGCCCGACCCCAGGCGGAGCCAACCCAGCAGGAAGGGGCCGGCCCGGCTGTTTGAATGCTGGGCTCGCAGACGGGCTCCCAGAGCCCTGGAGAGAAAGGTGGGCGCAGTGGGGCGGCTGGTGAGCTCCCGGGCCAGTGCTTCTGTGCGGCACAGCCGCCTCTGCCCCGCTGGGGCTGCGTCCCTGCGGGGGACTGAGGCTCGGGAGGGGTGGTCGGTCCAGCGGGCCGCTTGCCCCATGGGGCGTGGGGGCTGGGGGCTGGCGGGCAGGCAGGCGTGGGCCAGCCCCTTGTTGGGGGACCGACCCCCCGCTCCGAGCTGGCACCGGTGCCTTGGGCCCCCCAGTGCCATGACTGCCTCCCTTCTCACATGGCCAGCCCTCCCCCGCATCCCAGGAAAGCCCCCTGCCTTGCCTGGCCCGGCCAAGAGGGTCCCGGCGCTTCCCAGCCTGGCCCTGAGCTCTGCCAACCCAGGCCCCGCGCTGGTGCTGCAGGGGAGGGGGAGGGCGCCCTCCCGGTGAGGGCGGGCAGGGGGGAGCAAATAGGATGGTGGCTCTCAAAAGAAATCTCAATCATTCTACTCTTGATATTTGGCTCTTTTGACTAATGAGTTTGCCAACCACTGGTCTAGACATTAGGAAGAATTTTCTAACAGTTCGAGCGGTTCCTCAGTGGAACAGGCTTTCTCGGGAGGTGGTAAGTGCTCCTTCCCTGGAGGTTTTTAAGCACAGGCTAGATGGCCATCTGTCAGCAATGCTGATTCTATGACCTTAAGCAGATCATGAGAGGGAGGGCACCTTGGCCATCTTCTGGGCATGGAGTAGGGGTCACTGGGGGTGTGTGGGGGGGAATGTAGTTATGAATTTCCTGCATTGTGCAGTGGGTTGGACAAGATGACCCTGGTGGTCCCTTCCAACTCTATGATTCTACATTAACATTTTTAACCAGCTTTTCAGCCAAAAACGGTTCTCAGGAATAATATATATATATAGATTACTGGTCCATTGAGGGACTCCTGTCTGTTGCAGAGAGTTCATGGAAACACAGCGGCCTGGTGGGCCTCACCAACGTACTGCATGAGCTGAATGTGTGCACTAAACTCTTGATCAATACCCCCTAGCATATACACCTTTCTGAAGCGGGCAGTGGTGGAAAAGCAATCTTTGAGGGAAGCTCATTTGCCAATACGGGTCTTCTCAGAGAAGAACCCCTGAGAAGCTGCAAGGCCCCACAGAACACAGTGCTATGCAGTGCATAAGTTCTCGGCCCAGTCACTGGTAAAAACACAGTGACTTAAATGAGGCTGTGAATTAAACCATAAATAAAGTAGACTTTGTAAGGCACTGGTTTTGCTTTTCCAACTGTTTCTTCGCTCTCTACATTCAGAAGAAGAAGAAAAGTTAGTTTTTATATTCCGACTTTCTCTGCCACTTAAGGGAGAATCAAACCGGCTTACAATCACCTTCCCCTCCCCACAACAGACACCCTGTGAGGTGGGTGGGGCTGAGAGAGCTGTAACTTGCCTAAGGTCACCCAGCTGGCTTCGTGTGGAGGAGTGGGGAAACAAATCTAGTTCACCAGATTAGCCTCAGCCGCTCATGCGGAGGAGTGGGGAATCAAACCCGGTTCTCCAGATCGGACTCCACCGCTCCAAGCCACTGCTCTTAACCACTACACCACGCTGGCTCTCCATGTGAAATGGGCCTCTCAGGGTGCAGGGAGAAACCGCGGGGGTTCTACTGCAATTATGAACAGGTATGCTCAGCTCTTTTCTGCAAAAACAGAAGGTCAGTTTGTAACTATCAACAGGGCTTCTTTCCCCCACCCTGTACTGCAGCCATTTGAGATGCAAAGACCCAGTACCTTCAGCAGTGAGAGATCCACTTCTTGTTTAAATGGTTATACATTTTCATAATGCTGCCCTGACAGGGCATCTGCACTGCAGGGCAGCCCAGCTACTGGGCATCTCACTGCCAGCCAGAGCCAGGAAAAACCTTCTGCTGCTGCCTTGCTGATGGGCTGCGGCTCAGCAGTGGAGTACTTGCTTTGCAGGCAGAAGCTGCTAGGTACGATCCCTGGCAACTCCCATTAAAGGATCTTAGGTAGGATATCTTGAGAGAAGCCTCCTTCTGCCTGAAATCCCAAAGAGTTGCTGCCAGTCAATGTAGACAGTACTCAGTCCGGTGTGCCAATGGCGTGACAGTTTAAGGCAGCTTTCTGTCTCCATACATATGCTGAAACAAATCTACAGAAGTTAGAAGTACACACCCTTTTAAAAATTGCTTTACTGGCCTATAAAGACACTGTAACGTCTTCCCTCTTGTTCTGTAAAATAGAATTTTTTTTATCCAGCTCAAAAAGCCCTTACCTGTCCATTAGGCAGTTTGAAATTTGCCATAGGCAAGTATCTATTCAGAAAATTGATAGTGTGTATAAAGGTAAAGGTCCCCTGTGCAAGCACCGGGTCATTCCTGACCCATGGGATGACGTCACATCCTTACGTTTACTAGGCAGACTTTGTTTATGGGGTGGTTTGCCATTCCCTTCCCCAGTCATCTTCCCTTTACCCCCAGCAAGCTGGGTACTCATTTTACCGACCTCGGAAGGATGGAAGGCTGAGTCAACCACCAGAAAGCAACTTCTGTCGGGATCGAACTCAGGCCGTGAGCAGAGCTTGGACTGCAGTACAGCAGTTTACCACTCTGCGCTACGGGGCTCCTGAGTGTGTATAGGCAAGGTTAAAAACAAATACTAGAAAGTGAGATCTGAATCAAGGAACTACCAAATAAGCCTGTTAGGTAGTTGGTTTCTTTTTTTAAAGTTGGTGGAGTCTTGCAGAAACTTCAGAGCAGTGCTTTGAGAGGGCAGATCCTTGCCAGAAACCGAATCCTACATATTGTACAAACTGCCTTGATGACACAGCATTTCTAACACCTGTACTGTGAATTTACAACAATCTAATCAGGTTTACACGGAATGGACAGACCTGAAATCCATAATGAATTACCTGCCTGGATGTAAGAGCAAGAAGTTTAACTATTATTCCAGTAGCAACTAACGTTTCCCAAACTAAAAATCCCTCCCCCTTTAGCACTGCCATTGACCTCTCCCAGTGTCTGATGGGAGCTGTAGTCCTCCTACCCAGCATGCAAAGCCATTTTGAAACCATTGGGGGGGGGTGTATATATGTTGCAACATCAAAGGATTGCTAAATCATTACCTACAAACCAGACAACACCACCATAGTATTTTAGAATTTACTCAATGACTTTGCGTTAAAAGTGGCAGTTATTGCTATATGGCTACCAGAAGCAAGTCTTACACACACACATTTCTACACACCAGAGCTGAAAAGGATCGCCTTTTACATCTCACATGAACAAGCTTCTGTGTACTTAGTCTAACAATGCTCATGTTCTGCATTCAGAAAGGAGTTTTACACAACCACCCGAATTCTGTGCATATAATGATCTCACCAAAGTTGTGATAATATGCCAGTATTTACACTGCTTATCCTACTGCCCAGCCACCAGTCAGCAAATATCTTCTAACAGTGCTCCGTAAAGCCAATTTGCCCTGACCTGGAAGGCCCAGGCTAGCCTGGTCTCATCAGAACTTGGAAGATAAGCAGGGTCGGCTCTCCGTTAGTCCTTGGGTGGAAGACAAGACGCAGAGGTAGGCAATGGCAAGCCACATCTCTTGCCTTGCAAATCCAACGGGGCTGCCATAAATCAGCTGGAAACTTGATGGTACACAAAGCCAATTTAGAGAGGCTGTTAGGTTAGGACTGAAGACTCCCAGGTTCAAATCCCTATTCTGCCATGAAACTCATAGGGTGATCTTGGGAAGTTACTCTCTTAAGCCTCACTTACACCTCATAATGTTGCTGTGAGAGAGCCAGCGTGGTGTAGTGGTTAAGAGCGGTGGTTTGGAGCGGAGGACTCTGATCTGGAGAACCGGGTTTGATTCCCCACTCCTCCACATGAGTGAAGGATGCTAATCTAGTGGACCGGGGTTGTTTCCCCACTCCTCCACATGAAGCCAGCTGGGTGACCTTGGGCCAGTCACAGCTCTCTCAGCCCCACCTACCTCCCAGGGTGTCTGTTGTGGGGAGGGAAAGGTGATTGTAAGCCGGTTTGACTCTCCCTTAAGTGGCAGAGAAAGTAGGCATATAAAAACTAACTCTTCTTCTTCTATGAGGATAAAATGAAGAAGGGCTTCTTATATGATGGGTGGGATACAACTGTGCATGTGCCGTCAAGTCACAGTTGACTTATGGTGACCCCATATATTTTTTCCAAGGCAAGAGATGTTCAGGGATGGTTTGCCATTGCCTGTCTCCACATGGGCTGAGTTCTGAGAGAACTGTGACTGGCCCAAGGTCACCCAGCAGGCTTCACGTGGAGGAGTGGGAGATCAAACCCAGTTCTCCAGATTAAAGTCTGCGGCTCTAAACCATTACGCCACATTGGGATACAACTATGGTAGGTATATAGCTCCTTGGAACAGAAGAAACCCTAAGCCTACGGAAGGCACACTAAGATCTTTAATATGTGACATAAGGCTTTGTGCCCCACTCCTTTCATTTGCCACACAGCACCACATGGTAAGGAAATAATGAGATCACTTACCCCCCTGACGGCACCCATACAAAGCCTAGGCTTGGTAGCCAAGGCTTTCTCACTTCCTACTCCACAGACATAAAGCAAGTGAATATATATCTTGTGCTCACAGTAGAGGGGCAATGGGTGGTAGATTCCCTACCCCTTCCAACTCACAATACTGACATTGCATCAACACTGGAAAGCCCCTTTGGAAGACACATTTTCGGCACTGCCAGCAGCTTTTAAAAATGTGTGATCCCTCTGGATGGGGTAAATGGAATTAAGTTTCTGCTTGCCACTGGCGACCACTATTTGTGGGCTGCTGCAAAATCTTCTACTTAAGAAACACATGGCCCACTTGAGAGAACTGCATTCCCGCATTCAACAAGCATAAACAATGTCGCCATGCTTTCCTCAGACCATTTGAGACACACCAGCGATTCTTCAAACCAGGTTTTTTGAGGCTCGCAAACATAATACAGATTCATGCGACAATTTCCTCATATCTTACTTGCTTTGTTTAACCGTAGTTTGATGTGACATTCAGACAGCGGAAACTATGGCTAGCACAAACCAGGATCACCTCAACCCATGGTTCGCCCAATACCAACTCTGCAGCACGTTAATATGGCACCTCGAGCCTACATTGGCAACGTCAAGTAAATCCTCAGAAGCAGCCAATCTGTGGCTATCTGAAGTGCTGCTCACAAGAGGAAAGCCCTTTTATTTAAACCATCTGGTAGCTACCTGTCTACATTGCGGAAAGGCAGCTTACAATGTAAATAAATAAATTATGAAAAACATATGAAATACCACAACTTAAAATTTCCAATTAGGGCTGCCAATAAATAAAAAGTAAATTAGTCAAATGTAGTCCAAAATAAAACTGTCTTCAACTGTTTCCTGAAGACTGAAAGATCCTGATGCCAAGCTGTTAGAGAAACCGCGCTCACGTCTGGAGATTTAGTTTATAAGAAGATATAATGTGCTTCCAGCTAATGACTAAATCTTTTCTCCCAAAGAAAAACTTGAGGAGTTTTCTGTTTAATCATTACTGCGTGTTGTTGGTTTTAACTTCTCTGCTTTCCCCCCATCCCCATTTGTCCTCACATCAACCCTGTAAAGTAAGTTAGGCTGAAGGCAGGTGACTGACCCAAGGTGGCCTAGTGAGAATCCCCAAGTAGGGCTCAGAGGGAGATTACAATGCGAGATTGTTGAATTGTTCATTCACAAATTCAGAACAATTGATCTCCCACGGCTGAATAGGGTCATAGATACAAATAGGAATCGAGACCCCTGAGCCCTTATATCCCAGTCAGAATGTGGGAGGGGGATTGCAAAGAAGGGAGTCAGGACGCAAAGGTACAGAGCAAAATGTAGCTTCTTTAGAAGAGGGGAGAACTACTTAGGAGCAGGCAATGCTGAAAATCAGCATCTGTATTGAGGAAGGGAGCTCTGACTCTCAAAAGCTTAAATATACCCTGGAAATCTTGTGGGTCTGAGGTGCCGCTGGACTCGACTCTTGATATCCTAACTGCCACGACGGCTGTACAAAACATAATAAAGCCAATTACTTCTTATCACAAGTTGTTGTGCTATCTCCCCCAAGATGTGAACACAGTCCAAAGTCTGCAACAAACCAAATTGCGAAAGCAACTGATCAGATTATTCTGAATGCTTCTATAGCCAACACTGTCTGCTCACAGATTTTTATTCACACACAAAAAAAAAGCCACTGCAATTGTGGAGGAAAAACAGAGAGGTCAGGAGAGACTGGAATTCAGCAACATTGAAGCACTGCCACATGCTGGCAAATGGATTTCCCCCACTGAAATTACAACCATTCAGAACTTTAAAAGGATAAACAATACACTCAATCTGGATAATATGCAGGATATCCTCTTAGTAAGACAGGAAGTACACTCTGTCAGCCTCATCACTATAGTATCTGAGAGCCTTCCAAGCATTCCGTAAGCAACAATATTATCACCTGTCACACTGGGGTCAGTGCTATACATTAAAATCCTGTTACTCAGAACTAGAGAGAAAAATCTGAACCCAAAGCCAGATGATTAAGAAACAGTTCACCAGTTAATTCAAGATCTTCATGCTTGCATAGAAAAGGAAATTTGTCATAAGTCATCACATCTCACCTGCCTTGCCACTCACAACTTGGGAAAAAGCAAGAGTTCAAAAGCTATCTGAATGAAGACCTAAGAAAGGTCTGCCATAAGAGCTGGGAGGTATAACAATCTCCCTTGCTCAGTAGCATCTGTCCAGCAGAAGTTAAAGAGGTGTAAGGAAGTGTCCCCCCAACATCAGTGAACATGATGTAAAAGTTCCTTGTAAGCGCAAGACACCAAACACACCACCAGAGCGTCAGCATTTCAGCAGGTCTGCTTACAATCTGAACTTGAAAGGGAGAAAAAAAGCCTGCTCTGTTCAAGTAAGAAAGATCTGACTATTTCTCAACCCAGAATAGAACACAATTATCCACAGGAAAAAGAGACCCCACCCTTTAGATAATTGTAAACCTTTATGCTGTAGGCTAAGGTGTGTCCAAAAAGAAAAGAAAAACAAACAAGCCACAACAAACAAGACAGGAAGATCCTAATACTAGTGCATTTTTCTAAACAGCAAAATGTGATCTAAATGCCCTCAGCAACATGCATAAATACGCTACTTAAAGACATAGCTATGGTGCTCAGAATTTCTCTCCAGTACAAAGCCCCTTCCATAGAACCATATTATACCTGCAATGCATATCTAAGTGCTCAAACCACATCATTCCCATCCTAGACAAAAAAATAAGCCCCAAACTTACCTCATCAGCGCTCAGCTCCTCCATTGTTTTCCTCTTAATGGTGAAAAGAGGTTGGGGGAAGCGGGGGCTCTGTAAGTCTCGTGAGGGGTGTGCTTTCAGGAAAGAGACTTCTAGGGAATTGCTGTCCTGCTGCCTAATTCCTTAGGGATGTCTCAAAATTGCATAGTCAGAGGTTATGAGTAACAGCACAGAATGCTCTCTCCCCCCTTGCACACACAACTTCCTTTGCTCCACCTGTTCAATGAGGGAGCCTCACACTCAGAAATATCCCCAAGCCAACCTTCTCTCAACACCTGAACCTCTAGGTATTTCCCTTTCCTGTCCCTTAGCTGCCTCTTCTGGAACCCCAGTCTTAAGAACCTCCTCCCACAAGGCTCCCCAACTCTTCAGCAGCCCTACAGATCCAAGCTCCTTTTTAAGCCAGCTGCCCCTCACGGCCTACCCCAAGCCACCTCCTATATTACAGACCAAAAGTTCTCTCCAGCGCAGCTCCTACCTCTTGTGGCTCTCCAAAGACTGCCACCCTCCTGTATACCGTTTGGCTTATTGTCTCCGGTAACCTATCCTAAAGCCACAAGGTTGACACAATGTCTCTTTGTACCCCAAAGACCCCTCTGCCCGCTGTGGCCCAATTGCACAACGCCTCCGCGTACTCCAGAGACCCCACGGCTTGCTGTCTCCTGTGTTCCCCAACCGCAGGCTTCCTTCCGTGTAGCCTACAACAATCCCTATTGCTCCCATAGACATATACATGGACCCTTCTCCCTTACCGTAAAGCCTCCGCTGCCTACTGGCCCCTGTATGCTCATATAGACGAACAACAATGCCTGCTGCCAACTATGTTACACAAGCTGCCTGCGCCGGAGCCACAGTTTATCCTATGCCCCTTCCTGGCGCCCTCAGTTACACTACAGCTTCTCAGTCCCCCTCTTAAGTCCTCGAGGAGCACGCTAAGGCCGCAGAAGGAGGGCAAGACCCCACGCCAGTCCGTGCCCCGGGCCTCTCAATACCACCAACACAGCCCTCCAGGCTGCGCCCCTTCCTCCGCTGCTGCTCCTGCCACCCCACACAGAGATTATTCATCAAAACAAGAAGGCGGCGGCGGCCATCTTGCGTCGGATCACGTGACTCCCTCCTCCTTCGCCTCTCCGCTTTGCCTATGACCGGCGAAACGCGCACGCGCGCAGGACGGCGACCAATAGGAAGGCGATGGGCGGGAAATTCTTTCCCTCTCCGCCATCCCACCCCTCCCCCGGCCAAACACACAGCCGGACCCCCCAGAGGGCGCGCGCTCGAGCGGCGACCAATGGCCGAACCGAGGGGCGGGACCACCCTAACGCGGAGCAAGCGTTAGACAAGGCGACGCGTACGAGCGCGCGCGCTCGGGGCGACCAATAGCGTCGAGGGAAAGGAGATGACGAAAGCCATCGTTTCCCGCCCCTCATCCCGCTTTCCAAATACTACAGTCAAAAGCTATACTGGAGCGGTGGGGGCGGGGAGGAGGGGCTTGTGGCCTGCGCCATAGCAACAGGGGCGGGGCAAGGCGCGTCACGAGGGGGGGAGAAGAGTCTTTGGAAAGGCGGGAAAAGGGCTGCGGGGGAGGGGCCGCCTTTTGAGGCGATTTCTCCCCCTCGTTGCTTTGAGAAATAAAAATCAGAAAGAGGGGAAATCAGAAATCAAAATTAGACATTCAGTATTAAAACTTAATTTACCACGCCCTTTTTTGTGGAATTTACTAGTTTTCCGCAGAAAACAATAGTTTGTTAACAATAGTGAAGTGTTTAAGGCAAATTGTGAGGGGAAAATGACAAGATGTAAAAACTCAAACTCATACCAGTAGTTGACAAGAACTAGCAGTAAAATAATTTATTGCTAAAATAAATCACTATTTATAATGATTGATAATAAAGTAATTGTCCGCTGCTTATGCATCTGAAGAAGAGAGATCTGACTCGCAAAAATTTATACTGGATTAAAGTATAATTTATTTATAAATAAAAATTTACATTGGATTAAAGACAGTGCTACTTGATTTCTGTTGCAGGTGGTTACACTGCTGTCCCTGAAGAATTTTTAGCCATGTGAGCTTCAGGCAATTGATTAAATCTGTTATTTGATTAAAAAAGGAAACTACACATAAAACCATCATTTTTTGCAGAAGCTAATTTTGGACGGTACCCAATGGGAGTCAATGGAGAGACATCTCCTAAAGCCTGGACTCTTTCATGAACACTGAGTGTTATAAAAATTAATAGTTAATGACAAAGGGGTTTTTGACTCTTGAAACCTTATATCCCAAAAATCTTGTTGGTCTCCATGGTATTACTGGACTCAAATTTAGCAGATCTTGATTAGACCCATCCAGTAACAATTCATAAATTCTCAGAATTAGGTACTTTGTGTGTGTAAAGAATAACAGGCTATCGTATTTTGGTCCCATTATGAAAAGACAGTCACTAGAAAATAAGGTCGCCAACCTCCAGGTGGTGGCTGGAGATCTGCTATTACAACTGATCTCCAGCCGACAGAGATCAGTTCCCCTGGAGAAAATGGCCACCTCTGGCAATTGGACTCTATGGCACTGAAGTCACTCCCCTCCACAGACACCGCCCTCCTCAGGCTTCACCCCAAAAACCTCCCACCGGTGGCAAAGAGGGACCTGGCAACCCTACTAGAAAAGACGGTCATGCTAGGAAAAGTTGAGGGCAGCAGGAAAAGAGGAAGACCCAACAAGAGAAGGATTGGGCAAAAACGCATGGTCGCTTTAGCCTCCTTCAATCCCTGTTTCAGCCAGGATTCAGCCAGGATTGAACACACATTCGGCGAAATGCATGCGTTCGATCCTGGCTGAATCCTGGTTGAAACTGGGATTAAAGGAGGCTAAAGCAACCATGCATTTTGACTCCATCAAGGAAGCCACGGCCCTCAACTTGCAAGATCTGAGCAAGGCTGTCAAATATAGGACATTTTAGAGGACATTGATTCATAGGGTCGCCATGAGTCGGAAGCGACTTGACGGCACTTAACACACACACACAAAGTATAACGGAAATTAAACGTTGTTTGCTTGCTGTTTTCATTGAGCAGCTGATACTGATCCATTGTCTTACACTAGTTGCTTGCTCTTTAAATTGATTGCTGTCACAATCAATAAAAAAACGGGCAGAGATTCCTTCCCCCTGAATTAAAATTGGAAACACAGTTCACATTTGCACCTACAAAGCTACGGTTAATATTTTTTAAAGCAGTTAACTGCCTTCAGAGCAGTTCCCACCAATGTAGCATGAGTCTCTGTTCTGGGCATGCTTCCTGATTTAGAAACAGGCTCACCCAGAACAATGACTCTTGCAGTAATCCAACCGGGAGCCCAGAGGCCAGATAAACAACCTACAGCCAGGCCTACAGGCAACCCACACACAAAACCAGTGTGACACATCTGTCTGGATGCTGCTTAGAAGAGCCAGAACATTAAATCATGCAGAGATAGAGCAGATTCTGCTCTTAGGTTGGGGTTGCCAACCTCCAGGCAGGGCTTGGAGATCTCCCAGTGTTACAACTCCAGACAACAGAGATCAGTTCCCCTGGAGAAAAAAGGCTGCTTTGGATGGTGGACTCTATGGCATTGTACGCAGCTGAAGTCTCTCCCCTTCCAAAGCTTACCCTTCAAAATTTCCAAGTATTTCCTAATTTAGAGCTTGCTACCCTTTCAGATGCTTTGGACTCGTGGTGGCCTCGATTATTTAGCTTATTACATGCCAACACCTTTATCAGGCTACATGACTCATCCCTGCCTTGAAATTAGAACCTGATGTCTGGAATGGTCTTGTTTACCTCACAGAAAATCCCATAGAATAATGCCATATTAGCCTTTTGAAGAAGAGTGTCCTTTCCTATTTGTGGCAAATTCTGAATACAGAGAATAATTGAACACATGAACACACATGAAGCTGCCTTCTACTGAATCAGACCCTGGGTCCATCAAAGTCAGTATTGTCTACTTAGACTGGCAGCAGCTCTCCAGGGTCTCAGGCAGAGGTCTTTCACATCACCTACTTGCCTAGTCCCTTTTACTGGTAGGGTTGCCAGGTCCCTCTTCACAACCAGTGGGAGGTTTTTGGGGTGGAGCCTGAGGAGGGCGGGGTATGAGGAGGGGAGGAATTTAAATGCCATAGAGCCCAATTGCCAAAGCGGCCATTTTCTCCAGGTGAACTGAGCTCTATCTCCTGCTAGTACCTGGAAGTTGGCAACCCTATTAACTGGAGATGCCAGGGATTGAACCTGGGACCTTCTGCATGCAAAGCAGAGGCTCTTGCACTGAGCCACAGCCCCTCCCCAAATTATCACGTCTCCCATCACACTGAAGCAATGGAGACCTGGAGCATCTTGTCTGTTGGTGAATTAGACTGCTGCATTGTCGATTTTATTAGATAAATTAGTCTGCCCACACTAACAGAACTTCCACAGAGGAAAAGATATTGCCAAAACCTTTTTTGTATGTGTAACTGACATGCCACCTAGTGGATGGCATGGTATAGCTCTTATCCTCTTATTTCCCTGAATACATCGTTTTCATCCTAAGATAGCTCAAACGATACCTCGCCCGAGTTTGAACAGGCCTGTGAGACAGGTCCTGGCCTGAGGTCACCCTGTGAGTTTTCAGTCCTGTTAGTCTTGCTGCAACCAACATAGTTGGTAAAGTGCCATAAGATGCTAAGGAATGTGTTGCAGCAAAAGCTTTGTTGATTCAAAGCCTCTGGGAGCAGGGGAATTTAATCTGGATTGCTCTACTCAAATCAATCCTAACTAGGGCTGCCAACCTCCAGGTGGGGCCTGGAGATCTCCTAGAATTACAACTGATTTCCAAACTACAGAGATCAGTCCCCCTGGAGAAAATGGCTGATTTGGAGGGTGGACTTAGGGTTGCCAACCTCCAGGTACTAGCTGGAGATCTCCTGCTATTACAGCTGATTTCCAGCCAATATAGATCAGTTCCCCTGGATAAAATGGCCACTTTGGCAATTGGACTCTATGGCATTGAAGTCCCTCCCCTGCCCAAACCCCGCCCTCACCAGGCTCTACCCCAAAAACCTCCCGCCGGTGGCGGATAGACCTGGCAACCCTAGGTGGACTCCATGGCATTGTACCCTGCTGAGGTCCCTCCTCTCCCACACTCCTCCCTTCCCAGGCTCCACCTCCCAAATCTCCAGGTATTTCCCAACCCTAAGTTGGCAACCCTACTAACTACTATTCCACACTATGTAAACAGGTGTTCTGAGCAGAAAGTTTTTTGTTAACAGGCAAAGCCTTAGTTTTTCACCCTCTGAAGTGATGTGATGATTTGCCACTTGGCTTTCAGCATTGCCCTGTATTACCAAGAGCAACACATGGTGTGTGTGTTAAGTGCCGTCAAGTCGCTTCCGACTCATGGCGACCCTATGAATGAAAGTACTCCAAAATCTCCTATCTTTCATTTTTTTTTTATTTTTATTGATTTTTAACATAAAAAAACAAACATATAAAACATATAAAAACAAACAACAAATAAAAGGTTAATAAAAAAAGAAAATACAAAAGAGTATCGTTTTGTACCAGTTGCAACATTCATAATTTTATAATTATAACAAACCAAAACGATACCCCCTCAACCCTTCACCCACCAAAAAAAAGTGACCCATCACCCGACTTCCGTAGAAGTGTCTGACAGTTTTGAAAGTAAAAACATTTACCTTAAAATATAAAGATATTAAACCTTATATCTATAACTCACTGATTAAATTATTAAAGTCCATTTTTGCCAGTTTGTCCCAATATGTGGCAGCCTTTATCCATGTTTTTTTAAACTCATCCATATCTCTTCCTTGTAGGAAGTTTGTAATTTTGGCCATCCTCATATACATCCATATTTTCTCTCTCCAGTCCCCAATTAAAGATTTCTTCAAAATCTCCTATCTTTGACAGCCCTGCTCAGATCCTGCAAATTGAAGGCCGTGGCTTCCTTTATTGAGTCAATCCATCTCTTGTTGGGTCTTCCTCTTTTCCTGCTGCCCTCAACTTTTCCTAGCATTACTGTCTTTTCCAGTGACTGTTGTCGTCTCATGACGTGATCAACATACAACAGCCTCAGTTTAGTCATTTTAGCTTCTAGGGTCAGTTCAGGCTTCATTTGATCTATAACCCACTGATTTGTTTTTTTGGCAGTCCACGGAATCCGTAACACTCTCCTCCAACACCACATTTCAAAGGAATCTATTTTCTTCCTATCAGCTTTCTTCACTGTCCAGCTTTCACACCCATACATAGTAACAGGGAATACGATGGCATGAATTAATCTAGTCTTGGTGGCCAGTGACACATCCTTACACTTCAAAATCTTTTCTAGCTCCTTCATGGCTGCCCTTCCCAGTCTCAATCTCCTTCTGATTTCTTGGCTGCAGTCTCCCTTTCGGTTGATGGTGGAGCCAAGGAATAGAAAGTCTTGAACAATTTCACATGATAGCTGCACTTTAATGCAGACAAAAAGTCACTGTTAAATAAGGACTTATTTCCCCCTAAACTCCCACTGCTAAGTCTGGACATTGCACATTTTTAAAAGCTTCTTTATGGACTGGAGGCTTATCTAGTGAATGCATAACCTTCTATGGAGTTAAGAAAAAGCCACATTTGCAGCAATTGATATATTACCTTAGGTGAATTTGTACTAACAAAACATATTGGACATGGCTGAAACTAAGAGTAAGAACTGATTCCCTAGGAGGAAAGGCTAAAAAGACTGGGATTTTGCAGTTTAGAAAAAAAAAGACAACGGGGTCAGTAAAGAGGCCTGTACAATTGTACATGGGGCAGAGGGAGTGGATAGAATTTTTCTCCCTCTCCCAAAATACTAGAACTCAGAGGCACCCAATGAAGATGATGGATAATAGATTCAGGATGGACAAAACCAAGTACTTCTGAACTCAGCGAGTGATGAAGATGTGGAATTCACTGCTGGGAGATGGGGTGATAGCTGTAAGCAAAGATGGCTTTAGAAGAGGATTAGACAGATTCATGGAGGACAGGTTCATCAATGCTATTAGCCACAGTTACTAACAGGTACCTCTGTGTTCAGAGACAGGAAACCTGAATCCCAGTGCTAGACAGTGGCCTTGGGGGGGGGGGAGGAGGCCACGACCACTATGCCCTCTTGTTAGCCCTCGGTAATAAGTAGTTGCCCACTGTGAAAGATAGGATGCTTGACTAGGTGGACCAATGATCTGATCCAGCAGGGCCCTTCTGATGTTCTTAAGGGTTATGTGGACAAGGTAACTGCAGGAAGAACATTTAGAGCCCCAAAGGTACTAATTTTAATAGCTCCCCAAGGATTGATGCAGTTAGATTAACCAAGATAAACGTTGCTGCTCTACTATTATTCCTTTGATAATTTAAACCACACCTTGCTAAGCTAGTGGAGTTCTGTGATTAATATGAACAGCCTTAAAAGTCTCAAAAAGGATCTGCACTCAAGTTGCATTGGCAGAAGTTATCTTTAATAAGTGCTGGTAACAGTTTTTTGATCTGAAGATCCATAGGAAAATGCGGTCGACAAGACATTTGACTTATAAAGCTGCCATCTTGATCCGTTTCTGAATTCAGCACCTTTGCATCAACTCTTCCACAATGTTGTAGAGCTGCTTGCCATGTCATGTCTCTGGGATTAGCTTCATGCTCTCTTGAAAACCTGCCTGCCCACTTGGTCTTCACACCTGAGTTCCTACAAAGGAAGGCACATTACCATTGCATTATACGCTACTTGGATTAGTAGATAATCAACATTACGCTATTATTGGGAGAGAGACTGTGGCTTAGAAACAGAGCTCCTGCTTTGCATGCAGAAGGCTGTAGATTTGGTCTCCAGCTAAACAATCTCTGGCGGTGAGTGTTTGCCAAGATGATATCATAGGAAAGCTGCTGCCAGGCAAAGTAGAAAGAACCACCAACGGTCAGTCTAACAGTATAAGGCAGCTACATACATCCACACGACTAGCAGATATTCTAGGTGGGCTAACTATAGAGACCGAACTGAAGCACTGTTTAATTGCCCCCCACACACAGTTTACTTGCAGATTCGGATGTCACGAACACATTCTAACACAGCTGTCGTTCAAAGCAAATCTCAATTGAATATGAGTTTTTAAAACATGAGAAAATCTTAATAGGGGCTATCTATTCTGTATTATTTCCCGCTGGTTATGGTAACCAAGATGCAGATCCTTCATGTAGTCTGAACTATGGTAAAACCTCTTGTCCCGTATGGACTGCAAAGTGGCCAAAGTATAAATATGGAGGTTATTTGGGATCAGAAGCAAATCTGGGACCCAGATACAAAGCCTGTGGGGCAGGATGTGCCTTCCGGACATTCACTACTCAAAGCCTCCCCGAGTTGTAAGTTAGATACCAAATAGAGTTCATCTCCTTCAATCCAGTGACTCCATCCTCTGTTTTTCTTCTCTCCCATCTGGACACAAACAAGCTTGTCACCATCCCAGGTAACCACACTCTGCATTTGAAAAGAGAACCGCATCAAAATATTACCAAGTTGTTTCTCATAGCCTCTGTGTTCCAAGTTAGACACCTTTCCTTACGCTTCCATTTTGTCTTGAAAAGCCTTTCCTCTAAAGCCGTGGCTCCCAACCATTTTTTGGCCATGCCCCACCTAAGCATCTCTAAAATCCTGATGCCCTCCCCCCAGTGACTCTCTAGTCTATGCTCTCACCACTCCTCTCTATTAGCAGGCTTTCCCCCTCCATTGTAACCAGCTGACTGCCGTGTACATTCTGATTTTAATTTTAAAAATGTGTATGTCACAATATATATTTATATACTGTATATGAGGCTCCTAGAACCATAAGAAATGCAAAAAATTCACTGTTAATAACTCATTCTCGAATTGACCCCCTTAAAAATCAAATTGCCCCCCTGTGGGGTGCGTGCCCCACTTTGGAAACCACTGCTCTAAAGGCTGTTTCAAATTTTAGTTCCCCTCACAATTTACAATGTAACTGAACACAATCCATAGCAAAGTTAACTACAAAAAGAAACTGTAGCTCAGTTGGCCAACCCAGACATTGCCAATCAATATCCACAAATGGCAGGGAATCGAGCTACAAAAAGCTTGAATCAATAAGGAATTAAAACACGCTGGAAAGTCAATGAAACGTCTCTTCTCCTGGCACAACTACCAGGTGCCTTTCCGCTGTCAGGGTTCTATAACCAAGAGCACCCATTCCTGGTAGCCACCCATATAACTCTAGCCAGGGAGAGCAGGATATAAGAATAACAAAAAATACATAAACTTCGGAAAGTATGAATATTTTAAATGCTCAGTCAGGCTGATGTAAGAACAGGTGGTCATTGGCTGCTTGTTTGTACTGCCAGAACAAGTTTGCTGTTAACAGCTGCAGAGCAAACCAAGATTTAACTTGCACGTTTTTTGTTTGTTTGTTTTGCAGCAAGATTTTTAGTAGTAGAAGTATCCTTAACTGTTGAGTTGCTAGAGGAAATTGACACAGGGGCCCTGTCAGAGCAATGCTAGGGGAGGGGTTGTGGGTCAGCGGTAGAGAATCTGCTTGGCATGCAGAAGGCCCCAGGTTCAATTCCCAGCACCTCCAGTTAAAAGGAACAGGTGGTAGGTGATATGAAAGACCTCCACCTGAAATCCTGGAGAGCCACTGCCTGAGTAGACAATACTGACCTCGGTGGACCAGTGGTCCGATTCAGTGTAAAGTAGCTTCATGAGTTCATATGAAATATCTCTGTATTTGAGGGCTGCTAATGGCTGCCACATTTACCTCAATAATCAAGGGCTTGCTATACCATTAGGGTTGCCAACCTCCAGGTACTAGCTGGAGATCTGCTATTACAACTGATCTCCAGCTGATAAGAGATCAGTTCACCTGGAGAAAATGGCCGCCTCAGCAACTGGACTCTACGGCATTGAAGTCCCTCCCCAAACCCCGCCCTCCTCAGACTCTGCCCCAAAAACCTCCCGCCAGTGGCAAAGAGGGACCTGGCAACCCTATATACCATATGGCACTGCGGTCAGGCTCTGGAATATCCCTGTTCCCAATTAAGCTGTGCAATACATATAATATTCATACATGTGAACCATTGTTGTTGGTGAACAGACACCTCATCTAATGTTATCAAGGGGAGAAGGGAAATTCTGCACAGTTAAATCTGCACAGCTTGACCCTCAACAGGCTTCTCACCTTGCATTTCCTGTTGTCCAGGCCTTTGTTGTCTTCCTCAAACTCTTCCCCAATTTTGAACTGGACAAAGTAGTTCCGGAAAGTGCTTATTGTGCGGATAGAGAAGGAGTCCCCGTTCTGTTCAATAACCTTCTGGGGCTTCAGCATTTTTGCTATCTTGCGAGTTGCAAAATCAATACCTGGCAGAGATAAACAAACCCAGTCTATTTATGTGTGCCTTGCCCACTGGATTCAGTCGTCGTATCACCACCGGCCAGATTTCCCCTCCCTCCGTCCCCCCACTAAGGCTGAAGTTTAGACACTGGTCAGATCATTGGCGGAGCACTTTAAGAGTTTGTAAGCCAGCAGGTGGACTAAAATATGTCAGTTCCTCAGGATTTGTGTTAGTCATCTTGTTCAAATGCTCTATCAAAGCTTGGTCCTGTAGCAACTCCATACAGATGTGCTGAAATTAAGTCTTCGGTTGCTGTTTTGCTGCAGCCAGATGGACACATGCATAGCCACCATTTCAGGCCTAAATTATTATTTTTTATTGATCTACTAGGACAGTGGTGGCGAACCTATGGCACGAGTGCCAGAGGTGGCACTCAGAGCCCTCTCTGTGGGCACGCAAGCCGTCGCCCCAGCACAGAGTTTGCCTGAGTTCGTTCCCCCTGCTGAGGAGGCTGGGGACCAGCGGTGCCTTCCCGGCTCCTCCAGGAAGCGCCGGGCTCCTTCCTAGTGCCTTCTCCGCAGTCGCTGGCTGCGCACTCCGGAAGTGAAGACAATGACGAGCCTTCTGCCGAGGACTGGAAGAGGTGGAGCCGGGACGGGGCTGGACCAGGAGTGGGACGCCTGGGCGGCCATCTGTGGCGGGCTGGTTGATGACCGCAGGGCAGGGGGTTGGCAGTGAGGGCTGAATGGGGGCCCGCCTGGCATTCGTGCTGGAGCCAAGCCCTTCGCTTAGCTCGGGTTTCCACTCTGTTCGTTCATGCAACCAAAGGTGCCTCTGAGCACGTGCAGAGGGCTGTCCCCACCATCAGCCCCCCCCGCATAACAGTCTTTTAAAATTGGTATGAAGATAACAGTTGGAAAAAGAAACAAACTGAAGGGGTGGGGGCTATGCTCCAACTGCTTTCCTTCCCCTGCTCGGCCGCCCATGCAGGGTGGCCACCCTCCAGGTAGTAGCAGGAGATCTGCTATTTCAGTTCACCTGGAGAAAATGGCCGCTTTGGCAATTGGACTCTATGGCATTGAAGTCCTCCTCCCCAAACCCCACCATCCTCAGGCTCCGCCCCAAAAACCTCCCACAGGTGGCAAAGAGGGACCTGGCAACCCCTAGCCCCATGTGGACTTCAAGCTGTGTTGACACTTCGCGATAAATACGTGGGTTTTGGATTGCAGTTTGGGCACTCGGTCTCTAAAAGGTTCACCATCACTGTACTAGGAGTTCTGCATCCTGGAAGCTTGTTAAACAAAAGCCAAACGCTATACCCCAAATGCTTTTATCGTTTTATGCATAGCCTTCCAAAGCCAATCAAGCTAGTAGGTTGCAAGTTTAGATGACATGAGTTCTGTTTTTAGACAATCTGCAACAGATTTGCAGGCTGAAATGGGAAACCAAAGAGCTTGCCAACTACTAGAAGTGTTTCCCAGCTTTGTCACCTAGAGAGATTTTTTTGTTCATCTAAGTAAATAGGAAATTACTGTCAAAGCCAGGATGGGGTAGTAGTGAGTGTTACAACTCCATCTCTATACTCAACTCAGCCATTACCATCACTGGGTGATCTTGGGTCCAACACTACCACTTAGTTTCAGAATTCTACCTTGCAGGGCTGTTGTGAAGAGGCTGCCCTGAGATCAATGGGAATGAAACTTCAACAAACAGGCCTGAAACAGCAAGCTCTTGGAGGGCTCATGCCGCTTATTTCACAATGCACCTCAGTCTGTCAATTCACCCTCCTAATTCCATGAAGTAAGTCATATAGCCCTATTTTACAAATGGAGAATGAAGGCAGAAAGAATGCAACACACCTGATAACATTAGGGCCAAGACTACTCCCACCTTTACACATATATTAAACAATTTAAGGCACCTTAGAAACCAGCATATAATAGTCCTCAGAAGAACATGTCAGTAAAATAAATTTAACCTGGATTCTACAGTGGCAAGAGAATTGTAATACTTAGGTTTTGCCTTTCAAACAGCAATTTGGATGTTTCTGGTACAGTCCAACTTGCACTGCACATTAGTGGTACAGTCCTAGGGCACTTTCACACAGCCCCAAATAATGCACTTTCAGTCCACTTTCACTGCACCTTAACGATCGTTTGCAAGTGGATTTTGCCAGTTCACACAGTAAAGTCCACCTTCAAAGTGCATTGAAAGTGGATTGAAAGTGCATTATTTGGGCTGTGTGAAATTAGCTTCTTAATGTACCCTCACTTAAAGCCAATCAGGCAAGTGTAGAAGCATATATATGGCTTAGTAGAAAATAATGATTGCTCTGTATGACCCCAGTTGCAATAAGGACCCTTACATACAATCCTAAATAGTTACAGCCTTCTAAGCCAATTGCCTTCACTGAGCAGATATTGAGAAAGATCTGTCCTCTCCAAAACCCTGGAGAATCACCAGCAGGCAGGTAAAATGCTGAGCTAGACTGAAGGTGGGAAAAGAAGGACCTGATATATTCTACGGGCAACTTCATTTCCTACAGCCAGGCCTACAGGCAACCCAGCATGTTGCCAGACCAAGGACACAAGTTAGAACAAGAAGAGTAAAGATTTTGTTACAAAATTGTAGCTTATATACACAATGCAAGGCAGAGCAGAGTGTCCCAAAACTGAAAGAGGCAGCTTCTGGACAGAGAAAGAGCTTGTCTAATATAAGAAAGGGTTTAAACATAAACCACAAGAGAAGGAAAAAAGGATTCAAGCTGTACCATCTTACCTAAGGCCAGCATATAGCCTTCAAAATTATCACTAGAAACGAAGTTCCACGTGCCACTGAAATCCACAGGCATTATTACAGACGGGCAACTCACACACCAAGAGAAGACACTAGCTAAGAATACTAATTTCCCTCCCCAGATCCTCTATATATGGGGAACAGAAAAGGGCTTGCAGCTGGCCATGGTGGGTGGGGGCTCCTGGCTAGCCAAGGGGTGGGAACTGGAGCTTGGAGGAGAAAGTTCACATTGGCTGCAATCTTTGGTGAGGAGTCCATGGGACTGTTCCCTGAGTCACAGGAGAGGAGGGTGGGACAGAGAGCAGCTTAACCACTTCTCTGCCCTTTTTGGGTCAAATGTGGATTGCCATTAAAATCAATCCACCACAACTAAAGGTGGAAGATTGGTCACTCCACAGTTTGAGGTGATGGTTCTTGGCCATCAAATCCAGACACGAACTTTACTCTACAAATGTGCCTTTGCCAGAGCTCTATATATACAAAGCTACTGTTAATGTTTAAAAAAGCAGTTAACTGCCTTCAGAGGCGAACCCGCCAATGTGACATGAGTCTCTGTTCTGGGCATGCTTTCTGGTTTAGAAACAGGCTCACCCAGAACGTTGACTCCTGCAGTAATCCAACGGGTAGCCCAGAGGCCAGATAAACGCTCCTTCATGTTTGCATCAGGATTCACACACAAAACCAGCGTGACACATCTGTTTGGATGCTGATTAGAGAGCCAGAACGATAAATCATGCAGAGACAGAGCAGATTCTGCTGTTAGGTTGGGGTTGCCAACCTCCAGGCAGGGCTTGGAGATCTCCCAGTGTTACAACTGATCTCCACACAACAGAGATCAGGTCTCCTGGAGAAAAATGGCTGCTTTGGATGGTGGACTCTATGGCATTGTACCAAGCTGACAACAAAAAGTGGAAGATTGGTCACTCCACAGTTTGAGGTGATGGTTCTTGGCCATCAAATCCAGACATTAAGTTTGCTGAGCAATCCCCACCCCACAAAGAATGGTGGTGGGGGGAGCAAGGTCTCATTTTCTTTTGGGGGAGGTATGGTAATAGAAAATCCGAATCTTAACCCCAGATAACCAGAAGTGTTGCTCACAGATGAAGGAAAGGCTCTCTGCACATGCTCAAACGATCTGCTAAACATGGCCACCCATTATTGTAGTTTAATGTGTTTCAGGCGGGCAGGTCACCTAGGGCTGTACACAATCTGATGACATTTCCACACATGAAGCCTCTATTAAAGAAAAAGAAGAAGAGTTGGCTTTTATACACCGATTTTCTCTACCTTTTTAAGGAGACTCAAACCGACTTACTATCACCTTCCCTTCCTCACCCCAGACACCTTGTGAGGTAGGTGGGGCTGAGAGAGTTTGGAGAGAACTGTGACTGGCCCAAGGTCACCCAGCAGGCTTCATATGGAGTGGGGAAACAAATCCAGTTCACCAGATTAGAGTCTGCCGCTGACATGGAGGAGTGGGGACTCAAACCCGGCCCTCCAGATTAGAGTCTGCTGCTCTTAACCACTACACCATGGGACAGGACATTTTTTCTCCAGGCCTGTTGGCTACTCCATGTCTGACCCCACACAACCTCCTCCATGTTTTGCCTTCTTCTTATCTCTGCATCTACAGGGTAACTGGTAATTGGAACAGCATTCTTGCTGGCAGCGAGGAGACAACTCAGTACCCTGCAGATATTATTTTTTTCTGGACAATGGCTACTTCTCCCCCTTGTCATGATGTCTTTCCTGCAAGAACAACGTTGCAAACTCCCAGTGGCCTTTGTTCCTCTGCTCAGTGACCTTCAGCCAAGATATACCCACCCCCCATGAATAGAATGAAGCAATGACCATGTGCTAAACTTTACTCTACAAAAGTGCTTTCACCAGAGCTCTATATATACCTCTATTTGACAATGTGTGGGTGTAAAAGGAAGTCCCTTTTGTTCATCGGACTCATGAACCAGCCAGCTGAGACCCTGCCACCCTTATGCATTGCACAACCACTGCCTAAGTAAGCTGGGAGTGGGCTGGGAACCTCGAACTCTGACCACATTCCTTGACTCAAGCTTTGCACATATGTGCGGACCGCTGCAGCAGTGGGTGACCCGGCCCTCCGGTTGGCTTCCTCTTCTCAGCATTGTTCTCTAGCCTCTAGTGAAATGAAAGGCATGTGTGTGTGTTAAGTGCCGTCAAGTCGCTTCCGACTCATGGCGACCCTATGAATGAAAGTCCTCCAAAATGTCCTATCTTTGACAGCCTTGCTCAGATCTTGCAAATTGAAGGCTGTGGCTTCCTTTATTGAGTCAGTCCATCTCTTGTTGGGTCTTCTTCTTTTCCTGCTGCCCTCAACTTTTCCTAGCATGACTGTCTTTTCCAGTGACTCTTGTCTCATGATGTGACCAAAATACGATAGCCTCAGTTTAGTTATGAAAGGTGTAATAAAACAGAAATAGCACCCCCCACCCCCTACCCAACCATTCGGGACCATTACAGCTGTTCTGTTACAGGGAGAAGAGTCTAGAAGGGGGGGGGAGACATGACCTGTCCCTTTAACAGAGGCTTCCTGTGCGGACAAGGGCAGCTGAAGCTTTTCAGGGCAGGGAGGGAAAGCCCTTCACCTGGTAATTAACATTCCATTATGCCTCTGTTAAAGAGACAGGACATCTTTCTTCCAGGAAGTTGACTACCCTAATTGTTTTCTCTTCTTGCTCTCTTCTGCTGTGATGCTGTTTTGAGACCATCCCAGATCAGGATGCTGCTGTGAAAGGAGCACACTTAGTCTGTTAGACAGAACTGATTTTATTATGATTTGTTCACATGCCCATTGCACGGGGTTGATTCTCAAACAGCATTAAATGAAGGGAGAAATCAAAGTACCAGCATTAGGATTTAAAAGGGCAGGATTTGGGGGAGAGCAACGTGTAAAGTTTGCAATGGAAGATGGCTGTGCAATAAAGACGGGATTCTCAGCTGTGCGCTGCTGATGCAGGAGGGCTGGTATCATAGGCAGACCAAATCTTTATTGCTTCCGCTTCTCGTCTCACATCAGCAGCACTAAATCAACACAGCGAAGAAGCAAAAGTACACAACTTTCCCACAAGCAGCATTTGTCTGTATAAGTCAGAGCAGAAGTAAATCTCCCTGCTCTCCTAGACATGGATAGGTGATTGAGAATGTCCCCACCATGGGCTCTCCTTCCCCCATCCTATGTTGTGCACAATTCCCTCTCCCTCCCTTTTCCAGAACTAACCACGGTTAGTGTTATGTGTGCAGTAACCTGAACACTGACCAGAGCTAGCTGCAAACCAGAGTTTTCAACCAAGGTTAGAACCAGGTCTGCACATTCGAGTTTGAGCCAGCCACGGTTAGCCTTCAGCTCAAAACAGGCATAATGCTAACCATGGTTAGCTCTGTGGAATGGTGAATTCACATGCAGAAGAGGAGAAGGGACAAAAGGAGAAGATGAGCCAGTGGTGGCTCTGGCTTCCAAATTTGGGTGAGAAGATCAGGCAGTGTTACGTCCACACCAGATCTGTAACAATCCGTAAGATCGCCAAAGTGGTGGGGCGGGCTCAGATATGCAAGAAGAGAACATAGTTTGAATGACTGATGAAACAGCAAGAACAAAAACCCCTTTTTTACAGTGCAGGCTTGATCTGAGTAATAAAAACCTGTGACCCATTGCAAGAGGCCAGTTTTCGGTCAGAACAGCACATTGTCACATTAGCTTTGAAGACATTAGCTAGCATGCTTTCTGCAGAGCTCTGGAGGGGGGCTTTAAATCAGCCCCTCCCATGACTAAATGCAGTCCGCCTGTCACCGGCAGTGCATGTAGTCAGCCATAGTGTGTGGCTGGAGGCCTCCCCTCCCAAACGAAACTGTGGAGGCCAACCTTCAAACAAAGGCCCTCGCTCTCAGTGATGATGCTAACCTGATGCCTGGGGAAACACCTGCATGTAGAAAACTAGCAGGCCAGGAAATAAGACTATCCCTGTCAAGAAACCTTTTTAAAAGTTTGGAGGTCACATACTCTGCCACTTCCAGCCTGGGGCGGTACAACCCAGACACGGGTTTCGGCACCCCGGTGCAAACTAGACCATTCACTACAAATCCAGCATCTCAGAATCTCTTGTGGAGAAGCCGCATGTAAGGGTCACCTTGCCAGGAAGCCGTGGCCTGCAGCATGCAGACAGCTTAGGCATGATCCCCCCTACACCTCGGCACAGATGGAATGGATGACATCTCCTAATATGCATCCGATAAGGCATCTGGGATGCAATCCTATGCTCCCTTACCCAGACACAACCCTTTGAAATCAGTAGGATTTACTTCTGGATAAATGCACACAGGATCAGACCTGCCCACCCCTGTATG
This sequence comes from Euleptes europaea, assembly GCF_029931775.1. Lineage (NCBI taxonomy): Eukaryota > Metazoa > Chordata > Lepidosauria > Squamata > Sphaerodactylidae > Euleptes > Euleptes europaea. Next base: position 3,781,839 of record NC_079330.1, read on the forward strand.
AAAAGAGTACCAGAAAAAGGAGGTATTTATTCAGTAGAACAGCAGAGATTCCTCCCTCCAAGAAATATTATTTGTGTAACAGTCATATTTTAGCACACGATGCTGCTCCTTGCTTGGAGCCCTGCCCACTTCTGCAGCATGCCCCGCCCCCTTTGGAGCACCGCCCATCTCCGCATTCCATAAAGACAACTCTTCACAAAACCCCAAACCAAAGGTGTAGCAGGGTTGTATTCACAGAGCTGAGAAACAAGAAGAAAAACACATGGCCCTGGCTTCATGTTTCTTCTTGAAAGATGCCACCTGGAGGTCAGGTCCATGGCAAAGAAAAGAACAGAACACTCTAGCTGCACATCTCTGTGGTCTAGCTGCCACCCCATTGGGTAAGTTCAGCTTCAAACAGGAAGCTCAAACTGCATTCTTAAGAATACAGAATAGAGCCACATGCTGTTACTGTTCTTACTGCCACATCAGGTTTTGGACAAAGGAAACGTGGACAGGTTTTGCAAAGGAAATGAGGTTCTCACAGTAAGGGTGTCACTCCTACTGTGAGAACCAGATTTCCTTTGCAAAACCTGTCCATGTTTCCTTTGTCCAAAACCTGATGTGCCGGTAAGAATTATGGCCAGTCGTGGCTTTCAAGTTTACCAGAACTTCACATTGTTAGTCACTTAAGGTTGCCGACAGCCTGCAGAAGGGAAAAAAACTCCTGTCCCTTTAATAGAGGGATTAATGGGATGTTATTTACCAGGTGATGTTAATTACCCTCCTTGCCATGAAAAGCTTCAGCAGCTCATTTCCATGTTGTTAAGTCTCTATTAAAGGGTAAGGACATTTTCCTCCAGCCCTGTTGGCAACCCTTCAGTCACTCAACCTTTTTTGTCTTAACGACAGAGTTGGGATCATGACATTTCAGGCACATCAAGGACTCCATGCTTACTGACCCCCTACATTTAAGCCCATGCTGGCTAACTACCACACACGTCCAGATACATGGCAGCTTCACACACACACACACACAAACAAGCATTACGCAACCTGATCCCAGTTGCCGTCAAGAAGAGAGCATTGGGGTTCACATTCACAAAACCAGGGTTGCCAACTCCTTTGCTGGCTTCTGCTCCTGTGCCTTTAACAGCAGCTAGATTTATAGACCTGGGTAAGCAATCATGCTTGTCTCTCATCATGCTTGTCTCTCTCTAGGCTGTGGCAAGTTTACATGCTGGTTTCTGCAAGCTAAAGATACTGGAAAAAGCACAAGAGCAGGCCATGCCACGGTTGGTCAGTTGGCAACCTTTTGTAAAAAACCCAATCCCAGCATGTAAAAGGATCTAATTTTATCCTTTCACTGGCCATGGATTCAGGATGCCACAGCACATATTTCTCACAAACCATGGCCATTTCTCCCTCCCCAACAAAGATGGATGGGTCAAGGTTTAGTAGCCTCCTCAGCATACCTCTGCAAAGGAGCTAAGATGACCCCACTGTTCTGGTTTTCGCTCTCTGCAGTGTATAATTTGTGCTTTTCAATGTAAGCCAGAACACTGTCAGATACCAGGTATCGGACGCTCTGGCACCTTCTCAGGGCTCTCCGGATTTTGGTGGCTGAGATTTCATTGCTGATCCACTCCTCCACCAGGTGAATGTTTTCCTTGCGGCTCCAGAGGATGTCGGATTCATAGATGAATTTCTGGGCCTCGTTCCCAGCTCTGGTGATGCACACCATGCCGTAGCTGGTCAGGATTTCCAAAATGTCTTCTGGCTTCCAGAGGTTGGGGACGGCAAATGATTCCAAGATATCTGTACCACAGAGCAACTTCAGCTGAGGAACACCTGAAAAGAGGTCACGAAGAAGACAAATGTCAAAATGGCAGTTCTGCATAGCTGCAGCATTGAAAACCCAGCTGAAAACTAAAGCTAGGGTGGTAGTTTGTACTTCACTGATTTAAGTTCCACATCCAGGTTTATCTAAATTCTGCATTAAGAAACTGCTGGATTCTGCAATCTGCATGCATTATGCAAAGTGAGCAATTTTGTAACCTGTCTTGTGGTTAGCTGCACAAATTTATTCTCCAAGTTTTACTATCCTGAACTATTTATTTCGTGTTAATTAATCGCTGGGTGGGGGTGGGAAGGCAAAGAGTTTCAGCCTGTCAACACTATAAATCTCAGCTGCCTCTCTGGCTTCGGTGGAACACAGGCAGGATGGTGCTGCTGCACTCGTCTTGTTAGTGCCTTCCTAGAGGCACCTGGTTGGCCACTGAGTGAACAGACTGCTGGACTTGATGGGCCTTGGTCTGATCCAGCAGGGCCTTTCTTATGTTCTAGATTTTAAACAGTGCTGTTCAAAACTCTTTTAAACTTTCAAGCATATCTTCATAGCCATGAGAACTGGAAACTTACTTTTAAAAAAGGAAACCTGAGATTTCCAAGGAAGCTGAATCTTTGTACCTCGTACCAAATTCTGTACTTTATTCCCCCTCCCCCCCCCCGCACAATATGGTCCTGCAGAATCAGATGATTCTGCAGGACCATATTGGGGGAGATAAAGTACAGAATTTGGTACTTTATTTGATACACTATAAGAAGAAATGGTGAACTTTAGTTAATAGGGCCAGAGGGTCATCTTGACATAAAAGCACTGAGATCATTACTAACATTCCCCAAATTACTCACATTTAAAAAAGGTTGCATAAAAACATAAGAAAAGCCCTGCTGGATCAGACCAAGGCCCATCAAGTCCAGCAGTCTGTTCACACAGTGGCCAACCAGGTGCCTCTAAGAAGCCACATACAAGACGACTGCAGCAGCACCATCCTGCCTGTGTTCCACAGCACCTAATATAATAGGCCTGCTCCTCTGATACTAGAGAGAATCGGTATGCAGCATGACTAGTATCCATTTTAACTAATAGCCATGGATACCCCTTTCCTCCATGAATATGTCCACTCCCCTCTTCAAGCCTTCCAAGTTGGCAGCCGTCACCACATCCTGGGGCAGGGAGTTCCACAATTTAACTATGTGTTGTGTGAAAAAATACTTCCTTTTATCTGTTTTGAATCTGTCACCCTCCAGCTTCAACAGGACCTCGCGTTCTAGTATTATGGGAGAGGGAGAAAAACATTGCATTGACATGAAATACTAGTCTGAGTACTGAACAGATGAAGACAGACTGACAAGGTTACAAGCATGAGTCAGTAGGTGCCTGCCAAGCAGCTTTTCCCCCAACACAATTTGTGCACTCTCGGGATGCTGTGTATATTAAGTCACTTTCACTCTACGTCTAGCACACTTCAAAAATTGTATGTTTTCACCCAAAAGCTCCATCTTCTGAAATCAAGGGGGACCCATTTCTTTTCTCCTATAGTCAGATATAAAATTAACCTTTAGTTTCTGAACTAGGTTGATTCCTTCTGATGGGAAGATGGCCACCTGCTTCCCGTTTCCGCTTTCGGCCTGGTTTGCTCAGAGGAGGTACTTCGTCGAAGTTGTTTGAGGAATACGAATGGTTCAACTTCTGTTGATGGTATCTACAAAAAAAAAATCAAGATTTTACCAAAAAAATTGGAGGGGGTGTTACACAGGGCCTTGAAATCCTACTCTGAAATCTTATTTGGCAACTTCTCTGACTACTGAATGTTCATCAAGCATAACCCGCACACTGGCAAGCATATTTTGGAAACCATGCAGACTAGGAATTTTAAAACCAAGGCTGAAATTCTAAGAGATGTAGGCTGCAACCAGCACCTTTGAACAGACTGATTTTGTAGGCCGCTGGCTTTGCAAGACAGTGCACAGAGAGCAGAAAGCATGCAGCGTTCTTTAGCTGGATTTTTCTTTTTATTTAAAAAATCTCTTCTTGGAGCCCTTTGCACTGACATGAGCAAAAGCACAGTCCATGGGCTTCCTTCCGTTCTCCCACCACATTTGCAAGCCTACATAATATATTCTGTTTTTGCAGGCAGTAGGAAGGAGGTCTCCAAATCGCTCCAGCCATTTCTATCAGAAGATCCATTCCAGCAATTCTTTCTTCCTGAACTTTCCTTGGGCAGGAAGGGCAACCGGGAAGACCAGAAACTTGCTCACATGAACACATGAAGCTGCCTTACTGAATCAGACCTTTGGTCCATCAAAGTCAGTATTGTCTACTCAGACCGGCAGAGGCTCTTCAGGGTCTCAGGCAGGGGTCTTTCACATCACCTACTTGCCTAGTCTCTTTAACTGGAGATGCCAAAGATTGGACCTGGGACCTTCTGCATGCCAAGCAGATGCTCTACCACTGAGCCACAGCCCCTCCCTATGGCTCTCCAGGGTCTCAGGCAGGGGTCTTTCACATCACCTACTTGCCTAGTCTCTTTAACTGGAGATGCCAAGGATTGAACCTGGGACTTTCTGCATGCCAAGCGGATGTTCTACCACTGAGCCAAAGCCCCCTCCCCCTCATGAAAGGTGAGATTCTGAGCAAGCTATATTGTGGCTGGCGCAATACCTTAGCACTTTGACAGTCTCCTGCCATTCATTCTGGCCGCTTTCCCAGTTGCTCACTTCCACCCAATCGGAGCTTTCTGTGGCAAGCTTTGCCATGGTCACCCGGTGGCTGGCACTGATCAGACCCTTCTTCTTATAGGCATCCCCCACCGGCGAAATGATCCCTTTGACCACTTTGTATTTCCCTGTGTGGAAGACAGAAACTGTGGACAGTCTGACCCCTTGCTTGGCTCAGCTCCACAACGCAAGAGTTCCAACAGGATTCTCCAGGCTTTGGAACACAGGAAGCTCCTTATACGAAGTCTGACCATTGGCCCTGCTTATCCAATATTTTCTCCTTGGACTAGCAGTGGCCGTCCAGGATTGCAGGCACAGATAGGACTTTCCCTGATATCCGAAATACTTGAACTGGAGATATGGGGCATCAGACCTGGGAACTTCTGCGTGCAGAGCAGGTGTTCTGAGCTACACCACATTGCAGCAAAGCAATTTCCTATGACTTTAAAATTTGGTGATAACATTTTCCCTCCCCCCTCTTCAATTCCAGTGTTTCAAAGTTCATAGAGAGATGCCACAAAATTAATTGTGGAGGTTCCCACCCTCTGTACGATCACAAAGCATCAAAAAAATATGGTCTCTCCTAAGCTGTTTTGCAAAATTAAGAATTGTACCTAAATACTGATGCCCATGTCAACTGTCTGGAAATGCTTTTTCAGCCTTAATGTTTAGAAACTTGTTCCAAAATAATCAAAGGTAGATGAGAATATCAAGATGAAGAACTCTGCATTCATTGCGGAATAGGATGCACCCGGGCCTACAGGAGACCCTTTGCTGATTTTAATGGTATAATGTTTTATTTCTTACACTTGGTACAACTGGGATTTGGGGCAGTATTTTAATGCTTCTGCCCAGTTTGTGTGTGTGTGTGTTGTATTTTAATGTTATTAATTGATATTGATAAACAACAACAACATTTGTTGTTTTCAGTAAGGAAAACTGAAGGCTGCCTTTGGAGGCTGTCTTGCTGAGAGCTCCAGGCATCAATATCTTGAATAAATAAATCATTTAAGCAATGGTGCCCATTACCGGGTATAATTCCAACTGCGGCATCTGGAAAGCCATGAAAGCTGGCACGAGACCCTGGAACCTCCCCCCTCCCTTTGCTTCAGCCAAAGCAAACAGAACTGGGAGCCGAGTCAGAATTTTTATACATTTCCTGTTCTCTTCACTGCATTTGCCCTACTACTGGTGTGTGGTTCTCCATTTAATTAACTGGCCCTGCATTCAGATACTCTCCTAGCAGAAGAAGAAGAAGAGTTGGTTTTTATATGCCGACTTTTTCTACCACTTAAGGAAGAATCCGAAGCAGTCATTTTCTCCAGGGGGACCAACCCTTGTAGTCCAGGTATCAGTTGTAATCCTGAGAGATCACCAACGCCCCCCACCTGGAGGTGGGCAACCTAGTGGACCCAAAGAATTCCACTCCTGTGACAGTCAGAGTGTAACTTTAAGGTACCTATAAGGACCACTGCTACTTACCGGTGTCGTTCAAGCCATCTCTTGCCAGTTCGAAAAGCCGAAGGTGCATGTTGGTGATCGGATTGAAAGACCCGCAAGCCAGAAGAACCACCTCGATCTTCTTGTCGGAGTTCTCCATCGACCTTCTCTGTAGCCACGGGTGCAAAGGGAGAACTGAGGCACAGCAACCCCCTGTTGCGAAAGAGAGAGGGGAGGGAAGAAAAGGGTGGGGTGGGGAGTCATTTTGAAGTTTCAGTGAGGTGCTCCAAAACAAAGAGGAGAAGGAAGCAGGGGCTGAGATTATTTTGTGCTGGTACGCAAAGCAAAACCTGGGAATGGTGCGAATGTGGCTCTCTGTGCCAGATCTCTCTTGCCAGCCTCCAGGTGGGAGCTGGAGATCGCCTGAGATTAAGAAAGGTTTCCAGGCGATAGAGATCAGCTCACTTGGAGAAAATAACCGCTTTGGAAGGTGGACTCTGTGGCATTATACCCTATCAGAGCTCCTCCCCATCCCAAACTCTTCCTCCTCAGGCCCCACCCCAAAAATCTCCAGGCATTTCCCAACCCGGAGCTGGCAGAACGTGCAGAACACTGGCTGGATCTGGGCAGGGGCAAGGGAGTGCAAGGAAGGGGGATGGCTGCCCTGTGGGACTTCAGATCAGAGGGCTGATTAGTTTTGACCCTCTGCGTGAAACAGGGACTCCAGGTATACCAGGATCCCGTGGGAGCAGAGAAGGGGGAAAGGGCAGAGCCTGGTACTGAATGCAGGATCTGGTTTCCTCACAGCCTGGACTCGATTTTCTTTTAAAGCCTGTTTCTGATCCCCAAGGGCTGTGAAAATCCGCTGTGCGCAATACCTGTTGAAATCTTAGCCAGAGCTGGCAGGCGGCCCGGCTGGAGACCCATCAAGCAGCACGCCAGGTAGGCTGCGGAGGCGAGGTGGGTGCCAAGAGATTCCCGGGCAGGGGAGTTGGACCTGGGCCATCCGAAGGGGTTTGCAGCCAGTACTCTGCACGGGCTCAGAGACGTCCCATTCTGGAGTCACCCGCACGCAAGCACAGAGCAAAGGTGAGAAGAAGCGTGTTCTCTGGACCCCGCTCCACCCCCAGGCGTGTAGGGCGAGGTTTTTTTTTTGCAGTGTGCACATGCTTGGAGGTACCGCCATCTTTATTCACCACTGCACTGCCATATGCCTGAATCTGCTCCCTAACCAGGGTTGCCAACCTCCAGGTGGGGCCTGTAGATCTTCTAGAATTACAACAAATCTCCAGACTACTGAGATCAGTTCCCCTGGAGAAAAGGGCTGCGGGGTGTGTGTGTGTGTGGACTGTATGGCATCACAACCCAGCTGAGATCCCTCCCCCAACCCCCCCCCCGGCTGAAACCCAAAATCACCGGGGATTTTCGAACCTGCAGTTGGCAACCCTATCCCTCACCCCCACACATTTGCGTGAGCAGCAGCATGAAGAGATGGTGCTCCACTTCAACATTTGTACACCACTTTGGGTGTTTACCCACAGCTGCTTGCAATCTGTCCAACAGCCCTGTAAGGTAGGGCAGCACTATTTCCCCCATATCTCCGGTGGAAGAGCATGACAGAGAGAATAGCCTGCCAATGGCCACCAAGCCAGTTTGTGGCAGAGATGAGATTTGAACCAGCAGCTTTCCTCATCACCGTCCCTTCTTCTGGCTACCCTGCTACTGCTGTAGCTCCCTGCACTACCCACTATGCCATGCTCAGAGGCACTCTTGCCTTTATCAATTTATGGGGCTGTTTAATGCTAGTAATGAACGACTAATAGGCCTAGGCCTGTGTGCCCCCTCATCCTCCAGGACTGGGTGCAGGGTTGCCAGCCTCCAGGTGGGGCCTGATTATCTACAAAAACTATCATTGATTTCCAGACTACAGAGGTCTGTTCCCCTGGAGAAAATGGCTGCTTTCTAGAATATAGCATTATATCCCATTGAGGTCCCTATTGGCCCCATACCCTGCCCTTCTCAGGCTCCACCCCCGTAGCAACAGAGTTTAAATCCCACCCAGATGGCGGGGCCGACCCTGAAGAGACTCTGCTCTTCCTTCCCAGGTCTTTGGCGGCTGGCTATGATCCATTTCTTCCTGGCTCACGCGGCCTACCACTTCAGCCGATGGCTACCCAAACACCACCGACTCAGATTGTAAGCACCCAGTGCTCAGGCTGTACCCCCCCTCACCCCCCCTACTCCCGAGTAGCAGATCCCTCTCCTGCCATTTTGCAGCGCTCTGCTCTGGGAGGATGGCTCCCAAATACCTACACTAGGGACACAGATCAGTTAGACTCCGTGCCAAGAGCTGGCAGGGGGGTAACATAAGAGACCAAGAGGGGACAGATGGTTTGCACTCTTACTAGGGTTGCCAAACACCGAGAACACACATTCTCCCCCACACACACACCGCCCGAATCTTTGGGGTTCTGGGCTGGGTGCCTCGATGCAGAATGTGAGGAAGAAGAAGAAGAGTAGGTTTTTATATGCCGACTTTCTCAAGAGAGACTCAAACCATCTTACAATCACCTTCCCTTCCACTCCCCACAACAGACACCCCCCTGTGAGGTAGGTGGGGCTGAGAGAGCTCTAAGAGAGCTGTGACTAGCCCAAGGTCACCCAACTGACTTCGTGTGTAGGAGTAGGGAAACCAGCCCGGTTCACCAGATTAGAGTCAGTCGCTCATGTGGCGGAGTGGGGAATCAAACCCGGTTCTCCAGATCAGAGTCCACTGCTCCAAACCACCGCTCTTAACAACTACACCACGCTGGCTCTCAGGACTGACAGACCTAGCCAGCTTCCCAAACTAACTGCGAACTCAAGAACGTGCCCCAGAAATCCTTGCAAAGCTCTGGGGGTTCTGTTGCATGGGGATTCCTTAACAAAAGATCCAATATGGAAAGGGTTTTCAGAAATTTGAAAACGACCTCCCAAGATCCATAATCACCATCTCATCCTCTGGTCCATCCTATGTCCCTCTCTGAAGGCCTTTGATCAGATTTCAAGAATAAACCCTACAATTTAATGATGCTTGTAACCAACCTGCCTTCAAGCCTTCAGCTTGGTGGGATATATTTTTTCCCAAATGACAACCATGTGATTGCTTGGGTGTTTTTTTTCTTTCTTTCCCCAGCCAGGCTGCCGTCTTCATCCTTGGATTCTCTGCTCTCCTTCTCCAAATCTACATCCTGCTAAGGTACAAAGTGGCCTTTTTAAATTGAACTGCCTCACTCACAACGTCCCTTTGCGTGTTTGCATACCTTCTCGAATACAGGGGGAGCTGGCGACGTTCTTGAGAAGAGACGTTCTTGAGAAGAGAGAACTTACAGCCTGGCCCATTGGCATTTGGGAATTGGTTTTGAATTTTTTTTAAAAATTAAAATCTCTGTTGACAAGGACTCTACCAGCTGTTTTCCTGAAGGTTTGAGGGTTCAAACTCCACATGCGAAGGACTGAAAATACAATTGAAGGCTGTGTTGAGAAACGGTTAGGGTTACACTGGCAGCTTCAGAAAGGTGATCTCCCCTTTCAGTCCTTTCTCAGGCATTAGTCTGATTCTGTGCTGCCTTATACCAAGAGGCAAGATGTGACTGAATTCTACAATGCATTCTGCATAGGGTTGCCAGCTCCAGGTTGGGAAATTCCTGGAGGTTTGGGGGTGGAGCCTGAGGAGGGCGGGGCTTTGAGAGGGGAGGGACTTTGATGCCATAGAGTCCAATTGCCAAAGCGGCCATTTTCTCCAGGGGAACTGATCTCTGTCGGCTGGAGATCAGCTGTAATAGCGGGAGATCTCCAGCCACCCCCTGGAGGCTAGCAACCCTAATTCTGCAGTTGCATTGACTAAGCACAAAGGTTGGTAGTGGGTGCAGAACCTGCCACCCCAAGGAGCTCTAGTTCTGTCTGAAAAACGAGAAGCGAGATGCCAGCTGTTAAGGGAGTGATTGTAGTCCCATAGCACCTGAGAGACCAACAAGACATTCAGGCCTGTATCTCACGAAGGGAGCTTTGACTCTCGAAAGCTCATACCCCGAAAATGTTCTTGGTCTTTAAGGTGCAATAAACAAACCTCTGTCAAGTAGTACCCTCTCTTTAAATGAAATTACCTATATTCAGGTTGCTTATTCACCAGGTAGCCAAGAGTCCCATGGCGCAGAGTGGTCAGCTGCAGTACTGCAGCCCAGGCTCTGCTCACGACCCGAGTTCGATCCCGACGGAAGTTGGTGTCAGGTAGCCGGCTCCAGGTTGACTCAGCCTTCCATCTTTCCAAGGTCGGTGAAATGAGTACCCAGCTTGCTGGGGGTAAAGGGAAGATGACTGGGGAAGGCACTGGCAAACCACCCCGTAAAACAAAGTCTGCCTAGGAAACGTCGGGATGTGACGTCACCCCATGGGTCAGGAATGACCTGGTGCTTACACAGGGGACCTTTACCTTTAATTCACCAGGTACAGTTCCAAATTATACACAACTTACTGACTGCGAAAAGACTGTACATTATATTTGGAATTTATTTTTGAAATATATTATTTGACTTGTGGTTTGGGGGTGTACAACACAGAACAATATCTGTAACACAGAACACTACCTGTTGGATTAGCTTGATGCATAATTGTTTGAGACTATCACTCTATTAACTGCGATGTGTCGTCTGCAAGTTTTCTGTTTCAATTATAAATGCAAACAGTTGAAGTTGTATATAATTTGGAACCGTACCTGGCGAATTAGCAACCTGAATATAGGTAATTTCATTTAAAGAGATTTGTTAGAAATCATTAACAAGTTATACTCCCAGACAGAGGGTACAACTTGGCAGAGGTTTGTTTGTTGGACATTTTAGTACCTTCATTCCCCCTTTAGGATTATTGGTTTCTAAGGTGCCTCTGGATTCAAATCTAGCTGTTCTACGGCAGACCAACAAGGTTACCCTCTGAAACATAAACTGGATTTTGTATCTCAAAGATACAATTTTTAAAATTGCATCTTTTAACTATTTGGGATCAGCAGCCCTTGGGGGACACAAGGGTTTGCACTTTGGAAAACTGCTCTTACTGTTGGAGCCTGGGGGACAGAGCGGAATGCGAAACGAGTGACTAAACAAACATAACGATCAAAGATGAATGCTCAGTGCAGGAAGGGCACTTGTCTGGTTTCTCCGTGTTGCTTTTCAGACCAAAGTCTTCCCGCTACTGTGGGCAGCCCCTTCTCTACAACCTGGTCGGAAGCATCGTCTTTACTTTCTTCACCATTGGTATGTACAGCAAACCGTCTGTCAAGGACCACTCTGCCCATCAGGGTGTGGTCTGAGGGCCTGTTCATTTTATCATGGTGGTCATGCCTGCCTTTGCACATGGCCCCCTGTGCAATGGGGTATGCAGGCCCACTGCCTTTGGCGACTTTCTTGGAACAAACCGCTTGTGGTGATGGAAGATAATAGGCCTCCACAATTTATTTACTTCATTTAGAAGAATAGTTAGTTTTTATATGTTGACTTTCTTTACCACTTAAGGGAGACTCAAATCGGCTTACAATCACCTCCCCCTTCCCACAACAGACACCCTGTAAGGTAGGTGAGGCTGAGAGAGCCCTAAGAGAGCTGTGACTAGCCCAAGGTTACCCAGCTGGCTTCCTGTGTAGGAGTGGGGAAACAAATCCAGTTCACCAGATTAGCCTCTGCCGCTCATGTGGAGGAGTGGGGAATCAAACCTGGTTCTCCAGATCAGAGTCCACCGTTTCCAAACCACTGATCTTAACCACTACACCATGCTGGCTCTCCACTTATACCCCACTTTGCTTCCCAGTGTGGGCTTAACAACATTTCCCCCTTCTCTGCTTTATCCTCACAGCAACCCCGAGAGGTAGCTTAGGTTCAGAGTGTGTGACTGGCCCGAGGTCACCCAGCAAGTATGCATGGCAGACTGGGGATTCGAATCTGGGTCTCGCAGATGGACACTCTGACCACTGTACCACACTGGCTCCTGAACAGCTATGTGATTTCTCCAGGATGCGTGTGTACACAGCACCCTCTTGGAGGTGAAAGACATACCCTTGCCAGCAGCCTTAGCATCGGTCACTGACCGTGGTGCAGGAGAACAGCTCTGCAGAGCTCACCTTGAAGGATAGGGACAGCCGGGATTTCTCCTTTGACCCAGTAGCTGTTATCTTGCCCCTCCAAAAAAGTCATGCATTGGGGTAGGGGCTGTGGTAGAGCATCTGCTTGGCATGCAGAAGGTCCCAGGTTCAATCCCCAGCATCTCCAGTTAAAGGGACCAGGCAAGTAGGTGATGTGAAAGACCTCCACCTGAGACCATGGAGAGCTGCTGCCGGTCAGAGTAGACAATACTGACTTTGATGGACCAAGGGTCTGATTCAGTATAAGGCAGCTTCATGTGTTCATGTGCAAGAGTGACGTTTCTAAAATCACGGAGGGCCCACAGAACGGTTCCTTGTGCTCTCAGAACTCTTGGACTCGGGGCGGTGGGGAATCCGATTGGCTTGGGCCGGACAAAAGGCCACACTGTGATGGTGTGAACAAGTGAGCCAGCCGATTCTTTCCCTTTCCCATCCTTCCAGGGTTGGCTTTGCTGCTGGTCATGATGGAGCCCCTGACAGGCGAGCTGAAGATCATCTTCTCCATCTTTGGAATGGGCTCGTTTGCGGAAGGAATCTGCACGGCTATACTGACATCTTTAGCAGCACAATGTGTTGGTATTCCTTTGGTTGACATTTGGCCCCCACCCCACGGGAATTTTGGTATCAGGGGTTCTTTATACTCCTTCTAATCTATCTATCAAACAGAATTTGGAGCTCTCTCCCCCCCCACACACACAATTGTGTGCCAAGAAATCCAAATTCTGTTCCAAGATAAACTTGTAGAGATGATTGAATAGTAAGCAGTTTTGCATATGCTTGCTTATTTTGCATAAACTGTTTTGCATAAATCAAGATATTTTGCATGAATCCAGATGTGGAGACTGGACCACGTTGGGGGAACCCCTGGCCTACACCAGCCACCTGAGATCCTTTAATGGGAGATGCTGGGATTGAACGAGGGAAACTCTGCACGCAAAGCTGGCACTCTTCCACTGAGCCATGATCTCTACTTAGTTGTCCAGTACTTCTAGCTTTTGAAAACTATTCCATGCATACATTTTCTTCCAACTCCTTGTAAATGCTGAAATCAGATGAGGATTATTTCATTAAACTGAGCTGGATTATAACTTTTAAAAACTACATTATTTTGTCTGCACCTTCAAACATGTCCATTTATCCCTAGTTTTATAAACCACCATGTGAAAATAGAAAAACCCTGAGTACTTTCCTAAGAGATTTCCTTCTTCGATCTGGTTAGATGGTGAGTCTGCAGGAAGGATCTGTTGTACTTTGTACCGAAGAAATTTTGTACTGAAGGAAGTTATTTCTTCAGACAATGCATAATTAACTGGTGGTGCTTGCTGCCGTATGATGGCCCCTAGCCTAAAAGGCTGTAAAAGGAACTGGACAAATTCATTCAAATTCATAAAGGAGCTTCCATGTTCAGAGGCAGTCTACCTGTGAATACAAGTTTCTAGGGGTTAACAACAGGAGGAGCCCCCTGGTGCAGAGTGGTAAGCTGCAGTACTGCAGCCCAAGCTCTGCTCACGACCTGAGTTCGATCCCGACGGAAGTTGGTTTCAGGTAGCTGGCTCAAGGTTGACTCAGCCTTCCATCCTTCCAAGGTCGGTAAAATGAGCACCCAGCTTGCTGGTGGTAAAGGGAAGATGACTGGGGAAGGCACTGGCAAACCACCCCATAAAACAAAGTCTGCCTTGGAAACATCAGGATGTGACGTCACCCCATGGGTCAGGAAAGACCCAGTGCTTGCACAGGGGACCTTTACCTTTTTTAACAACAGGAGGAAGTTGGGCCTTCTGTGCCCAACCTGTGGGCTTTTGGCTGCATTTGGATGGCCATTGTGGAAAACAGGATGCTGGATATTTGGTCTGATCCAGCAGGGCTCTTCTGATGTTCTTTCAGCACCAAGCCCATTTATCCCCCATATCCCGTCTTTCATCCAGGTCAAAACAACTCCTGAGCTCTATTACACGTCCGTGGTTCTGTCAGTGAGCAGCATGTTCTCAACCGGTACGTGGAACGATTTCTTTTTTTGCATTCAAATCGGGCACCTCAGGACTTGGAGGGAGGCAGCCCTCACCGAAACCTGTTCTGGCAGATCCTGCTTGTGCTCCAAGTCTAGCACGGTCAGGGGTGCTAGAAAAGCCCCAGGAGATGGGACGGGCCCCCATAGGCAAGTTGAGTGAGGTCATGCACCACCTGTCACCCTAGTTCTAGAAAAGATGAAGCCGAAGGATGGGGAAAAGAGTCGGTCCCCGACTGGCCTCCTCGGAGGCTGGGCCGTTATGGTAAAAACAAGCATGTCCTGTTGGCACCTTGAAGACAAACAGATCTATTGATCTCTGAGACACCAAAGATAGAGTTGGTCTGCAGTGGAACAGCTAGACCTTAGAGACCAACAAGATTTGGGGGGGCATAAGCTTTCAAGAGTCAAAGCTCCCTTCGTCAGATGACAGCTTATGTGCATGTTAAGTGCCGTCAAGTCGCTTCCGACTCATGGTGACCCTGTGAATCAAAGTCCTATCTTTGACAGCCCTGCTCAGATCTTGCAAATTGAGGGCTGTAGCTTCCTTTATTGAGTCAATCCCTCTCTTGTTGGTCTTCCTCTTTTCCTGCTGCCCTCAACTTTTCCTAGCATGACTGTCTTTTCCAGTGACTCTTGCCTTCTCATGATGTGACCAAAATACGATAGCCTCGGTTTAGTCATTTTAGCTTCCAGGGTCAGTTCAGGCTTGATTTGATCTATAGCCCACTGATTTGTTTTTTTTGGGGAGTCCACAGCTTACGCCCCGAAAATCTTGTCTGTCTCTAAGGTGCTACTGGAATCGAAGCAAGATACCAAAGGGTGCTCTCTGTTTTTTTCCAGCACTAGAGAGAGTAAAATTTCTGTCCATGGAGATAGTCAAGAAAATTATGGGCAGGGAGAGAATGTCCTCTCCCAGGGCCAGCAGTTACACTAGAGGTCTGTTATATAAACATTCATGTCACTTATTTCCTTTGCTTAACTTATTCTTTCATGGGTTTTCCTTCCCAAATATTTAGGCAAAGAAGGTGGCAAAAGAGAGAATGGAGAAGAAGCATATGTAGATGTTCCTAAAGCTTTTTTTGCACACCATCATGGGGACTAGAAACTTTGCACAATGTGAAAACCAACCATCTTTGGATACCAAATAGCAAGGGAAACCCCAGGTGCACTGTTCTCTCCTCTAATGCCTCTGTGTGTTTCTTGCAGCCTTCTTCTCTGTTCTGGGGCTATTCTGGTTTGCCAACATGGCTTCTCCTGGCCTTGTACTGAACAAGCAGGCGAAGAGTGGGATCTGTTACGGACCAGTCTCTGAATGTAGCTGCCTGTGGCACGTCTGACACTTCTGAACCAGGCGCCGAGTCTCTGCCCTGGTTTCCCCAGCAACCTCTCCGCCTGCCGTGGATCATCGGCTAAACTGCCTTCCCTTATCTCCATCCCTGGAGAAATCGACTGATCTCTGTGGCAGCCACAGTGGGAAGACCTTCAGAACTGGGGATATTCATAGCAAATGTCTTTAACTATTCATATGTACGAGCATCAGGTAGCCTTTGAGTTGAAAACGTAGGGCTTTAGCGCCTTTAAAAGGCAAACTCTGGGGGTTTGCAGGCTTCTAACAGTTTTCAGGAGTTTTTGTAGAATATCCAACCACGACCTATTAAAAAGGAAAATATGCTTTCCCCCTCTCTCTTTTGCACAAAACAGCAAGCGCACAAAGCCCTTTTGGGATACGGCTTGGAGTCTAAGGGCTAACAGCACCGGGAGAGTTGCTATGGGAACAGGTACAGAGCCAGAGATAAAGGGATGGAGGCTGGGATATCTGAAGCTCTGGTTTCAAAGAAAGGGGCAGTGTGCTTTTCTCAAGCTGCAGGGTCCAATTGCTTCTTTCTGGGCTCCAAAGGAAAGGGATTTCTTTAGATCTATTCGGGGTAAGTTTTAAAAAAGTGTAATGTAGCCACATGTTCCAGGCGGGATTCAGCCGCTGTTGAAATGCATTCTAGCTATTCTTCCTCATACCCTCTTAAGTCAGCGAACATCAGAAGTGGCTGCAGTCTTTATTCATGGAGGCCAAGCAGTCCAGACAGTGTTCCGGAAGCATATTTTTGCTACACAAACTCATTCTCTCATTATGTGGACAGCTTCCCACATGAGCCTATAAAACTGCTCTTATGGAATCACACCACTGACTCATCTGACTCAGTACTGTGTCCTCTGACTGGCAGGGTGTCAGGCAGAGAGGGATCCCAACAACGGTTCAACCTGAAGAGGCCGGGGATTTTCCGAGTAATCCGATGCAGAGTGTCTCCAGTCTGAGCCCATTAAAATCAACGGGCTAGGACTGGAATAACTGTACATAGGATTGCGCTATAGAACACGTACAACAAAGCAATAACAGCTATTGAAAACAACAGCCAGTGTGCTGTACTGGTTAGAGTGCTGGGCTAATATCTGGGAGACCTAGGTCTGGACCCCCCACGATGCCATGAAAGCTTGCTAGGTGGCCTTGGGCCCATCACACATTCTCAGTTTAACCTACCTCATAGAGTTGTTGTGAAGATAAAATGGAAGACAGGAGAATGATGTAAGCCGCTTTGGGTCCCCATAAATGAAGTAAATAAATAATAATTCCAGCAATTTTAGTGGGCTTCAGCACACTTTGGTCTGCGTTGGACAGTGCCTTTCATTACCGTGTTTAAATCTGATGTGCTGGTAAAGGGTTGTGGGTCTGGAGGATGCAGCAACCAAGAGTTTTGCTTTAGGATATGGGAAGCCCAGATTCAAATGTGTCTCTCCCAGCCACGAAGTTCACCTGGGGCCAACAAGACTATTTCACAGGGTTGATCTGAGAATAAGGTCAGCATTGTCAAGCAAAAGCTCTCTGTATGAGAAAGTGCTACGAAAATGATTACTAACAGGGAGATGAATTTAAGTAAAGTCACAGTTCTGGTCTAGAACAGCCTTTCATCTTTCTTTCTTAAAACAAATTGGAATCAGGTCACTTCCTGGATTTCAGGATTGGGTTCCTAGCCAAAAAGCATATCTATGCTTGGGTCTGTGCAGTGCAAGGTGAAGGATGTCTGCTAAGAAATAAGTACCACTCAGTACAATGGGGCTTTCTTCCTAGTAAGTGCGCTTAAGATTTCAGCCTTAAAGGATACAATGGGGATCGCCCAAAAGCTGTTCTCAACTTAATGCCTCTTAGACAAAAGCGAAAGGCAAATGACATCTTTACAGTCTTCACACCCTGATCCTAAAAAGATTTACATGGGGAAACAGACCATAATGTCTAACTGTCTCTGCTCATGTGCTTTTAAGAGCAGCCTGAGAGATGGAAGTTCAGCAGGTGACGAAAAGCACCTGCCGTGAGACAGTCCAAAAAGTGGGAAACCTTTTTCACATCTAGCCATCCGCACCAAAACACGTCATGTGCAAATCTTTCAAAATGTTCTAGCCATGCCACACACCAGGGGGATGGTTTGCTTTACAGCCCTTGGCCCAGTGTGGTGTAGTGGTTAAAGCGTCGGACTAGGATCTGGGGAACTCAGGTTCAAATCCCCACTCTATCATGGAAGACTTTTCCCAGCACAGTTTCAGAGGGTAGCCCTCCCTGCTGGTCTGCAGTATAACAGTTGGATTCAAGTCCAGATTCAAGTGACGAAGGGAACGCTGACTCTCAAAAGCTTGGAGCCCCAAAACTCTTGTTTGTCTCTAAGGTGCTACTGGGCTTGAATCTAGCTTTTTCCAGCATAGAAGCAATGGAAGAACAGCTGCTCCGGTTAAATTTCTGCCTCATGCAACTGTTAAAAGGTGCAGAATCCCCCACCCCCCAAGCATTTGTACTGAATCAACTCTGGTGGACAGCCAGCCACCCACTTGCTAGGATTCCCAGCTTTTTCCACTATCCTCACATCCATGTGTCCACCAGTAGCCCAACACAGAGACACCAAGAAAGCTAAACTTCCCTTACATTATCTCAGTACCAGGAAAATGTCTGCTGTCAAATTTCTGCATGCCAGGAGTCCATTCAAAGGCAAAAACACGTGCTAGCCCATCTACCCCACCTTACAGAACAAACAGGTGTAATCACCCCTGTACCCAGCAGATCACTCAAAGCTCCATGAGATAAATGGGGGGTGGGGGCATAGCCATGTTATATTGCTGCACCAAAATTCACCAGAAATCCAGTGGCAGAGTAGGATAAGCACAGACTTGGATCTAGTCAAGGAGGATGTTAATTATTTCTGCTTATCATGTCTCGCAGCACAACCTCCTCCATTAGAACTGCTTGGATCCAATCTGACCCTACTCTGCCCATCTATCTGCAGTCAGGAGCAGCCCTCAGCCACTCTGAGTGGATAGAATTGTGTCTGGTTGGTGATTGTTTCTAACCAGCTTCCCACTCCCACCTTTCTGCTGCCTGCAATTTTAACTACAAATGCATTTCTTAGTGGTGGCATCTGACAAAGTGAGCCCTGACACATGAAAGCTCCGGCTGGAATAAATTTTGTTAATGCTTAAGCTGCCCTTGGACTCCTGTTTAACAAAGAAGATGAGCACAGATGCACAGAACCTTGAACACATACCAGCTTTGCTGCTCTGTCTCTCAACGGCCACCTTCTTGCTAAATGCCCTGCAACCAGTTCCTCAGCAAGAGATCAGCACCAACCCAGCGGACATTATAGCCTCTCTGCTTTCCTCCTTGCACTTTCGTTTCATAACGTTTCCTCTTTCGTTTCTTGAGCTGTGAAACAAGAGGTAGGCGAGGCAGATAGGAATGCCGACCTGCCTTTCTATTATAGCAGCTCTGCACATTTCAAACCACATATGTCAGACACTGCCATTATCGGGGCCATACTGCACACGGTGGCCATGGGTTTGCTAACTCTGGCTTGGGAAATTCCTGGAGATTGGGTTGCAGTGCCTGGGGAGGGACTTCCATTTCTCCTAGCTGGAATCTATGGTATCCAACCTCTGAAGCTGCCATTTTATCCTGGAGGACTGATCTCTGCAGTCTAGAAATCCGTTAAAATTCTGGAAGAGCTCCAGGTCCCACCCAGTGATTGGCAACACTAATTCCCAGCCATGTGGCAACCTCTGCATCCTTGTGGCCAGTTTTAGTCTCTGGACAGCGACCCCCCCACACACACAAAAAGTGCAGCCAGTCACGGCTACTACAGCCATCCCTCGGACCTCCAACGGCCCATCCCTGCTCCAGCCCTATCCGAAAAAGCACCGTGCCGGGCTCCACGGATGCGTGTGAACGGGGCTGACTCTGGGGAGGAAGGATTAACGGTTCGGCGGACTACGCCCCTTGGCACCGCCAGAGGCAGCAACTCAACAGCCCCCTGCTCCCATTGCAAGCGGTGCTCCCCCCGGAATCATGAGCCCCTGAGACCCCCCCCCTTCCCCACCCCTATGGGCACTCTTACCAGGCCGGAGGGCTACTTTCGTGCCGGGTTCAGGAGGGCGCCGTCTGAGTCCCGGAACTGAAACTCCACGGGTTTGGGGAGCCGGGGGGGACACTGTTGCTGTGGCGCCGCAGCCGCGCCTTGCTATTGGACGCGGCCCCCGGAAGCGAGCTCGTGTCCTAGGCTGGGGGAGGTTCCCCCAGCGTCCCGAAACCGGAAGCGAGGAGGGTTTGGCCCGTGCGGTATAGGAAACCTTTGGTCAAGGGAAGGATGTGACTGCGGGAGCCGCGGCGGTTTGTTTTTTTGGGGGCGGGGAGGCTGGAGAAGGAGGAGTCACTTGGGTAAGAGGAAGGGCCTGATGGGTCTGGGCTTTGGGGACGGGGTGATGTTAGTAGGGTGGGTAAGAAGGGGTTGCCCTGACCTGGATGGCCCAGGCTAGCCTGATCTCGTCAGATCTCGGAAGCTAAGCAGGGTCGGCCCTGATTAGCATTTGGATGGGAGACCACCAAGGAAGTCCAGGGTTGCTGTGCAGAGGGAGGCACTGGCAGACCACCTCTGTTAGTCTCTTGCCATGAAAACCCCCCCAAAAGGGGTCGCCATAAGTCGGCTGCGACTTGACGGCACTTTACACACACACAAGAAAGGGTTAACAGGGAGGGCGTGTCGGAATGGGAAGCTTTTGAAAGGTATAGGGTAGGATCAGCATTTGGGGCTGGAAGTGGCTCGTTTGAAGAGAAGGAAACAATTGGGGGGAAACGCAAAGGGTTTTTTTTTGCCTTGGATTTGCCCCTCTCTAGATGCACATTCCCCCCATCTGAATTCTCAAAGCTCTGCATGGGGGCTTATTTTTGTGTTTTGAGGATATGGCTGGGGAAAATGTGGGTTTAGAGAGCGGCAAAACTTCCCATGTGTTTTCGCCCAATAGCAGTCGGCGGTAGTCCTTATTCTCTGTTCATTGCGGGTTTTATCCCACCCTTCCTCCAAGAGTGCTGTACAGTGTTTTCTATTTTCTGGTGTCTGCTCCTGGTTTTTGTTTCCCTGTCTCAGACGACGTGGGCGGGGAGGGAGTGGGACGACAATGACATTGAAGATGATAGGCGCTAGATTCAGGGTAAAGAAAATGTAGGGATTGTGGAAACTGCTGCCGGATGTTATAGTGATGGATGCCTGCTTAGAATGGTTTAAAAGGGGGATTCGATTAATTCTTGGTGGAGTGGTTTATTGATGGTTATTGGTCATGAAACCTCCATATTCAGAGGCAGAATATCTCTGAATGAAACCTCCATATTCAGAGGTAGAATACCTCAGAATAGAAGTTGCTGTTTGTGTGTGTGTGGGTAACAATTAGAATTGCCAGCTGCCTGGTTAAACAAGTGCTGTGTTCCTTTACTAGAGGCTCCATGAGATGTTGTTTATCTCTATGCTATGAAAATATTCTGCTGCCCATTTCTACATATTAAGCTTCTATTAAAAGGACAGGACATCTTTCTCCAGGCCTGTTGACACCTTTAACAGCAGTAGGGGGGGAGCTTTGGCCTCCATGCCTGCTTGTGTAGAGTAACAAGAATAAAATGGGTCTCTGTGCAATACTGAAAACATAAGTCCTTGGTGAGAAATATCTTTCTGTGAGAAACTTGTTAAAGAATAAGCCAGAGGCTTTCACTCTGGAAGTATTAAAAAGCCCCCTTAATTTTGTTTATCAATATTAGTTAATTAAGCTGAAATAATTTTCCAGTATAATATTGTCTTCCCATAGCTCATAGAATAAGACGAGATTTATGTTTTAAATGAACAAGAGAATAAATATTAACTTTTGTACTAGTGCAAAGTTCTTTTATAACACTTTGGCTAGCGGTTGTTCTCCACACCTACAAACCAAACCTGTTTCTTGTCTCTCTCAGACGTCTGCTGTGGTTGTGATGGGAAATGGCTTCAAGGGGGAAAACTGAGACTAGCAAGCTGAAACAGAACCTGGAAGAGCAGTTGGATAGGCTAATGCAGCAGCTGCAAGATTTGGACGAATGCAGGTGATGAGGAGCTTCTAAAAAATAACCAGTCTGTTGTGAAATCATTCTATGAACAGCATGTGGACCAGGACATCTTTGTAATCTTCAGCTGTTTGAATAATAGTTACATATGTGTTCGTTACTATTTTGTGGTTTCTCAAAACCCCATTGAGATGATCTCACAAGTCAGGTTTATGAATCTGCCCAATATGCCGTAGGCCTGTGTTCTGTCTGATTTTTTAATTCATTATTTTTATTCATTATTTAATTTGTTGTTTGTAACCCTGTTTGTCTGCTGGATTGGCTGCCAAAGTAATTTACAGTTCACATCTGTTACATTATGTTATCTGCACAGATTCCATGCTAGACAGACCAATGCACTGATTTGGTATCAGGGAACTTTGTCTGTTCTTATCTTCAAGGATAGAGATTGTGCGGTCGTGTCTAGGTACAAATATGAATAACTATATGCATCGTCACAGTCTTAGCTAACTTGTGCTGCTGGTTCTCATTCAGAGATGAATTGGATGCAGATGAGTATGAGGAGACCAAGAAGGAAACCCTGGAGCAGCTGAGTGAATTCAATGACTCTCTCAAGAAGATCATGTCTGGAAATATGACTCTGGTAGATGAACTTAGTGGGATGCAGCTGGTGAGTACTTGGATGTTTGTGGTATATTTAAAAAACATGGCATATTTCAATGTGTGTGAAGAACTCACTTTGTCTAGTTTTATTCCAGCAGGCTGAATAATGTGCTTTCAACTCACTTTAGTGATTATTTGCAAGTGGATCTTGCCGTTTCCCACAAAAAAGCCAGTTGCAAAGTGCTTTGAAAGTACATTATTCAGCATGTGTGAAAGTGAAACTCTCATAATCGCAGACATTATTGTTGATAGGTCTGTAATTATTTGTTTCCTCTAGTATAAGCAGTTGGCCTGAGTCTTTGGGCATGCGTAGCTCCACACTTGCCGTGGGGATTATTGCTGGTCCCAGAAAAGAGAAACAGACATTTCCTTTTCTACTTTGATTTCATAGTTCAGGAACTAGAGTTTCCAGTCTGGTTGCTCTTGAAGTTAATGCGCTGCAGCAGCCTCCTTTCTAGCAACAGAGAGACTGTTCAGAAGCTGAGCACCCCTAGCTAGTGGTATCTGCTGAGGGACTTGAGGTGCTACCTCAAGGAGAAACGGTGATTGTTGACGTTTGCTCTGAACTGTGCACGTTGGTTTCGATGTTCTTTTCCAGGCCATCCAAGTAGCCATCAGTCAAGCCTTTAAAACCCCAGAAGTCATTCGAATGTTCGCCAAGAAACAGCCTGGGCAGTTGCGGACAAAATTGGCTGAGGTAAAGATATACTTATATAATTCCAGCGTTGTATAGCAAAATAGGGACCATTTTTTGCTTTACTGTAGCTCACTCGAGCATCCTTCATCAGGGCGACCCTGCTAGACCAGACCAAAGGTCCATCAAGGCTGACAAAGTCCAGTTTCCCACAGTGATTAATCAAATGCCCAGGAAGACCCGGAAGCAGAAGCATGTAGGCCAAATCCTCCTCCTGATCCCCCCTGCAAATGGTATTGATAACTGTGGAAGTGAGTTTGACAAGTTAATTACATATTAACTTCAATTCTCAGAGGGCATGTTATTCAGACGCGTGTTTCCCCAACATCTGATAGCCAAAGCAGGGTTTTTTTCTGAATTGAATTGGAGGTATCCCTAATAGAGTGCATAAGAGGATGTATGAGCCACTCCTCTTTTTTTCTCTGCCTGAGTCTCTGCACTGCGTATTTCTGAGAGCAATTAATTCTATCACAGAGCTGCGGCAGAAGCAATTGAATGATCCAATGAAGAGAGATGGCAGAATTGCCATTGCCCCATGGAAGTTGATTGGGAGGTGATGAGCAGCAAAGCACAGAGACACAACAGGCAGACTCCTTTCTGGATTGGTACTTTGGGCTTACAGAACATGCTGTTTTGTTACTTGATTTCTCCTGGTATGCATTTGAAGAGTTATTGCTGTCAACTTGGAAGGCTTTAAGAGGAGAGTGGACATGTTCATGGAAGAGATGACTATCCCATAGCTACTAGTCAAAATGAATACTAGTCATGTTGCACATCTATTCTCTCCAGTGTCAAGAGGAACATGCCTATTATATCAGGTGCTTTGGAACGCAAGCAGGATAATGCTGCTGCGGTGGTCTTGTTTGTGGGTTTCCTGGAGGCACCTGGTCGGCTGCGGTGTGAACGGACTGCTGGACATGATGGGCCTGGGTTTGATCCAGCAGGGCCTTATGTTCTTATGTTAACTGTGCAGAACCTTATACACCAAATGTGGAATTCTCTGTTTCTTCCCGTACAGATGGACAGAGATCTGATAGTTGGCAAGCTGGGGCGGGACCTTTACACCCAGCAGAAGGTAGAAATCCTGGCTGCTCTCCGGAAGCTTGGAGAGAAGGTACTGGTGCTGGATAGCCTGTCCCTTCCTCCTGTGGAACGAACACACATGCATGCTCCCTTTTCATTTTTATTGCAGTTACTAAAAAGGTAATTCTCTAGTCCACACGGTTGTTCAGAAAATCTTAACTTACTTAAGCCCTGTTCTTTTTGTTGTTGTTGCTTTAAAAAAAACTACCTAACTCCAGGAAAGTCAGTAGTCTCAGAAATGGGAAGGCCTTTTTAAAAATTTGTTTGCAGCTGATCACGTTTCTGCTTATTTGTGGGTCCGGTTTGCAGGATAGATACTGTAGAAATGGTTTGTATCGCTGAGTCTTTCTTTTCCCTTTTCCTCTTTGTTTTAGCTAACTCCTGATGATGAGGCTTTCCTTTCAACCAATGCGGGAGCTACTCTGAGCCAATTTGAAAGAGTCTCAAATGACCTTGGTAAGTCCTTCTTTCTCCCCCCCCCCCTTTGGTCTAGGTGTTCGGCTACCTTGTCATCTGGTGGAAACAAACTACACCTCATAGTCCTGAGCTCCTCCCGCTTGCTTGTCAATCTTCTTGATTTTGATGTGGAGTTTGGAGGCATGTGTGGGATCCAGATTGCGCCTATACTTCACCCGCTTCCTCTGTGTAACAGGCTGAAAGCTTAGCTCTACTACTGTCATATAAAAATATACATCATGTGGATTGACTTCGATCAGACGGTTTTCCTTAATCCCTAGCAGTCCTGGTTAAAAATTGATAGCTGTAGTTTAGCCATTGAAGAGAGTCTGCAAAAGTTACTGGCCCACAACTTTTTTTTCTAGCCAGCCTGCCCGTACACATCTATTAGCCATTTCTGTCCTGGTAGTCCCCCTTTTGGACGCACTCCATAACGTGGTGAGGGGGTTTGTGTGTGTCAGCTAAGCTGGGAGCAATGCCGTAAGGGGTCTAGACTCTGTCAAGAGACTAGACTCCTAGCAGAGTCACTCAAGACGGAATGGTCACAGCTGAGACGCCAGGCGAAGATGCATCCACCCACTTCAGGGGTCAATGGCCACATCCGCAGAAGAGAACCGGCAGTTCCAGTGGTGATGGGGGCAGAGGAATCCTTGAAGGTAAGCTGCTGGGCATCAGCAGTAGTGGAAAATGACACTGGTGGAGGATCTTTTGTAGACAACGGCAGTGCCGCTACAGCTAACCCTGGTTAGTACTGCGCAGAAGAAGGCAATGGTAAACCACTTCTGACAAACCCTTACCTTGAAAACTATGATGAGACAATCCAAAATGAAAAAAGATATCGTGCTGGAAGATGGGACCCCCAGATCAGATGGCACTCAATCAGCTACTTGGGAAGAGCAGAGGACAAGTATGAATAGCACTGTTCTTAATGACGTGATTGAACTAAAGCCGAAACGACATTCAGCGGTTGACGTGAATAGATGCAAAAGGAAAGTCCAAAGCTGTTCAATGCATATGTTTAGGAGGATGTTGATTCATTGGGTCGCCATGAGTTGGAAGCGACTTGACGGCACTTAACAGACACACACACACCCACACACACACACATTCTGGTAATGGCTGGAAAATCAGACAGAACTTTTTCCTGTTTGCTGACCTTTCCCTGCGGGGCCAACTGACCTTTTGACTCACTCCCGACTATTGGGCTTAGGGGTCAGTTGCAAGCTCTCTAAGGTGCCCGTTGAGTTTGCCATTTTTAAAGATTACCAGATCTAACGTGGGAGAAGCTTTTGTGAATTCTGGTCTGCTTCATCCACTTAATTTTGCTGCAACAGATTAATACAGCTAACCCTCTGAAATTAATTAAAATGTAAAGTAGCTTTATGTTGAAAACACCTGTTTGCAAACCCAGGCATCGCCAAGCAGTGCCCAAGCAGAATTTGGGGAGGAGCTATGGCTCAGTGGAAGAGCCTTCTTTGCACGCAGAAGGTCTCAGGTTCAATCCCTGGCATCTCCAGTTGAAAGGATCTGGTAGGAGGTCATGTGAAAGACTGCTGCCTGAAACCCTGGAGAGCCATTGTCAGTCTGGGTAGATAAGACTGACCTTGATGGACCAAGGGTCTGATTCAGTATTAGGTAGCTTCATGTGTGTAGTACAAACTTGTACTACGAATCTCCAGCACAGATGCACTATCCCATCACATGGGTCATGGAAGAAGAAGAGGAGGAGTTGGTTTTTGTATGCTGACTTTCTCTACCACTTAAGGGGGAATCAAACCGGCTTACAATCACTTTCCCTTCCCCTCCCCACAACAGACACCCTGTGAGGTAGGTAGGTGGGGCTGAGAGAGCTGTGACTAGCCCAGCTGCCTTCATGTGCAGGAGTGGGGAAAACAAATCCAGTTCACCAAATTAGCCTCCGCTGCTCATGTGGAGGAGTGGGGAATCAAACCCGGTTCTCCAGATCAGACTCCACTGCTCCAAACCACTGCTCTTAACCACGACACCAAACATACTATATTTCTAAAACAAAATAAATGGACTGCATCGTGGTAATCAGCTTGCAATGATAATCAGTACCTCATCCAATGGACCAGCTGTAAAGCATTCCCACTTCCCTTTCCAATTTAATTTTGCACAGAGACGTCTCTGGAACTAGGGCCTTGTGAGGTGTATACTTGGTTGCTTTCTGCATAATGTTTGAGGCAGACCTTAAGCTCTGTTGTTGGCAGTCCTGTTTTGCAGATACTCAAAAAGTGAAAGGTTGAGTTCAGATCTCGTATCCAGAAGCAAAATAACTTCGAAGCAGGCGATGATGGGATAAATGCAAGCTTAAATGTTTTCCTTTGTTTCTCACTTAACTGCAGGGTCAGGAGACAAAGTCTTCGCTCTGGCTAGTTTGGAGGTAGAAAAATCGAAACAGTGAAGGATGCTTGGGAGAGCTGCTTCGATTTCCTGCAGTCCATTATGTTAGGGTGTTTTTTTTTTTTTACACTACGTTGTATTTGTGAGTTTCTTATACACTTTTTGTAACGCTCTTTCTCTCAACAAGATGCAAAAAGATTTTCCAGTGCTCTTTGCATAGTCAGCAGCTTGGCTTCAGAGGCTAACACCTTCGAAGTGCTACATTTTCAACAAACGAAAAACCTAACAATGATTACCTTTTCAACGGAAGCAACTTTTTGTGTATGTCCATGTCTTTTGAAACATGCGTTTCTCTAGTAAAACTTTTTTTTTTAGTGTGTGTGTGTGTGTATACATGTGATGGCGGAACGTTCCCCCCTTGGCTAACCGTTGTTCCTGCACAGCTGCCTCAGGTTTGCGGCTTGCCAGAAATTATTTGTTTTACTGCAATCCCTTCTGTTTCTTTATTTTCGAAAGGGGGGGGGGAGTGTAACTCTGTATCAAATGTAGCCATGTTTTCCTGAAACAGCATCGGTCTGAAAGCTGAGATTGTATGCCAGCCGACAGTTCCTCTGCTGTGGCTATGAATGGGAGCCATTGTCTAGGAAAGGCTTGATTGGCAAACAAAAGCAGGCCAGTTTGGAATCTTCTGCAGCAATTTAACTTTCTGTGTTGGAACGACAGGGAAGCGCTCCCGACCAGCCGCGAGAGGCCCCGTCCGTGGCGGCCTTTGGGAGCCTGGAGTGTTATCGACTACAAGAGTTGCCATTCTTCCCTCCCCGTGTTTCTGGGGCAGCGTGTAATAGCTTCCTCCCTGGTCAAAAGAAACAAACAAACAGAGGGCCCCTCGCTGCAGGCTGGGTCCCTTCTTTTTCTGAATGGGGGTCAAACTTGCGTGCCACTGACCTTGTTAGCATGGGGCAGCCTGACATCCTCCAGGCGACAGAACAAGATGCTGGCTTTGGTGGCCGGAGCTCTGCATCCCCACGCTGGCCTTGCTGCTTTAGGGAGGGAAGACCGGTTGCATTCCTCAGAGATCTGGCATAGGATCCAGCCTCAGAATCTGTTTTCCATACCTTCATGGGCTGCAGTGCTCTTTTCCTAAATATGCTGCAAGTTACAGCGTGGTGTAGTGGTTAAGAGCGGTGGTTTGGAGCGGTGGGCTCTGATCTGGAGAACCGGGTTTGATTCCCCACTCCTCCACATGAGCGGCGGAGGCTAATCTGGTGAGCTGGATTTGTTTCCCCACTCCTACACGCGAAGCCAGCTGGGTGACCCTGGGTTAGTCACACTCAGCCCCACTTACCTCACAGGGTGTCTGTTGTGGGGAGGGGAAGGTGATTGGAAGCCGGTTTGATTCTGCCTTAAGTGGTAGAGAAAGTCGGCATATAAAAGCCAACTCTTCTTCTGAGAGCCTCTGGCCATGTGCAGAGTGCCTTTTATTTCTCTATATTTAGAACACCCTTGTGTCAGAAGATTCCAAATGCAAACCATATAGTCTGGTGCGCAGGCAGTGTTGGACTAGGGCTGAAGGGACTTGCATTCAGAAATCCACGCTCGGGTGAACTTGGGCTGTGCTCTTTCTCTTAGTTTAACCTACATTACAAAGCTGCTGGGAGGGTAAACTGAAGAAGGGGAGAGCCACATTCACTGGCCTAAGCTGCCTGGAGGAAAAGCAGGGCAAAAATTAGAGTTCTGGGAAAGCGGGGAAGAGGTCCTGACTTTGTAAGAGTTGTAGAGATGAGGGATCGGGGGTGGCTGCAGCTGGCCACACAGGGTGGGAAAGCCCCCCCCCATACTTTTTTCTTCTGCACAATTATGAAAGAAAAAGAACGTATTCAGAGGCTTTTTACTGAGTCGGACCATTCGTCCCTCTAGCCTAGTTCAGCTGCCTCTGCTGGGAGCTGCTCTCTGGGGTCTCAAGGAGAGGAAAGGGCTTTCCCAGCTCCTGCAGTTGGTGAGGAAGCTGCCTTTCTGTTGGTCTGCAAACCCTCCCCCCTCTCCAGCAAAGAAACCAAACAATGGGAAATAGCCACGGTCCCACTAGGCTCCCCACTTTAGGCCAGGGTGTGAGCCGGTTATGGATCCTGACTCACCCGTTGAAGCCCCGTGCTCTAGACTGCTTCATTCAAGAGATGGGGCTTCCAAGAAGGCATCTGGAGGTTCAGAAATTAGCTGCTGCTACTGCCAGTGCCTTCTTGAAAAAGTTGGCATGCTCTCTGGTGCCCCACTTGTCTTGTGAATGCATAAGGTTTAACTTGCTCACCATGAGGGTACGTGGATTGGGAGACTATTTTAATTAATCTAAATATAAAACTTCTCTGTCCTGCCCTATTCATTCCTAACTGTTTTCTGGCTTAAAGTCGT
This sequence comes from Euleptes europaea, assembly GCF_029931775.1. Taxonomy (NCBI): domain Eukaryota; kingdom Metazoa; phylum Chordata; class Lepidosauria; order Squamata; family Sphaerodactylidae; genus Euleptes; species Euleptes europaea. The sequence continues at coordinate 3,811,057 of NC_079330.1, forward strand.
TTATTGGCTATATCGACATCTCGGTGTTTGACACAGGGATATGTCACAACTCTCTTGCTGTGTGGCTCAGTGGAAGATCCTCTGCAGGTCTCAGGTTCGATCCATGGCAGTTCTCCAGTTAAAAGGATCAGACAGTAGGTAATGTGTAAGTCCTCTACCTGAAACCCTGCAGTGCAGCTGCGAGCCTGAGTAGACAATACAGACCGTGATTGACTGATACAGTATAAGGCAGCTTTATGAGTGCCATGCCTGTGTTTGTGGTTTTCCCAATGAACTTTGCTGTAAGTCATTTGAGAAACCACTCTGCTTTCTGTCTGGTTTGAGAAGTGAGCACAAAGCCTATATTCTCTTTTCCTGGCTTGCAGACCTGCATGGGCTGCCAAAGACGCCGGCTGCATCACGCTGCAATGTTGCTCTAGTGTGACTCTCCCCCTCGTTCAGCGTTTTTGGAAGCAATAACAGGGAGAGGGACAGCTCGCCCAGCAAACGCACCGCTCGAAACAGATGCCCAACAGCAGAGGATGGTGAGAATCTTCCCGGGGCTGGAATCAGCCTTGACAGCAGCGTTCCTAATAGGATTAGGAGGGAGCTGAGCTGAGCAAGCAGAACGTGCCCTGCTGCTGTTCTCTCCTGCGCTTGGTATAATTTGTCCTTCGTTTCTCATATTTACATCCTCCCCTGGGGTGGTGTCCCTGGATGGGGTGATCCTGTCATGGAGCCGGGCGGGGGATTAACCCTAAGTGAGAAAGATTGTAAAGGCAATCACCTAGATAACTTCATAGCCTTGGGGAGTAAACACAGGTCTCCCAGGACTCGCCAGGCAAAGCTTTTCCTGGCAGTGATTGAGTTTATGTGTCTGGATGCTTCTCCTGCACACACAGAAAACAACATCAGGGCAAAGACTAGGCTGGCATTGTTCCTGGTCGCCTGGCTTTCCTCTGTGGAGGGATGATTTGGTGGAGGGGAAGCTCCCCGATAACTTCTGTGGCCAGGGCACTCAGTCTTAGCAGTTACGGGTAGCAGGCTTTTCGTGTTTTTATTTTTAAAAACTCATGACAGTTAACTGGGGCAAATTTATTTCGTGGTTGTGGGTCTCCTTTTCCTGAGATGCTGCAGCAGACTCATTAGTGGTGACGAGAGGGTTCTTTTGCTGCCTGCAGAAGTGAAGCCCAGCCGCTGCCTTGCCACAAAGCCCTGCCCTGAGCCAGACACCGCTCGGAACAGGCTGCTGCTTTTGATCTTTTTCTGCAGCAAGATTTGCATTTACTCCTCAGCCTTTGTGTAGCGCACGTCTTCCTTTATGAACACACCGCTGAGAAATGCGTTTTAATCTTGTCAACTTTATAGTTCCCCCCCCTTTTAGAACACAACCATCCCATTAAACCGCTACTTCCCCCAACAACGTATAAGTATGGATGTTTTTGTGGGAGGAGAATTATTTTTGTGCTTAAGCATGCAACTCTCTAGTTAGTATTGCATGAAGCAGTTAAAAATGAGGCTCAAGGTTTCTAATCCTTTTAAAAATCTGCCTGCAAATAGGTAAGATTCTGAAAGCCCTTCCAATGCTAAGAAACAATATGCTTTAATTAATGTATTTATACCCTGTTTTATCTCCAGCGGATACTGAAAGCAGTTTACAACATTGTTGTCCTCTCCTCCTTTTTATTATTATTTACAAAATTTGTATTCCCACCTTTTTGCCGATTGTGATGGCCTTCGACCACAGACAATAAACTTTATCACACACACCTTTTTGCCCTTAGAAGGGGTACCAATGTGGCTAACAATTTAATACATACATGATAAAATCACATTTTAAAGCCATTAAAATTAATCCTTATCCCAAGCACACACCATTAAAACAATTAAAAAGAGGCAAAATACATAAAGGAGGTAAAATACAGACAAAATAGCACCTTTAATAGATAATGTGCTCTATAAACTTGTTTATTTTCACATCATCCCTGAGAGGTAGGTCACATTGTTCATATGTGCTAGTTTCTCGTAGGGTTGCCAAGTGAGGTCTGGGAAATTCCTGGAGATTTTGGGAGTGAAGCCTGAGGACTGCAGGCTTGGGGGCAGGACCTCAGATGGATATAATGCCATAGAGTCCATCCTCCAAAGCAGCCATTTTCTCCAGAACTGATTTCTGTAGCCTGGAGATCAGTTCTAACTCTGGGAGATCTCCAGGCCCCACCTGGAGGTTGGTAACCCTATTTCTAGAGTTGTTGCACAGAGCCGTGGAATACAGCAGACAAACTGATACTTTCTTTCCCCCCCTCTTTTTTCTGCATTCTTTCCAAGAGCACATGAGCAAGCTTTGCCGGAGTTGTTTTCTGCTACAAGATTACTTAAAAAAACCCATAATGGCAACTGACAGTACCTATTTTTTTGTAAAGGGTTAGGAATCCAAAATAGGCATCAAACAATCTGTACCACCCTCTAGAGTCTAGAAGAGTGGATCTCGCAGTAAGGATAGGCACATTCTTTTCACTTCCACACTCCCCGGTATTTGTGCCATAGCAGGGACCCCAATGTGGCTGAGTGAGATCTTTTTACTTAGTGTCAGGATTAATCCTCTCCTGCTGTCATATGGAAGGTCTCAGCACATGGTGGCAGCTGGATTATTAAAGAATCCTAAATGAATTTCAAAGATTATCCTTGGGGGCGGGGGGAGAGAGTAAAGAGTGGAGACTGGTGCAGTCCAGTCTGAAAGAGGGACAAGGAAATACCACTGGCTTCTGATGACTGAGCTTAACCGCTATATCGAGGAAAGAAGAGGCAGGAAGCAAAAAAAAGCTGGAGGTCTCTGGGACACATACTGCAGGATTGACTATAAAAATGTACAATGTTTAACAGCTAAAAACGTGGTATTTGCAAAAGGCACAACGGATGAGTCCTAGCAGAAAGTTGCTTACAATCTACCCAAACCATCCCATAGCACATAATTTCCAAAAGCTAAGGTTGTGACATTTCTTAATGGCATGAGTTGCAAGGTATGAGCCATGGATTGTCATTGGTGGGGGGACTGATGCAGGTTGCACAGCTGTGTTTGTTTGAAGGGGGAAATAGGGTTTAGGATCTGGTGGGTGTCTCCTGCTTAAAGCTTTAGAGAACCAGGTCAGTAGCAACAGCAGCTTGTAAATCCCTTGCACTTCCCTTTCCTTTGGTGCTTGGTCTCTCCCCTCTGCCTCCCCTCCTGAAACACTTTTTGCATTTGCTGTACTCTTCACCGTACTGATGCTCACCCTCACAAAACATTGGTGTTCAGATCAAGGCAATGCATTCTCTGCAGCTACCGTATGTTTACTTGATGTTTGCATCCTGTGGTCCCTAATGTTCACTAGGTATATTCCACCAGTTGCTGGTACTTCATAATGGAGTTAGCTGGGTGAAAAGTAGCCTACAAATATAATAGACAGGAAATCTGATATGTTCATCTGTGGTTAGCAGAATATCAACTTCCTTTCTTCACTTTTTAAAACAAATTGTTAATACATTGGATTATAAAATAAAGATAGATTAGTAGGACACTAACAAAATAGGGATATTAATAACAACTAAATTTCAAAACATGAGGTTTCAGCTTCACAGGAAAATAAATATTTTAAACTATGGTGTCTGAACTGCACGGGCCAGTAGAAGTTATGGATGTGATTTTTATACTTAAGAATTGAGATACATACCTCTTGTAGACATTAGCAGAGTTGTGATAGATGATCATTAAAATATGTATCTTATACCTTAGTGCATAAATCATATATCTGATAATATGTATTCAAGTAGTTCTGGGTTATCAGCTTGTGACGTTGGAGTTTCTTGGGTGTGAGGTGTGGAATTCATGGGGCCCTGTTCCTTAAACAGTTACCTGATCAACTGGACAAACGATGGGAAAACAGAACATGGAGGGTTAAAAAAAATTATATTAAGCCTATAATGCCTTCAAAAGCATTCTCAGTCAGTTACAAAGGATAAACAGATGCCTTTAATTGCAGGTCTCCCACCTCACAGGAGAATAAAACATCTTTGGATATTTCTTTCTCCCTCACATACTGTGCTAATTAACATGACTCTGATGGAAGGATCCCAGAGTGATGTTTCCACATCCGCATCCCCCCCAGCCCGAGCTGATGCGCTCAGGTTCTTTTCATAAATAATTAATAATTGGCACTGCCTGCCGCGCACTGTGTATGTATGTGTTAGTGGTTGTCTCAGATCCCAGCATATTTCCACCCGTTCAGTTCCTGTCTGCGGCTCGTTTTTTGCTCTTTTCGTGGGCTTTCATGTGAAGGTCTTCATTAACTAACTCTGGTTGTAGAATTGCGGCAGGTGGCTTTGATGTCATGTAAATACCAAAAACAGAGAATGGGAATGTGCAGATCTCTTAGACTGTGATTTATAGGACACAGATACAATAGGAGTGTTATGGCGGTATTTAACGATGTCAAGTGGGGTAGCCTAAGCAGAGGAGGTGGAAGAGTGTACCAGATGAGACCAAAGGGTTTTCAACAGTCAACTGGAATAGTCAGTCTCTGTCCCATTTCACCTTAATTTTGTGTTTGTGTGTGGGGGGGGACCTTGCCTCTCTCCCTCCATAATCTACTTGTTGATTTACTCCCTGTGTCAGACTAGTATCTGGAAGACCCAGGTTTGAACTCCACTCATATCATGGAAGCTCTCTGGGTGGGCTCTCAACCTAACCTACCTCACAGGGTTGGTGTGAGGATAAAATGGAGGAAAGGGGAACGATATAAGCTCCTTTGGGTCCCCACTGGGGAGAAAGGCAGGGTATGAAACACATAAGAGTAACTGCTCACTTTGTCAGATATGTATGGAAATCAAACTGAGCATCCTTCTCTAGGGAGCAGGCCTTGTACCCAGCCCCATAATGGACTCTCGTTTGATTTCCAGACATAACTGACAAAGTGAGCTGAGACTCAGGAAAGCACATATTGAGATAAAGTTGTTAGCCTTCAAAGTGCCCCTGGACGGTTAAGAACATCAGAAGGGCCCTGCTGGATCAGACCAAGGTCCATCAAGTCCAGCAGTCTGTTCACACAGCTGCCAACCAGGTGCCTCTAAGAAGCCCCCAAGCAAGGCGACTGCAGCAGCACCATCCTGCCTGTGTTCCACAACACCTAATATATTAGGCATGCTCCTCTGATCCTGGAGAGAATAGGTATGCACCATGACTAGTATCCAACATAAGAAAGGCCCTGCTGGATCAGACCAAGGTCCATCAAATCCAGCAGTCTGTTCGCACAGCTGCCAACCAGGCACCTCTAGGAAGCCCACAAACAAGATGACTGCAGCAGCACCGTCCTGCCTGTGTTCCATAGCACCTAATGTAATAGGCATGCTCCTCTGATCCTGGAGAGAATAGGAATACATCATAGGGTTGCCAGCTCCAGGTTGGGAAATACCTGGAGATTTTTGGGGCGGAGCCTGAGGAGGGTGGGGTTTGGGGAGGGACTTCATGCCATAGATTCCAATTGCCAAAGGCGGCCATTTTCTCCAGGAGAACTGATCTCTATCGGCTGGAGAGCAATTGTAACAGCAGATCTCCAGCTACTACCTGGAGGTTGGCAACCGTCATCCTGGGGCAGGGCGTTTGTTCCTGCTTCCTTTCCGGGCCCACCCGTTAAGCCCCGCCTCTATGCCATGGGCCCCGCCCACTCGTCGCCCTAAGCAACGCCCCCTCCTCTCCCGCCCTTCCCGCGTGGCCCCTCCCACCATCCAGCCCCGCCCCTTCCCCCTACGTCGGCCGGGGCCCTCTGGCCAGGGACGAACCCCCCCGCCCACCGCTGGCCACGCCCCCCTCCGCTGCTGCTGCCGCCTGAGGCGAGCTCGGCTTGTCGCCTCTCGGCGGCCTCGGGCGCTGCTGGGACGCGGCAGGCGGCGGCGGGTCCCTCCCACCCGGAGTCGCCCAGGCGCCTCCTCCGCTCCCTCCCTCGGTCGCCGCCGCTGTGAGTCACGACGGCGGAGGGAGGAGGCAGAGGCGAGGCAGGCAGAGAGGAACGGTCGCTTTCCTCACCACGGTGCTCGTCCGCCAGGGAAGCCTCGCCGGTCCCGACCCGCCCTCAAGGGGAAGGGCGGAGAGACGCGCAGAATAAAGCCCCCTCGCCCGCCTCGCGACCCTTCAGGTAAGCGCTGCCCTGCCTGGCAACACAAGGAGCCTCGCGCCCTGCCCGCCGGTTGGCTGGCTGGCTGGCTGGGCCGCGCGCGCCCGCGCGTCAACCGCCTCCCTCTTAGAACGCTCCCCCTTAGAACGCTCGCGCGCGCGCGCTCCCAACCGCCTTTCCCTCCAACCGCCGTCCCTCCCCTCGCCCCCCCTCCTCCTCCACCACCAAGATGGAGTCACTCTTGCTCTACCTTCTCCCCCCCATTCGTGCTGTCGTCAGCAGACTTCTGTCTTTAGGGGGTTGCCAATCTCCAGGCGGGGGGCTGGAGAACCTCCCGGAGTCGCAGCTCATCGCCAGGGATCCGCTCCCCCGGAGGACGTGGCTGCCTCGGAGGGTGGCACTCTGTGGTATACCGTGGGGTCCGGTGAAGAGGAACTGAAGGCCCCGCCCCCCAATCTCCAGGAGTTTCCCAAGCCAGAGATGGCAACCCTGTATAGTTAAACCCTAAAATACAGAAGCATGTGGCTAAGGGAAAATACTCATAGATTATCCCCTAGGAGTATAAGTCATAGAGAGTATACTCCTAGAGAGCCAGCGTGGTGTAGTGAGTTGGAGCAGTGGACTCTGGTCTGGAGAACCCTGTTTGATTAACACATGAAGCTGCCTTATACTGAATCAAACCCTTGGTCCATCAAAGCTGGTATTGTCTATTCAGACTGGAAGCCGCTCTCCAGGACCTCAGGCAGAGGTCTTTCACATCACCTACCTGCCTAGTCCCTCTAACTGGAGAGGCCGGGCATTGAACCTGGGACCTTCTGCATGCCAACAGATGCTCTACCACTGATTCCTCGCTCCTCCTTAGTGGATGCTAATCTGGTGAACTGGGTTGTTTCCCCACTCCTACACATGAAGCCAGCTGGGTGACCCTGGGCTAATCACAACTCTGTTAGAGCTCTCTCAGCCCCACCTACCTCGTAGGCTGTCTGTTGTGGGGAGGGAAAGGGAAGGTGATTGTAAGCTGGTTTGATTCTTAAGTGGGAGAGAAAGTCAGCATATAAAAACCAACTCTTCTTAATTATGTACCAACATTATAACTACCTATACATACTGGCTGAAATACATCCAAAGTAACAATACACAATAGTTCTCCTAGCATAGAATCAAAAGTTCATTTACAATCCTTGAGCTTGTTCTTCCATATGATGTGGATATCTCTTCAACGATGCAATACCAGTAGATCAGTTAATAAATAAAGTTATAAATCATCTCTTCAGTATTGGTGGAAAAATAGCTATGAATAATCTCTTCAGCCACATGCTTTTGTATTTTGGGGTTTGATTGCAGTGTTGGTGTGGTGTGGCTACTATTTTTTCAAGAACCCTATATAGTTATCATTGTGTGGCTTGTAAATATTTTAATAAATGTGTTCTCTTTATCACTATTCCTCCATGTATGCCTTAAAATATTTTTCTGCCCATCATATCCAAGGAGATTCAAAGAGACGAAGCCTAAGCAAACCTATATGTGAGATGTGCTGTCCTTCCCCCCCCCCCCCAAGACACTATGTCCTGGCGCTTAAAAAAAAAAAAGAATCTTCCCACTCTCCTTTTGGTTTGCTTCCAGTTCTGACCTGCTTATTTTTAATATTTCTGTCAAAGACTCCTTGAAGTGTGCACCCCTTAGATACTGTCTCCCTAACTTGATTTTGGTGGAATTGCCTGCCACACTTGCCCACTCCACTTTGCCTTTCCCTCCATCCCTTTCTCTCGAGCACTTTGCCCCTCAAGGTTTATTCCTGTCTCCCAAATGTCCCCTTCTTTTTTTTGCAGCTGTTGTTTCCTTAATTGACTTTCAGTGGGGTTTTTGCAGACCTGTTCTTCCTCAAGATTGGCCCCAGTTCTATCCCCAGAACACAGCTCTGTTCCCCCAGGTGTTACCTGCTTCTCCTCTTGGCCTGGGGTCTTCCTCAAGACTGCCCTATTCAACTTCTATCCCTCATTTTCCCCTTTCAGGTGATCCCTTTGCAATTTGATTCCTGAAATCTGTCCCATAATTAGGCAGATGTTGACAGATTTGGGATGCTTGACCCATGCCTCAAAATTCAACTTTTTTTTAAAGAACCCTTGCAAGGGGAGGGAAAAGGGACACCCAACCATTAGCACCCCTTTCTCTTGAGCCATTTCATCTTAAAGTGCCTCAGAGGGGACATGGCTAAACTGGCTACCATGTTCTTGGTGACTTCCATTTCTCCTTCTAAGCAGGAGAGAACCTAAGCAGATTTGTTGCCCCCTTGCAGACAAACTGATTTTAAAGAGTGGAAGACTTAACCCTTCCCCTCCCAATCCCTCATAGCTCCTTTGTTTGCACATTGAACCCCACCTGGCTGGGACTGAAGAGTAGAATTGTGTTGTCTCTTTCCCTCTGCTAAAGCTCTGGTTTAAAATCACTGGCTGCCAAGCTCCTGTCCCAGTGACAGTTGAAGCCAAAGAAGTACCAAGCAACCCTCCAATCTTGTATATTCCCACATTAAAATGAAAAAAGGCCTTACACCTCTGAAGTATGAAGGCTGTCCTTGGCTGTTTTTCTCTGCTTTCTGTGGAGTTTCCTTGGAGACTGCCCTGTTCCAGTTTTTCTCTTCTTCTCCATTGAGTTTTTGTGCTGCCCTGTGTAATGTTTTATCACCATGCACACCTTTCCTGCAAGTTTCAGGCCTGCCCTTCTGAGGTTTGGCTCCAAATTTGTCCCATGCTACTACCTATATTTTGAAGGTCTGAGGTACATACCTTTAAAATGCAAAACAGAAACTCAGTATCATGTAGTGACTTTACAAGTAGGCTTGTAAGAGAGTGGTGGTGGGTTGCAGCTCTTTGTAAGCACTTGATGACACACCCATATTATCCAGTGTGAAATGGCCCTCAATTTTATTTCTGTTTCTCACCTTCAAACAGGGTTGCCTTAAGGCTGTTTTGCACATTACAAGAGAAAACTGGTCCAGTGTGTTGACTTACAAGTTTGAACAGTTGAAGGGGCGATGCAAGTGCAGAAAAAAATGTGCTTGGAAGACTCAGGCAAACTTGTTTATTTAAAATATTCCTATCCTTTAACTGAAAACGCTCATGGTGGATTACAAATCAATATGCCTTACAGGCATAACAAAATTAAAACAATATAGTGTTAAAACCCTCAAAGGGACACAGAAATAAGAAGTCTAATTGCAACAATGACACCGCGCAAAGAACAGCACAATCACAGCAAAGTAAGATATTCAGGAGCAATTTCAGCAGAAATTGTGAATCGTACTTCGAAGCATACTTCCCAAACATGCATGTCTTGTATGCAGGCCTTCAGGCATTTCCCAATATAAACAAAAATAACATGGCTGAAATGCTACAAAAACACCCGGCGGGGGAAGGGGGGCTATCTTTTCTGTAATAATCTGAAAGTACTTTAAACAGTTTCCGCCACTTGTCTCATAACGTTCTATGTTATCTCCTTTTCATTTGATGATCCTTCCAAATGTTATTTTATTTTATTTTGCTTAAAGTTTCTACCACCAGATCTCTCAGCCCATTTTAGGCTGCGTTCTCAAAACCTCTTCATCTGTATTAGTGTGTGTACGCTCTGAATTTGTTCAAAAGTGGTACAACCAGTTCTTTGGTATTTGGTTGGATTAAAATAGCGGCTTTAATTTTAGCCTTATTTATCAATTACATTTGTCTTTCTTCATTGGAACTCAAGATGGCATGCATAGTTCCCCAGACGTTTTTGACAGAGTTATTGAACTCACCCAAACATGCATAGGCTTCTGCAAGGTTGCCACATCATGTACTTTCAACCGGTCTGTAGTTAGTCATCTGTTGATGCTGACTTAAGATTCCGTGAACCTGTGTGCAGTGAAAGACGGTAGATAGCAGAGAACAATGAAAGCACAAAGAGATCTGATTTTTTATTAAAGACTTATTTCAGTGAGTCAGGTTTTCTGCCATTCGAACTTTTAAAGAGTATCTGAAGGGTCCAAGTTTGATTAAACACTGGAGAAAAGGTTCTCTTGCAGTTAGCCTCAGACAATAATTACTGGAGCACAATAAAGTTTTGATAACTAGGCTTTTTTCCCGTTAATCACGCTACGAGTTGTACAGTTGCTGTTTAGTCATGCTGCATAATATTTGTCTGGCAAATATTCCCTCTCCTTTTAAACATATACTCCTGAATAAATTAGCCTGATAAGTATTTGACATTACTAATGGTAATCCTGCATTCAAGCAGTAGATAATTGCAGACTTCTGGATAAAGCTTTAGTAGTAGATCTTTACTGACGCATGACTTCTTAACCTTACCATTTTTTTTCTCTTTTGCTAAATACTTATGCCGTAAATAATTATTGATATAACCTTTGCACAACCCCTTACCTGTAAGGTTTCAGAAATATGTCTTAGTTTGTACTAAGGTTAACAAAATTATGTTGTGAATTAGTTACCTTGGGGTTATTCGTTATGTTACATGCAGCTTTGTCTAAGGAAGGAAGTTACACCCTGCTTGAGGACATTTCCTTCCCTGCTGTCCTATCTATTTTTTTTTATCCAGTGCTGTGAATGTAACAGCCAAGTGCCATAAAATTAGAACACGAAGGTGACCTGGTTGGGAGACATGACTGCTCCTAGGTAGCCTCTGCCAGAAGCAGAGTCTACTCTGATCTTTGGTTTATGAGGGAACTTGGGGCAGTGAAGTGGGCTCGTGAACAGCCAGTGAACTTGCAGTGGATAATATTACCCAATCAGGCTACAGCACATTTTCATATCTATTCTGTGAAGAGGTAATAATGAAGCATTCTTCTTCCTCTGTCAATATTGGGTTTGTGCAAAGCTGTTCAGCAGAACTTTCCTGAGAAGTCTTTGCCATGAAGCACCTTATGATGTAGACTTGGAGGGTTGCTTTGACTTGTTTGTGAAGTATCTCGTAAATTCACTCAAAGCCATTATGAATTGGATGCCATTAATTCTGCAGTTCAGCCTCTGTTATCCGAACTCAGACTAGTCCCAGTTGCTTGAATGAATTCAGTAACTGCTACCTGAGGAGGTATGGTAAGTTGCTCATAAGAATGTGGCTTCAAAATCCCCAGTATTGTATCCATCAGTGTGGCTTCTGGTAACCACTTTTCTTGTTTGCCAAAGTAAAGATTCAATCCTTTGTTCACCTCACTAGAACAGATGGTGTTTTGGAAGTGCTCAGAAGACCCTTGTGTCCATTGGGGGCGTCAGTTCAGAAGCCATAGGAGAATGCTTGGAACGTCCCCAACGGTCTGTGATTGGCCCTAGCCCCCATGGCATCCATTTCATGGTGGTGCCTACTACCTGGTCTCAGAGTATCAGAAGAACTAATAAGGGTTGGGGACGTTTTACTAATTTTTGTTTCACTTAGCTGCTGTTTGGACGTTTTTATTCTGTTTTACCGCTGTTTTATTATATTGTTATATTAACTACTTTTAGGGGAAAGTGGGATATAAATATTCTCATAATCTACATATGGCCTAAATGCTGCTGTTGCATAAAAACTCTACCTACTCATCTAAATATTACAACTTAACTATGAAGGCAGAATGAAGCTGTTCCTTCTGTCATCTGGGAACTAATACTGACTTCAGTTGCCTGACTTAAGTACATACAGTTATAACAGAAGCTGTCTTTCTCTGCCGACAGTGTTAAGTCGGCAAAAATGTAATAGTTTGCATATGGCTTAAAGTCTGAATGGAGCGACCAGTTCTACAGTAATTCACCGTTAACTGGGCTCCTTGTGGTCAGATGAAATTACCTTGGGAATTTTTGAATTTTGTTTCATTAATGCTCTCAATATGTGTTTTGAAATCCTTTCATGAAAGAAGCTATAGAAATGCAAAGAACCAGGAAGGAAAACTTATCCCTATTTGGGTTTATGAACTCTTAACATATAGGTGGCTGCACCTAACTTTAAAATGGGTAGGACTGTAAAAGCTGTGTCTAAAAACTGAGCCTGGTTTGAACTACCTTTTGGAGAGTTTGGCATAAAGCCTTTATGTATCTGAAATATTACACCAGGAGTCTTGAGTCCCTGAAAAGCTTGTTATGCTCTGGAAGAAATAAACTGACATAACATTAAGTATTCCAGATCTTACTAGTCAGTTACAAATGGTAAGTGTTATGGATTCTGTGTCACATCCCTCAAGAGAAGTGAATTAGAAGTGAATTAATGCAGTCTCCATCTGCCTGTTGCTGAAGGTCATGAGTTGCATTGAATGAAGGGGGAAATATCAGGATTGTGAGTTTCCTGATTTCCCTGCTGCAGCTGTTCTCTGAAAGACCTCGCTGTAAATTAACAACGCTTAAAGGTGTAGTGTCGTCTTGTACGCTCCCAGTGTGACCTGAGCTGTAACTGTTGAAGCGCTCTGTAGTAGAGCTAGAGAGGCTAACAATGTCTAACTTGGCAGTACTGTTGTCCAAGATTAAGGGAAACTGCACTGTTTTTATTTTAAACTGAGATTTACATGGTGCTTCTGAATTTGTCTCTGTTTCTGTTAGTGTTTCTCTTAAGCCTTTGTTCTAGAGCAATGGCTTTCAGACTGTGCTTCAGGAAACACTGGGGTTTCGCAGAAGCTTATCAGGTTCCTTAATAAGAACATCTAATACAGGAGTGATGAAGGGAGCATTAACTCTTGAGAGCTTATACCCCAAAAAGCTTGTCGGTCTCTCTAAGTTGCTGCTGGACTTCAATTTAGCTTTTCAACTGTAGACAAACACAACTACCGCCTGAAACACTCTTCATGGAAGGCACGACATTCAGCCTTCCCGGTGTCAGGGAAGTAAGGGCGGGGCTGGCTCCCCAGCATGGCTACCGGACGAATGGAGGAGAACGGGCGCGGTGCCACGAACGCCGGAGGAGCGCCTGCCGACCAGCTGAGAGTCGGGAGGGCCCGCCCAGGGCGGGGCGCATGCGCGCGGCACACAAGGGGCGGGGAACAGCTGGGAAGGGGGCGTGGGGCGTGGTCAGCCCTAATATGGGCTCGGGGGGAGGGTGGTCAGACGTCTTGAAGCTCTGGCAGCCGAGAGAGAGAGAGAGAGGAAGCAGAGCAGAGACCCTGGCTGCGTCTGGGGGAGAGAGTGACTCCCTCAGAATGGTCTGAGGCTGAGGAGGCTCCTTTGGCTCGGACCCCAAGGATCCCCGGAGAGTAAGAAAGGGCAAATCCCGAGGTGGCGCTCCACAAGGTGGTGGAGAATGCTGGCATAGGGGGCATGGTTAGGAGGCCCCCACCCCGCATACCGGCATATCCAGGCTGGCGAGGAGGCCGACCTAATACGCCCTGCGATCTTGATGGCCCTGGGCACCGGACGACCCAAGATGAAACCCACCAAAGGGTCCCAACCTTGCTCCATGGACTTTGGTCAGTTCAGTCGATGGATGGTGGACCAACAAGGCCTCTTAATGAAGGAAATGTGGCAGCAGCAGCAGAAAGCTCAACAGCGATTGGTGCACGATATGACATTGCGGCAGCAAGAGGCACAGGCCAGGGCGCTTAGGAAGGGTTGAGGGGAGATCTACCAGCCCCTCGGATGCCGCCAGTTCCACTTTCTAAGTTAGGGCCGGATGATGAGGTGGATGGGTTCCTAGAAGCCTTTGAGAGAACTGCCGAGGCATCGGGTTGGCCCAAGGACAGGTGGTCCTTTATCATTGGCCCTTACCTAACAGGCCCAGCTCAGACAGCATTGAGGTCGTTACCCAAGGCTGATAGTGCCAAGTACGATAAGTTGAAAGCGGCCATTCTAGAATGGTACACAATTTCTGAGGAAACGTATCGGCAATGCTTCCGGCAGATGTCTTGGAAAAAGGAAGGAAACCCCCCCCCCAGGGCTTTCGTTACAGCCTTAAAAGATGCGGCGGACAGGTGGTTACAGCCGGAGGTACAGAACAGTCAGGCCGTAGCAGAGAGAGTAGTCTTGGAGCAACTGGTACAGGTGGTGCCCAACAAGGCCCGTGAATGGCTTATTTGTAATAAACCCAAGACTGTAGAAGAGGCAATGACACTATTGGAGAATGTCTCGGCCCTGGAGCCGTGAGGGTTAGGCCCAGAACTGCCCAGGGGAGAGGGCCGTCCAAACCCAGGTCAGGGAGTCTCCAGGGGAGGCCGAGCAAGGCCATTACCACGATTCCCGGGGACACCCGGGCTCCGGTTCAAGGGACCCCAGGTTCCAATTCCCAGACCAGCGGGAACGCTAAATAACGAGATGCCAAAAGGGGCAGCCAAGGCAGAGGGAGCTGTGGCCGAGATCCCAGGGAAGGGCTCCTGTTACACCTGTGGTCAGTGGGGGCATTTCCGCCGCGAATGCCCCTTAATGGAGTGCGACCTGGGTTGGGAACAAAATATGCAAGTGGAGAAATAAGCCATTCACTCTATAGTCAGTTTTACTTGACTACTGCAAATGGCTAAAAGTATCAGCTGTAGAATAGTTTAAGGGCCATTCATCTAGAAGTTCTGCATATTTAAATCAGTTTTACTGTGTCCAAGGCTAATGTCAATTCTGAGTGCAGTGCAAGCCGGGCTTTAAATTTTATGCTACTTGGCTGGCTTCAGTTATTTAGTTGTCTGAATTGACGGCCTTAATATACGCTTCAACAGTGTTGCTTGTGCATCTGGGAGTTGGTGTGTTCATGGTGCTACCAATCTGGAAAGGTGGTTTAGAAGAAGGACATGGCTCTTTAGTTGACACCACCCTTCTTAAAAACAGCCAACAGTTTCCTTTAGAATTTCATTTTGCATATCCTGACAAATTTTCTGCAAGGTAATCTCAGGCACACTGTTGACGTTCCCCAAATGCTAACTTTGGCGGGTCATTAATTCCCACTGCACAAATGAGGAATGAAGGTGAATCACCAACTGTCACACAAATCCTTGTCTGATTTGGGCCTGGAACCCAGCTCTTGTCCCTTGGGACTATTCTGGCTCTTGGTGGGGCAACATAATGAGTAATGTGGCAGGCCCTGGCGGTGGTTCAGCTGTTCTACAGCTGTCTTGCTAAGCATTACTGCTTGCCTCTGGGACCTTAGTCATAATTGCTCCTGCTATTTCACATTCTCCCCTGTCCTTCCTCGTAAATATCATGTTACAGAGTATTTCTGAATTGTATTTCTTAGGGGTTCATATGTAGTTGAACATTTCAGATTTTTAGTTTTAAATAAAAAATCCTTGACCATGGCCTCAGAGTCCTTGCAGTTAAATGTTCAGTCATGACTCTGTTCTTAGCTCTTCAGTGAGATTGTTTTGCATGCATTCATTGGAAGTCTCTTGACTTCCTTTTTCCTGCTTGTATGATATGGGCACGATCTGAGCAAGGCTGTCAAAAATAGGACATTTTGGAGGACATTGATTCATAGGGGTCGCCATGAGTCGGAAGCAACTTGATGGCACTTAACACATGCATGATATGGGTGCTGTGAGACCAGAAAATAATACATTTTTACATGAAATTAGCCCACTTCAGTGCAGGAACATTGGGCAGGATAACTTGAACAATAAAACAGACTGATCTCTCAGTGGAATGAGGCATGTTTCACTTTTAATCATTTTGTCACTTGATATCTGTAGCCAGAAGTACTAGAATCTGTGTTTGCTGTTTTACGTAGGGTTATGATTCAGTAGACTACGATTGCAATGTGTTTGGGCCAGGTTTTCACCCTGCTAGTTATATGGGGTGGGCTTCTTTGCCAGCATACTGTGGTGGTTAAGAGCAATGGATCCTAATCTGGAGAACCAGGTTTGATTCCCCGCTCGTCCAAATGAAGCCAGCTAGGTGACCTTGGGGCAGTCAGAGTTCTCTCAGAACTCCCCCACCTACCTCACCAGGTGCCTGTTGTCCGGGAGAGGAAGGGGATGTGGTTGTAAGCCGCTCTGAGACTTCTTAAGGTAGAGAAAGGCAGGGAATAAAAACCTACTCTTTGCTCTGTAGCAATTACATCAAGGACATTTAACTTTTCTTGGATCCCATGGATTATTTGTCCACATTAAACTTCAGCATATAGATGCTTGCGTTAATTACAGTGGCTTGAAAAAGAATGTATCTGTAATAATGACAAATGAGACCAACGGAACTGGCTATTAAAGCTAATACACCACATAAGTAGATACTAATTCTTGTGTTAATGAAGATGTAACTCAAGTGTAAAGTGGCTTCCCACAATCCTGTGTGTCGAGAGAGAAAAACAAATCTTTGAAGTATACAGAAGTGGAAAAGGGCGACTAATTGCTATAAATGGTTCTGCTGTCAGTGTTGTCCTTTTGAGTAGTAAGAACAGGGACCAAATTTCTAAAGGTTTTTAAATAGTCCTTTCCTTGGGGAATTTTTTGTTTTGAATTTTTCTTTTAACCCCTTTAAAGGGGAGTTGCTAGTTACTGCCAGTCTTTCCTAGTGCGTTCCATGGCAGAGTAGGCTTGCAGGAATTTCAGCTGCAATGTACCCTCTTGGTGAAGACATTCATGGGGATTAGTTTGGCATCTTTTCCAGATGCTTTGTGGGATAGCAGAAATAAGCTGACTCTTAGGATTACCAGTCTATGTTATCTGATGGAAAATGACATGTGTGTCTTTCTTAAATAAAGTCATTTTCCAGCTGTGTTCTGAGGCATCTGACTTCTGTGGACACTTATTAGTATTCCCAGAGATCTGATCACTAATGGCAGGCAAGCTACCCTAGAAGGCAGCTTACCCACCTACTACTGATCTCACCCCCCTACGTGTAACCTCAGGTGAGCATTAAGTATCTTCTAGGGCACCCTCACAGATTGCACATGGAGGTGGAGGTTTATCAGGCTTGACCAGAGATTTATGTGAACTGGCTGTGCGCACTAACATGCTGCAGAATCGTCCATAATGTGCAAAGTTTCCCTAGCAGACAAAGGGAAAAGCTTCCTGAAAGTAAAAAACATGAAAACCACGGATTTTTATATGTCACATGCAAATCACATACTTTTGCTTGTGATAATGTAAATTGCCTGCTTTACTTACGGAGGCTTTTGCTGAACTGTTTTGCTTCCGCTCACCAACTCCACATGAGATGGCAAACTTGTGTCTGGGCTATACCACTTTAGCCTGCAGATGGGAAGTCATATGAATAAAGTGTTCCTCTAAACAAAATATTTCCTTAGGAATCTTTCCCCCCACAATAGAAAACCGGAATCTCTAGGAGAGTTCAAAACTAATAACATGTTCTCCATAATGCTTCTTAGTGGGACCAGCCAAATGACACAACAGCATACAAGGATTTCTCCAGAACTCTTCCATCAGTGTAGATGCTACCAAAACAAAAACAAAAAATGTTTTTAAGTGGGTGGGGGGGAAACCTAAGGGCTGGCTGTGACAGCATCGTTTTGAATCTACATGCCTCCCTATAGTTCACAGCGGAGTTTGAATAGAACTTAACATCATGACCTGAGGCATTCCTTTTATACCTTTTTTATTTTTGAGTCATCCCGCCTGATGAAGAGTTCTAGAAAACTTGTTCACTGATGTGTCTCATTCTGTTGGTCTCAACAACAGGTATTACATGTATTATATACTTAGCGTTGAATATTTTTTGGGGGGACCACCAACCTTTTGTGAACAACTTTTTTCACCTCTAGGAAGGGCAGGTTATAACTCTTCTTTCCTGCCACTTTGATATGAATATGCATTCTGTGTGGGGGAAGTATCCAGTCATGTCCTTGCCTACAGTTTACAGAAACAGGTTCGCCACTTACTCACTTTGTGAAAATGAGGCTTCTGCTCTGTGAATTGCATCATTCCTCTTGAGCTCTTTCAAACATGATCAGGAGCCAATGGCATCATTAGTGCTTCTCAGCAGGTTAGATCATACTTTTCAATGGAGTCTGATCCTGAGTGGTCAGCATTATAATTGTTAGTTTGCTACCGTAACCAGATGCATGTCCCCACAAAAGGCAAGTGCTTTTTTCCTTGGTGCTGACTGGTTAGCCCCTAGGGAGACTGCACAGGTCACACTGGTCTGGTACTTATACTGTCAGCTAAGAGTTTAGATGTGAGAGGGGGAGACAACAAGGTAGCTAATTTTTTTCCTAACTTCGTTGAACTGGTCACAATTAAAAGGCTAAAGTCCTGATGATAGGAAATAAGCTGCTTTTGATTATCTTGATTTCTACTGGCAAAGTATTCCTCCAGTGTGAAAAAGATTCTAAGTCCGTATCTATCTAAATAGCAAAGATTACTGGAACTTGTGTGCAAACTAATTTATATGGAGGATGACTCCAATGGTGGTTAAATATTTCAGTGGCTTCAAAACATCTGAAATATGTTAGCCTGCTTCAGGCTGAATATTATAGTTGATCCTCTGTTCCCACAGGGTGGCTTCTTGCAGTGTTTCCAAACTGAGAACTGATTGGAGCTGAGCATTTGACTGAATTTTTCCTCAGCATAAGGAGTCAGGTAAGCTTATAATGGCCTGAGCCCAGGATTTTTCCTCTGAGCCCCCATGCATATAATGAAAGTAGCTGTTGTCCTTTGTGGCAAGCCTCTTCTAAAATGTTGCACCTGCCAAGATTGTTAGTTGGCAGTCGGTATATTTCAGGGCCAGAACTGCCAACTAGAGAACAGTGGGCTGGGAGCATTTTGGTTGTGGAATTCAGGCATGAAGCCCTGAACTGACATTTGTCTGTACCACCATTTCATGCTGTTCTGATGCATGTGACAGATATTGGAGCATACAGGAGAAACTAATTTTCCGCTGTGGCCCCTGAGTTAACTTGTGTCAACGTGTCTGTTGGCCTTCCAACATAACTGAAACACTTATTTCCCATGTGCCTTGGATCTTATGCCGCTGCTGTAGCATCTGGACTGGTTTTTCATTGTTCTCTGGACCATCTGAAAAGATGCTGCTTACTATTGCTTGAACCTCTGCACATCCAAGGTAACTGCTTTGCTCCTGTGTCTGATATCAATGTCTAAAATTGGCTGGCATCCTTGTGGCAGATTAAGACTGCAAGAGGACATTGCAGGAGCTGGCATGGTGTAGCGGATACACTGTCTGCCTCACCTACCTCACAGGGTTGTTGCTAGGACAAAATTGCGGAGAGAAGAATGATGTCAGCCATTTTGGGTCCCTGTTGGGGAGACAGGTAGAGCATAAATGAAGCAAAAAAGAGGACATTGGACAGCTCCAACAGCTGTCGATTGCTAGCAGATTTCCCTCTCCCCTGAAGCCTCAGCACAGCAAGAGTTTTGCATGACTTCAGAAAGCAATGTAAAATGTACACCAAGAGCACAATTTGGCAGCATCTCTAGATAATTGTGGACAGTGAGGCATGTTTTGAAACAAGTGAGCAGCTAAGGTTTTTCAGACCTGAGTACAGAGCTTATATAGTCAGCTGAACCCACTCTCCTAGCATTTTCCTGTGCCTGCCTTCCCCCACCCATGCTTTGCTTTTTACTGTGACCTTATGGACATAAATACAGCCACCAGAACCATAGGACGCTGCTTAATGTGAACGTACAGCTAGGCCACCTTAGAATGACCTTTTAGTCTATTTTTGGTGATTCTGCTGGTTGGCAGTCTGGCCCATGTTAGCTTTCAGCAGTGTTCCGTAGCCTATGTCACAGAAACAGGAATTTCTGCTTGTTTAGGCAAGGGCTGCCCAAAAATCCTAGACACTTGGAATAATGTCCTAAAGTTTTCCTATGATGAAATAGCTTTCTAGAACTTGTAGAGGCATGCACTCAGTCTTAGATGCTGTCTTGACTAACTTGTTAGTGACATTGCAAAAAAAAGCAATCCAGTGGCCTCCTGAACTGAGTTGAAATGGTTTCAGTTTCCTTTCTTGTTTCCATTTTAGTCTTGCCTTGACTTCTTCCACCTCTACTTTTGGGTAGTAATAGAGAGAGGAAGGTTGCTGCATATAGATTAAGGTCGCCTATGCAGTATTTGGTTTATAGATTCTTGTATGCAGTGCCACCTGCTGGAAGATTTAAACAATGCTGATTTATTCCCCCCTTTTCAAGCTATGTTTCCTCTTCTGTGGAATCATTTACTCTGTTTCCAGAGTGGCCTTCTTGCTCAATAACAACTTCCCACAAAAATGTGCTAAAATATATGTTGTGGTTAGTTTATGTCTCATGCAGACATCTGTCCTCACAATCTTCCCCCACCGTTTCTCAGAGCTACTTGGGCTTTGGTTGCTCTCTGGGAAGGGGAATTTGATAACTGTGGAGCAATTTCCAAAGCTGCATATGTGCCACTCCTGACAAAGTGAGTTGTCTAATGGTATAGTCAGTAGGATGCTTTCTGAGGTCCCATCACAAACATCTGATTGCCTTGAATGGGTTAAGAAGAAGTACTTAGCTTTTATATAACACGTTCAGTGTTTGAGCATATCTTGCTAATCCTTGGAACAGCCATGTAAGGTAAGCCATCATTCCCATGTTGTACATGAGGGGCAGAGGCAAAGCTGCCTGAAGAGTTCAGGGCAAAAACAAGATAAATCTGATGCCCAGCATATAAAGCTACAGTAGTCTGGTTGCAAATGCTTTCTTCAAGATCACACAATGTTTATACTTTCTTGTGTTTGTCTTGTGATAGGTCCATAGATTCTTGTCAATTTAACTTTAGTCTGTATTTCTGAAGCAACATGGGTATACATCTTAATCACGTGTATCATGGATACACATCTTTACCCTTTTCAAGGAAAGCTGCAACTTTTTTGTGTAACCATATATTCTCCAGGAATGTTAAGTTAATGTGACTTCTTTCAGCTGAATTAACTAAGTAGCAACATAAACTTTGTGTATCAAACAAAGCACTGCGTATTGGTTAAACTATTTAGTAAGTTTGTAAGAATGTGATGTTTATTTAAACTATTTAGTAAGTTTGTAAGAATGTGATGTTTATTTAAACAAATGTAACAGAAATTAAACAAATGTAACAGAAATTAAAGATATCTACTTGCTCAGAAAAATGAGGTAATCCAGTCTCCCGTATCTCTGTTACAGGTGGTCCCTACATGCTTTGGCCAAAGCCCAAATCACATCTTTGATTTCTTCTTCCTGGTCATTCTGACAGAACGTTCTCATAACCCAAGATTACCAAGGAAGCAGGTAATGTTGGCTGTTTCTTCATTCTGCTGTTATCTCTCTGTGTGATCTGGAAGAACTGAGAAACACTGTAAACAAGCTCTGATCTATTCATTGCATCATTATTTAGCTTGCAACTAATTAAACTAGCAACTGTGTTACACGCTTCTGCTAATTTGGGATTATTTTACTAAAAAATAAACAACATTTTCTTGGGAAGAGTGGGTTAGATTCGGTGACTGGAATACGTGTCATCTCATTCTGTGTCAAAAGCAATTGGTGCGTACGCAGGGCTATAATGTCCTTCTTATGAAGTTTTGTTGAAGAAGGAGCTATAAAAGGGTTTCCCCCCTTGTGGAAAACCAACTTGTTGGTTTTACTAGTTTACTGATGCACCTGAACCTAGAGATTCATTTTAACAAAGTTGTCTGATGACATTTAATGGTGTACCGGGCAGAAGTCCTGACCAGAGAGCTCCTATGTAGGAAGAGGTGGGAAATGGCTTTGGCTGTTAAGAGTCAGTGTATTTTCTTGCTGCTCATTCTTCTGATATTGCTCCTTTTTTGTCTTGATGGTTCTATGTATTTAGGAGCCTCTGGAACTGGGAGGAGGGGAATGAACCGTGAGGGCGTCCCCGGGAAGAGTCCGGAGGAGATGTATATTCAGCAGAAAGTGAGAGTCTTGCTTATGCTTAGGAAGATGGGATCAAATGTAAGTATCATAGACAACCTTATAGAAAAGGCATGAGCTACCAGCCCGCTAAAAAGTCCACAGTTTGCTCATGTGTAAAACATTATGAACCAGCTGACTCCTGGTGTGCCAGAGCTTCTGTGTCTGCTTGCATGGCACTGATTGTTCCTGATCTGTACACAAAAATGCTATAAGTTAATAGGGTAGATAATGTTGAGTTTGGATTCATAACTTTGCTACCTCCTGATTTTTTCAAATACAAAACTAAGTGTAAATATGTCATTATGTCTTGAGAGGCAGGGTAATTCAGGAGGACGTGTTTTAATCCTTTGCTTGAATATAAGAATATTTGTATAATCTACTTGGGAGTGTGTTCTTTCTGACTTTGGGCAGATAAGAACCTCTAGTTACACTGTGGAAGGCCGTAATGGAATTCAGTTTATTGCTGTGCCACATTAACCTGGCTAACAATAAACTGTGTATAAATTATGTTGAATTTCTTGACATCCGCTAGTTTGGGTCTCAGTATTTTATTTTAAGTGGAGCAATTTGGGATTATGGTCCCTTATTATGTATCCTTAGGGCTAAGAACTAATATAAGTAGGAGCAAAAGCAACTAAATGGAACTATAATAGCATCTGAATTGTTACTTGATATGAATCCTGCAGCTGAGTTTGTGTTCTTCTGACCCCATGGTTTTACTTTTCTCTCTCTTTTTGTAGTTAACTGCCAGTGAAGAGGAATTTTTGCGGACGTACGCAGGGGTAGTGAATAGCCAACTTAGCCAGCTTCCTCAGCATTCTATTGATCAGGGTGAGTAGCAAGTGAGGGGAAGAAGCACAGATTTTTAAACCATGTGCTTATTCCTGTTTGGTAGAAATAACCTATTCAGAGGGTGGGCCTGACTTCACTCTAATCTGACAGAATGGTAAAGAGCTCCAAATTTTTTTTTGCTGTGTTGGAGTGGGATGGGAGAGCGTTTTGTGTAATCTGTACTGAACTCAAAATTCTGCTGCAGATTGCGCCTAGAAAAGCAAAATAATTTGTACCCTGGTAAATTTGAAGTGAATGTCCATGTTCAGTGACATAATTTGGCTTTTGTTGTTCATGAAGAAACCCAGTGTGTTATGGGTGCTTATTCTCTGCCTCATGAGTATGACAAGTCTGTTTCAGCCCCTCCTCCTGACTTCAGAGGTGTTACCAGGCATTGCCTACATGCTTCGAAGCCTAATTCTGCCAACACAAGGGCTAGAAGTTTTCAAAAAACCACTAACCCAGAATTTATTATCAATTTTGCACCCTGTACTGATTTTCTGAGCTTTAGAAGAATATGTTCCATCTTAAGAAAGGATTGTGCATGTTGATCAATCTTATCTTTATTTTTCCCTTAACATGACCTAGTAGTGTTACTCTTCAATGCATTTTAATGATGGGTGAAAGTGATTTCAGAACCTTAAGGGTTTTGAAGTCGTGAGGCTCCAGCCATGATCATTGAGGTCTTCAATAAGCCATGAGGGCTTCAAGATACATCCCTTTGTCTTGCATTTAGGGAGGCTCAGACTTTTAATCTAAGCCCTAGAGAGGCTCAGTATGATGAGGCTGGAAAAACTTCTGCTCCAGATAACTCGCCTAGTTGAGTCATCACAATAGCATATGTACCTTGCGGGGTATCTCCTCAACGGCTTTTAATCCATATAATACCTTCTCTGTGCGTGGGAGAAGGGAACACTATGGAAGTACGTAAGGGAGGGGTAAGTCGTAAAAAACAGCAACACAGAGATTGACCTAACCTAGCATTTTAATTAAAGGCTTCTCCTCTAGATGGCAGTATGTCTTCTGTTTGCACACTGGAATTTAAAATATTACCACCATCGCTAAAAAGCATTTTAAATATATGCTTTTGTCTGTCTAATATCTTGCCTCTCTGGTATCTGAGTGGAGTTTCAAAAGGCCTTTGCTGTATGGCATTGGAAGCAAGGCTATAGAAAACACATACCCCTTTGGACTCCCAAAATTGTGGAGTTTGCGAAGGCTTATCTTATCCTGAATATGGCGGCGGTATAAAATTTGCTAACAATCATATGTTGACGTGGCTTTTTTTTCTATGTTACTTGCTCACCATAGTTGCTGACGTTCTGTATTTCATCTCTGAAATCCATGTTGTGCATATTTTGTTTCCACCTGAAGCAGCTCCCTGCTGAGATGTGTATTGTGGCTGTATTCAGCCGCACCTTAATTACCATAGCCAGGAATAAAGGGGAAAGTATTTGCTGAATGAGTCAAGGTGTATTTGATTTCTTCTTGTCCCTTAGAGGAGGGAGGCCGTCTGAGATGCTAGCCACACACAGACTTTGGGTACAAATCTACATCGGCAATAAAGTGTACAGCTTGCAGGGTGGAATGATTGTGTATTTAAATCTTGGTTGTGCTGTTTAGTGTTTGTCTTACAGACTGCTACGCCCCTCTTTCAAACGTGCTCAGGTGTTTGCCAGGTATTCTGAAGGAAATGGTTAAAGCTTACGTTTTGTGTAGGGGAAAATGATGGAGCTGCATGACCGATACAGAAACATAGACAACGTAGGATTTGTCTGTCTTAAGATCTGGAAATATCGCAGAGACAGTGGTCTGAATTAAATGGGGTGAAGTAATTAGTACAGTACCTCTATAAAGCAAGCTGTCTCTTTGGTGTTTTGGTCACCAAGGGGATATTTTGAAACTGAGGCTCCAAGGATTGTGCTGCAGCATGGGCTTAGAAGTAGGAAAGATCTGAAGAACTGAGGCATTAATCTATGTAAGTACATGCCTGGGGGAATGTTGGCCACCTTCTTAGTCTTCTGTTTTGATCTATTCTGCATTAGCTCCCTGCCTATTAAAGCAAGAGGGAAAGCATGAGCTCTTGAGGGTCTGTATTAAGCCGCTGTTTGTCAGATAAACTTACAGGACTGTCACTGTGAAAACGCCTTTTATGGCATGCAGTTGGCCTTCGGCTTTTTGAAAAAGCTAAATTGGTGCGTTAGCAAGCTCTGCTGTCAGTTATTTGCACGATGAAACCGGAAAATTTAATGCAGCATTGGTAAGTGGTAGTATCAACCTTGGTGACTCCACCGCCATTGGTTGCTATAGCAACAGTGTCTTGTTGGTTCTTGGAGAAAGCCAAGTCTCTTGGGGAGCTCAGAGCTAAGATACAAACATATTATGCGCAGGTGGTTTTAGGGGCTGGTGTTTAAAAATAAAGCCATTCAGCCTGCACTGTGAGTTTAGGGGGGGTGGGAAGGGCCACTGGGATTTGCAGGGGTTAGTTACAGTTTGAATTCAGTGCTGTGGCACCCACTTTTGGGAAATACTATATTGTGCAACATGATGTTGGGTTCTGAGGTTGATATGACCTGAATTTGGGTGGGGGGTAGAGTCCTTCAATTGTGCATGAAGGCAAAGGACATTTGAACCTGTAGGTGGGGAATGAAATGCTTGTATTAGTAATTCAAGGATCTGTCTGACTTGCCTACCACAACTTCCCCTAGGTAGTCTGGTTTGAGCAGCCGTGACTCAGTAGTAGAAGCCCCATGCCTTGCAAGCAGAAGACCCAAGGTTCAGACCTTGGAATCACCAGCTCAGTGATTTCAGACAGTGGGTGTTAGTGAAGGCCTTTCCCGCCCTGAAGGAAGGGCATCTTGAAGCTTCTTTCTCTCCTTGAGGTCCTGGGGAACTGCTATCCGTTAGAGGTGTCCATTTTGGGTAAGGTGAGCCAATGATCCAACTTGGTGTAAGATAGCTTCCAGAGCATATAGGCAACATGCATTCTGTTTAACCACATATCCGCCAAACCTTGCAGAACATGTTTCAAAGAGGCGAAGAGTAGGATCCATTGCTGAAATGCGTTGCGAAAAACTGCCTGTAGAGTTGCACTTACCAACCAGTATAATACAGTGGCTAGAGTGTTGGATTTGGAACAAAGAGACAAACGTTCAAATCCGTGATGAGATATAAAGCTTTCTGGATGGGCTTTTCCACAAACTCTTGGCCTTACCTACCTGGGAGGATGGTTATGAGGGTAAAATGTATGAGTCTCCTTGGAAGAAAAATGAAGATGAGTGGATTCTACGCTAATAGGTTAGTGAGACAGGACCTGGTGGATGTGGTGATGGCTGCCAGCTTGGAGGGCTTTAAGAGGGGAGTGGACATATTCATGGAGGAAAGGAGTATTCATGGCTATTAGTTAGAATGGATGCTAGTCATGCTGCATACCTATTCTCTAGTATCAGAGGAGCATGCCTATTATATTGGGTGCGGTGGAACACAGGCAGGATGGTGCTGCTACAGTCGTCTTGTTTGTGGCTTCCTAGAGGCACCTGGTTGGCCACTGTGTGAACAGACTGCTGGACTTGATGGGCCTTGGTCTGATCCAGCAGGGCCTTTCTTATGTTTGTATGTTCTAAGCTAGTGAAGAATTTTGTTGGGAAATTGAACCACATGCTCTAGAAAGTACAGCCTGCTTCCAGCTGTCAGGTTGCTTTCAAAAGAAAATAGTCCACATTAAAGTTCCACTCCCAAGCTCAATTCATTATTTCTCACATTCCTTTTTCTAGCCCAGACACAGTTTATGAGTCACTCTTAATGTACCTTGTGGACATTTCTTGGGAGTCTAAAATGCAACAGAATCTAGCAGTTCCAAACCTATATAAAGCGAAGCTTGGTAGAATGAGTCATTTAATGTGAATCTTCACAAGCTGCTTCTTGCTGAGTTTCTTCTGTTCAGCATTTATTCATGCTGATCGACAAACACAATCATAGGCAAATGTGGAGTTCAGCGACCTGCAACTTCTGGACTGTTCTCCTCCATTAACCAGTTCCTTGACCTTCAAATTTACCTAATTTCTGTTACTTCTTAAAAAATATATAAATGGCAAAAGTATGTGCATAAGAGTTGGATCATTGGATACAGGAAATTCCAGAACACACACACACACACACACAAAAGAAATGGCTCTAAATTGTGGCAGTTCTCATTCTTTGAGCAAGGTCTTCTTCCTCTTTAAAAGTCTGTATTATTAAAGTGTAAGAGAGAGTTGAAGTATTGAAGGAGAAGGTTTCGTGCGAAAGGTCAAAGATGCAGGGAGCCTGCACCCTGCTGCTTCCCTTCCTTTCCTGGCATTTTCATTCCTGTGAGTTTGCAGCCAGTTTAAAGTTTGCTTATTGCGGAGGTTTGGAAAGCATAGGTTGTCCTTACAGTTGCCAAATTGAACAGATTGTGTGCCAGACGTAGTTGCAAATTTCAAATTTATGAATACGGTCGACTGACCAATCACATCAAAATTTCCAACTCAATAGTTTTGCACCGCAGAATTACAGACTTCCCGTACAAATAAAGGTGTAAGATCAATAAAACAACCCCTGATTAAAAATTATCACCTTAAAATTGATAAAATTATAAAATATTCTAACCATCGTTCTCAAATAAAGTTCTGCGTATTTTAATAGCAACAGCGCAGAACTTGGCAGTTTGGAGCGTAAGCTGAGGATCTTCTAATAGGAGCTTCTTTGCCAAAAGCTCAACTGACTCTTCAGGGAATTTACCAAGCAGGGGGAAATAAGCTTTGATCTAACTTTGTGGTAGAATGGGCAACATATCAGTGCATGTTCGATGGTTTCAATGTCCCCTGTCCCACATGGACAAAACCTCTCTGATCTAGGGATCTTCTTATACTTCCCTTCTAAAACAGCCAATGGTAGGTCCTGGCAGTGTGCCAGACATAAGTTGGTAGGCTCGGTTTTCAAAACT
Organism: Euleptes europaea; assembly: GCF_029931775.1. Taxonomy (NCBI): domain Eukaryota; kingdom Metazoa; phylum Chordata; class Lepidosauria; order Squamata; family Sphaerodactylidae; genus Euleptes; species Euleptes europaea. The sequence goes on from NC_079330.1 coordinate 3,838,742, forward strand.
ATGTGGGGCGTTAGATGGATGGTGGGGATAACATTCTGCACGTGTGCAGTCAAAAACAGTCTGTCTTAGTAATGAGTAATGTATACAAAATAAAAGAAACCCGGATCCCCAAGTCAGTTTGGGAAGTAAGTATACAGTTGAGCTGCTCCTCCTTTCTGTATCAGAGAGTTTGAAGAGGCTAACAATAGAATGCTTTTCTGTCCAAGGCTGTTCCCCACGTTGCAGCTCCTTCAAATAGATCCCCCCCCCCGGATTGTTCCCCTCTCCCCATGCTATGGTTTTGCATTTTGTTGGCACTAAATGCATCCCCCACATACTCACACCTTTTGGTGGCTGGATTGGATGAAGTATAGAGGCATCAAGTGTAGGCTGCTTATGGGAATGAGACATGGGAAGAGCAGATGGGCACCATAGCTGTAGGGCACCATTGAGCTGTCAAGAGAACAAGGCCGAGTCTGTTGGGAAACCTGAGGCCACTGTCAAAATCAAAGTCTTCTTTTTGTATTTAAAAAAAAATCTGCTAGGAGATAGAACTGCAGACATACATCTTCAGGACTTGTTGCCTGGGAACAAATATCCACAGCTGCTCCAGTTCAGGTTTATTGATTTTCCTGATGCAATATACTCTTCTGTAGTTTTCTTTGAGCCCATTTTACCTGTTAAATGCATGTGAGTTAAGAAGAAGAAGAGTTGATTTTTATATGCTGACTTTCTCTACCACTTAAGGGAGACTCAAACCGGCTTACAATCAGCTTCCCTTCCCCTCCCCACAACAGAAACACTGTGAGGTAGGTGGAGCTGAGAGAGCTCTAAGAGAGCTGTGACTAGCCCAAGGTCACCCCACTGGCTTCCTGTGGAGGAGTGGGGAAACAAATCCAGTTCACCAGATTAGCTTCCGCCGCTCATATGGAGGAGTGGGGAATCAAACCCGGTTCTCCAGATCAGAGTCCACCACTCTTAACCGCTACACCACGCTGGCTCTCTTATAGTTAGGCTATGACATGTAACTCCTTTGAGTCTTAACCTGCCTGATTCTGTAACAGTAGGACTGGTTGAAGCTCTGTAACAGCAGCTGCCACCCAGAATGCAGAAAAGCTTGACTGAACACAGATTATGTGATCAGTGCTGGGAACAGCTTTGAAAATAAAACTTCAAGGACTAAGCCATGTGTCTAGTAGCCTTTCAGCCACACATCCATTAGTTAAAAGGCAAAATAAAAAAAACCTCCACCTGATCACCCAGGGAGGAATTTCTTGCTTGCTGTATAGTCCAGAAGGCAAGTTGTTCTTGAAGTCAGGTGAAGGGAGTGACTTGACACTAGCGTCGGTGTAGTGGCCAGTTGCCTTAGGCTTCTAAGCTCCTTGCCATCTTTGAGCAGCCTTTGCTTCATCCTGGCAATGAAGTATTCATTACCCAGTGGGTGTGGCTTCCATACTTGCTGCTTAAGCATCTCTGAATGGATGATGTGCTGAATTCTCAGGTACTTCATCCTTGCAATTGGCTGCTTGCCAAGGGTGAAGAGCAATATATTTATTTACTTCATATGCAGAAGGTCCCAGGTCCCAGCATCTCCAGTTAAAGTGACTAGGCAAGTAGGTGATGTGAAAGACCTCTACCTGAGACCCTGGAGAGCCGCTGCTGGTCTGACAATACTGACTTTGATGGGCCAAGGGTCTGATTCAGTATAAGGCAGCTTCATGTGTTCATTTATATCTCCCTCCCTTTTCTCTCCAGTGGATACCCATAATTTACATAATTTACACCTCCATTTTTTCCTCACAACAACCCTGTGGGGTAGGTTAGGCTGAGAGTGTGTGACTGGGCCAAGGTCACCCAGCAAGTTTCTACGGCAGAGGGGATTTGAACCTGGTCCTCCCAGATCCTAGCCCAGCACTCTAACCACTACAACCATGCCGGCTCTCCGGTGGCTCCCAGATGAGTGGCAAGCTGTGTGTCTTTGGCCCTTGCCCCAGTTTAGTTCTCTCTCTCCCTCTCCTAGCCTTAAAAGCTATTAGTCTTGAAATTCTACAAATCATCTTCCCTGCTTAATACTGCCTTCTGACTGAACTTCCAACGTGGTGTAGTGGTTAAGAGCGGTGGACTCTGATCTGGAGAACCAGGTTTGATTCCCCACTCCTCCACATGAGCGGCGGAGGCTAATTTGGTGAACTGGATTTGTTTCCCCACTCCTCCACAGGAAGCCAGCGGGGTGACCTTGGGCTAGTCACAGCTCTCTTAGAGCTCTCTCAGCCCCACTGACCTCACAGGGTGTCTGTTGTGGGGAGAAGAAGGCGATTGTAAGCCGGTTTGATTCTTCCTTAAGTGGCAGAGAAAGTCGGCATATAAAACCCAACTCTTCTTCTTCAAAGAGTTTTCTAGATTCCTCCATGGTGGGAGGTTGCAGGTAATACCTGGTAGATGAAGGGATGGAAAAGCTCCTGAGCTGCAGGGGCAGACTCGTGGTTGGATGCTCCAATGAAATTCTTTGGGCATCGAAAATGAGCATGGGGAGAAAGTTTATTCCCTGCCATCTGGCTTCACCCCTAAAATATGTTATTTCATATTCTGTTGCTTCCAACATACAGAATTCTAGGGTTTAAGCAGCCTAGGGTTCTAAGCGGGGAGACCCAAATTCGACAACAGGAGTAACAGAGCCAGTGTGATCCAGTGACTCATGTGTTAAGACTTTGAAATCCCTTTAGCTGGTTGCCATCTCTCAGCCTAACTGACCTCACAGGGTTATGAGGATAAAATGGGAAGAGGGGACACAACAATTTCGGCATATGCTGCTCTGAGGAAGGGCAGGGGGTGGGGAATTGGATAGATTTTGATACTTTGCTCTAGTTTCCGTGTGCAAAAACAGCTATGGATAATCCAGCTGCAGAAACCTTTATATCCTCTACGCAGCTGGAGTTTGTGTGTTTGTGAACTACTGAGCCCTGGCCGCTGTAATCTGTATGTGGCAAAAAAAAGAAGAAGCAGATTTTAGTTGCTGAATTCATCAAGGAGAAATTGGCTGGGAGGGCTGGGCGGATTATCTGGAAATAAGTCTTGTATACTTACATAAGACCTGCTAGGAGATTTTATTTTTATTATTATTTTATTCCAGTTTTAGGAAGAGGGAAAATGCTGCAGGGAAATGGGGAGAGAAAGCAAACATCTGCTGTCTGTTGGGTAACCCGTCTCATCTACTTTGTGCTGTGATGTCATCTGTGATCTTGCTGTTGCTAGGAAACCCTGCTTTCCATGGAATTGACACAGCAAAGGCACCTTTAGATTTAAAGGTGATGGACACCACACACTAAAGGGGGGGGGCATCCAAAGGTTTGCACCTGACCTTGCATTTTTTGTCCTGCCTTTTTTCTGATTGCAATTCTAGTGGAGCTTGCACACCCTTAATCTTTTCTAAGGAAGCTGTATTTGGGGCCATTAGTATCATATTAATAAAAAGAACAAGAGAGTTATGTGCCCCCTTAAAGATTAGTTCAGCCCTTTTGTGTGCTAGACCCAAAGAAAGAATAAAACCAAAGTAAAGTGCTCCTGGCTATTAGCCACGGGCAATAAGTTAATCTTAGGAAGAAAACCAGCAGGAAATGGACCGCACTGATGATTTAATCACTTGAGGATTTGCTCTGCACAGACGTGTGGCTCGCATATTACTTCCTCCTTTGTTGTATCATCCTATTGGCCCTATGGTTGGCATAACTTTTATTCTTTCAGTGAGAAAATTCTGAATTTGTTTAGCCATGGTGAAAAGTGGTGTCAAGTTGCAGCCGACTGTATGGCAACCCTGTAGGGTTTGCAAGGCAGGAGACCAGCAGGAGTGGTTTGCCATGGCCTGCCTCTGCATAGCAACCCTGGACTTTTTTTTTTTTGGTCTCCCATCCAAATAATCAGGACTGACCTGCAGAGCTTCTATGAAGTGACAAGATTGGGCTATCCTGGGCTATCCAGGTTAGGGCTGTGTGTGTGTGTGTAAAGTGCCTTCAAGTCGCAGCCGACTTATGGCGACCCCTTTTTTGGGGTTTTCATGGCAAGAGACTATCAGAGGTGGTTTGCCAGTGCCTTCCTCTGCACAGCAACCCTGGTAATCCTTGGTGGTCTCCCATCCAAATACTAACCAGGGCTGACCCTGCTTAGCTTCTGAGATCTGACGAGATGAGGCTAGCCTGGGCCATCCAGGTCAGGGCAAGTGCCGGCAAGTCACAGCCAACTTACGGCGACCCCTTTTGGGGTTTTCATGGCAAGAGACTAACAGGTGGTTTGCCAGTGCCTTCCCCTGCACAACAACCTGTCAGCTTTCTTCATTGTCCAGCTTTCACACCCATGCATAGTAATAGGGAATACGATGGCATGAGTTAACTTGGTCTTGGTTGCCAGTGACACATCCTTACTTAGGATACTGTTAATGCATATGACAACATAGGCTTTAGTCTTGAGAGGTTGAAATGCCCTGGTATATTACTCTTTGAAGATTCTGTGGTGTTCTCTGGAATTCATATTTATTGGGATGGGGGGTGAGCTGACCTCAGCCTTGGTAGCCTGTATCTGCTTAACTTTTGCAGGTTGGCCCTATTTTGTGTGTAGTTTTTGACAAAGGATAGAATAACAGTGAAGGAGAAGAGCAATTGGCTCTCACATAATGGAAGTGCTAGGAGGTTCTGCTGCACATGGAGAGTGAAACGTCACTTGCTTTCATCACTTAGAAGAAATTACAGTTTGCTTTGAAGAAACATTAGAAACCTTTAATGGCAAAAGGCCGTGTATAAGATCTTCCACAATTGATGATCCACAAGTCATATAACTGGTTTTGTATTCAGTTGTACAGTGCCAGTCTTTGAGGGCCACTGTGATGGCATCATCTGGAGACTTACTGCTACAAATGCCTTTTAACTTATGTGGAATCAGATCTGACCCTCACGGCCACATCTGCTGTTCATGCTTGCTTTCTCAGTTCCTATTGGCTGTATTAACCCCAAGTTAAATGAAACAGGCTTCAGGATCCAGGCTCTCTAGTGTGAAGCTCAGATGCTGATGTTTGAGTGTAATAATTTTGCATGTTTGAGATTACTCATTTGATATGGGGGGGAGAGTCCTTTTGTACAATTTGTGGCATTAGCTTTGCTAATGGATATCTTGCAGAATGCTTGAAAGGGTACTATCTTGGCTTTATTTTTCCTTTCATTAACTTTTTTTAAAGAAGACCTTCAACTTACTTTGTCTCAACCCACTAAGCTTCTTAGCCCGTCTAAACCTTCAATAATGTGAATCCAGCAGTGGTTTCTGACAAATCCTTATTTTATTCTTGGTTGGAAAGGTGAAGCAAACCAAAAGAGTTGAAGAGGAAGACGGGCCTCTCAACATTAGTATGCACACGTAATAAGATTACAGCAATGACATTTAATTTAACAATTTGCTTTTGAAAAAAATTGCAAGAAGGCCTCAGTCTCCTTTGGCCTCTGTTCTGGCCCTTTCAAGGAAGTAGCAAGGTGTTTGAGTTGTATCCAGAGGTATTGTGGAGTTTTGAACCAACGTGTTAAAAGATCAGGGAAGCTACTGTTTTTGTGGAGGGAGGGGAATGCTAGAAGAAACAGAAAAGTTACTTTAGTTGGACCTGTTGCGTTTAGAATGGTTGTCTTATTCACTAATGGTTTTCGTGGAAAGGCTGCAGAGCAAACTTTATTAACAAAATAATATGTTCAAGCAGGCGTAATTAGTTTGTGTGGCGCCAGGGAAAAAGGGGCCTCATGCAATCATTTAGTTTTTTAACGGGGGGGGGGGGGTTTCCTGCCATTTTAAATACAAAAATCATTTGACTGCTTAGCCAAACATCTGAAACTCTGTGGGTAGGGACTTCTGAGGGGCAGATGACTTCCTCATTTGCTTCCAATCATAGAGGATCCACAGATGAAAGAATAAGTAGCTTGCTTCATTTTCAGTATCGGAAGGCCAGACATCTGGTGACAAAGTTAAACATTGCAAAGACATTCCTCATCAAACCCTTCTGTTACAATCCCGCCTTAAAGAAGAGCTGAAGTTTAGGTGAACTGGCTGGATCCTCTTTTCTCTGCCTTGTAGCGTTCTCATTCTGCAGTGCAACTAATTGCATTGTAGGCCTTAATCAAAGCTGGCTCTGAGCAGTGGTTGATTCTCAGAATGCGAGGTGAAGCCGGCAGCTCTGTAGTTTGCTACTTTTTTCAAAGAGCCTCCTCCACACTAATTGTTTTCTAGGCCTGCTTGAGTGGCTATGTGACGATTTGACAGATGGGTTTGACTTACATTAGTGGGACGGGGTTGTGGTAGGGTGTTGATCATGTTTGTATTGTAATTTAATATATTAAGCTGCTTCAAACTTGATGAGATTATGGATTTTAAATAAAAATATATATAAATGCAAAGTAACATTTAAATCTTAAACCTTGTGGTTAAAAATAGTCAACGAGTATTAAAATAGTAGCATAACGATTAGCGTCTGCTCTGATGCAGGCTTCTTATTTGGGCTCCTTCCTCCCCACCCTTTCTGTCCCAAAGAAAGCTCTGTTCACAGTACAGGTGAACATCCTCTTAAGCAGCTGTAGCCTACCTGTCCACCAAAGAGTCATATCCATCTCTCGTTTTCCTTCCGTGCCACAGGTGCTGAGGATGGGGTGATGGCGTTTTCCAGATCGGAGACGGAAGACCGAAGGCAGTAACGGAGAGGCTCTTCCGGCAGTTCGGAGCTGGAGGGGGGGAAACGAGGCTCGTGGAGATCAAGGAAGATGGCTGGACGTTCATGAGTTCCTTTGCTCTCTCCTGATCCCCCCCCCCATGGTAGCCTTCCCTCCTCCCCCAACTCAGTTTCTTGTTGCCCAGCTGTCTGAATGCATCTCATAGCAGTCTGTCCTCTCTGCCTGGTTGGTGGCTCAGCTGGGCTGTGTTAATTGAGGATAACTCCAGGAATTCATTTGTGATTGGCTCAGAAAAGGTGGACTCTGATTGGATAAAAGGAAGAAAACGTGACCAGTGGAAACACTCCTCACCCCCCCATCCCGCCTGTTATTTTTTAGTATTGTATTTTTAAGAATCGTTGCCGACATTCTTCTCCTCAAAGCCTCCAAGCGTTAGTACTTATGTAGGTCATGTTTGTGTGTTTTCGGAAAGCAGCTTCTCTGTGTGATGCTGGAAATGGACCGATTGCTGGTGCAAAATGAGTGGCTTGCAGGTGTTTTGCCAACATCCATGTTTTCCTTGCTAAAAAGCTGGGGGTGGGGAAGGGAGGGGCGGTGAACAAGAGTTATTGCTTCACATTTATTGTCACGGGGGAATGTTTTGCCATATTTATTACATGCTTGCGTACCTCTGTTTATTGGCTTAATTGACTTCCTATTGGCTGCAGTGTCTCTAACTGGCTTCTCCGCACTAGTCTGCTCTGAGGCCTCCAGCTCTGTTTGAGGAATCTGTGCAGGAAAAGCATGTTGGTTTTCTCCAGTCTTTACCCAGCAGGAGGAGATATTCATTGAAGCTGCGCAGCTTCATCGAGTGCCATGAAAATGAGCCTCTGAAGGAAACAAGGTTGGCTTCTTTGCCGCGTGCACAAGGTCTGTGCGCACTGTAGGAAGGGCAGGTTACCCAGATCTGTGTGACATCCCAGTGTCAAAGCAGTACAAGCACAAACAATTCTGTACAGATCGTATCACGTTAACATGGGTTACCGCTGGCCTGAGAACCCACAGACCGGATATTTCCTATAGCATTTGGCCAGAGACTGCCTTGATTAGTGAAGTGGAATGGCTCTGGCCCTTGATGGGGCTTTCTTTTCTGTGGTCGCTGATCCCGTTGGAGTCACTGGGTTATGCACTCGAGGGATCCAGTCACAGGGACTGCAAGTGACCCATCCTTTCCCTACATCTGATGAGAAGATCCTAAAACAGCAGCTTTTTGAATCAAATCCTGTCAACTTCAGTACATTAACCCCCCTGAACCACCAAGTGCTGATGCCTAAATCCAAGTGTTTCCTTTTCCGTTACAATGCCATGATTTTCTCAGTACTTCCAGGAAGGCAGCTGTGGTGAGTTTCATTGAAAAGGTATTCTGGAAAATATTTAACTAGAAACCCATTTCTCCTGTTACTGTGTTTTTGGGACAGCAATTGTTATCTAGAGGCTTAAGGACCTGGCTGTGATGAGCACAACCATTTTGCGGGGCCTGTAGCTTTGAGGGTTCAGGTGCTGTTGCTCTGTGTGTGTGTGTGTGAGAGAGAGAGAGAGGGGGGGGGGGAGAAAGAAAGAGATGTTACCCTGAATGAATAAACATTGTCTACCTGTAACAGCAACAACCCCATTGCCAAAAAACAATACTTGAGTTTCAATTTGCAGCTTTTTATGAAGTTCTCAGTGTGGAAAATATGCCTCAATTGGGGCTGGTAATGAGATTCCAATTTAAATGAAAGCAGCAATAAATGCAGTTCATCCCTTTCAGATCAAGCTTTATTCCCTATTCCTCCCCCCTCCCCCGTGGCAGGGAATCTAGATGGATTCCCTTCATCATGCATTCCTGTTACAGGAAATTCTCTGTTTCTCAGCATTCAAAATGCACCGTTGCTGGGAAAAATGTTTCTCCATTCTCAAACTCCTGTTGGAATAGATGGTGCAGGGCCACTATGAGGGGCATATATTGGCTATACTTGTCCCAGGTTAAACCATTGGTGCATCTAGCTGCACACAATCTGATTGGGTTGCTTTTTTCCCCATTGGTGATGCTAGCCACTACTAAAGCATAGACTGTTTAGCCCGCTTTTCTATTTCATATTTGCCAGTTTCATTTTGATTCTTCCCTTCCTCAAAGGAGTTTGATGCTATGCGTAGTTTTCCTCCATTTCATTCTCTCAACAACCCTGCAATTTAAGGTATGCGAGCACTGGTGAGTTTAACCAGCCTCAGGTCACTCTGGGAGCTTTGTGGCTGAGTGGGCATTTGGACCCGGGTTTCCATGGCACACAATCTCAACTTCTCTTGCAGCCTCAGAAGAGTTGGGTCAATGTACCCTCACATCGGTATGGGAGGGGGAATCAAAATTCCAGCAATGGAACCAGCAGAACTGTTGGAGCCAGAGATGTCTCTTAATAGAATTGATGCCAGTGCTGAGGAGAGACGGGGCAGGGGGCTCTTTGTGAAATTAAGCTGCAGCTGGTCTTCACTGCTGACTCTGTGTTTGTAATCCAGTTCCCGCTTTGCGGGCAGCCGCTTAATTGAGGGTGTCAAAAAAGCGGCCTGGTGCACATGATGAAAGAAGGGACTGGGACTGAAGCTTATTTTGTCCTTCCCCATCTTGCAGTCTCCAGTGTCCTTTCTCAAGCGCCAGCGCTAGCAACAGACTCAGCAGCTTCCTTACCTGGCTCTCCAAGTGACAGATTGTGCTGGCGAATTGTCGCACAGCACTTCTCAAAAGAACCAGATAATGCAGTTCAATTTTCTTTGCGTTTAGAGAGTATTTTTTAAGGATCTGAAGTGGGCTGCATCTTGTTTCGACAAGGTGACGGAAACCCATTAAGGGCTTCATTTCCAAACACCCATGGTGGCTGTGGGGAGGGAAGGGGCCTCATTTTTAATGTTCCCTTTGTATTAAGAGAAAACATGCATCTGCAAACAGGAAACTAGCGCTGCAAGAATTTGACTGGGATTCCACCTTTATCCCTCAAGCACTAGATATTTATTCATAGGGGGAGAGAGTAAAACGCAAAGGCCGCAGTTTGTAGGTTTGTCAATACAAAGGTGTTGGGTGCAGAACAGATTCCGAGATGCACCGGACTCCTGGGATAGATAAGCAGGGATAATAGGCACTCTCGTTTTGAGAGTATAAAAGCCAACAGTTAACTAGACCTTCCACCCTGCTTTTACTGAAACACACAGTTCCTGAGTGGAGAGACAATGTGGTACACTTTATATATGGTAGCCATAACAGTAAACAAAAAATACAGCATCACTATCCCATAAGAAGAGAAAATCTGCAGCATAATATAAAAGCAGAACATTCAGCCAACAGTCCTGTTGTCATAGCAGCCTTTGTTTTCTGAAAATTAAAGGATGTGGGGGGCTATGCCTCAAGAGGGGTGGAGTTCCCCAGGCTCCACCATGCCTCCAGTTCTTTGCACATGTTCTGGGGCCCAGCGGTTGTGTAAGCCCTTGGGTAGAGTTGGTTAATATTCCATTAAGAGTGATTGAAAGCAGAAATTTGTCCCTTTTTCTTATGGTGTGCTTTTTTCACACATTGTATAGGCAGGTGGCCAATTATTTTAAAAAGAAGGCGGAAAAAGTAATCCCAGATGGTGTTTTTCTAGAAAAGACAGTGCAAAACTCTCCCCCTTCCCTGCTGGTATTCTGTTCACCTGCTGGGCCTTCATTTCTCTCCTTCCCCAGGGGATATTTTCATTTTAAAAAAATTATTTCCCAAGGACGTTGCAATGCCATCAGTAAAGCGAGAGGGAACACAGCGATCTCCCACCACACTGCTGAGCAAAAAACAAACAAAAACTGAGCTGGAAATCACCAAAAGTGAGAGAGTAATTAAGTCACACCATTGATCGATGACATTTAATTCTCTGTTTTTTAAAGAAATAAAAAATAATTTAAAGACCGTTACATAGACAGAAAAATACAAGAGGAGAACGGACAAAAACATTTCTGCCAGTCTTTGCAGGATTATAATGTCTATTCTAATCAAGACTTTTTCTTTTTTCACTCTCAAGTTGCAGCCGACTTACGGGCAGCCCAATATGTTTTTCAAGGCAAGAGATGTTCAGAGGTTGTTTGCCATTGCCTGGCTCCATGTAGCAACCCTGGACTTCCTAGGTGATCTCCCATCCAAGTACTCACCAGGGCCGATCCTGTTTATCCTCCAAGATCTGGGCTACCTTTGACCATCAAAGTTAGGGCTAATCACGACAAATACAGCCCCCCTTTCACCCAAATGGAGATCTGTGCCAGTTTCTTGGATATTTTTGTTTGTTTGGCTAATCAGAGTGAACATCTAGGTCAGAAGCCTTGGGCAGAACCTGAGGCTCCAGCAGAAGCTAGTGAAACCTGTCCCAGCGTCGTGTAGTGGTTAAGAGCCGTGGTTTGGAGCGGTGGACTCTGGAGAACCAGGTTCGATTCCCCACTCCTCCCCATGAGCAGCGGAGGCTAATTTGGAGAACTCGATTTGTTTCCCCACTCCTACACATGAAGCCAGCTGGGTGACCTTGGACAAGTTACAGCTCTGTTAGAGCTTTCTCAGCCCCACCTACCTCACAGGGTGTCTGTTGTGGGAAGGGAAGTCAAGCCAGTTTGAGTCTTCCTTAAGTGGTAGAAAAAGTTGGCATATAGAAACCAACTCTTCTTCCCCTCTCTTGGGGGGTGGGGGGAGATGGCAGCAGCAGGTGTTTTGGAGGATCCTGATCCACGGCTGGCTGTTAGGCATACCTAGGCCATCTCCTAGGGTGCTAGAGGTGAAAGGGAGCCAAAACCAGCCCTGGCTGTGAAGTCACCCCCCAAAAAATTATTGGTCCAGCCCTGGCTTGGCCCTGCCTTCCTGCTACGGTAGTGAGAATGTTTCCCTTGGCCAGAAAGTCTGAGGGCCAGCAGGTTGCCAGTCATGGGTTGAGAAATTCCTGGAGATTTAGGGGTGGAGCCTGGGGAAGGCAGGGTTTGAGGAGGGGATCTTAGTGGGATGTAATGCCATAGAATCCACCCTCCAAAGCAGCCATTTTCTCCAGGGGAACTGATCTCTGCAGGCTGGTGATCAGTTGTAATTCCAAGAGATCTCCAGGACCCACCTGGAGGCTGTCAACCTCTAGCAGCACTGGGTGTTGCATAGAATCTTTCCCCCTGTTCTTAGACAAAGATCTTGAACAATAAAACCATCAAACTTAAATAAGACCCATGTCTAAAAACACCTCCCTTCGTCTTTTCTCTGCAGCTTCCAAAAAATGAACAACAAAATGAGTACACTGAGGGTCAGAGTCTTAAGAGGAATAGAACTTTTTGCTCCAAAGTTGCTCGAGAAGAGGTGGACCATTTGTTAAAACATGGTATAATCAATTTTAGCCTTAGTTGGTATACGAAAGGACACTGCAAAAGGATATGTACCAAGGAGTCCACTAACTGAAGAGGGCAGGGACACAGCCAGTCTGAAAAAGGGATCTTTAGCATACGGCCCAGCAAAACCATTGAAAAGGGGCAATGCATAACTTTGATTCTACATAACTGGACTAAGCAGAGAATGCATGTAGGAAGGAGGATTACCCTTAGATAACAGGCCCAGGGCACTGGGTGTTGCATGCAATTAATCATTTTTTTGCTCTCTTGTCTGTACAAGCCACCACCCAGCAGAGGGATGGGACAAGACCAGAGCTGGTGGCCACTCCTTTTGGCAACCACAGCAGCTGTTAGTTTCCTTGGGAAGGGAAGCCAGCGACTCCAAGTAGCAGCAGCCTTTCACATACCTGTCCTCTCTTGCCACACACCTGGGAGGCAAACCTGGGCAGCATCTTGCCAAGAACTTGGAAACAGCCCTGCTTGTTTGTGTCCCACCTCGGACGTCTCCAGGATGTTACTTATCTGTACATTTCTTGTACCTTTCAGCATCATGCTGGGTCAAACAGGGCAGCTAGTTCAAGTTGGCAAAGCTGGACCCTCTAATGTCTGAGTAGTTCCACGGTGGTGTCCATGGGCCAGACCTCACTGTGATGTTCAACCGATTCTTCCTAAACTTGGCAGCCAGCAAGTCAGGCTGTGAATGTGTCACCACTGTGAAGGGAAAAAGAAATTAGATTCCTTTGCATCCCTTTCCTCCAGAAAGTCTTATATAAGGACTGTCTTATTTTATTTGTAATGACACAGCAACCCTGTAAAGTAGATTGCCTTTGGTCTGGTCCACATAATACAGTAGACTTGTCACTCCTGTAATTCTCCTCTAGAGCAAAAGCTCCATGCAAGAAGAATAGGAGCACAGTAGTGAGAACGTTGGCGCAAAATCTTGATGTCCTGATTTTCTACTTTAAGGGAGTTTATTTTTAAACAGCATTCAAAAATGTCAACTTCCACTTGTCTTCTGAAGGGATGCCATCCATTATCTTAATTAAATTTCTGCCACAATTGCAGCTTAATTTTCAGGAAACCATTGTAGATTTTAAGCTGCTTGGAGCAGGGCCCCATCTCTGCAAAGTGCTGGGCTCAATTCTGGCCCCCGTGTGAAGGAGCCCCCTCTTTGTCGCCACTGAACCACAACCCCCCCCCGTTTCCTTGGGGCTGTAGAGTGCAGCGTCGACTGTGAAAAACAAGGCAGGAGGGTTGCTGCTGGAGGAATTTGGAGGGGTGTGTGAAAAAGACTATCATTGTGCTAATAAGGAGCAGAGCAAAGCGTGCAATTAATGTGCCAGCAGAAGAAAGGGCACGCATGCTAATAATACGTAATTGGGCTTAAACGGCACCCTCGGTCATGGGCTGTGTGATGGGGAGATGGTGTTTGTGCTCCTTTCTGAATTAGCGAAACGGAATAAATTAGCACCCCCAAACGAGCTGCTCTCGGCAAAGCCTCCGCATTCCAGTGCAGCTCCTGAAGCCAGAGCTCCTGCCTAAGCACACTGAGTAAAAACTTTCTTGCTGCTTCCAAGGTGGAGAAGCGGGAGCATGTGTAAGCAGGATTGGCAACAGGAGTTGGCTTGCTTGGGCCCCAGGGCCCTTCCCAACCCCAGTCGCAATGCCTTAACCTGAGCTGCTGGATCAGACCAAGGTCCATCAAGTCCAGCAGGCTGTTCAGTGGCCAACCAGATTTGCATATTGCTGTGGCATTACGGGGTATGGAGGGCGCTTGGATGGATACCCAGGAGGAAAAAGCAGAGCGTGACTCCACTGCGCTGGGACGCACACACCCTTAAGGCACTCAAAGGCACTCCTCCAAGACGGAGAGTGGGCATGGGTGGAGTTGCCACTGGAATTCATTGTGCTTATGGGGCCCCAAACACCTGGAGGTGCCCTTTTGTGTGGGTGAGACAAAGGTGCCACATCTCACAGAGGACACATAAAATACCAACAGAGAGTTTCAAGTGGAAACTGCAAGGATGCCAGTTCAAAAGTCTGTCTCGCTTCTATTTAGATTCCCAGGTGGATGTCTTGGGTGAGGACCTAAACTGGGCCTAAACCCAGGAGTCAAACAGGCCAATTCTTTGAGGGCCCATCCCGACACCCAGGCTGCAAGTTTCCCATTTCTGTTCTAAGCTAAAGAAAAGGCTACGCCACTTGGCTTGTCGGCTACAGGTTTTATGCACATAAATTCGTTTTCTGTCATCATCCTGTTGTACAAAACAAAGGACCCTTAAAATGACATGCCTCATAACGTCTCAAAATACGTTGCTTATTTTCTTTCCTGCTTTCTTTGGGAGGGTCAGTGCTTAAATCTCATGGAGGCTTGAAATGCACCATTATTCAATAAAGGGTGCGATCTGGAATCTTCTTATACAGTGCTGGAGACCCAAAGAAGTAATAGGATTCCACCGGTAAAGCCATGCAGTGTTCACTTTTCCTTGCAAATCCAGCATAGGGCATGTGCTCAGGTTTCTGTTCTTAGGTTCAGACAGCAGAGACACCTGCATTCAAAACAACATCAATTTATTGGCAAGAAGCTACAGGGAGAAGAGCAACTGATTTTAGGACAAGGGTGCGCACGCAGTCTGCAAGTCTAACCAACAAGTAGAACCCAGCAGGGACTTGACCCCATGAGACAAAACCAATTCACACAAATATCGGGGGGGGGGCAGACTGCTCCATTGTAAAACATATACAATAAACACATCGCAAGCTCATCCGCAATTTTCAAATCTACCTGGCTATACCCACTTCAGACAACCTTTGGGAACACTTTTTTTTCCTTTTTGCAATGCGAAAAGCAGCACATGGTAACCTATTTGTTAACGTTTCCTGACACCCCATTTGACCTCTGTTTGCTCCTGTTACTTTGTGCTCTGCAGATGGCCACTGCGAACAAAAAAAAATATGGTGGTGGTGGGGGAATCTCTGAGAAGGGGGACAAGAGTGTTTGCGGAGCTGTCATAAGCCGTCCTTCGGAGATGCTTGGTTGCCCTGGAGCAACAGCAGGGAGCATCTCTGACAAGTTCAGAGCCTCAGCCAGACTTGCGGGGTTCAGCTCGCAGGTGACACGTTGCGGCTCGGAAGAGGCTTCCTATGAATAGACACCATATGGATCCTCCGCGGAGTTGTCGATGGTTTATTTAAGAGACGCAGGTGGGGTGTTCTTCGAAGAACCAGCTGGGAAGGAGAGGAGTTCCAGCGTTTACAGGAGAGTCAGCTTGGATTGGATTTCTTTCTGTCAGGGACCACCTTTCTGCCTCGTATTTTTGATCTCCCTCGCTCACTTTTATCACTGTTGGTTGTGATATTGCATTCTACCAAGTCAGCCTGTTGGTTCACCTCACTCTGAATGGCCTCAGACTGGCAGTAGGTAAAGGTAGTCCTCTGTACAAGCACCGGGTCATTACTGACCCGTTGAGTGACATCACATCCCAACGTTTACTAGGGTGTTTACAGGGTGGTTTGCCATTGCCTTCCCCAGTCATCTACACTTTACCCCCAGTAAGCTGGGTACTCATTTTACTGACCTCAGAAGGATGGAAGGCTGAGTCGACCTTCGGCCAGCTACCTGAAACCAACTTCTGTCGGGATTGAACTCAAGTCGTGAGTAGAGCTTTTGGCTGTAGTACTGCAGCTTACCACTCTGTGCCACAGGGCTCCTATCTAACTGGCAGTAGCTCTCCAGAACCTCAGGTAGAGAAAAGAGTTTCTTAGCTCTTGCTGCGTGGGATCCTGTAACTTGGGGGTGTCAGAAATTGAACCTTGAACCCACTACAGATCACTGATCCCTTGGCCCTGGAGGTCCTGCCCTTTTTGGTTTATGGATCTGTCCTGCTTTTGAGGATTTCCCCTTACATTTCCAAGCTTTTATTTACACTCATGAGGTCTAGCAACTTGCTGTTGACATTAAAAGAGCGGTTGTGTGCCCCAGGATGACAGTTCTGACCTTGCATGTTTTTGCGCTCTGCAATGCAGCATGTGGGAAGCAGATTGAAAACCGTGGAGAAACGCATAGCAGGATTCATCGCTCTATTCCACCCCCTCCATAGAGAATGCTTTTCTGTTCTTTGTTGTCCCTGTCTTATTGAATTTTCCTGTTTTCTCTTTTCATTCTCTCCCCCCCTTCTTCTGATAAGCCTGTGCTTCAATGGCTTATTGAGAATTCCCCCAACACTCTCCAAAATGTCAAGGGAGATTATTTTCATCTTCCCAATTGCAGAGGCCTTCATTTGCATTCCCTAAATCAGTCTGCAGAGATGATCAAAGCGCACGATGGAACGTTTCAAAGGGGTGGGCGGTGAGGAGGGACTGGACTAATCCTCTTAAACAGAGCCTTCCCTTCTCCCCGGTAAAACATGGAAGCAATTTTAAAGAGTAAGAAAGGCCGGAGGAGTGACTGTCAGAAGGATCTGAGCCCTTTGCCTTCTTCCTGGCCAGTTTGCACTTTGGCAGCACCCATATGCATCTGTTGAGTCTCTGGGCTGAGCCCCCTCCCTGTTCCGGCAGAATGTTCCAGGGAGGGTCTAAAATGGACCTGCTGCCCATCAAAACAGTTTAAACTGCAAGAGTTTTGTCCAGTTAGAGAAGCTGCATTCAGACATTGAGATAAACAGCCTGATCAAACGTTCGGATGGCTGAATGCAGGAAATGGGGATTTCAAACTAAGGTTTGTGGCTGGTTTGTGCACTGCTGATTGTACAAACTGGTTCGTTGCGACATCTGACTTCACAAACCACATTTTGTTGAACAGTGACAATCATTGCGCGCATCTGGCTACTGAAGCACCTGCTAGGGACTGATGTCCTCTTTATATATTGCTTTCAAACATTTTTTAGCTGCCTTTCTTCCTTACAGAGCTCGAGGCAACTTACAATATAAATAAAATACATACAAATGAGTACATAAAAGGCCCTTCACTGGCCGCCCATCAGTTACCAGGCTCAGTTTAAGGTATTAGCTGTCGCTTACAAAGCCCTTCATGGCCTGGGACCCTCATATCTGCCAGACAGCCTCTCTCCCTGTGTTCCGCCATGGCACCTTCATTCACCAGAGAAGAGTTTTCTGCAATCGCCAACCTGCAAATGGGCAAAATCAACAACTGCCCTTATACATGCCTTCTCCATTGTGTCCCCCACTTGTGGAATGGCCTGCCTGAGGAGGTCAGGAAAGCTCCCATTGTCCTGGTTTCCGCAAACTATGCAAAATTGAATTACACAGCCAGGCTTTTCTATGCAGGCAATAGAGTCACACTTTACTAAATGTTTCAAAAAGTTACTTGGATTAATTATTAGGGACTGTGGTCTATAATACTGTGTATTGTTTGTTTTAGGTTGGAACCTATGATGTAATTTTTGCATCATTTAATGTGTCATGTTAACAGTCATGCTGTTCTCTTTTTAGATTTCTGGCTGGTTCTACAACCCTTATTCCTTTTGTGTTGTTCATTGAATGCCCCATCCTGTCAGTTGTATTGACTCACTCTGAGTAGTCTGCCAAGTCCAAGTGAGAAAGATGGACTATAAATAATGTAAATAAATAAAATAACAGAGTCCATAGAAACACTGAGAGGCCAAGTGAAGCAAAGAAGCAAACAAACTGGGGTTCGCTTACCAGCCAGGAATTGTCACTTCTTTCTAGTCGCCTAACCAGAACTTGTTGGCACTAACCACAAATGAAAGCAAGCCACAAATCACCGAGGTGTTTTTTTTTTAGTGCAACCACGGAGTCCACAAATGGCTCGGGATCCATGCCACTGCATCTCAAGGGGAAGTAGTGTGTGTGAAAAGGATCTTGGGGTCTTAGTAGATCAAACACTGAACATGAGTCAGCAGTGTGATGCAGTAGCTAAAAAGGCAAAGGCTGTCTTGGGCTGCATCAACAGAAGTATAGTGTCCAGATCACGCGAAGTGATGGTATCTCTTTACTCTGCTCTGGTTAGACCTCACCTAGAGTATTGTGTTCAGTTTTGGGCACCACAATTTAATAAAGATTTAGACAAGCTGGGACGTGTCCGGAGGAGGGCAACAAGGATGGTGAGGGGTCTGGAGACAAAGTCCTATGAGGAAAGGTTGAAGGAGCTGGGTATGTTTAGCCTGAAGAGGAGAAGACTGAGAGGGGATATGATAACCATCTTCAAGTACTTGAAAGGCTGTCATAGAGAGGATGGTGCCAAGTTGTTTTCTGTTGTTCCAGGAGGTCGGACCAGAACCAATGGGTTGAAATTAAATCAAAACAGTTTCCATCTTGACATTAGGAATAATTTTCTAACAAGAGCAGTTCCTCAGTGGAACAGGCTTCCTCGGGAGGTGGTAAGCTCTCCTTCCTTCATCCTTATGGAGCTTCAGTATCATCCTCTCTTTTCTCGTGCCTGCCTGTGATAGCAAAACTGAGTGGCAGACTCTGTGTTTTGAATGCACGTTCAGGCCTTGGCTTTCCTTGGGGACCCCTGGCTGGGAAAGACCCTTCTCTGCCTGAGAGACCTTCTGCATGCAGAGCAGGTACTGGCCTGAGCAGTGGCGTGGCTCCCTACGAGTCAGCTTCATGCGGCCATAAGGCCAGGCCAAACACATGGAGGCTTAGACAATTTCGCAGAAGGACGTTAAATGGAACCTCCACATTCAGAGGCAATGTACCTCCGAATGCCAGACTTTGGCACCACTCATCAAGGGAGATAGGTTTCCATCTTGCCTGGCTGAGTTTCTGCTTCACCTCTGTGGTAAGGAGGATGCTGGATGCGAGGGACACCTGAGTCTGATCCAGCAGGGCTGATCTTACAGTCTCACCTATCACTGATTATTTGCCAGGATGGGTAAATAGAACCTCCGTGTATAGGAGCAGTATCCCTCCAAATACCAGGTGCTGAGGCCAATCAACAGGACAGGTGTATTGCTTTCTTGGCATGCCTGTGGGTTTCCCAAAGACAACTGTGTGATCACTGCTGGATGCAGAATGCAGGATTAGATGGATTTGGGGTTGAGTCCAATAGGTGTCGTCTTAGGTTTTATTTTTATGCAGAAGATTTCAGCAGTAATGGGGACCACTCTGTAATGGGCAACCTGATTGGTTGGGTGTGTGTGTTATGGTATGGGGGGCTGACTCTTCAAGGCCCAGGTATGAATGGGCAGAGAGAGAGAGAGAGAGTTACCTGTTGCTTTTGCTTGTCAGATGGTTTCTATTACCAGAGGATGAGATTCATTGGGAGGACAGCTACAGGAAGCTAGCTATCTGTTCGATTGATTTAAAAAGCCAGGCTGCCGGCGGGGGTGGGGGTGTGTCTGCCATTCCCCAGTGTGAAAAAGGGGCCATGTGACACATTTAAAAATAAAATCAAGGCTGGAAACTATAGCATCCCAGAGGCGCCAGGGTGTATTTCTGAGTGTTTTTTTAATTTATCCGAGGGAGGGAAACACCTAAAGACGTGAGTGGAAAAAGAAAGATGCTCAAGGATATTTTTGGGGCCGTTCTTAAAGCACCCCAGGACATCTGCTTTGCGACATTCCATCGGCGTGAGAGGGTGGACGTCCGTCAACAGCCATCCAATGCCTCATTGATCCCCCTCTCCCCCCTCCCTTTTTGCTCCTCATTACAGGAGACCGGGAGACAAAGTGCTCCTCTTGCTAATGAACAAGTTGTAGGCACCTTAATTATTTATACCAGCAGGCTGGTGGAAGTGTGCAAAACATGCGGTGCTTTCCACTGAGAGAAACGAGCCATGAACCTTTGCAAGAATGCAACTGGCGTCCCTGCGCCATCGTGTTTCTTCTGGGCCTTTTTTTCACTGGGATCTAGGTTCTGCGCAGTCCAAAGGGGCTCTGGCTCAAGGGCAGCTCTGGGAAAAGGGGTCTGAGTGAGCAAAGAGGGGTGGAAAAGACTGATATTAGAGGAGCAAGGGGTTTGGACAGCATTCCTTACCTTGAATATGGGACAGGGGAGTAAATTGTTCGCCATAGGAAAGAACAGCCTGTCTCATTGGGTACTGGCTTCTCCATACGAATGGGTCACATCCCTTCAGATTGGATGCTGCCATCTTTCATTGCATCTTGGGTCCCTTTGTGTGTTGCTTATCTGTTGCATTGTTGGTTGAGTCTCACTTTGTCCAAAGAAATTAGATCTTCCTTCATCCTCCTTGTGTGTGTGTGTGTAAAGTGCCGTCAAGTCGCACCCAACTCATGGTGACCCCTTATGGAGTCAAATGGTCATGCGTGGGAGGTGCTTTTTTTGGGGGGGGGAACTGATTGGTCAGTAATGGATATTAAAAAGGTAAAGGTCCCCTGTGCAAGCACCGGGTCATTCCTGACTCATGGGGTGACGTCACATCCTGACGTTTACTAGGCAGACTTTGTTTACGGGGTGGTTTGCCAGTGCCTTCCCCAATCATCTTCCCTCTACCCCCAGCAAGCTGGGTACTCATTTTACCAACCTCGGAAGGATGGAAGGCTGAGTCAACCTTGAGCCGGATACCTGAAACCGACTTCCGTTGGGATCGAACTCAGGTCGTGAGCAGAGCTTTTGACTGCAGTACTGCAGCTTACCACTCTGCGCCACGGGGCTCCTTATTAATGGATATTACACAAGACCATTTATTGGTTTTGCTGCAACAGGCTTCATAAGGCTCTGGAAGTTCTTAGCCAGTCAAAGGATTTCAAGGAATTGGAGATGGGAAGGATTCCTCCTGTGAGACTTTGCAGAATGGTTTGCCAGCCAAAGTATTTTGCTGGGCTGGATAGTTTCAAAGTCTGACTCAGCAAAATGCAGCTTTTGAATAAACATGCACAGGATGGATGCTGCAGGGCTACACTTTTGTGCAAACCAAGTGAAATCCCTACTTTGAATTCAGTGGCATTTACTTCCAAGTAAAACATGCATCAGCTCAGGCATACTTTATTTGTGAGCAAAACAAAAACACATTTGGATGAAGGCTGCATGCTAGCTGCAATTTTAGTTGTGCTTCCTGTGAGCAGAACCACCGCTTTTGAACTAAGAACTAACACTTCTACAGCATATGCCTAATCTCTAATTTTGAAGGCTTATTTCTGGGTAAATATGTTTTACAACTGGGTTCCCAGGTACCCATCCTAAACACACTTGGTTTCACTTGTTATGCAAAACACCTTCAGCCTATCTAAAATTACAAAAGAATTACAGGGTTTCTTAACTACCCTTGATGGGCCTTAAGTGTTAGGCTTTTTCTGAGCAAAGGTAAAATGTAAAGGTCCCCTGTGCAAGCACTGGATCATTCCTGACCCATGGGGTGACATCACATCCCGACATTTACTAGGCAGGCTGTGTCTATGGGGTGGTTTGCCAGTGCCTTCCCCAGATATCTTCCCTTTACCCCCAGCAAGCTGGGTGGAAGGATGGAAGGCTGAGTCAACCTTGAGCCGGCTACCTGAAATCAACTTCCGTCAGGAGTGAACTCAGGTCGTGAGCTGAGCAAGCAGAGGTTTTATTTGGCTGTTCTTAACATTTTTTCATAATATTGTCGAAGGCTTTCACAGTCAGAGTTCATCGGTTCTTGTAGGTTATCCGGGCTGTGTGACCGTGGTCTTGGTATTTTCTTTCCTGACGTTTTGCCAGCAGCTGTGGCAGGCATCTTCAGAGGAGTAACACTGAAAGACAGTGTCTCTCAGTGTCAAGTGTGTAGGAAGAGTAATATATAGTCAGAAAGGGGTTGGGTTGAGCTGAATCATTGTCCTGCAAAAAGTATCAAAGGTAATGTGCTAATCGTTGTCCTGTAAGTATCAAGATAATGTTCTAATGAGGGTATGGTATGTTAATATGGAACCATTGTATCCTGAAGTGATCTGTTAATGTGTGAAATCCAAAGCTAATCCGCATGGCTATTGTGGACTGTAGTCTTTGTTAGTCTGGAGGTTTTCAGGACAGGAAGCCAAGCCTTATTCATTCTTAAACTCTCTTATTTTCTGTTAAAGTTGTGCTGATGTTTATGAATTTCAATGGCTTCTCTGTGCAATCTGACAAAATAGTTGGTAGAATTGTCCAGTATTTCAGTGTCCTGTTTGGGTCAGTCATGAAAGAACATGAAAGATACTGCAGACTTTGCCAACCTGAGAAATCAGCAGTGGATGAACATGGACTTGTCCAGCCTCTGCTTAAAGACTGCCAGTGAGGGGGAGCTCACCACCTCCCTAGGTAGTTGATTCCACTGCTGAAAAACTCTTACTGTAAAAAACCTTTCCCTAATATCCAGCCGGTACCCCTCCACCTGCAATTTAAACCCATTATTGCAATCCTATCCTCTGCTGCCAACAGGAACAGCCCCCTGCCCTCCTCTAAGTGACAGCCCTTCAAATACTTCAAGAGAGTGATCATGTCCCTTCCTATCAATAAGATGTAAATCAGTGTGGGAAGGGGGAGAAAGAGAACACATTAAGCTACCTTATACTGAATCAGACCCTCTGTCCATCAAAGTCAGTATTGTCTACTCAGACTGGCAGTGGCTCTCCAGGGTCTCAGGCAGAGAGTCTTTCACAGCACCTACTTGCCTAGTCCCTTTAACCGGAGACATCAGCAATTCAACCTGGGACCTCCTGCATGCCAAGCAGATGCTTTACCACTGAGCCATGGACCCTCCCCATGAAGGAAGGCATAGAACACATGAACCTGTCTTATAATGAATCAGACCCTTGGTCTATCAAAGTCAGTATTGTCCACTCAGACCGGCAGCGGCTCTCCAGGGTCTCAGGCTGAGGTATTTCGCATCACCTACTTGCCTGGTCCCTCTTACCTGGAGACGCCAGGAATTGAACCTGGGACCTCCTGCATGCCAAGCAGAGGCTCTGCTGCTGAGCCTCTCTCCATGGCTCTCCAGGGTCTTAGGCAGGGGGGGGTCTTTCGCAACACCTCCTTGCCTAACTGGAGACACCGGGGATTGAACCTGGGACCTTCTGCATGCCAAGCAGATGCTCTACCACTGAGCCACAGCCCCTCAGTATGGCCCTCCAGGGTCTCAGGCAGAGGTCTTTCACGTCACCTCCTTGCCTAGTGCCTTTAACTGGAGATGCCGGGGATTGAACCTGGGACCTTCTGCATGCCAAGCAGATGCTCTACCACTGAGCCACAGCCCCTCCCCATGGCCCTCCAGGGTCTCAGGCAGAGGCCTTTCACGTCACCTCCTTGCCCGGTCCCTTTAACTCAGTGGTTCCCAACCGTTTTTTTGACCGGGGACCACTAGGACTTTTTTGTTCGGTGCAGGGTCCCCAAGGTTCAAAATAAAAATCCCGAGAATTTGAAAATAAACTTTAATCATAACTGTTAGTTAAACATTAAACTAAGAATAATATTTGAATACATACTTTTAATTGAAAATATTAATTTATTATGGGTTTATAACTTTGTTTCGCGGACCTTAATTTAGTTCTCGCGGACCCCTGGTTGGGAACCAGTGCTTTAACTGGAGACGCCGGGGATTGAACCTGGGGCCTTCTGCGTGCCAAGCAGAGGCTCCACCACTGAGCCGCGGCCCTCCCTCAGAATACATCCCCCTTCCCTTCCTCCCCCCCCTCCACCAATGGATATGGTCTCTTCCGCCACTCCGCTTCGAGAGGGTCTCTCCCTCCCCGGCCTCCTCCTCCTCCTCCTCCGTCTCCGAGATGGTCTCTCCCACTGCCCGGCCACCCCTCTCCCCCCGGCCGCTTGGTCCCGCCCGCTCCTCGCCTGGCAACCGGTGCGGGGGAAGAGAGAGAGAGAGAGAGAGAGAGGAGCGCCGAGCAAGAGCGCCGCCATCTTTGTTCGCTGCCAGCTGAGGCGAAGGCGGCGGCGGCGCTTCCCCTCCTTCCCTCTCGCCTTCCTCAGGCCTCTGGGTCCCTTCCCGGCGGCGAGGAGGAGGAAGAAGACCCCCCCTTTCTGCGTGGGGGTGGGTCGGGGGGCGCCGGGGAGGAGGGGGAGAAGAAGAAGAAGAAGAAGCCGCCCCTGCCCGGGCCAGAGATGCTGCGCTCCCCGCTGGCCCCCGCCTGCCTCCTGGCTGCGCTGCTCTGCGGGGGGGTCCGCGCTGCCCGAGGTGAGATTGCAAAACGGGGGGGGGGGAGAAGGTGTGTGCGGGGTTGTTGTTTTTTTTGGGGGGGAGGGGGGGGACCAGAAGGGTTCTGCCTCTCCCCCCGCCCCTGTTCAGTATTGCAATGTGCAGACTGGCGTGCGTGGCGAGCGCTTGACAATTGCGAAGGGGGAAATGTGCAATCCGTTTTTAATGCACGGTTCTGGAGAAGGAATACGCGGCCGCTCGGATGCCCTGTGATGCACAAGGAACGTGCAATGGTTTTAGTGCACTGTTGTGAACAAGGAATGTGCAATTATTGAATGCACTGTTGTGAACAAGGAATGTGCAGTTATTGAATGCACTGTTGTGAACAAGGAATGTGCAATTATTGAATGCACTGTTGTGAACAAGCAATGTGCAATTATTGAATGCACTGTTGTGAACAAGCAATGTGCAATTATTGAATGCACTGTTGTGAACAAGCAACGTGCAATTATTGAATGCACTGTTGTGAACAAGCAACGTGCAATTATTGAATGCACTGTTGTGAACAAGCAATGTGCAATTATTGAATGCACTGTTGTGAACAAGGAATGTGCAATTATTGAATGCACTGTTGTGAACAAGGAATGTGCAATTATTGAATGCACTGTTGTGAACAAGCAATGTGCAATTATTGAATGCACTGTTGTGAACAAGCAATGTGCAGTCCTCTTAATGCACTGTTATGAACTAGGAATATGCAGTGACTTGAATGCATCATCATCATCATCATTATTATTACTACTACTATTATTATTATTATTTATTTTGAGCAAACGTCTTGCCGCGGGGCGTTGTTGTGAGCGGGGGGGGGGGTGGTTTGATGGTTTTTGGGAGCGCTGCAGCCCGCCCGGACGTGTCGATAAAACTGGCTCCGGAGCGGGGCTACTGATTGAGGCGACCTGGCATTTCGTGCGGCACATTTATTTAGTGGCTCAGGGCGATGTGGGGCGATGCTGCCGACGAGGATGTTTCGGTTGAAGGCGGCGCAGTTGCTTTATTGATAAACGTCACGGCCCCACAGCCTGGTCAATCCAGGTAGGGTCTACCCAGGAGTCACAGAACCATAGAGTTGGAAGGGACCACCAGGGTCATCTAGTCCAACCCCCTGCACAATGCAGGAAATTCACAACTACCTCCTCCCTGCACCCCCAGTGACGCCTACTCCATGCCCAGAAGGTGGCCAAGATGCCCTCCCTCTGGTGATCCGCCTAAGGTTGGAGCAGCAAAATGAAACTGGTCCCCTGTTGTATTTTTATGTCCACACAAGGCTGCTGGTAAAGATATCTGGTATTAATGCAGTGTGTGAAATGTGCCAGGGCCACTCAGTGTTGTGATGGAGATATTTAATAATAGCACAATATTTTTATTTGCTATTACTATGTTCATTTATGGACAAGGGTGTGATAGCTTTATAATGTTGCTTACGAGGGTATTATAACTGTCATAACCACTTTGTCCACGCTGTTAGTGAGAGCTTTAACAATAACAACACATTATGAAGCTAGTAAGGATATTATGATTGCAGTAATATTGTGCTATCATTGCTAATAATGTTGATATGGTATTGCAATATTACTACAACATTGAATTATATCCCTGTTAACGACACCTTCAGTTATACCATCCTTGTTAATAAGTAACGTTGATAGTTTAATGGCTTCTTATTACTTGGCTACATACAATATCCTTACTAGCACCTCAAATTATCGGAGTTGTAAACGTATCCATTCCCACAAGGATCTCATCATTTATCCTTACGAAAATATTACAGTACACGATAAAGATGTGATAACTTAAATGGGGTGCTTTTTAAACAAGGATTTAATAACTTAGAATTGGTCTTAAACAATGTACCCCAGGGCATCATTACAAACCTTGTAATGTTATTCCAAAATATTGAAAATGTTATAAGATGTTGTTACTTAATGTAATAAAAAGGCACTGTTATGCGCTATCAAGCATCTCCCTAGGGAAGCAGGAAAAATTATCCCTTGTCCCCTTGCTGTGTGTGGTTTTATTACCTCGCTTCTCCTTTTTCTCCAAGCTTCACTCCAGAGAATCATCCCAATGGCATGCCCAACCCCCTCATTAGATATCTTATTTTATATATGTGTGACTGCTGCTGTCCAAGCCAGGGTACGGTTTCTAACCTGTGTTTCTAACCCACCACCAACGTGGTATAGTGGTTAAGAGCGGTGGTTTGGAACGGTGGAGTCTGATCTGGAGAACTGGGTTTGATTCCCCGCTCCTCCACGTGAGCGGCAGAGGCTAATCTGGTGAACTGGATTTGTTTCCCTGCTCCTACGCATGAAGCCAGCTGGGTGGGTGACCTTGGGCTAGTCACTGTTCTTTTAGAGCACTCTCAGCCCCACCTACCTCCCAGGGTGTCTGTTGTGGGGAAGGGAAGGTGAGTGTAAGCTGGTTTGATTCTCCCTTAAGTGGCAGAGAACGTCGGCATATAAAAACCAACTCTTCTTCTCCTCCTCCTCCTCCCCCTTCTTCTCCTTACCCAACAGCCTTTCACATCCCAGTCTCAACACACGCACAACTTTCACATCCGGATACTTAACCTTACCCCAAGATGCTTTTCTGGCATTCACCTACTTCTGTTTATTTTTCGACCCCTCTCCCGAGAAATGGCACCTTTCTACATTCCTCCCTCACTTGGTGTATGCCTGAGGAAACAGAGATCTCTTTCCCCTCCCCATGGCAACCCATCCCCGTAGCAGTTAGGTCCCCAGCCCCCCCCCCTTTATGGAGCCTGCACCTCTCTTTCAGGGGTTCCCCCCTCCAATAACTTGCATCCCAATTGGATGTTTTCCCCCTCCCCCCAAATCCATGCACTTGAAGCAGAATCTGCCTGTACTCTGCTTTAAAACAGCATTCTGTTTTCTTCCTTACAATATTTCATCTTTGGCCCCCAGTCAGCCCTACCAGTTTACCCCCATATACTCTAAAAACTGGGTTCCTGGCTCCATGGATCTGGGGGTCTTCTTCTGCCCCCCTCCCAGTATTTATTGCTCCTTCTCCTCTCAGGTAACCTTGTTCCCTGAGAGATTAAGCAGTCTTTGACTGGCACGTTTTCCTGACTGACCCTGTGCCCCTTTCCAGGGATTTCTCTTCCCATTGGCTTGCTAAGCCCTTCCTCCAAGGGTATTTTTCCCCCCTAAGAGGTTGGCAAATGCCTTGGGAGACCCTCTCCCTCCCCTTCCTTCTTTCTGATGGGGAAACACGCCCCTTAGCTGTATGTTTCTGTGGCACCTGCCCCCTTTCCATCCCTTTCCTTTTGTGTGTGTTTAAAAGTCCTCCTTTTCCTCCTTTGTGCACACCAGGAAAGGGGCTTCCGTTTCACCAGCATCTTTGCAAACGCCATCTCTGCTTTTCATCCTTCTCTTCTCGAAGGATGCACCCTCTGTTTCCCTGGCGCCTCTCCCTGTTTGACCACAGCAGTCGTCCCCCTTCAGATGCCCTCTTCTGCTGGTCAGTGCTTAAATGGGGAGGGGACGTTCTTGGTCATTTCCTGTCCTTCTCTTTAAACGCTGACATGTAAAGAAAGCGTGTGTGATTCCCCCACCAGCAAATATCACAATTTATCTATTTATTTCATTTATACCCTGCCTTTTCTCCCCAAAGGGGACCCAAAGCAGCTCACGTTGTTCTCCTCTGCTCCATTTTGTTCTCACAACAACCCTGTGAGGCCTGCAAGCGTGTCTGGTGTTTTCCGGGAGTGGAAAGCAGCGTCCTTTGCTGCTGCTGCCGGCTTTGGCTGGCGCTCCGCATTATTTGGGAGGAATGGAATGCGTGTGCTAGAATGCTTTTTGGGTGATGGGGAATCTGCAGCGGCCATGCAGGAATTATGTTTGCCGGGCCAGAAGCAGGCTGTTTCTTTGTTGTTCTTTGGGGGCTGAGGGAGAGAGGTTGGAACTTGTCACAAGGGAACTTCACAGAGACAATTAGGTTAGCGTTTCTTGCATATTATGAATGCTGCCAGTCTTCTTCAGGTGCTTGAAAGATTTCCGCGTAGGTGTGGAGAGCAATTCCCCCCCTTCCTTCAAACAGTGGTGGTATTTTAGCTGGTGGAATTGTGTTTTTGATCCTCGGCTGCGGATAGATTCAGGACATCAGATACCTCAGTTGAATCCTGGCAAGCTTTTAACCTGTGCGATTTCACTGAGAACTCTTTGTGGTGTTTTTAAAGCAAGCACAGGTCTTCTTTGCACCTTTCAGCTGTTTAACCTCAGAAGTGCTGAAACTTTTGAATGTAGCTTAGCCTTGCGGAATGGGAAAATTACAGCTTGCGTTCAGGGGTTGCAAAACGCTTCTTTCACTCTTTTGAGTGTCAAAATCTCCAGCCCTTCAAGAAGGTTTAATTTCCTTTTTCTTGGTGTGTGTTATTGATTTTAAACTTATTTGTTGTTAAGGTAGCACAGGTGAAGGTAGGCTCTTGAGGTGTACTTGCGGTAATGGCAAGGCTTTGTGTTCCTGAATGGAAATGTTTAAATGGACTTAAAAGTGCTTCAGTTTCTGGTTCTTTCAATCTGGATAATAGCTAGTGTGTAGAACAGCCACCCCTCTTATCCTTTTTTAATAACTGAAACTTCACAGCACTGCCCTTTCTCCTGCACAGTCTTGTGCGTGCCTAACTGAATGTCTTATCCTTTTTTGAAGCTGCCGTTAAGAGCTGTGCCCTCTGTTAAAGGTTATGGATGTAAAAAAGACGGTTTGCCAGAAAAGCGCTTAAGTTTTATGCGCAGCGGAGCTGGAGGGGCAAGGAAGGTCATCAAATATCAGAAATTACCTTTGTCAAAGCAGCCATCTGCTAGGAGAGCTCTTGAATGCTACATGGGCAAAATCTCATGTTGATCAGCCTCTCAGGGGCTTCATATATTCAGGCAGTCTGTGCAGCACATATGAGTACACATGACGCTGCCTTATACTGAATAAGACCCTTGGTCCATCAAAGTCAGTATTGTCTGCTCAGACCAGCAGTGGCTCTCCGGGGTCTCAGGCAGAGGTCTTTCACATCACCTATTTCCCTAGTCCCTTTAACTGGAGATGCCAGGGATTGAATCTCTGCATGCCAAGCAGATGCTCTACCACTGAGCTACGGCCCAGTAGCACGTGTGGAGTAACACGTCCACATCTGGTAACTTTAATTTACTTGGTTCTTAGGCTAGTAACTCATGGTCTTGAGATGCTGCATCAGTTTAATCTCTTTTTCTTGTTTGGGGCAGGGGGAGAGCCAGTTAACATTCTGAGTCCTTTGGAAGAAAATTGGGATTATTTTTTAGCTTGCAGTTAGAACGTAAATTGTGACTTTAAATTTTGGTCCTCTGTATTTTTACATGTGCTTTTTTATGTGAGTTATCTATATTGTAAGCTGCCTTGAGCTCCGTAAGAAAGAAAGGCAGCTAAAAAAATGTTTGAAGTAAATAAAATATTTGTCCGCCCCACCCGTGACTGGCTTATATGAATATGGAATTCCAAGCTGCTGTTTTTTAAACCCTGGTTTTTAACTGGGGCACTCTCTTCCTTGGGCCTGTGTGCAAACACCGGGCGCTCTTCTTCGGTTGGCTGTGCTTATGAATGGTGACCCGGAAGTGCTGAAAAGCGGCGTCATGAGAAAGAGACACAAGGTACCGCAGGATCCAGAATATCGTTGTCTTAGCCTGTACCACCCCTCCCAGCAAAGCTCTCCCTTCGCTACCCAGTATCAGTCTTCTTATGGCTTAAGACACCAAACCTCTAGAACTTGTTTATGTCTGGAGGGATCCTAATCCTTAAGAAATTCCGATGAGGAGCTTTGCTAAGTTGGCTTATTTGAAACAAAAGAAGCTCATTCATGTTTCTGTCCGCAGGGAGGCTTTTTGCTTCCTGGGTACATTTGTCGCTCTGACTGGGAACAGTCTGAGGGAGTTTGCAGATTGAGCATGCTCAGCTCAGAAGCTTATGATGTGTTTAAATCATAAAAAATGCCATATGCCTTGCAAAGACTTGCGCATATTTCCCCTCCCCTATACACAAAACCTACCCAAAAGCTTCCTCTTCAGGGTCCTGTAATACCTGCTAAATTTGGTGCATTGCTGTGAAACGTTGGCTGCCCGTTGGGGAATGGCACGCTTTTAAACAGACAAGGCCGTTCACAGTTGCTTCATGGTGATAAAAAAAGCAATTCTACTCAGGTTCCCTTCTTTTGTTTCTGCTCTTTCAGTCTTTCAGGTTTTTAGCACAGCAAGAAGATGGCAGGAGAATGCTTTTGTTATGGCCTGGGAAACTCCCCTTACCCCTTTTAAACAGCACTTTTAAGGGGGACTGTCTTGAGCAATTGTAAGGTATCTGTGCACCGCAGATCTGCAACTAAACTATGCTCCTCCACAAGGCGTTTGCTAAAGCCCATCCAGTTCTTTATATGGCTTGCTTTGCAGATAACCCCACAAGATAGCGACTTGGCCAGCTTGCCTTTGTGGGACTAGGAAAGTGGAAAGAACCGTCATCTGTGAAGCTTCCTTGCCTGTTTGCTGTCAGGTCCTGGGCCATGGCAGTTACGTGTCCAGCTTGCATGAAACGGTTTCCTTTGGCCTCATGTAGAGAGGGGTGGGTTTTAAGTAGCACCCCCAGCTCTACTCTCTTCTGAGCTGGTGCGTCCTTCTTAATCTCATCCCTCAAGCCTGGTAAAGGCCTCACCCATACCTGGGACACTCCTGGTAATCTTCCTCTACCCAGAAGTCCTCCGGGGGTGTAGCCACACATGAGACACCAATAGCAGCCTTGGAACAGTCTCTTCCCGGCCACTCCCCTTTCCCATCCAAAGGGTGGGGCCACAAGGCAGCTGATTGTCAGCTGGCGGGCTCTTAAAGGGCCAGTTGTCATTGACTGGCTGGCTCTTAAAGGGCCAGCCGCCATTGATCTTCTTAACCCTATTGGACCCGATGAATGCCGATTTTGTGCCAGCGGGTGGCCAGGCGAAGGTTGGTCTGGGGTCATCCCTGCCACACACGCCCCCATGGCTCAGTGGTAGAGCATCTTCTTGGCATGCAAAAGGTCCCAGGTTCAATCCCCGGCATCTCCAGTTAAAGGGTCTAGACAGGTAGGTGATGTGAAAGACCCCTGCCTGAGACCCCGGAGAGCAGCTTCCCATTCTGAGTAGACAATACTGACTTTGATGGACCAAGGATCTGATTCAGTAAAAGGCAGCTTCATCTGTTCACCCATGCCTCTTTTACAATCTCTGCTTTTGGGGAGGGGCTAACTTTGCGGAGTAGAAGTTGTCACCTATGGCTGGGTCATTCGTCAACACGTAAAAAGGAAATGCTCCCCCCCCAAGGGTTGCGCAGAGCTGTAAAAGCGAGTAAGGCGTGTGTTTCAAATGGATAGCCGATGAGTTGTTGCTTCTTCGACTTGGATTGCTGGTTTCTGTTCTTAAGGTGATGTAAGGTCACAGACTGAGGGAAGAAAACCAGCCCAGCAGCAATACCCAGGAAGTTGTTGCAACTCATGCGGTTTCCGGGGAGTGGTTTTGTTTAACCGCAGACAACTTTCTAATCACCACTGCCCTTCAATTTCTGAGGATTCCGTTTCCTTAACAGCTTCGTATATTTCTCTAGAGGAGTTGGAGCGACGGCAAAAATTCAGATAAGCTGATTTGGTTTGCGCCACAATTCTTACCTGAGTGGAGTTTGTCAGTGCTGTGCGATATAGGATGGAAGGCGTATAGGAGACGCTTAGGTTAGCAGAAGAAAATGTGAACACAGGAACACATGAAGCTGCCTTATACTGAACCAGACCCCTGGTCCATCAAAGTCAGTATCGTCTACTCAGACTGGCAGCGGCTCTCCAGGGTCTCAGGCAGAGGGTCTCTCACATCACCTACTTGCCTAGTCTCTTGAACTGGAGACGCCGGGGATTGAACCTGCGACCTTTTGCATGCCAAGCAGATGCTCTACCACTGAGCCATGGCCCTTCGCCTAAAAGGTTAAGAATACACGAACACAGAAAGCTGCCTTTTACTGAATCAGACCCTTGGTCCATCGAAGTCAGTATTGTCTACTCAGACCGGCAGCAGCTCTCCAGGGTCTCAGGCAGAGGTCTTTCACATCACCTTTACTAGTTCCTTTAACTGGAGATGCTGGGGATTGAACCTGGGACCTTCTGCACACCAAGCAGAGAATCTACCACTGAGCCACAGCCCCTCTCCAAGGCTCTCCAGGGTCTCAGGCAGGGGTCTTTCACATCACCTACTTGCCTAGTCCCTTTAACTGGAGACACCAGGGATTGAACCTGGGACCTTCTGCATGCCAAGCAGAGGCTCTACCACTGAGCCACGGCCCCTCCCTGTGTTGTTGTTCCTGTGTTGTTGTTTTCTGTTAGTCTTTCTATAGCCTTTCTTGACCTCATGTTCCATCCTGCTTTCCTATCCTACAGTGGTGGAAGGGCTAACTTATTTAGACTAGGTACCGGCCTGAGGAGGGGCTGTAACACAGTGGTAGAGGATCTGCTTGGCGTGCAGAAGGTCCCAGGTTCAATCCCTGGCATCTCCAGTTAAAGGGACTAGGCAGGTTGGTGATGTGAACAGACCTCTGCCTGAGACCCTGGAGAGCCGCTGCCGGCCTGAGTAGGCAATACTGACTTTGATGGACCGAGGGTCTGATTCAGTAGAAGGCAGCTTCATGTGTTTGATATTAGGGGGAAATTTTTTTACAGTAAGAGTTGTTCGACAGTGGAATTAGCCACCTATGGAGATGGTGAGTTCCCCCTCCCTGGCAGTCTTTAAGCAGAGGCTGGATAAGCGCTCATCAGAGATGCTCTAGGCCGATCCTGCATTGAGCAGGGGTTGGACTAGATGGCCTGTGGTTTTATGATTCTTTGATTCTAGTTATAGAGGGTAGTTGGTCTGCAGTAGAACAGCAGGATTCGAGTCCAGGAGCACTTTAGAGACTAACAAGAATTTCAGGGTGTGAGCTTTCGAAAGTCAAAGCTCCCTTCGTCAGATACAAGTAAGAATGGAGATGAGTCCTTACGTCCCATCCAGATGGTGGCCCACCTTCCTAAGGACTGCCGGCACGTTTCCTTTCCCCTTAGCCCTGAGACACCAACAGGCAGCTGCTTTAAGAAGGATTGGGATGGTTTTAAGCCGGCTGAGCCGGTCTGCCTAGCTTTATTCTCCTTGCAGTGCTAAAACATCATCTTAAAATAGAGAAAAGAAAGGTAGGGTTTGATGAAGAAGAAGCCACGATGGTTGTAGGGGTGGAGATGGCAGAGGAAGCAGGAAAAGGTGCAGATATTAACAGATATAGATACAATCACAGTTCACAAACACAGGAACACGTAAGTACATAAACTAAACAATACAAAAAACAAGAAAAGCAGAGAAAATATAATTACAGCACTATTGGTCAAGGGCTTCATATTTGTTGCAAATTCTTTTATATATACATATATATATATGTGTGTGTGTGTGTGTATAAATATATATATATACACACACACACACACACACACACATATACGCACATATATACAGATACACACATATATATACACAGGTAACAAAGGTGGCAATATTTCAGTTGGCACATCAGATTAACAGCTTATATTTCTTATCCCTTTTGCGGGAGTCGCTATTGGCTGCTGTAGATGGATAAATCTGCTTCATATCTGAGAAGTTTGCTTTGGGGGGGGGAAATTGTCCCATGTAGGAAAAACGCTTCTTGTTGTTTTTCTTTTGGAACTGCTCAGGTCAAGGACTTGCATATCGGAGTCCTTTTTCTGACTTGTTTTCTCACTGGTTCATCTATGCAGTGAGACCACGTTCCTACGTGTTGTGACGTGGCAGGTTCTTGTGACGTGACGTGACATGGTCCTCTATCTCTACTTTCATCAAACACTACAAGATTAACACATGGTCCACAGCACAGGCAGCCTTCGGACAAAGGGTGTTGCAGCATGTGGTTGGAGAAGGTTCCTAACCCACCCATATGGGAGCTCTTGAAGGTCCCACTGCTCAAGACACCCTTGCCTCAGAGAAGAACTGAGCCTTGATTACTTACCATGAGGGCTCCTTCTCTTCTGAGGTGAAGGGCATCTTGCCTGCCCTAGGAAAACTTTGGGAATATTGAACCTTCTAGTAGCGTTAGGTACATTTACAATAACGTATATCGGTCACAAGTTGAGCAAGCTAGGTTGCCCCTAGTTTCCTATTACTCTGTTGATGTTGTTGATTTCTGATTAATGTTTCCAGTGTTAAGTGTCATTCCTGTCTATTAAGCTAAGCAAGCCGGTAACTGGGCTTCCATAGGCTGTTTTCCCGCCAGGGAGACAGGAAGTTTGATTTTAGTCCTGCCTTCCCCGGATGGAGCAAGGAAAACAACCCACTGCTCAAGACACCCTTTGCCTCAGAAGAGAAGGAGCCCTCATGGTAAGTAATCAAGGCTCCGTTTCTTGATCATTTTGGCAGGTGTGAGCCTTACCTTCTACAGGTGGCTAGGTTTCAAGACCATGCATGGTCTTGAATATTTTTAATAGAAAGGGAATTCATGCAATTAGAGGTTTGCAGACTTGTTTTGATTTCGGCATCTGTATACCTGCCCTTTAAATGCTTATTTTAAAATAAAGCTGGGCCTTTCTTCAATCAGGTTTAGACTCCATTTTAAAAACTGTCAGCTCCCACTGCAAATCGAATTTAAGCTGCCGCCACTCATGTGTCGAGGAAGATTCTCTTCTTCAGTGGGATTAAATGTGAGCTGGTCTGTAACTCTGTCGCATCTTATCATGGGATTTGCAGCAGATTCCAGCAGGGTCTCATTGGGAGGGCAGAATATTGTATGTCGAGAAAACCCGCAGAATTTATCCTTGCCTCTGTGACAGGAGATTAACGGAGGTTAAGTAACTAAGTGAGTTTGTTAATGTCTTTGGGAGATGGAGACTGCTTATTCCTGACTTCTTGAATGTTTGGGCAGTCTTAATGTGTGTTTGTTTGGGGAGCCCTTGGGAATACAAGAAAACTTTTGAAGCAGGTTCTAATTCAAATTTGCTTGCAATGAACTTATGAAATCTCGATTTTAATGCTCCTTCCCATTTTCCCTGAGGCACAGAAGCACTGAAACTGGCAGGTTGGTAGTTTAAAATTACCCTAATTCATTCTCAGAGCTTAAAGAACTCTGTGTGTGTGTGTGTTATGTGTGGCCAAATCGCTTCCAGTTTAAGGCGAAACAATGCATTAGTCACATCATAGGGTTTTTGAAGTATGAGATGATCAGAAGTGGGTTACCATTGCCTTCTTCTGCGCAGTACTTTCCAGGGTTCCAGGGAAATGTTGAACTCACATGAAACTGACTTATACTGAATCAGACTCTTGGTCCTTGAAGTCAGTATTGTCTAATCAGACAGGCAGTGGCACTCCAGGGTCTCAAGCAGGGGTCTTTCACATCACCTACTTGCCTGGTCCCTTTAACTGGAGATGCCGGGGACTGAACCTGGGATCTTCTGCATGCAAAGCAGAGGCTCTACCACTGAGCCATGGCCCCTCCCCAATATTACTGCCATTGTCTGTGAAACAGCTAGATCAGAGTCCAGTAGCAGCTGAGTGACCAACAAGATTTTCAGGGTATAAGCTTTCTAGTGTCAAAGTTCCCTTTGTGAGATAGCTTATGTCAGCGCTGTGACTCTTGAGCATGTATACCCCCAAAATCTTGTCGGTCACTAAGGTGCTACTAGCTGTTCTACTCAGACCAACATGGCCACCCTCTGAAGTTGTCTACGAAAGATCCTCTGCCAGTGTCCCTTCCCTCTACTGCTGAGGCCCAGTAGTTGCCCTTCAGGGATTCCTCCGCCCCATAACCGCAGGAACTGTCTGTCCTGCCAATGTGGCCGTTGATCCCTGAAGGGGGTGGACGCATCTTAGTCTGGTGTCTTAGCTTTGGCCATTCTGAATTGGGTGACTCTGCTCTGCTAGTCGAGATTCTCGATAGAGTCTAAACTCTTGATGGTATTGCTCTCAGCTTCACTGATCCATGCAACCCTCCCTCACCACATTAAGGCGTGCGTCCAAGAGAAAGTAAAGACCCGGGCCATCCCTGTACGATGCAGTTTTGTGCAGAATGCTCTTCTTTGGCTGGCCCCCAGTGCATGCATGTGCCCAGTGCATCCTGGCTATGGCAGAAACCTAGATGCATGCATGCTTCCAAGCATTAATCCTCCTCTCTGATGCTTAGGATCGCCAGCTACTTGAACTTGGGTGAGTATCAGGAAGCGCATGTGAAACTGCCTTATATATCAGGTGACAGCAATGCTGATTCTATGACCTTGGGCCAGCGTGGTGTAGTGGTTAAAAGCGGTGGTTTGGAGTGGCGGACTCTGATCTGGAGAACCGGGTTTGATTCCCCACTCCTCCACAAGAGCAGCGGAGGCTAATCTGGTGAACTGGATTTGTTTCCCCACTCCTACACACGAAGCCAGCTGGGTGACCTTGGGCTAGTTACAGCTCTCTTAGAGATCTCTCAGCCTCACCTACCTCACAGGGTGTCTGTTGTGAGGAGGGGAAGGGAAGGTGATTGTAAGCCGGTTTGAGTCTCCCTTAAGTGGAAGAGAAAGTCGGCATATAAAAACCAACTCTTCTTCTTCTTCATGGGAGGGAGGGCATCTTGGCCATCTTCTGGGCATGGAGGTCACTGGGTGTGTGTGTGGGAGGTAGTTGTGAGTTTCCTGGTGGTCCCTTCCAACTCTATGATTCTATTCTCTATGACAGGTCCGTACAGCTCTGGTCTGTTAGGGAACATGTCTGCAGGGTTTCAGACAGGTCTTCTCCCACTGGTAGGTCTCTTGCCCTCCATTGGCCCCTGGGGAGATGCCACCCCTCCGTGTCCCAGGTTCTTGACATCTTGCAGGCAGATGTCAGAGCAACTTCAAAAATTTGTTTGCTCTCTGCCGCTACGGGTTAGCTCGGCCCTTGGAAAGCACAAGCGCCACCAGAAGGAATGCCGTTCGCTAGCCAGAAACAAGGGCTGCTATTGTGGGCGTTTATCTAAGTTGGGTATTTGCCACCCCGAGGGACAGGTTGAGTTAGAAATTTAATAACTCCGACCTCCAAAACTTAAAATTTCCCCCCTGACAATTCCTAATGCAAGAATCTTCCTTTGAGTAAAGTGTAAAAATCCAGCCTGCTTATTCTTTTCGGCGTTGGGAGTAAGTTATAATTAACATCCCTTGTGTTAATATCCAGATTGCATTGTAACAGGCTTTCTGTTAGAAAACATCAGAAGCTTTAAAAATTAATCCAATTTAAATAACAAAAAAACACACACCCTGATTCTCTTTAATTCATTATCCATCCTGAAATGCACTTAATCATATTAACCTTCCTAAAAGACTACTTATTAATCAAACTGTAAGGCAAAGATAAGAATTTCTACATAATAGACAACTGTTCTAATGCCCTCCTGTAGGTAACTTCAGATAGCTTGTTTCTGTATGACAGGGTTTCTTTATTCTGTGTAACAATTTGTTTGTGAATGCAATACAAACATTACTGTGCCCGCTCTCGAAAGATGTGACTTTTTGTGCATGTTTAAGCCTGATTTCCCATAATCATCAGGGAGAAAATAGGTAGCGCGTGTGTGATTTTTCAGGACTATTACTTGGGTGGAGTTCAAACTTTGCATCAACCACAGTGTGTGCTAGCCGTAATTTGTGACTCAAACTATCGTTTAGGTTTCCAGGTATACAAGCGGCAAGCCATGCGAAATGGTCTCTGGTCCACTGGCTCCCTTTGACCAGGGTTTGGCCTGATGTTGGAATTGACCTATGTCTCAGGTGGCCAGCTTGGGGGCTGGAAGCCATGCAGGCAGCTGGGGTTTGTGGCTCACCTGATCAGGAAAGAAAGCCTGTGCATTTGCGGATATAGCAGGGTCCCCAACCTTTTTGAGCCTGCGGGCACATTTGGAGCTCCGACACGGCATGGTGGGCGCAGCAACAAAATGCCAGCCACAAAATGGCTGCTGCAGGAGGCGGAGCCAGCCACAAAATAATTGCCACAGCTTCACTTCAGTCACACAGTATAGATCATTTTATATAAATAAATAAATAAATAAATAAATGGGATGGGTAAAAATAAAGGGATCTCCGTCTGATAAAAAAAGAGAAAAATAACATAAACATCACGTTTTAAAAGATTAATCGAGCAGACTGCTTATTACTCTTATTCTTAACTATTATCCAGGCAAAAATATACGTGCATTAAAAAAATAAACAACCTGCATATTTTATAACTAACCAAATAGTTTTCTACTCTGCACTGAAGAACTGCCTTATAATTATATATCATTTAGTTTTTGATATTATTCCGATTAGCCTTCAGAGTCAACGTATCTGTAGAATAGTTTCCATTTGTCGTTAAATTGTTCATGTGTCGCATCATCGGTTGTATTAATCATGTAGGTCATTTTAGCCATGGTAGTATACTCCATTAGTTTGTCCTTCCCATTCCTCGATATCTGGGAGGAGTGATTGTTCCCATCTTTTTGCGCGAATAACTCTGGCTGCAGTAGTAGCATACTTAATGGTATAGACCAGTGGTTCCAAAAATGGGCAGTACCACCCCCTGGGGGGCGGTGGGATTACCTAGGATGGCACTAAGAGGCAAGGGGGCAGCAGGAGGGGCTAGAGGTGGGCCCCTTCAACTGTGTTGTTCACTAATTTACAGTAGATCAAGCTATGACACCATGCTGGCAAATATGGTGGAAACTATCAGAATTTTTTTCCAGACTTAGAAGAGCTGGTAGCACTGGATCAAGTTCATTAGTTTTGTTGAATAAATTTGAATTTAAAAGTTTTAATTTGATTTTGAATAGATGTACAGTTGTTACTGTTTTGAAATTTTATTGTTATTATCTTTAGTGAGTCATGCAAACCCCTATTTTGATTGATGCTTTTTATAGGATAGGGTAGGGTGCGCTGGGGTTGAGTTTGTGGAACCAAGGGGGCGGTGGCCAGAAAAATTTGGGAACCACTGGTAGTGCTGTGGTGGCAGCTGCTGCCAAAGCAATGTTTTTTTTTAAATCTGGCCCAGCCAATCAGAAGCCTTGCTGGGCCAAAGCCCTACCTGGCCCCACCTACTTTCCAAAAACCTTTGACAGGCACCAGGAAAACATGTCTGCGAGCGCCACAGCACCCATGGGAACCACGTTGGGGACTGCTGTGATATAGCATAGTCACATTTGCATGCTTGCCTGTCAGTTCACACGCTACTTCTTGCCCTGGCTCAGTAGGCGGCAGGCGGATGCGTTCCAAGGCATGGTGCTTATGAGCTGGGTTATGTATGGTAACCACTCTTAAGGGCTCATGATACGCTGTGCAGAACGTTTGGCCACCACCCCTGCTATACCAGGAGAAAACAAAGCCCCTTCCATGCTCAACTTGTGTTGCTCGGTCATTCTCCTTGCCCAAATTATAGTTTGCAAAAATGTGAAATTTGTTGGTGACTTCTTTAGTGTGGCCAGGAGGGCTAAAATTGTAGAAGTGAGATCTTGCCAGTGAGGAACAGCAGTCATGTGTTGGGGTGTGGATGAGTGCGCAATGTTGTGGCGAGCATTAGTATCCAGTTGAGTTTGGGAACAAGTTATTGAAGATGGTTATCATATCCCCTCTCAGTCTTCTCTTCAGGCTAAACATACCCAGCTCCTTCAACCTTTCCTCATAGGATTTGGTCTCCAGACCCCTCACCATCTTTGTTGCCCTCCTCTGGACATGTTCCAGCTTGTCTACATCCTTCTTAAATTGCAGTGCCCAAAACTGAACACAGATCCATAATAATTTGTTAGAATCTGTTAGATTTTTCCATGTAATCTAATTTTCATATATTTCATATACATTCGAGGGTGTTTTATTTCTTCATTAACAGTATTGAAGCTTTAACAATAAAAAGGAATTCTAATACAATTCAAAGTTGTGTCATTGCTTGAAGTGGCTGGTTAAGTAAGATAACACATTTTTTTAGTGAAATACAAAATCTAGAAACATAGCCACTTATCACAGCAGTTGATCCGCTTCAACAGTACTCTAGGTGAGATCTACCCAGAGCAGAGTAAAGTGATACCATCACTTCTGAGATAAATCGCATCAGATTGGGCCTTCGTTGACTGGGGTGCCTTGCCTTGCCTTCACCTGCATAGAAGTTCAGGGCCCTTTTTTTTTTTTGATGCCACATCTAGATTAGAAGAAGATTGAAAGCAAGTAGAGTTGAGGTGTTCCTTCTTCTGTGCACAGCCTTGCCTTGCCAGCAGAAGCTGGTTTCCTAGTAAAGTCATGTTTAAGAGCAAGCCATATTGAGTGGCGCTGTGCGTGTTATTCAGCTTGATGCAATTCGTAGCTGGGTACGTTAATCAGAATACAGACTGAGAAGTGGGGTGTCCAGCCTCCCTGACCTGGCTGGCTGGGCTTCTAGGTCTTTAGCAAAAAAGCAGGCCTAAGGCGGATGGATGATGTGGGATCTAGGAGTATTTCAAACATCATGGCATACCATCAATTCAGTGGATGTGTCAGGGAGCACGTTTGCATACCGTTTTTAGGACGGATCGCAGCAGCCGGTGTGAAAGGTCTCGTTCACAGAAACCTTTGACCAGATTTGTCAGGCTCGCAGTACGTAGCACAACAACGGTTTCTGCGGACGCAGTTGCACACATGAACACATGAAGCTGCCTTATACTGAACCAGACCCTTGGTCCATCGAAGTCAGTATTGTCTACTCAGACCGGCAGCGGCTCTCCAGGGTCTTTCACATCGCCTACTTGCCTAGTCCCTTTAACTGGAGATGCTGGGGACTGAACCTGGGACCTTTTGCATGCCAAGCAGAGGCTCTACCACTGAGCCACGGCCCCTCCCCGAAATATTTTATCCTGAGTCAACAGAGAATACACATGAACGCATGAAGCTGCCTTATAGTGAATCGGGCCCTGGGTCCATCAAAGTCAGTATTGTCTACTCAGACTGGCAGCGGCTCTCCAGGGTCTCAGGCAGGGGTCTTTCACATCACCTACTTGCCTAGTCCCTTTAACTGGTGATACCAGGGATTGAACCTGGGACCTTCTGCATGCCAAGCAGATGCTCTACCACTGAGTCACAGCCCCTCCCCTAAGCAGGCATGGGGCAGGGGGGCACCAAGACTCTGTGAGTTTGGCAAGGAGACTGTCTGTCAGGGTTGTTGTAGAAAGAAACCCGGGCTTCAAACGGCCCGAAACTGGGTAGATTTTAACCTTCTATCTAGAGCAAACAGTCAGATTGTTTTTCTGAGCTGCAGTTGAGAGATGCAAGTTAATCTCTGAATGTCATTCCTTCAAAGCGGATATCAGGATAAGAATTCTACCAGATGGGGGCGTCCGGATTGGCTTTACACCCTCAAGCAGACGGCTGGCTTTTAAAGATGTTTCTCCTTTGTGACCAAACGTCATTTTAAAACTTGCTTTCCCCCCCCTCCTCCTCTTACAGTTAACAAGCACAAACCGTGGATCGAAACAACTTACCATGGCATAGTTACTGAAAACGACAATACAGTCTTGTTGGATCCTCCGCTAATAGCACTGGACAAGGATGCGCCACTCCGCTTCGCAGGTATGTGCATCTGTGTGCATTCGTTTGCAAATAGCGATGGTTTTGTTCTTGATTTTGTGGCCTAGAAGGAACTCTGGCCAGGTGGGATAGCACTTGGCTTGAAACAGAGCTGTTGGTGTGATGGTGAGGGGGTGAAATTTTTTTGGAAAGGGTTCAAGCAGAGCTCTGGAGGGGCCCCAACCTGGCATCTGGTGCAGCCCAGCATCTCTTACCTGTCTCTTGGAAGGAGCAGGTGATATACTCACCAGATTCTTGTTAACCCAAGTGTCCCGCCAGGGCATTAGGGCATGGTTAACGTCCAAAGTGTTTGGCAAGCCTGGGTGATAATGAAAACGCTGCTTGAAAAGCAGATTATCGTCTATTTTTTTTTATTTCGCCAAATTAATTATTTCAATATTTCACATTAGTTAAAATACAAGGGGTGTGTCAAATGCACAGTGAGAAGCCCTTGCTCATACTCGAGCCTAGGTTATGCACAACAGTTTTAAGAAAGTTATCTACGCCTATAACATGTTTGGCTTTAAAAAAGAATAACACATAGTTAAAATGTGGAACTCCCTGCCCCAGGATGTGGTGATGGCTGCCAACTTGGAATGCTTTAAGAGGGGAGCGGACATGTTCATGGAGGAGAGGGGTATTCTTAGCTACTAGTAAAAATGGGTACTAGTTATGACGTATAC
The DNA here is from genome assembly GCF_029931775.1 of Euleptes europaea. NCBI lineage: Eukaryota > Metazoa > Chordata > Lepidosauria > Squamata > Sphaerodactylidae > Euleptes > Euleptes europaea. The sequence continues at coordinate 3,881,161 of NC_079330.1, forward strand.
CTATTTCCTTCAGGATCAGAGGAGCAGGCCCATTATATTAGAACACAGGCCGGACAATGCTGCTGCAGTCGTCTTGCTTGTGGGCTTCCTAGAGGCACCTGGTTGGGCCACTGTGTGAACAGACTGCTGGACTTGATGGGCCTGGGTCTGATCCAGCAGAGCCTTTCTTATGTTCTTAACACCACACTTGCAGCAGCATCTCACAGCCTTCACTGAGAGCACGTCCACTCTGCTCGAACCCCTGCAAGATCACCATCTAGAACAGAAACAGAAAAACTGAGTCCAAGGCCGTGCAAAAGTAGAACCTCTGAGCAGAATTTGAGGGTAGACTTCATCATAAAAGCGTTTTCGAGACCAGCGCTGTTTCTGAGGTTTAATAGCAGCAGTTGATAGTGGGGGAAGGCATCTCACTTCCCCTCCCTTGATCCAGAGTTGGGCGTCATGCATCAGGACAGATGTTAACCTTCAGCTGTGAGGGGCTATGTGGCTTGATCAATTAAGTGGATTTGCTTAAAACTGTCAATTGTGGCAAACAGTGCGCAGTTATTACTGGTACGCTGAAAGGCCAGGAAGGTGTTATGGCATGAAAGAAATGAAGCAGGCATGGGGCAGGGGGCCGCCAAGGCTGTGTGAGTTTGGCAGGGAGACTGTCCGTCAGGGCTGTTGCAGAAGGGAACCCGGGCTTCAAATGGCACGAAACTGGGTAGATTTTAACCTTCTAGAGCAAACAGTTTTAAACGTGAACTGTTCCAACAAGCAGCCATAAGGACTTCTGAGACGGCAAGATGGATCGATGTCTGTTAGGGGTATGTGAAGAAAAAGCTTGCCCTGTATTGAGGGGGCGGAAAGGACTTGGGCTGTGTCATTACTTATAGAGTATTTTTTTAAAAAACCACTGTGCATAGTTTGTCCTGCCCCTGTTGTATTTTGCTAGGTCTGTACCACCTTCAGCGACATCTGCTACCTTCGGCAAAGGGATAAACCCATCCCGCAGGTTGTCTCTATGATCAGTCTGGCCTAAGGAGATTATATGCAGGAGACCGTTTGGTGTCTGGGCTCTTTATTACAGCTAATGTAAGCTTTTAATTAGTGGCCCGTCTTCGTGAAATCTTTTTGCAGGCCTGAGTCCTTGAGTTGTTTTTTTCAGCCTGGGATATTAGAAGCTGACTGAAATGTCGAAGAGCAAGTTCTTTCCATTCTGTTCCTGCCTGTACAATACCAGCTGCCTGGGAAGGGGAGGTCACGGCCCCCAAGCTTTGCTGTAGAGCTTGAAGAAGAAGAAAACGTTGGTTTTGATTAGCGTTCAGGATCTTGTGGCTTCTGAAATGTGCATGGCGGTAACCATTTGCCATCTGATTTTGCTTAATATTTGACTGCCTGTGGAGTTTTGTGCTTGTTACTTGAGATTAAAGAGTTCGGAGACCCTCCATACCTTAGTGCTAGAGCACATAATTTGTGTGCGGAAGGTCCCAGGCTTGATCCCTGGCATCTCCAGTTAAAAGATTCCTCGGTACCGCTAGGGAACAAAGCTGCTGCCAGGCAGAGTGAAGCCAAAGCAGTATGATCTTGGAAGAGAGTGCACACACATACACACGTGAAGCTGCCTTATACCATCAGTCCATCAAGGTCAGTATTGCCTACTCAGACTGGCAGTGGCTCTCCCGTTTCTCAAGTTGAAGTCTTTCGTATAATGTACAGCCTGATGCCTAAGTGGAGATGCCAGGGATTGAACCTGGGACTTTCTGCATGCCAAGGAGAGACTCTTCCACTGTGCCACAGCCTCTCTCCGAAGGAGGGGTTGAATCATAGAGTTGGAAAGGACCACCAGGTTCATCTAGTCCAACCCCCTGCACAATGCAGGAAATTCACAACTACCACCCCCACCCCCAGTGACCCCTACTCCATGCCCAGAAGGTGGCCAAGATGCCCTCCCTCACATCATCTGCCTATGATCATAGAATCAGCATTTCTGACAGATGGCCATCTAGCCTCTTCTTTAAAACCTCCAGGGAAGGAGAGCTCACCACTGAGGAACCACTCTAACTGCTAGAAAATTCTTCCTAATGTCTAGACGGACATTCTTGATAATGTCTAGACGGACTTTTCAAGGTCAAGAAGACACTTCAAGGAGCACAGCAGGATACTATGAAGCAAACTGAGATTTAACAGTCTGAAGGGAGCCATAGGATTGCCTTGCAGCCTGTCTGGAGCATGTGTGCATGCTTTGCTGTTTGAGCAAGTATTAAGTACTTTCTGTGCAGGCGAGGTTTCTTGTCCCATATATTAACTTCAGCTTGTGAGTCTTTGTGGATGCGTTGAGTTTGCATTTTTCGAGATGGCGCTGGCACACAGGGTCTGGACCCTCCCGCAGCATCCCCAGGCAGCGGGGGTTTCTCTCTTGAAAGCCAAGCGTTCTGCCAGTCTCCTTCCGAGGGTTTGTGTTCCGGTGAATGACTGCCGATTCCAGGGCCTCCTCACTGAGCTGCCAGTCCTTGTTTGCAAAAGGCAGGGGGATGCTGTTGCCATTCTGACTACGGCCAGGGAATGCCTAACGTGGAGCTTGGTCGTGCGAGAGTTTTAAGGGCTGGGCCAGGAGGAACGAAAGGCTATGCTGGAGTCAGCGGTCCAAGAGGGGCGCGGGTCACGTCTGATCCAGTTAGTTCACAGAAACAGGCACGTTCCTGTAAGTAGGTTTGCTGGCTAATTGGAGCAGTGGAGTCTGATCTGGAGAACCGGGTTTGATTCCCCACTCCCCCACATGAGCGGCGGAGGCTAATCTGGTGAACCGGGTGGTTTCCCCACTCCACACGAAGCCTGCTGGGTGACCTTGGGCAAGTCACAGCTCTGTTAGAGCTCTCTCAGCCTCACCTACCTCACAGGGTGTCTGTTATGGGGAGGGGAAGGGAAGGTAACTGTAAGCCGGTTTGATTCTCCTTTAAGTGGTAGAGAAAGTTGGCATATAAAAACCAACTCTTCGTCGTCTTCATCATCTTCTTCGTCTTCGTCTTCTAATTATCGTCTCACAATGTGGACCGCTGGTTGAAAGAAGAGAACAAAAAAAGCACATCATTCATACAGCACATAAGAAAAGCACATCATTCGCACACCTCTGTGTTGCCCTGACCTGGGTGGCCCAGGCTAGCCCAATCTCATTAGATCTTGGAAACTAAGCAGGGTTGGACATGGCTAGTATTTGGATGGGAGACCTCCAAGAATACCAGGGTCATGACACAGAGGCAGGCAATGGCAAGCCACATCTGAACGTCTCTTGCCTTGAAAACCCTATGGGGTCACCATAAGTCGGCTGTGACCTGACACCGCTTTCCACCGCCACCACGTCTGCGGTAATATTTCATAGCAAGTGCGAGCAGGTGGGTCTCCGTGGCTTCAGATTTGGTATTCCTACTGTCCTTTGTCTGCAAGTTCTCTCCCATCTGTGGCTGGGGCCTGGAGCATGGAAAGGACAGCTGGAACAAAACCCTTCTCTGAAGACCAGGCAGCCCTGTATGCTCAGAAAGCAAGATTGAGCCATCCCTGGCACGGGATGAGAGAAGCCAGTGCCAGGCCTCCTTCTGCCGCTCTGGAATCTGTGCAGTGATTTTCAATGTGCATTGATGAGGGTTCCACAATCAGTGGATTAAATAACAGCTAATCCCCCCCCAAAGGTCACCTTACCTTGTGCTACCAGTCTTCCCCTTCACTCAGTGGAGTGTGTTCTAAAGCGTGCCCTTGGTTCCCATGGACTGACCTTCCACAGGTCTAGCTAAAGCCCTGTGTGGGTGGAGAGCGTGCCCCAGAATCCTCAACGACATGAAAAAGGGGAAGAATTCCCTGGAGATAAAGCACCAGGTCATTACTGACCCATGGGGTGACATCACATCCCGACGTTTACCAAAGCTTCTCGGTTACCTGGAGGTTTGCATCCCCAGTTAAAGGGACCAGGCAAGTAGGTGATGTGAAAGACTTCTGCCTCAGACCCTGGAGAGCAGCTGCCGGTCTGAGTAGGCGATACTGACTTCAATGGACCAAGGGTCTGATTCAGTATAAGGCAGCATTCATGTGTTCACCTCTTGCAACAAATAGGTTTTAGTTGGAGGGCTTCAAAATCTCTGCGTGGCAGGCAAAGGGGGTCAGGGAGGGACCATCTGGTCCCATCGGTGAATTGGAATCGTGCCCGTCGTGACCCAACTGCCGTTCGTTCGTAGTGTCTGACGGTTGCCTTGGTTGTTTTCACTTCAGAGTCGTGAGGCTGTTGTCGTCCTGCATTATCATTATATTTTTGGTAAATGTTTTTTTATATATATTGAAACCCTCATCCCTGTGAAACAACAAAGAGAAACGGATATTTGCCATCCAGAATAAACTTCTGGTGCCGCAGACCTTTTTTCGAGCAGCAGTTCAGTGCTCCTGCGGATGCCTTTGGAGTGGCGGGGTGTATTACTGGGTGGATGAGTTGTGCCAGCGAGATGCCAAGAAATGTGACGCTTGAATTGCCTTCTGGCTAAGGTTGGCATTGATGCCGTAGTTTTGAGCCCAGCTCCAGGGACCAAGAACTGAACAGTCGCTCTCTCTCCCTCTTTCTGATTTTTTTTAGCAAGCCGAGACTACCGCCACATTAACACACTTTCCCTTTCCCTCTCTCCCCTCTTTCTGTACCCTTTGTTGGGCTTTCTGCCGCCTCGCCCTGGCCAGCTGTATCCTTTGCTAGCACCGCAGAGTTGTTGTTTAAGTCGCTCCCGTGGCGTCAGCCCAAGTGGCGGGCGGCCTGGCATTTTCAGGAGCATTCCTGATTCAGCCGGTGGGGGGAAGCTGGCGGGCTTCCACTCGCAGAGGTGGCCACAAAGCCAGGCTGCTTGTGCTTGCTCAGCCGATAGCCCTCGCGCTCCCTGACGTGTGGCCCTGGTTGTCATGTCCAGCAAGGCAACAACTTGCTCGTGTCCGTGACCTTGGCGTGGGTGGACCTTGGCCCTGAACGGGAAGGGAACCGAGGTCGGAGTGGCGCCCGTTGCTTCCCTGGCATGCCTTTCTGCATTCCTCAGTATTCATTCTAAAAGAGAAAACATATAGGTGTTTCTTTTCAGCGTTTCCCCAACTTTTCCAGTGTTTCCATCAGAAAAATTGGGGTGGGGAAGCTTGGGGGAAACCTTTCCTCTGAATGTTCCAAGTTATTCTCCAGGCCCTCAGATCTCTAGTATCCAGTGAGGATCCAGTTTCCTCAAGAAGCAGTGTTTTCCCTTTTCCTAGAATCATAGAGTAGGGCCATAGAGGCCATCTAGTCCAACCCCCTGCTCAATGCAGGATCAGCCTAGAGCATCCCTGACAAGTGCTTGTCCATCCTCTGCTTAAAGACTGCCAGTGAGGGGTGCTCACCACCTCCCTAGGTAGCTGATTCCACCATCGAACAACTCTTACCGTAAAACTTTTCCTCCCTAATATCCACCTGGTACCTTTCTGCCCACAATTTAAACTCATTATTGCGAGACCTATCCTCTGCTGCCAACAGCAACAGCTCCCCGCCCTCCTATAGGTGACAGCCCTTCAAATACTGAAAGGGAGCAATCATGTCCTCCCTCAACCTCCTCTTCTCCAGACTAAACGTTCCCAAGTCCCTCGGCCTTTACTCGTAGTGAGAAATTTATTTGTAGGTGCCCATAGGCCTTCACAAAACATCATCCACAAAGTAATACAATATTAAAAAAAGACATGTACAACAAAATAAAATCTAGTAGGGTTAACATAGATACGAAGCACCAAAAACAACATCATTTGTGGGATTCTGCTCTAGAGATAACTATCTTGGCTCTTATTTTCCTTGCTGCCAGAGCAAACAATGATGTTCTATGAGAAATATACTTATTGGAGTCAGACAGCAAGAATATGATTTTCTCCTTTTCTGAGTGGAGGTTTGTACCCACTAGTAGCCCATCCGGAAACTTAGTCCTGGGCTGTGCATAGAGTGAGCAATGGAGTAAGTAATGGGGTAAATCCTCTTGTACACAGGTATTGCAGATACACAAGCGTTGATCCTTGGGGATTTGTTTGTACCGCCCAACTAAAACAGCCGTTGGCATGGTTTCAAAGCGTAGAGCAGAAAACGCTGCTCTAAGGTTATAATTTGAAATCTTAGCTAGATGCTGGGCTCTAAGGTGGTCACTTTTAAGTAATTTGAACCATGGTGCAGACTGTGCCTTCTGAATTGACGCCCTGTCAAATAGGGCATCACACCTAAAGACCCAGTCTCTTAATTGTGTATTCGCTGCTGGAAGTCTTAGAAGGTCATCGGGGATGGAGTACTGGGTTAATAGTTTGTTTATAAAACCTGATCGTGCTGGGTCCCTTGAGAGCATAATATCAAAGGACAGTTTGCTAAATGAGTTTGATCTGTCCACTCTATACTTTTTAAATAGTTTTAGAACCTCAAGATAGATGCGGGCCCTAAGAGATGGTAAGCCTGTTTCAGCTCTCACCAGAGCGGTTGGAGTACCCTTAGGAAGGACCAGGATACGCCTCAGGAATGAATGTTGAATTGTTTCTATATTTGCAATATTGTCCTCTTTCCATCCCCAAACTTCTGCTCCATATAGGAATTGAGCAATGACCTTACTCTTAAATAATTTTATGGCTGGCTGTATGAGGTGACCTCCCCTAGTGTAATAAAACCTCAGGATGGAGCCCGTGATCCTCGTTGCAGAGGACTTTAAAGATGCCAGATGGTAATTTCAGTTTAGGTTCTCTCTGAATGTTAGGCCAAGATATTTAAAGGAGCTGCTCTGCTGCCTTTCTTTGTAGGGCTTGGTCTCCAGGCCCCTGATCCCCCTCGTCCCTCTCCTCTGCACCCGCTCCATTCTGTCAACATCCTTTTTGAAGTGAGGTCTCCAGAACTGCACACAATCCTAAACCTGTTCTCCACCGTTAACCCTCATTTAGCAGCCACAGCCTTTGCAAGTTGTCTTCTGGGTTGATTTGGTCTTAGCAGATCCTACCGAAGAGCCAGTGGTAAAGAAATGTACAGGGGTTGCCAGTTTAATAAAACACACAGCTGCCTTTCTGAGAGAAGAGATTTTGAGCTTGGCGCTTTTAAAAAATAAGAATCCAGTTATAAATACTCCTAAATACTCTTGAGAGAGACCCTCACGAGAGGGTGTCAGCTTTGTAGCTAGAGATCCGCTGATTAAAAGGTTGCTATTATGCACCATAGATATATTTCTTTTTCCATTACGCTGAAAAGTGATCACAGGCCCACACTTGTTCAGCGTTAAATAGCTTTGGTGTAGAACTAGTTTGAACTTTTCAGGACGATTCAGCTATCTTGTATTGTTCAGACAAATATATAAGGTTGGATCCAAGGATTCCCTTCCACTGTGGTGGAGAGGAAGCCTTCCTCGGACAAAGGGAGGACTCTTCATTTTGTAGAAGGGAAGGCAGTGGAAAAAGCAAGTTAGAAGAAACTGGACTGATTCAATGGAATAGATTCAGTTGATATTAAAATTGTTTTATCTACAGTATCTTGTGAATGGAACGATTATAAATGGAAAACGTGTAAATTTAAGATGGGAGTTGGCATTGTCCGTGACCCTTTAGAAGCAGGGGAGAATCCCCCCTAAATAAGCTGAAAATCAAGTTCCATTGCATTCATAGTAACCAATGACTGGATTCTAATTCTTGAAAAAGAAATGTTGAAAGGTTTTTTTCTGTGTAATATCTGAATCTTTTGACCTTTCATTATTTTTTTCCCCTTATTTGCTCCCTCTTCAGTCTCTCCTGTATTACTGACTCGGGTTTATCTTTTCTCCCTTTAGAGAGTTTTGAGGTGACAGTCACCAAAGAAGGTGATAAAGGGTTCTTTCTATCCCTTTTATGAATATTAACCTACTAACTTTGGTTATGAAAATGGGGAATCAGCACTTAAACAGAAGATCCTGTCATGCTCTTTGACCCCATTTTATTCTCCCAATATTCTCTCCTCCCCCCTCAAAATATATATAAATATATATTGGTTTTAAGATGTTATGTAACCGACCCTTGGCTAGAAATATCTGTAAATCAGACATCCATTTGAACTGTGCAGATATTAATATTTAAGCTGTATAGCAAGAAGAGACTCTTCTGCATTTTCTCGGACAGTTTGTTTTGCAGGGCATATTTTGTTTGCATTTTGGTAATAGTCCATTTACCCTCAAGCGCATATGGAAGCCTTGAATTTATTTCACGTAGAGCAACAATTTGCAGCTTAACTTGCGTGTCATCTCGGACACTGTTGAATATGAAGTTCTGTGGCCTGCCTCAGCTGCGTAATGTTCCTAAACCGCTCTGAGCCCGGCCTTCGGGTTGGGGAGAGCGGGGTAGAAATGTAATAAAATCACAGCTGCAGGAAGCCCCCCCCCCCCCGTGGACTCTAATACCCCCTTTTGCCACTCCTCTGTGTCCCTTTTTGGAAGCGAGTGTGCGTTTCCATCTTCAGACGTCCCCTGGTGCTAATATTTGTGCTTTGCTTGCTCCAGTTTTGAAACTGGTCGTGGTTTGTGCCCCCCCAAAAAAAGGAAGAGGGGAGGGATTGCTGGCAGGCAGAAGCGCACAAGGCAACCGTCTCCTAACAGTGGTTGGGAGACGAAAAATGTTCTAGATACACTGGGCCTATTTTCTCCTTCGGGTATGTTAGGTTACCTGCTGACCAGGTGAAACGCCCCACTGTTGAAATGGATGCCTGAGAAGTTGGTATTTCTACCTTTTCCATTCAGTAGTTTATTTTGATTCCCCTGACTCTGGGGTGTTTTTGTTTGTTTTTTTGGTTTGGTTTGGATCGTTTGTTTTTCTCAAAGTCAGGTCCATTGCACAGGAAGACTTTGTTCTTTGGCTTCATTGACAGAATTTTTGTTAAGTACAGTGCTGAATCTTCTATATTCCCCCCCCCCTTTTAAGCTTCCTTTCACCTCTTCTCAACTTTGTAACTGTGCATTTTTAACTTTCTGGCTTTGGTCAAAACTCAACCAGCTGCCCCTAGCCATTTCCCAGCAGCTTGGCATAGAAGATACTCCCGGCGGTCTTGGCTGTTAATGTTCTTCTAAGATCTCTACTTTCCCCCCCTAGAGTTTGTCTCAAGTACTCCTGTGAAATGCCTGTCTACATCTTTCTCTTTTCGTATTCCCGCATGACTGGATGCAAAGTAAACCAGTTGCTTGGAAAGCAGATGTATGCTTTATTTGTTTTTTGTTTATTTTTAAACTACCAGCTCCCAGATCTCACCCATCTTTAAAAGCACAGTGTCTCTTGCTTTTGTCCACAGACCCTCACAAAACCCTTGGCTGCAAAAAAATAAAAATAAATGTTAAGTGATATTTGTCTTGGTTTTTTTATTTTTAAAAGCAGACATGGCACACAAAACATGCCCGTACCCGTCTGTTCCTTGGAAGTGCTAATCAAAGTCGCTTTGAATCTCGTAGGTGAGATTTGCGGATTTAAAATCCACGGGCAAAATGTCCCCTTTGAAGCCATGGTGGTGGATAAGTCCACCGGCGAGGGCATGATACAATCCAAAGAGAAACTCGACTGCGAGCTGCAGAAGGACTACACGTTTACCATCCAAGCCTACGACTGTGGGAAAGGACCAGATGGCGCCAACGCGAAAAAATCCCACAAGTAAGTAGTCTGTGGGTGGGCGGAGGGGAGGGGGAGACGGGATGGAGCGTTCTGGAGGCGGTGTGGTTTCTCCATTTGGAATGAATGAAAGCCAGATGCAGGCCCACGGTGGCTGTGTGAGGGGTGGTCGTGCCAAAAAGCAAGGAGACCTTAAGATTCCTCCGGTCCTATTCTAAAGTAGTCAATCTATGCACCAAAAAAAACACCCCAAAACGAATTTAACTCATTTGGATCTTTTTAAACTATTCGTTTTTTTAAAAATGTCCTGTCAGTGACGTGGGGTGGACAACGTCCCAGAAGAATTTCCAAGGCTGTGCTTTCTGTGGAAAATTGTCTGCCTGTGTATGTAAACACAGTCTCTTTACCTCTAGTTGTCAGGGCTGTCGGTCTGCAAGTCAATCATGTGAAATGGTCTAAATGTGGGATACGAAGCATGAACAATCTCCACTGTTTGTATAGGGTTCAGGCTTGTACGTGATTCATTTGCCTTTTTGCTAATGGTTTAAATTTCAGCCGGAAATTTTTCCCGATTCAAATTTTCCCAGAAAACCTGCATCACTGAATCAAATCCAATATAATGCCTGACATAACTGCGCCTGGTTAAATTCTGGTGGCATGGTTGCACCTCCAGAATTTGCAATGTAGACTCTCCCCCTTCCTTTGGGAAAGGGGGCATCACAGTTGTGGCACTGAGTCCAATCGCATAACCTTCGTGGGCAGTTAACAAAGCCCTCTCAGAGAGGCGCGGCGCACCGCAAGCAGCCGGCTGGTTGTCCCGCTGAGGCTCAATAGTGCCGAAGAGAATCCAACCCAAAGGGCATCCATGCATGGCCTAGGGTGGGAGGAACATTCCCTGGTTGCCTAATTTGGAGCGAGATAAAGCTATCATCTTTTCTGTAGTAGTCTTTGAACATCAGTTCGGCCAAGTGATCCCCTTCTGGAGCTGCCTTTGTGGTTCTTGGGGGAGAGGGGAATTGGGATGCCATAAAAGAAAAATGACAAGGTTCAAGCCAGTCAATCAATCAATCATATTTATTACGGTCATGAACCATCAAATAAAACAAAATACTACAAAATATATCAGTGGTTCCCAAAGTTTTTGGGCCACTGCCCCCTTGGTTCCACAAACTCAACCCCAGCGCCCCCTACCTTATCCTATAAAATGCATTATTCAAAATAGGGGGTTTGCATGACTCACTAAAGAAGATAATAGCAATAAAATTTCAAAACAATAACAGTTAATTGCACATCTATTCAAAATAAAATTAAAACTTTTTAGTTGAAATTTATTCAACCAAACTGATGAACTTGACCCAGTGGTACCAGCTCTTCAAAGTCGGGGGGGGGGGATTCTGATAGTTCCCACCAAATTTACCAGCATGGTGCCATAGCTCGATAGTTGAAGGGGCCCACCTCTAGTGCCCCCTGCTGCCCTCTTGCCTCTTAGTGCCCCCCTAGGTAATCCCACCGCCCCCCAGGGGGTGGTACTGCCCACTTTGGGAACCACTGAAATATATGGTAAAACACAAATATTCAGGATAAAACAAAAATTCAAATATTTAAAAGGAACACAGACATTACTGGAAAAATCTATACACAGACATTCATAGGGTTAATACCAAATAACAATCTATAAATTCCAAACAGTATTAATCCCATAGTTCCATAGCTATTGGATGGATTTGGTCCCCAGATCTGTCTTATTTTTATTGCTAGCCCAGCAAATCTAGCAGCTCCAATTGTTAAGACCTCACTTGTGTCTGACAGCAGTAATTTAAGGTGTTGTTTCCTTGAAAGCTCTGGGACATTCTACAAGGTTCAAGCCAAGTCCGTATTGTGGTGGAACAGCGCTGGGCAGGGCTGAGCCCCTTACAGCCATAAGCTCCTTCTGCCCAGTGCTCTGTCTTAACGCACCAGAAGAACCAGACTAATTGCGAACGCTTTGATAGCTTTAGCACCTCGGCAGCGATGCATTAGGGGGGGAGGGGGCTGTCAAGTAATGTCGTCATTTGTAACTAGTTCAGAAGCACTAAGTGGACTCGGTGATCAATAACAGTGGTTAGACAGGTAGGGAAGGAAACAAAGAGATGCTGCTGAAAGCCTTTTGCAGTTCCTCGGGGCGGGGGGAGGCAAGAGGCCCATAGGAGACCTTCTGCTAGGAGCACTGGGCAGGGTTAGGCTCCTGCTTTCCCAGCTGGGAAGCGCTCTGTTGATGGAAGCTGCTGTCTGAGCCCGGGGAAAAGAGAGCTGGATTCAAGTCTAGTAGCGCCATAGAGACCAATGAGATTTTTTTGGGTATGAGCTTTCGAGATTCAAAGCTTCCTTTGTCAAGAAACAGATGACCATCTGGACATTAGGAAGAATTTTCAAACAGAGCGGTTCCTCAGTGGAACAGGCTTCCTCGGGAGGTGGTAAGCGCTCCTTCCCTGGAGGTTTTTAAGCAGAGGCTAGATGGCCATCTGTCAGCAACGCTGATTCTATGACCTTAAGCAGTTGATGAGAGGGAGGGCACCTGGGCCATCTTCTGGGCACGGAGTAGGGGTCACTGGGGGTGTGGGGGGGGAGGTAGTTGTGAATTTCCTGCATTGTGCAGGGGGTTAGACTAGATGACCCTGGTGGTCCCTTCCAACTCTGATTCTATGATTTTATAATGATGGTCATACGGCAACACCTAGGGCCAAACTAAATGCTTTCTTTTTTAAAAAGAGTTGAGTGCGCACAGAGTGGCAAAAACAGCCCGGGGGTGAATTTTGAATGGAGGAATAGGTGCATGTGTCGAAATAAGTTCCACCCAGTGCTGTGACCCCAATCCATCCATTTCCTCCCCCACACACACTTCCCCAGAAGCTGCACATTGGCAGTTGAGTCCGTAGGTTCCTGGTGTTGTCTGGCCCCAATGCTGTCTATTTGATGGAAACAAAATGTGTGCATTCAACGAAAATGGAAATGTGTTTAAGGGATGTGAAATATGTAGCTGATCCCCCTCCCTTGGCGGAATGCTGACTCAGGAAAATCAAGGATGTTACCAGAAGCGAAACCAGTGTGCAGATTAAATCGATGCTCCAGAAGGACAAATGAGTTTTGTTTCCGGACAGTGTCTGCATTTCAGATACTTGACCGGACATTGATTCTTATGCTGGCCTTGTTTACTAATCTGAAAAGGACATTTCCCCCCCAATAACCTTCAAGTACAAGTAGAAGGCATCGGCAGTCCCAGATTTCCTCATAAACGTTTCTGGCAAACGTGAAACAGCGTAGGTGTTTGGCAAACTGTCCCTTCTTTTTTTCCCCTTTCTATCTACTGACCTTTATTTCTTCCCTGTCTCCAGGGAATAAGAAGAATTGTGTGTGTGTGTCTCGATTCAAATCTTGGGTAGTAATCAAGTCTTCCTTAACTCTGAATGAGCCAATAACCGATCCTAATTTAAGCTCTCATAGTTCAGTGTTTTAGTAAGATGTGATTTGTAAAAGGCAACAGACTGCACATATGAAGCTTACAAACCAAGGTTGGCTTTGGCCAGAGAGCAAACAGTTCTTCCTCCCTGTCGGTCCTGTTGCTCTCTATCTCTGTTTGGTTGTGAGCTGGATTTCCCCCAGCCCTGGCGTGGCTGGCCCGATCTTGGCAGATATTGGAAGCTAAGCAGGGTTGGCCCTGGTTAATACTTGGACGGGAGACCCCCCCAAGGAAGTCACACGAACACATGAAGCTGCCTTATACCTTGGCCATCTTCTGGGCATGGAGTATGGGTCACTGGGGGTGTGGTGGGGATAGTTTGGGATTTCCTGCATTGTGCAGGGGGTTGGACTAGATAACCCTGGTGGTCCCTTCCAACTCTGTGATTCCATACTGAATCAGACCCTTGGTCCATCAAAGTCAGTATTGTCTACTCAGAACAGCAGCAGCTCTCCAGGGTCTCTGGTAGAGGTCTTTCACATCAGCTGCTTGCCTAGTTCCTTTCATTGGAGGTGCCAAGGATTGAACCTGGGACCTCCTGCATGCCAAGCAGATGCTCTCCAAACTGAGCCACAGCCCCTCCCCATCCAGGGTTGCTATGCAAAGGCAGGCAATGGCAAACCGCCTCTGTTCTTTTTCTGGTCTTGAAAACCCAAGGAGTTGCCATAAGTCGGCTGTGACTTGATGGCATTTTACGCGTAATACTACAAGTAGAACTATTGCTCTGACCTGGATGTCCCAGGCTAGCCCGATCTCATCAGATCTCAGAAGCTAAACAGGATTGCCCTGGTTAGTACTTGGATGGGAGACCACCAGGGGAAGTCCAGGGTTGCTATGCAGAGGCAGGCAATGGCGAACCACCTCTGTTCACCTCTGCCCTGACCTGGTAGAGAAAGTCGGCATATAAAAACCAACTCCTCTTCTTCTTTCCTTCGGTGCTCACACTAAGAGGGTCTGTAAAAAAACTTGCAATGTCCCTTTTCAACTCGTCCGAATGTTAGTGAGAGCCTCTTCTGCTTCCAGAGCGACCGTGCACATCCAGGTGAACGACGTGAACGAGTACGCGCCCGTGTTTAAGGAGAAGTCCTACAAGGCGACAGTGATAGAAGGAAAGAGGTACGACAGCATCCTGAGGGTGGAAGCCGTGGACGCCGACTGCTCCCCCCAGTTCAGCCAGATCTGCCGCTATGAAATTGTGACTCCGGACATTCCCTTTGCAGTCGACAAGGATGGTAAGGGGGGGGCAGGCATTCAGGCTTGTTCTGTGTCCCTGGAACGGTGGTCCCGTGCTGCACATGCATTTAAAGCTAGTCCCTTTTTTCATTGTGGCCGTACGGTACAACAAGAAGGACTCCACTTTATTCTCTTTCTTCATTGCTTGACTTTTTTGGGGGTGTTGCCTACAAAAATAAGAGGGTTTCACTGTGCTTTTGAGAGCCCTGATTATGTTCACTTATGGAGGTTCTCCTTAAAAGACCAGACTTGTAAGGGTAGATAAGCACCCTTGAATGACACATTGCCAGTCACCATTGTATTTCAGCCGAAACAAGGACAATGGCAGGGTGTGTTATGAAGTTTCATGGACTTTTCAGTTCACTTGGGTTGTTGTGCTCCACTGGGCTTTGGCCACGTTCTTGGGAGAAGCAGCGGTGCCCCCTAGAACATGCTGCAGAATCCTCTTTCACATGCAGGGCTCTGACTTGGGAGTTTTTGTTAATTAAAACTTCTATATCTTGCCTTTCCTTGCAGTTTAGGGCAGCTCTGCAGGAGATGTCGGTGCAGGATGCGTTCCCTGGAGTAGAAAACATAGCCCTGGGTCACTGGGCAACTTTTAGCTTTTTTTTCAGGCGTTTGGTTGGCTGGGTTGGGCAAAGCCCAACCTGTAAACCGTGGAGTACCATGGCCCATCAGGGTAAATATCTGGTTAGGTGGACCAGTAGTCTGACTCTGTATCAGGCAGGTTCACTGGCTGGGAGGTCAAGTGCCTGCTTTGTATCCAGATGGGTTCATTTCCTGGGATTTGTTAGATCTTGAGTAACAGGTGTGGCGAAAAACCTATCTCTGCCTGAAGCTTTGAAGAGCGGCTAGCCTTCCATCCTTCCGAGGTCAGTAAAATGAGCACCCAGCTTGCTGGGGGTAAAGTGTAGACGACTGGGGAAGGCGATGGCAAACCACCCCGTAAACAAAGTCTGCCTAGTAAATATCGGGATGTGACATCACCCCATGGGTCAGTAATGACCCGGTGCTTGCACAGGGGACTACCTTTACCTTTTTGTTAATGGCTGAAATGGCTATTTCAGGTTACATTAAGAACACAGAGAAACTGAATTACGGCAAGGAGCACCAGTATAAGCTCACCGTGACTGCCTACGACTGTGGGAAGAAGCGAGCGGCGGAGGATGTGCTGGTGAAGATCAGCATTAAGCCTACGTGCAGGCCCGGCTGGCAAGGTCAGTTCGGGGGCCCCCCCTTGTTGCCGGCCGTCCTGCCAGGCTGTCTTTAAATGCCTGTCTGGTGGTGCAGGCATGCCTGATGGTCCTCTTTCTTCCTGAGCTCAGGCTGGAGCAAGCGAATGGAATACGAACCCGGGACGGGCTCCCTGGCCCTCTTCCCCAACATCCACCTGGAGACGTGTGATGAGCCCATCACTTCCGTCCAAGCGACGATCGAGCTGGAGACGAACCACATCGGGAAAGGTTGCGACCGAGATACCTACTCTGAGAAATCCCTTCACAGGCTGTGTGGTAAGATAACGCTTAGCTGGCCTGGGAAAAATCACAGGGTGCAGTAGGTTTTTTTTTTTTTAATAAACTCACAAATAACAATAACAACATAACATTTACATAACACCTACCAAACATTATATTAATCATTATGTGCCTTACAGATAATATCTACCATCACTAAAAGCTATTTGTGCCTATATGAGAATACATATTCGTTAAACTTATTTAAACTTCTTAAGTGACTTTTCTAAGCAATTTTAGGCTGGTAACGTTTGCCTTATATTACATGTTTCTTTGCCATCTATTCTTAATGTTAGTTGATTAATCTTAGGTATTAGTTTATTAGGTTAGGGTGCAGTAGTTTTGTTGCTCTTGTGAATCCTTAATCTCTCACCCCCTCGCCACAATTGTGAAGAGTTGTTGAAAGGGAAGGGACAAAGGAAAAGATGCGGTGTGGGGGGAGGATTTCTTGACGCGGGGTTGTAAGAAATTGATAGGCAAACCTTTCGTTTAACTTGCACAAGACTCCCTCCCCCCCAAATATTTGAAGAGCGTCTTCGGTTCTGGTATTAGCTGTATGGACCAAAAGGTTTCTGCTGGGAGACAGCTCACCAATCGCCACCCAGGTTGCAAAATATTGTGCCGTAGCAGTGAAGCTACATCACCTCAATGTTCCCTAATCTGTGGAAGTGTAAAATTGGGTGATTCCTAATTTTGTTGGCCTTGGTTTTAAACATATACTCTGTATGGTCAGTTTCAGTTTTACCTGGAATATTAGCCGCAATTTTTAAAATTAATTTGGTATTAGCTGTTTGTGGAAGGGGCCGTGGCTCAGTGGCAGAGCGTCTGCTTAGCATGCAGAAGGTCCCAGGTTCAGTCCCCGGCATCTCCAGGTAAAAAGATCAGGTAGTAGGTTAATGATGATCCTTTAATTACAGGCGCTTCCTCCGGCACGGCTGAACTGCTCCCCCCTCCAAGTAACACTGCCAACTGGACGGTAGGCCTTCCGACAGACAACGGCCATGACAGCGACCAAGTCTTTGAGTTCAACGGCACGCAAGCTGTGAAGGTTCCAGACAACGTTGTTACAGTCAATATGAAAGAGCCCTTTGTGATCTCTGTCTGGATGAGACATGGACCTGGGTCAAGGGAAAAGGAGACCATCCTCTGCAATTCGGACAAGACAGGTTCGGAAAATCTCACTGTGATGGGCAAATGGGCAGCATCTGGTAGTTTTTAGTCTAACAAAACACCTCTTGCTCTTGACTGATCTGCTGTGATGCCATAGAATGTTCACAAACATTCTTTTTTTAAAAAAACTTTTTGTTTTCATTTTACATAAAATATAGTTTTATATTTCTCAAACATAAAAGCTTCTCTTATAGCAAAATGATTTATCAGCCACTGTTCCTCCATACAATGATTTTTAGTCAGTTTTTCTTGTTAGTTCCAGCCTGTTGTGACAGATGGGGTGTTCCTACTTTGGCACTGTTCTGTTGGCTATCATCGTTGCAATACGATTCCTTGGTATCCTTGTCAAGAGAACTGAGTGCACAAAAGTCTTGATTTGATTCCAGGAGAGCATATTTCTCCACCACCACCCCGGTGTGAATAGCTTTCTCTGTGAACAGCCCTGCTCTGTGAATGCTTCAAACAGGAATTTTTAAAAGATTGTATCAATGCACAGGAAATGTGATAACGTGGATTCCATAATTGTACCTTAAACAGAGCCAAAGAATTGTCTCTTTGTTCATGCAGAGAATGAAACGGTAATTTTGATTGATTAAAAAAAACCCCTCTATAGTCCCCTCTTACATTTTTATCCATCCTTCCTCCAAAGAACTCTGGGCGGAGTACACATTTCCCCTTCAGTTGTACCTTTGCAGTGGTCCTGTGTAATAGGTCAGGCTGAGAGAAGGAGATATGTCCGAGATTCTCTAGCAAATGAGGATTTGAACCTGCGTCTCCCAGATTCAAATCCAGCACTTTGATCACACTGGGTCTCTAAGAAGACAAAAGGTGAAATCTGAAGCTTCACAAAGTGGTTTGTTGAACTGGGAACAAAACCAGGAAAATACCGGTCCTGTTCGCTAGCAGCTAGCCCTGATCAAATGTGCCAATCTAATAGCCAAGAATACTTTTTGAGATGTGCTGTGCCAGCGTGGTGTAGTGGTTAAGAGCGGTGGTTTGGAGCGGTGGAGTCTGATGTGGAGAACCGGGTTTGATTCCCCACTCCTCCACATGAGCGGTGGAGGCTAATCTGGTGAACTGGATTTGTTTCCCCACTCCTCCACACGAAGTCAGCTGGGTGACCTTGGGCAAGTCACATTCTCTCAGCCCCACCCACCTCACAGGGTGTCTGTTGAGGGGAGGGGAAGGGAATGTGATTGTAAGCCAGTTTGAGTCTCCCTTAAGTGGTAGAGAAAGTCGCCCTATAAAAACCAACTCTTCTCCTTCTTCTTTGTGAGAATCGGAGTTAGGCCAACTAAAATCCCCCCTTAATTAAAAAGATAGAGCTGCTGGAATGCTGGAAGTTATTAGATTGGAAAGGAGCAAGGAAGTGAGAAGCACCCATCTTTAGATGTGGCTCATCAAGAGCTCCACCTCAAAGAATGTACTTTCTCAGCCACCAGATGTTAATTTGCAAGAGCTTGCTTATTCTGATTGCAGTACCATAAACACGAAGTTCCCTTCCCCCCCCCAAAAAAGTGGGGTATTAAGGGGAAAAAAAATAGTTCTCTGAATGGATCTGACATGCTGTAGACTTCAAGCTGAACACCAGCGCTTGAGGAACAAGCTGGAATCTCTGCAGCTTGTAGAACAAGTTTGGGGAGCCCTTCCCTCTCGGCACATGGAACTGTGGGATCCCCCCTGCATTTGTCAGGGCGACTGTTTGACCGAAATCCCTTCTGCAGGAAAGGGGTCTTGATCTAAATTGGGCACCTCAAGCTCAGCCACGAGACCAGCAAAGCCGACCTTGGCTCAGTCTTTTCCATTGCTGCTTTGATTCCTTTCTGTATCCCTTCCGGGCAAGATTTGAATGAACAACTGCATGACAAAGGGAAATTTCTCTGATGGGCTGAAACACCAGTTCTGGGTTGTCACACTGGATTACCACACTATGACGACAGCGTGGGTGCCCTAATGGGAGACAGCACATGGCTTTAGCTTCTGCATTTTGCGGTAGACCAATGTGGCGGTCTTCTTTTTGCTCGTTTGTTGTTTCCTTCTCCATGTAAAGATTAATGCAGTAGCTAGCTAACAACCATTTAAAAAACATGACTTGGAAATGGAGAGAGGCGGAAGAAATGGTAATGGATCTCCTCTCCCTCATGCAGACATGAACCGGCACCACTATTCTCTGTACGTGCACAACTGCCGACTCGTCTTCCTCTTCCGTCAAGATCCTTCCGAGGGGCAAAGCTATAAGCCGGCGGAATTCCACTGGAAACTGAACCAGGTAGTTAAAAAGGAGGCCAGTTTTACGACCCGTGAAATTCCTATCCTGACTGTTTTATTTCCAACTAGGACACTCAGGGCAGCTAAATAAAAACAGGGTGAGTCAGACTGAGCCAACCGAAGACTCTTTTGCTCTCATATCTGGAGCCCAGTGGCAGAGAACCTGGTTTTCATTAACACAGAAGGCCCTGAGTTCATTCTGGCACATCCAGTTAAAGGATCTTGGGTGGCAGGTGTTAGGGAATAACCACTCTCTGCCCAGGACCTTTGAGAGATGCTGCCAGTCAGAGGAGGCAGCATTGACTTAAACAGACCCATCAGTCAATCTTTATTGTTACAGTCTAAGGCCAGCGAACATACAAATTACAATCAGTAGTTGTAAAAAGAAATAGAAAAAAAACGCTGTATATTTATTTATTTACATTTCTACCCCACTCTCCCCAACTCGAAGGTCAGTCTCAGAGCAACTTACACAATCTAAAATAGAATAAAACAATAACCCATTAAAATATAATTAAAAATACAATTTAAAATAGCCCAATAATTCCCCTCAATGGCACCAAAAGTAGCAATCTGCAGGTGGCAGATGAATCTAACCCACCCCCTAAGGTGGTATAGAAGGGGTGGTGCTCAGCAGCAGGGAAAGGGGGGGGGAAGGACTAGGGAGACCAGTACTTATAACACGAATCGTCGCTAGCCTCAACCATAAGCCCGGCAGAATGGCTCCATCTTGCAGGCCCTGCGGAATTCCTGAAGGTCCTTTATTCCTGAAGGTATAAAATCTAAAAACCCTGATTGAATAAATAGGCAAGGATAGCTACCGTATATAATTATCATAAGCAAGTTATGTGAGCCTCAGCTACGATATACCTTAGTACCGTGAACGTAAGGCCATTGATCTACCTCCTTGCTTGTGAGAGCGTTTCTCCCTTTAATAGCTGAGTAGCAGAATTTTGCCATTGCCTGGGATATGGGCAACCACTGATCCTGCTCCGTAGAAGGCAGTTTTATGTATTCACATGCCAAGTTTCTGGATGCTGACAGGATCTGCTGTTGTTGTTCCCCAGGTGTGTGACAAGGAATGGCATCATTATGTCCTCAACGTGGAACTTCCCACAGTGACGCTCTACGTCGACGGCGTCTCCTTCGATCCCTTCCCAGTGACGGAAGATTACCCACTGCACCCCTCCAAAATAGAGTCCCAGTTGGTGGTTGGAGCGTGCTGGCAAGGTAATGCCAACTTGTTCAGTCTCTGTTGGGCAGTCTGTAGTCCGTGGTCACGGAAGGCTGGAGGTTGGCGGCCCACAAGCCTTTTGAATCATAGAATCATAGAGTTGGTACCCCAGGGTCATCTAGTCCAACCCCCTGCACAATGCAGGAAATTCACAAGTACCTCCCCCTCCACAACCTCACTGACCCCTACTCCATGCCCAGAAGATGGCCTAAAAATTTTCCCTTGTAAGAAAGGGCCACAAGAGCCAAACAGTGATACAACCTTTCCTGCCTTCCCTCTCGTGATCTGCCCAAGTACACTTGGCTTATGGGCCCTGTTCACTGGGGCCTATGCCAGGCTCAATGAAAAGAGATGAGGCGCAAGCAGGAATGAATTACGCACTGTCAACCTCTGCCTACTTTGTGGGGAAGCACTGACCTGGATGACCCAGGCTGGCCTGCTCTGGGAATCTGGGTCAGCCCTGGTTAGCACTCGGATGGGAGACCCCCAAGGAAGTCCATAGTTGCTACATTGAGGCAGGCAATGGCAAAGCACCTCTGAGCATCTCTTGCCTTGAAGACCCTACGGGGTCAAGTCGGCTGCACTTTATGCACAATAGTACTATTGCCCTGACCTCAGTGGCTCTCATTGGCCCAGCCTAGCCTAATCTTGTGAGATCTCAGAAGCTAAGCAGGGTCAGCCCTGGCTAGTACTTGGATGGGAGACCTCTAAGGTAGCCCAGGCAATGGCAAACCACCTCTTATTTGTCTCTTCCCTTGAGAACCTCATGGGATCACCGTAAGTCGGCTGCAACATGATGGCACATGCGTGCTTTGGAAGCACCAGCGACAGTGTCTCCCCCCCCCCCTAAATAAATCTTGTCTGCAGTTATGGCAAAGCCAGCAAAATAAATCACATCCTTGGAAATGAAGACGTTTGTATTTTCAAACTGGGTTGCAAGCCAGAACTTCCTCAGGAGGAACAAGCTTCCTCGGGAGGTGGTGAGCTCTCCTTCCCTGGAGATTTTAAAGAAGAGGCTAGATGGCCATCTGTCAGCAATGCTGATTCTATCATGAGAGGGAGGGCACATTGGCCATCTTCTGGGCATGGAGTAGGAGTCACTGGGGGTGTGGGGGGGTAGTTGTGAATTTCCTGCATTGTTCAGGGGGTTGGACCAGATGATCGTGGTGGTCCCTTCCTACTCTACGATTCTGTGAACTCTCACAGAGCTGAGGCTGCCAGTCGATGTGCGCCTGGGCACACGTCAGCCTTGACGTAAATCTGCCTGGGATTGGGCCCTGTTGTTTCTCTCTCGTTAGTCAGGCTTCTCATTTTGAGATATTTGCCAGAGCGCTTCTCCAGTGTCCACGGTATTTTTTGCCTAGTGGACTGTGCTCCTTTATAGCTATAAAAAGAAACGCGGCTGCAGTGGTCGGCTTTAACATGCAGAGCAGGTTTGAACAGCCGTTCCCCGGAGACTGCCTGGTGCTGAGTCATAAGACTCCAACGCCGCTGACGTTTTTCTTGTCAGCATCTTCAGAAAACGGAACTCGGGATTCATCTGAGGATGCAAAAAGGCACGTAGGTTACCAACACTTTCCGCACGCCACCTCTCGCTCTCTTTCCACTTCTCAGCACACCTTTTGGAGGTTTGCCGACTGGGCCTGCAAGGAAAGCTCTGGCTTCATCTCCCGCCCAGTGAGGCGCCATGTTTTTATGTGTTTATGTTCTGTAAGGCTCCGCCGTAGTCTTTGGCTGCAACTTGCAGAATATTAAAAACTCTTAACAAGTGTAAAACCGTGACCCTTACAAATAAATGGGAAGACAGGAGCAAGGAAGACAGGGGATTGTGCATGGAAGATAAGCACAACTGTGTGATGGGGAGCTGGGCTTTGCAGGCCCCTTTCCGCAATCTCCAGTTTTAAAAATGGATCTCAAGTGGCCGGGATAGGAAAGATTGGTTGGAGAACCTCGAGCTGCTGGCTCGAGGAAGTAGCATGATTCTGGTATTCAAGCTTTGAACAGCTTTGTTTGGAGATAAACGGTCACTCTCTTCTCCAGCAGCCCAAACCCCAATCCTCAAAAAGTTCTGCGAAGCTTAAAGAGAGTAGGCAGGGGGAAAGGTGGAGGTAGCAATCCAGCTGGCTGCCCTGGAACCCTGAAGGGTTGCCCCAGACAAAAATTCTCTCTGCCGTCTGCTGGCAGCCCCTGTCCCAGGCTCCCGAAGGGGTTTGCGGGAGCTGATGGTTGTCAGTGTGTGTGCAGGAGGGGCCACTCAGAGCAGACCGCGTCCTGTATCTCTTGCATGAGGAGCGGAGTTATCCTGCTGGCCTTTCCTCTTTGCCAAGAGAAGCCGTCATGGCCTCTTCTTCCTCTGCTTGGCCTGTTGGTTGACATCAGGGTCTGCATTTCTGATAATCCTAGTTTTCTTTGGGGGGGGTCCTCAGTGATGACAGACAAGCTTCCCCAAAAGACCCCCTTGTAAGTAATGTGCAGCTGTCAGTGAGTGAGCCTAGAAGAAGAGTTGGTTTTTATACCCCGCTTTTCTCTACCTTTAAGGAGTCTCAAAGCGGCTTACAATCACCTTCCCTCCCCCCAACAGGCACCTTGTGAGGTAGGGGGACAGAGAGTTCTGGGAGAACTGTGACTAGGCCAAGGTCACCCAGCAGGCTTCATGTGTAGGGGTAGGGAAACCAACCCAGTTCACCAAATTAGAGTCCCCCGCTCACGTGGAGGAATGGGGAATCAAACCCAGTTCTCCAGAGCAGAGTCCGCTACTCTTAACCACTACACCATGCTGGAGCGTGTCCTTCTGTGTTCCAGCCCGCACTTTTTCTCTCCATGTCTGCACGCTCTCAGATGTGCCCCGGAACCTTCTTTCCACCTGTCTGTTTCACCTTTTTATCCCTGAAGCTCAGGGTGAGGCTGAGAAAGAGCATTCATCCCAGGGTCACCCTCTGGGCCTCGAGGCTGAGTGGGGATTTGAACCCAGGTTGTGACGGGCTTTGTCCGACACTCTGACCAGGACACCGCCTCGGCTCTTGGAGTGCAGTAGCCGGCCTGCAGCAGTTCCTCTGCAGATGAGTCATTGTGAAAAGATGATACCATACGGCCCTTGTACAAATCTATGGTGAGACCACACTTGGAATACTGTGTACAGTTCTGGTCACCACACCTAAAAAAGGATATTGCAGAGCTTGAAAAGGTGCAGAAAAGAGCAACCAAAATGATCAGGGGACTAGAGGAACTGCCCGATGAGAAGCGGTTAAAACTCTTAGGGCTGTTTAGCTTGGAAAGAAGGCGGTTAAGGGGAGACATGATAGAGGTCTATAAAATTATGCATGGTTTGGAGAGAGTGGACAGGGAGAAGTTTTTCTCTCATAATACTAGAATGTGGGGTCATCTGCTGAAGCTGGAGGGTGAGGGATTCAAAACTGATAAAAGGAAGTATTTCTTCACACAATGCATAGTTGAACTGTGGAACTCCCTGCCCCAGAATGTGGTGGTGGCTACCAACTTGGAAGGCTTTAAGAGGGGAGTGGACATGTTCATGGAGGAGAAGGCTATCCATGGCTACTAGTCAAAATGGAGACTAGTCATGATGCATACCTATTCTCTCCATGATCAGAGGAGCATGCCAAAGATATTAGGTGCTGTGGAACACAGGCAGGATGGTGCTGCTGCAGCCGTCTTGTTTGGGGGCTTCCTAGAGGCACCTGGTTGGCCACTGTGGGAACACTGCTGGACTTGCTGGACCTTGGTCTGATCCAGCAGGGCTTTTCTTATGTTCCCGGAAGTCTTCTGTGAACTGTGCATGTGTGTGTGAAAGAGAGAGAGGTCGGGGGCGCCGACTCCTCTTTTTGAAATGAGCTGTTGTCAGAGCGTGGGTTCTACCGAATTGGGCAGGGGAGTGTTGTTGCCAGGTGAGCATATTGTCCAAGCCAGGTGTGATTTGCCAGATCAGCCGACAAGTCCTAACCACCTGGTACCTTGTTTCTTCTTTCTCTCTGTTTCTTTGTCTCGCTGCTCTGCAGAATATACAGAAAATGAGAATGACACAGAAAAAGCGACTGAGACACCTTCAGGTTGCCGGTGTTCCTCTTAACTTGTTTTTCTTTCTTTTTTTCACTTCTTAGCCGAGACGTTGCTTCATCTCACTCATAGCATGGAATGCCAGCATCCGTTACGGCCATTGAAATCAACATAATTCATTGCTGGGCTTTTGTTCTTTTCCCCCCGTTGTGCTGCTTGTATCTGATGTGTTCACCTCCCCTCCCCCCCTTTGGTTCTTAACACCCGAACGCTGTTCCTACAGATTTGCAAGCAGTTGACTTTATATTGAAATGATGGAGAGTCTGAGATGTATTTTTACTGCAAAAATCTATAGCTTTTTCCCTCTCTCTCTCAACCCATTGCTGCATGCATTACCCAGAGGAGGGGAGACACTGCAGACTGTTGCAATTCCCCAGGGGCAGTTAACCCCTGTCCCCTGAACCAACTGGCCAGTGGGGAGAGCTGTCACTTTCTTAAACCAAGTAGTTTCAGAGGGTAGCCGTGTTGGTCTACCATAGAACAGGTAGATTCAAGTCCAGTAGCACCTTCTTAGAAGAGTGACTAGCCCAAGGTTACCCAGCGTAGGAGTGGGGAAACCAACCCAGTTACCAGATTAGAGTCCGCCGCTCATGTGGAGGAGTGGGGAATCAAACCCGGTTCTCCAAAGCAGAGTCCACCAACAGCTTTTTTGGGGGTAGAAGCTTTCAAGAGCTAAAGCTCCCTTGGTCAGATATCTGTTGACGCTTATACCCCAAAACTCTTGTTGGTCTCCACTAAATGCGAATCTAGCTCTTAAACCAAGTAAAAATGGAGGATAGCATTGAGAGTTATGGAGAGGACGCTTTGGAATGACATGCTCGTTTGTATCTCTGGGTGGCTGCTTGCATAATGCTTACCACTTGTAAAAGGGTTTCAGGGCGTTAAACTCCTTGCATCTATTTATCTTGCTGTAATTTTAACAACAACCATGCAAGGTAGATCAGTATTATTATTCCCATAATGCAGAGTGGGGGTTGTGGCTGAAATACTGAAGCTCGGCTTGAGGTCATCTGGTGCGTTCAGGCCAGAAGTAAGATTTGAACCAGCAACTTCCCGGTTCGCTTAGCAACTGCGCTTTCCCCTGGGCTCATGTGCTTTCATGACATCTCACATTCCTAGTTATTGCTCACCGGGCTTTGAGACTTCTTTTTTTTTTTATGCCTACTCCCATTTATTTTAAATTGTACATTTGAAAATCGCTAATACTCTAGAGAGCTTTGCCAGAGCAGGAAAATACCCTCTAATTATTCATCACTCGAGCAATGAAATTTAAAACTGTCTTAGAAAAAAATATTGTTAAATGGTACAGCTTTGCTCTTCTGCTGGAGCTGTGGCCCCGTTGTAAAGAAATCTTAATTGATTTAATCATAGGAGTCTTAACCTACTGATTAGAGCTGCACATATTTGCATATGAATAAAGGCAGTCTTTCTGCCGGGGTGGGGGGAGCATAAATAGATCATGCAAGCCCATGTGAGAAGAGGCATGAGTCAGAAGGGGTGGGGGAATGCCTCTTCTGAGAAGGTATATT